>NC_051064.1:13107038-14432038 GCF_004664715.2 Peromyscus leucopus | reverse complement strand
TGCTGGGATTAAAGGCGTGTGCCACCACTGCCTTGCTCAGACAGATTCTTTTCCTGATCCTCCAATTACTCATTTTGGTTTACTACTGCAACTTATTTAATAATTGTTCCAGGCCTTATTCTACAGTAAATACCTCATTCTGTAATATTCAGAGAGGTTCTGTTCCCATCATTGGACCTTTATTGCTTCAGTTATTCATAAGAGATTTAGTTTTCAAAAAACAAGAGAAGACTACAGATGATGATCTTTAATAGGCTTGCTGATCTAATAAAACCATTCAAGTTATTATGGGCAGCAATAAAGGAGCTACTGGTAAACCACCGTATGCAGGAGCAAAACAGATTCTTATCATCTATAATTTACTACAAGTATTTTATGTCATAGTAGACTTTAATGAAAATGAGTAGAACAGTGTTAGTTGGTTGCATTGGAAAATAGAAAGAAAGAAAATGAGCTTAGAGTTTAAATTCCCAGATTAGGATTTGAATAATATATTAGAAAAATGTCTGTATCTTCTCTAAAAGAAACTCATATTTCTTAGAAGTTTTGTTAAAACCAAACCCAAAATCTATATAGATGAAGAGTACCTATGTATAGTTCAAACCAACCTTTTAGTGTTTCTTAGTTTAGGAATGAGTATTGACTGACAGACACAGGACTATGGAAATTGGAATGGAGACATATGACTGATACTGATCAGAGAAATGTGGCAGCTTTTACTTTGTGGACTCTCATTTACCAGAGAGAGCAACCTTTCCTCCCTGGCATGAGGACATCAATCTACTCTTTCCTGAATCACTTAAATCTTTTTGCCTGAGAATTTGACCTGTGGTGGGATTCTGAGACCCTCTATATGCCCACCATCTCCTTTTACTTTCTTAACTGTGACCTGACTCAGGTTATGCCATGGTTCTGGGTATCAGATAAAATTTGTGATGTAAATGAATTATATATAACCCACATCCAAGTAATTACATTCATGTAAATTACATTTATATTCAAAGAAATATGTGGGCTGTGCATGGAAATGTATTGAATGAATGTTGGCCAGAATAGAAGAAAATATGTTGCGTTAGGTTGAATGAGTTGAAATTGGTTCACCAAGCACAGATACTATTTACAGTTGTTCACAGTAGCTGATAAATAACTCTGTTTGCTTGGAGGGATGGCTGACATCAAGCTGCCAGAACTTCCTTGGCATATGATAGAAGTATTAAAAGAAAATAGATTTAGGTTGTAAAACCTGTTTACCTAACATATTTGTCACATATGAAGTTTTGAATGATATGTACCCTACAAGGAGTGTTATCCCTCACCAGGAACTCTTCTGCTTGCTGGGGATGATAGTAGGGTAGCTTTCCATCAAAACTGAGTTAATGTAACAGCCCACAGCAGCTACGGTTGTCTTCACATGATCGAGCCATGAAATCAGGGGGAAACAGCTGTAGAGGACCTGGGGAAGTTGAAGAGAAGTAGTGGTAGGTAAATATGATAAAGATCTATTGCATACATGTGTAAAACGTTTAAAGAATAAATAAAAATATATAAAAAATAGGTTACTGAATTAGACAGAGATGCTGGAATCCCAAAGCAGGGATACAAAATGATAATACTTAACCATCAGAGAAATTTTGGGTTGGTAGCATATCTGAAGTTGTCATTAGATTTTTTTCCCTCATATTTTGTCACTAGTTAGTTCATCATAATGTCCAAGGGCTGATACACATGGGCAGCTTGTAAAATATTATTTCATTTTCAGAAATATTAAAATTCATAGTCTGGTGAACAGAAATTTGACTAGGATCATCAAACTAGAGAATCAATTTCCATATGTGTGCCAGTTCACACTTCCAGGACATCTCCGATGAAGGGGATTCTTTTAATGAAGGGCTTTATTTTGACAAAATCATATCCAGGATATTTTTCTCTAGCTGTCCCCTGGAGAATCTATGTCCATTTACATGGGAAAATTATGAAAGGAGGGATTTCCACACTAATCAGGAATTACTTTACTCTGACTCTATACGAGAGAGACACTATGATTCTATAGTTAACAAAGAAACTTTAGAAGGTCAGTGTTGTGATAATGTTTTAGCTTGAGTTTGTCTCATAGAAAACTACTAGGTTCCAAACCTAGAAATAGTCATACTAAAAACTCAATAGACACCTATATTGATTCCTCGATATGTGTATTGGGAATTTCTGCTCTGGGAAGGGCCAAGTGAAGTAACAGCTGGACCAATCTCTGTCTACAAAAGGACAGCACATAAAGCCAGTGCCTCCTTTCCTGCATGGGTTTCAAGATTAGTGACATCAACAAAAAGCAAAGAATGTAGAAATGGTGATTTTTTTTCTCCACATATTTCCATTCAGCTCTCCTATTTGACCTGTTCAGGAGAGAACAGATATTAAGGAACCCTGTAACTAGGAAGTAAATTCAGTTATAGCAGCTCATCAACTGTGGTTTTCTTTCTAGAAAAGATGAAAACATTCCATATTATTTCCCTAGCTCTTAATTTCATAAAGGCTTATTTTCTGTTTGTTCATTACTAGAAATCAGCAAAACTAGTTAGCTTATTATATTGGCCATGGCCAGCAAAATGACTTTCCCACAGTATCTGAGAGCTACACAATGTTCGTATAATCTCCATAATCTGTGATTCAAAGAATAATTCAGCTGTCCTCATATATATAACACATAAATATGTTACATATTTGCTTTTTGTATGTGAAGAATAAATATTATGAATGTGAATTTGGTTTTCCTGTTCCAAATACTTCTCTCAAAACTAGCACCCATCAACTTTCATTTGCCTTATTAAGTGCCATGGTAGCTTGCATGACATTGTTTTGGATATGAGAGCTCTTTTTGCAGTTAAAACTGTGGCACTGACCCATGCACGTGGAATTTAGTGATCTTATCCTTGGTTACCAAACCCCAAGGAGGCTAGCCTGAAATATGGGTTAAATAGCACCTGGAATTAAATTTTACCTTTATCAGCTATGTGGTATACAATTGTGGGCTGGCTGAATAATATTATTTGGGGGATAGCTATGCTTTGAACCAGCAACAAATGTATCATTCTGTTTTTCCTAAAATTAGGAGGCCCTGATTCATGAATAACAAGTAAAAAATTGGAATGATTTTTTCACTATTATATGAATTCAGTAGTAAGATATTTGCTTTTGCCGCTATAAATTTGACTTTGTCTGGTTTAGAGTTTTCTCTTGTTCTATGCCTGATGCTTCTTTCATGTTACTGTATTTGAATTTTTATTTGATAATTGTATGGATTTTTATCTGGGCATTGTTTGGGGAAACAAAGAAACTATAGAAATAATGCTATTTTATTTTCAAGGCTTGTCTACTCACATCCTCACCCTACTTTGCTCAATGATCAAGAACATGAGCTTATCATGCTAGAGGATGTCCCCACACCCATGTGCATAGGGGTAGCACATGAACTCAGTGAATTATTATTGGATTGTTAGTTTTAATTTTATTATAATTATAATATATAATTCATCATTATTATTAGTTTTTTTGTAAGAGGACATGAAATTGGGAGAGAGATGTGTTAGGGGAGCCAGAGGAGTCTACAGAATGCTCAACCTTTTTACCTCGTTTCACAACATTGTCATCTACAATGCTCACAACAGAGCTGCACACTGCATAAAAGAAAAAAAATGCAGAAAAATCCCATCATGTTTTAGCTAAGTTGATGGAATCTGTTTCCGAGCACATTCACAGATGTCTTGGAACACATGTTTTGACCCATGCTTCATGGACTGTAGGCAGGACCATCCTGTGGTTATAATTTTTGTAGATTTTTTTGTCTTCTAAATTAAAGGTCCTTTTTTCTTCCTTCCATATATCTACAAATATTTCAGTACTTTGAATTTAAGTTGCTAAGTAATCCCAATTAGTTTGAATTTATATCTTTCCTTTCCACACTGATTAAAAAAAAAAAAAACCAAAACAAAAAACAAAACACCCCAAAATCCCCTCTACTTAAAATAAAAAAAAAGAAACCTGGACTGTTGCCCAGTCTTATTGGCAAGTCCCGCTCCTAATTTGTGCAGAAGATGATAAAGTCTCTGCCTTGCTGATTTTTACTGCATAGATGCATATGGAATCTGGAAGTGCCAGACCCAGCTCTGCACTCCAGGAATGTGTGGGAAGGCTTACCAGCACTTACAGGGTGAAAAATGGAGACACAAGTAAAACTCATAAAACTACGTAAGTTTTATTTCATTGCCCTTGATTCTGGGTATTTTAAACATATTTCTGAAATATATATATTATTTAATATAAAAATATATATGTATATATTCAAGCTATATATATATATATGATATATTGCTTAAAATAGATTGTACCTCTATTTAAAAGGATAGCTTTTGTTTGGGAAAATACTTTCAGAAGCACATTTTAACAATCAAATATACATACTCAAATATCTAATTGACATTTTCCTTTTGTAATCACAAGAATTTGATGAACTGGAATACAGTTGAATTCTATTTAGTTCAGTGGGAATTTTTCATCTAGTTTGGAAAATTACATCAGGGCAGTATAAATTAAATGCAATTCTATTTCCCACTTAAATACAATGCTAATATCTTAATGCTTTATTTCTAGTACATTGAAATATATACCACAGAGGAAGACTTAGATTTCTCTGACCATTTTTGCACACTTCATTCTCTTATACTTGTTATAGCCATTAACATGCTCTTAGTTCTTTCAGGACCCATTAACACTCATGCTCACAACATCAACTCTCTCCATATTTGAAGTCAATGAGCATTCTAGTTAATGGTGCAGATTTATTCCCTGGAGGCTGCACCTAGTATTTTTCTAGAAATAAATTTAATATGTTGCCATCACTCCAAATATTAAACCAGTTTTATTAAAATAAATGTCCACACCCAATCAGGCAAACAAAAGTACTGAGCTTGAGTTAAAAAACAAAAATCTCCTCAGTTAAGAGAAGAAATTGTTGGTCTCTGTATTAATCACTATCTTTTGCAAATAGAAGCTTCTCTGATGAATGTTGAGAGATGTATTAATCTATAGGTTTAACAGCAAGCTTTTTTTTAATTAGGGATTGGTTTAATACTATAGCCATTTAACAGAATAATAATAGTAGGTTTTCTTCTAAGCCTCATGATCTTCTAGCCATAGGCTCTTAACCACACAATGTTGCCAGGTATGTTTTTCATCTTGTATAGTGGGATGTAAAGCCAATCATAAAGTGGTTGGTTACTCCCCTGATGTTTCTGTCAGTATTGTGTCAATGGGCATGTCTTCCTAGGCCTGTAATTCTTGTAGCTTTCAAGGTTCACAGCTGCGTAAGCTTGATGATTACACAGAGACCTACAACAGGACAAAGTACAACGTATAGACAATAAGAGACTGTTCATTGCTCAGCCCTAAATGGAACACTTATTTCAAATCTTCTTCCAAGGCTTGGGGATCACTGTGGAATAGGAGACAGAAAGAATTTAATTTAAGACTCAGAGGTATTAGAAGACTATAAAGAAACATTACCTTATGGATACAGGTGAATAGTTGTATCTATGAACATATGGCAAGTGTGACAGCATGTACAAATATTGTGCAAGCTCAAACCAGGTGAAATCCCAGCACAGAGAGAGAGGTGGGCATGAAATCCTACCCCTACTCAAGGAGCTACTGATGCCTGATAGCTCCTGCAATAGGGAGATGGGGTTTTCTTTAAGAGTGATTTCCCTGGTAAGTTGCTTATTTTCCAGTGATGAGTGTAAACAAAAAAAAAAAAAAAAAAAAAGACATGAAATAGTGTGTAGGAAAGGGGCAGAGTTTGAGAGAAGTTGGGAGAAGATCAATACACTGTATGAAATTATCAAAGAACTAATTAAAATGTGGGAATATATGAGAAATTTCTAGACCAAAATCAATTTATTCTATTTATACATATTTTTATGAAAAGTGATACAAGTGTAAGTGTGTGTGTGTGTATATAAAATTTACTTGCAAAACTCACATAAAATACTGTAGTTTCAAAGTAGGCTACCATTCATTATTGTTTATTCATTGTTAAAAAACTGTTATTGTTTGTTTGTAACACAATTTTATCTTGCTTCATAATGTTAGCAGGAAATACTCCTTTCTCATGCCTTTGTTGTGGAGAGGCTTTTCAGCCAGGTTAAGAATAAAGAGATGATCCAGATGTCAGTTAATTAGCATTCTCATGGCGTCTGTGATTGTTTTATGTGTAGTCACATGGCTTCTAAATAATTAATGTGGTGCAATCAATGATTTTTTTTTTTTTTTTTACTGTGCTGTGATAAAAGTTCCTTATCTTTTCTATTGCTTAGGAACCATAAAGCATTAGGGAATACTTCTGCAGCGGTCATTTTGTGTTCATATGAAGAGTCAAGCCAAATTCAAGGGAGCTAAAGAGGAGAAATTTGCTACCGTAATTTGAACTTTGCATGGTCATAAGCCACAATATCTATCTATTCACGCTAGCTGTTTGATATGAGTCCCTCTCCATTCTGCTTTTTGGCTTTAGTTGCTGTATGATAAATAATTCTCATTTTTGCCCTTATCAAAAGTAATGGAGTGGTTTTTTGTCTTGGGTTAGTGAAGAGTTGGGAAGAAAATACTGCTTCCAAGCTCAAGGAACTCATGGTCTTCAAGATAACTCATACATCCATGTTCATTATTCTAGTAAATGGGTATTGTGCATGTAATTTGAGATGAGAGGAGACCAAAGAAAGCTTCCCAAAAAGTGACATTCAAATTAAACCTTCAAAAACTGTATTTAATGAAATGAGTGTGATTTTTGAAGTTTGTATTTCTTCAAAAACAAGCCTAGAATCAGATTTGGATTCGAATAATTTTGCTGGGTCTTAGTAACAGGAAGCTTATATGTAGAATGCAAAAGTGACAAGATTCATTAGTCAGACTTCTCACCTCTGTGACAGATACAAATGAGTAACAATTAAGGAAGGAAGGTTTTATTTTGTATCACAGCATGCTGCATAGTTCCACTGCTTTTAGGGCTGTGTTGACTTAGAATATCATAACCAAATGGTGTGGTGGAAGGAAAGAGCTACTTGTTTCATGGCATCCAAGAAGCACAGGACAAAAGTGTGTCTTTTAAAAGCACATCCCCACTAACTTCCTCTAGGTAAGCCCCTTAATTTCTATCATCTTCCAACAGTGCCTTTTGTCATAAATCCATCAATGGCTTAATTCATTGACAAAATAAGAGCCCTCATTATCTATAATGGTTTGACTGCTAATTTCACAGGCTCTAGAATCATCTTGGAGGTTTATATCTGAGAATATCTGAGAGACTTTCTTGATTAGGTTAATTAAGGTGTGAAATATAGTTTGTAGCATTTCATGGGCTGGGATCCCAAATTGTATAAACTCGAGAAAGCTAGCTGAGCTCAAACATACTGGCTTTGTGACTAAGGCTAGAATGTGACCAGCTTGGCTCTTGCTCCTGGACTGTGCCTCTCTACCTCCTACCACATCTTTCTCATCATGATGAAATGATCTCCTTGAAATGCAAGCAGGAGTAAACACTGGCTCTCTTGAATTGTTTCTTGTCATGTACTTGGTCAAAGTAATAAGAAAAGGAGTTAACACAGTACCAAATCATGTTCTGAAAACCCCACTTCTGAACATTGCTGCATTGGGAAACAAGCCTTCAGCATCCAAGACCCTTTGAATGGTGCCTTATCCATATCACAGTGATAGAAAAGCAAATAAAGGGTTAATTTGTGAGTATATTAGCATTGACAATTGAGAATCAGTCTCATTGGAGGCTTTTTGAGAATTCATTTGGTCAGGGAAACCACTGGGTTATCTATGACTAAAACAGACCATATTCTGGGTCAAAAAGCAACTCTAAAATGCAAAGGAAACTGAAATAATTTCTTATAATTTTTATCAGGTCATGATAAAACAAAACTAAAAGCAAGTAGCAAGGGAAACTATGGAATTATACAACATTTGGAGACAAAAACAATGCAATTGAAGTGCAATTATGAATCACTAAAAATTAAGGAAGAAATTGAAAAAATTCATATAGTCAAATGAAAATGACAACAACTTATCAGAGCTTTTGGGATACAGCTAAGGAACATCTCAAAAGGAAGTTTATGCCTGAAGCTTGCCTATGTTACAAAATGATTTCAAATCAGACATTGTTGATTATTCCCACAAGGTTTGTGCCATCATTTTCCTAGTGTACTTTGCAGGAAGGACAGATTATAGATCAAAGTTTTTATGGTTAGACTGTTGTTTACTTTCCTCTTTTGATAGTCTGTAGACACTAGAATATGGAGTAAAGACTCAATGTTGGCATCAGCTAATCCCTGCATATTCAATGAGTTGTGTGGGTGTTGTCTTCCATAATAGGGCCTAGATATCAGTTTGTGGACAGCTACTTATTGTCTTGGAAACAGCTTGGTTTGTTTGGGGATTTCCATGGGATCCAACAGCTTAATTGGATGAAACCCAGTCCCTACACTGGATGTTTCATTTGGTGACAAGAGACGGCAAGTAGGGGTTCTGTCTCATCCATTATTTGAAGACTTCATTAGGATTACATTGGTATATTATAGGAAGTTTCCAGTGTACTAGATTCCATACCACCCCTCCAATGCCATTCAATTCTAGCTGTCTCTCCTCTCAATCCTATCTCCCCTCCCCCTTCCCACCAGATCTTCTCCTTATCATCACCACCCTCAAGTCTACCCATAAAATCTATTCTATTTCCCCCTCCCAGTGAGATCCAAACTCATGCCTGACACTGGTTGGGTGACTAAGAACCAGTCTAGATAGCACAGAGACTAAGGATAAAACCAAACACTACTGGTCAAAAAGTAACAATTAAATGATTCCTAATGACATTCTGCTACACTCATAGATAGGTACCTTATTGAGCCTTCATCAGAGAGGCTTCCTCCTGTGGCAGATGGGAACAAATACAGAGACCCAGAGCCAGACAATATATGGAGAAAGAGAGAGGGAGAGAGAGAGAGAGAGAGAGAGAGAGAGAGAGAGAGAGAGAGAGAGAGAGAGAGAGAGAGAGATCTTGGAACACACATCTCTAAATGAGATCTCTCCCCTTGGAGCACAAGGAGCCCCAAAGGGAAAGAAGGAGTTTGGGGGCATAAAGGGGTCAGAGGACATCAGGAGAATTAGGCCTTCTAAAGCAACTAAGGAAAGCTCGTATGAACCCACAGGGACTGAAACAACAACCACAGGGCCTACAAGAGTCTGTTCCAGGTCCTATGCATGCACACTATAGTGCGGAGCTGGGGAATCCTGCAGAAGAGGGGAAGAAGGATTGTAGGACACAATGGTGTCAAGAGCACCACAAGAAAACCCACAGGACTAACTAGTCTGTTTTTTTCTAATCATAGAAAGAATGTGGTTGACATATTTTGTACCCTAATAAACTTATCTGGGGATCAGAGAACAGAACAGCCACTAGATTAGACTAGAGGCCAGAAAATCATGGCACACACACCTTTAATCCTATCACTCAGGAGGCAGAGATCCATCTAGATCTCTGTGAGTTCAAGGCCACACTGAGAACAGAGCCAGGCATGGTGACACGTACCTTTAATCTCAGCACTTGATATCTCATATATTTGCTTGGGAAGGACACAAGCCTTTAATCCTAGGAAGTGATGGCAGGAAGCAGAAAGGTATATAAGTCATGAGGACCAGGAACTAGAGGCTTTTAAGCAGTTCAACTGAGACCCTCAGGGGTGAGGACACAGAGGCTTTCAGTCTGAAGATTCATAAAAACAGGATTGGCTGAGGAGTTGGCAAGGTGAGGTTAGCTGTGGCTTGTTTTATCCCTCTGATCTTTCAGCTTTCATCTCAATATCTGGCTCTGGGCTTTATTATTATTATTAATAAGACCTTTTAAGATTTGTCCTACAAAAGAAAGGATGTGGATGTGGATAGGAGAGGAGATGGGGAGGTACTTGGAGGAGTAGAGGGAGGAAAATTTTATTTAGATTATATTGTAAGAGAAAATAGTCAATAGTCAATAAAAGGGGAAAATTAAAGGTAAAAAAAGATTTCAGATAAATAACTTAATGATTCACTTCAATATCTAAGAAAATAACAACAAAGACTCAAAAGCAGGAGATAGAAGAACTACATGGCACATATTTTCAAAGTTGTTCAACTTCCAACCCATAGAAATCCATTGTAATGAAACAAGTAAGAGTTTATAGAAATGAAAAAGGGAAGATCAGGCTTTATCTATAGAGGAAGTCCAATTGGTGTGTGTTGCTGGAGGGCTTTTCTCCAGGTTCCACCAAGCCCCGCAGTCCCACAATCCAAGTATAAAATAATCACTCAGACGCTTATATCACTTATAAACTGTATGGCCATGGCAGGCTTCTTGCTAACTGTTTTTATATCTTAGATTAAACCATTTCTATAAATCTATACATTGCCATGTGGCTGGTGGCTTACTGGCGTCTTTACATGCTGCTTGTCCTGGCGGTGGCTGCAGTGTCTCTCTGCCTCAGCCTTCTGCTTCCCAGAATTCTCCTCTCTCCTTGTCCCACCTACTTCCTGCCTGGCCACTGGCCAATCAGTGTTTTATTTTTTGACCAATCAGAGCAATTTGACATACAGACCATCCCATAGCACTTCCCCTTTTTCTTTTTTTAAAAAGGAAGGTTTTAACTTTTATACATCTCCAAAGCTAGCTTGGTATATTTGGGAATTTGGGAGTAGCTTCTCTTACTACTTCCTGCTGGAGGGGGGCGCTTCTATCTTATGGGGACAAAAAGAAAATTTTAGGATCATGGAGTAGTCCATGAGGCTGTATCATCTGAGCCAGTTGCCTTGAAACGATTCTGGATGTTGGATCATCTGGGTCATGGTGTCATCAGAGACCTTTCAGGTGGTCTTGGCTGGTCAAACCTGATGTATCTTAATCTGGAACAAATCCATAGCCTCTGGCTTTCTGTAGAAACAAAAACAGAGCCTCCTTTCCAAAGCAACATATCCTTACATCCAAATTTTGAAGTGAAGCTACCTTTAAAATATACATTTTGGCATAACTCAACAGCTTTTGCAATCAAATGTTTTTCTTCAGTTACAAATATCAAAGAGAACATAATCCAGATTCTCTGTGTGGTAGCCATCTTTATGTGGCTTATTTTATGTTACCTTGAGCCTATTGCTTAGTTGGGTGCCAGATGTAGATGTAACCAACCGTCTTATTAAATAAGAAACACAGAACCAATGTAAAAGAGAAAGCCAAGAGCTCAGAGCTCAGAGCTAAAATCTCACCCTTCCTCCTTGCCGTGGTTCCAGCTTTTTGAAAGAGAGCTATTTCCCTGTGTGTAAGTTGTTTCATAGTCATTCTGCCTTCTCATTGGTTGTAAACCCAAACATGTGACTGCCTCATCACTGTCTGTATGTACAGCCCCCTAGGTCTTAAAGGCATATGTCTCCAATGCTGGCTGTATCCCTGAACACACAGAGATCTATGGGATTAAAGGCATGTGCCACCACTGCCACGCTCTGTCTATGGCTCTAATAACTCTGATCCTTGGGCAACTTCATTTATTAACATACAATCAAAATCACATTTCAGTACAATTAGAATACCACCACAGGTGTGTGTTGTTACTGAGGTGTACAATTATTGTCCTGATAGGTTCAAATAATTTTCATCTTTGAACACTGAGATGGAAAGAAGGAAACATTTAAGATGAACAGATAAAATAAGTCAGTGTCTATTTTCTGTTTTAAATAAAGTTGAATAATATTTTATTTTCCAAACAGATTCTAGAAACAAAGCAAATTATAAGTTATAATACAGGCAAAATGTAAGGCAGAATGTCCAAACTTATTAATAAAATAGCTTTATTTGTTGAGGTCACCTCTAAGAATCTTCACAATTCCGTGATAGTTGCTGTCCTGTGCTTTACAAAGTATCTGCTAGGTAACAAAAGCAGTTTAATTTTTTTGAAGTAGAAATAAAGAAAGAAAAGAAAATGCTAGTTTTCAAAGACCACAAAAAAATGAAATGCATAATTTGACAAATGATCATGAGCAGTAATATAGTACAAGTTGTTTAAAAACAGGAAAAAGTCTTTCCCTTTGACATGACAAATCTCACCAAGAATATGGGTCCACACTTAAGTCCTGGTGTCATTTCTACCATTTTGTTCACTCCCTTTTCACTTACAGTGCTCTCTTCATCTTATCTACATAAAAGACCAGTGGAACACATGTAGTGTGAGAATTAAGAGCTTACCTAAGCTGCAATGAATATATATCCCTGAAGAAAACAAATCAGAGTCACCCAGGTTAGGTGTTCCAATACGGCGTACAATGGGGTCTGGTTTTATAGACAGAAAGATAAACTGACGAGTGGACAGGGAGAGGCTTCTAAGTAACTGGTTGTCCTAATTGCAGAGGTTGACAAAATTAACACAGACTGTTAACTGGTTATCGATTACTCAGGTTATACATTCTAGATAAGCATAGCAGAAGCAGCAACAAGGCATTCAGTCATTCATTACTCCAATAATATCAGTGCATCTATAAGGGATATGGTGAAATGTTATAACTGAGGCTGTGGGAACCAGAAGAGTGATGTTGTACAGGGCTAATAGGAATTTGTAAACCTTCTTTTATTTATCTCCAGGCTCATGCTTCTAAATTTAAGTATTTTCCACAGACTGAAAAGATTGGGAAATTTGGACAGTTTTACTAATATCTGCTCATCATACTGTAATGATTTTCTAGAAAAAAAATTCGGTGGCATTTTGTTATAGCTACACTCTTATGCAACAAAGACAAGATAGCAACTTTATTGAGAAAAATCCACTTCCATTCTTTGTAGAGTTCTTGTGTTTTAAAGACACCCCAAGTCTCACTGCATTTAATTCTCATAACAAGGATTAAAGGTTTTCTTCAGTTGGAGACAATGAGGCAGACAAAAGATAAGAATTTCCCAAAGAAGGTAATCATGGAATACGCCTCATTCTAAAGTCCAGTTGCACACATAGCAGGCATCTCACAATGTGGGCTTCTCAGCATGACTTTGTTTATTTTTGGTGAGTTGACAGCATTGGGAAAATAATGTAAAGACCCAGACTCTAGCCTCTGGGGAGAAACTGTCTCTGACTCATACTCTTCTTTGTTCAGTGTGCTTATCCCATAGTCACGGCTTGAAAGATCAGAAGAAATGTCTGCAGCTCTACTGGGTCCTACCCTGAAAATGAAGGCTGCACCTTGGAGAAATCAGATGTGACTTGGCAGTCAGGGACAAAAGGCTTCAGGACTGATTCATTGTGATTATCTAGACAGGGACACTGGAGAGTTATTGCATTGGTATTTTAAAGGAAACTATTTGACATGAAACCAAAGAAAGTTAATATTTAAAAAGTGGAGGAAACTCAGTTATCAATCAGAAGTCATCTCTTTGACACATTGTGCCACTATATAAACATTACTCATGATGTACAAAATCCACTTTAGAGGTTAATGTAAACTGATGTATTTTAAAATAAACTAGGCCAGGTAGTTTGGAAATAGCCAGGCTATTTGTACCAGCTGACCTTCTTTTTTTCTTTCATTCCTTCTTTGGTTCCTTCTTTCTTCCATTCTTCTTCCTCCCTCCCTCCTTCCTTCCTTTCTTTCTTCCTTCTCTCCTTAATACTTTCCTGTGGAGTTAATCTAAATGTCTTCTACGGAGTAGAAAATAGCAGTGATTTAGTGTGCTTCTTTCCTCTTTCATGGGCACTATCAGCCTGTGGATACACACCAAGAAATCACAACTGGCACACTGCTATGTAATAGCTTGTTTCTAGGGTTAGAAAAAGACAATTTTATTTGATCACAGTAATATATTTTACTTCCAAATAGTTATAAATTGGATTACTTATTTCATAGTAAGAACAACAACATAACTTTGTGGACAATTTATTTTGGAAAGTATTATACACACACACACACACACACACACACACATATATATGTATATATATATATATATACATATATATGATGTAGTCATAAAACAAAGCAGTGAAGGTAAAATTTATCTTTTATTTGTAAAACTAGACAATTTTTTATGTGTGTTCATATAAATACCCATTTCCTAATTTTGTGGTAGTGGACTATACTCATATAGTCTGAATAGTTACCTTCTATACATTTAGGACTGTTTTTTCTTCCCATAGATTTCTATAGACTATCTGACTTTCTATTGAAGACTGTATGTGTCATGTTCTTTATTACAAAGAAACCAGAGCTTGTCATAAGGAGAACAGACAAAGCAATCACAAAAAAGGGAAGTGATATTTTAAAAGATAATGATCTAATTGGCAAGATAATGAACCATTGTATACTCAGCAACATTTGAGTTCAAACCTTTTTTCACTCATGGACAATGTAAGCCTCCTCAAGAACGTTGCTCTTCATCAGATCTCTGCTTTTTCATCTTGCCTTCATTTAAGTGTCTGGTGGCTGAACTAAACCTAAACTCACATATATTTTAATTCCAAAGCAAATTAATTTATCTGGTGAGAAGGCTCTGCAGATGCTCAGGGTCTGGTCAGCCATCTGAGACTGTGTTGGGTTTCAAGGACCACGCCTTTATTAGGGCCATACTGATCTGGGTAGCTTGCACTGCCACCGGGGCCACGGTGATGTCCAGGCCTGAGCTGCTGCAGAGAGCCATGTCTGGTGTCTGTGGTCCCCCTGCCGCTGGGGTCTGTGATGATATCCATGGCCGGTGTTAGCCCAAGAGTTCATAGGAACCACATGTGTGGAAATCCAGGGTGGGCTGAGCTGGCCCTGCCCTTCACTGGCCCTGGGATAGCTGGCTCTGCCCCACATTGGTTACTGCAAAAGGGGAGCTGGTCCTGCCCCTCAGGAGAGAGCTGTCCGCCCCCAAGATGGCTCCACCCTTCACTATGGGCTTGCAACTCACATGGGCAGCACATTAGAGATGACCCTATTGTTAGAGGCACAGGTGAGCTGACTCTGAGGGACCAGAGCAGGAGAGCTGACCTCGTCCTACCTCATCTGCCATGTGGTGGCATGGGAAAGATGTCTTCCCACCTCTGCCCCTTGCTGCTTTTGGCAGTCAAGAGAGTTGGCCTTGTAGTAACAAGAGAGAACTAGCCCTGCCTGTCACCAGCTGCAGCACACAGAAGAGCAGACCCTGCATCCCGCCTGGACAGCACACTAGAGAGCTGAACCTGTTATCAGTGGAGCAGGTGACCAGCCCCAAGGAAGTGAAAGCAGGAGAACTGACCCTGCCCCCACACCCATTTATACCCACAACAGAAATTGAGAAATAGCGTGCACTGCATCTCAGTTTTGCCTAGGCAAAACTGTAGAGCTGGTCCTGGTGGTATGAGGGAGGAGGACCCAGATCTGAGGACCTGAGAACAGGAGAAGTGGCCCCACCCCTTGCTGCAGGCTGCATTGAATGAGCTAGCCAAAGCAGTGATGGAAAGCTTGCCCTGGTGGTGATGATGAGGGAAAGCTGGCACTGCCATCTTGACTTTCTAGTCAGATATAACTCCAGAATTTTCTGTTGTATATTTCTCCCAATTTTTGGTACTTGGTTATGGAAGTCCTAGAAATCTCATATACATGTTAGCATAATTTTAGTACTTCATGATGATTTCTCATGTGCCTGCTTATATAAAGCAGCATATATTTTTTATGCTACATAATATATGGAGTCAGAATCATTACTTTTGTCTACTCAGATGTTTTATTTATTTGTATCTCTTCAAATAATGTCATTAAAATGGCATCCCTTTGTTTAACTGCCAACTGCCTTATATTCTTTTTAATATGCTCAAAATAATTTTTTGTTTTGATTTCCTGTTCTTTGTAATTGGGTATAGTGATTAGATTTTACTGTAAGCTTGAATATTCTTCTTAAATAGTGCCATATTTTGCCTTTTTCTTCTCTTTTAACTAAGCATGATTTGTGAGTACTATACTGAGAGCTTAATGTTAGCATTTGAAGAAATATGATGACTCTTTATTCCATCTAGTATGCAGATTCCATTTTATGAAATGGTTGCCAGATTGACATTTGAATGGCTTTTCAGTAGCTTTGGCTTGCTTATTAAATAATGGAAAAGGACCCAAGCCCTTATAACATCATCTACCGTGTGTGTGTGTGTGTGTGTGTGTGTGTGTGTGTGTGTGTGTGTGTGTGTTGGACATTGAATCCAAAGCAGTATGCATGCTAGGCAAGGTAAGCACTCTACCATGGAGCTATTTCCCCAGCCACATCTAATCTTTACCAAGGTGATTTCCTGAATTATTTACTGGTTTCTTTCCAGCCAATTCCAGTGAAAATAAGAATTTCTTTATTTTCTTCTCTTCTTTAAGAAAGCAGAGTACAGACCTGATCTTCAGGACTTTATCTTTTGCAATTTTATATGCGACCAAAAAAAATATGCCAGCCAGCTGTTCGCAGAATTTTCTTAGTGTGTGATTTGAAACATGTTGGCAGGAGAAGGTGTGAATATTCAAATGAACTTTCCTAGAAAGGATTTAAAATCTAAACTAATCTAAATTCTAATACATTTTTTTCCTGCTACAAAGTACCAATGCATTGTGTGGGAACTAATCTCCATTGTAATAACTTCTTTGGAGGTTTCACCAATGTTCACACGATTTCACTTTTATTTGTACATTAAACATTATTTCTTCTGTCTCAGAGTGTAAGCATCACCATAGAGACTGGACACGGTTGCTGATAAGTGCACATAGAGATCAGGATTATGAACAGCCTGCAATTTAGTAGGGAGACAGATGTTGATGAAGTAATGAAAAATAATTACTTTGTATAAGTGGCTAATTATTAGTTTGATGTGGTTATAAAGGAGAAATACAAGTGATTGTTAGAGTTTGGAGTAATGAGATTTATCCACATGTCTGGCCTGTAAGTGTTCCTCAATCCTAATGTGGAAGATAGAGCCTAAATCATGTAGCCACAAAAGACTTTTATCATCAGAAAGACCAAAAACCATAAATAGGCCTTGAATAATGGAGGGTTATGACTAGGAAAGGGAATGTATGGAGATGCCTTTCATGTCAGTTTATGTTTAGGGGATTGGTGAGTCCAAGGTAAGTGTTGACAGTAGGGGTCTAACAGAGAGGACAGACTCTGCACTACCTAACAAGTATAATTGGTAGGTCTTAGGATGGCATAGAGCGTAGAGAGGAATACCAATTTCTGGGTGCCAGTGGATGCAACCAGAGAGTGTGTTGATTTACTTTACTGGTACTGAAATAGAGTATATGTATATCGAATGGCACAAGCCACATCACTCTGAGAATATAATTGAAGGTTGTATTAACATCATCATGCAAGCATCTGTAGCTTTAAGCCTTGCCTGCTCATTTGGAAATCTAGTCTTATGTCTGAAGGCATTGTGATGTATGTTTTTGTGACTCATGGAACAATCCAGGGCATGTTCTTTCAGGTTGTCATTTTGGTTGTTCCACACCCAAAGAAAGGTGGTCAAGATTTCTTCTTCCTATGTCCTTTGCTTCAGGATGGGCTAGTATTCTTTGTACTGGATACTCAGTAATATACTTAGCAAATGATTTGAAACATTGGCTGGTAGGATTGGCTATTCTGAACAATAGCCTAAATTCTTGTTTCCTGACAATGACTTTTAGTGTCAGAAATTGTCCATAAATTAAGAAATGAAAGTCTTATTTTCTTCTGATATAATTTATAGTGGTAATATTCTAGCAGTATTCTCTAGAGCCCCAAGCATTCCAAAGTTCTTTCACTTCACACATCCAGCCTGTGATGTGAACCTTTTTGCATCATGATTCATATTTTTAGCTTCCAAGTTATCAACAACATCTATGTGTTATACATTTATTTTTCTATAATGGCAAGTTCTAGTCTCTCCGCCCTAAGGGCTTAATGTCTTCCCCTAGCCTCTTGGATTAGTTACATGTGAATATATTCAATTTTGTACCTGTGTTTGCTTTCTTAGTTGTTTAGGCAATGAATGACTTAACTCAGTTTATAATATATCATATACACATATATCTACATTGATATATTTTTGTAGGATATTTTACTTTTTATATTCTCACATATAATATTCAAAGATGATATGAGACTTACAAATAGCAACTAAACCTAACTAAGATCTTAGAATAATAAATTTCAGTCAACTGTTGAGTTTGTGGGTGGAGGACCCCTACTTCCTGGTTTGGGTCAGGGTAATTGTGTGTAAGGATATATTCAGTATAAATAGGGGAAGACATTGTCATCTCTCTGTTATTGAAAATAAATATTTTTCCATAAAATACATATGGTTCCACTACCCTCAGTTTCTTCCCACCTCCATTCTAGATCCATACCATTTTTGATTCTTGTTAGAAAATAAAAAGACATCTTAGAAGTAAAAACAAAATAAAATATATTGAAAAAAAAACAAATAAAACTGGAATAGGACTATACAAACTAACCAAAGAAAAAGAGGCAAAGAAAAAGCATGATAAACACACATAGACACATAAACACACACAGACACAAAGACAAACATTTTCCCCCACACAGAATCCTATAAAAACATAAAACCAGAAGCCATTTCACATGTCTGTATATATGTATACACACACACACACACACACACACACACACACACACACACACACACACAAAACCTATAAGGTAAAAAAATGTACTGACATAACCATATGAGACAAAGAGCCTCTAAAGGTGACATTGGGCTTCTTTTCTGTTGGGCAGCTACTGCTGCACACTGGGGCTGCTTTTTACAGTGGTTTGTTTCCCAAGGAGTCTCCCCTGGAGAAAACTAAATCCTCACTTGCAAGTGGTCACCAATTAGAGGTAGCTTCTGGGTTAGGGATGGGGGCACGTGTCCCCTTCTCCTTTCAGCCCTACCCAGAAGGGATTTTCAGGAAGTCTTAAGGCAGCCTAGATGCCGGTCTCTCTCTTCAAATTCTGCTGATCAGAATAATACTTTAAGTGTCTTACCAGGGAGCTTGAGAAATTAAAAGCATATATTTTTTCTTTGTCACACATACTTTGCTATAAGAATACTTGGTTTTTTAAAGTCATCACTTTTAAATGATAGTTTCTTTTGTATAATTTGGACTGGGAGTGAGTTTGAAATTTATTTTCATTTTTTAAAATCTAATCAATGCCCTGGAGCCTTTGAACTATTTAACTGTTTATGTTTGTGATCATTGCTCCTGTATTTTAAAAATAATTCATACATACAATAGAAGTAGTCCCATTAAGGATAATTATAAAACATTAATGTATAAAATATTAGTTTATAAGAACCATAAATAATAATTATTATACAAAGTAATTTTGTAAGGTTTAATAATTTTATAAATTTTTAGTATATAACTA
This sequence comes from Peromyscus leucopus, assembly GCF_004664715.2. NCBI lineage: Eukaryota > Metazoa > Chordata > Mammalia > Rodentia > Cricetidae > Peromyscus > Peromyscus leucopus. Next base: position 14,412,597 of record NC_051064.1, on the reverse strand, counting down.
TTATGTTTCCTATATATTTATATATATTTTTTTATCCATTTTTATACATTCACAAAATTATAATTATGAAATTTATCTAAAGCTTTTACATAAATGGGTATATAAACCATTTCACAACAAAAATAGTAATATTCTTTACAGTATAGAAGATATTTTTTCTTTATTTTAGATTTTTATAGTGTGAAACTTTGCTAATATTTTAGTATAACTTTTTAAGTAGAGAATCTTATAGGAGTGTTAGATGAATACTTTTAATCCATTGTGTATTAATTTGGTGGAGGATGGGCTTTTTCAATGAATTGTCAAAATAGCTTTACTTCTACCATAATTACATACTTAGAATTAAAGCTTCATTCTAATTACTCAAGTGGTAAAATGTTCAAGTATAACATCATGTATAATTTTTCTAAGTAAGTTGAAGTTGAAATATCAGTATTTGACTGAGTATATAATATTCTTATAGCATCAGGAATAGAGTTGTCCTATTTGAAAAGGACACTTACTCAAATATAAGTTATAAAGAAGTTTTCATAACATCATATCCCAGATAGTATAAGGAGCATATTTCTCATAACAATTTTTGTTGATTATTGAAAATTTAAAGTTGCTGGATACCCCATAGTTTTATTTGCTAAATAAAGTTCTGTATTAATTTAGCAAATGAGGTAGCCTACCTAGAAATCATAGTTCTTATTAAAGAGTTGGTATTTCTCTTTCAAACATTCCTCAGTTGTTTGCATTTGCCATGCTTACAATTCTGAAAATTAGAAGACCTGAAAGCCTCATTAAGAAGACTGACAGAATTGATATATGTGCCAGTACTATCTGATTCCATGGAGTCCTCTTAGCAGAAGCTTGGAAGAATGTCTCCCTTCTTCCCTTATTAACAACGGTGACCTTGATACTTCAAGACATGACCTTACCCTTGATACTTCAAGACATCATCATTTTACCTTATGCAAATGATTAATCAAATTATATTATCCATTGTTAATGGAAGAAGAAATAAAACTTGAAGTGTCCTTTGTTATATACAATGAAGTTGTTGATACTAAATGATAGAACTAGAAAAATCATATAGAGGGCATTTGAACCATTATGATAAGATATTTAATACTGAAAAATTCATAAATAATACAAATTTATTTCTCACAGTTTCAGGATTTGGGGAGTTTAAGATCATGGTGCCAGAAGATTCAGGGTGGCTTGAGAGATTTTTCTCTACTTTAGTGATGGAACTTTTGCTGTGTCCTCATACACCATGAAGGACTAGGCTGTCCCTTTTTATGTGGCAGGAGAAGCCAGAAAGCTATGCTGACATTTTCATAAGGTGTTATTCACCTAATTCATGGATGAGAGGATTTATTTACTAATCACCACCTCAAAAAGCCCTACCTCTTACCAGTGTCACCTTGAGGGTTAGGTTTCAGCATAGGAATTTTGAGGGAAAACATAAATCTAGATAATAGTTCAGGAAAGGGGGTGTGAGTTTCCTGAAATAAATCCTCATCTAGCATGGCTGAAAATCAATACAAATTATCTGTTGTGATAACCCGAGGAGTAGCTGAATAAGCATTTTAATTGGCAACATTAACATAGCCTACAGAGGTGCTGAATACAGACACTGAAAAATGGTAACTTTTTTGTTTGTATAATTATTTTGAATTTAATTTCTTTTTATTCTGGCAAATTTTGTATATGTATACAATAACATATAAACACACTAACTCCCTATATGCTTCCCATTTCCTTCTTCAATCCCTTTTATATTCCCTCTAATACATCCCCATCCCAACTTAATGTTACCTTTCCTGCTACTGCTTTTGTATTTTTCCTCCTCTTCTTTTTCTTTCGTTTCTTCCTCTTCCTCCTCTTCATTTTCTTCTTCTTTTTCTTTTTCTTCCTCTTCCTTATCTTCTTCTCCTCCTTCACCTTCTTCTTTTTGTAAGCAACTGAGTATGATTACTGCCATTCATATGTACAAAGCTGTGGGGCCATTCCTAATAGCATTGTGAGCCTATCGATGGCCCACTTTCAGAATGAATGATCTCCCTCCTCATCAGATATCAATGGCAGATAGCTCTCCTGCTATGGATGGAACCTGGAGAATGCCTCCCAAGTTCATGCTGGGATTTTGTATGGCTTGATCCTGGGCAGATCTTTTTCATGAGTGGCATAGTCATGTCATGTTCAGAAGACAGCCTGGCACAGCACATCTTTCCATACTGGATTTTTACATTCTTTTTGCCTCCTCTTCCCTGATGTTTTCTGAGCCATGCAGTGTGTGTATTTGTAATAAAGATGTTTCATTTATGCATGAATACTAAAAGTCACTTATCAGCATTTTAATTCTATTTGTGCCTGCTGCTGCACACTGCAAAAATGAGGTTTCTATGACCAAGGTTGAGAGCGTTCCAGGTGTAGGGGTATAAAAGTAAACATTTGGAAGGCAATTTTATAGCATGGCCTTTCATCAGAATAGCAAGAATAGGTTCTACCCTAGGGCCTCTGCCCTCCCCTGCCATGGGCCCTCCCCTGCCATGGGCTTTAGACTGAGAACTGAGACTATAGTACCTGGTGTGAACACCTCCTCTGTGCAACAAACCTCAAAGCCAACCAGAAAGTGATTAGTTATCCCCACATTTGTGCCACTCTTGCACCAGTGGGCACAGTGTGTCTATCATGCCAGCACCGAAGCATGTGAGGTCCCTCTTTGTGTAAAACCATTGATATCTTTCTTTCCTTAGCAGTCCGTATAGTGCATTCCAGCACCATGAAAGCTGGTTTATAAGCACAATTTGGAAAGAGAAGACATGACTATTTTTAATCACTCCAACTAACTTATAATGTTCAACAACTCTGATTTAAATTTGGCTATTGAAGAAAAGACATATCTGACAATTGAAAGGCCAAAGCTACTAGTACAGTAAGTAGAAACAGAGATACAATGGCATTTTAATACTTCCTTTCCAATGTGATGACTATTTCTACAGTTTTTAAGAGAGATCTTAGAGAATCAAGTCCTGTGCTATATATCACAAAAAATTTGAAGAATTCATTGACATTTTGAAACAGAATGTTTTTGTGTTGCTTATAAATTTTGGAAATTGGTTCTCACTAATCAACAGAGAGTCCAATATATTTGTTCTGAATATCCTGAGTTCTGACAATGGTAGTTTATGTAGAGATTTGAATTATTTCTGCCATTTCAAGTGAGGCAAACACTGGGGAATAAAAGAGGATAAGTAAAGAAAAGCTTCAATCGACATAATTTTATTTAATGAAAAGATGAAAGATTATTGACTGTGTGTGGAAGAAGCAAAACTAAGTCATCCTGTCAGAGATGACTCTATGCTCTCCATATGTCTTCTCTATTCTTTCTCTTCTTTCTCTATGTATCTTTCTTTCTATCCATTTCTTACCAATACACACACCTTTATCTCCTTAGCTATCATACGAAGTGTCCTTACACAATCCATGCAGAGCCACATTTTAAAAAGCAATAGCAATGCATTCTGTGATTTTTTTCTTTTTTAAATGCAAACTTTCAAGCGATTTAATCAATGTCAGATGGTGCCAGACACACTGTTTAACAAATGTATCACATAGAAAACTTGTCTGGCCCAGTCAGTTTTCAAAGAAACCATGGAGGATGGGGCTAATCATTTCCTGGATATTGTAGCTGGTTTTACTAGATGTCTTTATTCTCCTAAGCCACCAATACAAAAATTCACAATATATCTACTTCCTTCCTATTTCCTATTATTTAAGTGCTAGCTAGCTATATATTCAGCACTGGTAACTTTGAACACGATTTAATTAATGTAATAGACACAAGAAGCAACCCACGGAAAATAGGGCTTTTGTAATCGCTGTGTTGAATAGTAGTAGGTACATTTAACTTTTAGTCTCAAGTCAATTATACTACTTAGGTAGTAAGGAAAATAATTACCTGCTATCATGTACACGATGATGCAATTTTAGAATAAAAGGGATAGTATAGTATGAATTAGTGAATTGGGGTGAGAATAAAGTGGTTTTTTGGGGGGAGAAGAAGGGACTTGACAGAGTCTTTCTGAGTACAGATGGGGACTGAGGTGGGAGACTTTACAGACAGAAGAATTACTTTGCAAATAAAGGTAAAGACATGTAGGAAAAGTGTATGGAAATGAGCTCCCAGGCATGGCTAACATCTGAAGTACAGGTCTGAGTTCATCAAAGGCCAGCCCAGGTGTGCATGTGGAAGAGAGACTATGTGTGTGCTCGTGCTTAATGTCAAGTATGCGGAGGTCCTCGACATACTACCTTCGGGATTCTGGGTAGAAAGTAAGGGGACAGAACAGAATGCCAAGGTGAAGCATTGTGGAAGAACAAGAGGAGAAAATACACATTTGACATTTGAAATTGTTCCTGTTGCTTTTTTTTCTCCGCATAATTCCATGACAGCAAAGCATTTAGAGTTATATGGAGTTGTTCTGGACCTGTGTGTTTTTACTTTCTGGACCTGATTAGTGGATCTAAGAAAAGGTAGCATATGTTGCTTTTGCAGATGCCCTGGTGTGCCTTAGTTTTCCCTTGAGTGGTACTTTCTTGAGGGTCAGGCCTGGAACAACTGGGTCTGTCTCTTTGCTTAATCAGTAATTTCACAAAACCCAAATCTTTCTTAACTTCCTGGAGTTTACTGTCACATTACAATGTTTAGTCAATCTCTAAAGATTACCCCTGGTATAAACAAGGTGATTGCTAGTCAGTGAGATGGGATTCAGAGTCATTCTTAATTTTGTATAGCTAGGAAATCAAACTAGACACTAAAGTTGATTCTAAAAGAAGTTCTTAAAAAGAGAATTGGTTTTATTCCATCACTAATTTTCCTACTAATTTTTAGGCAATACTGCAATAAGTAACCTATTGTTTATCATGTTTTTATTCAGTGTAGCATTCCTTGCAAAGAACATGAGAAAGACAATCAGAAATTGCATTTTATTATAACTGCTCACAATTGCAATGGGGATTTGACTGATACTTTGATTAATGATCTGTCAACATTCCAGCATAAGGAGTGAGTGGTATTGGTTTTTGAAATTCATGATGCTATAAACTAGATTGTACCTGTATTTCTAGTTCTTGAAAGGCTGAGATTGAGTTGCTGCAAGTTAAGGCCAGCCCAGGCTACATAGAGAGTCCCAGGTCAGCCTGAACTACACAGTTAGATACTGTCTCATTTAAAAAAAAAAAAGAAAGAAAGAAAGAAAGAAAGAAAGAAAGAAAAAGAATAAAAAAAACCAACCCAAACGAAACTAAGGCTTCAGATCATAAGTGCTTTATGAGAAAAAAATATGGTATTTTATGTTTTTATTCAGTTATTTTAAACTAAATGATTTTGTGTTCATTTCTAAATGATGACTCTGATAGGATTATTGAGTGGAACACTGAGCATATTCCTTTTTTTTCAAGGTCTACTGAGAGTTTTGTTTTTTAAGGTGACTTTTACTTCCTGTTTACACAACTTAATGCTTTTCATGAAAATATTTTGTGGCCAAGCATTTGCTTTCTGTGTTATGAATAAGATTTGAGAATTTGTTATGAAATAAATCTGTATTATCTTGGAAGAGAAAATTGACTTTTTAGCTTCTTATAAAAGAACTTGGAGATAAGTTCAGGATAAATTACAATGATTTGACTTGTTAAGTATCTTTGATAAAGACCACAAGCAAGATCATTTTCCTTTGCATGCATATATGTGCATATATATACATCATAACTCAAAAGGCATTCTTCTTTCATACAATCTTTGTTTTCAGTTAAACCTTTTGTCTTGTAAAGTCCTGGCAGCTTTTGTCCAGTGACTGATGGAGGCAGATCAGAGATCCACCGCCAGGCACCAGGCTGAGCCCCAGGAGTTCAAACGATGAGAGAGAGGAGGGATTCTGCAGGTGGGGGACTTGGAGATCATAATGGGAAGATGTGCAGAGATGACTGTCCACACTAGAGGAAGCCCATGAACTGTAAACTAGTGGCTGTGGAGCCCCCATGGGACTGGACTAGGCCCTCTGGATATGGAAGGTGGTTGTTTGGCTCGAACTGTTTGGGGTGTACGCAGGCAGCAGGCAGGGGGCTTGGGATCCATCCCTGGTTCAAGGGCAGGCTTTTGGGAAACCAGTGCCTGTGGTGTGACACCTTGTGCAACCTTGGTGCAGTGGGAAGGGGCTTGGACCTGCCTAGGCTCAATGTGCCAGGCTCTGCTGACTCACCATGGGAGACCTTAATTTGGGAGATATGGCGATGTGGGGTGGCTTGGGAGAGAGGACTGGTGGATGAGAGGAGGGAGGAGAGAGGAGGGAGGATCTGTGGGTGGTATGTAGAGTGAGTAGAAAATTTCTTAATAAAGAAAAATGAAAAAAAAATGCAAAAAAAAAAAAAAAAAAAAAGTCCTGGCACCTGAGCTGATCCAAGACTTTGAATAGTCTAGGTCCTTTATTTTTCCATTGATCTAAGAATCCAGCCTATATTTGCTTTTTTATTTGTTTATTTTCTGTTTGGATAGTATTCATTTACTCTCTTCTTCTTTGGCTTTCACTGTTTCTGATACTCCTGGGCACATAGCAATGTCTCAAAGAGAGCAAGGCTCAAGATACAGCATTTGTCGGCCAGTTCTTGTAGCGCCTTTGTGGACCCAGATGGCTTCGAACTCAGTCTCTTCTGTGCCTACAATGTTTCAGTGCTGCTGCCTTCAAAGCCTGTCCTGGCATCACAGTTGACCTTCATGGGACAAGTCATGGGGACACCCAATCTCGGGCCCGAGGGGAGACGTTGCTGACAAATACATGTGAATCTCAGGGACTTGAGCACTGACTCTTGTTTGCACACTCCTGTTCCCGTGAGCAATTTGCTCCCACGAGTGCTTTGCTGCCTCTTTTTTAACCCCCGCCCCATCTCTGTTTTCAACAATACTATGAATTTCCAGAGAAGGAGCTCAGAAATGGCTTGACAAGTGTCAACTTGGAACCTACCAAACTTACATCACCACTATTGTCTCATTCTCTTTATATTTACAGCTATTCCTTTGTACAAGACCTCAAGTTCCCCCTCTCTTCTCTCTCTCATGTTTTTATTAGTTTACTAAGTAAGTCCTTTCGTCTTTTTAATAGATACTTAATTTAGTTTAATTGACCCTCCTACTTCCTCTTCTTCATCTCCCTGAACCTATTCACCCTCAAAACTTGCCTCCTTTTCCACTCATAGGCCCTTGTATAGTCTCCTAGCCTCTATATACATTCACTGAAACCTAAATACACACACATAAACACATATATACATATATATGCATATGCAAATCTAGGCTGTGAATATGAAGAGAACATGCAATGCTTATTTTTTATGAGCCTGGTTTGCCTCACGTAATGTATACTTTACAGTTCCATCCATCCTTTGATGAATTTCATTGTTCTTTTAAAAAGAAAGAGTAAATTTCAATGTGTACATATCTATCAATTAAACAGTTGATGGCTATCTAGTCAGACTTCATTTAATTACTGCTGTGAATGAAGGACATAGATGCTCAAGTATCTCTGTGGTAGAATACAATGTGCTGGTTCATGTGGCAGTCTTATTTTTCATTTTATGTGTATACACATATACCCAGTGTCACTCGATTGGAGAAAACTTATTTTCTCTCTCACAGCAGCTATAGGTGATAGTTCAGATGTTAACCTTAACCAGCTATGTTTTCATTCATTCTTCGTTCATTCATTTTAAAAAGTATGACAAATACAATAAAATAAAACTAAAACCATCATTTCAGAGTTGTGTAAGATAAACTAACAGAAGGAAAAGAGCCCAAGAAAAGCACAAGAATCAGAGACTCGTTTGTTTACTCTCTCAGGAATCCCATAAAAACACTAAACTGGAAGCCACAATATATATGCAGAGGATCTGGTTCCGGTCCTGTGCATGCTGCTCCTGTCTCTGTGAGTTCACTCAAGCTTTGCTCATGTTGATTTAGAGGGCTTTTTTGTTTGTTTTGTTTTGTTGCTCAGGGTTCTTTCTGTTTCTTACACTCTTTCCAGCTCTTCTTCTGCAGGATTCTCTTAGCTCTGGGGGAGGAGGGGTAATTTGATTGATTTTTAAAGTTGGCCTTAAAGTTTGCTTGTGCATATTTAGCATATTTAGTGTAAGACTTTAAAGTACTTTTGTCTAATCACATTTATTTACTTAATTTGGCTTAACTAAAATGTTAGAACAAGTAAATTCTTTATACAAAGAATTTTAAGAAGAAGAGGGTGGTTAATCAGAAAAGTCTTTTCCCAGTGAATAGTGATGAATACAGATATCACACCTGCACAAGATGCCAAGTTTAAGTGATGGATGAATGTTCAGACCTAAACAAGTTATTTTTACCATCCCCTTTAAGCTCTATGAACATTTTAGAAGAGAGAAGAAAGATGCCGTACTGGAAAATAGAGAAAAGGGCTGTGAAATGTCATCTACTGTGTAAGACAACCATTGCCATCATGAGGTCACAGCAGCTGAGGCTGCCTGCTCTAGGTTTGCGCAAGCAGAAGGCCATCATCAATTAGGCATGGATGGAGGGGGTCTCAGAGGTCCAGACTCTTCACTGCTGTACTATTTGCTATCAATAGGTTTAAGGACAGGGGATTCATTATCTTCAGTTTTATATGCACTGATGGCTTGATCAGGCTCCAAGAGATAGTTACAATCAAATAGTCACACTGAGGGCTCTAAGTAAACTAAATTGGTCAAAAAAACAAATTCAGAAGTCGTGAGTCTAGAAAAGATAATGGTTGGGGAGGGAGCTGACAGGGATATTAAGGAGACAAAAGAGAGATTGTGGGAAAAATATCAAAATACATAACATAAATATATATACATATTATCAAATAACAAAATCAATCAATAACAATATGAAAAAAGAAAAGATGTGTGTAACACAGTTGGTAAAATGCTTGCCTTGCAAGTGTGAGGATCTGAGTTTAACCACCATAATGCACACAAAAAAGCAGTCTTTGTGGCCTGCACATATAATTATGAGGCTGAAAAGGCAACGATAGGTAGATGTTTGCGACTCACTGCTCAGGAAGCCTCACCTATTTAGTGAAGCCAATGCTAATGATGAGAGACCCTGTGACATAAAACAAGGTGATTTGGTCCTGAGGCATGACACCTGAAGTTTATCCCTAGCCTCCACACGACTACCACATGACTACACACACACACACACACACACACACACACACACACACACACAGAGAGAGAGAGAGAGAGAGAGAGAGAGAGAGAGAGAGAGAGAGAGAGAGAGAGGTGCTCATGCATTTACACAAAAGAAATTTTGATATTTGTGAGAAAGTTAATGATATTAGCTACTTTTGTTTCTTTATGTAATTTTATTTTTAATCAGTGGTGCATACATAATCTTTCTTCTGTTCAGATGAGGAAACCAAGAGCAATAGACATTAGGAATGGTCTCACATGCCAAGAATAATGTTTGAACCTGGATAGATCGTCTATAAACTGCTGATCATTACACTTTCTAAGAAATAGTGCTTCTTTCTACTAAATCTTACATACAGGCAATTTTCATATCATCATGAATAACACTCAATTAATCACACATACACACACACACACACACACACACACACACACACACACACACACACACACACCAAGCAAAAAACATGTGACAACAAAATAACAACAACAAACTCCAGCAGGATAACTTCAATACAAAAAATTCTGAAATCAATGTTTGATAATAATATGAACCATGAGAATTGTTATTACAGCAAAGTTTCATGATATCAGTGATGTGAGTAATGCATATTGGTAAACTTCAGTAAACCAAATTCTTGGCCCTGAGGCTCAGTTGATACTGTAATTGTGGGTGTCTGTGTATATACATTAGAAGCATATCATCAAGTTTTGCTGTTATATATGTACATAGTATGTATGTTTATATGTATGTGTGTATGTGTCTGAATGCCTGTGTTTCCATCTGTCACATTATATTAAGTTTTGATATAACTTGCCCCAAGTGAACAGTGAGCTGTGATGGGGAAAGAGAACATTTGTTTCTCATGACCTATGTGGATCTCTATCAGTAGTCAGAAGACTTTCTGAACAGGTATCTGTAAAAAAGTTGTGTTAGTAAAACTTTAACAAAGTGGAGAGGCATTTTTGGTCTCCTTTGCCTCCTATATTTTTAAATGTGTATGAATAGTTTGCCTGTATGCATGCATATATGCCTTGTGTGTACCTGGTTGCTTGAGGTCAGAATAGGGCATTGGATCTGCTGGAAGTGAGTTATAGACAGTCGTGAGCTGCCATGTAACTGCCCGGAATCAAACCCCAGTCCTCTGTGAGAGTCGCAACTGTCACTAACTGCCCAGTCATTGCTCTAGCTCCCTCCTTTTCCTCCTAAAAGTTTTATGTGAGTTCTTTTAATATTTAACTTCATTATGTAGTCAAGAGGGGACTTTGAGTATCTTAGCCTACAAAAGGCGTTTGAAATTGTATGCCTTAGCGTTTAGTCACAGGAAATAAAAATTGAGTGGACAACCATTTCCTTTGGCAGTTTACCTCAGCTAGTTCTGGTCAGTTATTTTTCCCTAGTGGGTGCTAAATAGTGCAGAGACCCATTATTTAGAGTGGGTTTAATGTTTAGTATTCTTCACTAGTTCATATTCATATTCTGAGAGAGTTCCAGTAGCACCCTGACACGCACATAAAGCATTTCAGTCCCAAATGTTCATGCTTCACGGGGTGTACATTCATTCCATTACTTGCAATAAAGAAGTAGAGAATGTGCAAATCTCTTATATAAAGTTCTTAGTCAGAAACAATTCTATCTCCATGGAGTTTCATAAATCTTTCCAATTTGTAAGTGAGAAATCTACAACACTTTAGTAATATTTCCGAAGAACTCCTTTCTCATTTTGGAGAGATTTTTGTTCTCTGTGCTTTAAAATATTTCCAGAAATCCTAATGTTTCAAATCCCTGGACTTATATAAATTACAGGTAAAGTTTAAAACACAATGCCTTTCCTATTATTTAAAATGTTTACTCATGCTGTCATAAACACAAAGGGAAAATAAGGTCATATTCAATCTGACTGTCTCCCTTCAAACTTGAGTGCCCCTTAAGTACTATCCTCTGTGGTCAAGAAGAGTGTGAATAGTGTGCAAGAGAGACCTAATGACAGAAGTAGAGAAGACACTTGCCATTTTGCCTTACAGCCTACTCTAACAAATCTTCTTATAAAGACTAAAGTTACACAGCTGATCAAATGGTATGTAGACTTGCAAGGGGTCAAATGTGCAATGGCTATTCACTGGATGTTTAAAGGAAGGCAAAGCCAATAGAAAATGCAAAGGTGGAGCTGGAGCTATGGCTCGGTGTGTGCTTGCCATGCAAGCTGAAGGTCTGAGTCTGGATTCCTATAACCCATCTAACACTGGATATGCTAATCCCTGGGCTCCTCTGACAAGATCAGAAGCAAGGACAGAAGAGTTCCTGGAGGCACATAGAGCGGCTAGCCTAGAGTATGTGGTGTCAGAAAGAGATCTTAAGGTAGAAGGAGAGGACTGGCATCCAAGGCTCTCCTCTGGCCACTGCAAGTGTGCTGAAGCAAGTGTGTTCTTGTACTCACACTCATAATGCATATCCCTTCCTTCACACCCCTGCACACATGCATACAAGGATTTTAAAATTGCAAGCGCGCTATCTAAACTTCCTTTTCTTGGCTATTTTCTTGAACATTGTTTCAACTTTGTTATAATTGAATTTTTCAGTAACACTTGAGATTTCTTTTGTTAGCCATAAATGTTATCTAGGTTGTAAATCAAACATGTATTTGTGCTTTCGAGCTTGTATTTATTGCTGTAGGTACAATACAACTATTTAATTACCTCTCTAGAACACAGTTAAACTTCCATGCTTTTATTCCTAATGGTGTCTGTTTTCAGAATAGGAAAATTTCAATTGTTAACTCAACTGGTGGTTATGATATTAGTATAGATGGAAAATTGTATGGCATTGATTATTTATTTGAATTGAAAATCAAAGGCATACAGAATAACTTACATAAATCATATCATTTTGTCCCGTCCAGCAGGCCAGGTTATTCGCAGGTCTCGAGGAGGGACCACCTGGAATCAATGGGGGCGAGAGGGAAAGGAGACCAAGCGCGTGAAGAAAGACAGAGTCAGTCTGAGTTGCGTCAAGGTCTCGTTTATTGTTTGGGGCTTGAGGCTTAAATGCAGGGCTTCAGGCAGGGAGGGGGAGCAAGGGTTTCAGGCAGGGAGGGGGAGTAGGGGTTTCAGGCAGGGAGGGGGAACAGGGGTAGAGAGGGGAGGAGAATGGAAAATTCTTGAGGTCGCTTTGGTCCCTGGCCTTGCAGGTGGCCGATAAGCACCCGTCCAGGAAGTTTATCTAAAGCACGTCTCATGGTTTTGGCTAGAGCATCTTGTCTTTTTCAAGGACTGCTGGAGCAAGAGAAAACTTATACAAAGTTCAAGACACAGTTTACCCAGTTGCCCAAGGTTGGTCTCCAACATCATTTATTTTTCTCTTAGCTATGAGGGGAGAGTAGAATTCTGATGAAATGAATGAATTCTGGGTAAAATATTCAGTGCACTCCTTCAACCATTGTGAATGTTTCCCAGAGGCCAATATGTTAAAGGTTTGTTCCCAGGACAGTGTTGTTGTAGAGATGTGGGATTTTTCAGGTCTATCCTAGTGGGGTCTTTAGTTCATCAATGGCAAGTCCTGGAAGGGAACTTGGGGACCCCAGATTCCTTCAATCTTTCTTTTGCATTCTTCCCATAAAGTCAGTGATTTTGTTCTGCCATCAATTTCTGCTACAACATTCTATCTCACCACAAGCCCAAAACAATGGAACAAGAGGTCATGAACTACAACTTCAAAACTGTGAGCCAAATTACCTACCCCCTTTGCTTTTATAAATTAATTAACCAAGTTGTTTTGTTACCATGATGGAAAGCTAACTAATACTACTGTTAATAGGTAGTGAAGCTTAACCCTTTATGTGACTTTTATTACTGAACCACTTTAAAAAATGAGGAAAACCACAAGGACAATGTGAAGTGCTAACCACACATAAAACCTTTGAAATCGGAAGAAGCTCCAGAGGGGATATGACTACAGAAAGGCAGTTTTAACAAGATATAAAATAATAAATCAGTTTAGAGTTTAAAGTGATTTGTAACCTATTTTTAATATTTATAATTTAAAAATATTATTATTCTAGAATATTCCTTTTGTATCTGTCAGTCTATCTCCTAGATTCTCATTAGCATTGGCAATTAAGTTCTAACACTAAGTAGTGGATCTGGAACCACTTCTGTCCCGAGTCTCATGGTGTGTTTCTTCTCATAGTTTCTTCACTTACCAAAACAAACATAACTAAGTTTCATGTGTGGTTCTGTTCAGATACCATACTTAACATATATTATTTTTTTAATTAGCACTGAATTCATGGTACTCATTTACCAACTTCTCTAACACACATATTTTCTTTATAAGGGACTCCATGCTTTTCTTGTATTTAGAAAACTAGCCGGGCGGTGGTGGCGCACGCCTTTAATCCCAGCACTCGGGAGGCAGAGGCAGGCGGATCTCTGTGAGTTCGAGGCCAGCCTGGTCTACCAAGTGAGTTCCAGGAAAGGCGCAAAGCTACACAGAGAAACCCTGTCTCAAAAAAAAAAAAAAAAAAAAAAAAAAGAAAGAAAAGAAAAGAAAAGAAAACTAGATAACACCTTGTGAGGTTGCAGAGCAAAATTTAATCAGTTAAATTGCCAACAAAACCCATAAATATACCACAAAATAGCACTTGTTTTTAGTATGAGTGTTGAAACAATAAGGTAAAAAGTTGCCTTATTTCTTGTCGGTGTGAAGGTAGACAGCAGATAACTTCAAGTCAATGTCTCCACTGTAGCTGTACATCCTCATAAGTGGTACAAGTACTGATGAGTCACTTGAGTACTGCTATCCAGAGCATTGACAAAATTTTCTACAAGTTATTTCACAAATCAGAACCTGGGAAAGCCAAGGACAGACTCATTTCTGTCACTGTGTGTATGAATTGGCTTAAGGTATTGTTTTAGTTAGTTTTCTATTGCTATGAAGATACTGTGACTAATACAACTTAAGAAGAAAGAGTTCATTGGGAGCTTACATTTCAGAGGGTGAATCCATGACCATCATGGCAGGGAGCATGACAAGCAAGTCTGTGGAGCAGTAGAGCACTCACAACCTTTTCTGTAAGTATGAGGCAGAGGGAGAGAGAGTGGGAGCGAGAGCAGCAAGAGACTTTCAAAACCCCCAGTGAGCCTTTGTGAACAGTTCCACCAACTGGGGAAAAATATTCAAATATATGAGCCTATGAAGGCCATCCTCATTCAAACCCCACAGGATTATTTTTCCTTTCAATGGAAATGCTAATATAAAAATCATTTTGTTACGAAGGGATGAAAAGAAAAAAATAAACATTTTCCTATAGATTTTGGAAATGTCAAGAATTCTATGGCCATTTTCATGGTTCTAAGAAAAACATTTTCAGTACCCAGTTGATCCCTGCCTGGTACTCATATGTGAACAGCCTCTTGCTCTACAGGCAACCTCTGACAATTGCAGATCCATTTTTCTTTTATTGTTTATTTTTACAGAATATATCTGAATGGAGTCACACGTTACATGCTTTTTGAGTGTGGCTCTTTCGCTGAAAATAAGACATTCATATTCATCAATATTCTATTGTGTATGTCAAAGTGTGTTTTCTTGTTTGTGTAAATAATTATTTTGTTACACTCCAATAACACAATTTATTTATGCATTTATTAGATAATATGTGGGTTCCCTCCAGGGACTGAAAATTGTGAATAAAGCTTCTATAGGAAGGCTTGCATGGGTTTGTTATTGTGCTCAAATTCACTTATCTTGTATAAACATTTAGAAGCAGAGTGTTCTTGTAGCTTTGCCTTCCAGTCAGTCTATGACTAGTTCTATTTGATGCAAGCCATCACAAGTGATCACTGTTACCTGCTTTGCTTTGTTGTTACTTTTGAGAACATTGTAGCCAATTTATTGAGCCTTTGGTGATGTTCCTGTGATTAGAATTTGAATTTTGATAGAGAATTTGATCCTCTTTTTCAAAGACTTGTTTTACTACTGTAATTTCTTTACTAAAGTCACTTTTCAATATTTAGTCCACTAAAAACACAATTTTGAGGTTTCACATTTTTAGATCTGATTCTTTTCATCAGACGCTTAGTCTCCTCTTTTTAATCTTTCCTACAGTCCAATTCATTAATTTTTAAAAGTGTTGTATGAGAGAAAAATCTATTTTCAATAAAAATAATAAAATAGTCCTTTCACTTTAACTCACTAGGAATACTGTAAGTGAAGAAAGCTAGAAAAAAAGTAGACTCTTTGGTGCTGTGTTCCATGACTTGTAACCTAACTCAAGGTCAGAGAAACTTCTGTACTCTTTCCTTCCAGGGATTTTATAATTTTATATTTTATATTTAGGTGAAATATCATCTTCAACTTACTTCTTCATCAACTGTGAGATAGGTGAACTTTATTTATTTGTTGTTATGAAAGAAATAAAATACTATCAACACTACCTATTGAAAAGCCATTCCTTTCTTTACCAAATTGCCTGTGCTTCTTTGTCAGAATTTAGTGAACATCCACATGTGTGTCTAATTCTGACTTTTTCTTTTGTACCAGAGATGTGTCCATTGTCATACCAATATCTTGTTGTCTTAATTAATGTACCTTTGTAGTACATCTTGACACCAAGAGGGGGATACTGTCTCTCATAAAGAACTTATGAAGAGATCTTTTCCACTAATATAAGCATTTAATGCTGTAAAAGTTCTCTAATGACAGCTTTATCTTCTGAAATTTTGACCTTTTAATTGTTTTTTAGTTTACAATATTACCAGATTTCCCAAATTTCTCTTTATTACATGAATTATTTTGATGTGTAATATTTTAACATAAAATACTTAGGGATTTACTCATTATTTTTCTATTGTTGATTTCTAGTTTAAAGGCATAATTTGAATATTATTTCTATCATTTGAAACTTAGAAATGTTGATTTGTTTTCTCAAAAGTACAGTTAATGTTTCAGATACAGTTGAAGAGGTCATGTATTCTGTTCTTGTTGAGGAGAATGATCTGTGACTCTCAAATGGGTCAAGTTGAATGGTGGGACTTCTAATACCTTTATTATTTTTTAACATATTTTATATCAGTTAATTACAAGGGACTACTGAAAATTTAGTGCATGTGTCTATTTCTTTATCTAGTTTTATTATGTGATGGCTAGTTTTTGTCTACTGGACACAAGCCATGGCCATTTGGGAAGAGGCCATCTCAACTGAGACAATGTCTCCATCACAATGGTCAATAGACAGCATTTCAATTACTGACATGGGAGGACCTTGCTCACTGCAAATAGTGTCAATGCCGGTCAGGTGGTGCTGGGTTATATAAGAAAAGCAATCCAAGAAAACTTTCAGATTAAGCCAGTAAACAGTATTCTTCCAAGACTTTCCTTTAGTTCCTGCCTCAAGGTTTTAGCTTCTAGTTCTTGCCTTGGTTTCCTTTAATGGTGATTTGTTACCTGTACGTACAAAAATCCAAATCTTTCCATGTTGTTTTTGTTCATGGTGTTTATCACAGCAACATAAAGCAAGCTAATATGTATTAGATTGCTGTTTTTAGAACTTTGATGGGTACATGCTAATAGGACATCTTGTCTTCTTAGAAAATTGATTTGTAGCTGTCAGGTAATAACACCTTTTCTCCTTCTTAACGTCTTTTATTCCAGATCTATTTTCTGCTGATGTCAATAAAGCTGCATTAGTTATTATTTTGAAGTTTTTTCTTTTAAATTTTTCCATGCCATAATATTATTCTTAAAATACATTTGTTGTTATAATTTTTTACAGGCCATGTATACTTGATTTTAGCCAATCTGACATTCTCTGCTTTTTAATTATACTTAAGCCATTTTCATTAAATATAATTATTACTATAATTGAATTTGTAAGTGCAATTTAAATCTTTTTCTAGTTTTTCTAATCTGTTTTTATTCTGTTTCCCATCTGGCAGAAAACATGGAGTTATAGATATTAGCTGACATGTGGGTGCTGGGAATGCATCTCTAGTCCTTCTAAAGAGCAGAAAGAGCTCTTCATTGCTTAGATTTAAGTACAAACAAAACACCCATACACATAAAATAATTTTTTATAATTTTTCCAGAGAGTTCTCAGATGTATATGGAGCCTAAGAACAAGTTCTTGCAGAACTGATTTAGTGTTTTTAGTCATAATCATTAAGAGAAAGGGTTGGAAGGAGTGTCTTCTGTCTTTCTTGGCACCAGACCTTATAGTCAACATCCATAATTTATTTTAAAAATGATGCTTTTCTTTCAGTTTTCTTACTTCTTGGGTTTCTTTTTTAAAGATATATGAAAATAAACAGCCTCCTTCAAAGCAGAGAAACATATCTAGGAGCAGAAAAAACATACTTAATATTTTAATATCAAAAAATACCCAATTCTGATTTTAAAAAAAACTTGACTTCACTATCCTATAGTCTGCCTCATTTTGAAATAAAGATTCCATTTTTTGGCAACAAAATGTTCACAGGTAAATCTTAGTGTTGTTCAAAAGATGATCAGAGCATAGAAAATATGTTTACTGGAGGACATGAGGAACTGTTAAAGCGAAGATCTGTGTCTACCAATGTCCTTTCAATACTATGAATTTGACTATTTTTTTTACATACTTATAAATACAATTTTATAAAAATACTTAGACATTCTTTGTATAGAAAACACTAAATAAATGATTATATTTATTTATTTTATTCATTTTATTTCATTACTCTTCTTGGTGACTAGGAATGATAAAAAGAAAGGATAGTTTCTAAGCGTGGCTATTTGATGAGTATGGGCAGGAAGTAACATCGTAGGTCAAACGGTATTTACTTTCTGCATTTTTTTAGGTATTATTATGCCATGATTTCAATATTCATGTCTTTTCTAAAAATTGTTTTAATATTCAATCCCTAATGAGTTATCAAGAAGTAGATAGACTATGGGATGTGAGTTGGGTTAGTGGAGTTCTGCCTTTATTGAATAGATTAGTGATTATATAAAAGGATGGACATGAGCTAACTTGATGTCTCCTGCTCTACTTTCTTCACTGATGTAGCAGAAGTAGACTGATGGATACCAACCTTGCCAGTGCCCTGATCTAAGTCTTCCTAGTTTCCAGAACTATAAGAAATAAATTTCTAGTCTAATATACAGCTTTTAATTGATAAAATGTTGTTATTGTAGAATGAATAGCTTATAAAATCTCTAACCAATTGTTCCTATATATGAATGACAAATGGACTGAGAAAGAAATCAGGGAAGCAATACCTTTAACAATAGCCTTAATAAAATATCTCACGGTAACTCTAACCAAGAAAGTGAAAGACTTGTATGATAAAAATTTTAAGATATTGAGAAACAAAATTGAAGATGATATCAAAAGATGGAAAGATCTTTCATGCTAATGGATCAGTAGGATTAATGTAGTAAGAATGGTCAGTCTAACAAAAACAATCTACAGATACATTGCAATATAATTCTTCATAGATCTTGAAAGGACAATTCTCAGCTTCATATGGAAAACCAAAAAAACCTAGATAGTGAAAACACTCCAAAATAATAAAAGAGTTGTTGGATGTATTACTATCTCTAATTTCAAATTGTCCTACAGATTTACTGTAATAAAAACAGCATGGTATTGGCATTAAAACAGATATGTTGATCACTGGAATTGAATTGAAGACGCAGACCTGATTTTTGATTAAAAAAAAAAAAAAGGCAGAAACATACCCTGGAAAAAGAAAGCATTTTCTACAAACAGTGTTATTCAAACTGGATGATTGCATTTAAAAGAATCAAAATAGATCTACACCTATCACCCTGTATAAAACTTAATCCCAAGTGGATCCAAAACCTCAACATAAGGGCAGATACACTGAGTTTGATACACTAGGAAATCTTGAATTGTCTTGAACTCATGGGCCAGGAAGAGACTTTCTGAACAGAACACTGATTGCACAGGCACCAAGAACAACAATTAATAAACAAGACCTCATGAAACTGTATAGCTCCTATATTGCAAAAGATACCATAATTTGGGCAATACAGTAAGGAAAAGATTTTAACTAACTACACATCCAATAGAGGATAAATATTTGAAACATACAAAGCATTCAAAATTAATCATCAAGGAAATAATTTAACCAGTTAAAAAATGGAGTATAGAATTCTCAATGAGTAACACAAACAATTAAACAAGGAACAATTAAAGAAATGTTCAGGAGTCTTAGTTGTCAGGGAAATGTAAATCAAAACTACTCTGAAATTTCATCTGACACCAGTCAGAAAGGCTAAGATCAATAAAACAAATGACTGCTCATGTTGATGAGGATGTAGAGCAAGAGGAACATTCCATTGCTAATGGGATTGCAACTTGAACAACAGCCATGGAAATAGTGTAGTGCTTCCTCAGGAAGCTGGGATTGATTCATTGAGTAAAGAAAATATGACAAATTTATACAGTGGAATATTACTCAGCTCTTAAAAATGAAATTCAGGTAGACAGGCCTGGCGGCAGAGACAAGCAGACGCAGGTAGGCCTGGGGCGGCGGCCCGCAGAGGTAAACGGGCCCAGCAGCAGCCCGCTGAGGTAGACATGCCCAGCGACGGCAGCCGACAGGGCTATTCAGGCCCGGCAGCAGCCGGCAGAGACATTCAGGCCCAGCGGTGACCCACAGAGGTAGACAGGCCCGGCGGCGGAGACAAGCAGACGCAGGTAGGCCTGTGGCAGCGGCCCGTGGAGGTAGACGGGCCCAGCGGCGGCAGCCGACAGGGATATTCAGACCCGGCGGCAGCCGGCAGAGACATTCAGGCCCAGATGCAGCCCACAGAGGTAGACGGGCCCAACCGCGGCCTGCTGAGGTAAATGGGCCCGGCGACAGCGGCCGACAGGGACATTCAGTCCCGGCTGTAGCCGGCAGAGACATTCAGGCCCTGTGGCGGCCCCCAGAGGCAGACAGACCCAGCGGCAGCTGACAGGGACATACAGGCCTGGCAGCGGACTGCAGAGGTAGACAGGCCCAGGGATGGAGACAAGCAGACGCAGCTTGGAACAGGGACGCCCCTAACCCCAACATCTGGGGAAGAAGCTATCTCCGTGGGTCAGAACCAGAACGAATCTGAACACTCCTTCTGAGGACAACCCAGGGCCCAGCTGCTGATCCTGTGAAACCCAACAACTTGGAGGTGTTGGTGAGACTACCCTGCTCAACTGAAACCCATCTGGGAGAGGATTCAGATGCCTACAGTTTAAAGTCTGAAGAAACAAGATCAGCTGAGGAGTTGACAAATGAACAAAAACGTGACCTGGGAACACAGAAGAAGGCGCTATCCAGACACCAAACCAGATCACCAGAATCATAAGTATATAATTCACCAATCGAAATCAGCTGCCCCTGAAGAAATAGTCCAATAGCACCAATTTAACCAAGAACCACTACTAAACCAACACTAAAAATTAGAACAAGAGAGGCACTCTCAGACGTAGACACCACCTGCACCTCACAGAGGAAGAGATGAGTAGACACCAGTGCAAAAATACAGGCAACAACATAAAGACCTATATGGCAACATCAGAACCTAGTGATTCTACACCTGCAAGACCTAAACATACCATGACAGAAGAAACAGAAGAAATCAACCCTAAAAATGACTTTAAGAAGATGATAGAGGCCCTTAAAGAAGAAATAAAACATTCCCTCAATGAGGAAATAAAAACTTTCCTTAAAGAGGAAATGAAAAACTACCTTAAAGAGGAAATAAAAACTTTCCTTAAAGAGGAAATAAAAAACTCCCTTAAAGAGGAAATAAAAACTTCCCTTAAAGATGAAATGAAAAACTCCATTAAAGAGGAAATAAAAAACTCCCTTAAAGAAATGGAAGAAAAAACGAACAAAAAATGGGAAGAAATCAAATCAAGCCAAGAAAAAGCAATTAAACAGATGAAAGAAACATTCCAAGATCTGAAAAATGAATTTGAGACAATAAAGAAAACACATGCTGAGGGAATGCTGGAAATAGAAATCCTGACTAAATGAACAGGAACTACAGAAACAAGTATAACCAACCGATTGCAAGAGATGGAATAGAGAATCTCTGACGCTGAAGACACGATAGAGAAAATAGATTCGTCAGTCAAAGAAAACAATAAAGACAAAAAAGTCCTAACACAAAACGTCCAGGAAATTTGGGACACCATGGAAAGACCAAACCTAAGAATAATAGGGATAGAAGAAGGAGAAGAATACCAACTCAAAGGCACAGAAAATATATTCAACAAAATGATAGAAGAAAACTTTCCTAACCTAAAGAAAGAAATACCTATGAAGATACAAGAAGCTTACAGAACACCGAATAGGCTGGACCCCCAAAAAAAGTCCCCTCACCACATAATAATCAAAACACTAAACACACAGAATAAAGAAAAAATATTAAGAGCTGCAAAGGAAAAGGACCAAGTAACATATAAAGGCAAACCCATCAGAATAACACCAGACTACTCAATAGAGATTATGAAAGCTAGAAGATCATGGACAAACCTCATGCAGACACTAAGAGACCACGGATGCCAACCCAGACTATTATACCCAGCAAAACTCTCAATCACCATAGGCGGAGTAAACAAAATATTCCAGGATAAAACCAGATTTAATCAATACCTGTCCACAAACCCAGCCCTACAGAAAGCACTAGAAGGGAAAATTCAACCCAAAGAAGTTAAACACATCCATGAAAAATCAAGCAATAGATAATCCTACACCAACATACACCACAGAAGGACAACACAACACAACCAAAAAAATAACAGGAATTAACAATCACTGGTCATTAATATCCATCAATATCAATGGTCTCAACTCACCTATAAAAAGACACAGGCTAACAGAATGGATAAGAAAACAGGACCCATCCATATGCTGCATACAAGAAACACACCTTAACTCCAAAGACAGACACTACCTCCGAGTAAAGGGCTGGGAAAAGGTTTTCCAAGCAAATGGACCTAAGAAACAAGCTGGTGTAGCTATCCTAATATCTAATAAAATAGACTTCAAACTAAAATCAATCAAAAGAGACCAGGATGGACATTACATATTCATCACGGGAAAAATCCACCAAGATGAAGTCTCGATTCTAAACATTTATGCTCCAAATACAAAAGCACCCATATTCATAAAAGAAACACTACTAAAGTTTAAAACACACATCAAACCCCACACATTAGTAGTGGGAGATTTTAACACACCACTCTCACCAAAAGATAGATCTACCAGACTGAAACTTAACAAAGAAATAAAGGACCTAACAGATGTTATGACTCAAATGGACCTAATAGATATCTATAGAATATTCCATCCTAACACAAAAGAATATACCTTCTTCTCAGCACCCCATGGAACCTTCTCAAAAATTGACCACATGCTTGGACACAAAACAAATCTCAACAGATACAAAAAAATTGGAATAACCTCCTGTATTTTATCAGACCACCATGCCTTAAAGTTAGAACTCAATAACAACAAAAATTATAGAAAACCCACAAACTCATGGAAACTGAATAATGCCCATCTGAAACATCAATGGGTCAAGGAAGAAATAAAAACAGAAATTAAAGAGTTCCTAGAATTCAATGAAAATGAAAGTACAACATACCCAAATTTATGGGACACTATGAAAGCAGTGCTAAGAGGAAAATTCATAGCTCTAAATGCACACATAAAGAAGATGGAGCAATCCCATACCAATGAATTAACAGCACAACTGAAAGCTCTAGAACAAAAAGAAACAAACTCACCCAGGAGAAATAGACGCCAGGAAATAGTCAAATTGAGGGCTGAAATCAACGAAATAGAAAACAAGAGAACAATACAAAAATCAATGAAGCAAAGAGTTGGTTCTTTGAAAAAATCAACAAGATAGACAAACCACTAGCCAAATTAACCAAAAGGCAAAGAGAGAGCATCCAAATTCACAAAATCAGAAATGAAAAGGGAGACATAACAACAGACAATGAGGAAATCCAGAGAATCATCAGATCATACTTCAAAAACCTGTACTCCACAAAAATGGAAAACCAGGAAGAAATGGACAATTTTCTGGATAAATACCACATACCAAAATTAAATCAAGACCAGATAAACCATTTAAATAGACCAATAGCCCCTAAAGAAATAGAAACAGTCATCAAAAGTCTCCCAACCAAAAAAAGCCCAGGACCAGATGGTTTCAGTGCAGAATTCTACCAGACTTTCAAAGAAGAACTAATACCAATCCTCTTCAAAGTGTTCCACACAATAGAAACAGAAGGAACACTACCAAACTCTTTTTATGAGGCTGCAATTACCCTGATACTCAAACCACACAAAGATGCAACAAAGAAAGAGAACTACAGACCAATCTCCCTCATGAACATTGATGCAAAAATACTCAACAAAATATTGGCAAACCGAATCCAAGAATACATCAAAATAATCATCCATCACGACCAAGTAGGATTCATCCCAGGGATGCAAGGATGGTTCAACATACGGAAATCAGTCAATGTAATACACCATATAAACAAACTGAAAGAAAAAAACCACATGATCATCTCCTTAGATGCTGAAAAAGCCTTTGACAAAATCCAACACCCCTTCATGATAAAGGTCTTAGAAAGATTAGGAATACAAGGAACATTTCTAAACATAATAAAAGCAATTTATAGCAAGCCAACAGCAAACATCAAATTAAATGGAGAGAAACTCAAAGCGATACCACTATATTCAGGAACAAGACAAGGCTGTCCACTCTCCCCATATTTATTCAATATAGTACTAGAAGTTCTAGCTAGAGCAATAAGACAACAAAAGGAAATCAAAGGGATACAAATTGGCAAGGAAGAAGTCAAACTTTCACTATTTGCAGATGATATGATAGTATACATAAGTGACCCCAAAACCTCTACCAGGGAACTTCTACAGCTGATAAACTCCTTCAGTAAAGTGGCAGGATACAAGATCAACTCAAAAAAATCAGTAGCCCTCCTATACACAAATGATAAAAGGGCTGAGAAAGAAGTCAGAGACACATCACCCTTTACAATAGCCACAAATAATATAAAATACCTTGGGATAACACTAACTAAACAAGTGAAAGACCTTTTTGATAAGAACTTTAAATCTCTAAAGAAAGAAATTGAAGAAGATATCAGAAAATGGAAGGATCTTCCATGCTGATGGATAGGTAGGATTAACATAGTAAAAATGGCAATCTTACCAAAAGCAATCTACAGATTCAATGCAATCCCCATCAAAATCCCAACACAATTCTTCACAGACTTGGAAAGAAAAATACTCAACTTTATATGGAAAAACAAAAGATCCAGGATAGCTAAAAGAATCCTATACGATAAAGCAACCCTTGGAGGCATCACCATCCTGGACCTCAAACTCTACTATAGAGCTATAGTAATAAAAACAGCTTGGTACTGGTATAAAAACCGACATACGGACCAATGGAATCGAATTGAAGACCCTGACATTAATCCATGCACATATGAACACCTGGTTTTTGACAAAGGAGCCAAAACTATACAATGGAACAAAGAAAGTATCTTCAACAAATGGTGCTGGCATAACTGGATGTCAATATGTAAAAGATTACAAATAGATCCATATTTGTCACCATGCACAAAACTCAAGTCCAAGTGGATCAAAGACCTAAACATAAATCCAGTTACACTAAACTTAATAGAAAAGAAAATAGGAAGCACTCTTGAATGCATTGGCACTGGAGACCATTTCCTAAATAAAACACCGACAGCACAGACCCTGAGCACAACCATTAATAAATGGGACCTCTCGAAACTGAGAAGCTTTTGCAGGGCAAAAGACACAGTCAATAAGATAAAAAGACAGCCAACAGATTGGGAAAAGATCTTTACCAACCCCACATCTGACAGAGGATTGATCTCCACAATATATAAAGAACTCAAGAAACTAGACATCAAAGCACTGAACAGTCCAATTAAAAAATGGGCTAAAGAGCTAAACAGAGAATTCACAAAACAAGAACTACAAATGGCTGAAAGACATTTAAAGAAATGCTCAACATCCTTAATCATCAGAGAAATGCAAATCAAAACGACTCTGAGATACCACCTTACACCTGTTAGAATGGCTACGATCAAAAACACCAATGACAACCAATGTTGGAGAGGATGTGGAGCAAAGAGAACACTCCTCCACTGTTAGTGGGAATGTAAACTTGTACAACCACTGTGGAAATGAGTATGGCGGTTTCTCAGAAAATTAGGAATAGAACTACCTCAAGACCCAGCCATCCCACTCTTGGGCATCTACCCAAGGAATGCTGATTTATACCATAAAGATACATGCTCAGCTATGTTCATAGAAGCACTATTTGTAATAGCCAGAACCTGGAAACAACCTAGATGCCCATCAACGGAAGAATGGATGAAAAAAATGTGGTACATATACACAATGGAGTACTACTCAGCAGAGAAAAACAATGAAAGCATGAAATTTGCAGGCAAATGGTTGGAACTAGAAAAAATCATCCTGAGTGAGGTAACCCAAACCCAGAAAGACAGTTATGGTATGTACTCACTCATTGGTGGATTCTAGATATAAAATAAAGAACAATCAGACCACAACCCATAGAACCATAGAGGCTATATATATAGCATGGAGGTCCCTAGGACGACTGTGGCATATAATAAATTTCAGTTTTACTCAATTATTGAAAAAAAATAGCCAAATGAATGGAAACACATGAATTATGAACCAAAGGCTGAGGGGCTCCCAGCTGGATCAGGCCCTCTGAATAGGTGAGACAGTTGATTGGCTTGATCAGTTTGGGAGGCATCTAGGCAGTGGGACCAAGTCCTGTGCTCATTGCATGAGTTGGCTGTCTGAAACCTGGAACTTATGCAGGGACACTTGGCTTAGTCTGGGAGGAAGGGACTGGACCTCCCTGGACTGAGTCTACCAAGTTGATCACAGTCCTCAGGGGAGGACTTGTCCTGGAGGAGGTGGGAATGGAGGGTGGGCTGGGGGTAAGGGGAAGGCGTGGGAGGGGGGAGAATAGGGGAACCCATGGCTGATATGTAGAACTGAATGATATTGTAAAATAAAAAATATATATCACAAAAAAATGAAATTCACAGGTAAATGGATGGAGCTAGAAAAAAAATCATCCACCCAATTAAACTACCATCAATTGAAACCTCCAGTTCAGGGAATTTATTACATATAATCAATTTGTTGGTCAGGAGGTGCCCTATGGGAACCTCCAAACAACCCAGGCTATTTCAAGGCTATTGAGTGTGTTCCACAAACTGATGGTAAGGATCTATTAAGGAAGATAAAACCTATATTACTCAAAAATCAAGAAGCTGAGCTGGTGCCTACATCAAGCTTTCACCCCTACTGACTAGCGTTCATTGTATTGGAAAGTACTCTGCTCACTACCAAAGAATAATGATCAACACCAAGACAGTTACAAATCTTTTAATTTATCATGGTGACTTGCTTGGAAAATGGATTAGTGCAATAATAGCACAAAGCTTATGGGACTAACCAACTAATACTTGACTTGTTTTAAGGGCTACTCCATGAGACAGATCCATCCTCAACATTGCCTGGGTGCCTAAAAAACCTGCAAATAAATATTCCAGTGACCTAGAAAAAAAACAAACACCATTACTCTGTTAAAAGAATGTAGAAAAAAATCACTTCTAATTACATTCTCTGTACTTTTGATTTGTCTTGCTCAGTCATCATCAGACAAACTTCTTCCTGTAGTAGATGGGAACAAATACAGAGACCCGCAACTGAACAATGTGCAGAGAGTGAGATACCTTGGAATACCCAGTCCTAAATGGGATGTCTTCATCAAAATCCTCCTTTGAGGAAACAGAATCCTGTAGAAGAGGAAGCAGAAAGATTGTAAGAGCCAGAGGGGATGTAGGACACACACACATACACACACACACACACACACACAAAACACACACACATACACACACACAAAAAAATACCCAAAAAACCATAAAACAAAAAATCCACACACAACAACAACAATAACCCTCCAAAACCACAAATAAACAAACAAACAAACAAACAAACAAAACAAAACACCTTCTCAACACAGCAGGACCAGAGCAGGACTGATACACATGAATCTACAGACAGTGTAGTAGCATGCCCAGGGCCTGCAACAGATGAGGTCTCAGGGCTGAGAGGAGAAGTGGACACAAGCCCCCATTCCTAACCCAGACGCTTTCTCCAACATAGCGGCTCTTCTGCTGTGTTGGGGAAAAGACAAGAGGAAGGAAGTAAATGTAACCATTGAGTGAAGATTCAAAACCTTCTTGGAGAAGATTTATTCTGCAGAGTAGAAAAGAGAAGACTCAGTTCACCAGATTTAACAGCAATCTTCTCAAACACCTGGAGAAAAGGTGTTCAAGGACATAGTAAGTGAAGGTGTAAAGCAGATTCATTGAGTATTTGATATCAATTTATATGAGCCTGTTAAAAATACCTCTTTATACAAAAGATGCATATAGTGAATTTACAAATTGCATATGGGCAGCAAGCTGTTGCTCACCTAAGATCAGGATCAGTCAGCCCCCTCAAGATCAGGACCACTTTCCAGGGCATGTGAGGTTTTGATGTGAGTGTCCCATTTACTTTATAGAGAAGTGACTCTGGGAAGAAGTCTGCTTGGGCTTTTATATACTGGAAAATGTAACATTTGGGTTAAAGAATTAATTGATTTCCTGTTTCTGAGTGGTACAAAGTTCAAGATGGTCCACTTAGTTACCCCTTATCTTAGGATGTAGAATTCTCAGCCTGTCCTAGAGTTATTCTTAGGAACTACAAATGGATGGGAAATAGAATGGATTTGGTGGGTGCACTGGTGGCAAATAGGGATGGGAATAGGAAGGATAGAAAGGGTCAGACAGGGAAGGGGGTGGAGGGACAGAGTGCTTGGAGAGACGATCGGAATTGGGAAGCACTCGAGGGTGATATGGAAACCTAGTGCAGTGAAAACTCCCTGTCATCTATGAGGGCGTCTCTATTGAAGACTCCTAGTAATGGGGCATAAGCAGCCAATCTTCAGTAACCAGGCAAGGCTTCCAGTGGTGGGACTGGGGCATCAATCCAGCCACAAAATCTTTGACCTACAATTTGTCCTGCCTCCAAGATGTGCTGGGGCAATTATGGCACAAAACTTAAGAGAGTGGTCATCCAATGACCGAGACTATCTGAGTGGCCAAGAACCAGAAGCTGGATAGCCCAGAGCCTTAGGATGAAACTAAATATAACTTCTCCACCCCTAAGTGAATGAAATGATTTCTAATGATATCTGGCTATCTATACTCATAAATCAGAGCCTAGCCCAATTGTCATTAAAGAGGCTGTAAATGAAGGGAGTAGATTCAGAGACCCATGGCCAAACAATAGGTAGAACTTGAGGAATGCCCTGGAAGAGGGTGAAAAAGGATTTTAGGAGCCAGAAGGGTCAAGGACACCATGAGAACATGGCCCATAGAATCAACTAAGCAGGGCTCACAGGCTCACAAAGACTGAAGGGATAAGCACTGAGCTTGCAAGGATCTGAGCTAGGTCTTCGGCATATACATTACAGTGATGTAGTTAGGTGTTCTTGTGGGACTCATTGCAGTGGGAGTAGGAGGGGAGGGCATTTCTGATTCTTTTGCCTGATCTTGGGACCCTTTTCTTCCTACTGGGTTGTTTTGACCAGCCTTGATATGAGAGTTTGTGCCCAGTCTTATGGTAACCTTTAATGCAGTGTTTGTTTGATATCACTGGAAGGCCTGCTCTTTTCTGAGGGGTAACAAAGGAAGAGTGGATCTGGGGGAGAGAAGAGGTTAATCGAAGTTTGGGGAGTGGGGACAGAGGAAACTGTATGAGAGACTAATAACTAAAAAAAAAAAAAAAGAACTACAAATGAGATGTAGATCTGTGCTATGTGTTAGTGCAATGCTACCCAGAGAATGACATTTCTTATCATTATCTAGAACAGCTTCCAATTTTGAAAAATGAATTATTTAAAAGCAGTTCCTTCTAAATTGGATTACACTGTAATCGTGTGTGTGTGTGTGTGTGTGTGTGTGTGTGTGTGTGTGTGTGTACTCTGGAAATATTTATGCATACATAACCATATGTACACACAAACACACACTTAAATGCTTCTATAGTCATTTTGCTTGAGTTTTCAAATTTGTTAATGCTATTTTTTAGAACTAAAATCATGATATCTTTCAGAAATATAAACTGCTAAAATTAATCAGAATTTCCTAGATTTCTTTATCAGTGCTTAAGTCCCACTATCCATTTGCTTAATTATTTATTTTCAATTTTTATTTATTTACTCACTCAAGAAAACTTCCAGCATCACTTCTGTGCAAGCATGAGCTAGATACTAAGAGACCAAAACCAAGGTAGAGCCCCACACCAAAACATTTTACACTGTATTGGAAGAGATCCAGATGTTTACAAATAGCCTTAGCAGCAGGGGAGAATTGAATCAATACCACATAAAAGTATATGTGAGGAGCTGTGGGAGTATTAAAGGAGTGATTAATTGTGCTTGGAAAGAGAGAAAAAGAAGAAAGCACTTAAGCTGGAGTCCCTGAATGTAAAACATTTCAAAGATCGAGGAAAGAGAAAGAAGAGCCATTTAAATTTTATTACTTCATTATAGTTCAGCAGTTTGTTCAATTTCTATCCCATCTTTTAGAAATATCATTGTTATAATTCTTAAGAGTTTAATATTTACAAATACAAAATAAAATATCACAAAACTGCTTTTTACCTTTTCATGTCTTGCTGGGGCCTAATCTGATACTTGTAACTGAATGGAAAAGGATAGACATATGTCTATGTACACAAAACATGTAGAACTGTGTTTAGCTGTGCTCAGCCTCTGTGTTAGTTTTTATCACCTTGATACCAACTAGAGTTATCTAAGAAGAGAAAACCTCAATTGAGAAAACGCCCACATCAGATTAGCATATAGGCAAGCAGATGGCATATTTTCCTCATTTACGATTGATGTGGGATTCCCTGTCCCGCTGTGGGCAGCATCATGTCTTATTAGGTGGTCCTGGAGTGTATACAGAAGCAGATTTAGCAATCCTGGAGGACTAAGCCTGGAATCAGCATCCCTCTATGGCTTCTCCTTCAGTGTCTGCCTCCGGGTTCCTGCTTGAGTTCCTGCCCTGACTTCCCTTCATGGTGAACTTCATGGGTGGGGCACTGAATCTGAAATGAACCTATCCTTCCCCTGGTTGCTTTTGGTCATGCTCTTAATCACAGCAACACATAGAAAACTAACCCAGACCACTTAACAAAATATGCCACACACTCAGTGACCGTAACAACAAATTCGTTTTGTAGAAGTTTTGAAGGGTGAAAAGTCCAAGTTTCAAGAACTGAAGTGAATTTGGTTTGTTGACCTCTTCTGTGAGAGGTGAAAGTGTAAGGAGAGACAGCCCTACTCTTTTTATAGAATCACTTGTTCTATCAGATCAGGGGCCCGCTCAGAACATCATTTAAACTTAACTGTGTCCCAGAGCCATGGTTTAAAATACAAGCATAATGAATGAAGGCATTCACATAGGAATTTTGTAAGAATACATAGGCAACAGTCACCCAGGGACTAAATGCAATGAATAAATATATAAAATATGTAGTATGTAAATATTCTGTGCCGAGCATCACTTTTGGTTTTTAGAGATAACAGTGGGGCACCCCTAGTTATATTGGGTTAATATTTTGTTGCAGGAAGAACCAGGATTAAAATATGATAAGTAAATAGACTGAAATGTTTGTGGCTCAACACAAGTTCTATGAAGTAAATAAGTACAGTGATTAACTGGGAAAGGAAAGGAATACACTTTAAAATAACTTAAAACTTCATAGTCTCTCTCAGGAGGTAATATTTGAACTAAGATAAAATGAATGAAAGCTCTAGCCATGTGAAGATAAGAGAAAATAATTTTCTAGGCAGAAGCAGCAGGAAAGGCATAAACCTTGAAGAAGAAAAGAGCTTCACATTCTAGAGTAGCAATCCTGGCTGGACAGTGATGATTTGAGGACAGGTTTGAAATGAGATTGTCTAAATAGGTCAGGGTCAGGATGTAAAAATTCTGAGAAGCAATGGCAGGCAATTAGAAATTTACTCACATGTAAAAGGAAATCACAGAAGGGTTTTATGCATATTAATAAAATACTATATCTGCTTTTAAAAGATTGTTTTGGGTTGCTGTATATAGGGTTTATAGTGAGGACAGAGGATGTGGAATTAAAAATATCAAAATGGTTTAGCCTAGATTAGAAAAGGGTATCCATTTATTAAAAATATTTACTTCCATTTGTCAAAAATTATACATATTTTACTGGAATAAGTCACCTTACTTCTATCTTAATACAAAACTAGGTCAATTATGAGCATGATATACCTTGGTTTGTACGTGAAGAATACACAGAGACATTTAGGAAATCAGGGGATCATATGAGAGCATTTTCCATAGCCCATAGAAGAGTGGGAATGGTTGGCCTTCCATGTCCTGGTCTCCAGTGAAGATGGAGAAAAATAGAATGGTTGCCAGCATTAGTGATAAAATTACTTCTTAAAAGTAAAATAGTAAGATATTAGCAATTGCATTTAAGATATTATAAATTATATTAGGTTATAGACTAGAGTCATTGTGCTAGAAAAATAAAGAAAGTTTTGATTCTATTTTTATTAGTGCTATTTGTTGATGATAGTGGAGGAGAGAATGAATAGTTGTGAGGGGTCTAGTAATTAATTTAGGTTAAGTATTTTCATGAGAGCAAGCAAAATGGGTGCCTGTAAGCTGGTGCTATTGAATGATGACAGACTTCAAATGAAATCAAAATGATCGAGAATTTCACTTGCCAACCAAGGAGTTCAGATGTCAAAGCTCATTCACTGTAAGTTGCTGGATATTTGTAAAATGAGAATGGAAGACATTCTTCTTCTTATGACATTTTATCAAATTTTGAGAACTTCATGCAATATATTTTGACCATAATCACCCCTACTTCTTCTTCCTACTTACCACTGAGATCGAACTCACTCCCAATCTTGTGTCTTCTTTTTAAATTACTTAATCTATTTACATTCAATTTGTGCTTCCCATATGTTCACAAATTGGAGCCATCTGCTGGAGCATGGTTGTCTTGCTAGTGACCACACCTTCAAATAAATAGACTGGCTGGATCTTGTGCAGCCTTTATTTAGGCAGCACAGCCACAATGAGTCAGTGAGTGCAGTGGCTCTGTTAGATTTAGATGACACTCTTTCATTAAGTCCTCCCCAAGCTCTGCATTTTACCCTCTTCCAAACCCTCTTCTCTGCTGGTGCCTGAACCTGGTGGGGAGGGGTAGGTAATACAGCCTAGCTCCACAAGAGGAAATGGGTATCTAGGACTACAAATCTGGCCAAGAATCCATAGTTGAGGCTCACAGGCCCACAATGTAACCCTGTTACTATTATTTTGCTAAATGAACGTAATATAAAACTAATGATCTCTAAGTTCAAATCTCTATGCCCATAGAGAAGTGCAGCTCCCAGGACTCCTCAGAGGAAGTTTCTTCCTGCAGTGAACAAATGTTAACTTGGAATCTCACAACTGATCACTGTACAAAGAACAAATGTCAGTGGAATGCTCAACCATAAATGGAAGCTATTTTTATTCACTTACTTAAAATTCTGAATTGTGACTACCTGTAATCAGGCAAATGCAATTCAATTTGATTGAAGGAGAAATTAACACAGGTGCTGGGCTGGTGCATAGATGCCCATAGAGTTCCTTCAAGAGTCTGTTTTATTTTTGTCTATATCTTTAACTATCAATTCTGCTTTGTTCTTCTGTATCAAACTATGACCAGGTGATATGCTCAGAGTAACTCTGAGAAGTCATTGTCATTATTTCTCTTTGGCGATAAGGGAAGAACATTCACATGTTAGGATGTTAGTCACAGACTCAGATTACAGTTGATGCTTAGATTGATACCCTCTAATTACAACTATTTACTTCCTAGGTTTGTTCCATCTGAAAAAATGAGTGTCAGAATATAAATACTTTGAGAAGGAACTAGTGCTGGTGTTGGGATGGAAAATTCCAGTTGTCAGGTATGGTAATTTGAGTACATCTTAATAAATAATACAATTCACTGGGAAGCCACTAGGGTTAGATTTCTGAAACATAAAGCAATGAACAAAACCGTGGTCCTTGAAAAGGTGTTTCTAGGAATGCTGAAGCCTGGTTTTGCTTAGCAAAATAAGTTTTGCTTATTAGACCTTTAATATACAACTAGGAAGTGTTTCACTCAAAGAGGAAGAATTGATATAATCATGTAAATGGGTTATGGAGGACACATATTTAGAGGTTGTCAAAACAAGTTATATATTTAATATGGATGAAGTTATTTTCATTTGGGATTTCCCAGGAGGTGATTACTGTAAATTTACAATAAGATATTATGGTTTCTGGCAGAATTAAAGAACAATGAATGGGGGTTTGGTATTTTTTAGACTATTTATAAGATTATAAATATTCTCATTGGCACTAAAAAAAATCTGTAAAACTGTTTAAACCTTATTGAGGGTAATAGGAACTACAGATTAAAATGTATTTTCTGGTTTTTATTGTCATTGACTATATGGACCTGCATTCTGAAAATATTATCAAAACATGTACTATATCAAAATGAGTTTGAGTTTGTGTTCTAGAATAGGTTTAGTGATATAAGTTAAATGTATAACCAATTAAAAATGTGGTGAATAATGTTAAATCCTTTTATCAAAAACTATAAATGCATATATAATGAGATTTGGTAAACATTAAGGTTGTATAAGTAAGTTGTGTCTTAGTTTCTCTCTCAAAAAAAGAAATTCAAACATATTTCGAAGGTAGATATTTCTTCAAAATATTCATTTCATTTCCTTCAGATATAAATATAGTGGTGGGATTGCTGGATCATGTGGTAGTTCTTAGAGTTTTCTATAATGTCTGTGTTCATTTATATTTCTACTAACAATATACAAGGGGTTTCTTTTCTTCAGACCCTTGTTAACACTTACCTTTTCATCTTTTTGTAATAATTATCCTTTTAGTTTGAATTTCTTTCAGGATAGATGATGCTGATCAGCCTTTCATTAAACCCGTTGGTTTTGTTTAATCATGTTTTTAAAAGTATCTAGTCAAGCCTTCTGCCTAATAATAAAAATGGATTGTTTATTTGCTATTAAATCATATCCCTTATATACTTTGAGTTATTAATCCATGACAAATATTTGGCTTACAGATATTTTCTCCTATGTGTTCTGTATTCAGCTGTTTTCTTCCATATCTGTGGAGAACCTTTTAAATTTGATGTATTCTCATTTATATATTTTGCTTTGAGGGTTCTTCTCCTCCTCCTTTTTTTTTCTAGACAGGGTTTCATGTGTAGCTCTGTCTGTCCTAAAACTCACTCTGAAGACCAGGCTGGCCTCAAACTTACCCAGGTCTGCCTGCCTTTGCCCTGTGTGTGTTGGGATTAAGTGGTTCATTCTTGACAGTTCAGGGTTCAAGGGAATGTTGTTCACCATGATGAGGAAAGCATAGTGGCAGGAAGAACTAGTTGGCATGGAGTTGAAAGCATGAGGCAACTGGCAACATTGTGCAGTTAATCAGGTAACAGAGCAAGTCTTAAAACTGTTAGATCTGGACCCAGTGATTCACTTCTCCAATAAGAGAAAGGTCCTACCACTTCGCAAAAGAGGACCACCAGCTAGGAACCTAGTGTTTAGTCGCATTAAACTGTGAGCAACTGTTTACATCCAAACATTACATTCTACCTTTGGTAATTATAGGCTCATGGTCATCTCATAATGCAAAATTTATCCAATCCAACTTCAAAAGTCCCCATAATCTTCCAGTTCTCATGCTATGCTTAAATCTAAAGCTGAAGTCTTTCCTGAGACACAAATCAATCTTGTAACTGTTAGCTTCTGAAAAAAATTTAAAAAATATCACACAATTTCAATATACAGTGTCACAAGGGGAAGATTGCCATTTCAAAGAATTAGAAATATTAGCATAACTAGACTGAAGAGTGTAAGGTAATTCCAAAATGCAGCAGAACAACAACAAAACCTGAGGCTCATGTCCAGCATCTAGGGCTTGTGGTAGTATCATGTGGGCTCAAACAGGCATGGCCATCTCTTACAGTTCTGCTGCCTGCAGCTCCCATGGAGTCTCTCTTGGCCGGTTTCACTTACCGACTTCAGATCCTGCTACATATTGCCTTTCCTTCATGGGCTTTCTGGAACCTTGGGATGAGCCAGCATAGTCCCATAACTATTGTATCTGGATTAGTACTAGTTGGATAACGACAGTACTACCCACTCAAGATGTATTCTGGCACCTTTGGAATTCAGTTACAGGGGATTAGAAGTTTGAGAAACATTTCCCCAGGTTGTCATTTCCCAGCAGAATAACCTAGAAGTTATATCTTTTCAGGCATTCTCCATTTATTTATTCATATAGGACATCATAGACTCCCGGGCGTCTTGAACTCACTGTTTAGCTAAGGATGACTTTTTTTAAAAATATTAAAATTTTTTCCTATTCATTTTACATACCAAACACAGATCCCCCTCTCCTCCCTCCTCCTGCCCCCCAGCATTCCTCCCAACCAATCCCCCATTTCCATCTTCTCCAAGTCAAGTCTTCCCATGGGGAGTCAGCAGAGCCTGGTATATTCAGTTGAAGCAGTGAGTTCCAAGCCACTTTCCCTTGCACCAAGGCTTCACAAGGTGTCCCACCATAGGCACTGAGCTCCAAAGAGCTTGTTCATGCAAAATTCCACTACCAGGGGGCCCTCTAAACAGTTGAAGCTAAACTACTGAAGGACAACTTTGATCTCTTGATTCACTTGCCTCTATCTCCCAAGAGATGGGGTTGCAGGCATTGACCACCATACTGTGCAAGAACTCTTCTTTCAAATGAATTCCTTTTATCCTTTTATCCTTATATCTTGGAGCCATTGATGGTCTCGGGGTCCCTCAGGATAGCTTGCTTGTAGTTCCAGGGCAAAGTGCATGGTATCTGTGTGGCACTACTATTCTGTCTAACAGTTGCATCCACTTTGTTCACATTTTTCCTTGTACACTACTTTAACAGGGTTCACATTGCTTTTCTCAATAAATAAATAGCTTTATATCTTTTTGCTCTACTATGAATTCCCCTATGAATTTGGCTAGGAACAGTGAACAATATCCACACTTTGGGTAGATAATCTTGTTGTGTTGAAATACTCTCTGTCAAACAGATTAGTACATTTCTATCAAATTCTTCCTTATTCAAATTTTCAGGACAGGGACAGAATGTAGCAGGATGCTTGGCCAGAATGTAGCATGAATGGTCTGTAACTCAGTTCCTGATAGGGTCCTTGTTCTCCTATGACTTATAAAGAGACTTGCCTTCTCTATTCATTTTGTCAGCATTTTGATCTTCCTTATTCTCTCAGAATATCTGAATATTTTCTGATTATGGCATTCTAGGATTTCTTTTGTCTATAGGCATGAACTCTTTATATTCTGCCCACAAGTGAATTCCAAAAACCTGTAAGAAACATGATTGATCTCAAGTTAATTGAAGCAATGTCCATACATTTCAAAACCAATTTTACATGTGTTTATGTGTATACAACTGCCTGTGTGTGTACAGCTACAAATATGTAGAAATGCATATGTACATGTACATACATGCATGTGGATGTCAGGGGTCAACACTGAGTATCACTACTCAGAACCTGACAGAATTGTTTTTTTTTTTTTTTTTTTTTTGAGACAAGGACACTCATTGTCTTGGAATTCACCAAGTCAGGAGGCTCCAGAAGTGTGCTTGTCTCTACCCCCCCAGTGTTGACAGTACAAGTACACATCACTATCCCTGGCTTTTTTCTTTCTAGATGTATTCTAGGGATCAAATTCAGGTTCTCTTGTTTCTAAGGCAAATGCCTTATTGACCAAGCTCTCACGACAACCCCCCTTTTTTATATTACTATTTTCTCATTGTTGTGATGGAATACTAAGTGGAAATTACCTAAGGGAAGGAAGATTTATTCTGGCTCAGGGTTCATGACTACAGCTCATCATAACACAGGCGGGATTGTGTCTGACAGTGGTGTCTTGAGGCAGCTGGTTAAATGCATTGACTCTAAGGAAGCAGAGCTAGAGCTAAAGTCAGAACCAAGGCTAGGCCATAACCCACTATTTGAGGGGATACCTCCTAAAGATCTTATAACATCCCCGAACAGTGCCAATAGCTCAAAACTATGCATTCAAACACATGGGATAATGAAAGACATTTAGCTTGCAAATCATAATAAGTAGGTATTACAGAGGAGATTTTTTTGTTGAGTTTTTTTGGACCCTTCATTCTTAGTGTATAGAAATGTAACTTAATTTTGTATGTCAATTTTGCACACTCCATTTTATTATGTTGAACCATCCTTGTATCCTGAGATAAATCCCATTGTCTGTAGTGAATGATTCTTTTAAGTGTAGTTGAACTCAACTTGCTAGTGATTTTGAGACTTTATTTCTATATTCATCAGAATATTGATCTATAATATTCCTTTGTATGTCTTGTCTGGCTTTGATGTGATGATAATGGTGGCCTCATAAGGCAAGTTTGAAAGTGCTTGTTCTGTTCTAATTTGAAAACTATTAAAAGTTACATTTGCTTATAAAATTTTATATCTGTGTGAAATGGGAACAGTCTGTGCCATTGTGTGTATGTGGACATCAGAGTACATGTAAGGGAGTCAATACTCTCCTTCTACCAGGAGGATCTTCTAGAACTGACTCAATCCACATCTGTGACAGCAAGTGTACTTACCTGCTGAGCCTTCTCACCAGCCCCTCTCTAGTTTTTTGATAAGTCTTTGAGAAAGATTTATATCAACCCATTAAAAATCAACTCATTATATCAACTGGTTAAATCTAGTAGTGAAGTCATCAAGTGCAGAACAATTCTTGGATAAGAGATTGCTTTTAATCAATTCGCTCTCCTTCCTTGTTACTACTGCACTGCTGTTTTTCTCTTTTTTATTTCCTGAATGTCCTAAGAGTTTAGAAATTTGTGTTATTTCTCTGTTTTCTAATTTGGACATATAACTTTGAATTGTTATCATGTGTTATTCTTTGAATTTCTGTGAGATCAGTTTCTCTTTTGTTTCTGGTTTTATATTTTGGGTCTTCTCCTCTCTTTTATTAGCTTTATTTACCAACTTTGGCAAAAGAAACTCATTGGATATTTCTATATTTGTCTAGCCTGAATGTCATTTATTTATACTCTGGTCTTTATTGTGTTGTTTTGCTTAGCATGTTTGGGATCAGTTTGTTCTTCATTGCCTGGATCCTTTAAGCATATCTTTAGATTGATGACATCCATTCTGTATTGACCTTTATTTCTATAATCCCCCCTCCCCTGCTCCTTGGAAGTGATTTTGTAGGACATACACATTTTGATATGTATGCTTCTATTTTTTTTTTTTTCGAGACAGGGTTTCTCTGTGTAGCTTTGCGCCTTTCCTGGAACTCACTTGGTAGCCCAGGCTAGCCTCGAACTCACAGAGATCCGCCTGCTTCTGCCTCCCGAGTGCTAGGATTAAAGGCATGCGCCACCACCGCCCAGCTCGTATGCTTCTATTTTTATATTCTGAAGGTATTTTAAATTTTCCACTTTTTTACTTATGGATAAAAATTTGTCAGCGTGACACAAATCTAGACATACCTGGGAACCTGAGGAAATGCTTCCATCAAATTGGTCTGCTGACATGTCTGAGGGGCATTTTCCTGCTTGCTAATCAATGTGTGAAAGCCCAGCCCACTGTGGGTGGTACCATCTCTGGTCTGTTGGTATGACGCTGGATCAGAAGGATAACTGAATAAGCCAATAAGCAAGATTTATTAGATTTCATGATTTTCTGCTACAAGTTTCTGTTTTGAGTTCCTGTCTTGGCATTCCTTACTGATAGTCTGTGATCTGTAGATGGAAATAAGCTGTTTCCTTCCCAATTTGCTTTTGTTCAGAGCGGTTAATTACAGTAACAGAAAGCAAACTAGAACAGAAGTACATTGCTTAATTTTCAAATATTCATGAAATTTCTGACATTCCTTATTTTTTATTTTTGGCTTAATTCCTTGTGGTAAGAAAAGTTGCTTCATATGATTTCCGTGTACTATTTTTCTTATTAATTCATCCTGTGACAATTTCAAATGTTGTATAAAACTTTCTGGTCCCATTCATCCCTCATACCCTCTGTTATCCCCCCCCACCTCCCCACCCCCCACCCCCCGCCTAACCCAAACTTCCTTCCACCAAGTCCCTGTCTCATTTTCATGTCTTTTGTTTTGCTTTGTGGCCCCGAGTTAAACAAGAGCCCTTCACCATGTGAAGTCACACACCACCTGAGGAAGCACACCAGTGACTATGTCACTGAAATCAAGTATTTCCTGTCTTAAAGAGACCATGAGTATTTCCACATTTATTAAGTCTCAGTTCATGGCTTAGCATATCATACATCATGTGTGCTGGAGAAAAGCCTGCATTCTGATTTGACAGTTATAGACTTAAAGTCTGTTTTGTGCAATGTAAGTGTAGCCACTACTTCCCTTTTTAGGTTCTATTTGTGTGGAATATCTTTTTCTAACACTTTTCTTTTATTATGTATGTATTTTTAAAGTTGAAAAGTGTCCCTCATGGGCAGAATGCAGTTAGGTCTTCATTCAGTCACTCTTTTTTCACCTTATGTGTTTTTACCAAATAGTTTAATTCATTTTATAGGTATGATCTCACTGCTAAAATTAAATATTAGTATATTTATGTTACAATTTGAATTTTGAAATTTCTAATAAAGATGGCATAATCAAACGTACATGATATACATAAAAATGTGTTCCTGTGGTCTGTCTAGTTATTTTATGTGATTTTATAGATGTCATTTCTCTTATCCAGGTTTTCTTTAAAACCTAGGGTAATTTTAGAGAATTACACTATTTTCCTTATCTAGTATTCAATACTAGTAATTCTTAGTGAAGAATCCAATTAAAAATTGTAACTTGTGAATTGAATTTAACCCTGGGAAGAGTGGCTGGAACATATAGAAACTGTATATTTGGACAACTGATTAATTTGTTTGAGCTTTAGTTTCCAGTGATGTTGAGGGGTTATCCTTTGTTGGATCAACTTTGTTCAGCCTACATCAGAGCTAACTTTTTATCACCTATGATCCACCTGAAACCACACAGGCATGTAAATATGTGTGAAACTGTATATGCGCATATAATTCTTAGTTGTTAGGTAACTAATTTCTCAATTATTGCTTGAAAAAATAAAAGTATATAACTATTTGTATATAATCAGATAGTCTACATTAATGTATTGGTGTATGTAATCAATGATAAAAATATATCCACTCATTCTGATATTTTAAAATCACCAAATCTCTTCCATGCTGGTCTAATTCAATATTAATAGGAGTTTGGCTGTACATGAGCACTGAGCAAAAGGAATTTGGGGGTAAACATAAGTTCTCATTCATGTCTTGGAGAAAAAGACAACAGTGATATCAAACCTATAAAACAGAGCTGTTAAGGCTCTCAGCCTACACAGAAGGTTAATGACTCACTAAGACTATAGAGTGTTATTTGAACCCAAATCATTATTCAGTAAATTTCAGCCTTCTATATTTCAGGAATTAATGAATGAAAAATTGATCCCAATACAATTATCTATTAAACCTTTGGTTTTAGGGTACAAATAACAGTACAGGTGCTAAAATGTTTTTTCCTGTTTATCCATTCAATAAATATTTATTGATCACCTAGCAAGCACTTAAGATAGCAAGAATTTATACTAGATATTGAGGGAATATCAGTAAAACATAACAGTGTTTCTTCATGACAATCCTATATTCAAAACATGACCTAAATGAGTGTTCATGAACTCCATTACTGCAAGTGATAAATGTGAAATTCACACAGGTAATCAGCTGAGGGAATTGGGTTTGGATCCCTTAAGGATCTTCCTCTACTGTGATCTTCTCTATGTGATCTTCTTGCTATAACCTGCTTTCCAGACTTGATGCTGCATTTGGAAATTAAGAAGCTGTTGTTATACCAGCCCAGCAGTATTGTCATTGTCCGATAGTATGTGTGGAATATGTGTGTTGTGCAATCAGAGATCTGTTCTCTCCACCCTAAACCCATCAATCAGTAGGCTCTTTGGACATAGGTAGAGCTGCTCTGGTAGAGGTGAGAGCAAGGAGATAGATGGGGATGGATGAGCACCAAGTTCTGCCTTCTTCTGGAGTCACCATCCTGAGCCTCATCAAACCCCAGAGGACCTCTCCAGCTCTACAAGGCACAAAGGAAGGTGGGTGAGGGAGAAGCTTTTATTGTTGGAAACATGGAGCCTGCTTTAAAAATAGTTTTGATTGCTTCTTTGAAAAATACCCATATATCATTTACTTATATGGCAGATATTCTTAAAGCATTTAGCAAACATCTATCTTGATCTCATTTCATGTCTTGAGTTAATTATACACAGTGTCTGTATTAGAACAGGCAAATCTTGCAAGAAGATTTAAAAAAAATTAGGACAAGAACAGAAATGTACTTTTCTACTCTGATGACTATTTCAGGGACAGGAGTAATACTGAGGCAGGGGACTTCTACTTTACAATATGTTGTTGTTGTAATGATGGAAAACCAAGAGCTGAGTACATGTGGAAGCAATAGCACTATCGTTATGCTGCCTCTCAGGACAGCATGTTCCCTTTGTTTTAATTAAACCATCTTATCAGTGCTCTTATGCCAATCCTAAATAATAAGAAATAAAAATCAGAAGCCCCAGCCCTTTATCAGAGTGCTAGAGGGTATGTGCTCTCCTCCAGTTACCACAGATTGCTTTCATATCTGTAATAGCATTTCCGTAGCTTGAAATGTAATTTAATAACACTTTCGTGTGATAGATTTGAGAAAAGTGTTTGGTTAAAACTTTCATCCCTTCTGCTTCCTAGTTGATACTTTAAAATTTCAAGCAATTTGCATTAAGCTGTTTTTTTTTATTATTGAACTTTGAAAAGCCTTTGATTTCTTATAGGTTTTCAAAATTATGAAAACAATGTATAAAGATGATATCTTAAAAATATTGTCATGTTTTTAAAGCTGACCAGCCTCTGTCTATCCATTTCTTTTCACCTGTGATTTAATTATTATTTTGGCATATAATATTCTAGTTCTTAAAATGTGGAATTTACACATGCGCACATATATAACAATAGATAATTTTTAATATTGTTTCATACAGTTTATAATTTTACCTACATTTTATTATGTGTTATGTCAATAAACAACTTTTGTTTTTACTCTAAAATATTTTTTAATCGTTTTCTATCTTCCTGATGTATTTCTTTTGCTTGTTTTTTTTTTCCTATGTATGTTCATTTTTATATATTTGGTTCTTAGAGGATAGATTGTGAGATTGTTCTTAATATTTTTCTATTATACCTCTGCTTCATGTAGCAGTGGTCACTGTAGGAACATATCCAAAGAGTAGAAACTGATGGAATTTCATTTGAAATGTTCCCCATAGACTCATATTTTGATTGTTTCTTCCCCTCCTGGTGGTAGCTGCTTGGAGGGACTTCAGAGCTAAGAACTTGGGCTTTGTTGGCAGGCGTTGGTCACTAAGGTAGGTTATTAGCGCGGCTCCTGGTTTTAGGCACTCTTCTCTCCCCCATTCATTTGATGTGCACAGCTTGTGTGACTCCTGCTGCACTGCCTGAGCGGCTTTACTGTACCTTTTCCATTATGGTGGATTCAACTCTCTGAAACAGTGACCAAAAGTACCTTTCTTTCCTTCAGAAATGGAGGCTACT
The DNA here is from genome assembly GCF_004664715.2 of Peromyscus leucopus. NCBI lineage: Eukaryota > Metazoa > Chordata > Mammalia > Rodentia > Cricetidae > Peromyscus > Peromyscus leucopus. Next base: position 14,369,388 of record NC_051064.1, on the reverse strand, counting down.
GAGGAGTACTGGAGAAAAGATGGCCTTTCCCGGGAAGAGCACACCAATTGATGGTCTGGTACCAAATGGCCAGCCCTGAAAACATCCATATTAGTAACACATGAACTGAAAAGGTTATATTTAGCAATATATGTGTAAACACAAATGCATATATCCATACGATAACAATTAGTGACATATGATGGCACAAATTTGAAGGTGAATGGGGAGGGATAAAGGGGGGATGAAGAGGGAGGAAAGGGAAGAGAGTAAGGAAATTTATGAAAATTTCAAAAAAGAAAATAAACAAACCTCAGCAAGCATCCCAATTTTGAATTTTTATTTTGTTCCTTAGTTGTGGCCCTTAGAGAGTTTGTTATCATCTGTGATCACTTGTTCGGTAGACATAATAGTAATAATAATATTTATTTAATTGACTGTACCATAAAATAGTAAATTCTTGTGCAATTGCTGTTCACATATCACTTAGGACCGTGTTCACAGTAGAGGAAGCACCATGGAAATGCCAGTGATGGGTCACTTTATCATTTAAAAGCTTCATTTGGCATTTTTAGAAAATTAAATCATCTGGAGTATATTTTGAGTATATTCTGTTATAGCTAGTTAATTTTATTTTTTCCTGTTGATAACAATTTTTCTTAACAACATATATTAATGAAGTTCTTTTAAAATAACCTTATTTGTGAATATTCTTACGTATGCACAGGCATGCTTTGTTTTCTGTGTTTTTCTAGCAGTCTGTTAGTCTATCACTTTGCTTAAGCTACTAAAACTTTATAAAATATTTGATGTTTAATGGAGCAATTTTGTTTAAATAAAACTTATATTATTTTTCAAGAATACCATTTTTCTTTCATATGTGGATATTTGTATACACATTTGCACTAAGATACTCCTATCTGTTAATTGTCACTTAAATCTTGCATTCTACATAACTTTATAATAACTTTTCTATAAGATGTAAAGTCAACTTGGGATATATTAAATGAATGTATTACTTTTGCACTAATATTTATGATAATGAGTCTTCCATTAGTGATTATGATATTGTTATAAAACTTAAAACATATTTTGACATAAACCCAATTTTGAATCATAATTATATATTTCAGAACAAAAGTGCTGAGGAAAACCTGAGAAGGGCCTAGCCCAAGACCTTCTTTTGACAGAGGAAGAAACTAAGATTCAGCAATGCATACAAATGAGTTTTCAGGACCAAAGAATTAAGAGATTACAGGCAAGTTTAAGGGATAAAAGAGAATGTATTTATAATATATTTGAGAGGCTAATCCTTTATGTAAGAGTGTGTAGCAACAACTGAGAAGAACATGTTTTAGTCTGAAAAGACTATGGCCATTGATCAAGTGTCTGTGTGGGAAGATGGAATTTTATTACAAGGAACAGTCATTAATAAATTTGGGATTATACTAAGACATATTAAAATGACTATGAAGAAGTCGATAATGTGACTCGTTAAATACAGATAGAGTACAGTGCCCCTCTAAGTGTTCTAGAGCTGTGCTTCAAGTAGGTAACTGACAGAATGATCCAGAGAGTTCGATGGAGACTATTCACATAAAGCTGGGCTTGAAATCAAGGGAGTGGTTGGAAGTCTCAGTGAGAGAGGAAAGTGACCAGAAAATGAAATCCCCCAAAATTGAGAATGCATAAGCTCTCCACAGAGGAAGAGTAGATGCTAAAAGTGAACCAGAGAAGCAACAGTATTAAGAAGGACTTTACTGCAGAGGCTAAGAGAGGCAAAGGTGATCGTATCTAATTAACCCCTTTTTAAAGGCTCAGGCTAGACTTCTTGTGATGCGCATCTTTAAATTCTAGCACTTGAGAGGCAGAGCATGTGGATCTCTGTATGAGGCTAGCCTGGTCTACAAAGCATATTTGAGAACCTCCAAGGCCACATAGTGTCTCAAAGAAATAAAATTAATGATAGCTAGCTAGCGAGAGAAATAGAGATAGATGATAGATACATGAGAGATAGATGGATGGATGGATGGATGGATGGATGGATAGATAGATAGATAGATAGATAGATAGATAGATAGATAGATAGATATTTATCCTTTATGTAATGGCTACATGTAGGGTGATGGATTTGTGGTCTCAGACTACTTATTCAATGGTTCCTATTACATTACAATGGTATGAATTTGGAGACATTTTAACTCTAAGATTGTTCATAAAATGATCATAATTTATTGTCTCAATTCCTTTCTTTTACTGCATTAGAATGCTTCATTTCCTCTGTCATACTTCACAATTTTATCTTTAGCCCATGTTACTCAGTAGCATATATTTTCCTATTCAATATTTTTCATAATCTATTTGATATAGTCACATAAGGACACCCACACAGACACATACAGACACACTGACACACAGACACACAGGCAGCCATGAGCCTGCGGGGGTGGGGGTGCGCGCGCACGTGCGCGCGCACACACATACACACACACACACACACACACACACACACACACACACACACACACCCATAAGGCACTAATATCCAGTGTCTGGCATCACTATTTTCATTGTGTTAACAAGAATTCATGCTTCCCTACAGATGGAAAAATCCTGGATTAGCTCAGCAACTTTCTCTTGGTAGGAAGTAAAGGAGGCAGAGTTTTGTGGATTTTTAATTCAACTGTCTGCATTATCACTTTGGCTCCATTCTTAGTCATTGTGTGTGTGTAGCCATGACTTGAAGTACTTCACTCTTTAAACATGCAATTGGAAGCCACATGCTAATGGACACACAAACTATTGGAATGCAGCTGTGCTTATTTTTTTTTCCCCCAGGAGCTCATCTGCAGTGCAGTAACAAGCCAGTTGCTAGAGAAGGGTGAGATAGCTGAGCATTTCCATCTAGAGACGTTCAGACAGTCTTATTTTCTCTAATAAATATGGACTTCTGGACATTCCGAATTACATACCCTCTTTCTTCAGATGAACATTGCAAACAGTCCCCACACATGGGTGGACCTACTGAAAAGCAATGTTCAAGGCCCTGGGAGATAAATGACCCTTTCTCCATGACCTTCTGGAATGAAGAAATTCACCAAAGTGATGATTCAAGAACACCTAGCTGGATGATTGTCTAGACAATTGTACTCTACCACTTTGTTCAGAAAGAGCCCTGCTCTTTCTCCCCTGCTATAGTATTATATATTGTATATATGATTAAGCCAACATAACTTACGATGAGATGGTTGCCTGATCTTGTAATGTTTTTTGGATACATTCTTTGCTTTATAATTGCTTTAATTTCATGTCATTACTTAATCTATTGGTAGCCCCACGTGTGTTAGTTATTATTAGTTAGTCATTTCAAAAGCTCCCATCTTTTACATCTAATGAAACCCCTAAAATTTATATACCCTGAGAATTTGATATAAAAAGTGACAGGCTGTAACTGGTTAACTCCAGACACAGTAGAACATGTTGAAGGGGTTTCTGCTGACCTCGGCCAGGCCATCTACAGTCGACACCTGCTACTCATGTCTTTCTAACACCCATTCTAAGTTAGCAGCTCTGTATGGATAAATTTGCCTTTAGTTTATGTGATTGACTGTAAATATCCAGTGTGTACACAAGACTAGCCACACGCAATAACTCATTGGACTGACATAAGAATGGTAACTAAATATGTGCTAAGACAATAAAATATATAACAATTTTATTATGTGTGGGATTAAAAGTTTACTTATATTAACTGGAATTACACATCTGAGAATAAAGTGATGGAATTTGAGACATTTGAAATCCTCTCTGCATTCTGGAAAAAAATAAACTTGTGAATAAATTTAGACTTTGTTAAATTAAACATACATATTCAAGTTTCTTGATCAAATTTAGAAGCAAAGGAGCAGAGTACCTGTGCAATGAGCACAAAAATAGAATAAAGTAATATGCAAATTCCAAAGGAAGGCAACAAGGAAAAATCAGCATAAACAGTTCAAAATGGAATAGTTGATTAAATTTAAGTATAGTGGAATCACAATAATTATAAATAGATTAACACTCCAGAGTACATAATCTAGAATTGCCTCGCTAACTACTGTTATATCCAGTGCTTGATGTGGGGCTCAAACCCACGACTCTGAGATTACGTGTCTCATGCTCTACTGACTGAGCTAGCTGCCTGAAAGGTGCTTGCATCCTTCTCCCGTTTCTTAGGTATTATGATATTGTTTCTCAGGTCTTTGATGGGATTGGAGACTAACAGTTATAATTACAATGTGTATCTTAGCTAGAACATATTAAATATTAGATTCAGGTCTTAAAGGTAGGACATCTTTTGGAGTGATCACTGTAACATGCCATTTATCTATGTTCCAGACTCCTCTGGATTTTAGTATGTGTTTCTTGCTTGGTATTATTCTTGTTGGTGTAGCTTTATCTTGTCTAGGTCAGTATCCCTTATTCCTCTGGGACAATATTTGGTAATCATCCCTATTGTAAATAGTTTTGTATTAGATTAGAATTTTCTTATTTAGACAAAAGGGCAGAGATGTAGTGGGTAGCTGTTTCAGATTTGACCTTGAAACACTGCCCCTAGTGTGACCAGAGGTAACTGCCACACCTGTCTATGATCTGCCCCTGGGGCATGGCTGAGAGGGAGCCCCTTAAGACTTGAGGTGCTTACATGCTTGCCTCTTCTGGATACCTCATGTTCCTGGAAGCTGGATGGTACCTTATCTCTTCCAGATCCTGTAACCAACCCCTATTGGTTGTAAGTTACCCCAGAAATAAACCTTTCTCGATTACCAGATAAATTATGTGGAATTGCCTTGTTAATTACAGTTATACCTATAAGTATTTATGACCCTTATTTTCTTCATTATTCTGTAACCTATATTTATAATTTTCTAAATTCTTGATAATTTAAAATTTGAACTTTATCATTTTCAAACATGTATACTTAAGACTAATTTTCTATACCCCAGTTTAGCTGCATATTACATTTTAACACTATTGTGCTGTAACTACCCTTCAATTCAAAATATTTTCTAATTCTCAACAAAATTCTATCAGAGAGTGAACAGCCAGGAAAATATCAGACAGAAGTGAACAGGGATTTCACAGTGTGCAACATTGTTATCTGATAGAATGGAAGAAAAAGACCAGAGATTTTTCTTAAAAGTCTGACAAGGAAATAATAAGAAAAAAAGTTACTAAAGCTTAGTCAGAGAATCATTTGTTTCTATATATTCTGTGGCCTTCTTGCCTCATTCTAGGACACTCTTTGGTATGTTTGTTTCTATTTCTATCTCTATCTATGTTTCCTTTTTCTTCTAATGCCTTCATGAGCATTGAGCCAATGATATAAATTCAAGTTTCAAGTCTGTTCTAATATCAAAGACTCTGTGTAGCACTAATGACCATTGAATAGTATTTTCATTAATGTTTTGATTTAGTTGAAAGCTCTCTGTAAGTACTATGTATACTCTATTCATGGAAATAAATATTTTGGGGGCCAAACATATATATGTCAAATAGATAAATAATCAGCAGATAAGTGCAAATGATAAATTGAGAATTTGAGAAAAATTTGACCCTCTGAAGGATTTAGATGAAAACTTGTGAATTACAATAGCAACTTTTTATTTAAAAATTTTTAAAATTCATTTTATACACCAACCAGAGATTGCCCCTCTCATCCTTCCTCCACTCCCTTCCCAGCCTCCCTCCCTGACTCACCCCTGCCATCCCCTCCTTCAAAAGGGTAAGGACTCCCATGGGGAGTCAGTAAAGCCTGGTACATTCAGTTGAGGCGGGACCAAGCCCCTCCCCACTACATCAAGGGGGAGCAAGGCATCTGACCACAGGTAATAGGCTCCAGAAGGCCAGCTCATGCACCAAGGATAGAGCCTGATCCCATTGCCAGGGCTCTCTCAAACAGACAAAGCTGTATGCATACATATCTCCTGTGTGCAGATGACCTAATCCAGTCTCATGTAGGTTCCACAGCTGTTGGTCTAAAATTCATGAGTTCCTACGAGCTTGGTTCAGTTGTCTTTGTAATTTCCCCATCATGACCTTTACCTCCCTTGTTCATATAACCCCTCTTTGCTCTCTTCAGCTGGACTCCTGGAGCTCGGCCTGGTGCTTGGCAGTGGATCTCTGCATCTACTTCCATTAGTTACTGGATTAAGGCTCTATGATGACAATTAGGGTATTCACCAATCTAATGACTGGGGTAGGCTAGTTCAGGCACCCTCCTGACAATCATCCTTCTGGATTCTTGGGAATTTATCTAGCACCAGGTTTCTCTTTTACCCCATATTGTCTCCCTCTATCAAGATACCTCTTTCACTGCTCTCCTACTTGGTCCCCCCAGCTCAACCATCCCATTCCCTCATGTTCTCATCCCCCATTCCCTTCCATCTATTGTCCCCTTCACCCCCAGTTAACTAACTCATGGAGATCTCATCTGTTTCCCCTTCCCAATGCCATCGTAGGGTCTCCTTGTTTCTTAACTTCTCTGGATCTGGGGGTTGTAATCTGATTATCCTTTGCTTCATATCTAGTATCCACTTATGAGTGAGTACATGCCATGTTTGTCTTTCTGAATTTGGGTTACCTCACTCAGATAGATGTTCTCTAGTTTCATCCATTTGCCTGCAAATTTCATGATGCCATTTTTTTTTAACAGTTGAGTAGTACTCCACTGTGTATATGTACTACATTTTCTTTATCCATTTTTTTGGTTGAGGGGCATCTAGGTTGTTTCCAGTTTCTGGCTATTATGAATAATACTGCTTGGAACATAGTTGATCAAGTGTCCTTGTGGTATGATTAAGCATTCCTTGGATATATGCCAAGAGTGGTATCATGGTCTTGAGGTAGATTGATTCCCAATTTTCTGAGAAGTCACCACACTGATTTCCAAAGTGACTGCAGAAGTTTGTACTCTGACTAACAATGGAGGAGTGTTCCCCTGCTCCACATCCTCTCCAATATAAGCTGTCATCAGTGTTTTTTATCTTAGTCATTCTGACAGGTGTAAGATGGTATCTCAGAGTCATTTTGATTTGTATTTCCCTGATGACTAAGGATGTTGAACAATTCCTTAAATGTCTTTCAGCCATTTGAGATTCTTCTTTTGAGAATTCTCTATTTAGATCCGTAGCCTAGTTTTTAATTGGATTGTTCACTATTTTCATGTATAGTTTCTTGAGTTCTTTATATATTTTAGAGATCATGCCTCTGTCAGATGTAGGATTAGTGAAGATCTTTTCCAATTCTGTAGGCTGGTGTTTTGTTTTATTTACCATGTCCTTTGCCTTACAGAAGCTGCTCAGTTTCAGGAGGTCCCATTTACTAATTGTTGCTCTCAGTGTCTGTGCTACTGGTGTTATATTTAAGAAGTGGTATCCTGTGCTAATGCATTGTAGGCTACTTTCTACTTTCTCTTCTATCAGATTCAGTGTACCTGGATTTATGTTGAGGTCTTTGATTCATTTGGACTTGAGTTTTGTGCATGGTGATAGATATGGATCTATTTGTAATCTTCTACATGTTGACATCCAGTTTACATTAGCAATTAAAAAATAGATTTATAGTAGATTTAGAAAGACCTCTCACTTTGTTTTTTGTACTCAGTGACTTTGTTTAGTTTCTTCCAAACCTAATCTATATTTCATAACCATTTTATCCATATGAAATAATCTGGTTGAGATAACTAGCACATTCAGATTCTTGCATCTCTCTCCTGGACTTTATATCCCGCTGGTGTCTCTTATTTCTATGACTTAGATATGGTTTGAGTGTGTCACCAAAATATAATGTGCCAGAACCTTGGTCACTATTATGAGGGTGTTGACATAGTGGGACCTTTAATCCATTGGAACACAGTGGAAGGCAGCTCAGTTAGTGGGAACATTGCCCACAGAGAGACGAATGCAGTTCTTATGTAATCCTAGTTAGTTCCATGCTGGCATAGGGAATGAATGTCATGAAGAAACGAGTCCAGTTGCTGTTGCTAAATCTCTTTGGCTTCCTATCTCTCATCCAATCTCACCCTTCCTCACATACTCCTATCATGATGCCCTCTGAGGTGCCCACCTCGATAGATAGATGATGAGTACCTAATCTTGCATTTTACTGAAGAATTATTTTATGTTAAACATTTAATTACATTCACATATACATGAGTAAATAAACAACCGTTGAGAGTTATATATTGTGGAAGCCACAGAATAAACCCTGGTGCCAGCCTCAGGATCAATATCCACTCCCCTTGAAATAGCATACCTCAATGGTTTACAGCTCACAAAGCAGGCTAGATTGGTTGAACAGTAAGGCCTGGGTCAGCTTCTCTCCAGTGCTGTGATTACAAACCTGAGACACCATATCTGGCAATTTGACCTGGATTCTGAAGGTCAGACTCAGGTCCTCCTGGTTGTAAGATAAGTGCTTCAATGATATCCCAAGTTCTCTGATCTTCATTTTTATCTTTCCAAATTGGGTGCCAAATAAACTTCTTTTCTTTATATACTACTCAGTCTCAGGTACTTTGCGATTCCAACAGAAAAGGGACTCACAAGCACAGAAAGAGGTGAGACTATTTTTCATTAGTACCTGAGAATCCTTAATTACTCTTCTAGCTACTTGTTCTTAATGTTTGTCCTTGACCTTTCTTCCTCCAGTTAGTGTGAGCTTAGAATACAATTATTTTTACTTGAAAAGTTTCTTGAGTGGCACTTGAGGGTAATTCAAAAGCTTTAACTCGTTAACTTTTAATGCCACCAATCGTGAAGCTCACCTGTCCTCTACACTTCTACTGTAAAGTCACTAGTACTCATGGACTTCCGAATACGTCTCATGTCAGGTGTCCTATGACACAGGCTAGCTGAGGGCAGTCAGCAGTGCTTCACACTTCCAGAACAGGAGAGTGAGAAGAACCACACAGATACTGGTGGAGAATTGCTTTGGAGACATTTTTTTTTTTTTAGTGTATTGAATAACTTGCTATTTAACATGGAATATTTCCTCCTGTAGCATCATACAAACATTGCTTAGACTAGATGGTTTAATGTTTTTAAAGAATAAAAATTAAAACAACCCCCAAAACCCAAATGAAATTTTTAGTCTCCGAGGACATAAAACTTCCATGCTTTGAAACCCAGTCTTTCTGCTATATAGAAACATGGTAGAATTTTACAAAACTGTTACCAATTAAACTAAATATAATTAATATTCTAAATTAATATAAATATAATTCTAAATTAATCATATAGTCATTTCAACAAAAAGGAAAGCTATTGCTTTTTAACACTTACTTTCAGTTTTGCTAATTCAAAATATACAAAGGTTTCGTTAGGGAGGATTTCATTAGGCAGTTAGGAGGTTGGAGGAGAGAATGTATAAAGGTGGCATCTATAGCATCCAGTGACAAACAGACCAGTTTCATCTAATATTCACTGATATTTAGCAATACTAGAATTTTTTCTCAAACCTAATGAAGAGTTTTGTTCCTCAAATGCTAAATAGACAATTTCTGATAAGAATCAGAAACAGAAGAAACTCCAGACATAGTAGGTATTCAATAATTCAGTACTAGGCATTTAGTAAGTTTTTTTCCCCTAATGATTATGGTTTCATTCAATCAGAAGTTCAAATCTGGTATTTGTGGGTTCTCCAAGTTGCATTACATTCCAGTTTTTAGTTTGAAAATATATATGATATTCACTGCTTTGAGAACTAGAAAACTGGGGGCTGGTGAGATAACTCATCTGTTAAGAGCACTGGCTGCTCTTCCAGAGGTCCTGAGTTCAATTTCCAGCAACCACATGGTGTCTCACTACCATCTATGATGGGATCTGATGCCTTCTTCCAGCATGCAAGTGTACATGAAGACAGAGCACTCAACAACAATAAAAATAAATAAATAAGTTTAAAAAAACTAGAAAACTCAAAAGAAATATACAAGTTAAAGTGACTTGAAACTATATGTTACTACATAATTAATATTACAATACAAGCATATGCCCAAATGCCTCATGACCAAATGTGTTTTAAAATTAAAATGCCTTTGAACTTCAGAAAGGTAATATCATGCATATGTTGTCTACTGTGTAATGCCAACAGCAAGGAAGGGTGGCATTTGAGAATCAAACTAAAAGTCTCTCTGCAGGGAAATTTGTAAAAACTCACATTGGAAACAGAAGTAGGTTTTATCAGAAATTTCACACTGGTGTGAATTTGATTCAATGAACTGAGATTGCACATGTGCTGGCTCCAGTCCTTTCCTCCATTTTGCTGATATTTTGATGTCACGGCAGCAAGTTTGATTGGTAGAATCAATGTTGAAGCAAAGAGATAGACCCCAGGAGAGTTACCAATGACCAGCGGGTCATTCATAAAATATTATCTCTAAATATTGAATGAAGACAGAATTGTATATTTAAAGATACTATCAATGGTTATTATCATGCTTTTCTGTGAAAACCTTATTTTCCTTCCTGTACATAGTTTGTTTCCTTTTTCACAGTCTTTAAAATTACCTGAAACTGAACATTTTCAAATTATTGTCCTAAGTATTTAAAAAGTGGAAAATGATGTGTGATTGGGGTTAGGTTCAGATGGATATCTTGTTTCTATAATTGTTTACTACAATGGCTGATATTTCCCCAGGTTCTTGCAACAGGGATGGAAAAAGGTTTATTTATTATTGAACAATGCCAAGCATCTCCAGAGCCATGAAGCTATGGTTGGAAATGTAGTCTCTAATCACTTTCATAATTACTTTGGCATGTCTTTGCAAATACGAGGAACACTGAAAGCTTTTCACTTGAAGCTTCATATACAAACATTTCATTTTCTGTTTAAATTCACTCAGTAATTCAATTCAGGCACAGCAGAGAGTGGAAATATTTCAAAACTAAGAAGGGAGTATGCAAATTAATAGGATAAGCAAAGTTAAGGGATAAAATGAAAAATGTGTAATTGTTAGTCAATAAATTACATATTAAGAATTACAATGCAGAGAGAAAATAACCCAAAATTTCTTAGGTAATAGCATTGAATAACTAGAGTATATGAAATTTATTATGTAATATAATTATTTTCCCTAGAATTAACAGATAAGGTGAAATGAGGATAAACCCGAAATATCAGTCTATGGGATGAATGTGGAGAAACAATGGAGAAAATGAAAACATACTGGAATTGAAAATGTAAATCCTTTGGATATTTATAAGTTTCTTTTGAATGTTGGTGAAAGAATATCTGAGTGGAGAGAAGAAATATCTGCGAGGACTTGCCATGAAACTGGTGGCTGTATGTGAATATAATACCAGTGACAATTAGTTTTGAAGAGACAGTGTCAAGAAATACAGTTTCCTCTTGTGGTGGTTTGAGTAGGAACGGCCCCTAGAAGCTCATGGGTTTGAATACTTGGTCCCCAGTTGTTGAATGGTTTGGGAAGGATTAGGATTGGGAAGGCCTTGTTGGAGGAGGTGTGTCAGTAAGGGTGGGCTTTGACCTTTCAAAATAACCATACAATTCCTGGTGTGTTCTTTTTCACATCTCTGCTTACAGAGCAAGATATGAGCTCTCAGCTATTCCCACAGCCATGCATTTGCTTTGCCATCATTGAACTGTAATTCACATTAAATGTTTTATAAGTTGCCATGATCATGGTATTTTGTCACAGCAGTAGAAAAGTAACTAAGACATATTTATTATTAAATTTCACCTTTTTTGGATCTGAAAACATCTGTGGTTGAGAGTGTTTACTCACTCCTATGTGATGGGGAGTCACCTTATCTCCTGACCTTTCTTCTTTTGTAAACTAAACAAGATTAGTTGGAAGCAACACTAGATACTGTTTAATTAGAGTGCTAGTCTAAAACATAGTTTGGAAAACTCTGAAACTCCATAGGACTAGAAGTCGGGGAGGGGTGGCGCCAGGCTTCTCTTGTGGTTGGAGTTTGTACTTAGAGGATGCAGGAACAGGAAACATTTCATTTCAAAAATGAACTAAAGTCAGTATCAGAAGCAGGAGGCACAATGTAGATCCTTGATTTTTTGAAGGATTTTTTACCTCACATGGAATATTCTCATTTTCATCCTATCTCATGCAAATCATATTAATTCTAAGGTCTCTCTCCTGTTCTAGTTCTTCAACTAAGCTTTTCATGATCCTGTGCTATACATGTCCTTTTCTTGTTGATATTTTATTGCTATTTGATATTCCATGATCAAATTGAGTATCTAATTCAATCCAAGACTTTTAGCCTAGAGGACTAGTTTTGTGAGAATCCTATTATAATACAATAGGGGATATTATAAACTCTTCACTTTGACATCAAGATTCTGGAAAAATAAGTACATCATTGAGCCTGCATTTATTTATTTATTAAGATATAGCTTCTCAGAGAAGTCTTTTCTGTGTGTTAGGATAGTTTCTGTCTCCCCCTAACTTCTAGTCAGAATGTGAACTTGTACAATTCCAAATGCTTTAAAACTGTGACTTGAAAGTGAGGCCTGTGATCATATTGCAGTTAGTCTGAAGGCCTTTGAAAAGCGGGTCTGGGTCATCTTTTATGGTTGGAACCTAATGAAACTAGGAGTATCGCTCTTACTGATTAATACTCTTCTCACCACAATACTTTAGGATATATAAATCATAATTTAGGCCAGAAAATTCATTTGTCCACTCATTCATCCAGAAAAACACTTTTTTTCCAGGAAGTATCTTCATTTGGCACTTGGGGGATGGTCAGTTGAGCTTGAGATGATCTTGACTTTAAAGCTTCCTAGTACTCAAATAGTTTTTATATTTGAAATCTGCATATTCCCAATAAGATCTTTCTGATAAATGTGGAATTTTTTTTTTAATGTGGCAGTCTAGTTAAGCTTGCACAGTTCTTTTAGTTTACTGAACGACATTCATGGAGAAGAAAACCTTTGGATATTCTTTTAGTTTACTGAACGACATTCATGGAGAAGAAAACCTTTGGATATGCTGTGTGCTTTCTCCATCCACTGTTACAGATTTAATTTGAGTAGTAAGATGAGAAACTTTCAGGAAAGTTAATTGGTCTCTAGTTGCAATGATCAGTAACATAGCACCATAAAATATGTAGCACTTTTCAAATTCAAAGCATTTCACCAATCAAATCTAATTGCCAGATATATGTGATATGGCTATTTTCTCTCTGGGCTAGTATTCATTCTCCCCTTAGGTTTATTTATTTATTTACTTGGTGCATTAAAAACTTGGCCTTGTAAAGTAACTATCGATTTTTTTCCTTGCAAGTCATTTCTTTCAGGTTTTCTTGTAGGTTAGAAATCCCTTTAAAGCTGCCTTGCTTTAGTAGGAGAAGCAAAGCACTCTGCTGTTTGTGGCCTTCCATATATGGTGAGCATAATGGCAAAGCTTTTTTCTCATCATCCCCATCAAAAGGAAGCAAAAATATCAAGGTTATGAGTTGGTTTTGTAGAAGCAGCATATAACAGCCAAAGGCTACAGGCATGCATGTGCAGGGCTCACAAGAAACACAGCACACAACTGAAGTAAAAAGCGTTTTGAAGTCAGAATAAAATAGCAATGGGTAAGCTTGACTCACTCATTTGGCCCACTCTTTTCTGATAAATGCGTAGTTCTTTAACTCTGATTTCTGTTCCATTTATTACCTCTTCACTTTCTTCTTTAAAATTCTGCTTCATATCTCTAGCCTTCTAAAATACTCTAGCCACACATCTGTTATCATAGCTCTCAGCATAATTTAAGTACTTTATTAATACATACACATGAACAAAATTCCTTAGCTATTTTGAAATTTAACTTTGAATTTTTTGTCCTTTTCTGAAAATATATGTGTATGGTGATTCTTATTTGTGTATCATTTTTTAATTAAAAATTTTCATACAATGTATTTTTGTAGATTAGTTTTGAAAGCATGTACTTGGAAATTAGTCCATAATCCAAAATAGACTGTTTCATGTGATATTTCAAACACACATGTTGATGTCTAGAAAATTTATATAATGGTGTTTCTTCTTGTATGACTATAAATAAAATATGGAAACTTATTTTTTATTCAATAGATTTTAAAAGTGATATTATTTAGTGAGAAGAATACAGCAAATAATTCAATTTTTGTTCTGTTTTCATTTTAGAAACAATTTACTATATTACATTAATAACTAATGTACTTTATGTATTATAAAATATTTTCCCAGTTGAATTAAAAGTACATTAAGCTAATTATTTTAATTTATAACTTATTCAATGTATCAAATTTACTAAAGAACAAGGGAACATTTCTTTAATTAATATTATTAGCCCATTGCTGGATTCATACAGACAATTCTTTAATGCACCAGTTTAATATTGTTGTTGTTATCATTTTGAGTCAGGCAAAATAAACAACTGTAAACAGTGCCAAATTCACTAGGGACACAGGGCTTCAAAATACTAACTAAATCGTCTTTATCTTGGACATCACTAAATGTTACCAAGCTGAGTAGCTTGTCAAGTATAATAAATAACAGCGAATTTATTTTTTATTAAAAAAATCACAGCTCATTTTTCAAAGATGAAAACCCATCTTGATATTAATGTATTGATAAGTGTATGACCCAGTAATTCCAAAGTAGCATAGAGGCACAGTATTCAATACGCAGACAGCATAAAAAGTATTTGATGTGAGCAGAAGAGTTGAAAGGAACAAGTAAATTATATATAAATTTTAACATACAATAATGAAAATCAACTAATTTTAATGCATTAAAATCTTCAGAAGTCTGTTGTAAAGTATGACAAAAGTTTCAGTAAAAATAAAATCACACTTACATACATCAGGTTTAATGCTTTGTGGAATCCTCTGACATTACTTCTTTTACTTAATAAAAATTAAGTAATAAAATCATGACATTTGCAGAAAAATGGACGGGGCTGGAAGCCATTCATATTAAGTCAAACTTGCTAGACTCAGAAACTTAAATACTTCATGTCTTTTAGTCATATTTAAAATTGAGTGTGTGTGCATGTGCATGCGTGTGCGTATACGTGTGTGTGTGCGTGTGCGTGTGCGTGTGCGTGTGCGTGTGCGTGTGTGTGTGTGTGTGTGTGTGTGTGTGCGTTTTAACGTGCATTAAACTAGAAAGGAGCCCATAAGGAAGAAGGAAGAGAACATAGAAGATGAGGGAAAAAGGGAAGATAATGGAGTTCATGTGACAGCAACCTGAAGGATGAGTGCCAACTGATTGGAGAAATGAGGAACACCAGATGGAACAGGATGGTGGGGAGAGGAAAGAATGGCAGCCAATTATATGACATGTACATATGTCGCTTCCATGATGAAATGTATTAGTTTGCATGCTAAGTTAAAAATTAATAAAGATAAAATTTTTATAATGGTTAAAATCAAGTTAGAAGCCGGGCGGTGGTGGTGTATGCCTTTAATCCCAGCACTTGGGAGGCAGAGGCAGGTGGATCTCTGTGAGTTTGAGGCCAGCCTGGTCTACAGAGTGAGTTCCAGGAAAGGCACCAAAATTACACAGAGAAACCCTGTCTCGAAAAACAAAAACGAAACAAAAAAAAAAGTTAGGTATATTGTAAAATCTGTAATAGGAAGAACATGGGTACTTTTGGAAATAATGCTGAGAAAGCATTTTTTATGTGGAAAGTATTCCTTTTATCACCTTACATTTTTCACATTGTGTTACAAATGCTTTCTCTAGAAATATTTTAAAAATCTAATGAAAGTGATATTTTGACAGAGTAGACACTCATTTTACCCGATATTCATCTTCACATACTTATTCTTTCTACATTCATGAAATAATGCATAGATTCTTAAAAATTAAAAATAAAACATTGTACAACAGATAAGAATTATTTATTTGGTAGAGGAATATAAAAATATCGTGTATATCAAACCTCAAAATGCCTTTTAAGCAGGGCCAGAGTAAAGCTATGTTTAAAAAATGTCCATTGAAATGATAGAACAAATAATTCTTAAAATCATGAAAAAATGACTGAATGAAACCTATGTAAAGTCCAAAAATTCTTTTAAGGGAGACAAAACAGAAAATATTTTAGTAATATTTCCCCCAATCAGATGCTTGTATGTACCCTTTTTGAAACTCAAAACTGCCATTTTTCAGCTTCTAGAGCAAATATCAGAAACAACAGAAAAATAAAGAACATTGCCTGATGAACAAATAGAAGCATCAATGAGTTCCATTCATGATTTGACTTTAAAGGAAATATTTATAGGGCATGTTAACTGCTTTTTAATCGAACTAAACACAGTCATGTAGTTTCTGCTAAATTAGCCATGGTATATTTAAATGAATGAGAAGTAGGGAAAAACGGATAAATAACATCCACAGAGTAGAAAGGGGCTGTTATATTTAGAACGGATAAAACTTATGCAAGTTTTACTTTGCTGATTTGTCATCTCAGTGGCTAATGAAACTTGCCATGAATGGAAGGATGGGCTTGTGAGCTTTGTTCCATTTGCATTGTGAGCAGTTAAGAAACTAGCTAAACATGACCATAACTCAGGAATTCATGTAGGATCTGTAACTCCTTAGCATTAATTAATTTGAGTCAGGGTCTTCCTGTGTAGCCCTGGCTGGTGTAGAACTCACGTTGCAGACCAGGCTGGCCTGGAATTCATGGAGCTGGGCCTGCCTCTGCCTCTGTTGGGACTAAAGCTGTGCACCACCATGCTGGCACTTTGAGAATTATTGTTCAAAGAAAATAAAGGCTTCACTGTTGTGTCTTCTTTCTATCTCAGGAACATTTCTCATAACCTGTGACACAGGAGCTGTAGGGAGGCTGGCTGAGAAAAATCTCAGCAAGAGTTTTGTTTGTGGAATCTGTGTAGCTTCCCTCACATATACACACGTTCTTATCTTTTCTATCCTACCTTTGTTCTGACAGTTGACTTTTGGTAAGAAGAGGATACTCTGGATTTTAGTTTAAGTGTCTCCCCTACAGAACTTTTAATAGTCCTTTATCCCAAATCAAATTACTGTTATTCTGCCATGTTCATTTACTTATTAAATTTATGATGCGAATTCAATTTTCCATTGTATCATGTATATAGTAATCTTCTACAAGTCATCTCTATGCTTTTAATTTATTAGTATTAGATCCTGGATCTCACAAACTATTTTCCATTCATAATGTCAGCAGACATACATGCCTTGCCTCTGCTCCTAGCATTTACATGTTTTATTGAATAAATCTCTTCTCTCTTTCATTTTACCCCTAAGCTAGCAGAAATTTTTCTAATCAGTTTGTCCTTGGATCAATTATTAGTCAACAATTCCTTAGTTGAAATGTCAAAAATGTCATTTCAAGATATTATGTATACCCCTTGTTCCAGAAAATTATTAGAGTTTTTTTGAAACAATGTTATGGCTAATTATATATAATCTTCAGCACATTGATAGTGCTATTCTTTTTCTAATTAGGTTTTCAAATTATCTATGAACATGGAATGTCTTCTTATTGCTTACTTAGCAATTTTCATGGCATGATTTTGTAATGATTTTTATCTCATTTAAACAAACATGTTTTTGTAATGATAGTATTCTCTTGTAAACAGAGTCAAAACAACAACAAACAAACAAAACACCAGCAATCCATTCCAAAATGGACTTAGAATCTAGAAAGTTCTCTAAATAAGAAATAAAAATGGATAAGAAAAATCTCAAAAATAACCTTTAGTCCTGAAGATTAAGGAAATTAAAATTGAAACAACTTTGAGATTTCACCTTTCCAAGCTAGCTGATCAACAGAACTGGCAACATGTATTGGAGAGCATGTGGGGAAAAGAAAGCAATCATTTGCAATTGGAGGGATGGAAAACTGATCCAGTCACTATGGACATCAGTGTGGAGAATCTCAAAAAACTAAAAATAAATCTATGGTATAACCCAGCCCTTCCACTCCTTGGCAGATGCCCAAAGACTCAGCATATGTCTCCATAGATACTTCTTCAGCCATGTTCATTGCTGTTACATTCACAATAACAAGGAAATGGAAACATCATGCATATCCTTCAACTGACAATGAATAATGACAATGTGATACATATACACTATGGAATACTATCCAGCTATGAAGAAAACAGCCATCTTCTGTAACCAGGTAGCTTCCAATAGTAGGATATTAACCCAGCCACAAACCTTTGACCTTCAACCTCTCCTGCCTATAATGCTGGGGCAATGGAGGCGCAAAACCTGTGGAATGGCCAGCCAATGACTGGTCTAATTTGAGGCCCATGCAAGCAAAGTGAACCCATGCCTGACACTGCCTGGATGACCAGGATTGGAAGGCTGGATAGCCCAGAGGACTAGGCAAGAAAAATATCAAGAAAATCATTCCTAAGGGTATTCTGCTATAATCATAAATCAGTGCCTAGCTCAGTCATCATCAGAGAGCTTCCTCTGGCAGCTGATGGGAGCAGATACAGAGAACCACAGACAAACATTAGTCAGAAACAGAGCCCAAGCTGGAGAAGCCCAAATTAGAAGTCTCCATCAGGTCCCTCTCCTTGGAGATTGGGGAACCCCATGGAAGAGGAGGAAGAAGAATTTTATGAGCCAGAGGGTTGGGGACACCAGGAGAATGTGGCCCACAGAAAAACTAAGCAGAGCTCACAAGGACTCACAGAGACTGAAGCAGCAATCACAGAGCCTGCATGGATCTCTGCTAGGTCCTCTGCAAATAAGTTATGGTTGTTAGCTTGGTGTTTTTGTGGGACTCCTAACAGTGGGTGTGGGGGTATCTCTGACTCTTTCACATGCAGTTGGGACCCTTAAAAAAAGAAAATAGAGAGACTATTACCATCAAAAATAAAACGAAGAACAAAAAGTAAAATGGAATTTTCAGGTGAATGGATAGACATAGAAAAGATCATGAGAACGAGATAACCCACACCCAGAAAGATAACTAGCTGCTTTCTCTCATCTTTAGTTCCTAGCTCCCAATCTTTTGAGTATATAACCTGGAATAACTGCCGAAAGCAGCAAAGTAGAAAAGCATCCTGGAGCAGGGGAGATGAGAACTAGAGACTAGCAGGGTTCAAGGGATGTCAACTGGGGGATAGGAAAAAAAGTAGGGCCTTTAATTATGGAGGAGGGAAGGAGATGAATACAGAAGAAGAAATGAGGTGGGAAAATAACAGTAAGGATGTCTGAAAAAGTAATAATACTTTCCAGTGTTTCAGTTAACTTCCTGTTGCCTGCAAGATGTGGGACGCTCAGCTGCCAGCATTACATCTCCCTGCATGTCACCATGCTTCCTGTCATAACAATGGACTGAATTTCTGAAACTGTAAGTGAGCCACCCCAATTAAATGTTTTATATTATAAGAGTTGGTATCTCTTTACAGCAATAAAATTCCCAAGATATACTCATAGTTAAATATGTCTCATTAAAGAAATGTTTTTTTTTTCCTCAAAAGATAGAGACCACAGAAAACCACACTGATTAAAACACAGAGGACAAGAGATTATATATTGCCCAGGCCCAAATGATACATCTACAAGACAATTCCTGAACCGAAGGCTCAGAGATCATAGTAAAAGAGGGGCATGAAAAGACTGTAAGAGCCAGATGAACAGGAAGTTTTCTGTGGGATTTTGTATGTTATAAATTTCAAGGAAGATATTCCCATGAAGTTCCATTTACATTACTGCCTTAACAAGACCTGGATAAGGATGACACTAATGGACACGGTAACATGGAAGGGGATCATCTCACAGGGTCCTAACTCTAGACAAAAACTATAGGCAACTGAGAAATGATTATCCATTATCAAGTGGTCAACCCTAAAGGGTTGAAATGCATAAATGTAAGAGGAAAATGATAAAATCATATTTTAATTTCAAAAATTAAAAAATTAGAATCTACTTTATAAAGTTTTTGACTTTTAAAGGTTTAAGTACATCTAACATCTTTGTGTTTAGAATAGAAAATATGATTATTTTAGATGTAGTTTACAGATTTCATTCTGATGAGTATTTCTCTGTCACATCCACCTCGACCAGCAAGGAAGAAGCAACACCAGGCTCTTCCCCAAGCAGTTTATTCAGGAACCTTGAAACAATCTTCTGACTTCTGACCCCGGGGAAAGCCAACCCACAACCTAAATAGCTTCTGGGCAGCCAACCCCAATCTGCTACGTGGGTACTGCGGATAGGTCCAGGTGCGTGGAAGCAAGCCTAATCCTCAGCCTTAGCGAAATAAGGAGTTGCTTATCACAGAGAGCACTCACCGTGGAGGGTGGAAGGAGGAAGCCAGCGCTATCTTTAAGGCATGGCTGCACACAGCTCTCTACATTTCTCTACCATTTTAAGATAAGGAGATAGGAATGAAACCATGTGGCATTCATTCATTTGTTTAGCACATGGATATTCAGACCTATTTGGAGTGAGATAGACTCCAGAATTTCGCTGACATTGTATGTTACAGAAACAGACAGCAAAACCCTGAGTTAATATTAAGATAAACTTAATGAAATAATATCTCAGTAGTATGTCTGGTTTTATAAGATGTAAAAGGAAACCTTTTAAAATATGTTCTGAACATAACATGCAACCTCAAAATTATTCCATGCCAACTGAGCTAAGCACCAATGACTATAGTGAGTGTTTTGGAATGAAGGAGTGTAAGTTACACGAGTGTATGTCTTGGTAAGAAGATGTGAAAGAGCAACATAGTGATTTATATCTTGAATTTGGTGCAGGGTGGCAAGTACAGAGCACTATTGCCTTAGTTTTTGGAAAAAGCTTATATATGGGCCAAAAGTTCCTTCCATTATGTCTGGATGTTTCCCTCATAAGTTCTTTGAATTCTTGACCAGGAATAGGAGCAGTTTCTCTGGTATGCCAACCCTAGAATTAAAGGTCTTAGAAGGATTTAAGGACATTTATATGTTCCTGCCCATCCCTAATTTCCATTTACTTATTTCTCTTCTTCATATTCTGTTTTCCTCCCTAAGTGCTCATGCTGATGACTCATTTCGCTCCAAGTTCAATATCAGAGGTAGAGAAAAATCAACATTGAGGATTCCTCCCCTATATTAATCCTTGCTAATAACAGAGTAGTAAGTCACCTACTCTACACCACCTGTCGTAGTCTAATTTCTCTTAATTAAAGCCATTCATAACAGAAGTTTATCAAGAAAAATCAAATATTTGGATATTATAGGCAATTTGAAATGATGATGGAATATGTGAGACTGAAGAAGTAAACAATGTAGGTTTTACAGTACTTCATATTTCATATGGATTTCCATAAATTTCATAGCCTGAATCTCTCTAGCTTCCATCTGGGCCATAAAAAGAATGTGGACATTATTGCTAATTTCCTTTTCAATGCAGTTTATAGTTATTTCTTTTTAACAAATATTGAACTTTAGCTAGACATGTGACTTGTAGGAAAAATAATAAATGCACAAGACTATTATATTTCTTACCTATTCTCTCATTTTTCTATCTTAAAAATTTTTATATTATAATTATATCATTTATTTTTTCCTTTTCCTCCCTACAAACCTCACGTATACCCATCATTGCTGTCTTTCAAATCACGGCTTCTTTTTTATTTATTAATTGTTGTTACTTGTATATATGAATGTATATAAACATAAGTATTTGTAAATACAACCTACTCAGTCTGTATAATGCTACTGGTATGTATGTTTCCAGGACTGATCATTGGATATTAGATAACCAGTTGGTGTGCTCTTCCCTGGGTAAGACTATTTCAATCATTCTGTAGATTCCTTAGTTGCCTATAGTTCTTTGTGTAGGGCTGAGGCTAAATGGACTTTGCCCCATCCACTTTGGCATCTCCTTCAACCAATTCTATACTGCTGCCAAGAAGGTCTTTCAAAAACATAATTCTAGACATGTAGCTAAGATGTATGTGTTCTTGAATGGTATAATCTTAGATTTTAAACCAGTTTCAATTCTTACTAGCTAAAACTTAGGGAAATTATTGAACACATTTAAGCATTAATTCCCTTGTTGCTAATTAAAATTATAATTACTAGGAATTTTTTTCCTCTGAAAAACTAATGAATAATCTATTTGTCAGAGTGCCTTGCATATAAATAATGTTCAGTGTTTGGTAACTGCCATTATCATGTTCATTGTTACTATTGTTGATACTTAATATGGTTCTTCCTATTTGAATTATTCTACACTTCTCTATCAAGTTTGAGATAACATCTTAGAGATTTGGGTGTTGCAGAGGTTTCTTATGCGTCCTCTTCTGCAATGTTCCCTGAGGCTTAGATGCCAGAGTATTTTGTAGATGTATCCATTGGGACTGGGCTCCACAACTCTTCATTTTGATTAGTTGTGATTTTCTGTAATGGTCTCACTTTATTAATTTTCCATTGTGTGTGTGTGTGTGTGTGTGTGTGTGTGTAGGCCTGAAGATAATGTTAGATATTATCCTCCCTCATTTTCCTACCTTATTCATTGAACAATGATCTTTCAATCAAACCCAGATCCTTAATAACTGAGCAAGTTTCCTTACCTCCTCTCCATTAAAAATATTTTACACCCTACACCCAATGACAAATAATTAAAATGTTATTTTAACATTCAATAATTCACCAAATAACATTATCTTTCAGATTAGGACTTATAAAGAAGACATCTTTATGTTCTTGTTTTGTTTATAAAAGTACATATTGACTTGATTTATTAATAAATTATAGAGCAGAATATCTAAAGAATCTAGATTTTAGGGATTAGGAATGAGTGTTAAAGTTATCTGTAAGTATAAAGATAGGTATTTATACTATACTTAGAAATTCTATTGGTTTAGGAAAATTGCAGTAGTAGATTCTCTTCTGGGGCTTGTGACCTCTCCAGCCACAGGAAATTGGCTAGGTTTATAACACCAGAGGTGTATGGTTTTCCATTGAGTGTGGCTTAAGTGCAGTTAAACAGTTGTTGGTTATTCCTATCATAACAGTGCCCCTATTGCATCACTGAAAATATCTTGCTGATTATTGTTGCATCCCTTACAGCTGGGTAAGAATATTACTTTTCTCTTTCAGCAGCTTGCATAACACTTTGCTCTACTGTAAGAGCTAGACTTCAGGGAGGGGACGTCTTCAGGTCATTTGCACTAGATTTCTCCATGTCCTGTGTCTGAAATGAGTAATTTCTTTAGCAAAGGGTTTTACCTTTAAGTATCAGGAGGCAACCAAGGTCTATGCCAACAATACACATATTTTTGAAAGTCTCTTGCTGTTATCCTACTACAAATAAAAACTGGAAGGGAAGGGTTTTGATAGATGATCTCGAATATTATTAAGGCTTTAATAATATTCTTCCCAGGGGGACAGAAGAGAAACTATAAATGGCGAGAATTATTTTCGGGAAATGAATCTAAGTACACCAAGCTCTTTGTCCATCTATTTTATTCCCCTGAGATAAAATCCTATCTACACAGCTTCAGTTCTGTTCTTGTGCCTAGCTCCTTTCTTGCCTGATTTCTCTACCTTTTTCTGCTGACCCCTCTAAGTTCTGTCTTAATTCTCTCATCTTAATTCTGCCTCATCTAGGTCCTTCTCATCTCGTTCTTACCCAGCTAGTACTTCCCCATCTGGCTCTTCCTCATCTTCCATCTTGTCCTCAAGTTCTCTCTTGTCAAAATACTCCTTATAACTCTCAGTCCATCCTCTTCAAGTTCTCTAGGGTATTTAGTTATAAACCTAAGCAATAGCAATCCTCCCTTTCCAGCCAGGTCACCAGGCTTGAATTCCTACAAGGCCATAAATGCAGGTAAGAATTTTCCTCAGGCAGTAACTGTTAGGCTTTCTTTTACAACCCACAAAGGGAGTGGTTAAAGGAGGAGATGAACTGAGAGCTAATATTAGTATATCAAGAAGACAATTTTATGTTCTTAGTCTACATTCCCAGAAACGGTTAGGTAAGAAGTTAGGAGTCTGTAATGTTAGTAAGACTGTATAAGAAAGGAGGGTCTCAGCTTGAATTGCACATGAAATAAAGCTATCTGCCTGACCTAGGAGACAGGCGTTGTTTCCATAAGAGTGTTGCTTTAGTTCAAGAGATCATTGGGCCTTGTAAGCTTGATAGGTATTTTAGATAAATACACTGTTAGGAGTTCTTGGAAGCACACAAAAAAATCATTGTAGGATCCAGCTAATATATATATAAAATATCACCAAGACTTCTTAAGCCATGGCTTGACCTTTGGCAAAGTCCTTACCTTTTCCAAGTAGTAGCTTTTGTGATAGTAGCTGAATTCCATCCCATTCCATTGCCCTGCAGCTTGTAGCAATAGTCTTTGGCTCTCATGGGAGCTTTGACTGGCATAACTTCATTTAAACTAGGTATATATGTACACACACACACATGTGGTGGTAATCTAATTGTACTGAAATATTATTTTGATTGTATGTTAATAAATAAAGTTGTCTGGGGGTCAGAGCTATTAGAGCCATAGCAAGAGTGTGGCGGTGGTGGCACACGCCTTTAATCCCATAGATATCTGTGTGTTCAGGGATATAGCCAGCATTGGAGACATATGCCTTTAAGATCTAGGGGGCTGTACATTCAGACAGTGACGAGGCAGTCATGTGTTTGGGTTTACAACCAATGAGAAGGCAGAACAACATACTATAAAAAAAACGAACAGACAGGAAGTAGGTCTCTTTCGCGAAGCTGGGACAGCAGGAGGAAGGGTGAGATTTTAGCTCTGAGCTCTGACCTCTCGGCTTTCTCCTTTACATTGTTTCTGTGTTTCTTATTTAATAAGACAGTTAGTTACTTCAATATCTGGCGCCCAACATGACAAGAATCCATTAAAAACCGCTTGGCTTGACAGCAGGTCCGCTTTCCTGCAAGGGCAGCAGGCAGCGGCAGGCGGCAGAGGAAGCGGCAGGAAGCGGCCGGCGTCCTAGTCCGAGCCGCCGACTTCCTAGTCCGAGCTGCCGGTTTCCTAGTCCGAGCCGCCGGCTTCCTAGTCTGAGCTGCCAGCTTCCTAGTCCGGTTGGCAGCTTCTAGCCCGGACCTAGGTCTGTGAGCAGCTTGCTTAAAGCCGGTGCTACAAACAACTCAGACCTGCCCTGCCGAACAGGGCCCTGCCTGTAAAGCCAACGCACGTGGTCGGAGCTTAAGGAAGCCAGACCCAAGCCTTGACTCGGCACAAGAGGGAACACGTGGCTGCATTTAAACTTTAGCCGGCTACGCTTTCTTGTGCGTTCTCTCTTCTCTCTCTCTCTCTCTCTCTCTCTGGATTTACACCTGGGACACTAGGTGGCTGCTTTGAAAATCCCCTCAGATTTCTACTGTTCTACGCAGATTTGGTAAGTCATAACATATCAGATGTTTTAAAGGAAACTATCTAAAAGAGAATTTTTTCCACATTAAAAAACAAATGGGTTTTATGTGTACATTGGAAGAAAATTGGTTTTTGTTTGAAATTTTAGGCAGTCTGATAATGGAACAACTATATAATATTAGTATTGGTGGAATTATGCACCTTATCACTATACTAATCCACATTTTAATATTTAAAAAGATAGTCAATTTAAGTGCCAGGATAACAGCTTTAGAAGAACTTGTTAAACCTGTAAAAATTCAGACAGAAGAAATTAACAGTGAAGTTGTTTCAAGTCGGGATCATAAGGTTGCAGAAAGAAAGCCTGTTTTCACACAGTCACCCTTAATTTATCCTGTAACCGTACAACAGATGCCTGATCAAATGGCTACTGTAGTGGGTAGCCATTCCAGCTTGGTTCTGGAAGTTCCAACCCCCATTGAGACTCTGGCAACTGTCATGCCTACGAGGCGGGGCGAGGGGAGGCGCCTGGGGACTCGAGAGCTGGATGGGCCAGCGCTCGCTCTGGGCGTTCTCTCGGTGCCGGGACGCTGACCGGTGCAGATTGACTGTGTAGAGCTCCGGAGAACACCGCTGGACTGCATTACACCTTCCCCAGACCCTGCGACCTACCCATTACTTAATTTGTGAGTTACGCCATTAAATAAATATCCTTTTAACTACGTGGAGTGGCCAAAATAATTTCTCCAATATCTGGCGCTCACGTGGGGCAAACTCCAAAGGCCTGGGCGGCTCCTGCCGTCTCCTCCCTAGCTGGCGGGTACCTAAACCCGCCTGCAAAGTTCCATATAACCAGGGAACACCTACACGGTTCCATTCCCGAAAAAGGGAGCAGCTAGTCCTATCTCAATTCCCTAGCTTAGCCCCAGACCAGCGAAAGAGGCAGGAGAGTGCTAGCTCCGATTTCCGCCATCTCCGCCATTCCGCCATCTCCCTCCGACTCCAGCCAAGATCGCCAGCAGGCCCTGTTTCGGAGCTGTACCAACGCCACCTGCTGGCTGAAAAGGGCTACTACACGAAAGGTAAGCATAGTGTTTCAAGTAAAGGTACTTGATAATTTTACACCTTAAAATTGACTAACAAATTTTGAGTAATTCGTGTAATATGGCCGACAACATTACCTCACAAGAATTTAAAAACCTTTTTGCCTGTATGATGAATGACATCTTCCTGGAAATATACGACATTCCTAAGGCATATCTGGGCTATACCATTTTGGCATTCATCATAATAATTCACACAGTGTTCAAACACTGGTTTAAGAACAAAGATGAGTCATTATTGGGACTGATACAGGCTTTCAAAGATAGCAATGAAGGCTTAGAGAAAAAGATTCTCTCTCTGGAATCTGCTTTCAAAGATAGCAATGAAGGCTTAGAGAAAAGGATTCTTTCTCTAGAATCTGCTAATCAGGATTTACAAAACAGGCTTGTACCCAAAATTGAATTTATTGATAATAAATATGAATATTTAATGGATAGAACACTAACTCTCCAGAGTGAAGTTGTGGCTACTCAGACAGTATATAAGGAAGAAAGATTATCGTTAATTGATAGGATAAGGTCCATGGAATCATGTGTTTCTGAGGAACATAAAAACTTCTATGATTCCATGAGAAATATGGAGTCCCTTGCAAGAGAGGAGGTTCACTCCCTAGAACAGACCCTAGGTGCTCGTTTGCAAGCCCTAGAAGAAACTCTCAGTAAACATGACAAGGGAACTAATAAGCAGAAGGTCAAGACCATAGAGGTTGTAACATCTCCAAATGGCTCTCATACAATGGCTTATCCTGTTATTGTCCATGAGAAGCCAGCAGATGACACACACCCCGAGCCATATATGACATATACATTACAACCAATTTCAACAAGGGACTTTAAAAATATAAAGGAAGCAGTAGTTACGTATGGGATACAATCCACATATGTAAAACAGATGTTAAATTCGTGGTCTACCTCACATAGAATCATTCCAGATGACTGGCATCAGTTAATTTCAGCTGTTCTAGAATATAGTCAGCAGTTACAGTGGAAAAGCTGGTTGAGAGAAGAGGCAAAAAATTTAGAACAACAAGGTAAAATCAGAGGTTTTGTGATCTCCCAAGATCAAATACTTGGTGAGGGATGTTTCGCTGACAGGAATGTACAAGCCACTTATGATGAGCATACAATATCCCTATGCCGTACAGCAGCTCTAAATGCTTGGGAAAAAATTCCAGAACCTGGAAAACCAACTGAGGTATACACAAAGATATTTCAGGGACCGCAGGAACCCTTCACTGATTTTTTACAAAGACTGAACAGAGCTATAACAAGAGCTGTGTCAGACAAAGAATTAAGAAAAGTATTAACTGAGTCCTTGGCATTCGACAATGCTAATGCAGAATGCAGAAGAATACTTACACCATTAAAGATCAGATCAGCTCCTTTGGAAGAATGGATTCAATATACTAATGGTGTTCAGTCTCTTAACTACAGTAATGAGGCTTGGATAGGAGAGACAAATCCCAGAGGTGAAAGAAGGCCCCGTGTTACCAAATGTTTTAAGTGTGGTACACCAGGTCATATAAGTAAAAACTGTACATGGGGTACTCCTAGAAGCAATACTCCTTCTAGGAATAGCCTAAACAGGAGACCCCAACCACCTCCTGGATTATGTAGAAGATGTGGCAAAGGCCGACATTGGACCAGTGAGTGCAGATCAAAAATAGATATACAAGGCAACCCTTTACTGGCGGGAAATGCCTCAGGGGGCCTCTTGCAGGCCCCCAAACCAAACGTAGTACGAACATTCCCTGCCACTGTGGAAGAAATTCCTCTCCAGGACAACTGAATAAACCAATGCCTAATGTAAAAACTGATACTGCAATGGATGATAAAACAGCTTTGATAGCTGGATCACAGTTTACAAAGAACACTATAAAACAAATATTTTGGCAGACTTCCATAAATGAACAAAGACCAAAGCTTAGAATTCGAATTAATGGCGTGGTTCTGGAGGGCCTGGTGGACACAGGTGCAGATGTGACTATAATTACACCAAAATCATGGCATCCAAATTGGCCTCTTCAAGAGGTAGATGTCCAACTGTTAGGGATTGGCACCCTATCTCAGATAAAACAGAGTTCGAGATGGGTTGAATGCATAGGGCCAGAAGGACAGAGAGGAAGGCTGAAGCCTTATGTAGCAAATGTAGCAGTAAATCTTTGGGGCCGAGATCTGTTACAACAGTGGAATACCCAGATTAAAATTCCTACACTTTCAGAAAAGGAATACAGACCAATGCATGTTTCTAGGAATAATATCATAACATGCTATAAAAATCAGTCACCAACCATTCAGGCTGTTCACAAACAGAGCACGACTGTTGTTGAACTCTCAGAAGTACCAACTGCCTGACCTTTAAAATGGCTAACTAATAAACCTGTCTGGGTTGGACAATGGCCTTTGACAAAAGAGAAGCTACAAGCTTTAGAACAGCTGGTTCAAGAGCAGTTAAATGCTCAACACATTGAAGAATCTACCAGTCCTTGGAATTCTCCTGTATTTGTTATAAAAAAAAAAATCTGGTAATTGGAGAATGCTGACAGATCTGAGAGCTATTAATAAAGTAATTCAGCCAATGGGCTCCCTACAGACTGGGATGCCCTTGCCCTCTATGCTACCAAAAGAATGGCCTATAATAGTTATTGACTTAAAAGACTGTTTCTTTACCATACCCTTACAGGAAAATGATAGAGAAAAATTTGCCTTCACAGTACCTAATTATAATAATTCTCAGCCAGTCAAGAGATATCAATGGAAGGTCCTCCCACAGGGAATGTTAAACAGTCCTACTTTGTGTCAATACTTTGTGCAGAAACCATTAGAGATAATTCGTGTAAAGTTTCCACAATCCATAATTTATCACTATATGGATGATGATATCCTATTAGCTGATAAAAAGTTAGATACATTGGAAAACATGTTTGAAGAAGTAAAAAAGGTTTTGCCTCGCTGGGGACTGCAAATTGCTCCTGAAAAAATACAAAGAGGAGATTCTATTAATTACTTAGGATATAAGATAGAGCTACAAAAAATTAGACCCCAAAAGGTACAATTAAGAAGAGATAGATTGAAGACTCTTAATGATTTTCAAAAGTTATTAGGAAGCATTTCCAACTTACTGGGTATCATGGGAATACCCAAAGATGGACTACAAAATTTGGCTAATACTCTAGAAGGGGACAAAGAATTAAATAGTCCAAGAGAATTATCAGCCGAAGCTGAGAAGGAATTGGCTCTAGTAGAAAAGACAATTCGAGAAGCACATGTGGATCGTGTGGATCCAGAACTTAAATGCATTCTTGTCATATTCCCCTCCAGACATTCCCCAACAGGTATTTTGATGCAGAGGGAAGATATTATATTGGAATGGATATTCCTACCACGTAAACCAAATAAGAAATTAAAGACTTATATAGAAAAGATCTCTGATTTGATTCAAAAGGGTAAATTAAGACTTCGCCAGTTGACAGGAAGGACCCAGCAGAAATTGTAGTACCATTAACTAATGAGGAAATTTCATCACTATGGAAAGATAATGAATACTGGCAGAGAGCCTGCAGTAACTTTTTGGGAGAGATTAACAACCACTATCCCAAAAGCAAGAGAATAGAATTCATAAAGAAGACTGAATGGGTCCTTCCTCACATTGTATGACAAAAGCCAATTTCTGGAGTCCTCACATTCTATACTGATGCAAATAAATCAGGGAAAGCAGGATATAAATCAGGAGACTTAAGTAAAGTGGTGCAAAGTCCATATAGCTCTGTACAAAAGGCAGAACTGTATGCCATTCTTATGGTACTGATGGACTTCACAGAACCCCTCAATATAGTCACTGACTCTCAATATGCAGAGAGAGTTGTTTTACATATTGAAACTGCTGAATTTATTGCTGATAATACAGAATTAACTTCATTATTCATACAATTGCAGGAAATCATCAGAAAAAGGGAACATCCTATATATATATAACACATATCAGATCCCATACAGGTCTGCCAGGACCTTTAGCACAAGGTAATGATGAGATTGATCAGTTACTAATAGGTAATGTGCTAGAAGCTTCAGAATATCATAAGAAACACCATATAAATAGCAAAGGTTTGAAGAAGGATTTCTCCATCACTTGGCAACAGGCTAGGGATATTGTGAAAAAATGTCCTACTTGTTCCATCTATAACCAAACTCCATTACCTGCAGGGAGTAATCCAAAAGGTATACAAAGAAATGAAATTTGGCAGATGGATGTGTTTCATTTTGCAGAATTTGGAAGATTAAAGTATGTACATCATACCATTGACACCTATTCAGGATTTCAATGGGCAACTCCTATGAGTTCTGAAAAGGCTGATTCTGTGATTACACATCTATTAGAAGTTATGGCCATCATGGAATACCTGTACAAATTAAGACAGACAATGCCCCGGCATATGTCTCCAATAAAATGAGACAGTTCTTTGCTTATTATAATATAAAGCATTTTACAGGTATACCACACAATCCCACAGGCCAAGCAGTCATAGAGAGATCCAATCGCACTTTAAAGGATATGCTAAATAAACAGCAACAGGTAACAATGACCCCTAGAAATAGACTGCATAGTGCTTTATTAACCTTGAATTTTCTCAATTCTAATGAGAAAGGAACAACAGCTGCGGAGAGACATTGGACAACAGACAAAACTCCTGAGCTAAACCAACCAGTTTATTTTAAGGATGTGCTGACCTCAGAATGGAAACCTGGATATGTTCTACGTTGGGGAAGGGGTTTTGCCTTTGTTTCTGCAGGAGAAGAAAAGCTATTGATAACAACAAAATTAATAAAAATTCGATTCGAACAGGAAAAACCCTTGATGAAGAGAAGTAAAAGATCATCCACCAATGTGACATCTCTACAAGTTGTAAGAAAAATTTAACAATCAAAGGGTGGGGTAGGGTTCTGTTTTTGTCTTTCCAGGATAATGGAAATACCCATCTTTCAAAACTCATAAGGCCTTGGATATCCGGATGTTTACAGCAGAAAGGAAGAATCTATTGGTACCAATCTACACATGGTAAAATCTCACTGTCTAACATCTTTCTCTCTATCAATCTAGAAAAGTTGTGGTTCCAATTCAATTATAGCCAAGCTGGCTTTGGAGATGGAATTGGCTCACTCCTTCTCTAAACCCAAGCATATTGCTAAAAGAAAAGTTTAAGAGATTCTTCAGTCCCATATCAGAAGAGCCCTCTGGTGTGAGACAGAAGGAAACCAATAAAAAGGGACCATTGTCTTCTAAATTCTAATTCTCTCCATGCTTACTCTTCATTTCTCAGAATCCTTTCTTACATGCTATGTCCTCTTTAAATCCAAACCTCCCATTTTGATAACAAATAAGTTTTTCCAATAGCAATCTCAGAAGTCACCAGAAGGAAGATGGGCCCCAACAACAACAACTCTACCCAATCCAGAATGATGCCATGGTAATCATCATCATACTACACTTCTTACCAGAATTTCAGACAATCTTACCCATTACTCTAAAACTTGCTGCAGAACCTACAGTTAGTCTAACTGAGATTTAACTATCTGAGCTTTCTCACAGTACCCAACAGAGATAACATCACCCCCTAAACGGCAGGAAGCAATTCTAAGAAAACGACGCCCCTTCTCCCTTAGGTTTCATAATTCTCAGGTTATGGATGACGGTTATAGGTTGGGGTTGAAGAAAATATTAACTCAGGATTGTAAAAAAAAAAAAAGTGGGGTGGGAGAAGAAATGGAACAGATAGGTATAAGATATGATGGTAAATCATTGTATATACTAGTAAACAAACTTAGTAAAATAGCAACCTTAGATAATTTGCACTGTAATTTGTACTGTTATAGATTCTTATATGTTGATACAAATGTAAACTATTTTTATACTCCTGTTTAAGATAATTTGTATATTGATACAAATACAGAACTATATTTGTTATAATGTACATATATTTCTACTCTTATTTGAAACATTTTTATATTGATACAAATGTAAATTTATATCTGTCATACTTTATATATGCTCTACTTCTGTTTAGGATATTCGGTATATTGATATATATTTAATATTATTGTCATATTGCATATCGCACTATATATTCCTACCTCTGTTATAAATATCTTGTGTATTGTCACAATTTTGAAGTCATCGTTCTTCACCATACATTTGCTTATAGACTGTTTACCTTATTTATGTGAAGCCTTAGTCCTTAGGTTATTTCGATAGATAAGATTTAGAGATTTATAGTCGCCTATGCCTGTCATCTCTATAGTTACGTTAGTTAGGTTATCCAGATTTACAGATACATAGGTCAGATGGCAGGTAATCTTCAAACACTTCATAGACCTGGAGAATATGGCATTTAAATAACTTAGAATTCTGTTGACGTGAGACACAATTGCTCCTGGCTGCACCAATTGATCCCGAGAGAATGTTGGGCTTCTAAGACATTTCCATTTGGAAGTTTGTCTTTTGGCACAAAATGGCCTACTGGGCAAAGAACTGCCTTGCCTTGATGGCTGACAGTACAAATGCAATGCTGTCCTTTCTGGACAAGCGGGACACAAGGAAAGCGACCACTGTACTCTGCCAAGACAGGGTAAGATGGTCTTTCAGAAATCCTGCTTCTGAAAATGGTCTGTCAGATACTCTAGGCCTGTAGCCAATTTGAATGCACCAACAATGCTGAGAAACATTAGGTGACTGTCCAGGCTGCCAGCTGTCTTGGTCTACTCTTGCAAGATTCCCGAAAGTTGCTTGCATCCATCTACCATTTCTCAGGGACCATTATGTTCCTTCTCAGGTCTTTGATGGGATTGAAGACTAGCAGTTATAGTTACAACTTAGTATATATAATATCTTAGATAGAACATATTAAGTATTAGGTTCAGGTTCTTTAGGATAGGACACCTTTGAATGATCTTTATAACATGCTGTTTACCTATGCTCTATACTTCTCTGGATTTTAGTATGTGTTTCTTGCTTGATATTGTGTGCATTGGTTGTAGTTACATCTTATCTAGGTCATTATCTCTCATTATTTCTGGACAATATTTGATAACCATTACTTTGTATATAGTCTTGTATTAGTTTAGAACCTTCTTATTTAGACAAAAAGGGGAGATGTAGTGGGTAGCCATTCCAGCTTGGATCTGGAAGTTCCAACCCCCATTGAGACTCTGGCAACTGTCACACCTACGAGGCGGGGCGAGGGGAGGCGCCTGGGGAACCGAGAGCTGGATGGGCCAGCGCTCGCTCTGGGCGCTCTCTCGGTGCCAGGACGCTGACTGGTGCAGATTGACTGTGTAGAGCTCCGGAGAACACCGCTGGACTGCATTACACCTTCCCAGACCCTGCGACCTACCCATTACTTAATTTGTGAGTTACGCCATTAAATAAATATCCTTTTAACTACGTGGAGTGGCCAAAATAATTTCTCCAATAGGCTACACAAAATAATTGGGCTCCAATTGAAATGTTGGATTTAAAAAGGTTTAAGGAGGCAATAGTATCTTATGGCATGCATTCCCCATATGTAAAGCAAATGTTAAACTCTTGGTCAACATATAATAGGATAGTACCACAGGACTGGCGGGACCTTGCACAAGGTGTTCTGGAACCCAGCCAGAGCCTTCAATTTCTGACTTGGTTTAAGGAGGAGGCTAAAAACATAGAAAAACAATGGAGGGATAAAGGAATACAAGTTTGCCAGGATCACCTTATGGGCGAAGGCCAATATGCTTCAGCACAAACACAATGTTTATATGATGTCCAAACCCTAACTTTATGTCGAACGGCAGCCTTGAATGCATGGGACAGAGTTGAGGAACCAGGAAAAAAATCTGAGTCATTTACAAAGGTGATGCAAGGCCCAAAAGAGTCTTTTACAGATTTTTTACAAAGACTGGCTTCAGCAGTAAAGAGAATGGTCTCGGATTCAGAAGCTGGTAAGGCAATAATTGAATCTTTGGCCTTTGAGAATGCGAATGCAGCATGCAAAAGAATAATCAGGCCATTAAGGGCAAGATCTGCACCTATGGAAGATTGGATTAGAGAAACAATTAATGTTGAAGCTGATGAGCATGATGATACGTGGGTAGGAGAAGTAATTTCAAAAGGTTTGAGGAGTGTTAGATGTTTTGGATGTGGAAAGCAAGGACATTTGAAAAGGGACTGTAGACAGGTCATTCCCAGAAACAATGTTTCTTCAAGGAACAATGGCAGCAGAATGCCCCTTCCTTCTGGAGTATGCAGAAGGTGTGGTAAGGGAAAACACTGGACCAACGAATGTAGATCAACAAAGGACAGACAGGGTAATCCTTTGCCTCAGTCTTCGGTAAACTTCCAGAGGGGCCCGCGCAGGCCCCCATTGCAAATCCAGTTCAAACCTTTCCTGCAGCCATAGAGGAAATGCCTGCTCTGGAGAGCGATTAAATAACCAAATGCCTATTGGAATAAATCATGCTGGTCAGGATGATGAAACAGAGAGAATAGAAAATTCAAGAGAAAACATAAAGAAAATTTTTTGACAAACTTCTATTAATGAACAAAGACCAAAATTAACGATAAAAATAAATGGTGTTTTGTTGTCTGGTCTGGTAGACACAGGTGCGGACGTTACCATAATTGCACCAGAATTTTGGCATCCAACTTGGCCTCTTCAGGAGGTAAACGTTCAACTGTTAGGAATTGGGACATTATCTCAGGTGAAACAGAGTGCAAGATGGCTCGAATGTATAGGTCCAGAAGGACAGAGAGGAAAATTAAAACCATATGTGGCTAACATAACTATGAACCTGTGGGGTCGAGACTTGTTGCAACAATGGAATACTCAGATTAACATCCCTCCAATCTCAGAAACAAATCATAAACTAGCACATGTTACTGAGAGAAATATTAGAAGATATTGTTCTAATGAGTGGTCACCAGCCATCCATATTATACAAGAACAGGTCACAATAACTGATGATCTTCCAAAGACACCAACAGCTCTACCTTTAAAATGGTTAACAGACAAGCCTGTATGGGTCCAGCAATGGCCTTTAACAACAGAGAAACTCCAGGCTTTAGAAGAGCTGGTAGAAGAACAGTTAAATGCTCAGCATATTGAAGAATCAACCAGCCCTTGGAATTCTCCTGTATTTGTTATTAAAAAGAAATCTGGTAAATGGAGAATGGTAACAGACCTTAGAGCAATTAACAAAATAATTCAGCCAATGGGCTCTCTACAATCTGGGATGCCTTTGCTACTCTGTTACCAAAAGGATGGCCTCTCATAGTTATTGATTTAAAAGACTGTTTCTTTTCAATACCCTTACAAGAAAAAGACAAAGAAAGATTTGCTTTTACAGTGCCTACTTATAATAATTCTCAACTGGTTAAAAGATTTCAATGGAGGGTCCTCCCTCAGGGAATGTTGAATAGCCCAACTCTGTGCCAATATTTTGTACAACAGCCATTGGAAGTGATACGTAAAAAATTTCCTAAATCTATAATTTATCATTATATGGACGATATTTTACTAGCTGACTCAAATGCAGATACTTTAGAAATAATATTTGAAGAAGTAGAGAAAATTTTGCCTTGCTGGGGATTACAAATTGCTCCTGAAAAGATACAAAGAGGAGATTCTATTAATCATTTAGGATATAAAATAGAGCTACAAAAAATTAGAGCCCAAAAGGTGCAAATTCGGAGAGATAGACTACAGACTCTTAATGACTTTCAAAGATTATTTGGAGATATTTCTCATCTACGAACTATTGTTGGGGTAAAAAATGATGAACTGACTAATTTGTTCAGAACCTTAGAAGGTGAAAAGGACTTAAATAGTCCAAGAGAATTATCACCTGAAGCTGAGAAAGAATTGGCCTTGGTAGAAAAGAAAGTGCATGAAGGACACGTGGAACATATTGATCCAAAGCTGGATTGCATTTTGGTTATTTTACCTTCTAGGCGTTCTCCTACTGGAATATTAATGCAGAGGGAAGATATTATATTGGAATGGATATTTTTACCAAATAAACCAAATAAAAAATTAAAAACTTATGTGGAAAAAATCTCTGACTTGATTTACAAAGGAAAACTGAGACTTCGTCAATTAGCAGGCATAGACCCAGCAGAAATTGTACCATTAACTAAGGAGGACATTGAAAAATTATGGACAGAAAGTGAACCTTGGCAAAGAGCTTGCAGTAATTTTTTGGGAGAAATTAACAGCAAACATCCCAAAAGCAATAGAATTGATCTTACCAAGAGAGCTGATTGGATCTTGCCTCGAATTGTATGGCAAAAACCCATATCTGGAGTTCGTACATTTTATACAGATGCCAACAAACAAGGAAAGGCAGGTTACAAATCAGAAAATTTAAGTAAAGTGGTTCAAAGTCCGTATAATTCAGTTCAAAAATCAGAATTGTATGCTATTCTGTTGGTATTAATAGATTTTTCAGAACCTCTCAACATAGTAACTGACTCTCAGTATGCTGAAAGAGTGGTGTTATATATTGAGACTGCAGAATTTATCCCTGATGCTTCAGAATTAACTTCACTATTTTTTCAGTTACAAGATACCATCAGGAAAAGGAATCATCCTTTATATATAACTCACATTCGATCCCATACTGGTCTGCCAGGCCCTTTATCACAAGGCAATGATGAGATTGATAAATTATTGATAGGAAATGTGCTGGAGGCCTCAGAATTTCATAAAAAACATCACATTAATAGTAAAGGTTTAAAAAAGGATTTTTCCATAACCTGGCAACAAGCCAAAGAAATAGTAAAGAAATGTCCTACTTGTTCCTTCTACAATCAGATGCCATTACCAGCAGGATGTAACCCAAAGGGTACTCAGAGAAATGAAATCTGGCAGATGGACGTGTTTCACTTTGCAGAATTTGGAAAATTGAAATATGTACACCACACTATCGATACTTATTCAGGATTTCAATGGGCAACTGCTTTGAGTTCTGAAAAAGCTGATTCTGTAATCACTCATTTGCTAGAAGTTATGGCCATCATGGGTATACCTGCATAAATCAAAACTGACAATGCTCCATCATATGTCTCTGTTAAAATGAAACAGTTTTTTGCTTATTACAATATAAAGCATATTACAGGCATACCACATAATCCTACAGGTCAAGCAGTTATAGAAAGATCAAACAGAACTCTAAAGGATATGCTAAATAAACAGAAATGGGTAACAAAAACCCCCAGAAATAGACTGCATAATGCTCTTCTAACTTTGAATTTTCTGAATGTCAATGAGAAAGGAACAACAGCTGCAGAGAGACATTGGATAATAGAAAAAACTACAGAATTAAATCAGCCTATATACTTTAAGGATGTGCTGACCTCAGAATGGAAACCAGGGTATGTATTACATTGGGACGTGGTTTTGCTTTTGTTTCTACAGGAGAAGATAAGCTGTGGGTACCATCAAAATTGATAAAGGTTCGATTTGAACAAGAGAGACCTCTTAATTAGAGGAGGTGATAGTTCATCAACCAGCATGAACATCCAATTTAAACTAACTGGTATCAATAACACATGCCTTTTCTTTTAATCAGATAATAACTTGTCAAAAGGAAACATCCCCAAAATTAGTCTTGGGGAAAGGTTTTTGTTTTTGTCTTTTAGGAGAATGAAGGTTAAGGAATTTGAAGAATACTGGACAAATGAGACAACTGAAGAAAAGGGACAAATCATCTAACCCAAGAAACAGAGTGAAACGGTGTATGGGTATATATTATATAAAAAATTTTTATGTCTTCCTAAATGTTTGTTTCTGCTTTTCTCTAAAGATTTAACACTATTTGTCTTCTAATAGTCCCAGTTCAATTAAAATTTAAAGCTGACTTTGGAGTTGGAGAATGGCTCTCTCCTTCTTTAAAATCAAGCATGTTGTTAAAAGGAAAATGCAAACTCCCTGTATCATGCCAGAATAAGAGCCATCTTCTGCTATGGTACAGGACAAAAGCAAAATTAATTAAGGGACTATTCTTTTACTAATCTCAACTCTTTTGATTCTATTCTGATTCTTTAAACTTTTCTTAAAGTATAAATTTTATATCAAAATTTACAAGATTTATATATATATATATATATATATATATATATACATTTTAAACTTTGTTAAGATATGAATGGTCACATAGAGTACTAACTAATTCTAGAAAAAAGGCTAGCTGCATATATATATGTTTTTGTGTTTGAGTCTCTTATCAGTTTTCTGCAGGAAATCACGGCCAGGCCTAACATCAACTGAAGTCTCCAGAAAGAAGATGGGGCCCCACAACAACAACAATTCCACGTGGACAATAATATTATCATTAAGCTGACAAACATCATCCACAGATCAGCTTTGAACTACAAGGTGCTCAGAGCAATTTTGAGATGACTAGCTGAGATGATCCAGTCTCAAAGACTACTTGAATAAGGACTTGAGATAAACCCTGAACTTTGGCATTATACACAGACTGGATAATGAAGGATATAGTTACCTCTCCTAGAATTTGACAATTAACCTCAAATTTTTCTTTCAGGATAAAGAAAATTTCACCCATACCCAGCAAGAAGCAATTTTAAGAATACGACGCCCACATTCCCAAAGAGGTGGTGTGGGGCGGGTGGTTTTTTGGTCTTTTTAATGGGTTTTGGGTCTGGGATAATTTTCAGTGTTTAAGGGGTTGGTTACAAGTTATTGTCAAGGGTTAGGAAAAAGGCTAAGCAAAGGAGATTAGATTTAAGGTTCTTGTTTAAAAAAAAGTAAAGAAAAAGAAAGAAAGAAAAGAAAAAGACAATTACTAATTTTAAATACTTTACATTGGATTTGATTGTTTTATATTGTATACAAATTTGAAACTGATATTGTTAGAAAATGCTATATGTATATTTCTAATTGTATTTATACCATTCATTTAACAATGTAATGCAAATTTCTGATCCTTGAATGTTATTATTATCAACTATTAGGATATAAAGAAATGAAAGCTAGTAGTTAGACATTATCATAGAACTTGTAGTCATATTAGATATGTTTTAAAAATTGAGCAGAGATGTTTTAGACAGGTCATCTTCAAACCCTTCAGAGATCTACAGAATATGGCATTTAAAATGTTTTAATAACTTAGAAAATTTTTCTTTTTTGAGACATGTCGGCTCCTGGCAGTACCAATCTACTTTAGAGAAAATATGGGCATTGAAGAAACTGCATATGGAGTCAACTTTCATTTTGGCAAAAGTTAGCCACTGGACAACAAAGAATCCTCGAATCAACAGGACAAAATGGACAGACAGATCACGAAACAAGGTACAGTGCCCTTTTCTTAGAAGGCAGCTTAACAGGCAGAGGGCCAATGGATTCTGTTGTACAATTGAACAGCAGCTGAAAGCTCATGCCTCTCAAAAGTAGACTGGCATTTAATAGAGGGATGTGGAGAAGAAGGGGATGCTGAGATGAAGCCATATATACACAGCCAAGAAGAATGGACAGCTGAATTCAAAAACTGTCAACAATTTCCAGAATTTAAAATCCTGAATCATGACAGGACACTAGTGGAATTCAGGTGTTTCTGCAACGTGGACTGCTCTCACCCAATGTGAGGTTGAACTGTTAACCTTGTGTACATCCTACATCACAAATGAGTCTGTCATTTACACTAAGCCTATAGGCTGAAGATGATGCCCCAACACTTCGGAGAAGCCTCAGGTGACTGCCCAGGCAGCTGGCTGTTTCTGTCAACTCACAAATTTTTTGGAAGTTGCTTGCATGCACTTCCTGTTTTTATTTTTGTTAGCTAATATTATTCCCTTCTTGGGTCTCTGAGGGAGTTGAAGATTAGTTAGCTATGGTTGAAGATTAGTTAGTTATAGTTGAAAATTAATTAGGATAGAAAGTACATTAGATACATCTTGGAATTACCAAAATAGGATAGATAATGGAATTATTTTCTCTGATTTGTCAAATACCTGTTTAGGTATTTATTACTTGTATATATTGTATATAGTTATTGTACTTTTGTATATAGTTTTTCTTTTGTTAGTTATAACCTTTTGCTTTTTTTTCTTTTTATTAAAATAGAGAAGGGGAAATGTGGTGGTAATCTAATTGTACTGAAATATTATTTTGATTGTATGTTAATAAATAAATTTTTCCGGGGGTCAGAGATATTAGAGCCATAGCAAGAGTGTGGCGGTGGTGGCACACGCCTTTAATCCCATAGATATCTGTGTGTTCAGGGATATAGCCAGCATTGGAGACATATGCCTTTAAGACCTAGGGGGCTGTACATTCAGACAGTGACGAGGCAGTCATGTATTTGGGTTTACAGCCAATGAGAAGGCAGAACAACATACTATAAAAAAAAAAGAACAGACAGGAAGTAGGTCTCTTTCACGAAGCTGGGACACCACAGGAGGAAGGGTGAGATTTTAGCTCTGAGCTCTGACCTCTCGGCTTTCTCCTTTACATTGTTTCTGTGTTTCTTATTTAATAAGACGGTTAGTTACATCAATACACACACATACACACTCACACACACACACACACATTCACTATGTGTATTAAGCTTATAAAATAATGTTCCTTGTAGCCCTTTCAAATATCCTTAGTGCTATTTATCTTTCCTTCCACTTTGCCTTTCCACATCCCCCATTTTCTTCCTTCTCCCAATATAGCCCCTGTTCTACTGTCCCCCTCTCTCCAGCTCCATTTCCCTTTTCTTCTTGTGGTCCCTTCCTACTTTCCTGGCTTCTGTGATTATTTCAGATTATATATTTAAGTCAGAGCTTGGATTCACAAATAAGACAAAATATGCAGCATTTGTCTTTCTGGCCCTACTTATAATATTTTCCAACTCCTTGCTTTTACAAGCAAGTTCTATAATTTTGTCTTTACAGCTGAATAGAATTTTTACTCCAGGAATTCTTGCATCTAATTATGCAAAAAATAGACACCAGTATAATGTTCTTAAAATATATTAAAGTACTTTAATTATATGATCCAGTAATCCACTAAATGGACACATAATCAAAGGAAATGGAATCAATATGTCAAAGGAAGACATATCTGCACTCTGATTTTTTTGAAGCATATTTCACAATAACTAAGGTATGTCATCAACCTTAGTGTCTTTCAGAGGGTCAAAAATTCTTAGAAAGTGGCCTATTCACAATGGAATAAGATTTAACCTTAAAAAAGTAAGCTCTGTTTTTTGTTTTAATGGTAAATTTGCATGGGTCTGGAGGACATTCAATTAAATGAAGTAATTATGGCATTGAAAGACAAATACTCCATTGTCTCACTTTTAAGATTTACTTATTTTATTTTATGTGCACAGGGTGTTTTGCATGCATGTATTTCTGTGCACCATATGCAGGCAGTGGTACAGATTAGGATCGAGGATCAGATTTCTTGGACCTGAATTTACAGATAGATGCTAGCCACCATGTGGGTGCTGGGAAATGAACATAAGTCTTGTTCCAAAGCAACAATGCTCTTTCCCACTGATCCATTCCTCCAACCCTATGGTCTCACTTTATTTTAAAACAGTGACATTTCAGAAGTGCAGATTAAGTAGTGTTTCTGAAAGCC
Source organism: Peromyscus leucopus (assembly GCF_004664715.2). NCBI lineage: Eukaryota > Metazoa > Chordata > Mammalia > Rodentia > Cricetidae > Peromyscus > Peromyscus leucopus. The sequence goes on along the minus strand of NC_051064.1, from coordinate 14,327,338 downwards.
TGGAAATAAATGGGATTGGAGAGAGGTTAGTTCAGGATGATACAATATCAAGTAAGTAGGAAGAATAAGCTCAAGAAATCTGTTCTGTGTTTTGTTCGTATTGTATACATGTTGGTATCATGGTTGATAACAATGAACCACATACTTGAACATTGCTGGCAGGGTAGGTAGACTTTAAATTTTCTCACCACAATAAGATGATAAATATTCCAGGTAGCAGATGCTAGGCTATGCTAATTGTTTTGATTTAGTCATCCCATAGCTCACATGGAAATCAATGTTTTATCTAATGTAGGTATATACAAATTTTAAATGAAAAAACTTTCAGTTTTATTTTATTCATTATTACTTTGAGTCTTGGTTCTCTAATATCCTAGATTAATCTTCCACAAATAATCAAGATTTTTTGTAACTAGAAGAAAGTGATTATATAAACTAGAACTCTCCAAGGCACAAGGAAGCTAGGTGTGGGTAAATTACCACACACGGATAAAGCATTTGGAATATTTGTATTTATTTTTCCAATGAGGAAGGTAACTCCCAACAATTTTTTTTGTCAGAAAATCAACACAGTAGTAGTGAAATTGTATAAAATTTAATTTAGACAGACCTGAGTTTAATTTTTTTCTGGTACACAGTAGAAAGTGATTAAAATAGATTTAAGTTAACATAATAACTGCTGTACTTTGAGTCACTTAGACTTATACTAAGCTTTGAATTAATTGTCACAGTGCAGGGATCATAATAAGTTCTCAAGGTGTCCTAAGACCATTAATATATTCTCAACATATGTATCATAACAAGTTGTTACAGTGATCAATGGTAATGTTTTAAAGCTATCCTTCTCCAGGTAAAGAAGAAGAGTTCTAAACACTTTATATATTCATTCTGCAGGCATTTTCTGTTTTGCATTAGTTTTTCATTTCCTGGATAATTCTTATTTTGTTACTCAAGATTCATTCCACACATGTACTCTAGGAAGCTGAGGAATAAGTGTAATCATTATGCTTTAAGTAACTTCAAATTATCTGATTTCTTAAGAAACAAGAGTTTGAGGTCATTATACTGCTGATTTCAAAACATATCTGACTATACCTATGGTGTTAAGAAGGGCTGGCATCATGACCACTACAACCATGGATGTTTCAGCTTCTCCACATCTCTAAACATTGAAATACACACACACACACATGGATTCCAGGTGCTTCACAATTACTCCATTTTAAAAGAGTCTACACTTACTTGACATTTTCCAAATTTAGTAAGCATTAATATCATGGAAAGGGCCCAGATTACATTGACTAGATACATAAAAAATGAGTTTGATAAAACAGTTTTGATGTTCTAGATCCTATAATATTTAGGAATAAAATCAACATAATATTGTAAATCTGTATGTCATGTCAAACTTACTAGCATGTGAAACATCCCTATGACATCCATAAAATGCCTAAATTAAGCACACAGACAAGGCAAGTTGTAAGCAGGCTATGATGCAGGTGAATTCACACATGGTGTTTGCTAATGTTAGATGATATGAGCAATTCAGAAAATGGGTAGACAGTATCGTCTAATGTTAATCATCCACTTAGCAAAAAACCCAGGCATTTCATTTACCTGTATTTACTCTAGACATTTAATTTTACACAGAAACTCTAGTATTATTATCCCAACCAGGGAAATCATCCCAGATGTCTATCAACAACAGAAAGTATAAACACATTGTAGAATATCAAGTAACTACAATAGCCAACATTTAAAAGGAATATAGTATTGCTATGAGCAATCAGATTGAGAGTTCTCAAAATTCACACTGCATACTGAATTGCTAATATACTGTTGTAATTTGGAATGTAAACAAATCTTGAGAGTGACACTTTGGTGATTGCTATTCAGAAATGTCTAAGGGTGGATGGCAGCTCCAACTTTTGTATCTTTCATATACAAAACATTCTAAGTTTGATTGGAAATCCTTTGACTCAGACTTAGGTGATACAGAAATGGGAATTTTTCACAAATATTCCTAGTTAATGATTTTCAGCATAAAGTTGATTTAAGAATGGGTAGATGATTGATCTCAATTATCATAGTCTTAGTTCAACTTTCCCCCTCCCCATATCTACAACTTAAGTAAATCAACTTGAGTTCATGCCAGATGTCCGTGTTTCATATTCAGGCTGTTCACATTGTCTAATTGCATTTCCAAGTGTTTTGAAATGAACTATTCATCACTTTATATGAAATTGGATTATTATAATTTTGCATGTTTTGGATCAGTTACTAATTTTGGAAAATAATTCTCTATGCAATTTACAACATAATTTTTTCCAGAATATTAAAATATCTCATCATGGATTAATATGGGATAATATCTCCTTACTTTTTCTTACTGCCTTTTATGTAGAAAGTTATGCCTCGCATAAAGCAGCATCATTAAACATCAGAAAAACACTGCAACATTATTTCTCCTGAACTTTTTTGTTTAGCCAATCTCCCAGCTGATATTCATTCAACATGCCGAAATAACTAAGTAGATTTTTCCTAGGCTGAGACTTGTTAAGAACATTTACTCGACCCTTGGAGGAGACTGTAACTGCTCCCTGAGACAGAGCCCTCCTCAGCACCAATTGGACTAAGAGGTGAGTCTTTGTCCTCACAGTCAAACACACCAGCCTCTAGGCTTTGGGCCCAGGGGCTCAACCCTGTGCCCCCACACCCATTGCAGTCCCAGTTTCAGGCCAGTAGGCAGAAGCCTGCAGATAGGTTGGACTACCAGCACCCCCCACCAGACCCTGTAACCCTCAAGCCCCACCTCCCCCAAACCCCACCCTCCCTTGGAGAGTGCAACTGCTCCCTGAGACAAAGCCTGCCAGCACCAATTGGACTAAGAGCTGCTTCCTGAGATACAGAGTTCATCAGTACCGATTGGACCAATGGCCTAATTAGACCAAGAGCTTCCACTGAACCAAGAATTTCGATCAGACCAAGAGAGGCTCCCTCAGACACAGACACCGCTTGCACTGAGTGGAGGAAGAGATGGGCAGACGCTAGTGCAAAAATACAGTCAACAACATAAAGACAAATATGGCTCCATCAAAACCTAGTGGTTCTACTTCAGCATGACCTGAACATCCCAATGCAGAAGAAACAGAAGAAATTGACCTTAAGAATGACTTTAAGATGATGATAGAGGCCTTTAAAGAGGAAATGAAAAAAAAATCCCTTAAAGAATTTGAAGAAAAGACAAACAAAAAATTGGAAGAAATTAATAAAGAAATTGAGGAAAAGACAGGCCAAAAATTGGAAGAAATCAATAATCCCTTAAAGAAAGCCAAGAAAAGCAATTAAACAGGTGAAGGAAACATTCCAAGATTTGATAACTGTAATGGAGGCAATAAAGAAGACACAAACTGAGGGAATGCTGGAAATGGAAAATCTGAGTAAATAAGCAGGAACTACAGATGCAAGCATAACCAACAGAATGCAAGAGATTGAAGAGATAATCTCTGGCATTGAAGATATGATAGAGAAAATAGATTCGTCAGTCAAAAAAACAAAACAAACAAACAAAAAAAACCCACTAAAGCCAAAAAGGTCATAACACAAAACATCCAGGAAATTTGGGACACCATGAAAAGACCAAACCTAACAATAATAGGGATAGAAGAAGGAGAAGAATACCAACTTAAAGGCACAGAAAATATATTCAACAAAATCATAGAAGAAAACTTTCCTAACCTAATAAGGAAATGCCTATGAAGATACAAGAAGCTTATGGAACACCAAATAGACTGGATACAAAAAAAAGTCCCCTTGACACATAATAATCAAACCACTAAAAATACAGAATAAAGAAAAATATTAAGAGCTGAAAGGAAAGAGGCCAAGTAACATATAAAGGCAGAGCCATCAGAATAACATCTGATTTCTCAACAAAGACTCTGAATTCCAGAAGGTCCTAGAAAGATATTATGCAGACACTAAGATACCATGAGTGCCAAGCCAGACTATTATATCCAGCAAAACTGTCAATCATCATGGGTGTAGTAAACAAAATATTTCATGGTAAAACCAGATTTAAATAATACCTATCCACAAATTCAGGCTTATAGAAAGCATTAGAAGGAAAAATCCAACCTAAGGAAGTTATATACACCCATGAAAACACAGGCAATAGATAATCCCATACCGACAAATACCAAAGAAGAGAAACACACAACACTACCAACAAAAAATAACAGGAATTAACAATCACTGGTCATTAATATCCCTTAATATCAATGGTCTCTGCTGTGGGATGGTCTGTATGTCAAATTGCTCTGATTGGTCAATAAATAAAACATTGACTGGCCAGTGGCCAGGCAGGAAGTAGGTGGGACAAGGAGAGAGGAGAATTTTGGGAAGTGGAAGGCTGAGGCAGAGAGACTTTGCCAGCCACCGCCATGACCAGCAGCATGTGAAGAAGCCCGTAAGCCACCAGCCACGTGGCAAGGTATAGATTTATGGAAATGGATTAATTTAAGCTATAAGAACAGTTAGCAAGAAGCCTGCCATGGCCATACAGTTTGTAATCAATATAAGTCTCTGTGTTTACTTGGTTGGGTCTGAGTGGCTGTGGGACTGGCGGGTGACAAAGATTTGTCCTGACTGTGGGCAAGGCAGGAAAACTCTAGCTACAGGTCTCAATTTGCCTATAAAACAACACAGGCTAAGAGAATGGATATGAAAACAGGATCCATTCTTCTGCTGCATACAAGAAACACATCTCAACTTCAAAGGCAGACACTACCTCAGAGTAAAATGCTGGGGAAAGATTTTTCCAATACAATGAATTTAAGAACCAAGCGGGTGTAGCTATGCTAATATCTAGTAAAACAAAATAGACTTCAAACTAAAATCAATCAAAAGATATCAGGAAGGAAATTACACATTCATCACAGGGAAAATCCACCAAGTGAAGTCTTAATTCTGAACATTTATGCCCCAAACACAAGGGCACCCACATTTGTAAAAGAAACATTACTATAGCTTAAATAGCATACCAAACCTCACACAGTAGTAGTGGGAGAATTCAACACCCCACTCTCACCACAGGATAGATCTGCCAGACTGAAACTTAACAGAGAAATAAGGGACCTAACAGAAGTTATGACTCAAATGAACTTAATAGAGATCTACAGAACATTCAACTCTGACACAAAAGAATATACCTTCTTCTCAGCACCCCATGAGAGCTTCTCTAAAATTGACTACATGCTCAATCAAAAAGCAAATCTCAAAAGATTAAAACATAATTGGAATAATCTCCTGTATTTTATCAGACCACCATGACTTAACTTAGATTTCAACAACAACAAAAATTACAGAAATATTAATCTCATGGCAACTGAATAATGCTCAAATGAATCACCAAAGGGTCAAAGAAGAAATAAAAAAAGAAAATAAAGATTTCCTAGAATTCAATGAAAATGAGAGTAAAACATACCCAAACTAATGGGACACTATGAAAGCAGTGCTAAGAGGAAAATTCATAGAACTAAATACCCACATAAGGAAAATGGAGAAATCTCACACTAGCGACTTAATAGCACACCTGGAAGCTATAAAACAAAAAGAAGAAAACTCATCCAGGAGGAATAGACACCAGGAAATAATCAAACTGAGGACAGAAATCAATGAAATAGAAACAAAGAGAACAATACAAAGAATCAGTGAAACAAAGAGTTGGTTCTTTGAAAAAATCAACAAGATAGTCAAGCCGTTATCAAAATTAGCCAAAAGGGAGAGAGGGAGAGAGAGAGAGAGAGAGAGAGAGAGAGAGAGAGAACATCCAAATTAACAAAATCAGAAATGAAAAGGGAGACATAACAACAGATAATGAGGAAATCCAGAGAATCATCAGGTCATACTTCAAAAACCTGTTCTCCACTAAATTGAAAAATCTGAAAGAAATGGACAATTTTTTGGATAGGTACTGCATACCAAGGTTAAATCAAGACCAGATAAACCATTTAAACAGACTAATAACCCCTAAGGAAATAGAAGCAGTCATCAAAACTCTCTCAACCAAAAAAAAAGCCCAGGACCAGACAGATTCAGCACAGAATTCTCCCAAATTTTCAAAGAAGAGCTAATTCCAATATTCTTCAAATTGTTCCACACTGTAGAAACAGAAGGAACATTACCAAACTCTTTTTATGAGGCTACAGTTACCCTGATACCAAACCACACAAAGATGCAACAAAGAAAGAGAATTACAGACTAATCTCCCTCATGAACATTGATGCAAAAATACTCAATAAAATAGTGGCAAACTAAATCCAAGAACAAATAAAAAAAAATCCACCATGACCAAGTAGGCTTTATCCAAGGGATGCAAGGACAGTTCAACATATGAAAATCTGTCAATGTAATACACCATATAAACAAACTGAAAGAAAAAAAAAACACATGTTCATCTCATTAGATGCTGAAAACACCTTTGACAAAATCCAACACCCCTTCATGATAAAGGTCTTGGAGAGATCAGGAATACAAAGAATATACCTAAACATAATAGGGGCAATTTATAGCAAGCCAATAGCCAACATCAAACTAAATTGAGCGAAACTCAAAATAATTCCACTAAAATCAGGAAGAAGACAAAGCTGTTCACTCTCCCCATATGTATTCATTATAGTACTTAAAGTTCCAGCTAGAGCAATAAGACAACAAAGGGAGATCAAAGGGATAGAAATTAGACAGCAAGATATCAAGCTTTTACTATTTGCAGATGGTATGATAGTATACATAAGCGACTTCCAAAATTCCAGAACACCTACATCTGATAAACTCCTTCAGTAAGGTGGCAGGATACAAGATTAACTCAAAAAATCAGTAGCCTTCCTATATACAAATGATAAGTGGGCTGAGAAAGAAATCAGAGAAACATCACCCTTTACAATAGCCACAAATAATATAAAATACCTTGGGGTAACTCTAACTAAGCAAGTGAAAGACCTGTATGATAAGAACTTTAAGTCTCTGAAGAAAGAAATCAAGGAAGATATCAGAAAATGAAAAGATCTCCCATGCTCATGGATAGGTAGGATTAACATACTTAAAATGGCAATCTTACCAAAAGCAATCTACAGATTCACTGCAATCCCCATCAAAATCCCAAAGAAATTCTTCACAGACTTAGAAAGAGCAATACTCAACTTCATGGGAAAGCAAAATACCCAGAATAACTAAAAGAATCCTGTACAATAAAATAACCTCTGTAGGTCATCCCTGACTTCAAGCTCTACTATAAAGCTATAGTAATAAAAACAGTTTGGTACTGGCATAAAAACTGACATGTGCACCAATGGAATCAAATTGAAGACCCTGAAATTAATCCACACTTGTATGAACACCTGATTTTTGACAAAGAAGCCAAAACTGTACAATGGAAAATAGAAAGCATCTTCAACAAATGGTGCTGGCATAACTGGATGTCAGCATGTAAAGACTGCAAATAGATCCATATCTGTCACCATGCACAAAACTCAAGTCCAAGTGGATCAAAGACATCAACATAAAACCAGTTACAATGTGGTGGTATTCTAATTGTACTGAAATGTGATTTTGATTGTATGTTAATAAATAAAGTTGCTCGGGGGTCAGAGCTATTAGAGCCATAGACAGAGTGTGGCGGTGGTGGCACACGCCTTTAATCCCATAGATCTCTGTGTGTTCAGGGATACAACCCCCATTGGAGACATATGCCTTTAAGACCTAGGGGGCTGTACATTCAGACAGTGACGAGGCAATCACGTGTTTGGGTTTATAACCAATGAGAAGGCAGAATGACTATGAAACGACTTACACACAGGAAATAGCTCTCTTTTTGGGAAGCTGGGACACCAGAGGAAGGGTGAGGTTTTAGCTCTGAGCTCTGACCTCTCGGCTTTCTCTTTTACATTAGTTCTGTGTTTCTTATTTAATAAGACGGCTGGTTACATCTACATCTGGCACCCAACGTCACAAGAATCCATTAAAAACCATTTGGCTTGGCGGCAGGTCCGCTTCCCCCCCCTCCCCCGAGGGCAGCAGGCCGGGCGGCCCCCTAGTCCGAGCGGTCAGCTTCCTAGCCCAGGCCTAGGTCTGCTTGGCTTCAGGCCGGACTAACTGTGAGCCTGCTTGCTTAAAGCCGGTGCTACAAACAATTCAGAACTGCCCTGCCGAACAGGGTCCCGCCTGTAAAGCCAATGCACGTGGTTGGAGCTTAAGGAAGCCAGAGCCAAGCCTTGACTCGGCTCAAGAGGGAACACGTGGCTGGATTTAACCTTTAGCGACTAAGCTTTCTTGTGCGTTCTCTCTCTCTCTCTCTGGATTTACACCTCGGACACTAGGTGGCTGTTTTGAAAATCCCCTCGGATTTCTACTGTTCTATGCAGATTTGGTAAGTCACAACATATCAGATATTTGACAGAAAACTATTTAAAAGAGAATTTTTTTCCACATTAAAAAAAATGGGTTTTATGTGTACATTGGAAGAAAATTGGTTTTTGTTCGAAATTTTAGGCAGTCTGACAATGGAACAACTATATGAGAAGATTAGTATTGGTGGAATTATGCAGTTTATCACTATGCTAAACCTCATTTTAATATTTAAAAAGATAGTCAATTTCAGTGCAAGGATAACAGTTTTAGAAGAACTTGTTAAACCTGTAAAAATTCAGACAGAAGAAATTAACAGTGAAGTTGTTTCAAGTCTGGATCATAAGGTTACAGAAAAAAAGCCTGTTTTCACACAGTCACCCTTAATTTATCCTGTAACTGTACAGCAGATGCCTGATCAAATGGCTACACAAAATAATTGGGCTCCAATTAAATGTTGGATTTAAAAAGGTTTAAGGAAGCAATAGAATCTTATGGCATGCATTCCCCATATATAAAGCAAATGTTAAACTCTTGGTCAACATATAATAGGATTGTACCACAGGACTGGCGGGACCTTGCACAAGGTGTTCTGGAACCCAGCCAGAGACTTCAATTTCTAACATGGTTTAAGGATGAGACTAAAAACATAGAAAAACAATGGAGGGATAAAGGAATACAAGTTTGCCAGGATCAGCTTACTGGAGAAGGCCAATATGCTTCAGTACAAACACAATGTTTATATAATGTCCAAACCCTAATTTTATGTTGAACGGCAACCTTGAATGCATGGGACAGAGTTGAGGAACCAGGAAAAAAATCTGAGTCATATACAAAGGTTATGCAAGGCCCAAAAGAATCTTTTACAGATTTTTTACAAAGACTGGCTTCAGCAGTAAAGAGAATGGTCTTGGATTCAGAAGCTGGTAAGGCAATAATTGAATCTTTGGCTTTTGAGAATGTGAATGCAGCATGCAAAAGAATAATCAGGCCATTAAGGGCAAGATCTGCACCTTTGGAAGATTGGATTAGAGATACAGTTAATGTTGAGGTTGATGAGCATGATGATATGTGGGTAGGAAAAGCAATTTCAAAAGGTTTGAGGAATGTTAGATGTTTTGGAGGTGGAAAGCAAGGACATTTGAAAAGGGACTGTAAACAGGTCATTCCTAGAAACAATGTTTCTTCAAGGAACAATGGCAATAGAATGCCCCTTCCTTCTGGAGTATGCAGAAGGTGTGGTAAGGGAAAACACTGGACCAACTAATGTAGATCAACAAAGGACAGACAGGATAATCCTTTGCCTCAGTCTTCGGGAAAATCCCGGAGAGGCCTCACGCAGGTCCCCATTGCAAATCCAGTTCAAACCTTTCCTGCAGCCATAGAGGAAATGCCTGCTCTGGAGAGCGATTAAATAACCAAATGCCTATTGGAATAAATCATGCTGGTCAGGATGATGAAACAGAGAGAATAGAAAATTCAAGAGAAAACATAAAGAAAATTTTTTGACAAACTTCTATTAATGAACAAAGACCAAAATTAACGATAAAAATAAATGGTGTTTTGTTGTCTGGTCTGGTAGACACAGGTGCGGACGTTACCATAATTGCACCAGAATTTTGGCATCCAACTTGGCCTCTTCAGGAGGTAAACATTCAACTGTTAGGAATTGGGACATTATCTCAGGTAAAACAGAGTGCAAGATGGCTCGAATGTATAGGTCCAGAAGGACAGAGAGGAAAATAAAAACCATATGTGGCTAACATAACTATGAACCTATGGGGTCGAGACTTGTTGCAACAATGGAATACTCAGATTAACATCCCTCCAATCTCAGAAACAAATCATAAACTAGCACATGTTACTGAGAGAAATATTAGAAGATATTGTTCTAATGAGTGGTCACCAACCATCCATATTATACAAGAACAGGTCACAATAACTGATGATCTTCCAAAGACACCAACAGCTCTACCTTTAAAATGGTTAACAGACAAGCCTGTATGGGTCCAGCAATGGCCTTTAACAACAGAGAAACTCCAGGCTTTAGAAGAGCTGGTAGAAGAACAGTTAAATGCTCAGCATATTGAAGAATCAACCAGCCCTTGGAATTCTCCTGTATTTGTTATTAAAAAGAAATCTGGTAAATGGAGAATGGTAACAGACCTTAGAGCAATTAACAAAGTAATTCAGCCAATGGGCTCTCTACAATCTGGAATGCCTTTGCCTACTCTATTACCAAAAGGATGGCCTCTCATAGTTATTGATTTAAAAGACTGTTTCTTTTCAATACCCTTACAAGAAAAAGACAAAGAAAGATTTGCTTTTACAGTGCCTACTTATAATAATTCTCAACTGGTTAAAAGATTTCAATGGAGGGTCCTCCCACAGGGAATGTTGAATAGCCCAACTCTGTGTCAATATTTTGTACAACAGCCATTGGAAGTGATATGTAAAAAATTTCCTAAATCTATAATTTATCATTATATGGATGATATTTTACTAGCTGACTCAAATGCAGATACTTTAGAAAGAATGTTTGAAGAAGTAAAGAAAAATTTGCCTTGCTGGGGATTATAAATTGCTCCTGAAAAGATACAAAGAGGAGATTCTATTAATTATTTAGGATATAAAATAGAGCTACAAAAAATTAGACCCCAAAAGGTGCAAATTAGGAGAGATAGACTACAGACTCTTAATGACTTTCAAAGAGTATTTGGAGACATTTCTCATCTATGAAGTATTGTTGGGGTAAAAAATGATGAACTGACTAATTTGTTCAAAACCTTAGAAGGTGAAAAGGACTTAAATAGTCCAAGAGAATTATCACCTGAAGCTGAAAAAGAATTGGCCTTGGTAGAAAAGAAAGTACATGAAGGGCATGTGGATCGTATTGATCCAAAGCTGGATTGCATTTTGGTTATTTTATCTTCTAGGCATTCTCCTACTGGAATATTAATGCAGAGGGAAGATATTATATTGGAATGGATATTTTTACCAAATAAACCAAATAAAAAATTAAAAACTTATGTGGAAAAAATCTCTGACTTGATTTGCAAAGGAAAATTGAGACTTCGTCAATTAGCAGGAATAGACCCAGCAGAAATTGTTGTACCATTAACTAAGGAGGACATTGAAAAATTATGGAAAGAAAGTGAACCTTGGCAAAGAGCTTGCAGTAATTTTTTTGGAGAAATTACCAGCAAATATCCCAAAAGCAATAGAATTGATCTTACCAAGAGAGCTGATTGGATCTTGCCTCGAATTGTATGGCAAAAACCCATATCTGGAGTTCGTACATTTTATACAAATGCCAACAAAGAACGAAAGCAGGTTATAAATCAGAAAATTTAAGTAAAATGGTTCAAAGTCCTTATAATTCAGTGCAAAAATCAGAATTGTATGCTATTCTGTTGGTATTAATGGATTTTTCAGAACCTCTCAACATAGTAACTGACTCTCAGTATGCTGAAAGAGTGGTGTTATATATTGAGACTGCAGAATTTATCCCTGATGCTTCAGAATTAACTTCACTATTTATTCAATTACAAGATACAATCAGGAAAAGGAATCATCCTTTATATATAACTCACATTCGATCCCATACTGGTCTGCCAGGCCCTTTATCACAAGGCAATGATGAGATTGATAAATTATTGATAGGAAATGTGCTGGAGGCCTCAGAATTTCATAAAAAACATCGTGTCAATAGTAAAGGCTAAAAAAGGATTTTTCCATAACCTGGCAACAAGCCACAGAAATAGTAAAGAAATGTCCTACTTGTTCCTTCTACAATCAGACGCCATTACCAGCAGGATGTAACCCAAAGGGTACTCAGAGAAATGAAATCTGGCAGATGGACGTGTTTCACTTTGCAGAATTTGGAAAACTGAAATATGTACACCACACCATCGATACTTATTCAGGATTTCAATGGGCAACTACTTTGAGTTCTGAAAAAGCTGATTCTGTAATCACTCATTTGCTAGAAGTTATGGCCATCATGGGTATACCTGCACAAATCAAAACTGACAATTCTCCATCATATGTCTCTGTTAAAATGAAACAGTTTTTTTGATGATTACAATATAAAGCATATTACAGGCATACCACATAATCCTACAGGTCAAGCAGTTATAGAAAGATCAAACAGAACTCTAAAGGATATGCTAAATAAACAGAAATGGGTAACAAAAACCCCCAGAAATAGACTGCATAATGCTCTTCTAACTTTGAATTTTCTGAATGTCAATGAGAAAGGAACAACAGCTGCAGAGAGACATTGGATAATAGAAAAAACTACAGAATTAAATCAGCCTATATACTTTAAGGATGTGCTGACCTCAGAATGGAAACCAGGGTATGTATTACATTGGGGACGAGGTTTTGCTTTTGTTTCTACAGGAGAAGATAAGCTGTGGGTACCATCAAAATTGATAAAGGTTCAATTTGAACAAGAGAGACCTCTTAATTAGAGGAGGTGATAGTTCATCAACCAGCATGAACATCCAATTTAAACTAATTTGTACCAGTAATACAAGCCTTTTCATTTAATCAGATAATAAATTGCCAAAAAGGAACATCCCTAAAATTAGTCTTGGGGAAAGGTTTTTGTTTTTGTCTTTTAGGAGAATGAAGGTTAAGGAATCTGAAGAACACTGGACAAATGAGACAACTGAAGAGAAGAGATAAATCATCTATCCCAAGAAACAGAGTGAAACGGCATATGCGTATATATTGTCTAAAAAATTTTATGTCTTTCTAAATGTTTGTTTCTGCTTTTCTCTAAAGATTTAACACTATTTGTCTTCTAATAGTCCCAGTTCAATTAAAATTTAAAGCTGACTTTGGAGTTGGAGAATGGCTCTCTCCTTCTTTAAACTCAAGCATGTTGTTAAAAGGAAAAATGCAAAATCCCTGTATCATGCCAGAATAAAAGAGTCATCTTCTGCTATAGGACAGGACAAAAGCCAAATTAATTAGGGGACTATTCTATTACTAATCTCAACTCTTTGATCCTATTCTGATTCTTTAAACTTTTCTTAAAGTATGAATTTTATATCAAAATTTACAAGATTAATATATATATAGATATATATACATTTTAAACTTTGTTAAGATATGAATGGTCGTATAGAGTACTAACTAATTCTAGAAAAAAGGCTTCAATTAGCTGCATATATATGTCTTTGTGTTCGAGTCTCTTATCAGTTTTCTGCAAGAAATCACGGCCAGGCCTAACATCAACTGAAGTCTCCAGGAAGAAGATGGGGCCCCACAACAACAACAATTCCACGTGGACAATAATAATATCATTAATCTGACAAACATCATCCACAGATCACCTTTGAACTACAAGGTGCTCAGAGCAATTTTGAGATGACTAGCTGAGATGATCCAGTCTCAAAGACTACTTGAATAAGGACTTGAGATAAACCCTGAACTTTGGCATTATACACAGACTGGATAATGAAGGATATAGTTACCTTTCCTAGAATTTGACAATTAACCTAAAATTTTTCTTTCAGGATAAAGAAAACTTCGCCCATACCCAGCAGGAAGCAATTTTAAGAAAACGACACCCACATTCCCAAAGAGGTGGTGTGAGGCGGGTGTTTTTTGGTCTTTTTAATGGGTTTTGGTTCTGGGATGATTTTCAATGTTTAGGAGGGTTGGTTACAAGTTGTTGTCAAGGGTTAGGAAAAAGGCTAAGCAAAGGAGATTAGATTTAAGGTTCTTGTTTAAAAAAAAAGAAAGAAAGAAAAGAGAAAGACAATTACTAGTTTTAAATACTTTACATTGGATTGGATTGTTTTATATTGTATACAAATTTGAAACTGATATTGTTAGAAAATGCTATATGTATATTTCTAATTGTATTTATACCATTCATTTAACAATGTAATGCAATTTTCTGATCCTTGAATGTTATTATTACCAACTATTAGGATATAAAGAAATGAAAGTTAGTAGTTAGACATTACAATAGAACTGGTAGTCATATTAGATATGTTTTAAAAATTGAGCAGAGATGTTTTAGACAGGTCATCTTCAAACCCTTCAGAGATCTACAGAATATGGCATTTAAAATGTTTTAATAACTTAGAAAATTTTTCTTTTTTGAGACATGTCGGCTCCTGGCAGTACCAATCTACTTCAGAGAAAATATGGGCATTGAAGAAACTGCATATGGAGTCAACTTTCATTTTGGCAAAAGTTAGCCACTGGACAACAAAGTATCCTCGATTCAACAGGACAAAATGGACAGACAGGACACGAAACAAAGGACTACTGATTCTTGCCAAAACAAGTGTGGTTATGGCTTTATCAAAAGGCATCTTCTGAGGCCAGGACAATATGGCCCTATCCCTGAAGTGGCCTTCGCAATCCGGAAAAGGTACAGTGCCCTTTTCTTTGAAGGCAGCTTAACAGGCAGAGGGCCGATGGATTCTGTTGTACAATGGAACAGCAGCTGAAAGCTCACCCCTCTTCATAGTAGATTAGCATTTAATAGAGGGATGTGGAGAAGAAGGGGATGCTGAGATGAAGCCATATATACACAGCCAAGAAGAATGGACAGCTGAATTCAAAAACTGTCAACAATTTCCAGAATTTAAAATCCTGAATCATGACAGGACACTAGTGGAATTGAGGTGTTTCTGGTACATGGACTGCTCTCACCCAATGTGAGGTTGAACTGTTGACCTTGTGTACATCCTAATTCACAAATTATTCTGTCAGATACACTAAGCCTATAGGCTGAAGATGATGCCCCAACACTGCGGAAACCTCCCGTGACTGTCCAGGCAGCTGGCTGTTTCTGTCACCTCACAATTTTTTTGGAAGTTGCTTGCTCGCACTTCCTGTTTTTTTTTTTTTTTTGTTAGCTAATATTATTTTCTTCTTGGGTCTCTGAGGGAGTTGAAGATTAGTTAGTTATAGTTGAAAATTAATTAGTATAGAAAGTGCATTAGATACATCTTGGATTTACCAAAATAGGATAGATAATGGAATTATTTTCTCTGATTTGTCAAATACCTTTTTAGGTATTTATTACTTGTATATATTGTATATAGTTATTATACTTTTGTATATAGTTTTTCTTTTGTTAGTTATAACCTTTTGCTTTTTTTCTTTTTATTAAAATAGAGAAGGGGAAATGTGGTGGTATTCTAATTGTACTGAAATATGATTTTGATTGTATGTTAATAAATAAAGTTGTTCGGGGGTCAGAGCTATTAGAACCATAGATAGAGTGTGGCGGTGATGGCACATGCCTTTAATCCCATAGATCTCTGTGTGTTCAGGCATACAGCCAGCATTGGAGACATATGCCTTTAAGACCTAGGGGGCTGTACATTCAGACAGTGATGAGGCAGTCATGTGTTTGGGTTTACAACCAATGAGAAGGCAGAATGACTATGAAACGACTTACACACAGGAAATAGCTCTCTTTTTGGAAAGCTGGGACACCGCAGGAGGAAGGGTGAGATTTTAGCTCTGAGCTCTGACCTCTCGGCTTTCTCTTTTACATTAGTTCTGTGTTTCTTATTTAATAAGACGGTTGGTTACATCTACATTACACTGAACTTGATAGAAGAGAAAGTAGGAAGTAATCTGGTACAGGAGACCACTTCCTAAACATAACACCAGTAGCACAGACACTGAGAGCAACAGTTAATAAATGGGATCTCTTTAAACTGAGAGGCTTTTGTAGAACAAAGGATATGGTCAATAAGACAAAACAACAGCCTACAGAATTGGAAAAGATTTTCACCAATTCCATATCTGACAAAGGGCTGATCTCCAAAATATATAAAGAACTCAAGAAATTAGACATCAAAATACCTATCAATTCAATTAGAAAATGGGCTACAGAGCTTAACAGAGAATTCTCAACAGAAGAATCTCAGATGGCCAAGAGACACTTGAGGAATTGCTTAACATCCTTAGTCACCAGGGAAATACAAATCAAAATGATTCTGAGATACCATCATATACCTGTCAGAATGGCTACGATCAAAAACACTGAGGGCAGCTTATGTTGGAGAGGATGTTGAGCAAGGGGAACACTCCTCCACTGTTGGTGGGAGTGCAAACTTGTACAGCCACTTTGAAAATCACTATGGCAGTTTCCAGAAAACTTGGAATCAATATTCCTCAAGACCTAGCTATACCATTCTTGGGCATATACCCAAGGAATGCTCAATCATACCACAAGGACGCATGCTCAACTATGTTCATAGCAGCATTATTCATAATATCCAGGATCTGGAAACAACCTAGATGCCCCTCAACTGAAGAATGGATTAAAAAAATGTGGTACTTATACACAATGGAATACTACTCAGCAGAGAAAAACAATGACATCAGGAAATTTTCAGGCAAATGGATAGAACTAGAAAAAAGTCATCCTGAGTGAGATAACCCAGACTCAGAAGGACAAACATGGTATGTACTCACTCATTAGTAGATACTAGATGTAAAGCAAATGATAACCAGATCGCTCCAGGGAGGCTAGCTATCAGGGAGCACCCTAAGAAGGATGCATGGCTTACCCAGTGAAGAAGCAATATATGAGATCAACATGAGCAAACTGGCGGGGGGGGGGTGGAGAGCAAGGGATGTGGGATGAGAAAATAGGGGAATGAGAGTTTCAAGCTGGAACAGAGACAGAGTGGAAAAGCAAGAAAAGAAACACCATGATAAATGAGGACATCATGGGAATAGGGAGAAACAGGGTGCTAGGGAAGTTCCCAGGAATCCACAAGGATGACCCCACCTTAGACTACTGGCAATAGTCTAGAGGGTGCCTGAAGTGGCCCACTCCAGTGATCAGATGTTTGACTACCCTGTCATCATAGAGCCCTCATCCAATGACTGATGGAAGCAGATGCAGAGATCCACGGCTGGGCCGCAGCCTGAATGGTCCAATTGATGAGAGAGAGGAACAATTCTATGTGTAAGGGACATGGAGATCATGATGGGAAAATGTACAGAGATGGCCAGCCAAACTAGTGGAAACTAGAAATGCGTGTACTGTGGACCAACAGCTGAGGAGCCCCATGGTACTGGACTAGGTCCTCTGGATAGGTGAGACAGATGTTTAGCTTGAACTATTCAGGGGATTTCCAGGCAGTGGGATCAGAACCCATCCCTGGTGCATGAGCCAGCTTTTTGGAGACTATGCCTATGGTGGGACACTTTGCACAGCCTTGGTACATGGCAGATGGGCTTGGACCTGCCTCAGCTGAGTGTGCCAGGCTCTGTTGACTCCCAATGGGAGACCTTGCCTTGGTAGAGGTGGGAATGGGTGGGGTTGGGGGAGAAGGTGGGTTGTGGGAGGAAGGAGGTGAGGGGAATTTGTGGTCGATATGTAAAATGAACAGAAAATATAATAATAATAATAATAATAATAATAATAATAATAATAATAAAAGAACATTTACTCACTGGGAAGTACTGGGTAGTCAGATCATTCAATTTATGCTGAAACAGCATAGTGAGTATAATTTAATGGGTCTTGAGAATCAGAATTCAAGTGATTCAAGGTTCATAACTGAGAAGGAAAAGTATCACAAATGCCAAATTTATGAATAAAGGAATTTTGAAAAGATAGAAATTATTTTGTAACTTTATGATTGATGGTACAAATCTTAATTGGAGCAAATAAGCATAGACTACTTGTGAAGGAAAAATGTAACAGTATGTAGTTCAGGAGGCAGCTATCTAATCCTAGGAGGCAAACAGAACAGTTTTTTTTTTTTGTTTTGTTTTTTGAGACAGGGTTTCTCTGTGTAGCTTTGCGCCTTTCCTGGGACTCACTTGGTAGCCCAGGCTGGCCTTGAACTCACAGAGATCCGCCTGCCTCTGCCTCCCGAGTGCTGGGATTAAAGGCATGCGCCACCACTGCCCGGCCAGAACAATTTTGAGAGGTCCTGAAGACTAGACTAGAGACAAAAGTAATGAAAAGGTCACATGATAGTGTTCTCTACCCTGTCCAGGGCAAATTCACAGTCAAACTAAAGGGGAAAGAGCACATGTCACTGGCAAGTATTGCCTTTTATTTGTAAGATTCTTTGTAGGTCTCAATATCCAAATACTTATATCAGTTTTCAGGAAGAGCTTTAAGAATAAAAGTGTGGTGGGATTGTTTTGCAACTGCTACCAAGAATGTGAAGACAATGTCTTGGAAAACCCTTATCCTGAAGAACTAGAGTTAGATATACCCATTTGGTAGAGTACCTACAGCCATCCAGCTAGGTCATATGCCCTTTTGTAATAGTAACAGTGTTGAATGATCACACCCTCTCAGCTCTTTGAGCATTTTCAAATACATGTATCTTTTTTTTTTCTAGAAGTAAAGCTAATGTTTGGTTTTTAATATAAAGGGAAGCAGACCCTAAAGGTACCCAGGAGAATCCAAGAGAAAGAAGAGGGTTTTATATATTTGCACTTAACTATGTGGAGAAATTACCAACATACCCAGGAAGAAAGAGTAACCTAGTAGGTATATGATACAACAGTGCCTTTCTGGCTACACAGACAATTGACACATGGGGTCAGGGTCAGAGACTCATATGGTAATTTAATTTTCAAGAGTGGATTTGATACAAATAAAAGGACTATAATAAAGAACAATGAAGTGAGAACAAATAATACAATTTGCCCCATGAAACTGAGACGATTAATTTATGGAATTATGCTAAATGAATATGAGCAACAAAGACTACTAAGTAGATAGTTTAATTTGAAAAATTAATGTCCAAATTATTTTTAATTCATTAGTAGATATATTGGAAATTTCTTAACACAGAATTTTATTGCATGTTTAACACTGTAAAACAATAAGTGATGATATTAACAACCATCTACTGTGGGATGGTCTGTATGTCAAATTGCTCTGATTGGTCAATAAATAAAACACTGATTGACCAGTGGCCAGGAAGGAAGTAGGTGGGACAAGGAGAGAGGAGAATTCTGGGAAGCAGAAGGCTGAGGCAGAGAGACACTGCCAGCTGCCGCCATGACCAGCAGCATGTGAAGACGCCGGTAAGCCACCAGCCACGTGGCAAGGTATAGATTTATGGAAATGGATTAATTTAAGCTATAAGAACAGTTAGCAAGAAGCCTGCCACGGCCATACAGTTTGTATGCAATATAAGTCCTGTGTTTACTTGGTTGGGTCTGAGCGGCTGTGGGACTGGCGGGTGACAAAAATTTGTCCTGACTGTGGGCAAGGCAGGAAAACTCTAGCTACAACCATCTAGAAATCTTTTGTGTCCAAGCCTATTCTTGGGTGTACACACAGAGTAAAGTTCTGGAAATATTGCTCTTCCATACTTAATGTGACAACATTCCTATATCACTAATTAATAATGAGTTCATACTAAATTTCAGCACAAGAAATCTATTGGAGTGATCAGCATTGACTATGGAATTTTTTACTGCTTCCTTTAAAAACACTATTTCCAGGATGCAGGTAGACTGACTTAGTGTGAGAAATCTTACATGTAAATTGAGCAAATGACTTTTACAAGTGAAAGTAGATACTTTGGCATTCCATTATCTTAAAGTTCCTGATTTGTAATTAGGAATGACATGTGATACTATTTATTGTTAAGGAATCTGCACTCTTTGGATTAGATTTGAGTCACTCTGGCTACTGTATATGACTGATTTTGAATTATCTGTCATTGATAATCATATTAATTAACCTGAGTCTCAATTACTGAACATTCCATCAGCTATAAATGCAGATAAAGAATGACAGTGTTCAAAATTAGACATGTTTTCTTACCACCAACCAATTCAGAGATAGACCTCAGTCAATCAAAATATTTAAGCAAGTTAGAAATAAATGTTTTGTATATTATTTAGCCTGTAGTCATACTTCCCTCTAGTTAAGTTATATGATTTCTGGAAAACACATTTATGGGAAGGTGCAAATAAGTATCTTGACTGTTTCTCTAACAGTCCATTATTCTTCCATATAATTAATCTCAATATTTTGACTGAAGAGCCTATCTCTCCCTTTGCCCTGAGATAACAGACATTATGGAAATACTCTTGCTTTTCATTCTTTTTCTGTCACATCACCGATTTTCCATTTGTTTTATGCTTCTTTTGTCATCTATCCTTATTTTGGGAATGTTCAAGGCAATGTTATTTTCTGCTTTTAAAATTCAGTTTAACTAACAGAAGAAATAATTAGATAGAAAATAGACCATGGAATTGGTCCATTTTCAGTTAAAGTGCATTTAATTGAAACAGGGAAGATATAATTGTGAATATGTATGTGTGTTGCACATGTGGGGTAATATATTGTGTCCCCAACATATTGTGTACCCTAATAAAACTTATCTGGGATCAGAGAACAGAAAAGGACTAGATTAGACATAGAAACCAGACAGTGGTAGCACACACTAATCCTAGCATTTGGGAGGCAGAGATCCATCTGAATCTCTGTGAGTTCACAGCAACATTGGGGAACAGAGCCAGGCATGGTGATGGAGCAAGGCAGAGCAAGGAAGGATGCAGAACAGAAAGACATATAGGCATGAGTATACAGGAAGTAGATCTCTTTGCCTGAGGATTTCCAAGTGGTGAGAACGTGGCCAGCTTCTTTCTTCTTTTCTGATCTCTCAGTTTTTACCCCAATATCTAGCTCTGGGATTTCTTATTAATAAGACTGTAGCTGGAGTTTTCCTGTGTCCACCTGGCTCCTATAGGGGCTCAGACCCAAGTAAACACAAAGAGACTTACATTACTTATAAACTGCATGATTGGGGCAGGCTTTTTGCTATCTAGTACTTATATCTTAAATTAAAACATTTCTATTAATCTATAAGTTGCCATGTGGCTAGTGGTTTACCAGTACTTTTACATTTTGCTTCTTCTGTGTTTGACTGGTGGCTCCTGACTCAGCCTTCCTCTTCCCAGAATTCTCTTCTCTTCTTATCCCCTCTATACTAGACCTCCTGCCTGGCTACTGGCCAATCAGCATTTTATTTATCAATCAATCAAAGCAACACATTCACATCATACAGAAAGATATCCCCAGCATTTCCCCTTTTCTTTTTTCAAAACAGAGGTATTAACTTTAACATAGTAAAATTACGTATAAGTAAAATTACATATAACAAAACAATCAAGCAAGAATTACAGTTATAATATCTAGTCTATTTGTATTAGGAAAAATTAAAGAAGATATTGTATCTATCCTATACTTCTGAGTCTAAGATTTCATATCTAACTCATTTTTTATCATAACTAAGAAAATTATAACTCTCTCATCTTCAACTACATCAAAGACCTCAGAAGGATATACTACCTGAGAAAAGGGAGAAAGACTCATGCAACTTCTGGGAGTCTTGCGAGAGTAGACAGAGACAGCTGGTAGCCTAGACAGTCATCCAAAGTTCCTCTGTAAAGTTGGGGCATCTGTCTTCAGCCCACAGTTCTAGAGTCTCTCAGCCACTTCTCTCTGTGTCCTGCAGAATGTCTGGCAGTTTCCTCTGTGAAGCAGGAACCTGAAGAATTATTTTGCCAAGCAAAGTTCAGTGGTCACCTTCCTATGGGTCCTACATGCCCAGTTGAACAAGCAGTCCAGGCAAGAATAGTTTCTTGTCCAAATGGCTATTTTTGACAAGAAGAAGATAAACTCTATATAGAGTGTCTTCAATGCCCATTCTCCGCTGTGAGTAAATTGGTGCTGCCAGGAGCAGACATGTCTCACTGTCCAGAAAGTCTAAGGTTTTAAAGCATTTTAAATGCCATATTCTGTAGGTCTTTGAAGTGTTTGAAGATTACCTATCTATCTGATACCTCTGATTACCTACAGCAATATCCAAAGCACTTTTTTTTTCACTTATAGACTGTATTGCATCCATCTACCATTTCTCAGGTACCATTATGTTCCTTCTCAGGTCTTTGATGTGGTTGAAAACTAAATAGTTGTAATTTCCTCAGTTATGATAAAAGATAAGTTAGATATAAAACCTTAAACTCACAAATATAAGATAGATAGGACATCTTCTTTAATATTGTAACTATAATTCTTGCTCAGTAATTGTTTTGTTATATGTAATTTTACCATGTTAAAGTTAAAACCTTACTTTTTAAAAAAAGAAAAAAAGGGGAAGTGCTGTGGATATTGCTCTATATAAATAAAACACTGATGGCCAGTGACCAGGCAGGAAGTAGGTTGCCAGACAGGAAGTAGGTGGGACAAGGAGAGAGGAGAATTCTGGGAAGCAGAAGGCTGCGGGGGGAGACACTGCAGCCACCGCCAGGACAAGCAGCATGTATAGACTCTGGTAAGCCACCAGCCACGTGGCAAGGTATAGATTTATAAAAATGGGTTAATTTAAGATAAAAGAATAGTTAGCAAGAAGCCTGCCACGGCCATACAGTTTATAAGTGATATAAGCGTCTGAGTGATTATTTTATAAGTGGATTGTGGGACTGCGGGGCTTGGAGAACCTGGAGAGAAGCCCTCCAGCAACACTCAACCTGTTCTTTTATTAATATGCTTGGATTTAGAGAAGGAGTGAGCCAATTCCATCTCCAAAGCCAGCTTGGAATATTTGGTAATTTGGGTATAGCTTCTCTTACTACTTCCTGCTGGATGAGGGTGCTGTATTCTTATGGGGACATAAAGAAAATTTTAGGATTATGGAGTAATCCGTGAGGCTGTATTGTCTGAGCCAGATGCCTTGAAACAATTCTGGATACTGGATCATCTGGGCCATGGTGTCAATGGAGAACTTTCAGGGGGTCTTGGCTGGTCAAACCTGATGTATCTTAATCTGGAACAAATCCATAGACTCTTGTTTTCTGTGGAAACAAAAGCAGAGACTCCTTTCCAAAGCAACATATCCTTAGATCCAAATTTTGAAGTCAAGGTACCTTTAAAATATACATATTTGTTTAATTGAGCAGCCTATACAATCAAATGTCTTTCTGTACTTAAAAATATCAAAAACAACACAATCCAGATTCTCTGTGTGATATCCACCTTTATGTGACTTATTTTTATATTACTTTTACTCTTTCTAAAGATTTTGTTTTTTAAAACCATCTATTTTTTTATAACTGTATATATTACTTTTTTCTCTCTTCTAAGCCTACATACATTTTTATACACATTGTATTTTTTTGAAGAATTCATTTTTAAAAACCATCTATTTTTTATATAACTATACATATAATTATATATAACTTCTTTTAATTTTTTTAAAAAATTTTATTTTATAATTTAATTTTACATATCATCCACGGAGTCCCTTGTTCTCCCTCTTGGCCCCCCCACCCCACCTGCCCCCCAGTCCATCCCCCCACCCCGTTCCCATTTCCTCCAGGGCAAAGATTCCCCTGAGGATCGAGTTCAACTTGGTAGATTCAGTCCAGGCAGGTCCAGTCCCCTCCTCCCAGGCTGAGCCAAGTGTCCCTGTATAAGCCCCAAGTTCCAAACAGCCAGCACATGCACTGAGGACAGGTCCTGGTTCCACTGATTGGATGCCTCCCAAACAGATCAAGCTAATCAACTGTCTCACTTATTCAGAGTGCCTGATCCAGTTGGGGGCTCCTCAGTTATTGGTTCACAGTTCATGTGTTTCCATTCGTTTGGCTATTTGTCCCTGTGATTTTTCCAACTTTGGTCTCAACAATTATCACTCATACAAACCCTCCTCTTTCTCACCGATTGGACTCCTGGAGCTCCACCTGGGGCCTAGCCATGGATCTCTGCATCCAGTTCCCTCAGTCATTGGATGAGGTTTCTAGCATGACAATTAGGGTGTTTGGCCATCCTATCACCAGAGTAGGTCAATTCGGGCTGTCTCTCGACCATTGCCAGTAGTCTGTTATGGAGGTATCTTTGTGGACTTCTGCGGACCTCTCTAGCACTTTGCTTCTTCCTATTCTCATGTGGTCTTCATTTATCATGGTCTCCTATTCCTTATTCTCCCTCTCTGTTCTTGCTCCAGCTGGGATCTCCTGCTCCCCTAAGCTCTCTTTCCCTCAACCCTTGCCCTTCATTACACCCACTCACGTCCAGGTTATTCATGTAGATCTCATCCATTTCTCTGTCACTGGGCAATCCCTGTGTCTTTTTTGGGGTTCTGTTTTCTAGGTAGCCTCCCTGGAGTTGTGAGTAGCAGTCTAGTCATCTTTGTTTTACATCTAGAATCCTCCTATGAGTGAGTACATACCATGTTTGTCTTTCTGAGTTTGGTTTACATCACTCAGGATGATTTTTTTCTAGATCCATCCATTTGCCTACAAACCTCAGGATGTTATTGTTTTTCTCTGCTGAGTAGTATTCCATTGTGTATATGTACCACATTTTATTTATCCATTCCTCAGTTGAAGGGCATCTAGGTTGTTTCCACATTCTGGCTATTACAAACAATGCTGCTATGAACATAGCTGAGCAAGTGCCCTTGTGGTATGATTGAGCATTCCTTGGATATATACCCAAGAGTGGTATAGCTGGATCTTGGGGGAGATTGATTCCCAATTCTCTAAGAAAGCGCCATATTGATTTCCAAAGTGGTTGTACATGCTTGCATTCCCACCAGCAGTGGAGGAGAGTCCCTAGCTCTACATCCTCTCCAGCATAAGATGTCTTCAGTGTTTTTGATCTTAGCCATTCTGACAGGCATAAGGTGGTATCCCAGAGTCATTTTGATTTGCATTTCCCTGATGATTAGGGATGTTGAGCAATTCCTTAAATGTCTTTCAGCCATTTGAGTTTCCTCTGTTGAGAATTCTCTTAGTTCTATAGCCCATTTCTTAATTGGACTGTTGGGCATTTTGATGTCTAATTTCTTGAGTTCTTTATATATTCTGGATATCAGTCCTCTGTCAGATGTGGGGTTGGTGAAGACGTTTTCCCATTCTGTAGGCTGTTGCTTTGCCTTGTTGACTGTATCCTTTGCTCTACAAAAGCTTCTCAGTTTCAAGAGGTCCCATTGATTGATTGTTTCTCTCAGTGACTGTGCTATTGGTGTTATATTTAGGAAGTGATCTCCTATGCCAATGAGTTCAAGACTACTTCCTGCTTTCTTTTCTAGCAGGTTCAGAGTAGCTGGATTTATGTTGAGGTTTTTGATCCACTTGGACTTAAGTTTTGTGCACGGTGACAGATATGGATCTATTTGTAGCCTTCTAAATGTTAATATCCAGTTATGCCAGCACCATTTGTTGAAGATGTTTTCTTTTTTCCATTGTATAGTTTTGGCTTCTTTGTCAAAAATTTTATGTTCATAGGTGTGCCAATTAATGTCAGGGTCTTCAATTCGATTCCATTGATTCACATGTCAGTTTCTATGATAGTACCAAGCTGTTTTTATTACTGTAGCTCTATAGTAGAACTTGAGGTCAGAGATTGTGATGCCTCCAGAGGTTGTTTTATTGTACAGGATTCTTTGGAAGTTCCTTACAATTCTCTTCCTGTTTACTTAGGTATTATTATATCCTTATGGGGTTTTTGATGTTGTTAGAGACTAGATAGTTATGATTATGGTTTTCCTTGGTTATGATAAAAGATAAGTTAGATATGAAAGCATAGACTCACAAATAAGGATGAATAGAACATTTTCTTTGAATTTGCCTAATATAAATAGACTAGATATTGTAACTATAATTCTTGCTTAATAACTGTTTTGTTATGTGTAATTTTACTATGTTAAAGTTAACCACTCTCTTTTTGATTAGACTGAAATGGGGAGGTGCTGTGGGATGTTCTATATGCTGTGAATGTGTTGCTCTGATTGGTTGATAAATAACAAGCTGATTGGCCAGTAGCCAGGCAGGAAGTATAGACAGGATAAACAGACAAGGAGAATTCTGAGAAGAGGAAGGCTAAGTCAGAAGATGCCAGCCCATCATCTAGGGAGCAGCATTAATGGCACACAGATAAAGCCACAGATCCCATGGTGACATATAGATTAGCAGAAATGGGTTAGTTTAAGTGTAAGAGCTCATCAGTAGTTAGCCTGAGCTAATGGCTGAGCAGTTTTAATTAATATAAGCCTCTGTTTGTTTACTTGGGTCTGAGCAGCTGTGGACCTGGTGGGACACAGGAAAACTTCAGCTATACTAACACACCTAGCAATAATGGACAGAGTGCCTGAACTTACCTTCCCCTATAATCAGATTAGTGACTACTCTAATTGTCATCATAGAACCTACATCCAGTAACTGACAGACACTGATGCAGTGATCCACAACCAAGTACCATGCTGAACCCCTAGACTTCAGTTGAAGAGATGGAGGAGAGATCACAGGAGCAAGTGAGACCAAGATCATAATGGTGAAAACCACAGACAGCTGACCCAAGCTGGTGGGAGCTCATGTACTCTGGTCTGTCAGCTGGGGACATACATGGGCCTGAATTAGGCTTTTTGAATGTGGGTGACAATTATGTGGCTAGATCTGTTTGAGGAGCCCCTGGCAGTAAGACCAGGCCTTATCCCTGGTGAATGAAATGGCTTTTAGAAACACATTCCCTAGGGTGGGAATTTTGCTCAGCCTTGACACAGGGGGAGGGGCTTGGTCCTGCCTCAACTTAGTATGCCAGAATTTGTTGACTCTCAAAAAGAGGCCTTATCCTCTCTGAGGACTAGATGGAGGATGGGGTTGTGGGTTGTGGGAGAAGGGGAGGGAGGGGAAACTGGATTGGTATGTAAAATGAAAATAAAAACATTTTTTTTTAAAAAATAAAATAATAAAAAAATTCCTCAACATCTAGTTAGTGTTGCCTAAATGTGAATGAATATAAGACTATCTTCTGAAGCTATAGTCTTTCAGGGACCATATCCTGGAAGAAAATTGACTCTCTTTCCTCCAGGAGACTTCACTTTCCAATAGTTTCACAAACTTGGGTCACAGGACATGAAAAATATAACCGGTCATGGAAGCTTCATTCCTACTGGATAGTTTTCATGGTGGTGGAAGGTTCTATTTATAGTACTGTGAGAAAAATATTCAACATTCTTACCTAACTGTGAACATTGAGAGCTGCAGTAATGGATGGCCTGGCAAGATATATATATATATTGTTGCATGTATCAGTGGTATGAATATATGCAAGTAACCAATTACTTTCTTGTTGATTAAAAGCCTTCTCCCCACCAGACAAAATGTCTACCTATAGCTGTTACCTGGACCAAAACTCTGTGACCAGTGACAAGGATATAGGCTCTCAGAGAGAACTCAAAACTATGATTCTGTTGAATGAATATAGAATCATAGTGCTCTTTAAGTTCTTATCATTATACTCATACATTAGTACATCTATGAAGCCTCATCAGGGAAGCTTGTATTACAGCAAATGGTAGTTACCACAGAGATCCATAACTAATCCACAAGCAGAGAAAAACAACCTATGAATGCTCAGTTTTACATGGGATATTTATGCTATACTCCCTCCCCACAAGGCTTTCACATCATCTAAGAAGAGAGGGGGACAGGACTGTAAGATATAGAACTAGTTGACATTTGTACTGAAATGATATTTGCTGGATATGACAGGACTATTGAACACAGGGACTCACAGTGGCTATGACTAAATCCCCAAGATATGCACAGGATACAGCTAGTCAAAGTTCAAGAATGGAAAATGTGTAACTCATAAAGCCCTACCAATTTCCAATATCTGAAAAGCTATTAGAAATTGTTGACTTCAGTGATTTCTTAAAGGAGTCCTTGAGAGAGGATATGCTCTAATTGGGGCCATTATGATGTTGAGATGTTCAGCATAAATAAGTTTATAAAATTAAAGTGATCACTCAGGCAGTTAAGTCCTCATCTTGCAAGTACACAGACCTGAATTTCATGCTCAAGTGTAGGGGTGTGCTTTAATAATCACAGTCCTAAGGAGGAGAAGACGGGCAGATACCAAATCTTTACCGACTAACTAGCTTGGTCTAATTGGTGAACACCAGACCAATAAGAGATCCTATCTCAAAAAGAAAAGCTGGACAGTATCTAAGGAATGACACTAGGCTATCTTCTGACCTCTATACACACTCACATGTGTGCATGTGAATTTACACACATGAAGCCTCCTCCTGCCCCCAGATAGGTATTACTTTTATTGAACAACATTGTATATTCCAGGGTATGTAAGTAGTGTTAACAAAATTTATGTAGATTTAAAGAAGCAAGAAAAAATTTGTCAGGGCTCTTATTACCTGTGTGTAAGTAGGAAAGCAACATGGGAAAAACATTTACCTTAGGTAAATGTGTCAACTGGTGTTAAACCCTCAAGAAGCTGACATAATCTTGTTTAACCTTTGAAGGCCAGTGACTCTAAACAGCCCCTGGCTCATCTGCTCCTCTTGGAGAGAAAATTGGTCCCAGTATAGAGCTAGAGATTAATAGGCTTCACCTGCCATGTGCCATATTTCTACATTAGAATGCTAGACTTCTTTTCTTTCTCTGTATTTGTTCCTCTGCACTCTGTGACTGGAAATGAGCTGTCACTTTGGATAAGGGAGTCTTATATAAGGGATATGGCATGAATGGTGACCATATTCCACTTTTACACAATGCTTTAGGCCAAGTAGATTATAGTCCGATCTGATTTGACGGTCTAAAGTTGTGTTCTATTGATTTCTTTTCACAAAACAACAATTGAAGCTACTAATTGTCTTCAGGAAGGAAGATAAAGGTTTTTTTTAAGAACATTCTACCTTCTATAGTGAAATATCACAAAATACAATATATTCCTATTATGGAGTGACTTATTATTAGTTTAGATAATCCATAGTTCTAACTGCCCATCCACTTATGTACAATGATAATGTAAACATGCTTCATAAAGCTTAAAACATTGGATACTTGAGCCATATAAGATCATGAACCCTATCATTAGCATTTCTTTATGGACTCCAATATAACCATATAGTTAAAAGTCCCCCAAATTACCAAACACTACAACTTAAGACTTTCCAGTCTCCCCAGGAAAGCTGGCTATTGCTCAGTATTGCTACGTCATGTAGTTCATTATTGTTTTCATTCCCAACACTTCCAAAGATCAATGTGAATGGTGTCTTATTTTGGCACGTGGTTCCTTCAAAAATGTCATAACCAATAAAAACATATAACTCTGAAATTAGAGAACAAGTATCAACTTTGAACCTCTAGTGACCTTTACTTTAGAACACTAAGATACAGAGTAATCTTTGCTTGTTTCAGGTAATTCTGAGGATGAAAGTCTGTGCCATACTATTCAGCTGGTCTCATTGCCTCTATACAGAATAATCTTTTAATTGATGCTCAATGTGAGTTTGTATCTTTGTTCTCAAATATAGCCTAAATTTTGCTAATAATTTGAGGATAGAGATAATCAAAGCAATCTGGGTTTCTAAGCCATAAAGAATTAATCTATGTTTTGAGACATATTCTGGAAGAAAAGAGTATAATTTTTTTCAAAATATGTGGTCAGATTTGGAAAGATAAATTGGTGGGTTGATATAGTACTGAATTCTTGTTTGTAGTTTGTCTTCTTATGCAGCTTTCTCAGCCATGAGTATTGTTAAGTACATACAAGTACAGCCACTACATAATAGGAGCCAAGAACTTAAAAACTTGACATAAAAGGGAGGCCCTGGCGCTTTGGCTGTTAATTGAAATCTGGTCATCTGATGGTTCTTTTGCCTGTTAATCGAAATCCATCATCTGATAGAGATGGTGCAAGAATATCTTTCTCCTTTTCCTTTTCTTTCTGTTAAAAAAGATACTTTATTTTGTGTGTATGGGAGCTTTGCCTGTATGTTTATCTGGGCATCATGTTTGTTCCTGGAGCTGATTGAGGACATCAGATCCTCTGGGACTTGAGTTAAGAATAGTTATTTGTGAGCTGCCACATGAGTGCTACAAATTAAATTAGGGTGCTCTGGAAAGAACAGCAGGTGTTCTTAACAACTGAGACATCTTTTCAGCCCCTGTCTTGTCTTATCAGGTTCCTCCATAGCAGTCCTGCACAGTCTTATGCACTGTCTTTAGTGTTGGCTGTGGTGGTGGGTGTTCAAATTTCCTCTACAGAAACAAGATGATGAGAAGACAGCATCAATGGGAATGCATACATAAAGTGAATTATTTCTTGTAGACTCTTAAAACCATTTGTGTGGAATCTGAATGGGTCTAGGATTCTTTTAGTAAAAGAAATGTACAAATTAAGAAATATTAGCTCCATTTTTTCTTCATTTTAAACTTTAGTTTGCTGTTATCCTACAAATATTAATTACACACATACATCCTCCATTCACACACAAAGAGGCGGGGACATCATAAGATCTTCAAAATTAATCAAAAGAAG
This sequence comes from Peromyscus leucopus, assembly GCF_004664715.2. Taxonomy (NCBI): domain Eukaryota; kingdom Metazoa; phylum Chordata; class Mammalia; order Rodentia; family Cricetidae; genus Peromyscus; species Peromyscus leucopus. The sequence goes on along the minus strand of NC_051064.1, from coordinate 14,296,605 downwards.
GGATTGGTTTGGGTTACTTATAATCATGTTCTCAAGGCCCACTTGTTCACGTAAGTCTAAGTTTGTACGTTTTTAAGATATATGGTTAAATGTCCCCTACAAATAACTTTACTATTTAAAAATGCAACTATGAGGTACCAAAAATTCTTACCTTTTATAGTGTTTTGTTCTATAAGAAGGCATTTGGGTGTAGCTAGAGTTTTTCTCTCCGGGTCCCACCAAGCCCCGGCAGTCCCATAGCCCAGTTATAAAATAAACATACAGACACTTATATTATTTAAACTGCTCAGCCATTAGCTCAGGCCTACCATTGTCTAGCTCTTACTCTTATACTCAGTCCATTTCTGTTAATCTATATGTCACCATGTGTTCCGTAGCTTTACCTGATGCCTTTACATAATGCTCCCTGGATAGCAGGCTGGTGTCTCCTCTTCTCTGCCTTCCTGTTCTCTCAATTCTCCTCTATCAATCATCCACAGCACTTCCCCTTTTTCTTTTTTTTCAAAAAGGAAGGTTTTAACTTTCCTTTAAAGTGCTGTGGGATGTTCTGTATGTTAAATATGTTGCTCTGATTGGTTAATAAATAAAACACTGATTGGCCAGTATCCAGGAGGAAGTATAGGAGGGACAAGGAGAGAGGAGAATTCAAGGAAGTGGAAGGCTGAGGCAGGGAGACACTGCCACCCACCACCATGACAAGCAACTTGTAAAGATACCGGTAAGCTACAAGCCATGTGGCAACTTATAGATTAATAGAAATGGGTTAAGATAGAACTAGATAACAAGAAGCCTGCCATGGCCATACAGTTTGTAGGCAATATAAGTCTCTATGTGTTTACTTGGTTGAGTCTGAGCAGCTGTGGGACTGGCAGGTGAGAGAGATTTGTCCTGACCATGGGTCAGGCAGGATCAAAAAAACTCCAGCTACATTTGGGAATATTTTGTTGATTTGTTTCTGTGGCATGTCTTGACACTTTCAGAAAGCAAGACTTCACAGAAATGCTTAATTTCTCTCTGTGTGTTCACACATATACACTTATTTATACATAAAATACTATCAGAAGCAACAGCATTTGCTAATGGTTTCTGAGGAGTACAACACAACAGAGATATTGAAAAGGTCCTTAAAGTAGCTTGTAGAATTACCCTTTCACTCTCTACCAAGTTGACATTCAGCAGGATCTTTAGCCTCATACCACACAGCTCTCCCCTTTATCTAATTAGAAAAATGCTCTGCTAGTTCTTAGACCTTCCTTTAAATTTCTGTTTTGTTTTTTCTTTCTTACCAACATTTCAATGTGCAGTTCAACCATGCAAGTATCTCATTTGAAGTATGGCATTAGTGCATCCTTCCATACCTTCCACTGCAAACATGGTGGCTGACTCAGAAGCAGATGGTTAGCTGCTAGGTTGCTCATCCTGACTCCTTACTTCCTCCTAATTCACACTCTCAGTAGATATTATGCTAACTTGGACATTTTATTCCCCAGGTTAAACCTTTTCAGGGATTCTGTATCTCATGGATCTTTATTGTCCTTCATTTCTTCTTTAGATTTTACACCATAGGAATTAGCATGTATTTGCAGAATCTTATCCACATGAACCTGTCTTCTGTTTTTGTATTCTTAACATCATCTTCATTGGATTTTGAATTTTTCTTTGAACCTTTTGTTTTACTTACACTTAATATACCTTATTCTGCTTACATTTTACCATATGTGTCTTATTCATTATAATTGTACTTATGTTTTACTGATATTATAGATTCACATGTTTTTATTTTAGATACCTCTATAAGCATGTAGAAAAATAACATAATCTTCGTTAACGTACCACTCCTATTGGAAGAGGTCCCAGATGGCATTTGCTATATTGGAACATTGGCATTTGATTCAGCAAATGCTTTGAAACAAAAGAAGTTCTTAGAGTAGTACTTGATACTTCGTTTTCATTCATATTTGGGAATCTTCAATGTTGAAAAATGTAGATTTTTTTCAATTTTTAGAAATTATTCAGAAAGTTCATGTGAAACTGACAAATACTGTTCATATGATTTTTATCACCTGAACCTGTAGATCTGAACAGTGAAGTAACAAAAGAAATAAGAATGGATAAGAAATACCTCAAAAAATATCCAACATCTTTAGCAATCAGTGAACTGCAGATGAAACTATTTTGAGATTTTCTTTCATCCCTATATAAGTGGCTACAATTTAGAAAACAACATACACATATTGTGGCAAGCATTTGGGGAAAGGGGGAATGCTTATCTTCAGTTGGTGGAATTGAAAACTTGTATAGCCACTATAGAAATCAGTGTGGAGAATCCTCCAAAAGCTGAAAATATACATACTGTATGACTCCTTGGCATAGAGCCAAAGGACTTGATATCCTACTGAAGATATAGCAGCCTACCCATGTTCATTGCCCCTCGGTTCACAATAACTGGGAAATGGAAACAGTCTAGATACCTGTCAACTGACGAATAGATAATGAAAATGTAATACATATACACAATTCTATTCAACTGAAAAGAAAAATGGAACTATGAAACTTACAAGTAAATTCAAGGAATTGGAATTTACTATGCAAAGTGATATATCCCCAACTCAGAAAACAAATGCCACATGTTCTCTTTTATTTATGGATCATAAGTCTTAATTTTTAGACTTGAATATTTAAGTAGAATAACCTCAGAAACTAGAAAAGTAGGAAAGGAACCATTGTGGAAGGAAGCAGAAGAAACTATAGAGAACTGCAGCAAAGATGATGTCAGTAAGAGCCTCAGCAGAGCAGCAGTGGTACTCGTACCTTGGGGGCAAGCAGCAACTGTCTAATTGTGTCCAATGCCCACTCAAATAGTTGGAACTCGTGCATGGTACTGTAAATCTAGCCAAGAACCCATGGTTGAAGAGGTCCTAGGACCTAGAGGAAAATCTGTAACTACTATATTACCAAAGTAATATAGTTTCCAGCTGCCTTCTAAACATTTATCCCTATACCTGTAGATTGGGGCACCTCTCACATTTCATTAAAGAAACTTCTTATTGCAACAAATAGAGACTAGTACAGAGATACACAAAAGGTCAAATGAATAAGTAACTGTGGCATGCTCAGCAGCTACATATATATAATACGATATACCAACTATATGTGATAAAGGAAAATATAAATACACACATCTGACTTGCATTGAGTCTGCTGCCGAAAATGCAGGACAAGATTCCTCTTCCCAGTTTCTCTCTGTCTGCCTGGAAGTCCCACATAGTCTCTCCTGCCCTGATATTGGTCATTTAGCTTTTCATCAAACCAATCAAAAAGCACCTTAGGTGGAATTGCAACATTTTTTTAAACACAATATTATTTACAGTGTAAATAAATATTTCACAGCAGGTACTCTTCCATCACACCTTTCTGTGGTGTACTGAAAGAATTGAAGCTAAAAGCCAATTGGATACTTCCTGCTTTTATGTTAAGTGGGTCAGGAACTTGTCACAGCTAGGAGAAAAGCCAGGAGATCACTCATCTAGGGAAAGCCCCTTTGTTATTAATTATCTCTACTCTCTTTGCATATATGTACTAAGGATTTTCTTCTCTTTGTCCACTAAATGTTAAGTCCATGACAGTGAGCACCCTGTTAACTTCATTTGTATTGTATCTCCAGTACTTAGAACACAGCAACTGTAGAAAAGAAATTCTTGGCAGCTCTTCACTGAAATTTGGGTTGTACTGCACTCAGTTGTAGAGCTTCTGCCTTCTAAATGTTGGCAATTTAATTAACAGGAAAATTTCATAATAATATGATTAGTTATACCGAGCAAGCACTGAGATTTGCAGAAGTCAGCCTCAGCTGATTCAGACTGGAGTCTGAAGCATCCTGGAGGAAGGAACTGGAGTTGATGGCATATTCCCCAAAGGTCATGTCATAAGCAAGTTACTTCAACACTGTCACTTGTGGGTTTTGTTTTCTCTTCTTTAAAATTGACCAAGGAGGAAATGTAGTATGCACATATTATATACCATATGCTGAACCATTGATCATTGCCCATGTCTTGTGTAGTGTCAGCATATAACAAGTATGCAAAAATATTTTTATATGAATAAATGAAAATTGTCTGGGTAGAATTTTTTTTTTAATGAATTCCTGAATTGTTTGTAAGAACTGATAAAGGAATTTGTCTTCCTTCAGGTTCGCTGAGTCAGTGAACTTTTATTTTTGACATTGTTTTGTTTTTTGAGATAGGCTTTCTATAGCCCAGGCTAGTTCCAAGCACATGTAGCTAAAGTTGACCTTGAACTTGTGATTCTTCTGCTTTCATCCCTAATGCTGGATTACAGGCATTTGGCACTACAGTATGCTGTATCCCAGTGTTCAAAATGGACCAAAGATGCTAACAAAGTTGGAAACAAAGTATAAGGCAATTCAGTGGCAGTCCTGACACAGCTGAGTGAGTGTAGAGAGTAAAGTCAAATCCAGCAGGAACAGTAGCTGCAAGGCTCTAGGCAGCTACTGGAAGAAAAGTTACATGTTGAAGAAAAACCCTTTCTGGCAAAACAAGTATGAAAAAAAAAACACAAAGAACTGCGGAATCCGTATTGATGAGAATGTAGGGAGACAGGATAAAGGTGGGGATACAGCAGCTCCTCATGCACAGTTCTGATAAATGGGAAGCTCCTTTCTGATTTGCAGCTACAGTTGCAGGTAGTGAGGCACACTTCCTTAGCAAAGAGGAGCAGGAGATTAAATTACAAGCATTATATAAGGAGAAAGAAAATCCAACCTGAGACACTGCCAAGGACCCGGTACACACTTCCTGTTCCTGAAGCAAAAGGCATTTCTAGAGGAGCTGCTGCAGCGAGCCAGACAGGATGTAGCTGGGAGTTAGCAGAACATCGAGCTGAAGAGGAAGGCACAGACCTTGGAGTTCACAGCCAGGCAGGCTCATCTTGAATTCTTCCTGGCGTCAACTGACAGATGCAGGCAGGAACTACAGGACAGAGGGAGTTACAGCATCTAACTCCGGATTATGGAGTTGGAGCCTACAGGAAACCAGTGAGGAAAAGCAGAAGCAGCAGCTGAAAGAGGTGTAGAGAAACCTTGGGAAGGACTGACCGCTAAGTTTGTGCTTAACCGTGATGGGCCCACAGAGATCACATTGAGCTACCCTGATCATTCAGAATCTAAGTAAATTTACCTAATTATACTAAGCACTTTGGTTCCTGGATGATGATTTTTCCTTAGTGTCATATTCTAAATTTTCAAAGTACTTTTCACAAATGTGACAGACTGTGGCTACACCAATAATTTATTGAACTGTGGATCCTTAGAAAGGAGCGTGATCCCAAGTTTTGGTCATGCTCATGAATGGTTCTAACCAGCTTTCTCTCTTCTAGAAATTGCTACTCATGAAAAATTTCAGAATAATTTATTTTATTCGTATGTAAAATTAATTAATTAAGAAAGAATTCTCCTTCAATGTGCCTTTAGCTTCTATCTTTAACTTTTTTGTGTGGAATGTATACTTTGCTGTTTAACAATGTTGTTATTGAAAAATAAAAGCTGGCCAGTGATAAAGTAGGTGCATGTTGAAAGTTTGCTGGTCCCTGGGGGCAGTGGTTGTTAGCGGCATTTGACTTCTCAGAGTTTTGAACAACATTTTGTTCATATTACTATGTTTGGAGAAGGCTCTAAGTATAGCGTAAAGGCAATACTTTTTTTTCCTGAGTTCATGTATTGCCTTTGGAGCATTAAGGACCATCTCTGACTCGCTTACAGACTCCATAAGCTCCTGCTAAAAAATCTAGATTTGTTGCCTCCAAACACACAGACCTTTCTCTTGAATACTTTACTGTTTCTGACATTAATAATTTGACTTACATTTATCAAGAGAAATTGATTTTACAAATTTGGATATAATGATTGAAATATTGAACATCAGATACTGAGATAAATGCTCTAAAATGGACCAAAACAATCCCTCCTCTTCTACTTCCCATTTTATGGCTTACTCTACAATATGCAAAGTACGTAAAAACATCCAGAATTCTTAGAAAATTACAAATGAAGAGAAAATCTAGAATGAACTCAAATTAATAAAGAAAAGCCTGGAACTGGAGAGATGTTGGCTCAGTAGTTAAAGGCACACATTGCTCTTGCAGAAGACCCTCCTTAGCTATTTCAGGCTGCTTACATATTATTGTAATTATAGTGCCAGGGATATCTGATGTTCTCTTCTGACCTCCAGAGGCACTTGTATAACACACACACACACACACACACACACACACACACACACACACACTTAAAATTTTAAAGCAAATTCTTAAAAATAGAAAGAAAAACCTAAAATCTACAATGGATTATTGTTAACCTGAAAAGCAGGTTCATAGTGAGTATTGAGTCAGGCATCAGAGCATTTGGGTTTAGAATGTTTAAAGTTCAAATGATGTCTTAGGGTGGGTTCCCTGGAAAGAAATCCTGGGGTGCATGGTTGCATACAAAATGGTGTTGGAAAGTTCTCTTGGTAAAATGGTGATAAAGGGGCTGGAGAAATGGCTCAGAGGTCAAGAGCACTGATTGCTCTTCCAGAGGTCCTGAGTTCAATTCCCAGCAACCACATGGTGGCTCACAATCATCTGTAATGAGATCTGGTGTCCTCTTCTGGCCTGCAGGGATATATCCCGGCAGAACACTGTATATGTAATAAATAAATAAGCAAGTAAGCAAATAAATAAATAAATCTTTTTAAAAAATGAGAAAGGCAGTCCCTTTCAGAAGAGTGAGCTGAGAAGCAGGCCACTTATAGGTGAAGCCTCTGTCAACCTTATTTTAAAAAAAGGGTAAGAAAGGCAGTCCCTTCAGAGTGGGGAGCTGATAAGTAGGCCACTTATAGGTAAGGCCTCTGACAATTTTACTGAATCTTCTGGAGCTGACACAGTCTTCAAAGATGTCTATCTCATTGTCCAGCCACAAACACCTTCTGTAGAGAAGTGTGGTCATGTGCAAGGTGTTCCCCCTTGATAAAGTACAACTCTAGTGAGGAAATCAGCTCTTGAGTCATCAGGTAGGTGATTTCTAGTAGCTGCTGTGGGGAGTTTTAGCCATAAACAGAGAAGGTTCTAAGAAAAGCACTGCCTTTGACTAAAATGATTTTCATGCTCACAAACTACTTATCTTTGATCTACCTTCAAGAAGTTGAAATCTCATTTCCTGAGAGACCAATAAAATAAGGTCCAGCGATGAGGTAAGCACGCCCATTTCGTCTATTACTGGGAAATAAGGCAGTTGCAATGTCAAGAGAGGTTTTAGGACTTCATCAGAGGGTTCTCTAACTGGCATCAATGTATATTTATGCAACACAGTGGAAACTTTAAAATGTCCCTTAACCACATACAATATTTCATTAGGGAGGTTGTCTTTGTGCAAGCTGAGAGAGGCACAGAATAGGGGCACGTTACTGAATGGAGGCTTCCCTTCCAATTTAGTACATTTCCTTCCTTGACACAAATGACTCTGTATTGGACTTCATGAATATTTTTGCAATAACACCTATCATTTAATTACAGAGGGACATTTTAAAAATAGACAGGTAAATAATTCAACTTTATTTCTTTTTGAAATATGCAAAATATTTCTGAAGTGAATGGATGAATTCTAATAGGTTACAAGGCCAGGAATTAAATTTATTCGAATTTTCAAATTCACAGTACTGGTCAGTTACTGGCATTCTACCTATGAAACTTTTAATGGACTCAGAATGTAGTCACTTTAAATACATACAACTTTTTGATTGGTATAATTCTCTAAACAGTAATGTTATTTTTCTAACTTAATTAAATTAATGAATCTATAATTTTAAGGCAATCATGTGTTCAAGTGGAACAAACATTCATTCTGAAGACAGATTTGGGTTTATTTTGACTGCAGTGTTTCTTAGATTTATGACACTGGACAAGTCATTTAACCTCCCTAAGCCATAACTTGCTCAACTATAGAGTGCAGAAAACGTAGGAACTCTCTAGTAGATTTATTATTATTATTACTATTATTATTATTACATTGTTATATGCATAATACCTGTTACAGGAAAAGGCTATGTGAAGATAATCATATTTTCCTTTTTCAACATACAAATTCAGTAAATGCATGGGGATGTTATAAAGGAAAAACTAAGCTGGCAATGGAAACTTTATTCAGAAATACTGGATGGGATCTACATGGCATGCAAGCACACATGTTGATTCTTTGGAGGACGTGCCAGGAAAGTGATGAAGCTGTCTAAGGAGTATAGATGAAGCACTGACGTGCTAAAATGGTGAAATGTATTAACTTGCATCAATCATGAATATCCTAAAGAAATGACATTTGATCGTGAGTCAGTAAACTTTTCATGTATTGCTTGATATTGTATTTAGATTTTACCTTTGGATCTTTTCAGAGTTTAGTCAATTGAACAAATTTCTCTTAATTTTATAGAATTAGATTATGTGAATTAAAAGAAGAAAATTTGTCTTTGAAACAAGGTTTTGTCCAAACCATTCTGGTATTTCTTGCAATATTAGATTTCAGTTCTAATAGAAGTATCTTTTTGCTTCTATGAAATGTTCAGCAGATTTGGTCTTGAATGTCCAGAGGCCATGTCCCATACAGCCCACACTGTTGTAACCATCATGGGACTGAACAATGGTCACAATCTCCATAACTTCCTTCCTCCTCACCTTGACTCTTGTATGATGTGAGTCACACCAGATTTGTAACCCAGAAAGTCTGTAAGGTGGACAGGCTTAGAAATGTCTTCCTTGGGGAAGTGACTCACCATGCTTCCTGATGCACTTCTGAGGCAAGAACCCCTAGGACTCATGCTTTCAAACAAAGAATGTACTATGAGATATTACACAGCCCAATCCTGCTATCAGAACTCTAATACTGTTGAACTAGTAAGAACAGATGCTGTATCTGATGGTAGGTAGAGACATGACATGATCTTGTCTCCAGTATTGAACGAATTCTGCTAACCAGTAACATGAATTATAGGCCACCAAAACAAAGAGAAAATTGAGTTATTTTCTTTGTTATTCTATTTCAAAGTTCAAATAATATGAATTAAAGTAGGAAATTGTGTTGCAGATAGATAAAATATTCCTAAATATGGTTACACTGGAAAAGTTTAGAATAATCAGGAAAACAAAGCTTTGGGCATTGTATGCAGTGTAATGTGCACAATAAGATGTGGGCAGTTTAAATTATTTTTTCAAAAGAATATGGGTTATTGTATTTTAGTCTGCTAGGGAGAGACTTACCATTTTACATTGTTGCAAAAGTAAAAGACAATTGAAAAATTAAGAACAGAAAATAATAATGATGCTACCAGAACTAAATCTAAGGAAACAAGCTATCCTTGCTTGACATGATTCTTTACCCATGTCGAGTCATTCTACTAGACACATAAATTACAGCATGGGTTTTAAGTTGGGGCCTCATGCATTTCTTCAAAGTGCATGCATTTACAATTTCTTCAATGATTTTAGGATTTAATAAGAAAAATCTCTGTGTGTCTGCAGAGGGTGTGAGGCCATTTTGCAATGATCAGCTTGCCGGTCTTTGTGAAAATTTGAGAAAATGAAATAAGAAAGGAATCTTTATTGGTAAATGGATAGAGAAATTCTTTTGGGTATTGAGCTGGCACATAAAAAAGAACTTCATCATGTTCTTCTCAAATCGACTTCTAAGACACAGCCACTGAGAAGTGATGAAGGGCTGGCAGGAGGGCTTCCTTACACTCCACATTCTTGCCAACACTCACACTGCCAAGCATTGCTTCTAGAACCTGCTTTTCCCACTTTTAATTTTTAAATAATGATTTTTTTATTTCAGAGATATCTTATACATGGAGCAGGAGTGGGATCTACTAGTCACAGCCTAGACTTTCTCCTCTGAGGAACACAGCACTCACTCTAATGGATTAAAACGGTGATAACTTTCTACCCAACTTGTCAAGAGCCAATATATACATCAGGTGCTTCATGTAACCCATCTCATTAAATCTTTGTTACTAACTCTATCTGAAGGCTTAGCATCAATTATATTTACTCTTAAGTATCTTATGGTAGAAAGATGTGGTCATCAGTAGTGCTTGCTGCTACTCCTTGATATTTTTGAGGTAAAGGATGGGAGTATATTTCTTATTCCCTTAATGTCAGGCATGGCCATAAGATTTATTTTAACTAGTTAAGCATGATGAAATGATGTGACAGCTCTGAAAAGAAGCTTATATGAACTGATATCTGTTCTGTTTCTTTAATCTCTGATATTAATAGAGCTCTAACACAGTAAGGACTGTGTTAGCACTGGTCCCCGAAAATGGCCTTTTCACCTCTATGGCTCATGATTCATGTCAATGTAGAACAAAATCTCCTGCATTGTCATAATGGAAGGTAACATGAACAGAAAATGAACCTTTTTTGTTGTTGTTGTTGTTTTGTTTTAAGTCATTGGGTATGTACTTACTGGCATGGAATTAAAACTCACCTATCAGGGACCCAGGTTCTATATTCCTCTTCACTTCAGTGGATATAACTTTTATTTCCAAGCATACTTCATGGAACAAAATGTTTCTGTTAGTTCAAATCATAAGGTCTTCATTCCAGAGATGAAAGTAGAGAGAAATTGGCTAAGGTATTGTTCTCTTTGTAAGACAATGCTTCTTGACAATGTCATTAGTCACCTCTACTGTATCTTATTTGGTGAAATTTACTGATGTAATGCACATAAAAAAGAGATTGATGGTGTTTTTGATGTAGAAATGATCCTATGGTTGGTTGGTTTGTACTATTTCTTTGAGATAGGAGAACCTATAAGAGAAACCACGCCATCTCTACAAAGATGGTTCTTTTTTTCAATCTTTTTTTAAATTTAATTTAATTTTACATATCAGCCACAGATTCCCTTGTTCTCCCTCCCCCACTTACCCTCCAGCCCACCCCCCATTCCCATCTCCTCCAGGACAAAGACTCCCCTGAGGATTGAGTTCAACCTGGTAGATTCAGTCCAGGCAGGTCCAGTCCCCTCCTCCCAGGCTGAGCCAAGTGTCCCTGTATAAGCCCCAGGTTTCAAACAGCCAGCTCATGTACTGAGTACAGGACCTGGTCTCACTGCCCGGATGCCTCCCAAACAGATCAAGCTAATTCAACTGTATCACTTATCCAGAGTGCCTGATCCAGTTGGGGGCTCCTCAGCTATTGGTTCATAGTTCATGTGTTTCCTTTCGTTTGGCTATTTGTCCCTGTGCTTTATCCAATGTTGGTCTCAACAATTCTCGCTCATACAAACCCTCCTCTTTCTCGTCAATTGAACTCCTGGAGCTCCACCTGGGGCCTGGTCGTGGATCTCTGCATCTGGTTCCCTCAGTCATTGGATGGGGTTTCTAGCACAAAAATTAGGGTGTTTGAAGGCAAATGGATGGATCTAGAAAAAAAAATCATCCTGAGTGAGGTAACCCAGACTCAGAATGACAAACATGGTATGTACTCACTCATAGGAGGATACTAGATGTAAAACAAAGATGACTAGACTGCTGCTCACAACTCCAAGGAGGCTACCTAGAAAACAGGACCCCAAGAAAGACACAGAGATTGCCCAGTGACAGAGAAATTGATGAGATCTACATGAACAACATGGACGTGAGTGGGAGTAATGAAGGGCAAGGGTTGAGGGAAAGAGAGCTTAGGGGAGCAGGAGATCCCAGGTGGTTCTTAGAATTTGAACCATTCTATAGCTGAAAAAAGAGAAATGAGAATGATTTAACTTAATGAAAATTATTTAACTAATGATTGGAGGTATCTCAGTACCGTACTAGTAATCTGACTCCATAGCTATGGGTTAGTCATAAGACTGCACAATTCCTACTGTTCCCCTACACAATTTAAATTCTATTTTAGTATTAGAGAATGTTCTATGGAATCATACTGACTTAAAATTTTAACTTTTCTCTTTACGTTTACTTGGAGATAAGATATGACTGAGATGGCTAACAAGATGCTTGAAATTATTGCAAATAATTTAACTAGAATATGACTGATACTCATAATTCTTTATAACAGTCTCCCATCATTACTTATATTTTTATAATTTATTTTCTATGTTTATTGATAAATTTATCAATGGTTTACAGATGGAACAAAGAACTCAGTGTTGAGTGAGATAACCAGGATAACTTTAGTGAGATTAAATTTAAATCTATTAAAAGTTTTTAATTTATAATTTCTCCCTATTATTCATTTCCTGGTGATTGAGAATCCTGTTGTTGAGCTTAAGCTTTGAGTATATTGCATATGTTCAAGTACAAAAATTTAAAAGTCAGTGATACTATATAAACACTTCTTGTTGCATATTCTAGTACTCTTAGATTGTTAGCCATAAAAAATAAGGGTACCAGACTATAGAGGAAAAGAGGGAAATACTTGCATAGAACAAATTCCCATTTTTCTTAGCTTCTGAAAAATGCTTCATGTTGTCACGGTAATTATTTCCACTGATATGACAATATTTTGATTCCATGAGTAATGTAGAAGTCGGCAGATATTCTGTACCTTTTGTATCTTGTCCTTGGTGAATTTCTCTTACCATTGTGCTAATCCAAATATCCCATGATTGCTTTCATGTTATTGTTTGTTTCTTCTTGTTTTTGTGTGTTGGGGGAGGTGCTGGGGGCAGGACATTCACAAGCCAGCAGTCAATGTCAGATGCTATCTTCAATAGCCTTATCTTTTGGGCAGAGTCACTCATTGATCTTGGAGTTTGATGAGTCAGCTTGCCTGACTGGCAAGAGAGCCCCAGGGACCCTGCTGACTCAACATCCCAAGGCTGGAGATTAGAGACACCTGTTATGAATCAAATGGAGATCCTTATACTTGTGAGGCAAGTATCTTAACCTTTGGGCCATCACCAGCCCATTTCACTCTTTTAATAAAAAGTATTATATGTCTCAAGACTCAGATTCTGTGGACCCACATTAAAGTCATGTATTCTGAAAAAATATTGTTTGCACTGTTTACACTGGGATATCTATTCAACTTCCATAATTATCTGTATGCTTATAGAATTGTTGAACTATGTGTTGTATTAGTTAAAATGTATGAACAATGAAAAGCAGAACTGCATAGTTAATAACATATATGTTCTAAATTAATGTATCTTTAAAAATTTTTCATATTAACATGCTCCTCCCCTTTTAAAATTTTTTCATACTGTATTTTGATCACCTTCTTTCCTCTCCCCCAAGTCTTTCCAGATTCTCCCCAACTCCCTAACCCTCAATTTCATGTTTTTTATATAACAAAAGAAATCACACAGAGAAACACGGGCTCTGTTTTGTGTTGGACAACTACTCTTGAGCATGAAGCCAGGACTGCGGTGTCATTTGTACATCCAGTGTCACTTGTTAGAGAAAACTGTCTTTCTCTCCCCTAGATGGTATGAACTGCAAATAATTTCTTGGTTCAGGGTAGGATTTAGTGATGAAAGCAACCCTGATTTAATATCCAGTTTTCTTCTAGCTACTAGTCTTTACAAATAAAACTACTTGAAGGCACTGCGGTAGCCACTGTATCTACTTAGTTATCTCATATTTTCTCAGATGTCTGGCCCATGACACTGAAAACTTTTTTTTGTTAGGGTCAGCAGTCATTTCTATACTAGGGCCATTGGCTTATTTGACTTCTATCTTCTATCTATCAATATTTGACTCAATTAACCATTTTCTTTGTCTCATTATTTCTTTCTGTCTTAAGTTTAAGATCTTGGTATTTCTCCCAGCTTCCAATCTCTTTATGTAAATCCTTACTGTATGCACCCTGGCTCTCTTGTTCTCTCTATATAAACCTCTCAGGGTTTTTTACTTAATCTCTCACTGGCATAGCTAATTTCCTTCTTTCTTTTTTTCCCCTAACACAAATATAATTTTAAATCAAAGTTCCATTAATTTCCATGTATCAGAGAAAACACATGGTTTCTGTTTTTCTGAGTCTGTTATTTTTTCTTAACATAGTTATTACCAGTTGCATCTATTCATTTTTGTAATATTGTTCTTACCAGATTTAGAACATCATCTTATTTTGCCCAAACACATCACTTGGTTCTTATTTCCCAGTTCTCTTCATCCTCTCTTCTCAGTGCTTTAACCATTCAGATCTCATTCCTGACATCTCTTTTCTACTTTCATTTGTATACTCGGTTATCTTATCCAATTGTATAGCTTTAAATATTCTCTATATTTGAATGATTGCTGTAGTAGTTTAGAACATTCCAGAAACACACTATGAGATAAGAATTCCCATTTAAGAAATTATTTGGAAGATGATGCAAAAGTACTTTATTTGCAGCTCAGAAAGTGAAAAGAGTAACAGAAGGCAGCAGTAAGGGGAACAGGGACATGGGTGAGCTCGCTACAGCTGTAGATCAGTGGAGCTTGATTTCAGCAGAGAGTCCTAGAGCATTTCAGCACACAATTCTGTAGCACTTCAAATCTGCATGTATGTTGACAGTATGTAGCCAGTGGCCAGAGAAGTCCCCCAAGCTGAGGTCACAGTACTGACAGTTATATGTTGTAGCAGATTCCTCTCTTATGTCAGATTTACTACATTTAGCTTCTCTGTTACTTTATACTAGCTGGTCTATCATGTGCACCTTTCTTCTTTTTGTGTGGATTCCATTCTACCAGAAGTTTGTTTTTTTCACATAAAATTGCACCCTATGTTTTGTTAGTTTTCTACTCTTAACCTGACCTATTTTTATTACTTTTATTCCCATTTGATCTTCTATATAGAAAAATATATGCAATTTCTTTCTACATCTGTTCTTGTATTTAGATATGGAAGCAAAGGTTTCTGATTTGTTTGCTTTTATCTCTCCAGACCTAGAAAATTCTTGAAATCGACCAATCCTGGAAAGGAAAAATGATGGGAGAAGTACTCTTAATAGTCTAAATGTTTTACACCTTTCATAGCTTTTCAAGAGAATTTATTTTCACTTCAATTTGGATTACATGTATGAATAATCTAGACAAAGAAATCATATAAGCAATTTACAAATAAAATTATGCATTTTGATATAATCACCAGCTTAAAAAATCAATCAACATGACAAGAATTTCAAATTGTTTACCTTTTCTTTATACTTTATTAATTTAAATAAAATATTCCTTTGAAAGAAAAAGAACATTTTTATTGTATATTAATGTGGTAAAAATTTACAAAAAATATGGCACCATGTTATTATATTATATAGTACCTCTGCTGGTATTTAAAAAGAGATATTTAATAGAGATAATTTTTGAAAATATAAAGATAAAATATTAGAGATTATTAAAAGAGAAAATACTGTTAAGTGACTTCCCCCAATATAGCAGTCATTCATAAAATGTTCACAAGATGTTGGAGACCAAAGGAATTAAAAAGCTGGCGAGAGAGATGTAGTGCAAATTCAATGACCAGCATCACTCTACTGGATGCCATCCAATTATAGTTTTTCTTTATATTTTAGCTTAGTGCAAGATTTCTAGAATAATTACCCTGCTACTTTAAAGATGCCAGTTTGCAATCCTCCATAGGAAAACAAACAAAAAAGCAATTAATTCATATCCTTGTACTAAATACTTCTCTGTAATGAAGGATGCAGAAAATAGTCGTATATGGACAGTTGGTTAAATACACAGCTATGAGCAACAAGTTCCATGTATATGTTAACAAAGCCTTAGTAAATGACATGTTCCTTAGGTTTTGGAGGTAAAATAGGCATCTCAGACAAGGTTAGAGTTACAGAATATTATGAAAGCGCCAACACAAAAATCTACAAGGCTCATTTATGAAACTGCACATTTCAATTTATCTGGAACCAAGAATACATAAAGAGGAAGTATCAAGGAGACCACTAAATTGATCATGAAGAGCTTTTACATCTGCCAAAATGCTTGTTCTTCATACTGAAATACATTGGAATTTGTCCAGGACAATAACATATTTTCATTTTAGAAATGTGTTTGTAGGGACAGTTTGTAGAGTAGATTAGATTAGAGAGTATACTGAAGAATATGACAAATTTATACGATTCAGGGTAATGCTGATATTAAAGCTAATGTTTTTTATTGGTGCATTGGTCTCAGTAGCTAACATATGTTTTTATAAGGATGGACTATGCAGGGCTTGGTTTCATTTGGGGATAAGTTTCAGCCTTTTGACAGCTTTTGAAAGGTAATAATAGCTATTTTGAAAAGGGATTATAAATGAGACAACTTTGAAAGTGGGGTGGTGGATTACATGATGTGATGTGATATTCATTTGTGGAAATGTTCAGCTGAATGTACCATGTAACATGTGAATAGAGGCTCAGTGGGAAGGCAGTTATCTATTTCTGGATCTCATTGTGAGTGAGGGTATTGGTCAAATATATTTTTGCATGTCCTTAGAAAGGTACTAGCTGTTGTAGGTTTAGGCTTGGAGAAATTCACCATGATGGGTCAGAGCATCAGACACTAATGTTACAGGAAATTCAGCTTAGAAAGAAGACTATTAACTAAGACAAAAGCATGTAGAATACCACCATGAGGGAATGGGATGACTATTCAATGCACATGTGTATAAAAATGATTAAAGTTTTTGACTTTAGATTTTTGTCTTGTTTAGAGTTCTACAGGAAAATGGAACTAGTAGAGAGCTGTATGTGTAATTCAAAAGGCCAAAAAGTATTTCAGTCTGCTATCTGCAAATTGGAGAAACAATAAAGTAAGTAATGCAATTATGTTAGAATCTAAGGGTCTTAAAATGAAAGGGAGACCCGAATGATAGTGTAAATATTGGTTTGAATTTGAAGTCTTAGAAATGTGAGTTCCAGTGTCAAAAAAATACAGGAGAAAAGATGAATGGTCACAGCTCAAGCAAATAAAATGACTCACTCTTCCTCTGCGTCTTCTTTCTATTCAAGCCCTCTGTAGATGGGACTGTGAGTCCACACTGGTGATAACAGATCATCTTTGGCTTTAATGTGAATCTTTCCTTGAACTACTATCAGAGATATATACAGAAATATTATTCTGACAAGCTATGTGTGATCTCTTAGCTTAGTCAGCTTTACACATAAAATCAGCCATCAGACACTTACTTTGGCTGATGCTGTTGAGAACATCAACAACTTTTGAGAATTCTGTGTGTCAGCACAGTGAAAATATTTCAATTGTTTTAGAACAGTCGGTCTTTTTTTCAAACATTTAGAGGGATTTAGTAATTTGAGATGTGATTTTTTTTTTCCATTCAGGGAAACAAGTACATACTTATTGTGTCCGAGGGAATTTTTGGCTCATTTATTTGGAGAATACGTTCCTTTCTTCATTTTGTCCCTTAATTTCAGTATATGCATTGATGATTTTGGTTAAGGGCTATGCTAACCCGAGTGCTTGCTTGCTGTTATAATGTAAAGCACCTGGGATATTGAGAAATTCCTCAGAATACTGTGATGAAAGAAGCAACAGACAGACATGTTCGAGAATATGTGCTTCACCAGGTGTGAATAAAAGCTTGAGCAAGTTCATGAACTGGTGAGTGAGTGAGTCTTTCAGGGTTCTAGTAATCCACTGCATGCTCAGACATCACTTCCAATGTAACATACAAATGATTACATCCCATAATTTCTATTACCAAGAAGGAAATACAGTTACTTGTAGGTTAAGATTACATTTGAGAGGAGTGATCTCGTACTTGAAAATGCTTTGATTATTAAGCTTTAATAATTCTGATGAGAAACTTATGTGAAACACTGTTTGGAAAACTAAAACACAACTTCCGTGTTAGCCAGCTTCTCTGGAGCTGTGGGTTGTAGTCTAGTTGTCCTTTGCTTTACATCTAGTATCCACTTATGAGTGAGTACATACCATGTTTGCCCTTCTGAGTCTGGGTTACTTCACTCAGGATGATATTTTCTAGTTCTATCTATTTGCCTGAAAATTTCATAATAGTGCTGAGTAGTACTCCATTACATGTATGTACCACATTTTCTTAATTCATTATTCAGTTGCAGGGCATGTAGGGTGTTTCTAGGTTCTGGCTTATGAATAATACTGCTTTGAACATAGTTGAGCATGTGTCCTTGTGGTATGATTGAGCATTCTTGGGTATATGCTCAAGAGTGGTACAACTAAGTCTTGAGGAAGGTTGATTCCCAATTTTCTGAGAAAGCGCCATACTGATTTCCAAAGTGGCTGTACAAGTTTGCACTTCTACCAAGAGTGGAGGAGTGTTCCCCTTGCTCCACATCCTCTCCAACATAGAATGACATTAGTGTTTTTGATCTTAGCCATTCTGACGGGTGTAAGATTGTATCTCATAGTCGTTTTGATTTGCATTTCCCTGACGACTAAGGATGTTGAACAATTTCATAAATGTCTTTCATCTCTTTGAGATTCTTCTGTTGAGAATTCTCTGTTTAGCTCTGTAGTCCATTTTTAATTGGATTGTTCAGTATTTTGATGTCTAGTTTCTTCAATTCTTTATATATTTTGGAGATCATCCCTCTCTCAGTTTTGGGGTCGGTGAAGATCTTTTCCCATTCTGTAGGGTGTTGTTTTGTCTTCTTTACCATGTACTTTGCCTTACAGAAGCTTCTCAGTTTTAGGAGGTCCCATTTATTAATTGTTATTCTCAGTGTCTTTATATCAGGAAAACAAATAACCCAATTAAAAATTGGGTACCAATAGAAACAGATAATTCTCAAAAGAGGAAATGCAAATGGCTCAAAAACACTCAAAGGAATGTTCAATATCCTTAGTCAGGAAAATGTAAAGTGAGCAGAACAACCATTCAATGCTATTCAGAATGCAAACTTTACAGCCACTTCAGAATTCAGTGTTTTTCATTAACACAAGATCCAGCTATACCACTCCTGGGCATATACCAAAAGGATGATTCATCTGACCACAGAGACACTTATTCAACCATGTTCACTGCTACTCTATTCATAATAGCCAGAAATTGGAAACAGCCTAGATGCTCATCAACAGATGAATAGGAAAAAATGTGGGACATTTGCACATACTGCTTTACTGTTAAAAATAAAAATGATGAAATTCACAGGTAAATGGATGGAGAAACAACAACCACCCCAGTGAAGTAAGCCAGACTCCAAATGTCAAAGATATTGTGTCTTCATTTATGTATGGATGTTAACTGTTATGTTTTCATTAAGATGGCTACAACACATAGGATATAGAGTAAGGGACTGAAGGGAAGGGAGCATCTCCCTATGAAGGAGAAATAAAATAGATAGTTATAGATTGACATTGAGGCTGGAATAGGAAGATTAAATGGGGAGGGAGTAGAAGGGGATGCTGAAGGATGGGCTTCATGGAGGGATAGATTAAAAAGATGGACCATTTGAAGTGTCCTATGGAATTCTACACAGTAGACCCTAATTAAAATATTTTCATATATGAAAGACATCTAAGTTAGAATGAAAAAAAAATAACAAGGATACAAAACCCTAAATAGATTTTTTTTTTGCCATCAAAGGAAACCTACAGTACCAGGAAGGGGATTACATCTAAATGAGTCATTAGCCAAAGAGCTTCATGGAAATCCCATTCAATATAGGCTATTGTTAAGACTATTGATTGCTCTCTGCAAACTGATGATAAGGACCTATTACTAAACACAACACCCACATAACTCATTGAACACAGAGAAGTTGTGTTGGCACCTACCTGGAGCTTTCATGACTTCTGAATAGTGTTCATGGTATGGGAAGGGACTCTGCATGCTACAAGAGGAGAAGGGTTAACACCAAGTCAGTTACAAACCATGTGATCTATATTGATGACCTGCCTGCAAGAGACACTGGTACAGCAGTGGCACAAAATCTGTGGGAGTAACAAGCCACTATCTGATTGGAATCAAGGCTCATTCCATAGATGTAACCCATGCCCAACACTGCGCAAGTGACCAAGAACCTGAGGGTAGATCGGTCATAGATCTAAGGGGAAAACAAATACCATTGTTCTTCTAAAGGAATATAGTAATAAAATTACTTCAAATAATGTTCAGCTATACTCACAGATTAGTATCCTGCTCGTCCATCATCATAGAAACTTACCCTTGCTGTATAAGTAATCAAATACAGAAACACACAACTAGAAAATGTGCAGTGTGAGAGGCCTTGGAACCTCAGTCCTAAATGGAACATCTCTATCAAATACCTCAGGGCTGAGAGAACTCTACAGAAGAAGAAACAAAAATATTAAAAGATCCAGTGTAGATGGAAAACACCAAGGAAACAAGGCTCCTGCACATAAAAGAATCAACTCACATATGAATCCACAGAGACTATGGGAACATGCACAGAGTCTGCACAGGTCTAAGTCAGATGGGTCTCAGCACCAAGAGGTGAAGTAGACACAAGTCCTTATCCCTAACTCAGAAGCTATTTCCAACCGATAACTGTTCACAAAGGAGAAATTTGTTTTATCCTATGGAGTCTCACTGGGTTTACAAACCACACTAAGGGCAGGCCCAGTGACCAGCAGTAGAAGGCCAATTCAATGCATATTCAACGCTATTTTTGGAAGCTTTCTGTCTCACAATGGTTTGTCTGTATTTTTTTAACCTTACAGATTTTTACATATTATATTTTGGTTTCTGATTTTATTTTTATGGATTTTCTTTGTTTACAAATGTTTGTGTTTCACATTTTTATTTGTTTCTTGTGCTTTTCCTTTGCCTCTTTTTCTGTTTGTTTTATCCTGTTTTTGTTTGTTTATTTTATACTACTATTATTATTAGATATTATTTGTATTCTAAAGAAAAGGTGTAAGAAAAGTTATGGCTTTTGTTGAGGGGAGAAGTGGGAAAGATCTAGATGGAGTTGAGGAAGGGGAAGGTATAATCAGAATATACTATATGAAAATATCTATTTTCAATAAAATAAATGGATGAAATGTAATGCTAGTTAAAGAGTTATAAAATTAGCAAGTTCAAGATTTCTGGTGTACAGCATTGTTATTATAGTTTATGATATTGTGGTTTTGCTGAAATAAGAGGTTTTAAATTTTCTAACCATCTAAATATAAAAAATATATGAGATCATCAATGAGTTATTAAAAAGGAGTGTGGTAAGCATGTCATAATATTTATATATCTATCAAGAGATCATACTGTATTATTTTAAAAATCTATTTGTAATTGTATCTCAATAAATGTGGGTGGAATAGAGACCTGGAGGAAGACTGAAGCCTGGTGTAAGTAATCTGGGAAGACACCTACAGATAGGCTGAGAGAAGGTATTTAACATTCATATCCTAAATAACCACCCATCATGGAATGGGAACAAAATCCAATCTTAAAATTTTCTACTTCATAGACCAGTGTCAGTCAGACTGTATTTAACCAACACCATTGCTTGCAGAAAGAGCTTATGATCAGGGAATCCATAGTAGCAGAGAGCATAGGAGCAAAAGCATGGGTTCTCATTCTCTAAGGATTGAGACTGCAGTTGCTCTGTGTCTGACAATCAAACCATGAACCAGAAACCAAAGCCAGCCCACAGAAACAGTGTCATTCTCCAAGGAGGTCAACTAGTCACACTGCAACTTTGTGACAGATCAACTTATTTTGATCATAACTGACATATTTAAGTTTCAGCTTCACATTTCCATCTCACTGATTATCAGACAGCACTATTAGCTGAGAGCATTTAGGATAATTGTTCTGTGATTAGAGCTGCTGGATTGAAATAAAGGTATACCAGCTGTATTGAAAACATAACCAAACGACTAGCTTAGATGAGATAATCTGCAGGAACAGGGCAAACATAGTATCTTAAGACTTTTACTAATACTTATTGGTAAATAAATCAACAATAATTATTCTGTGCTTCATCCCTGAAAGGTAGAACACATTGTTATAGACACCAAGAGACTGAATTATGAATGGCTATGCTCTCTATTATATATATATATATATATATATATATATATATATATATATATATATATTTACAATGGAGTTACTCTGTAACAGGGCAACAATGTCCTTAATAGACATCACAGGCTAACAAATCAAAAGTCCAGTATCAGGAATGGGCTACATCTTTTGGAGTTGTTGCACTCAATTTACCTTTACACATGGATCCAATATTATATATTTATCTTAATTCATATACAAAAAGAAATGAGTGAGCCTCCCTGTTTTTCAACATTCAGAACCTTAACATAGCATTATTTTCATTATAGACTAGTATAATGAAAATATAATATTATATATTATAATCAAGTCAGCAGAGTGTGCTGTCTTTAATAGGTGGAACTGTATGCTTTGCCATTGCTTTTGGTAGATGTATTTAGAAAAACAAGTGGAATTTGGGGAAGGTCTCTGATTCTAAGCAGTTACTTGTATAAATATTTGAATTATCTTGCTTTTTCCTTACCCCCAAATTTGATGAGTCTGACTATTTTTTGCTGAATCATTTTAGAATCATGGCAACATAGACACTCATTTACAAAGGATGTAGAAGTAGAAGAATGAGGTGCTTATCTATATAATTCAGCCCCAAATAACCTCAGACAATGAAAATGAGTAGTCTGTGAGCTGAGATATGTGGCTACAATTTTACCTCTGCCAAGGGCACTGTTAGTCATAGATACTTCAAGATAATGGCTATGTTTTTTTTTTCACAAAGTTCTGTTTATTTTGTAATGATACCACTTCTGTTTTCTAGTGCCTTATCTTACAACTATGTTCTCTTGCATCTAAGGCAAATCAAATAACTAAATGACTAATTTCAGTCTGTTTAATTGGCTTATAAAAGTAAATGAAACAAATATTTGCTCATCTAGTTAATATAAGCTCATCAAAATTTCCAGATAGTAATTATCTCCCAAACTTCATGTTGTAGAAATGAACTAGTTGGAGACATGTAGAGAATGATTGTAATGTGGTTAAATTTCATTCATATGGCTATGCACTTGAACTGTGAATTAAATACATTATAATATTTACATTTTGTATTAGACTCTGTTGGGCCATGGGATTCAGTGAGTTATTTTTTTAAATTGTTTATATTCAATTACTTGGCAATTATGCATAATTGATGCATTAGATATGCCACTTTTGAAGGGAGGACCAAATTAAGGTCAGTGATAATTGTTGTTACTGACACTTATTTCTAAACAAATCCTATGAGAATAAAAATGAAAAGGGAAAGTATGTAGTTCTATGTATGGATAATAACTGGTAGCATAGTATATGATTTCTGTATCAATAATCAGTCCTTTTGTCTTCTATTTTAGTAAATAAGTAGAGTTTGCTTCTTTTAAAATTTTTATTTTATTTTACAATATAATTTAGTTCTACATATCAGCCATGGATTCCCTTGTTCTCTCCCCTCCCGCCCCCCTCCCCTTCCCCCCAGCCCACCCCCCATTCCCACCTCCTCCAGGGCAAAGCCTCCCCCAAGGATTGAGATCAACCTGGTAGACTCAGTCCAGGCAGGTCCAGTCCCCTTTTCCCAGGCTGAGCCAAGCGACCCTGCATAAGCCCCAAGTTTCAAACAGCTAACTCATGCACTGAGCACAGGACCTGGTCCCACTGCCTGGATGCCTCCCAAACAGATCAAGCCAATCAACTGTCTCACCTATTCAGAGGGCCTGATCCAGTTGGGGGCCCCTCAACCATTGGTTCATAGTTCATGTGTTTCCATTAGTTTGGCTATTGGTCCCTGTGCTTTATCCAACGTTGGTCTCAACAATTCTCGCTCATATAAACCCTCCTCTTTCTCGATAACTGGACTCCTGGAGCTCCACCTGGGGCCTAGCCATGGATCTCTGCATCCAGTTCCCTCAGTCATTGGATGGGGTTTCTAGCATGACAATTAGGGTGTTTGGCCATCATATCACCAGAGTAGGTCAGTTCGGGCTGTCTCTTGACCATTACCAGCAGTATTGGAATGTCTAGTGCTTTTCCATTTTCCCAGGAAATGAATGATAAAGTACTAGCTATGCTAAATGAAGCATAAAATATCTTGCTATATAATGCAGGAGAATTATATGAAAACCTACTTACCAATTTGACAAATATAGTGTTGTCACAGACATGTGAAGAATTTGAGGTTTGCAGACAGCTACCAGTATAACCTGTTTTACAGTTGCTTACATCAGAGGCTATCACAAAAGAGTGAGGACGTTTGCCCATTTGTCCACCATTGCATCTGTAGCATCTAGCACCTTGCATGGCATATAGTCAGAGTTTACTCACTTTGTCAAATGAACATGAGGTACAGGTGAGTAGATTTATGTGTACGTGCCTTCCAATATGTTCTGTCTGTTAGTTTATTCTGTACTAAGCGAAGAGAGAGACATTGAGGTGAGATGGAAAAACACAAAACTGAAAGGCAATGTAGTTAAAATAGATCATCCTAATTTGGCCAGATATGGATGCAGTGCCATGATGGACATTTAACTCATAATATGCAAAACTATTACTGGGTTAAGTTACCTCACATAACTTGGGAATATGTTCTTTCTGGTCTCTTTAACCTCCATTCCTGAATAATTTTCCTTCCCCTTTCATCCCAAGCACAGTGCTTTTGCTCTACAAAAGATATAGAATTACACTCAGGTTTTCTCTTTTAGTCAAAATAAGCCCTCTTTCTGTGTAACTCAGAGCTCAACAAGATGATACTGTTTATAAACCTCAAACACTTTCGTAAAAAATCAGGAAAGTGTTTAACCTTTTTGGTTATTATTTGAGGCGATTCTTGCTTTATGGAATGTATGAGAGAATTTGAATTGTTCAGGAAATTTCAAATAGTTCCATATTACTTGAGGAAAAATGGAGAGCATAGCCAAAACAAGTTCAAGCTATTTTAATAGCTTAGTTTCAGATTCCTAATGGTGACTACCAAGTTTCTAGCTTGAAAAAATAAGTATGGTCATACTACGATTTACCAAATCTGTAAAAGAGAACAAAGGAGTTTTGTGATAAGATGCCTTGATTTACCTAGCATATTTTAAGTAATATAGGTGTTTGTTTTATTTAGGAAGTATTGCCAGTGGCAACTGGTAAGACAATGTGATAAGCAAATTAGCAGGGAGAAAAAAAATTCCAGCAAGTAAGCAACCTCAGGTGAAATTCCAGAAGGAGTTTTCTGGAACATGAAACCTTGGATATCATAACTTTGATATGCCCGCCTATGAAGATATGCTCCATGTGCCACACGCAGATGAGATAGTTATGAATAATGGTCTACACTTTAATACATGGTATTGTCATAGTTCAATGTTAAAGGCTGGATGCCCCTGACTTATAGCAAGGCAGATGTATCTCAAACACCTGTGTTCCAAGTCACTGGTAGAAAACTAGGCAGATTATGGGGCAGTAATCTCTGTGGACTCTACTCTTTTGTACCTATGGGGAGAATGCTTCAAAGACTGTAAGGCTTTCATTTTAGAAGGACAACAGGTGTTTACCATTGAAAGCCTATTTTTATGTCACTGAAATTTAATTAAAATAAAACTATCATTGGTAAGAAGAATAAAGACCAGATCAAGTGTGGTACCAATATTCTATATTATTTAAAGTAAGAGACAATAGGTTTAACTTGAACAGATTGGGAAATTTAAAAGAATTATGTCTAATAGTTGGGACCAGGAAGGCTCAGTGAACTAGATATCTAGAAATGAGTTGACACTGACTTTGAATGTGGCACATAAGTGATAGATAAATTAAAAATAAAGACAAAAGAACAATTATGGAACTAATATTTAAGTCATGAGTAGAGACAATAGAACCCATGAAGGAGAAGGAGATGAGAAACAAAGGGTCATGCAATCAGGAGAAGATGTGGTTTTAATCATTAAGTAGAGAGGAGCCAGGATGGTGACCAGAACCAAAATCATCAGTCATTTATAAGAGTTTGTACAAGTAAGTGAATTTTGATCACATGATTTAGCAATTAAGGCATATTCTTAACACTAATTAATGGTATATTTGGAAATAAATAGGACTAGAAACTCAATGAATTTGTTTGAGAGTGAATGAACAATGATATTCTTTCAAATGATGTGGTTGTGCCAGGAAGGAATACGTATGTTTAATAAAGGTTACTATCACTGGCTGAGGAAGAAGTCATTTCAGAGGGGATTTTAAACATGAAAAATGGAAGTTAGAGGCTGGATGAATCTGCTGACTGAACAATTAGGCAGACATGTGCTGTAGGACAATCTTTGTACACTATAAATTTGTATTACTCTAATTGACTAATAAAGAACTTACTGGCATATAGCTGAGCAGAAAGAAATTTCATAGAAAAGCCAGACAAGGAGGATGCTGGGTAGAAGAAGGGCAGTTTCTGAGGAGTCATAAGCAGATGCAGAGAGTGAAGGAAGATGACCATGCCATGTTAAAAGAAGATACTGCCATGTGGCAGTGGGTAGATACGAAATATAGGTTAATTTAAAAATGTAAGAGTTAGCTAGTAACAAGGCTGAGCTATTGGCTGAGCATTTATAACTAATAAGAATTTTCTGTGTAGTTATTTGGGAACTGGATAGTGAGAAAGGAAAGTCTGCCTACAGACATGCAAAGCAGACAGCCGATCTAAGAACATAGAGACAATGACATAAATAATACTGAGAGACATGTCTTGGTCAGGAAAAGGACTTTCTCCTGAGATGAGGGAGGGGAAAAAGAGGGGAGGAAGGGAAGCAAGGCAGGAGGAAGGGAGAAATGCATTTGTCTGCACTTTCATAATAAAGACGTTTGTTGGGAGCTCTGCATGTTGTTTGTGAAATGAAGGGTAATGTTTTCTGTCTGTAATAACACTGCTTTAGACTGAAAAACAAACAAATCAGTTTTCTGCTGTGAGGCCCAACATAAACTTTATAATTAATATTAGAGTCTTGAGGAAATGTAATTAATTTTTAATCAAATTGTATGGATGACAAATCAAATTTTATCAAGATAGACTGCACTTCTAAAACTACTATGCAATTTCATGAGAACTGTGGTATAGAAATTCATGATCTTTTTCCAAACCTGTCTTTGAACCTGGTGAGTTGTACAAAAACCTCAGCTAAATAATCTGACCTAGAATACCCAGTTTATGGAATGTCTGGAACCTGTTATTCCTTCGAGTACTTTAATCTAGAAGAAATAATAATTACTAACTTTAAGAGCTTTTTATATTTTCAAATCCTTTCACATATGTCCTCTTTTTTCTTTTGATGAGTAGAAGCAAACTTGGTCAGACATGGATTTACATGAAAATCCTGAAGCAAAGACTAAGAGATGAGAATTGAAACCAACCTTGTGAATATTCCAGAAAGAACTAGAGACATTTGGGGAAATGATCAGTAATGATGCTGATGATTCCTTAAAGGAGAACCGTGGACTTATAGCCTCTAGAAGTGCTACCTAATTAGAATGAGAATGGAAAAAGATTTTATTCATGAACTGGAAAACACCTTAGGCTAAACAATTGTGCCTGTGCAGTCAAAGATCTTGCTGATGGAAAAATGATATGTCGTATGTGATAGGTACTCCAGAATATTTGTGGTTGGAATGAATGTGAATGAAAGAGGAGACTGAATCCCAACTAAAGTGATGTTTCTGAAGCTATAGAACTGATTTTGGGGAGAAGTAATTTTTCTAATGATTAGGTTAATAATTTTTCCATTAAGTTAGGTATTATTTCAAAGGATTGTGGAGGAAACTAAAAAATTACAGATTTAAAATGAGACAGTGCAACAAACTGTAACAGAAATAAGCTGAGTTAACAGGAATTTATAATGCAGCACTAATGAAATGTTTTGGGTTGAGTCCATGTGCCTGGGAGTTTGGACCATGAATCTTCACTCTTGCCAACCTTGCTGGTTATACTAAGAATTAGAATGCAATTTCTAGAGCAAGACAGAACTTACTTTTCTTTCCTCTATGATTTGATGGTTGCCAAATCTGAGTGCAATAGAGATTATTTTTTCCTAAGGTGGCTGAGCTCCAGGTCTACAGATGATATTTTTCTAATTTTTTTTTATCCTCATTTCATTCCCTTTAAGATGGCAACGTTCCTGAACCTTCTGCTCATCACTTACCATTCTGTTCCAGTTAAAAAATGTTTTGTATATCGTTGTCTATGTTATTTCAATAAAAAGTGCTTTATCTAACCACTTCTGGGTTAATTTATAATTGAACTATCTATAAATATTTCTTCATCTTGATGCATGAGGCCGTGTAACTGCTTCATTTTCTGTGTATGTTAAGATAACTAATTTAATTTTCCTTTATTGATTTCCAGAACTAAGACCTGGAAAAGGAAAGAATTAAAAGAGCAAAGGACAGAACAAATCAGAAATTATATGTCTTACTCTTGTGCCAGTAATTAAAGAGATTTCCAAGGAATGGGCCATGTAGTAGCAATTTATTTATTGGACTTAGGGTTAAGAATGGATGTTGCGAGTGTCTGGACATGAAAGGTGACTAGAAAGTGGAACATATTTTTTAAAATACTTTCTTGTAGGTTTCTCATGACAAACTTTTCTTCAACCCAAATATTCAATGTGTTTTAACTTCACAGCCTAATTTGTGTGTGTGTGTGTGTGTGTGTGTGAATATATATCAAAGAAAGCAAGCAAATAGGAGCACAAAACTGTTAGCCCAGTTGTAGAGTGGGATTCTAAATCATTGTTTCTAAGAGCATATCATAAATGTATATCTAATTTGAGTTCACTGTGGTGGTAGGGACACAGAAAGTAACTACAAACAGTGAAAGTGTTAGAGAAAAGAAAAGGATGTCTTCTAAGTTTGAGTCAAGGCATCAGTCAAAGACAAAGATGAAATCCACAGAACTGGTCTTGGTAATGGCTGGTGAATTATCCTCATTGTAAATTGTAGTACACATTAAAATAGGGTGGATGTGTAATGTGGCTCCTAGTGGAGCTAGCATAGAAATACACTTTATAGTCCCAGGTGTGTGTGTGTGTGTGTGTGTGTGTGTGTGTGTGCGCGTGTGTCACAGATACTGTAAACCACACTTAAAGACGTGGAACAAGCTATGAAATTGGTCCTGAGTACACTCTACAACTCAGAATAGATCAACCCTGCTGTACTTTGAATATTTTCTATAGCTACTACTCCCCAAACAAAGCTCTTTGTTTGTTTGTTCTGACTCCAGAATGCAGTTGCATAAGATTCATATTCAGGTCTTTGTAGCTGTAAAGCCTGTTCTCCATTGCAGAAAGCATACTGCATTTGCTTATAAGATGTCTACTTCATCTCACAAAAATATGCAATTTCCATTTTCCTAGGAAATTTTTTTGTTACTAGTTATTTTCATATGTATAATTTTCTCAACTCGGAGAGATGATGTGGTATTGTATTCCCCCAAACATTGTGCATGCTAATAAACTTATCTGCGGTCAGAGACAGAGCAGCCACAATATTAAACATAAAGGATAGGCAGTGGTAGCACATGCCTTTAATCCTACCATTCCAGAGGCAGAAATCCATGTGTTCAAGGATACAGACAGGCATGGTGACTCATTATGCCTCTAATCCCAGAAATCAAACCTTTAATCCCAGGGAGTGGTGGTAGAAAACAGAAAGGTATATAAGGCATGAAGACCAGAAACTAGAAGCATTTAGCTGGTTAAGCATTTGGCTGGTTAAGCATTCAGGCTTTTGAGCAGCAGTTCAGCTGAGACCCATTCTGGATGAGGACTCAGAGGCCTCCAGTCTGAGGAAGCAAGATCAGCTGAGGATCCGGCGAGGTGAGGTAGCTGTGGCTTGTTCTGGCTCTCTGATCTTCCAGTGTTCACCCCAATAACTGGCCTCAGGTTTGATTTTATTAATAAGAACTTTTAAGATTCATGCTACAAGATGATGTGGGATAGGAGGCATCTGGCAATCTTTCCAATGACCAGTGACCTCTTTGCGCAATCAAATATCTATGTCACCCACTTCCAACTTTTAAAACCTGTTTATCCACCCGATGCATCATTTTCAAAGAAGCAACACCATGTACTAGGATCTATATCTACCATGCAACACAGTAATTGAGATATAATTGATATGTGACAAGCAGTTTTTAATTGATCTTTTCTCAGGCCAAAGGTTAAATTGGAAATATAAGAGGTTGTAGCAAAGGGAACAGCATTGGTTTCAGAAAATTCAGGAATTTCATTGGGTTCTAAGAAGGAGGTCTGGGAGTATTAATGAAGTCAGCATTTTGTCTTTATTTAAGAAATCTTACTGTCACCATGGCCTCTGTGATCAACAGCACTGGGTATTTAACAAAAGTTTATTTCTCTTTATGGAGTGTTGAAGGGAAAAGTCCCATCTCGAGAACTGTCTTGTAGGTGATTTGCAAATGTTGGCCACAAGTAGCAGAGAAGCAGAAATCTGTTGACTCTGAATCTAGATAAATCACATAGCTTAGCTATGCAGAAAGGGCTGAAAATTGTGGGTGAGCTTGGCTTGACTTGGAAATTCAGAGTTTAAAAGACATCAATGTTCAAAAAAACACAGTATAAAAATCAAGAACATAATAATGGTGACTAGTGGTTCCCTAAGTGGTAGACGTAAGGTAGAATTGGGAAGCATCTAGCATGGACTTTCCATGGGTCCTGTATTTACTATATTTGTGATGTCATTAGCTTCTTTGTATAGATCCTCAATATTAATTCCCATTTACCCCAATGTATTGGCTCTAGTACAACAGAATTTTAAAGCCCGTGTTTGCTTTTCTGCCAGTAAGATTTGAATGTACACTGAAATA
The DNA here is from genome assembly GCF_004664715.2 of Peromyscus leucopus. NCBI lineage: Eukaryota > Metazoa > Chordata > Mammalia > Rodentia > Cricetidae > Peromyscus > Peromyscus leucopus. The sequence continues at coordinate 14,265,803 of NC_051064.1, read as the reverse complement.
ACATGAAGGCACTCTATAAAGAGGGGCTGAAGGACACATGTTTGGAAGGGCCAGTAGGAGTGGAATTTGGATTTTTGTGGCTGATAAGATCCACTGTAGAAAGATTGGTGAAATTTGTTAGTTTTTCCCCATAAACAACAGTTCTATGTGTGTCACAAATTGCTCCATTTTCTGCATTTTCTGGTTATCCTTTCCTGCTGTATTTTTTTTTTTTTTAAGACTGCATAGGTGGCTGGAATTAATGTTTCTCCTCTTTCCTACTAAGGTCAGCTGAAGTTCCTTAAGGACACTTTTAAAGGCTTATCAAGAGCCTCTCGGTTCTTTTCATTTGTTTTCTTTCTAGCTACTGTACCATCTCCTGGGATGGGTCAGAATCTGGCTGACCATGTGGCTCCTCTGCATAAATTCCCCTCTTAGCAGTCAGCCTCTCTTCAGAATGTGTGTTGGTAAGTCCAGCCTTACTGTCACCATGGCCTCTGTGATCAACAGCACTGGGTATTTAACAAAAGTTGAACAATTCTTTTAGGTTTCCATTGTTCCTTATGAACTGGCTGACCCGAGGAAGGGTGGATATGGGCAAAAATATTAATGTGAAACCACGTGCCAGGCTTTCTTATTTAAATTAGATGGTATTTTTTAAAATTAATTTTGACTATCAGTCTAGTCTTCCTTATATATTTTGGATACAAGTGACTATCCTAAATATTATTTGTAAGTATTTCTCTGTTTTGGCTTGTTTTTTTATTTGTGTTAATAATATCTTTAGGAGTACAGTTCATGTAATTTTTAATTTTGGAGATCATGCTTTGGTAGTATTAACCCAGATATACAAAGATTTTTGTAAAATATTATTTAGCAGTTTTGTGCATCTAGATTTTTGTGTTAGGTCTATGTCTCATCTCAAGTTAAATTTGGGGTGTTGGTGAGGAAGTATGTCTATTGAGAAAGCTATTTATCTTCAGTCTGCTTCAATGATCATATGGTATAGCTTTAACTGTTTAGCATAGGGCATTGTAAAGGATTATTCTCAAAGTTTAACCAAACTCACGTTCCTAGGATAAAATCAAATTGATTGTGGTATGTGTGTGCAAGGGAGAGGGTAGCAGTTGTTTTTTCAGTATAATTTTGTTAATAATTTTTGCACATTGCCAGGTGAGATAGCATACACCTTTAATTCTAGCACTCAGGAATCTCAGGCAGGTGAATTGTTGTGAGTCTATGGCCATCTTGATTTATATAGCAAGTTCCATGGCAGCTAAAGCTAAATAGTGAGATCCTATCTCTAGCAAAGAAAAAACTTTCTGCACATAGGTCCTTGAGATATATTTACATGTAATTTGTTAATATATTTCTCTGATTTTAGTAAAATGGTGATAAAGTTCTCTTAGATTGAATTGTCAGTAGCTCCTTATCAATTATTTGGCAGATTTATACAGATATTTTTTCCTTTTTTATTTTATAATTTAATTTAATTCTACATATCAGCCAAGGATTCTCTTGTTCTCCCCCCGCCCCATCTTCCCCCTAGCCCACCCCCCATTCCCATCTCCTCCAGGGTGAAGACTCCCCCTGAGGATTGAATTCAACCTGGTAGATTCAGTCCAGGCAGGTCCAATCATACTTTAAATGTGTTTGGTAAAATTCAAAGTCAAACAAATAAGCTTGGACTTCTATGTGAGATCTATAACTACATAATCACTTTAGTATTATAAGGGTGTTTAGGTCATCTATTTTTTTTTTTGAATGAAGTAGGTAACTTGGCTTTGTTTGGAGATATTTTAATTTCATCTTAATTATCATAAAATTTTCATATTACCCCTTCAATGTGTTGAACAGATAGTGATGTAATTTCCCATCTTGATGTTGATTAGCTCTTTTTTCCTTTTCTCTATGATTATCCTGGGTGGTAGGTACATCACCACTTGTATGAATTTTAGGACATAAGCTCTTCCTTCTATCCCTCATTCCTTTCCTCTCTCCCTTCTTCCCTTCCTCCCTTCCTTATTGCTTTCTTCCCTCCTTTTCTTCCTTTCTCTATTTCCCTTTTTCTCTGAATCCCCCTCATCTTTCCTTTGTTCTCTTTCTCTCTCTTCCTTCCTCCTCCCCGACAGGCTTTCTTACATTGATCACTATTTTTTTTGTGTGTTTCTCATCAATTCTTTCCACATTTTATTTCTTTTTAAGCAGTGGTATAGGTCTAGGATTCGAGTCCATTTTTCTTTTTATGCCTTTCATCTCTGCTGTCTTGATACTTTTTTTTCTTCAAATGCTGATGATAGAATGAGAGCTTTCTGGAGTTTAAAATTTTAGTAAAGTGCTTACTGCAGAGGAACACCCCTATCATCCACATTACTTCTTTACTCAGAATTTGAATATCTGAACTGATTCCTTAATTTTATTTTTGCTCTTTCTATTAATACTATATGAGATCTAACCTAGCTTTCCAAATTTGTTGCATATTTTATTTTTACTGTCATAATTATGGGTAGGTTTATAGACACAAGTCTTAAAATGCACTGTGTACTATCCAATCACCTTATTCACAATGTGGAAATTTTGAAAATGGATTATTTTAAAAAATTAAAATATATTCTTAAAATAGTTTCAATTAAGGCTAGATATTAATCTATTTTTTTCTGTAGTAGTCTTTAGTACTAAAAATTACTTATTAAAATATCCTAATATAATATTGATAAATATCATAAAGATAATTAGTTCTCTATTTCACAAGAAAATTTGTCTCTACCTGCTCAGACGAATTTGCTTCGCTGAGATACACATAGGAAAACAAAACCAATTAGCTTGCTGTTAAAATTTATAAACTTTAGTAGAGTTTTCTTAGAAATACTGCTAATCACTGATGTCAGATAGCTTGACTGTCTTATACAGAAATAGACTGTAAGAAAGTATTCAAAAACTATTAATAATTTTAAATTTTAAAACTATTTTACCTTTTTATTGAAAAATAGATCATTTTCTCATACAATATACCCTGGTTACCATTTCTCTTTCCTCCACTCCTCCCAACTCCTCTCCACTCTCCCATCCAGACCCACTCATTTTCTGTCTTTCATTAGAAAAGAGCAGGATTCTAATAGATATCACCAAAATGTCACAAAATAAACATAATAAGGTAAGACATACATTTAATCATCGCATCCAAGTTGGACAAAGCAAACCAACAAAAGCAAAAGAGCCCAAGAGCAGGCACCAGAATCAGAGGCCCACTCATTCACACACTCAAGAGTCACATAAAAATATTAAACTGAATGTAGCCAGAGGTTTTCTCTGGTCCAACCAAGCCCCTGCAGTTTGGTGACCCACTTATAAAATAATCACTCAGAAGCTTATATTAATTATAACTGCTTGGGCATTACTCAGGCTTATTACTGACTAGCTCCTATACTTAAATTAACTCATAATTCTTATTTATGTTTAGTCATGTGGCTTGGTACCTTTTCTCAGTTCTGCCTTGTCATCTTGCTTCCTCTGTGTCTGGCTGGTGAGTCCTGACTCAGCTTTTCTCTTCCCAGAATTCTCCTAGTCTGCTTATCCCGCCTATATTTCCTGCCTGGCTATGGGCCAATCAGCATTTTATTTACCAACCAATCAGAGATACACATATTCACCGCATACAGAACGGTATTCCACAACACTTACACTTTTCTGTCTAATCAAAAATGAAGGTTTTAACTTTAACATAGTAAAATTACATATAACAAAGCAGTTATCAAGCAAGAATTACAGTTACAATAGCTAGTCTGTTTATATTTGGCAAAATTAAAGAAAATATTCTATCTATCCTATATTTATGAGTTTAAAGTTCCATATCTAATTTATCTTTTATCATAACCAAGGAAAATTATAACTATCTAGTCTTCAACTGCATCAAAGACCCTAGAAGGATATAATATTACTTAAGTAAATAGGAAATGCATTGTAAGCAACTTCCAAAATTCTGGAAATGACAGAAACAGCTGCCTGCCTAGACTGTCATCCAAAGTTTCTCTGAAACTTTGGCGCATCCATATTCAGTCTATAGGTCTAGAGTCTCTCAGTTGCTTCTCTGTGTTCTGTAGAATGTCTGGCAGTCTTCTCTGTGAAGCAGGAACCTGAAGGACCATCTTGCCTTGCAAAGTTTAGTGGTCCCTTTCCTATGGGTCCTGAATATCCAGTCAATACAACATCTTGTCAAGCAGTCCAGGCAAGAACAGTTTCTTGGCCAAATGGCTATTTTTGCCAAGAAGAAGATAAACTCCATATGGAGTCTCTTTGATGCCCATCTTTCTTTTTGAAGAAAATCAGTACTGCCAGGAGCAGACACGCCTCACTGTCCAGAAAGTCTAAGTTTTTAAAACATTTTAAATGCCATATTTTGCAGGTCTTTGAAATGTTTGAAGATTACCTACCTGATGGGGATGTGGTTTTGTATGTTATGAATATGTGTTGCTCTGATTGGTTGATAAATAAAGCTGTTTGGCCAATGGTGAGGCAAAATAGGGTCAGGTGGGACATTCGAACTAGAGAGAAGGAAGGAAAAAAGGCAGAACAGAGGAGACCTCCATTAGAAGCAAGATGTAAAGGTGCTAGTAAGCCATGAGCCACTTGGTAAATTATAGATTTATAGAAATGGGCTAATTTAAGATATAAGAGCTAGCTAGCAAGAAGCCTGCCATGGCTATAATTTAAAAAATAATATACACCTGTGTGTGCTTATTTGGGTCTGATTGGCTCCAGGACCAGCAGGTGAGAGAGATTTGTCTTGACTGTGGACCAGGTGAGACACAGGAAAACTTTCAGCCACACCTACCTAATTGAAATATATACATACCTAGAAAACCTAACTAATATGGCTCTAAGCGTGATTATCATAGATGACTAGTTATTAATCTGTACTTCTTAATTATACATTACAATTTCAAATGAGCTGTACAAACATAAACCTTAAACAAGAGTAGAAATAGACATACAGTATAACAAAATTAACTTTAAATTGGTATCAATAAATTAAAATCCATAGCAATGTAAAACATTTTAGGCAAGTTGATGCTCTTTAAAAGTAGATTCAATAATCTACCCTTTCAGTCTATCATATCTATATTCTATATTTATATATCATACCCCCTTTCTTCTTTTAGAAAGAGATTGACTAGCCATGGACCTCTGCATCCAGATTCCTCAGTCGTTGGATGGGGTTTCTGGCCTGACTATTAGGGTGTTTTGACCATCCCATCACCAGAGTATGTCAGTTTCAGCTGTCTCTTGACCATTGCCAACAGTCTATTGTGGGGGTATCTTTGTGGATTTCTGTGGGCCTCTCTAGCACTTTGTTTCTTCCTTTTCTCATGTGGTCTTCATTTACCATGGTCTCCTATTCCTTGTTCTCCCTCTCTGTTCTTGATCCAGCTGGGATCTCCCGCTCCCACAGGCTCTTTCCCTTGACCCTCGCCCTTCATTACTCCCACTCATGTCCAGGTTGTTCATGTAGATCTCAGCCATTTCTCTGTCATTGGGCGATCCACGTGTCTTTCTTGGGGTCCTGTTTTCCAGATAGTCTCCCTGGTGATATGAGAAGCAGTCCAGTAACCCTTGTTCCACTTCTAGTATCCTCCTATAAGTGAGTACATACCATATTTGTCTTTCTGAGTCTGGGTTACCTCACTCAGGATGATTCTTTCTAGATCCATCCAGTAGTCCAATTAGTGAGAAAGAGGAGGGTTTATATGAGCGAGAATTTTTGAAACCAAGGTTGGATAAAGCACAGGGACAAATAGCCAAACAAATGGAAACACATGAACTATGAACCAAAGGCTGAGGGGCCCCTAACTGGATCAGGCCCTCTGAATAGATGAGATAGTTGATTGGCTTGATCTGTTTGGGAGGCATCTAGGCAGTGGTACTGGGTCCTGTGCTCATTGTATGAGTTAGCTGTTTGAAACCTGGGGCTTATGCAGGGTCGCTTGGCTCAGTCTGGGAGTAGGGGACTGAACCTGCCTGGATTGAGTCTACCAGGCTGATCTCAGTCCTCGGGGGAGGCTTTGCCCTGGAGGAGGTAGGAATGGAGGGTGGGCTGGGGGGATTGGAAGGGGGGGAGGGGGGAGAACAAGGGAATCCGTGGCTGATATGTAGAACTGAATGGTATTGTAAAATAAAATAAAAGGAAAAAAAATTAGGAATCAGAAAAAAAAAAAGAGATTGACTTTAACCAATAACAATCTGTAACCAACTACCTAAACAAGATAAACATCTATAATCCATTCTTTTTTTTGGGGGGGGGGCGATGTGGGCACAGTGTTCTAGCCTACTTCCTGCTGATAAAGGGTGCTATATTCTTAGGGGATCCTGAGAAAATTAAGAATTATGATCAAGTCCTGACTGGAATAGTCTATGATGTTATATTTTTTGAGCCAGTTGTCCTGAAGCTGTTTTTGGATGTTGGATCATCTGGGCCCCTCAGGGGGTGTTCCTTGATCAAACCATGTTAGCATGGAAGCAATCCACAGGTTCTCATCTTCTGTGGAAACAAAAGCAGAACCTCTCTTTTCCAAAGTAACATATCTTTAGACATACATTTTGAAATCAAGATATCTTTAAAATAGACACACAATTTAACTCAGCAGCTTTTACAATTAAATATCTCTCTGTAGTTAAAAATCCCAAAGACAATATAATCCAGACTCTCTGTGTGATATCGATCTTTATGTGACTTATTTTTATATTACCTTTATTGTCTCTTTAAAGACTTCATTTGTTAAAACTATTTTTTATATAACTGTCTAAATTCATTTTCTTTTCTCTTCCAAGCCTACATACATTTTTTTATACATTGTAAACTATTTAGAGTTTTATTTTATCTGAATCTGTCTTATTGTGAATCTATAATCTTTCTATGACCAGGAGAGATTTTTAAATTGTTAGACTGCATGGCTAGTACAAAAAGCAGCATCCTTGGCTGCTGACTCCACCCACCTCATCTGCCCAATATGGTGGAAGTATGCCTATCATCAACTCTGGGAAGCAGTGTATCTATGTCTCTAAGAAGGAGCATGTTGTCCAGAAACCTCTTTTTTTTCTCTTTTTTCTTTTTGTCTGTATTGGCAAAAGCTAAATCCACCATGCAGCACACTGTGTGGCTTGGAGACCCCACTGTGTACCACTGCAGGAGTCCGCCATGCTGCTTAGCTCAAGTCTTTATGCTATGGTGTCTCAGTACCTTGGCATCTCTATCTCTACCCGCATGAGACATGAAGTAGAAAACTGTTTTGGGTTTCATTGTTGTGTGTTCAGAAGCCCTTTTTAAACTTTTTTAGGCCTTATGGAAATTCGAGAGCCCCACGTTGGTATGCCAAAATGTAGCTGAATGTTTACTTGTGTCCCTCCTGTTCTTGTAGCTGCTCAGACCCAAATAAACAGACAGAGGCTTATATCATTTTCAAACAATATGATCTAATGTCTCAGGCTTCTTGCTGGCTAGATCTTACATCTTAAATTAACCCATTTCTATAAATCTCTACTTTGCCACATGGCTTGTGGCTTTACCGGTACTTTCCATCTTGCTTCTCCTGGTGGTGGCTAGCAGTGTCTCCCTAGCTCTGCCTTTCTCTTTACTCTCTCTCTCTCTCTCTCTCTCTCTCTCTGGTTGGAATGTTCTGCCTAACCTTATTCTGCCTCAGCATTGGCCAAACAGCTTTATTTATCAACTAATCATAGCAACACATATTCACAGCGTACAGAACGACATCCTACAGCAACTGAAAGCTGTAATATATACACAGATACCCTGGTGGAGAGACCTGTAGGCCCTGTGCTTACACCTTTAGTCTCCATGAGTTCATATGAGCTTTGCTTGGTTTATTTAGAGGACTTTGTTCACCTGGTGTCCTCCATTCCCCTTTGCTCTTATATTCCTTCCACTTCCTTTTCAGTGGGCTTCCTTGAGCTCTGCGGGAGAGATTTCATACCAACATCCCATGTAGAGTTGAGTTTTCCAAGGTCTTTCTCTCTCTTTCTCTGTCTGCATATTTCTGGATCTCTATATTTATTTCCATCTTTTATAGGAGGAAGCTTCTCTATCACTGGCCGAATAATGCGCTGATCTGTGAGTATAGCAGAATATCACTGGGAGTCATTTCATCGCGATGTTTTTTTTTTTTTAATTTTTATTTATTTATTTTTGACCACAAGTATTTGGTATTTGAGCTATCTGGTTTCTAGATCTTGGTCACCCAAGCAGTATTGAGTATAGAGTCCATCTTGTGAAGTGGGCCTTATGTCAATTTAGATGTTGATTAGTCACTCCCACAAACTATGTACCATGACTGTCACAGCATATTTTGCAGGTGGGACAGCATTATAGATCCAAGGATTTGTGGCTGGGTTAGTCTTTATGTTTCTCCGTTGATAGCTTACAGAGTACTTTCCCGTACCAAAGACACTAGAACTTATAGGTGCAGGTTCTGTGGAGGCATCAGCTCTAACTCTCCATATTCAATGACTGGTGTGGGTGCTGTCATTGGCAATGCAGCCTTGCTGTCAGTTTGTGGAGAGCAACCTTTGGTTTTGACAACAGACTGGGTTGTTTAGGGATTTCTATGCGGCCCTTTTGGCCAACAACTCAACTGGATGTAACCTAGTCCTAGTACTTGAAGCATAGTTTGGTGACAAGAGCTAGCCAATTAGGACTCTGTCTGACACCCCCATTATTTGGAGATTCCATTAGGATTGTCTTTGAATACTTTAGAAGTTTCTTCTGCACTAGGTTTCCATACCACCCATCTAATGCCTCTCACTTCTAGCTGTCTCTCCCAGAATTCCCTCCCTCAAAACCATCTCATTTCCCCTTCCCCAACTGATCCTCCAGTTACGATCTCCTCTTCCACAGCTCACCCCTAAAATCTATTCTATTTCCCCCTTCTAGGTATATATGTGTCCTCTCTAGTACATTTCTCTACACTTAACTTCTCTGGGTCTACAGATTGTAGCATGCTTATCACTTAATAACTAATATCCACATATAAGTGAATACATAGCGTCTTTATCTTTCTGAGTCTGGGATAGGGATATCTCACTCAAGTTGTTATTTTTTCCATTCAGAGGTGGCAACCAGTCTGTTCTTCCCAATACTTATGTGAGGTTTCTTGCATGGTGTGACTTTGTGGTATTCCTTGGCTCCCAGCTGCCCAGATGCCCTTGTATTAGAAAACTATTTCATCAGTTTTGTGCCACAGATGTGCTTTCCTGGTGCCGGTGCTCCCTCTCTGGGTCTGAGTCCCACTGGTACCCTATCACTCATTTCCAATCCACTGGCAACAGATTTACCTTCCAACTCACAGGTTACTTGGCACTTGATCCATCAGTGGTAATGTGGTAGTTTCCCCTTAGGTAGGTGAGAATGCTATGGTGAATCAGAGGAAGTGATTTTTGAGGGTCTGGCACCCCTCTGGTACTCTTGGAGGCAGAGGTACCCCTAGTCACTGTCTTTATGGCTGTGGCTGACCCTCTTCATTAACTGCCACCCCAACCCCCACAATCCTGCAGTTTTCTTGGGTCTGACTGGCTTATTGCAACTGTTTTTTTTCCCTCTCCCTTTCTGCCTTCCCGTTGAAGCTGCCTGTAACCCCACAGCTTCTCTATGCCCTTGTGGATTTTATGATAGTAGACAACCCTGTTCCTGTCCCCTTTCCATGGATGAAATCTTGTTCCTGAGCTCAGTTTTTCATCTCTTTCTGGCAAGCCTTTGAGTCTCCTCAAAAGCCCTGGTACCAGACAACATGTCTTCTTGGGCAGTAAGCCCTGACCCACTAAATGACTTGGTCCTTATTCAGTTCTCCCTGAGTCTTAGGGACACCCTCAACTACAGGCAGCTATGACCTTTTTTCCTCACCCGCTTCTCATCCATGGAAATGGTGTCATCTATACCCTACCATTTCCCATTTGGATGCCTCTTAGAAAACCTCCAGCTTCTCCACTTGGCACCTGACCTGAAGGACCTCAAACTTATCCATTTTTTAAAAAATCAAATTGGACCTCAATATTTCTTAGATAACAAATCCAAATGGATACCCAATGGCATCCTAGATTCCAATATTATTTGGGACATTTACAACTAATGCAAATGATCAGGGAAATGGAAAGAGATTTTACACATCCATATTTCAGTTTTCTCTTATCTTTGATCTAAGTCCTATCTCTGTTCTTTCTGTTCTCCTACCTAACTCTTCCTAGCTATGAAGCTCAAGCCACTTCTGAACTAGTTAATAAGCCAGCCTCTCTCTCTGGCCTCAACCCTCAGCTCCTACTCTTCCTCTGTCCCCTCCAGTCTCTCCTTCTCCCTTCCCAGTGACAGGTTGCCCTAATCATCACTCTCTGGAACCCACCACCCACCTTCAGCTCACCATTGTAATTTAGTCCTTCTGCTACTGGCTCTCACTCTTCCAAGGGACCTTCTCTAATACCCCCTTCCCAGCCTAACCCAGCCATGGCCATGAGTATCCCTTTGTAGATTTCTGGGATGTATGACTTGATCAAGGTACATATCCTTTTCTTATTAAGTGATCTCTTTCAGATAGAAAAGAGGTTAGGATCTTATACTCCTAATCTCTCCACCTTCATTAAAAAATCCCAATATATCACTCAATCTTACTATCTCACCTTCAATGATGTTTTCATGATTTTTACTAACAACAGTCTCCTTTAGGAGCACAGGAAAGTTTGGGATCAGACTATGGCACATACAGTGAAATTCACCAACTAATGCTGTTCTCCCAGTTGGTGACTGACATGGTCACTGACTGGGACCCATAATAGAACTACAATACCCTGGAGACATTCTAATTAGGTCTCCATAAGGCTGCTCTTAAAGCAGTAAATTATGGAAACCTCCAAGAGATCATCCAGAACAAATTTGAGAACTCATCTAAATTCCTATGCCAACTTATAAAGGCCCTTTTGCAATATACCAATATGGGTCCCAAAACCTCAGATGGAAAATAACTCCTTATGACCTACTTCTTCTCTCAGAGTTTCACTAACATTAGGGCTAAACTTAAATCCCTAGAGAGGGGACCCCTGGCACCATGGGAAGAAATCTTAGCAGTGGACTTTAATATGTACCATGGCAGAGATGCAAAAGCCTGAAAACAAAAATACCTGATGTTGGCTGAGATCTTTCTGCAGGCATAGCAATTGTCTAGGTTCCCTCATCTCCCAAAACCCAAGAACCTCTAGGGCCCTGCTTCAAATGCTGTCAAGTGCTTGAACCAGCTTGAGCTCACATAAACCATCTCAACCATGTACAAGGTGCCACTAAGAGAGATAATGGACTGTTGATTGTCTACACATCCTTCACAACATGGGAACATCAGGCCAAGATCACCCTTTAGCTGACCTCTTAGGCATGGCCATGGATAACTGAGTGGTTCAGGCTCCCTTTGCTTGACTAGCACCATTTCCAACAAGGAGCTGTGGATAGTCATTATGGTATCAGAGGAAGCCATTTCTTTCCTCTTGGACACCAGGGTGACCTACTGGTTCCTAGTGGAACCTACCTCCCCTTCTTGTTGCCTTATTGTCAGGGTAGGGGAACAGCCTCACCAGCCTCACCAAACTCCACCACTGAGTTGTATCTATAGGGGTATCCCCCTTACCCACTTCTTCCTAGTAATACCAGCCTATCATGTCTCCTTTCTGGGATGAACCTCATGTCCTCTATTTCTTTTGTTTCCACCATCTGCTTGACCCAGAGTAATCTCCTCCATTTCCTCCATATCACACAATCTGACATATTCTTTTTCTTGTTGGCCTCCCATGTTCATCCCTGAGTATGGAGCACGCAAAAATGCTCTGTAGCCAAACATTATCCCCTTCTCATCACCTAACTACAAAACCCTTTCATTCCTGTCCAAGGCAAAAGGGAAACATTGCCCACCTGCCTGGTTTTTGTTGTTTGGAAAGTTTTGTCTGTTTTTATGTGGGGATGTGTCTGTCTTCTGGTGTGTTCAAAAGGCTTGTGGGAACATGGGAGCTGAGAAACAAATGGGTTAGGCTCAGGTGGATGTATGAATGATGGTGGCCATCACATGTTTTGTTTCTAATTCATCCTCTTTGAGTGTATGAGCCTTTTCTGTTGTGTTTATTGGCCCTGTTTTAGTTTTCTCTGGCACGGCTAGCTGCCAAATATCATTGCTAATGCCTCTTGCCCTGGCTGCTTTGATAACCAGGGCTCAGAATTTATCTCTGGGCTTTCTGGTCACTGGATTCTGTTTAGCAGGGATTCAAATGTCTTTTGAGTGTGGATAATACTAAAATTGTCTTAATGCTGTTCTGATTTATTGGCTCTGGAGCTGGGTTATGTTTTCCCTCCTCTAGACCTAAGCATGTTTGTCTAAAGATTTCCTTCAAAATCTCTCTCCCATGTCTAGTTGGACACCTGACTGTGACAGAAAGAGGAGGGCAAAACAAGACAAGAGGATTTCAAGGAAGTTGCTTTGAAATAACTTCTCTTAGTAATAACTACTCACCTCTCTGGTAAATAGTTAGATATAATATGTGAAAATTTAAGTAAATTCTGAGGGTCTAAGAAAGTGCCTAAAGATGTGAAAGCTAGTGTTCTAAGGTATGTAAATATAAGTTATAACACTATAAGAAAGTAATTGAAGGTAGTGAAAAATGCTCCAGATTTCTTTCCCCTCTATTTTGAAGGTGCAGAATATTGATCAATAGAGTTCTGATAAGCTGATATAGATCTGGCTGCTATTATCAGTCACAAGCTCAAGATTTTAAATTTCCTTTTGGTTGTCTTTCCTTTGATTGTCTGTCTATCATGCTAGAAATATTTCCGTCCAATATATATGTTCACCTCTCTGGACATAGGAAAACGTTTCATACATTTATTTTATTTTACAATACCATTCAGTTCTACATAACAGCCACAGATTCCCTTGTTCTCCCCCTTTCTGCCCCCTCTCCTTCCCCCCAGCCCGCCCCCCATCTCCACCTCCTCCAGGGCTTTGCCCGGGAATTTCATGCATTTTTAACCCAAAGCTTTTACTATGACTTGAGAGTGATACCTGTTACCTGCTTTTCCTGCAATGTGGATATCAGCATAGAATATAAACAATGGTAATGTTAATATATCTAAAACTTTTTACCTCTTCTTGTAAAGAAAAAAAATCCATGTAAGCTTCAAGGAGTAAAGGGAATCATAGACTTGAATCCATCTCTCACAGGTCAAACAGACTTCAGATAAGTACAGCCTGAGTTTTCCCATCTGCCTATTCCTGAGGGTATGATATTTCTCTCTCTTGGTCTTGAGACTCCTCCTTTCCCTGAACTACCAGGACTATGGGCCTGAAAGTTCCAAATGTATGATTTTCCTTTAAGTTCCTAAACTTTAACATGTATTCCCTAGTCTATATCTATTTCAGCAAATTTCCACTTGACTGACAGATAGCATACAGGAATCAGCTAAAGACTAGAATATTCCAGTGCCTACAAGGCCTGGATTTGCTGAAAGCTGATGTTAACCAGTTCAGCTGGTATGATTTCTCCTTGTCTATTCAGCTGGATCAGATAACCAGATTCCTATGATGAGTGCCCCATTGCCTGAATCCCCTCCCAGCCTTTGACTAGCATTCCAGCTGTCCTAGGCCTTGACAATGAAATCTTAATTTCAGCAGGAAGGAGTTTCAGAAGAGAGCACATTACCCCTTTTCCTTTATAAAAAGCTGGATTGTTAGGAAAAAGGAAACTCCCTGGCATAGGGGACAAAATGGCTACCTATAGTACCTACTACAGGTATATACTAGCAAGTATATACTTTGCTAGTATAGACTAGCAAAGGTACCTTTTAAAACCAAATAGACTGAAATATATCAACAGGTAGATTCATTAGCTGAAATAGTTCTACAATATGATAGGACACTTGACCTGATTTATGCAGAACAAGGAGGTTAATGTGTGGCTTTAAGAACAATTATTGTTTCTATGCAAACCACTTGAAAATCATTAGCAAAATTTGGTGAGAATCTACTAACAGTGGAGAAGGATGGACTTTGCCTTTTCCTTAAGGAGGATGTTGCTTCTATGTCAACCAATCAGATATAATAAAAGACAAAATCTGACAACTCCAGACTGATTTCCAAAAACATAAGGAACAGATTGATGCCTCTGGCCAATAGATTGTTGACAGTTCAATATGGAGTGAGATAGTGCTTTTCTGAACTCCCCTTTCACCTCCTTTTCCTGATCTACTAATTGCTTCCTATCTTGTAAGCTTCTTGTCCAGCTTTCTTCAACAACAATTTCAAAGGATTTCTAATCAGATTCTTAATCAATTGTTATTACAGAATTATCAGCCCCTACCTATGGAATCAGAGACCTTCAACCACCAATGACACCCTGACAGTGAAAAACAAGCTTGCACCAAAGGACTTCAATGCCCCCATACAACAGGAAGTAGTCTAACAATGATGTTACCATTTCCTTTCTATTAGTTTTCTGTAGCAAAGAAGAAAAGGAAGAAATGTAGGCTAATAGGCCAGTGAAAAATAACCCTTCCACTGGCTTCTCCTAAGCTCTGAGACTTGGAAATCACCACCAAAGTGACTCAGAGTTAACAGCCAAACAATGTTTCAGAGATAATGGCCAAGCAATATGTCCAGCTGCAATGTACTTTTTAACTAGCTAAGTTCCAATGATTATAAAAGCCTGTTCCTCCAACCACCACTGCTGTGTCTTTTTGAAGTCACAAGTAGTCACCATTCTGTCCTCTCCAATAAATCTCTTGTGTAAGGTTTATTCCATGGTGTAAATTTATGGTATTCCTTGGCTCCCTACAACCAAGATGCCCTTGTGTCAGAAAATTCCTTTTAAACATATATGGAAAATAACTGAATAAAATACTTGCAAACAGAAACCAAGAATACACAAAAAAGATCATCCACCTGATTAAGTAGGCTTCATCCCAGAGATGAAGGGATGGTTAAATAAGTGAAAATCAACAAATATAACCTACCATATAAACAGACTGAAAGAAAACAAACTCACATGATTATCTCATTAGATTCAGAAAACACCTTTGACAATGTCCAACACCCATTCATGATAAAAGTCCTGGAGAGATTAGGGATACAAAGTATATACCTAAACATAGTAAGAGCAATTTGCAGAAAGCCCACAGCCAACATCAATTTAAATGATGAGAAACTCAAAGCAATTCCACTAAAATCAGGAACAAGACACGGTTTGCCCACTCTCTCCATACACATTCAACATTGTGCTTGAAGTCTTAGCTACAGCAATAAAACAGTTGAAGAAGATCAAGCAGACACAAATTGGAGAGGAAGAAGTCAAAATATTGTTATTTTAGGGATATATATATATATATATATATCCCTAAAAATTCTACCAGACAAATCTTATAGCTAATAAACACTTTCAGCAATGTTGTGGGATAAAAACTATTAACTCACAAAAAAATCAGTAGCCTTTCCATATGCCAATGATAATTGGATTGAGAAAGAAATCAAGGAAACAACACCTTTCACAATAGCCTCAAATAATATAAAATATCCTGGGTTCACTCTAATTAAGCAAATGAAAGTCTGGTGTGATATAAAGTTCAGCTCTTGGCAAAAAGCGATTGAAGAAGATATAAAAAGATGGAAAGACCTTACATGTTCATGGATTGGCAGGATTAACATAGTAAAAATGGACAATCTATCAAAATCAATCTACAGATTAAATGAAAGCCCCATCAAAATTCTAACATAATTCCTTCATAGATCTTGAAAGGATTACTCTCAGTGTCATATGGAAATATAAAAGCTCACTAAAACAATCCTAAACAATAAAAGGACTGTTAGAGGTCTCCAAAGCTAGAGTAAAAAAAATCACATGGTATTGGCATAAAATAGACATGCTGACCAATGTACTGGAATTTTGTCCTTAGACATAAATTCAAATATGTATGAACATATGCTTTTTTAAAGAAGCCAAAAATACACACTGTAAAAAAGATGACATCTTTAAGAGGTAGTACTGGTCAAACTGCTTGTAGAAGAGTGCAAACAGCAGGACACAGCTTCCTGAATAGAACACCAATAGCACAGGCACTAAGACTGCCAACTAATGAATGGGACGTCATGAAACTGAAAAGCTTCTGCAAGGCAGAGAGCACTGTCAATAGGACAATATAGCAGCTTACAGAATGGGAAAAGGTTTTCACCAAGTCTATATCTGATAAACTAATATCCAAAATATGTAAAGATTTACAAAACAAAACAAAAAACCCTATAAATAATCCAATTAGAAATGGAGTACAGGAGTCCTTCCCCACACCCCCAGCAGGCTACCAAGGTACATTTGGACAAATAGATGAGTGACTGGCCTCTCAGCTGTACTGCCCCAAAGTCCAGACCCTAACTAAACCCCAGGGCACATTCTGTGTCTCTTCCCTTCCTATCTCAGCAACAGCAAGGCATCAGGATCCTGCGCCCTCTTCTGATAGGACCCCAATGCTCGGGTACAGTTCCCACCAGCCTGAAGGAGGTGAGATACCTGCCTCCAGGCTGTGCCCCCACTCCTGCCACCCACTGAACAAGGCCCTGCCAAGACCCACTCCACTGCGCAACAGCAAGCACTAGAATACCTTCCCCGTGGTGGCCAGCCCTCCCTTGTAAACCCAGCAGACTACATAAGACCAGGTTCAAAACACAACAGCTGGAAGAACAGGCAGAGGCACAAGCCACACCAGTGGAAGAAAAGATGAGTAAATGCCACTGTAAGAATACATTCGACAGGAATCCACAAGGATAACACTAACTGAGACTCATAGCAATAATGGAGAGGGAGGGGGAGCTTACCTTCCCCATAATCAGATTAGTGACTAGCCTGTCATCACAGAACCTACATCCAGTAACTGATGGAAGCAGATGCAGAGATCCACAGTGAAGCACTATGCTGAAATCCCAGACTTCAGTTGAAGAGATGGAGGAGGACTCACAGGAGCTAGTGAGGTCAAGGTCATGAAGGAGAAAACCACAGAGACAGCTGACCCATGGTGGTGGGAGGTCATGAATTCTGGCCTGTCATCTGGGAACATGATTGGGACCAAACTAGGTCCTTTGAATGTTGGTGACAGTTATGTGACCAACATATGGTGACAGTTGGTGACAGGTGGCTAGATCTGTTTGGGGAGCCCCTGGCAGTGGGACCAGGATTTATCCTGGGTGCATGAAATGGTTTCTTGGAAAACATTCCCTGGGGTGGGATACCTTGCTCAGCCTTGACACAGTGGGGAGGGATTTGAACATTCCAGTGCAACTGAAACAAGAAAACAAATTTAAAAATTACTTTATGAAGATGATAGAGTTTCTTAAAGAGGAAATTAAAAATTCCCTTAAGATAATTGAGCAAAAAAACAAAGAAAATATTGGAAGAAATCTGTGAGTCTCTAAAGAAAGCAATGAAAGCCAAGAAAAAAAAAAAAACAGTCAAACAGGTGAAAGAAATGGTTGAAGACTTGAAAACTGAAATATAAACAAAGAAAACACAAACGGAGGGAATGCTGGAAATGGAAAAACTGGGGATGCGAACATGAACTATAGATGCAAGCATCACCAAAAGAATACATGAGATGGAACAGAAACTACTAGGCTTTGAAAACACAATAGAGGAAATAGATTCATCAGTCAAAGAAAATGATAAATCCAATAAATTCCTCACACAAAACATCCAGGAAATCTAGGACACCATGAAAAGACCAAACCTACGAATAATGGGGATAGAAGATGAAGAATCCCAGCTAAAAGGTACAGAAAATACATTCAACAAAATCATAGAAGAAAACTTTCCCAACCTAAAGAAGGACAAGTCTATAAAGGTACAAGAAACTTACAGAACACCAAATAGGCTGAACCAAAAGAAAAAGTCCCCTTGCCACATAATAAAACAGTAAACATGCAGAATAAAGAAAAAATTTTAAGAGCTTCAAAGAAAAGAGGTCAATCATTAAATCAACAAATCTGGGATTGTTTACATTCACAAATGCTATAAATTAGGGCCTTTGCTTAAGTCTTGAGAGATGGTTGTTAAACTTTACTAGTACAGCACTGAGTATAGCCCTGAGAAATCTTGAATCTATCCAGTTTCCATCGAGAATGCAGTGGAATTCTAGACTTCATTTTAAAGTCAAAACAAAAGTTCACTGGGTGTTTTGAGGATTTAATTATGTAGGGGAAAGGGCACCAATCAAATCATTGTGAAAGGGAGACAAGGTGGTTTCTTAAAGGTCTTCTAGTTTTATACACTCCTGTTGTTGGGCTGAGAAATGTCAAAAGTGAGGTGACCATCAGGCAAAGCATGGATGCTTTTTGTATGCCATCCATAGAGGTGGATTTTATTATCTTGCAGTGATTGGACTGCAAGTTTGCCAGTGAGAACAATAGCATGTTCTCTATTTTGGAAGGTTTCTTTGTAAATATTACAAAGGACAGATATAAACTATCAGAAGAAAAGAAAGTACGGAGATTATTAGAGAACTACATGAACTCAGTGGTGTGCTGTCAACATACATGGGCATATATGTCACATTACACTCACCTTTTTTGTTGAGACAAAGTTTCTCTGTGTAGCTTTGCACCTTTCCTGGAACTCAAGGTTGGCCTTGAACTCACAAAGATCTGCCTGCCTCTGGCTCCCGAGTGCTTGGATTAAAGGCCTGTGCCACCATCATCCTGCCTACACTCACTGTGGTGGTATGCTGTTCCCAAAAATATTGTGCACCCTAATAAACTTATCTGGTGACAGAGACAGAACAACCACAAAGGCTAGAAAGTGGTGGCACTCATACCTTTAATCCTAGCACTCCAGAGGTAGAAATCCCTCTGGATCTCTGTGAGTTCAAGGCCACATTGGAAATGGCCAGGCATGGTGGGTGACACAGGCCTTTAATCCCAGAAATCGAGACTTTAATCCCAGGGAGTGGTGGTACAAAGCAGAAAGGAATATAAGGCATGAGGACCAGAAACTAGAAGCATTTGGCTGGTTAAGCTTTCAGGCTTCTAGCAGCAGTTCAGCTGAGAGCCATTGAGATGAGGACACAGATGCTTCCAGTCTGAGGAAACAAGGTCAGCTGAGAAGTTGGCCAGGTGGGGTTAGCTGTGGCTTGTTCTGTCTCTCTGATCTTCCAGTGCTCACCCCAATACCTGGCTCAGGTTTGATTTTATTAATAAGAACTTTTAAGATTCATGCTACAACTCGCCTTTAAATATTTTTTTTCTTATTAAGGTAATTTTGAACTTGATGACATGGTTATTGCCATGCTTGCGATCTCCATATTTTATATCATATAAATCTGTGTCGTATGTGCTCAAAAACATTTGTAGTACATTTCTTATACTAATATTCACATACAAACCCAGCATCCATCTATACAAAAGTATTTGTGAACTGTGAATTCACTTTTGTAGTGTGTGAAGTCATTTCTAGACATGTTAACTTATCCAAGAGTGAGTCATTTTCATTTCTAGCTAGAGATCAAGAAAGAACCCACAAGATTGTTAATTAGCCAAAACATCCTTCATTCCAAATAGTTAAAGACTTTCAAGCCAATTAAAAAGATTCATGAAATTGTGCTCTGGCAGATTCTGGCAGCTGGGACTTTGGTTTGGGTTGACAGGCGATATGCCTTGAAGTTTTCATGGCACCACTGTAACACGCAGCTAATGTTACAAACACACCAGTCATAATTCTACTCATGCTGTGCAATGGCACAGCATCATCCCGGAGAAAAATGGCTCGCTTGTTACTGTGCATGTATGTCTTTTCTAATATGAGCTTAATGAGTTTCTTCATATATAGGACTACTGAAGTTCTAAAAGGAAATGAGTATGCATATTAGATTAGAAATTAAGTACTTTCTATGCTGACAGTTTTGCCTTTGTGTGTCTGAATATATTATTAGTGCCTAAGCTTTATTTTCTTTGTTAGTGAGTACTCAGTTAAATTTCATGATTCATTGTTTCATTTATACTTCAGAGCCCTGAATTAAGTCCTCTTACCTCATATGAATGACTCAATGACAGTTTCTACCCCATGTCTCTGTCTCTCCTGTGTTGTTGTAAATAAACCCGAGACCTGGCCATGGATCTCTGCATCTGCTTCCATCAGTCACTGGATGAGGGTTCTATGATGACAGTTGGGTGTTCAGTCATCCAATCACCAGAGTAGGTCAGCTCAGGCACCCTCTCCACTATTGCCAATAGTCTATGGTGAAGTCATCTTCGTGGATTCTTGGGAACCTCCCTAGCACTCTGCTTCTCCCTACCCCCATGGTGCCTTCATTTATCATTTTATCTCTTTCCTTGTTCTCCCACTCTATTCCTGTTCCAGCTTGAACCTCCTGTTCCCCTAGGCTCTCATTACCCCCTCATTCCCAGTTTACTCATCTAGATCTCACCCACTTCTCCATTACTGAGTGATCCTTGCATCTTTCCTAGGGTCCTCCTTACTAGCTAGCCTCTCTGGAGCTGTGGTTTACAGTCTGGTTATCCTTTGCTTTACATCTAGTATCCATTTATGAGTGAGTATGTACTATGTTTGTCCTTGTGTGTCTGGGTTACCTCACTCAGGATGATATTTTCTAGTTCCATCCATTTGCCTGCAAAACTCACGATGTCATTGGAAGCAGATGCAGAGATCCATGGCCAGGTCCCAGGGGGAGCTCCAGGAGTCCAATCAATGAGAGAGAGGAGGGATTCTATGAGCAAGAGATATGAAGGCCATGATTGGAAAAAGTACAGAGACAACTAGCCAAACTAGTGGAGACACATGAATTGTAGACCAATAGCTGAGGAGGCCCCATGGTACTGGACTAGGCCCTCTGGATAAACAAGAAAGTTATTTAGCTTGAACTGTTTAGGGGGCCCCCAGGCAGTGTTAATGTGACCTATCCCTAGTGCATGAGCAGGCTTTTTGGAGCCCAGTGCTTATGGTGGGACATTTTGTGCAGCCTTGGTGCAGGGAGGAGGGGTTTTGACCTGCCTCAGCTGAATGCACCAGGCTCTGTTGACTTCCCATGGGAGACCTTGCCTTGGAGGAGGTGAGAATGAGGGGTGAGTTTCGGGGAAGGGCTGGGTGGAGGGAGTAGGGAGGACAGGGGAGTCTGTGATTGGTGTATAAAATGAATAGAAAATCTCTTAATTAAAAAAAGAAGAAAAGAAAAAAGAAAAAAATAAACCTGAAGTCTCCAAGCACTTTCTCTCTGTAGATTTTGTTCACATTTACAGCTTTAATTGTCTTTGTGATGTTAAGCTCTAAATCTTCAACTCAGCCCTATCCTTTTGCTCAACTTCTAACTGAAAATATTCATTGTCCCAAGCTCTCAACCTCAATGCTCAACAATAACTCTTTGGGCTGATTATAATAGCATAGTTACTCTTACTAAAGACTGCAGCATTATTATACAGGTTCAAGCTTCAAACATTACAAGTATATTTCCTTTATATATTAAAATTTAATGGCTACATATATTCATTCATCATGTTTGTTTAAAATTTATTTAAACTTGTTTTATGGTGTTGGAAGTCAAATTCAGGACCTTGCTCATGCTAGGCAAGTGTTCTATAACTAAACTACATCCTCAGCCAATTGCTAGCTTTATGACTTTCTCCACTCAATTTATTCATCATCCTCAATGATTATATAACTTACTGTTTTACTTCCTCTAATCTATTGTTCTAATTACTGTTCAAATTTTCCAAATAGATCTCTTGAGAGTGTATTGTCATCACTACACTCTGATAAATTCAGACCATCAGTGACAGATTCTGTATTCCTATGTCCAGATGTTTAGTTGGTTTACAGTCTTTGCTTAGCCAGGATGTGCCCAATCTTCTCACATAATAGTAGGATGAGCTTTGCTTATCCATCAGTGTACCAGTCATATTACATATCCTTTTGGATATATACTTTTTCTCTTAAAATGAATTTTATTCCTATTTTATAAAATTGGTCAGTCAATATCTAAGAACAGTATTTCTAATTAATCTACTTTCAATCCCCTGATGTACATGGTCTAATCATGGAAATGTATACTGTAGTTGCAACTCCAATTTTGGAGGATTAGTGAAATAATGAATAGGAACATATGAGAAAGATTTTTATTGTATTTCTAGATGTGTAGAATCTGGAATGTTTTCCTCATTCAATTGAAAGTTACCACTTCTTCAGAAATGTGACTATTTTCCAAAAGAATGGAATGGAAACAAATCTTGGTTAAGGGTTAGATTTTGGGAGACATTGGTATTAAGCTTTATACTTACTAAATTCCTATAAAGTAGAGTTTCCCTCAATGATACCTCACATTAAGACTTCTCTGAGAATCATTTTTTTTGTGTGTTTTACTTAGTAATAATTATCAACTTGAAATAACCCAGAATCACTTGAAAAGAAAACAATTGAGTGATTGTCTTTTTTGAGTTGATCTGTGGGCATGTATAGGAGAGATTTTCTTAATTTTTTTTATTGGATGTACGAGTGATTAGACTATTGTGGGGTCACCCTTCACCAAGCAGATGGCCTTGTACTGTGTGAAGAAGTTGGATGAGCATGAACCTGAATAGGCAAGAAAGATAATTGTCAAGCAGCATCCCTCCCTGGTTCCAGCCTCCAGGTTCCTGCCCTGACTTCCTTCAGTGATGGATTGTGACCTGAGTGGGAGCCAAAACAAGCCCCTTTCTTCCCCAAGTAACCTCTTGTTAGAGTATTTTATCACAATGACAAAAATGAAACTAGAATGATTGTTTTAGTCTCCTTTTGCTGTCATCAGGAAACACATGATATTAAATTACTTTCAGTTCAGGAGATGGGAAAGTCCAAGATACAAGTACTGGCATTGTGATTCAAGTATTGGTGTTTGCTGAAGGCCCTTCTATTGTGTCCTTTGATGACAAATTGAAGAAATTCAATGATGGTGGGGGATGGGGTGGAGGATAGAGAGTGGGGGAGGGATGCAAACACTGTGAACTCATAAGTTAAGAAGAGCAAATCACCTAGGCTAGCTCCTCTGATCTCATTTATAAGGCATTCATTCTAAATCAGAACACTTCCCAAAAGCCTCACCTTTTTAAATGCCATGAGAACATGTACTATGTTTCAATAAGAATTCTCAAGGGGACACATTCAAGACACTCTGCTTTTATTATTTATTTAGAGTTTGGCATTTGCTGTCTTCACTTGACTTACACTTGCAACAATTCTTTTTAAAATCTGCCAGACTTCTTTATTTCTAGTATGTATTCATGACGCTCAACACTCAGCTTGATAAAAAAGAACAGTGTCCTTGATATCCATGGCTCATTTAGAACTGACAGCTGCTTACTAGAAGGAGAATGAATAATGTCATAAAGCAAGGAAATCCAAGACGATTTCAATACAACCTTCTGATCAGCAAACTATGTATATGGAGCTCGATGAGCTTTTAAAAACTGATTAATACTTGCCATGAAGAAAGCTCTTGTTTAGGGTTTGGGCACTGGTACTGGCTGTCAGGTTTTAAGTATACAAATTTTATTTCATTTTGGTGCTTTTTATTTTTACTTTTGTAGTGCTAGGATTGAACCCAGTTCCTTTTTTCTCTCCTTTGATCTTGGTTATTTTTTTAATTTGGAATTTTTCATATACTATTTTCTGAGCATGCTTTTTCCCTCCAGCTCCTCCTAGAGGCTTTCTACTTCCCCACCCACCCAAGCTCTCTTTCTAGAAATCAAGCAATCAAACAACAACAAAAATCAAACCAGATCTTTTTATAAAAAGAAAAGCCACAAGAAACACACACACACACACACACACACACACACACACACCATCCTAAACACAAACTGGATACTGTAACTTACAAGCAAAAGACTAGTATGACAAAAAATGCACAAACAAAGCAAAATGAGACAAAATTCTATGGAAATACCATTGAGTTTATTTTGTGTTGACCATCTACTGCTGGCATGGGCCTACCCTTAAGTGTAGTTAATGTATCTAATAGGACTCCATTGGAGAAAACTTCCTTTGCAAGCCAATTTCAGTTGACAATAGACTCTTGGTAAGGGCTAAGAGCCAGTGTCAACTTCCCCTCTCAGTGCTGGCATCCCATCCAGCTTGAACCTCTGCAGGTTCTGTGCTTGCTGCCAGTCTCTGATCTCATATGTAGACCAATCCTGTTGTATCTAAAAAACAATATTTTCTTGGAGTCATTCATCCCTCTGGTTCTTACAGTCTTTCTGCCTCCTGTTCTTTGTGGCTCCCTGGACCTTGAGGGAGGGCTTTGATGAAGACATCCCATTTTGAAGAGAATATTCTAAAGTCTTTCACTCTCTGTACACTGTACAGTTGTGGCTCTCTTTTGTAATTCCTATCTACTGCAAAAGGAAGCTTTCTCTTATGATGCCTGGTCAAGGCACTAATCTACGTGTATAGCAGAATGTTGTTAGCAGTCATTTTATTACAGGGTAAACCCAATTCTTTTTTTTTCTTGAGACAAGGTTTCTCTGGAATTCATTCTGTAGCCCAGGCTGGTCTTGAACTAACAGAGATTCACCTGCCTCTGCCTTGCGAGTGCTGGGATTAAAGGTGTGCACCACCACTGCCCAGCAACCAAATCTTTATGCATGTTAAATCAATGCCACTGATCTGCTTTTTTCAGCTCTTACTTTTTCCCCAAAATCTCACTATATAGCTCAAGCTGTTTTTAAGCTTGCTATGAAGCTCAGGCTAGGAAGACTCAAGCTCATAACACTCCTGACTTAGTCTACTGAATAC
Organism: Peromyscus leucopus; assembly: GCF_004664715.2. Classification (NCBI taxonomy): domain Eukaryota; kingdom Metazoa; phylum Chordata; class Mammalia; order Rodentia; family Cricetidae; genus Peromyscus; species Peromyscus leucopus. Next base: position 14,240,990 of record NC_051064.1, on the reverse strand, counting down.
TTAGGATACATTTGGCTTCAATAATTGTTCACACCTGTCAGTTGCATCATGTGTGGGGTGTTATCACACCTAAAGAACCAAAGTTCAATACATCTCTTCCTAATGTTTGATCTACCACTCAATCATTAAGAATTGTCAAGCAAGCAGTTTGTTCTGTAATTCCTTCTCTTTCTAAGTAATGATGAGTCTCTTTAATCCAGAGTTCTCATAGGGAAGGAATACATGTTTTAAGGGTGTTTATTACTGATCTTGACATATACTATAAAACAAATACTGATTGCTGTCCTCATATTTCTTTTTTATGTATTTATTCTGTCACTTTAAAATTGCTGTTTAATTTTAATAATATGTAATAATAACTATATGCTACATTTTAAGCCTTTACCTCTCTTTATCCTCTTACAGCACTTGAATCATTTGAAATGAATCTGTTACTCATATTCACTGCTCTACTCTGTTAATTTCTCTTAATGCAGAGAGAGAGAAAGCGCACGCATGCGCGCGCACACGCGAGAGAGCGCCAACATACATATTTTCGAGATAAAATGGCACAGACAAAACATTCCCATTCTAAAAAGGGAGTATGAGGATAAGAAGATATTTGATCTAAGCAAGACTGAAATTCACCATGGCAAATGCCACATCCTACAGCTTTATGTCTGTCTTCCTGGGTTTGGAATGGCACCATCTGTGTTTGAGTGTTTTTGGGTAGCCCTACTCCTTTAGCTCTCTGTGAGAGATTCATGCAGCCTCTCTTTTGGTCAGCTCCACCAGTACCCAAAGTTTTCCTCAGTAAATATCCTATACTTCCAACATTTCCAATATCATGGATATTCTTTGTACTTTGGTCAGGGTTCTATAAATAAATAGAACTAATAGAATGAACACACACAGGATTTATTTTGCTAAATATAACTGATAGAATGAATATATATATATATATATATACACACATACAAATATACTCATATATTAAATGGGGGTTCATTAAAAGGACTAGTCATCACATATTGCAACTTTATTACATCTTCATAACTTTACATAATAGGCTGTCAGAGTCTCTGAGTAGAAACTGTTTCTGCAATCTCTGCCTGGCTTCAGTGGCTTTCTAGAACTTTGAAACAAGTCTCCATGACCCCCTCACTCTGGTGTCTTATATGATAGCAAAACTAACACATTGTACATGATAGTGCCAGGTTCTGTTGACAGCTTGAGATGTAGTTTGGGCCTTTGAGACAAGAGTTAGAGAAGCTTCTTAGTGCCTCTGATGTCCAACTTGGGACAACACATCCACTGATAGCTGTTTTCTAAAAAAACATTCCACGTAGTGATAATTTCAGTTTGTACTCTTTCCATTTAAATGAACTTCTGTTTTTATAAGCTGGAGCTTTCAATGAGTGACTATCACCTTCAATGGAGGTGTTTAGGGTTCTAGTGTTGAGTGCATGGTTTCTCAGTGATGATACCAATTTCCTTAACAATTATGGTTCTGTCTCCAATCTGTGTTACTCTACCTTTTCTCATAAAACTGCCCATCTTAATATCTTCCTGCTTTGAATTTTCATTACAAAGTTCACTAAGCGGAGTTAAAATAACTGTGACATAGCCTAGATGTTATGTGGTCTTACATTTTCCTCCAACAATTTAGTCCTTCAATTTTGCTGTTTTGCCTCACCCAAAGTATCAAGGTTTTTCAGGCATAAGATAAATTGCTTATCTTCACTTCTCATAGAATCTTGTTCCCTTCTGAAACATTCTGCTTTTCAAAATTCTCATCAGAATAACACATTAAGGTCTGTTTTTTTTGCATTAGTTTTCCATCAAAGTTCCACAAATTTTTCCACGTATTAGTTCCACAACCCTGTAAGCCACACATGGCTAGGTTTATCATAGCAGTCACCCTGCTTCTCAGTACTGATTATTTCCGCTGTGATAGATTTCCTGGCAAACAATTTGAAAGAGGAAAGACTGATTTTGACTCATAGTGTGAGGGTATATTCCATCCCTGCACAGAAAGCATGGCGGCATGAAGAGCTCAAGAAGTTACTCACTCACATCTTCATAGATGAAGAAGAGATGGGACAGGAAGTGTAGTTGTAATATAAACCTCCTGAGCTCCAATAACCTGCCTCCTGCAGCTAGGCCTCACATTCTGGAGATACTACAACCCCTCAAATAGAGCCAAAAAGGGGATGCTGAGTATTTAAATACATGAGTTTACCAGAGACAGTTCTTATTCATACTACATGTCCCCTAAATAATTTGTTTAATTTTTAGAGTCCTAGCTTTTAGTCAAATATCTAGTTGTTAATATCCATTCTATGTTATATGAGCAAATAAACAGAAGGTATAAGAGTATTAGAAAGGTATCACTAGTCAATTATATAACAAGCAAGGTGTTAGACAAATGGCAGGTGCTTAATAATGTATGGATGACACCTGGCATGTCAGTGTTCTCAGAGAAATGAAACCAAACCATACCTATTTATACATCTACTAGAATGTATACAGCCATGCAGGACACATGTCTTTATCAATATTATGATGGTCCTCCCATAAGATTGTTACATTTAGTAATGTCAAGCCATTCTTACTCTATGAAGGTACACTCTTTTATGTACTCACATAAAAATCTACTAGCACAGTTCTCAGGATGTATCCTGTCATTAACCAGGACATCACCATGTGCAGGTGTCTCTGTGTATATACATAATAAAATTGGTTTGGTGGTTTGCCCAATTATGGGAACTTAGGAACATATTGTAAGCTAGAGACACAAAAGATCCAGTGGTGTCATTTTAATCTGAGTCTTAAGGCTGAATTCAACAGAAGCTAGTACTCTGAGTTCCATCCAGGTGCAAGAGAAGATGGATGGGTACTCTAGTTAGAAAATTGTCAGAGAAAGGAAACTCTTGCACTGATTTCTCATCTTTTCAGATCTCAGATACATTGGGTAAGGCTCACCTCATAGTGAGGAGGGTAATATGCTGTATTCAGCCTGCTGATTAATATGGATTATTCTAAAACTTCCTTATAGAGAGATTTAGAAGAGTGTTTAACCAAATATCCAGCAACTTTGTGAGTTGAAGTGATATATCAAATTAATTATTACACCTGGTTATGTCAATTACTCACTCTTGTTTGTGTCATGTGTTAAAATCTGCAAGTTATATTTATAAATCTCAGTGGTTATCTTCAGAATAACTGAGGTGTTCAGCCTACATTTCTGTAACTGCATCTCCAGAATTTTAAATGTGAAATATCTGACTCACTACTTATGGTTGAATATTAAATATTCCAAGATTTTTCTCATTTCTAATAACTAATTCTTGAATATAAGATGTAATATTAAAGTCAATGGAGTGTATATTCAGTTGTACCTGGTATTTTCTTTCTAGTACAAACTGATTTTTATTGTGCTTCAACTGTAGAGTTCAATGTCATTATTAAAAGCACTCATCATTCTCAATTTAGAATAAACCCCTGATTTACACACAATAACAAGTGGGCTGGTTAGATTTCTTAGTGGTAAAAATATTTGCTGTCAAGGCTCACAATCTGAGTTTGATCACTGAAACCTACACTGTAGAAGGAGAAGGAACTCCCACTTGTTGTTTTCTTATGTCTACATCAGTACTGTGTACATGCACACAAACACACATGTGCAAAACAAATATATAAACTATGTTCTAAAAATAACTAGTCAAAGAATTGCTGAAAAAATTGTCCAGTTCTCTACATTTGTATGATAATACATGGAGGATTAGATTAGACATATATTTAGTATGTATATAATAAACACAGAGGGAACTAAATAATACACATTAAAACAAGGGACTTTCATGATCTATGAAGATCAATTTATTGGACCTATGTGGTTCCTGGTAATATAGCTACAGCTTAAAACCCTTTGAGAGATGTGAATCTTTTCAATGTATTCACAATGTGAACTTTTAATTGTTTTTATAAACATTTATTTTATTATTTTTGAGAGTTTCATATGTGAGCACTCTATTTACATCATTTTTACCCCAACTTCTCCCCTCTTCAATCCCGTGCCCCCCCCCCACAGGTCTTGGGGACAGCTTTGCTGTCATATCTAGAAGACACTATCTTGCAGTAGACAACTTAGTCTTTTGGCTTTTCCAGCCTTTTCTACCCCAGCTGCACTATGTTGCTTGAGCCTAGGTGTAGGGCAGCATTGTAGGCGCATCAGTTGGGGCTGGGCACCACAAAGTCACTTATTCTCTGCATTTTGACGAGTTATGAATCTCTGTAGTTGCTTCTGGCTGCTGCAAAAAGGCTTCTTTGATGAGGGATGAGAGCTGCACTATCTATGGGCCTAAGGATACGCATTCAGAATGCAATTGGGGATTATACTGCTTCAAGCAAGTGAAATTAGTAGATCCCTCTAGATTCAAGGGTCTCACCAGTCACAGGTAGTTGGCTAGGTTTACAGTACCAGGCATGAATTCTGTCCTATTAAGTGGTCTATAAATCCAATTAGATAGCTGTTGGTTACTCTGACAATAGTAGTGACTCCATTCACTTTTGGGAACATCTTGCTATAATGGCTAAGGTATTGTTTACAGGCTTTACATATATTTATAGGCTGATTAAGACTATTGCTTGCTGTTCTCCATTGACAGCTTGTGTGGTACCTTCAGATAGTATGAGAGCTAGTCCTAAGGGGGAAGGTTTACAGATCAGTTCCAGTTTCATTCCTCCAAGTCCTATGTCCAAAGAATGTGCTGTCTTTAGCAATAGTACCTTAGATTCAAGTTCTGAGAGGCAGGAAATGCAATAACTAAGGCCTAAATTGTTTTGTGATTAAAAACATCCAAGAATTTCTGTGATATGTTGACACAAAGCATAGACACTTAATATTAGTCATGAGAATTAATGGAAATGTATGGTTATCAATATTGAGATTATGGTCTTATTCACAAATGACATTATGATATTTCCACTAAGAACTTGAAAACTTTGGAGTAATTTGGGTCATAAAAATATTTTATCACTTGTAAATTTAAAGTTATTATTTTCTGCTTATATATGGGCATATATGCACAGACATGCAAACAGAATCTGATGTCCTTGTCCATTAACATAAAAGAAGAACCTACCCTTTTGGAGGAGGGGATGAGGGGTGAGTCAGGGGTGACTCAGCAGGGGGGAGCAGGAGGAGGGATGAGAGGGGAATCTGTGGTTGGTATGTAAAATGAATAAAAATTATTTTTAAATAAAAAAAAGAAAATCATCCTTGTGGCTGTACTCTGTTTTAAAGGTGAAAATGCCTTTTTTTTCCTTAAATGGAATGTATTTAAAGGGCAAATCTATAAAGTCATACATAAGTGAATAAAAACTTTTATAGGGAAGCAATTTAGATTAAACAGCTTTTTATAAGCAGTTTTCTGGGACTCATATAATGCTATTGCATTGACAGACCTAGCTCTTTAGATTATAATAAATGCATCAACTGTGTGCCATGCCAAAGAAAATACTATATTAAAGATCAATATTACTCTGATACAACTATCTTTGTAGATTATAATAGATGCATCAACTGTGTTCCATGCCAAAGAAAAGACCACATTCAATTCAATTTACTTTTCAAAAAAGGCTTTTTGCTCTTTCACAAGACACAGCAATATTGTGACTATATTAAAGGCTATGTATTGGCAGTAAATTATTTTGAAGTACTGATTGTGTTGCCTTGCCAATTTCATTTTCCAAATCTACTTGATGTACACAAGCAAAGATCATTATATTACTACTGCATGGTCAATGAAAATTCTGCATCTTCCCGAATATGCAGCAGTTACTATTGCCCTCAGATTTATCTCCACATATCGCCCTATTCTATTAACATCTTACTGGCACATTTAGCTAGGACTGTGAGACACTGTGAAATACTAAGGTATTGGTGAAATTATTTTGGCCACTCCACGTAGTTAAAAGGATATTTATTTAATGGCGTAACTCACAAATTAAGTAATGGGTAGGTCGCAGGGTCTGGGGAAGGTGTATTGCAATCCAGCGGTGTTCTCTGGAGCTCTGCACAGTTCACCTTTCACCATTCAGCGTCCCGGCACCAAGAGAGCGCACAGAGCAAGCACTGGCCCATCCAGCTCTCCGGTCCCCAGGCGCCTCCCCTCACCCCGCCTCGTAGGCATGACAGTTGCCAGAGTCTCAATGGGGGTTGGAACTTCCAGATCCAAGCTGGAATGGCTACCCACTACATCTTCCCCTTTTTGTCTAAATAAGAAGGTTCTAAACTAATACAAGACTATATACAAAGGAATGGTTATCAAATATTGTCCAGAAATAATGAGGGATAATGACCTAGATAAAATGTAACTACAACCAATGCAAACAATATCAAGCAAGAAACGCATACTAAAATCCAGAGAAGTATAGAGCATAGGTAAACGGCATGTTATAAAGATCATTCAAAGGTGTCCTATCCTAAAGAACCTGAATCTAATACTTAATATGTTCTATCTAAGATATTATATATACTAAGTTGTAACTATAACTGCTAGTCTTCAATTCCATCAAAGACCTGAGAAGGAACATAATGGTACCTGAGAAATGGTAGATGGATGCAAGCAACTTTCGGGAATCTTGCAAGAGTAGACCAAGACAGCTGGCAGCCTGGGCAGTCACCTAATGTTTCTCAGCATTGTTGGTGCATTTAAATTGGCTACAGGCCTAGAGTATCTGACAGACCATTTTCAGAAGCAGGATTTCTGAAAGACCATCTTACCCTGTCTTGGCAGAGTACAGTGGTCGCTTTCCTTGTGTCCCGCTTGTCCAGAAAGGACAGCATTGCATTTGTACTGTCAGCCATCAAGGCAAGGGCAGTTCTTTGCCCAGTAGGCCATTTTGTGCCAAAAAGACAAATTTCCAAATGGAAATGTCTTAGAAGCCCAACATTCTCTCGGGATCAATTGGTGCAGCCAGGAGCAATTGTGTCTCATGTCAACAGAATTCTAAGTTATTTAAATGCCATATTCTCTAGGTCTATGAAGTGTTTGAAGATTACCTGCCCATCTGACCTATGTATCTGTAAATCTGGATAACCTAACTAACATAACTATAGAGATGACAGGCATAGGCAACTATAAATCTATAAATCTTATCTACCTAAGGACTAAGGCTTCATGTAAATAAGGTAAACAGTCTATAAGCAAATGTATGGTGAAGAACGATGACTTCAAAATTGTGACAATACACAAGATATTTATAACAGAGGTAGGAATATATAGTGCGATATGCAATATGATAATAATCTTAAATATATCAATATACCAAATATCCTAAACAGAAGTAGAACATATATAAAGTATGACAGATATAAATTTACATTTGTATCAATATAAAAATGTTTCAAATAAGAGTAGAAATATATGTACATTGTAACAATTATAGTTGTGTATTTGTATCAATATACAAATTATCTTAAACAGGAGTATAAAAATAGTTTACATTTGTATCAACATATAAGAATCTATAACAGTACAAATTACAGTGCAAATTATCTAAGGTTGCTATTTTACTAAGTTTGTTTACTAGTATATACAATGATTTACCATCACATCTTATACCTATCTGTTCCATTTCTTCTCCCCCCCCCCACTTTTTTTTTTTACAATACTGAGTATCAAAGGCAGTGTTCATGCTTACAGAACACACCGCTATCTAAAACTTAACCTATTAACATCTCTCTGAACTTGAGATTTTTCCTTTTTAAACTTTTAAGAAGGAAAAACTCTAGAGAATTGTATGTGCTACTCAAGGGAATGCTAACAATCAACATGAAGAATTTGTCTTGACAAATGAAATAGTAGGTTGTGTAGACATCCTATATGCAAGCTAAGTCAAGCTTCTGATACAGACATACTCTTGCAGAGCTTCACACTACTTGTTCATCTCAAGCTTTACTTGACTATATACTATCATCTTGAATGATTGTCTGGAAAAGAGTGTCAAATTCTGTCAAACTCTTAGCCTTGATAAATCATTTCAGGTTTGATATATTTTATTACATTTCATTGTATCCCTATTTTTGTTTTTTTAAGTTATAAGCAAATACAATTTACTCATTCTAGCATATAGATAAGTGGACTTTGACAAATGCAGACTTGTGATTTTGCCAGCACATTAATAATATGAAGGTTTCCCAACACTCTTAGAGTTCCCATGTAAAGAAATGCTCCTGCCCACTTTCTAGAAACAATGGTAGATAAATTTATATTCCTATAGTTTTGGAATTTAGGGAACATAACCAGGATTGTAAATTATGTAATCTTTTGGGTCTGTCTTGGTCAAATGCATGTCAGATCCACTCACATTTTTGTGTGAGTCAGTCCTTCATTTACTGTGCAGTCACTCTTTGGTCCAGGGTGTGGACACATCAGTGATTATTAGTTGAATAACATCTGGATCATTTCCAGTTCTGACAATTACAACTAGATCTGATACATTCATATACAAATTTTATGAATACAACTTTTCATTTATTTTTGGCTAAGTGTTTGGCATGGGTTTTTAAGCTATATGATCAATTTATACTTATTATTATAAGAAAACCCTAGCCTGATGGGAGCAGGCTGGTAATTCCAGCTGGAGTGACTGTGGCAGGTGGTTAACAGATTCAAATCCTGATAGGGATACAAAGTGAGTTCAAAATTAGCCTGGGGAACTTAGTGGAACCCTGTCTTATAATAAAAAAATGATAAAAGGATGTATCTCAGTGGTATTGTGTTTGCCTAGCATGAGCCCTTCACTAGATTCAAACCTCAATTATTTATTTATTTATATATTGTTTCAAAATATACCTCCAAATTTATAGAAAAATATAATAATATTTATAATTTCACATCATATCTGAAAGCTGATGGACTGATTAAGTAGTCCTGGCTCCACTTGTAAATGCTGACATGAAATGCCCTCATAAGTCTGTGTGAGCCCCCACTATTATTAAAGGTCAGTGCAACTGCATACTGTAGATATGAGCACACTACCCCACACTTCTGAAGATGTAATGTTCAATGCAAGTTATTACTGGGGTAAAGCAACTCAAAAGCATGGTGAATTATCTGTTGTCTTACACCTTTTAGAACATTTTCTTCCTCTGCTCACCTCTGGCCTTTTATAGGTTTGTTTTCGAGAAATGTTTATTCTGATCATTTGCCAACTTAAATTTGTCTCCCCATTATTAAATCTTCTGAGTTCCCTTTATATTGAGGTTATTAACTGTAGTTGGGAGTTTTTCTGTGTCCTCCCTGTCCACAGCCGCTCAGGCCCAAGTAAACACACAGAGGCTTACATTAATTAAAACTTCTCTGTCATTAGCTCAGGCTTACTACTGACTAACTCTTACATTTAAACTCAGCCCATTTATGTTAATCCATATGTCAGCATATTTTCTGTGACTTTACCTTTGTGCCATTACATGCTGTTCCCTGGACAGCAAGCTGGTGTCTTCTGAATCTGCTCTTTCTCTTCCCAACATTCTCCTCTTCTGCTGGCCCCACCTACACTTTCTGCCTGCTACTGGTCAATCAGCATTTCATTAAACCAGTTTACAAGGGCATTATCCCACAGCATTTTCCCTTTTATGTTTAAACAAAAAGCAAGTTTTTAACTCTAACATAGTAAAATTACATATAATAGAAGAGTTATCAAGCAAGAATTACAGTTACAATATCTAGTCTATTTGTATTTTGTAAATTAAAGAAAATATTATATCTATCCTATGTTTGTGAGTCTAAAGTTTCATATCTAATTTATCTTTTATCATAACCAAGGAAAATTATAACTATCTAGTCTTTAACTACATCCAAGACCTTAGAAGGATATAATATTACCTAAGTAAACAGGAAGAGCATTGTAAGCAACTTCCCAAAATCTAGAATGACAGAGACAAGACAGAATGCATGGACAGTCTGTAATATTGGGGCATCCATCTTCAACCCATAGGCCTAGTCTCTCTGTCTTTTTTCTTCTTCTGTGTGTTCTGTAGAATATCTGGCAGTTTCTTCTGTGAAGCGAGAACCTGAAGGACCGTCTTACCTGGCAAATTTCAGTGGTAATTTTCCTGTGGGTCCTGCATGTCCATTTTGGCTAGCATACTGTCAGCAGTTGATGCAGTGGCACTTTGTTGCCCAGTGGCTAACTTTTGCCACAAGGAAAGTTAACTCCATTTGCATTTTTTTTCAATGTCCAATATTTTCTCTGAAGTAGATTGGTGCTGTGGTGAGCAGACATGTCTCACTATCCATAAAGTTTTTAAAAATATCCTAAATGCCATATTCTGTAGGTCTTTGAAGTATTTGAAGATTACTCACCTAATTGAAATATATCTATGTGTACCTAGAACACTTAACTAACATGACTATAAGTTTAATCATCATGGAGACTAATTATTAATCTGTATTTCTTAATGATACATTACAATTTCAAATGAGCTGCATAAACATAATACCTTATACAAGAGTAGAAATATATATACAGTATAACATAATTAAATTTAAATTTGTATCAATAAACTAAAATCCATAGCAATGTAAAACATTTTAAGCAAGTTGTTGCTCTTTAAATGTAGATTCAATAATCTACCCTTTTATCCTATCATATCTATCTTATATTTCTGTATCAATTAAAACTGCATTAAGTTTGTATTTTAAATATTTTCTTCCATTCCATTAGGTTTTATTTTTATTTTTATTTATTTTTTATTCCTTAATTGCTCCCTCTGCTGCTGTTGAGAAGATATTTCATTCTGTGTAACCCCACCCATTTGTTTCTGGCTTTGTTGCCCTTGCTTTGGGTCATATCCAAATATTTTCATCCAATAAACAGACGTTTATCCACTATATTTTTTTCAATAGTTTTAGAATGTCAGGTCTTATGTGTAAGTCTTAGTGCAGTTTGAGTTGATTTTTGTAATGACAAGGATCCATTAGTATTTTGCATGTAGGGATCCAGGTTTTCTTTTTTTTTTTTAAGATATTTTTCTTTCTCTGTGATGTATTCTTGTAGTATAATCTTTGTTCAAAGGCAATGGATCATAAATGCAAAGATTTACTTGATAAACCTATTGCAAGATTGTTGCTGATCGAGATTACAGTCTCTTGTGGCCTGGCAGTTTTTCTGAAAAGCTCAGCAACATGGAAATTTCCTCCCTCCCCAGCAAAGTTTCCTGCTTTCTACCTGCCCTTACCTGGAGAATTTCCCTGGCCATGAGGACTGACCTTATCTGAGAGCTGTCTTTAAGTTAGATGCCTGATTTATCTTTAGCTTGATCCTTGGCACAGATTCTGGAGAAGATTTGTGCTAGGAGCTCCACTATAGGACCCCACTGCCACATACTGAGTCTTGTGATAGGACTGTGGTATTAATGCAAACTAGGGTTTGTCCCCAGGCTCCCCATCCTATATATTCCTTATACTATGGAATAAAGTTGAGCTGTTTCATGGAAAGCAATCTCCTGGAGGGCTGTCTCCATTGTGCTCATGGCCCCATACAAAGCTCTCTGTAGCAGCTCCTGTCCCTTTGCCCTCATGGACCGGTGGCCAGCAGACTGAGTGGGAAAAGGGGACCCTACATGAATCCACTTTGTTTAATATTACTGACAACATATTTTTTGAACAGTAGTTGAATTGATGGATCTATTGTCATGGCTGATACTTTTTTGTCTTCCTAAAGAAATACTTTCTCCTTTCTCATGCTTCATAATGAAACATCTTTAGTTATGTTTTGTCTTCGTGTTTTCAGTTTTTTGCTGTGTCCTCAGTCCTTTTTGAGGAAACGAGATTTTTTTTTTTTTGGTTTTTCTGTGTAGTTTTGGTGCCTGTCCTCGATCTTGCTATGTAGATCAGGCTGGGATGAAAGGCGTGCATCACTGCCACTGGCCTAGGAAACATGATCTTGAAATCAGACTGTTTTCTGGCATGTCTTTATTTTCAGATTTCCCCACTCATATTCACTTTAGAAAACATTTACTGACTGTGGGGTATGAGTTCTCTGTCTATTGCAGGTACTTCCGGATGCTCTGGGTCAGTTTACCTGACTTCTCTTTCCTATTACATGAATAATAAATTGAATAAATAAATTGAGGCATATACTATATATGTATTAGCAAATGAGATGCATCATTAAGGCTCCTAACACAAAAGACACAAAATATCATTAGGAATATTTTTTCACCTTGATACTCAAAAGAGGAAACAAAATATCATTAGGAATATTTTTTCACCTTGACAATTTGTAAGGGTGCCTTGTTCTCCCCAAGATTCTATCCTTTGTTTTGCATTATAATATTTAAATTTAAAATTGCAATTAACTTTTACATATGACATATTTATGTGGCACAAAAATTTTTTATTTCATGTGTTTTATTGAGAGCTCTCCCACATGATTTGTCTGTATTTTTAAATTTCAGTAGTCTCTCTTCATGGTAATATGATGTGAAATGTTGCTTGTTTGACTCCCATACCTATATAGATTCATTTTTATATTTAAATTGCTAGTTCTTCCCATATTTCTGATGGGAGAGTGAGTGGTCTATCTTTATTTTTATGTTAAATATGAAAATTTATTTCATTTGTAGATATAAAATTCTTTACTTAGAAATGACATTTTTTATAATTCTCTAATTAGTTTCTTAGAATTTTCTTCTGTTTTAGTTTGTTTATTCAGTTTCTGGTATAGCTACAGCCATATCTGTTACTATATGTCTTCTATTTATTCAGGTCTTTATTTTTTTCTGACTTCAGGCTCACAGACACACACACTACATAATTCTTTATCTTTTGAAGAGTTTTTAAAGTTACTTCACCAAAGTTTCAAAAATTCCCAGCAGAACCTTGATTCAACTTATGATAAATTGATAAATTTATAGATCAATTTTTAGAAATAGATAGTTTTATAATCTTGAACACTCCTGTCCTGGAACATTAGAAGTCTCTCTATTAATTCACACTTGCTTTTATGTCTCTCAGTCAAGTATTCCTTATAAAGTTCCTGCAGATGTCTCATGAAATTTATCCGTAGACATTTCACAATTATGTTAATGTCTTATGCCTTTCATCAGTTATTCAGCAATACATGAGTTAGAGGTCATCAAAGATGATCAGAAAAGTGCAGATATGAGTGAAGCAGAATATTCAGGGCCCTAAGAATCAGGCTGCAAAAGTAAATACCTAGATTATCAAGTTGCCATAATCTCTCAGATTGTTTTTCTTCATTATTATTTATTCTTTGATAATTTCATACTTACATAAAATGTTTTTATTATATCATCCATTATCTCCCACATCGTCTAAGACTTTCTTTTCCTGACCGTATTTTCCTCCCAAGTTCACGTTCTCTTTTTAAAAATTATGTTGAATATTTTTTTGAGATTATGATTATGCCATTTCTCCTTTATTTGCTTCCTTCCAAACCCTCTCATGTACCCTTGGTGCCCTATTTTTTGTAATAATTTATTATTTTTGAAATTATAATGTATGACTTGTGAATATGTATTCTTCATCTGTCGTTTAAAAAAATAACATAATTTCTTTCTTCATATGTGTTGTTCCTGAAGCGTAATAACCATTATCATCCTCAGAGGAGATTCTGTGACCGTTAGCAGAAGGCTCTCATGATCTAGCTTGTTGATGTTCCTTCAAAGAAATGAGGGTTAGGTTATGAAGCCCTCACAGGATCTTCATCCTCTCCTTCATGTATCTAACTTCCAACTTTATGTAATTCTACCCAGGCTGCGTGTAGCCTTCTGGTCTCAGAAGGTTATAGAGTAATATATACAGTGTGGGAATTTAACTGAAAGGAGGGATTTTGTGTATGCAACTATGGAGAAGTTGTAACATATACTGGGGTGAGACTTTTCAGTTGTGGTTCTCCTTTGGGGTCATCCACATTCCTATAAGTGACCTCTGATTCAAGCAAGACCAATGAAGTCACTTTTTAACCATGGTGAACTTTGCTGACATCTTTACTTTGGTCTGTCATTAGTGTCCTCTTTGGGGTGAGTACATATTTGCTCACATCTCCCAAAGAAACATTCAGAACAATTTGTAATATAGAATTTTCACATATTTACTAGCTTAGGGGCAAGGGCTATATTTCCCTGTTCTTTTTTTTTTTTTTTTTTTTTTTTTTTGGTTTTTCGAGACAGGGTTTCTCTGTGTAGCTTTGTGCCTTTTCCTGGAACGCACTTGTAGTCCAGGCTGGCCTCGAACTCACAGAGATCCACCTGCCTCTGCCTCCTGAGTGCTGGGATTAAAGGCGTGCATCACCACCGCCCGGCTTCCCCTGTTCTTATATTGATGGACTTAGCTGAGCACTTGTAGCCTCTGTGGAAAAGGTGAGAAATGAGACCTTTGGATGTGCCCTACTACGACCTCTTCATTGCTGGTGGTTCTGTCCTTTACATGAATGAGGCCCTTCCGCTGTATGGATTCACTATGGTCCCAAACCGATTCCCTATACTGGAAGGCACCACTTTGTTCTCCAGTACCATAAAGGGAATTTGAAACCCTCTTCACTCAGAATTTCAGCCCCTGGTCTTTATGTGCTTCTTCTCCTCTGGCTGTGCATTAGTGGATCCCAATATGAGGCTTTGAGTCATCCTTTCTTTTCAGATTTGTGACATTTTGCTTCAGTGAAAGCTGATAACATCATCAAACATTACCCTGCTTTCTTTGGAAAAGGCAGATTATTTTTAAATGGCTTCCTTGGATTTCATGTCATCTATTATTCAGGGTTTGTAGTTCTGTTTAATACTTTAACTCAATTTCATCTTTAGTGATTATTTTAAACCTTTAGCCCTATTTCATTATTTGATTTGTATTTGATGATTTTTTTTTTCTTAAAGAAGAAAAAGGAGGTTGGTTTTTCAAATGAACTCTTCTTGCTTAATTGAATTTCTTTAGTTTACTGTTTTTGGAATTGTATTTTCTTTCTGAGCTAATGTTGCCAGGTATTTGCTCACTGGATAAATCAGGTGCTAAAACTGTAGAGGGGCCAGGTGCAAGGGACAAACACATCACCAGAAAAGCAGATGTATTATAACACAAAGCACTAGAGAACCATCAGAAATGCAGCTTAGAGATAGTTGGCTAGAAAAAGCACAAACTGCAGAAATGTCTACAGGATGTAGGTTTACATAGATTTTTTTTTTTTTTTTTTTTTTTTTTGGTTTACTGCATTTCCTTTAACCAAGGAATTACTAAAATGGAAAGGTTTATTAGGGTCTAACACATGATTTTCACAATATGAAAGAATCAGATGCTGGGACATTTCCCACAACTCTTAGGAAAAGGGTAGGATGTCTCCAAGAACACAACTAGCTAAGAATGTTTTTCACAAGATCTAGGTAAGGAAAACACTGAAGTACATTGGATTCAGGTGACTCAATTAGGGAAATATTGATTATAAAAGACTGCCCTATAAGGGAGTATAACTTGCTTTTACATGGATTGTGGTAAAAATATTGTGTCCCCCAATATATTTTGCACTCTAATAAATCTTACCTGAGGAAAAAGTCGCCACTATATTAAACACAGAAGTCAGCCAATGGTAGCACATACCTATAAGCCTCGCATTCAGGAGGCAGAGATCCATCCAGATCTTTGTGAGTTCTTGGCCACACTGAACAGAGCCAGGCATGGTGACAGACACATGCCTTTAATTCCAGCACTAACTATAGAGGTCTGGAGGTCTGTACAGACAGGCAGGAAGTGATGTAGCTGGCCAGAGAGAGGAAGTGAGATACAGAACAGAAAGGCATATAGATGTGGGTATACAGGAAGTAGTTCTCTTTGGCTAAGGATTTCCAAGTGGTAAGAATATGACTGGCTTCTTTCTGCTTTTCTGATTTCTCAGTTTTTACCTCAATGTCTGACTCTGGATTTTTTATTAATAAGACTGTTTAGCAAATCGTCTTACAATGGGTTAGAATTAACAGTCTAGATGATTTGTATATTATTGGTGGCCTTATAGAGCCTGCTCCAAGGCCACCTCCAGGGTAATGCAAGAAAACCCACAAATATGGCTAAGGCGTAGGAAAAACTCTTATGTATCTGAGGGCTAGACTTTTTCTATCTGAGGGGTAAAGAATAAGGAAACACACATGTTTTCTGATGATAACTTTCTCTTTTCCTTCAGCTTAAGAATGGCCTCTGACTGTCTCCACACAGCTACATATCTCCAGACTGCTACATACAGCTACAAATTTTTACAAATGTACACTTTTCACATGACTACACATCTTTCTTTTACATACATTTCTCTTTACATCTCTTTTCTATACGGCTTCATCTTCCTCACCTCCCCACAGCTACAAATCTCCACACAGCCACAGCTAAGCATCTCATTTACATAGCTCACTCACCGTGCAGCACATTACACAGTTCCTAGGCACAGCTCCTCTATGTAGCAGCAGCTCTTTCACACAGCTCTCCCTCTCCCTCTCCCTCTCCCTCTCCCTCTCCCTCTCCCTCTCCCTCTCCCTCTCCCTCTCCCTCTCCCTCTCCCTCTCTCTCTCTCTCTCTCTCTCTCTCTCTCTCTCTCACACACACACACACACACACACACACACACACACACACTTCACTCACATCCTGTAGTACCCCTCACATAGCTCTACACAGCCGTCTTTTTCCACGCTGCGGCTGCTGCTGCTCTCTCTCTCTCCACACCACTGGTGTTTCCTCACAGCCAGACTCTGGACTATTATATGTTACATTTTCAGGGCCATACCCATTCTCATAACACAAGATAAGTCATGTAGTTTTTCTTAGGCTAGTAATGTCACATTGAACCATGCACATAGTTCTAAGCTGGTGAGGGATCCCATACAGTAAATAACTGACTGAACCTTAAGCCATTAGGGTACATGCAGAAAGAGAGTTACTGAAAGGAGCTATATCTCATGTAAACAGCCTAGCCTTGATTTAGCAATAAACAACACCTGGGAATTAGTCTTTGTGTATTTTCTGCAGGGGCAGTTAGGCTTCTTTGAATTTGTTCTGAAATCCAAAATTAGCTGTCTTTGTGACTAAGAATACTGCTACTTTTCTATAGCAGTAAAGAATAACATTCTGATATTATTTATATACATCAGAATTATACAGCTTAAACAGAAATCATAACTTGACCATCCACAACTATAAGTATGTTCAAAGATGTAAAACATGCTACCAATTATAACATGAATCTTAAAAGTTCTTATTAATAAAATCAAACCCGAGGCCAATTATTGGGGTCAATGCTGGTAGATCAGAGAGACAGAACAAGCCACAGCTACCTCACCTTTCCGGATCCTCAGCTGGTCTTGTCTCCTCAGACTGGAGGCCTCTGAGTCCTTATCCAGAATGGGTCTCAGCTGAATTGCTGCTCAAAAGCCTGAATTCTTAACCAGCCGAATGCTTAACCAGCCATATACTTCTAGTTTCTGATCCTCACTCCTTATATACCTTTTTGTTTTCTACCACCACTACCTGGGATTAAAGGCTCCCTTTCTGGGATTAAAGGCGTGAGTCACTATGCTTGGCTGTATCCTTGAACTCATGGATTTCTGCCTCTGGAATGCTAGGATTAAAGGTGTGTGCTACCACTGCCTATCCTTTATGTTTAATATTGTGGCTGCTCTGTCTCTGACCCCAGATAAGTTTATTAGCATGCACAATATTTGGGGAAATACAATACCAAAACCAATGGGCTGTAGAAAGAACCCCACAGCTGTTCTTTTAGGGAGGTATAATGGTGGCGCATGAGAAAGTTACAGACAGAAAACAATCAGTTCCCAAAGCCAGTGACCCCATGGCTTTGCCAGGTGGGGCTCCCCATCACGGAATTCTATGTCTGGTGGGTCTACTTGTCAAACACTAGTTTCACTGCTGTACACTCCCATGGTTCCCTGCAGTATATGAACAGAGTACAGTTGTTTTTTGTTTTTTGTTTTTTGTTTTTTGGTTTTTTTTTGGCTGTTAGTGAATGGTAGGATTTAGGTCAAGGTTTCAATGTTAACTTTTTTTTTTTTTAACTGATTAACTTCTCTCACCTTTTTCTCCTCCAATTCTCTAGCAATTGAAATTTTGCCATCTCAGAACTTGTCTTTTACTAAGTGAAGTTCTTCTGAAGAGATGTACATTGGTACAGTGCACCATAATACAGTGACTCACATTCACTAGCAGAAGTTTATGTAGTTTCATCTTTTCTGTTTCTGAAATGACCTTATGCAATATTGTGCAACCTATACACATGAGAAATTTCATTTTATTTACATATGACATGGGTACTTTGTTAAAATTACATCAACCTAATGTAGCCAAATTAAATGGATACAGAATTAACCTCTCACCATACAATAGCAAGTTATTTCACTGTGTCCATTATTAATTAAGGAGGATAATGGCACAATGTCAACATTTTCTGAACAGGCAACTCTCTTAAATGGAGCTTATATTTAAGTAATCAAGGCATGATGTGATTATTGATATTGGTGCAATACTATTTTCTACAAGTAAAATCAAGTCTTGAGTCTAGGTTTTCCTTATCCCTCAAAATTAATACAAAAATATCTTTACGAAAGAGAGTGGCTCACATTTGGAAAGTAAACGACTTTGTATTAAGGAAAAATCAAACATATTCCTTCTCCTTCTGCTTTGCCTTTTCATAAACTTCTTTTCACTTATAAAATAGTGACTATACATAACTTTAGTGGCCTCTTAGAAGAAGAATGTCAATGTTTTTGAGGTCTTAGCCATCTCTGAAGACCTGAAACACAATTCAGATACTTTCCTTGGGAAAAAGGAATTATGTTCATGAATATGAATGACATTTTTTTGTTTCCCATAACGTTTTAGGCAATTCATGTAGTCCAGTTATTGTGCTTGATTTTCCTTTAGATCTCCTAAAACATCTTGCCTTACAAGTTACCATACTTATGTGAGGGATATAAACATAGAAGCACATGGGTTCGTGTCTGTGAGCATCCATATGTGTGTGTCTGTATGTGGCAAACCTAGATTTTTCCAATTATTTTCATCATCTGTTGAATTTAGTATTTATTTAAATTATTTCTTTAAAAGAAGAAAAAATAGGCTGGGTAGCAGTAGCACACACCTTTAATTTCAGCACTCAGGAGACAGAGCCAGGCAGATCTCTGTGAGTTTGAGGTCAGCCTGGTCTACAGAGAGAGATCCAGGACAAGCACCAAAACTACAAAGAGAAACCCTGTCTCAAAAAACTAAAAAAGAAGAAAAAATAAAAATATTGAGGCTAGGGAGATGTTTCTAAAGATAAAATGCTAATTGCACAGCATTGGGGTCTGAGCTCAGATTAGTGCAATCATCTAAAAGGCCTTTATGGGGCTTCTTACCTGAAATACCAGCACTGGAAGATGGAGACAGATAATTCTGGGAGCTCTCTGGTCAGGCACTCTATACAGTTAATGAATTCAAGGTCAACCAGTGAGAGATTTGCCTCATAAAATAAAATGGAGAGTGATAAAGAAGGCACTTAGTGTTGACCTCTGGACTCTACAGGTTCAAGCACAAATATAGGCACCTGTACACACATTCACCCCCACCCACAAGCCTTGCTTGGTTGGTACATTATTTTCTTCCTCTTTACTTAGTATAAGAATATATAATGTATTTTGTACTGAGTATAGAAGCAATCTCTCATAAAAATTTAGACAAGGGAAACTGAGTCAGAATTGTCAAACTCATAGATTAAATTGCACATGGAAAAATGGGACACTAGTGAGGACCATTTAATAGATAAAATTATGGATTAATCTCTTGAGAAATATTTACTACAGAGTCTATCAATGCTAGTTCCAGTGCCTCTACTATTTACTTTGAGCAATGTGTAAATCAATAACAATTTTATTTTGAGTATCATTTGATTTTCATTTTTTATGCAAGTTTTCATTCTAAGAGGTACACAGAGAACACAGATGTTAAATTTGAAAGTAACTTCTGATTTTTGCTTTCTTAGGAGCTTTGAAGTTAAACTGTCTCATGGACATAATATTTTTCATTTGGCATCTGTACTTATGGGTTCAGTACTATATATCTCATGGAAATGAGACAGATCTAGTGATCAATTTCCATGTCTATAGATTATATATATATATATATATATATATATATATATATATATATATGACTCTTCTTAAGGATGATAAATACATGTAGCCACTGAAGTGGCATTAATGCATCATTATGTAATGTCTACCTATTGATTGTTTAACTGGTCTAAATTAAATCACCATTTTTGATGATCTAGCCCCACAGAACAAATCCTTTGTAGTGTAATTTTGTAACTGGAAATACCATCCTTCATATGTCACAAGCCATATGAGACATAATCCCTATTTTTTTTATTTGTAAATTGGAAAATACATTATTTAATCTTGTAGAATACTTCAACATGAAACACAGCATATGAAGCTGTATTCTCAAATTATAATCAGAAACCAATAAATCCATGAGCTCTTAACATTGGATTTCAATTTTAGAAAGCTTTAATATTACCTTAGGTTTGACTTTTCCATTGTAAACTTAGGATTCACTAGAATGCTGATAGTTAACATAAGGCAGATGTTAATGAATTGTCCTATGTCAAATCACTGGAGGATATTAGGATGAGCCTTGCTCACTGTGACATTGTTGTGTCAGGCATTCCAGTAATTATTGTGGCATTTGCATTTTACTGTAGTTGTTTGTCTGTTGATTAATGATGGCATTTTCTCTTCCAAGTTTGAACTCTGATATTATCTTGCTCATTTGCTATTTTTGTTAGTTTGCCTTTGCTGGCTGAAATTTGTTGATCAGATAATGTTCCTTGGAGAATTCTTCTTGTACTTCAGTGTTAACTTATTTATTTATGTTTTCATTATGAAACTTCTGCTTTGGTCCATTCAAACTTCCTGTTCTGTATAAATTTTGCCTTCATGACCTTTATGGGGATATTAGAAAGACATTAATACAATCTTATCAGGTGCAGGGTAATTTTTTGTAGCTTTTAACAGTACAGGAATACAAATTGAATTAACCATAGCCAGACCAGGAGTTGATTCATTTAATTTCTGGTCTTGGATAATGAACCTAGCTACTTATAAGTTGAAAGCATGTGCGGTGACACTGTACATCATCCCCAGTTCAGGCTGATCATTTTGTTCTTGTGATAATTCATGATTTGGTGATAGGCAGACTTAAATAAACTTACCCTTTTGCAATCTAGTTTTTTATAGTGAAGTCTATCAGTAATATTTACTTGATTCAATTTATTCTAAGTAAATGGTTCATAAAGTAATATCTAGCAAAGCTGCTTAATTCTCAATGTAGCTTCAACTTTTTTCAAACTTAAAAGACATCTATTCATGAAATTATTTTCTTGGCTTAGTGTTTTGTGACACTGCTCTTGGGGAAATGTAAACAAATGCTTACTCATCTCAGATAGGCAACCAAAACTAGACAGATGAAAGATATCATCAAAATCATTGTAGCTTAAAGCAATATGGGTGAGGTGTTACTTAGAAGACCAGAGATTGCTCAAAGACAGCTGCTTTATCATCCCATTTTGGCATGGGTGGAAGCTCATGAAGCTGGACACCAGCAATGCACTGCAGAACTTATAGGCAGCTCAACAGATTGGAGACTGAGCACCTTCCTGCAGCTTGTCTGCTCTCTGCTTCTTCTAGGTAGTTCATTTGGCCTCTGGTTCTTCCAGGCTGCCTGCGTGACCTGCTTCTGTAGTGGGTAGCCATTCCACCTTTGGTCTAGAAATTCCAACCCCCATTGAGGCTTTGGTAACTATCACGCCTACAAGGCAGGGCTAAGAGAGGGGCCTGAAGACCCAAGATCCAGATGTGCTGCCCTATCTTGGTTCCAGGGCCCTCTCTTGGACCTGCCTTGTAGGCGTGATAGTTACCCAAACCTCAATGGAGGTTGGAACTTCCAGACCAAACCTGGAATGGCTACCCACTACAGCCTCCTTGGAAGCTAGGCTGGTCTGAGAGTCCTCTAAGGAACACAGCTGCTTGTTTTTCTTTCATTTTGGCCTTGCTTGTTGGTGAGTGTCTCTCAGCCGTCCTTGCTGTTTGTATATAGTTAGGGAGGGAGGAGCCCAGTATATCAAATCAGTTTCAGGTACTTCTGAAGCCTTTGAGTTGCTTGATACCTGATATCAAGGAGCCTGCTTGTAGAATGTTCCACCTCACATTAGACTATGTATTAAGCTTCCCTTTAAGATGGAAGGTTATCTGAGAGGAAAATGCTATGGGACACTTAGTACAAGGCCTTGCTTTTCAAATGACCCTTGCAGCATGAATCCTAAAAGTTCTTATTAATAAAAACGTACCTGGTGCCAGGTACTGGGTTGAATGCTGGAAGATCAGAGAAGCAGAACAAGCCACAGCCACCTCACCTCACCATTTTCTCACCTGATCCTGTTTCCTCAGACTGGAAGCCTCTGAGTCCTTCGGTCTCAGCTGAACTTCTCAAAAGCCTGAAAGCTTAACCAGCCAAATGCTTCTAGTTCCTGGTCTTTATGCCTTATATATCTTTCTGCTTTCTGCCATCACTCCCTGGGATTAAAGGTGTGTGTCACCATGCCTGGCTCTTTCCAGTGTGGCCTTGAACTCACAGAGATCCAGATGGATTTCTGTCTCTGGAATGCTAGGATTAAAGGCATGTGTGCCACTATTTTCTGGCCTCTATATCCACTGGCTGTTCTGTTCTCTGACCCCAGATAAGTTTATTAGGGTGCACAATATTTTGGGGAACACAATACTGCCACAGACCATTTTATCCCATGTGCCAATATCT
Organism: Peromyscus leucopus; assembly: GCF_004664715.2. Taxonomy (NCBI): domain Eukaryota; kingdom Metazoa; phylum Chordata; class Mammalia; order Rodentia; family Cricetidae; genus Peromyscus; species Peromyscus leucopus. Next base: position 14,218,137 of record NC_051064.1, on the reverse strand, counting down.
GCTTCCAGTGGGTTAGGTCCTTTTAAGTTTTCATTGTTTGTATAGTCTTCCATTAACCACTTTCATGTTCTTTTTAAGGCAAATACTGATACCTGTTAAATTTTAATTCATTATCTAATGTTTAAAATATAATATTGTGTTTGTATTGTATATACTTATATTTGCTTGTGTGCATTATATATCATGAATGCTTTTGTATATACATATGACATATATACAGTTGTCCCTTTTCCATATACAACTATTAGATCCTTCTTTTTCTTTGTATAATTGTTTAGTTGGGGTTATAGTTATAACTTGAACAGCTTGAAATTCCACTCTAACAAAATAACATTTTCATATGTATATATCCAATAATTATGAAACTTTTCATAGGAGTTTGAAATTTTAACTTTGATAAGAAAACACTTTTATAATTTAAAGCTATAATTAACCTATGTGTTCTTTGATTCTAAATATCAACTAAATTATCAGTCACTTTTTTAATCTTTGGAAGCTAATCCTCAACCCTACATGATTTCCATTTCAGGAAAAATGGGTAGGATTTTCAGTGATTCATATATTCCAGAGCTGGAAATGTAGCTCATTTTCGTAGCCTTTCACAAGCGCTGTATCTGATCCCCAATGCTTCATTAACTGGGCATAGTGCTTAATGCCTGTCCTTCAAGCTGTAGGGAGGTGGAAGTGAAAAGATCAGAAATCCAAGTCACTCAGTCACATGGAGTTCAAAGGCAGCCTGGTATGCAGGAGAGCCTGTCTCAAGGCAAAACAATAAACAAAAATTTCCAAAGAATAAGATACAAGCTCATTTTTACATCTTTGATCCACTTGGACTTGAGTTTTGTGAAGGGTGATAGATATGGATCTACTTGCATTCTTCTACATGCCAACACCAATTTGGACCAGTATAGTTTTTTGAAGATGCTTTCCTTTTTTTCCATTGTATATTTTTGGATTGTTTATCAAAAATGAAGTGTCCATATGTGTGTGGAATTATGTCTGGGTTTTTTATTTAATTCCATTGATCAACTTGTCTGTTTTTTCACCAATACCATACAATTTTTATTACTACAGTTTTGTAGTGCAGCTTGAAACCAGGGATAGTGATATCTCCAGAGATTTTTTATTGTTTAAGAATATTTTAGCCATATTGGGCTTTTTGTTTTTTCATATGAAGTTGAGTATTGTTCATTCACAGTTTGTAAACAAATGTGTTGTAACTTTGATGGGAATTGCACTGAATCTGTAGATTGATTTTGGTAAGGTGGCCATTTTTACTATGTTAATCCTACCAATCCATGAGCATGGGAGATTTTTCCATCTTTTGGTTTCTTCTACAATTTTCTTTTTTCAAAACTTGTAGTTTTTATCATACAGGTCTTTCACTTGCTTGCCTAAAGTTGCCCCCAATATATATATATTTTTATTATTGGTAGCTATTGTGAAGGACATTCTTTCCCTGATTTATTTCTCATAACATTGATCATTTGTATATAGGAGGGCTACTGATTTTTTTTAAGTTATTCTTTTATCCAGCACTTCACTGAAGGTGTTTATCAGCTGAAGGAGTGCCCTGGTAGAATTTTTGCACTTGTTATGTATACTATGATATCATCACTCGTTCAGTTGTCATATTGTTCTAGCTGGAACTTCATGTACTACATTGAATACATATGAAGAGAGAGGACAGCCTTGTCTTGTGATTTTAGTGGAATTACTATGCATTTCTCTCCATTTAATTTGATATTGACTGTCTTCTTGCCATAAAGTGCATTTATTATGTTCAAGTATGTGCTTTATAGCCCTGATCTCTTCAAGATTTTTAATCATAAAGGAAGACTGGATTTTTTCAAAGGCTTTTTCAGCTTCTAAATAGATGATCATTTTTGTCTTTTAGTTTGTTCATAAGGTGAAATACATTACAAATTTTCATTGTTGAACCATCCCAGCATCTCTGGAATGAAGCCTACGTAATCATGGTAGATGAACTTTTAGATGTGTTCTTAGATTCAGTTTGCAAGTACATTACTGATTATTTTTACATCAATGTTCATGAGGGGAAACTGATCTATAATTCTATTTCTTGGTTGAATCTTTGTGTGGTTTTGGGATCAAGTGCCTGTGGCCTCATAAAATGAATTTGACAATATTTCTTCTGTTTCTACTTTGTGGAATAATTTGAGGAATATTGGTATTAGGTCTTGTTTGAATGTCTGCAGAATTCTCCACTAAAACCATCTGACCCCAAGTTTTCTTTGGTTGGGAGAGTTTTAATGACTGCTTCTATTTCCTCAGGGTTCAACTTCTATTTAAATTGTTTATATGATCTTGATTTTCCAATTTTGTCGAGTACAGGTTTTTCAAGTATGTTCTATGATTCTTTATATTTCCTCGATGTCTGTCTTATTTCCCCCTTTTTGTTTCTGATTTTGTTAATTTGGATGTTATCTCACTGCCTTTTATTTGGTTTGGAAAAGAATTTGTCTATCTTGTTGATTTTCTCAAAGAACCAACTCTTCATTTCAGTGATTCTTTTATATTTTCTCTGTGTTTCTATTTTATTGATTTTAGTCCCATTTATTTCTGCCATCTACTCATCTTGCATGTGTTTGCTTTTTTCTTTGTTTGTTCTAGAGCTTTCAGTTGTTCTATTAAGTTGCTAGTATGAGATCTCCGTAATTTGTTTATTCAGGCACTTAATGCTATGAATTTTTTCCTTAACACTGCTTTCACTGTGTCCCATAAGTCTAGGTAGGTTGTGCATTCATTTTCATTGATTTCTAGTAAGTCTTTAGTTTCTTTCTTTCTACCTTGAAACAGTAGTTGTTAAGGTTCCATGTGTTTGTAGGTTTTCTGTTGTTGTTGATATCCAGCTTTAATCCATGTTGGTCTGATAGGATACAAGGGGTTATTTCAATTTTCCTGTGTCTTTTGAGAGACTTGCTTTGTGACTGCCTATGAGGTTAATTTTGGGGAATATTACATGAGGTGCTGAGAAGAAAGTATATCCTTTTGTGTTTGGGTGAAATATTCTGTAGATATGTTTGGTCCATTTAATTCATAATGTCTGTTAGTACCATTATTTCTTTGTTTAGTTTTTATCTGGATGACCTGTCCATTGGTGAGAGTCAGGTGTTGCAGTCTCGCACTATTAATGTGCAAGGTCAATGTGTGATTTAAGCTTTAGTAATATTTCCTTTACAACTGTGGTTGTACTTGCATTTGGAGAATAGAGGTTTAGAACTGAAACATCATCTTGGTGTTTTTTTCCTTTGGTTAGTATGAAATATCATTCTCCAGCTCTTTTGATTAATTTTGGTTTGAAATTTATTTTGTTAGATATTAGGATAGCTACACCAGCTTGCTTCTTGTGTTCATTTGCTTGAAAATATTTTTCCAACCTTAATTTTGAGGTAATGTCTATCTTTAATGTTGAGGTATGTTTCTTGTATGCAATAGAAGGATGGATCATGCTTTCATATCCATATGGTTAGCCTATGTCTTTTTATTGGTCAATTGAATCCACTGATGTTGAGAGATATTAATGATCAATGATTGTTAATTCATGTTATTTTGTTGTTGTTTATGGTTGTGGTAGTGTGTGTGTATGTGTTTCCCTTCTTTGGTTTTTGATTATGTGAGATTGTCTATTACCTGTATTTTCATGGATGTAGTTAAATTCCTTTGGTTGGAGTTTTCCTTCTAGTACCTTCCCTAGGGCAGGATTTGTGGATAGATATTATTTAAATTTGACTTTGTCATGAAATATCTTGTTTTCTCTATCTATGGTGATATAAAATTTTTCTGGATATAGTAGTCTGGGCTGGCATCTGTGGTCTCTTAGACACTATGAGACATCTGTCCAGTACCTTCTGCCTTTTAGAATCATTATTGAGAAGTCAGGTATAATTGCATAGGTCTGCCTTTATATGCTACTTGGTGTGTTTTCCTTGAAGCTTTTAATAATATTTCTTTGTCCTGTATGTTTAGTGTTTTGTTTATTATGTGGCAGGAGGACTTTCTTTTCTGACCCAATCTATTTGGTGTTCTGTAAGTTCTTGCACCTTTATAGACATGTCTTTCTTTAGGTAAAGAAATTATCTTCTATGATTTTGCTAAATATATCATCTGGATTTTTGAGCTAGGATTATTATCCTTCTTCTATTCCTATATTCTTAGGTTTGGTCTTTTTATAGTGTCCCAGATTTCCTAGATGTTTTGTGTTAGGGAATTTTTAGAAATTAACATTTTTTTTTATAAATGAATTTATTTCTTTTATTATATTTTCAATGCCTGGTAATTTCTCTTCCATCTCTTATATTCTGTTGGTGATGCTTGCTTCTGTAGTTCCTGTTTAATTACACAGATTTTTCATTTTCAGAATTTCCTCAGTTTGTGTTTTTTATTGCTTATATTTCAGTTTACAGGTCTTTAATAATTTTGTTCACCTTTTTTTTTGTTATTCTTGCCTTTCTTGGATTATTTCAGGAATTTATTGATTTTCTCCAATTATTTGGTTGTCTTTTCCTAGATTTCTTTAAGGGAGTTTTTCATTTCTTCCTTAAGGACCTCTATCATCATCATAAAGTTAGTTTTAAGGTATTTTCCTTGTGCTTCAGATGTGTTGGTTTATTCACATCTTGCTATTGTAGAACAACTGGGCTCTGATGGTGCCATATTGCTCTGACTGTTGTTGATTATATTTATACACTGGAATTTAGGCATCGGGGTTTGGGATGATTTTAGGTCTAGGTCCTGGTTCCTGAGTTTATCATTGTTGGTTGGGTGTTTTGTTCCTTGATTTCTGTTTTCTCTTTTGTCTTCTAATCTTTGTGGCCTGGATTTCTTGCAGCTGGAATGACCTCTGTTCTAGTAGAAAGTCTCTGTCCAATTTGGGAGTTGGCCTTCTGGCAGTTAGCTTGACCTTTGGTGCAGGAGGGGGGTCTTTGTTTCTCTGAGTGGGTGTGATTAGTACCTGTTTTTCTGACTGGTGTGGCCTGCAATGTTCTTCTCATTGGTGTGACCTGAACGTGAGCAGCAGAAGTCCCCTGGGTTTGGGGGCTGGGACTGGACTTTGGGCTGGTGATGAGATGGGAAGGGCTGGTGATGGAATGTGTCTTTGAGAACAGAGCATATGGAGTGGGGTGGTTCAGCTGGCAGGCAGGTTACTCACCTGTTTTTCTGATCTGAGTGGCCTCCAGCTGAGCAGAGGAGGTCTGCCACAGGCTGTGGGGAGGGCCGAGTGATGTTGTGGGTGATGAGACAGGAGAACAAGGGCTGTGGAATAGGTCTTTCTGAGCAGAATCTAGTGGGGGGGCACAAACTTCAACTTTTCTTAGGAAATAGTCGTTCTTTTTAACTTAGCTTTGTTGTTTGTTTGTTTTGGTTTTTAATTTGAAGATCCAGGACTTAGCAGTTCTGGAAAATACTCAGGCACTATAATGTCAGTCTTTCACTAGTCTGTGGACAGTCTGCTTCCAGAGTGTCACATATATGTCAAGTGTCCTAAGAAGTTCCCAATGGTCTTTCTGATCACTCTCTGTGTTATAACTTTGGCAATTTCTTCCTATTTATTTCTGTTCTAAATTCTCTCTTTAGATGTGTCTAACCCATGTTTAATTCATTGTTTTTCACATATAATGACATTTTTAAAAACATTTCTTAACAGTTTTGTTTTTGTCTTATAAATGCTTTTATATTAGGTATTGTAAATACCTCTAGTTTATAATTCTATACTTATGGCATTTCCAGGATGAACCTTAATAATTGCATTTTATAATTAGTTGTTTAATTATGTATTTGTAATTTGGGCTTGACCTTACATTAAATATCTTGCTTTAAAATTAACATGCATACTGTTCTGAGGAAGGCACTCTCCAGAATGGTTTGGGAGCTACACAGTGTAGGCCTTGCATCATAATCTCCCAGAACCTTTTTCTAGGTTGTGTGTATCCAATCTCATAAACTCTGTGCTTTGCTTCGTGGTTCAGAGTCTTATTCTCCCCCATCTGCCATAACTTTACCCTTGAGGTACAGAGCTTTAGCCACACTTTTACAGGCTGACTCACATTTTCTGAAAGTTTCTATTTATCAGGTTAAGACCCAAGGTTGTTTCCATGACTTTTCCAGGACTTTTCAGGACCTGTCTCCCTCTGGAACTCTTTGATGTACCTCTTGTTTTTCTCCTTCTGAATTCTCCTGCATTACTCCCTTCTTCTCCCTTCTTCATATGCATGAGGGATTCTTTCATATCAAAGTATTGATGCCCACTCCTCTGGCTAAGTGTGCTTTCTTACATATGTGCATGGTATATTTTCTTTCTGGTGTATTCTTATCACTCAAAAATCCCTGCTCTGTGGGACCTTCCTTGGCCTCTGTTTGAAATTTCTGGAGGTTTTGTTTGCTCTTGGTTCAGTTTTTCGCTCTTGTGAATTCTTTTAAACTGTGTCTCATTTACCTTGGTTACTTTCTCGTCTCATTCATGTTACAAGACAGAATTTGTATTAGCTTTCTTCCTTCAGTCGGCCACAGCAACTGTAGTAATGCTTAGTATAGTTCATGCTTGCTAAAGTTTTATTTAATTGAGAAATGGATGAATGAATGAATAAACAAAGTATAGAATTTTCTTTGTATGGAAATGATGCATATAAGGCAAGTACTAGAAGAATGTTAGTCAAGGGACCTTGGCTTTCTTCTTTATTGAATCCACTTTATATTTGCATTAGTACCTCCTATTTTATAACATTGAAAGATAGAAACTTAAGTTACAAAAGGCAAAATGTGAAAGATCACATTATACATGTTGCCTTTGGCTGTAAAATTCAAATACAGGACACCACTTACTTGATTTATGATTTCTGTTTAGAGATTAATTCATTTAAGGATCAGTATTTAGTCTACAAAATAGAAACAAAACATCAAATCACGTACTAAAAATTGTTGTAAAGTGAGATAATGTCTACAGTATATCTGTGATGACTCAATAACTGAAAGTATTTTTTACTGATATATTAAAACAGCTGTAAAATGTATATATTGAGATCTAAATCTTGTTATGTATCCACATAGGAGGAAACAGTTACCACAAAACAGATTAAAATGTCTGTGTCCTTAACACAATTATATCATGTGTAACTTATAGTGAATAATTAAGTTCTATCTTATCAAATTTTAAATGCACTTTACAATGCAATTAACTATCACCACACTGTATGTTAGATACTCAGAACTTTTTCCTCATGCACAAATTAACTGAATTATTTGACTCATTTTTTTCTACCACTCAGTCTTTGGATGTCTCCACTGTATGTTACCTTTATGAATTTGATCTTTTTTAAATTCTATTTGTAAATTACATAATTAATAATTTTTTCTCTCTGTATCTAAACTATTTCACTTAGAATATTATTTTCCAGTTCATCTGTATTGTCACAAATGATATGTCTTCCTTTATTAAAAGGATGAGTAGCATTTTCTTTATCCATTTATTAGTTGGTAAATAAGATTAGTCAATTTCTTGGCTGTTGCTATGAACAGAAAAGTATAGGCATATCTGTAACTCTTTGGCATACTTATCTCATTTATATGAGATATACACCTAGCGGTAGATCAGTCATTCATTTGGTTTTAATTTCCTTGATGTTACGAGGGGATAGGATAAAGAGGGTGTACTAATGAGAAGTATTTTATGAGACTGGAGAAAAGGTCCTGGTACTCAATATATTCTCACTTTCCTCTGTGGGAGAAGTCACGGGCTGATGGGACTTCTGATAGCTTGGAACTATGCTAACATATGGGGTGGATGATAGGTATGATGTAATTTTTTTTTCTTACCGAGCTCAGTTGTGTTTGATGACCTTTCTACTGGAATTGCAGACCCTTATTGGCAGTGGTTGAGAATATTGAACAAATTACCTTTCCATTTTGCTTTCCTGTCATTACCTATATTAATTGTCAGATTATTCTGGATACAACCCTGTATAGTAGTCATGTTTGGGGGAAGAGAGGAATACAAGCTGCCTACTTTAGTAAATTAAGAATATTTTTGCATGGTAAGTATTAGGCAATTAATAACAAAGTAACTCTCTTATAGTTTTTTATGAAAATTAATAGTAATTCTCAAAACTGGATCAAATAATTTCTAGAACAGTCAAGGACAAGGCACCCACTTTCCCTCAGAGATTCAGTTTCTTAACACATTGTCTTTGCTTGGCTGGAATTATGTGTGAGGCTTTCAGCCATGCAATTTCTCAAATACATTTGTTGCAGTCATTTCCCAGTGGTCTCCAGCTGTACACTGGAGGACCGGTTATAAGAACCTGGAAATCTATTGGTTTTAAAAGCTTTTTCTCAGAGTTAAATGGGAACACTTTTGAGCATGGATATCAATACTAATTATACAGTTTTTTAGATTTCTTTTTGTGATTAACTGATTATAAGACTGAGAAATGGGGCAAATATCCCTAACCTTTTCTGTTCTTATTCTTTTCTCCTCTCTGGGAGCAAAAATATGAAACAAAGAATACTAACATGCCCTAACAACTTCTGTCCATGTTCTAAGGCTGTGGCTATTGAAGAAGTTTAAAATCACAAGCAACTGATTTGAAGAGGTAAAAGCAGTAATATTGGGAGGGTTCAGAACCTGAAATGTAGGGATCTTTGTCACCATGTACCAGAAGTACAGTATGGCTAGACACAGGCTATGAGGAAGGAAATATAGAGGGCAAGTAGTAGTCCAAAGTATTAGGTCTTGAAATTGTTTTTATGTGCACTAATAAAATATAGTAACATAAATTTTATTTGGCAGTGATGACATGACTAGAAGAACATAGCACAGGGAAAAGATGGCAGAGTGCAAACTCAGAGCCCAGGTGAATGCAGACAAAACCAGGCAAGATTTGTTAGGTAAGTTCTTTGCATTTTGTTTTCCTTGAGGGTGTGTGTGTGTGTGTGTGTGTGTGTGTGTGTGTGTGTGTGTGTGTGTGTATGCATATGTATAAATGTGGAAGCTTGTCATCACTGTCTGGTCCATGTCTTCTGTTATTCTTCAACTTATTTTGATAAAGAGACTCTCAGTCAACATGTTAACATGAATCTCACTGATATGGCTAGACAGACTGGCCAGCAAGCTCAAGGGATCCTCCTGTCTTTCCCTCTTAGGTGCTTGGTTTACAGGAAGCACCACCTTACCCAGCTTTTCACACAGGAGCTGGAGATCTGAACTTAGATCCTGATGCTGCAGAACCATCTGCTGGCCTCTATCATGACTATTTCTTCTCTTGCCTGCTGATCATGAGATGCTCATGATTTCATACTCAAACTTTGTTAGTCTCCTTATCATTCTCCCTCTTTTGAGAATTTATGACCTGAAACTCTATTAATGACTTTTAACAGCATGGAATAATATGATTTTTGCATGACTCTATTAAATTGAAAATTATAGACCACCAGAAAGTGAACTCCTGAAGGAGGAATTTGGAGTTCAATTTGTTTTCAATATCCAAAGTTTAACACAAAGCTTGTTACACAATAAGAGTTTAATAAATGTTATTGAGCTCTATAATTGTATTTTGTTTTCCTATAGAGTGGGCCATGATGGCCTAATTGCAGTATGTCTCCAAATCTTATTGGCATCATTCTTTTGCTGTCATCTGTGGCAGTGTTTCCAAGATTCAGATTGCTTTCACATTTCGTTTCACTGTGTGAACAACCTGTCTTTCTTGGTTCACCATAAAGAAGTAACAGTGGGAAGCAGTTGTTCTCCATTTGTCTCCCATACCTACTCACCAAATCTGAATACTGCCCTTCCCTCAAAGGCAGGTGATGGAGTTTAGAGAGTGAGTGGCAGGGATAGAGGATGGGTGTGGGTGTCACTGAGTGAAAAACATGAAATGAAAGAATGTATTCCCAGTTGCAGAGAGACACTTAGAAGCCTCATGATTCTTACCTTAATCCAGTAACACAGGCATTTTAGCGGTATTCATACAACACTGAATATTTCTGAATGAGTATACTTTACTCATTTAACTAACTGGTAAAACTGAAGAATATGGGAGAACACTCGTATCTTTAGTTTGCCTTAATAAAAGTAATAGATTGAAAATTCTTTTATGAAGAGGTTTGCACTGTAAGTAGTGGCAGCTACAACCAGCCTCACTACATACAGGTTACTGTCTGATATTGCAGGACTGTTACCATATCTATAATTTAAATCCCACCACACAGTGCACTACTCGGAATCATCTTATCTGCCTGTTGATGCAGAAACTTCAAGTTCTGCAGGGTAGAGTGATTGGTGATTGGCCCGCTTCCATGTCATAGAGGTTTGACCTCTCTCTCTCTCTCTCTCTCTCTCTCTCTCTCTTCCTGAGGTCCCAAGTGTTATGACCTTTCTTGCTGTTCAGAAGTGTAAATGATAATTGACATCTAAGAGCCCTAGAAGCCACACCACACTGCATGTTCATAGGTGTATGGTGGGATTGGAGAGGTGATGTATTGACTTTCAAGTTTTATTCTCATTGAAAGGATTGCAATATAGGGCTGTGCCTTCTGAAATTGTACACTTTCACGAAATATCAGGGCAAAGTGTTTGGGACGTGTTCAGAAATCTTCCTGATTTTGAATCTTACTACTTTATTTCTGATTCTAAGGCATCTGTTTATGTCCAGATATTTCCTTTGAAGTTATATGGATACATCTCATGAAGTCTCCACTCTCCATGACTTAGCTTTTCCAACATGTGCCCCTACCCCCCAATAAAAACACTTAGAAAAAGATTGCACTTTGATTTGAGAGTACTGACATTCATATTAGCTTGTAACCATTCTCTGGAATTTTACCACAGAATGTAGACTTGTTCTATAAGCCGCCTGAGAATTCAGCACTAGCTTTTAGAAAGCAATGGCTGCTGTACAATCCCTGACATAGATAGAAACTTTTTTGTAAGGAGTTTTAAAATTAAAACAGATGATACTTGATTGTAATAAGGAATGAAATGAGTGATGCAATGCATGGTCATATTCATACCCACTCAGCAGGAGAAGATATCAAAGGAAAGCCTGTTTACAGGAAGTGATGAGTAATTCTCCTCTTGGAGAAACTTCTGTGCTATTTGCCTGACTCTTCCCATGAATACAAGGAAGTTCAAACAATGCTCAATATGGTGGTTTGAATAAGTATGGCCCTTATAGATTCATGCGTGGCTCATAGGTAGTAGAACTATTTGGAGGTATGGCCTTTTGGAGTAGGTGTAGCCTTCCTGGATAAAATGTATCACTGTCAGGGTGAAGTTGTCGTCTCAGGTCTCAGAAGCTCAAGCTACACCCATGTAGTGCACAGTTTACTTCCTATTTTCTGCATCTCAAGGTGTAGAGCTCTCAGCTCCTTTTCCATCACCATGTCTGCATGCATGCCAACAAGCTTCCCACCATGATGATAATGCACTAAAGCTCTGAAATTGTAAGCCACACAAATTAAATGTTTCCTTTATAAAAGCTGATGTGGTTTCTTCATAGCATTAGAAACCCTAAGACAGCCAGGTATTGTTAACCTTTATTAAAGGCAGCAGATACTAAATCAAATCTCAGGACTTGGCGCAGCTAATGATTAAGCCAATTCTTGTTATTTGAGCTCCTGTTGACCTCAGAACTTAAAGATACTGTCTCATATCAGTAATTTTATACATCTAATTTTTGGTGCATGTCAAGTAATTTCATCTACCAGCCTCATCTATAAAGTGAGAGAATTCTATTTTCTAATATGTATTCCCAAATACATAGTTTCCTGGGGGTGATTAGTAAGTTTTAAGAAACTGTAAAAAGGACCTATGTTGACATTTTGTTACTGATGGCATCCTAGGTATATTTAAATTATAAATTTATTAAGCTAACCAAACTTTGCCACTGTATTAGTGTTAGGGAAATATTTTCCTGTGATTATGCAACTTCACTCAGAAGCTTAGAAGATACTAGTACCCCAAGATGCATGGGTTTATATGCAGAATAGCTGCACCTGACAAATTTTCTGTTGTGGTGACCCTGCGCATTTTGTTGATCCTGCAAAAAGAGGGAAGAACATGCCAAACACAAGCTCTAAGCAAATGCTCTTCAAGACTCTAAGTTAGACTTTCCAGTTCATTTTCATAGAGCAAAACAATGACAACCAAGAACAAATAAATCAGAAGATTCATTTAAAGCTTGCTTAATGACACATGTCAACCACTGTTGCAGTTGCAAACTCAACACTAAATGGAGAATTCAAGGCAGAGATTTCTTAAGTTTGTAGAAAACACATTCTTGCTCGTGACATTCCAATCTAGCATCTACAGGGGACTGATTAGCTCTTTGAAAACAATCTTTATATTTAGTAGATTGTCTCCTTCTGAGCTGCTAATTGGTTGCCCTTGAGGGATAATCATGTTGACTGACAGTATAGTTGTGTCAGCCCTAGAAGATTATGTCATTGTCAGACAAATGTGGTTTCCTTTATGCATTAATATCATTCAAAATAAACATAGCTTTTATGTTCTAGTCATAATACTTCTAGAAAACAGTAAAACTAGTCTCTGAACTATAGTTATGATGACTTTTAATAGAAGGAGAAAAACTGTTTACAAAGAATCCTTTGACAATTTATGGGATAAAGCATATCATTCTGCATTTGAAAACTACATATAAATACCATTAAATAAATATAGTTGTCCATTTAACATTTTTCTGCTTCAATTCATGGGTTAATACAATAGAAGCAAATTTTTAAGGGTGCTTCAGTATTTGTATATTCAACTTCAGAAGCTCCAAGGTAGATAATATGTATTCATGCATTTAATTATGCATTATATCACACAAACTAGAGCCATTCTGAAGAAATAGCAAGTGAAATTCCAGCTCAGCTGAATTTTTTTGTTGTGATTTATGTAAATTTCAAATCTTCAAGGTTTAGCTAAAAGAACATGAGTGGGGGTTTCTGATAACTCACCCAGCAATTTTGGGGCTAGATGGACAAAATGAAAAGCTTGAATGTAAGACTATGTGTTGTGCTAACTAGACCTAGTTAATATTGTTATTTCCCTTCTTAATTTAATTTTTTTTCATACAAAATTTTCTGATCAGAACCCAGTTTTTCCTAGGGCCTCTCTGCATACAACTTCACACTAATTCTCTCTCTCTTTAGGAAAAACAGACAGGTAAATAAAAACATATAAAAACATAAAAAATACATTCAAACACACACACACACACACACACACACACACTCACTCCATAAAACACAAAATCAAAAACTATAATATATAAGTCAAAGATCAGTAAGACAGGTTTTACTACAGACCAAACATCATTCTATTTCTAAAGATATTTTTAAAAATTAATTGGAAATCTATAGGGCAATAAATTAAAGGAGAAAATGCTATGTAATGCAGGTATATCACAGAGGACAGAAGTGGAAATTGTCTGCATTATTCACGATATTTTATATAGTATCTTTAATTGTGACATTTGAAATTGTTTTTTAAGAATGATTTCAGTCTTTGTCAATATAGTACTGATAACCTTGTGACAAGAAGAAAACACATTCAATTACTTTTGTTTTTAAATTTAAATTTAATTAAAAATATAAAAATTGTTACATTTTTTTCCTTTCTCCAATCCCTCCTCCATCGCTTTCTGTCTTTCAAATTCATGGTCTTTTTTTCTTGAATGTTACTGATATGTATATATACATACACATGTGTGTTTGTGTGTGTGTGTCCTTTTAGTGATGCTTGTCTGTACATGATTTCAGGGCTGATGAATTGGTATTGGACAACCAATTAGGGAACTCTTAACTCAGGATGACTCATTCTCTCTCTCTCTCTCTCTCTCTCTCTCTCTCTCTCTCTCTCTCTCTCTCTCTCTCTCAAAAGTCCTTAGTTCCTTGTAGTTATTTATCTACTGGTAGTACTCCATCTTTTTTCCCTTCCATGAGAGTATGTTCACTGGTGTTGTCTTTGTTCAGGTCTTGTCTAGGCAATCGGAGTAGAGGTATCAAAGGTACAGGTTCCCTGTCATGTCTATGAGAAACCATCTCACAGCAGATTTCCTGGTCCTCTTGAAGTCATTCCACACTTTCTTCCATGTTGTTCCTTGAGACTGATGTGCAAGAATTGCTCTGTAGCTGTGTCCACTGGAGAGATTCACTCATGATCAATTGTTCACTGAATTTTGACCAGTAGTGGTTTTCTGTAATGGCTTTCATCTGCTGCAAAGTGAAGCTTCTTTGGTAAGGGTTTAACATGATACGTTTTTCTGTGTGTAAGGATAAACATTTAGAATGCAGTTAGGAATTCTGCTGGTCTAGTTAAGTGGTGGTAGTTTATTTTTCTCTATGATGCATGAAATGACTAGCCTTAGATATCCGAGTAGGTTCACAGTAACAGGTATTATATTTTTCCTGTTGAGTGGGCATTAATTCACGTTAGCAAGCCATTGGCTACTACAAAAATATGAGGGCCACTATTGTGCTTTGATGAATATCTTGTTGGGATTCATAAGTATTACTGATGGATGGGTGTATTGTTTGATTTTTCTCCTTTGAAAGCTTGCATGGTATTTTCTGGTCCTCAGGGAAGACACTCTCAGATCATATCCATCTCACCTCTTTCTAGCCCTATGTCAAAAACAAGTGGCATCTTCAGCAATGGGGACTTACTTAAACTTCTGAGAGGCAAACAGGGGCAACAGGAATAGCTCATATTATTATGTGAGTCTCTTGGGGGCCTTCTTACTAACAACTCAAATGACCTTTCTCATGTCTGGTACTGTGGCTTTTGTTAGATAGTGCATGGCTCTTGGAATGATCTGTAGTGTAGAGACCAACAGATCCTGTGAGCCTGCCCAAACAGATACATCATAACTCATCCTTAAATTGGAAAAACCAAATGTCTTTAAATATCATACTTTATAATGTCATATTTTAAAATCTAAATCTTTCATATCTATATCTACACACACATATATAATGGGTAATTTAAAATAATATGATTCCTTATGGTTTTTTAATATCTTTCACTTGCTATGTCCATTCAAATCTTTACTGATAACTTTATTAATAAAATTACCATTTAGACTTTTTTTACTTATTTGCTGTTATGATCACATGAGCCATGCATTTACTAAAAACAAGTTTCATTCCTTCTTCTAAAGTCTAAGACACTTAAGTTATTTTTATAATTTTTGAGTACATAGTCATCAATATTAGTTTAATATATCCTCAACTTCTTCTTTCCCATAGTCCTCATTATTGTCCTTATGTAACCCATATGTAGTCTCTTGAAGTTTCATAAGGCAAATATAAAAGTATTCCCTACATTCTACACTTAGATGGAGTCTGTCCAGACTCTGAACTTCTGTGCTGGAATCTTGGCAGGTGATGATTATAAAATGACTTAGAATTTTCCCTGAAGTGCTTGCTTGTCAGAACATGATCCAAGTAGACCTCAGGAACCTGTGTGGTGTGCACCCAAGCCCTGCATCTTGCTTTGCTATGAAGAAACACGTAGAAAATAGCCATCCTGAGAAAGAAGTACTTACAGCAGTGTAAACAGATATAATACTAACAACTATTGTTTAATTACAGGATTGCAGCATCATCTGTAATTTGTCTTGATTTAAGTTCAGCAAGCCTGAATTGTTCCTCTGTGTTGTATGATAGGACTAATCTTAATTAAATTGTTCACCATTCCTAATTCCATCAGCACAGTTGTTTATCTAGGCAATGATTTATCTTTTACCATCAACTTTTATATTATAGTGAACTAAACTTCTCTTACCACCATATCCTTTATTCAGGCCTTTGTAATATTGTTTTATTTTTGAGGGCTCATCTTAGAAAGACTATATTGAGTAAGGTAACCCAGACACAGAACGACAAAGCCACATTTTCTCACTCCTATTCAGTTATCTCCATATCCCCAGATGTGAGTACACAACATGGAATATACACAGCAACCAGAGAAGAAGAAGGAGGCCATACTTGGTGGAAGGCCTGAGAAGAGACTATCAGGATATAGGTGATATGAAATGAGAAATGGAATAATGGGAAGAGGACTCCAACTGGTGAGGAGGGAAGGAGGTCAATACAGAAGGAGGGACTAAAGACAAAACACCAACATTATTTGATTAAATCCTCAATATGTATCTAAAATTAGCCGCAATGCATATATATATTATATCATGTATATATAAAATATTATATATATATATATATGGAGAGAGAGAGAAAAGGAAAGATAGAGAGATATACTACACACATACACACACAGAGGGAGAGAGGTCTACAAGAAGAGAGCTAGAAGAGAAACTTTAAAGAAGTTAAGCCACTTGAAGTGACAATATTTCTCACAAGAACCACAAACTAACAAGACCTGTAGTATCAGGCACAGGAAATCTTCAGTTTGAATAGTTTTTCAGGATAGTTCAAGTAACTTCCAACACAATATATGTTAATGATGTATCCCTTGCTACCTCTCAGGAATTTGGAGTGGATCCCATTGCCAAAGACACCACACACTTAGGACACAGGAATCAGATGTTTTGAGCTGGACATGACCTAAAAGCCTCTTTACTGTAGTATATCTTCATGTTCTCGAAAATACTACGAAACTTGCGAAGGGAAGGGAGCAATTAAACAATACTGACCCGTTGCAACTCCTACAATCCATGTCAATTACCAACATGGCAAATACACATAAAGGTGCAGTAAGTGGCATCACATGCCAGTGGCAACCAACAGCTGTTTAAATTGGACACAAGGCCCATTCAACTGGAGGTAACTCATCCCTTGTACTAGAACCAGAGCCCGCTTACAGGAGCTAGTGAGGTCACAGACCTAGGAAAAAATCTGCTATCACCATTTTGTTAGATGAGCATAATTTCTCACTACCTTCTAAACCTTACCTTTACAACAATAATAAGTGTTATCAGCCCTCATCAAAGAAGACTCCTTTCAAAAGAAGTGAGGACATCACAGAAAAACACAACTAGACACAGCACAGAGATCAACAGACTGTAGCAGCCTGCCCTGGTGGATGTATCTTAACTCAAGCTTGAATTGGGAAAAATAAAATTTCTTAAATATTATACTTCAAATATTTGATTTTTAATCTAAGTCTTCTAGTTTTAAATACTAATCTATTAAATGCCTAAGAACTTTAAACTGAACAGGATAAAAACAAATGCCTTCCAGAAAGAATATAAGAAGTGAAATGCCTGATTTAAGTAGAATATATACTTCATAGAAACATAAATGTATCTATCTATCTATCTATCTATCTATCTATCTATCTATCTATCATTTATCTATCAAAATAAATAAGCTAGATGATGGTAAAACTTAGTTGCATGTGAAAGTCACTTTTCTCATTTTGAATAGCTTTATAAAATATTTGACTCTAAAACAAAAAGGGACTTATGATGTTTTGTAGTCCATTAATACTATATTAATTATTTTTTCTGGTTGCTCTGTCTAATACCTGGTGAGAAGTGACTTAAGGAAATAAATTTTTATTTTGGTTTATTATTTGTAATAATACAGTAAATCCATCATAGAAATGAAAATATGGTGCCTGGTCATTCCATGGTGGTAGGTGGTAGGAATGTGCAGATAGGATTATTCACCCCACAACCTTGTAAAGCAGGAAGGTTATGTAGCCATGGCTGACCTTGTACTCACTCTGCAGAAGAGTCTGGCCTCAAACCCAGTGATCTACCTGCCTTGCCTCTTAAGTGCTGTGATTAAAGGCATGCACCACCGCTGCCTAGCTCATATCTTTTTATAAAGGGTCAAAGGAACTCTTATAGCTTCTTCATCCTCTCAAAACTGCACCACCAGCCATGTAGGAGTTACTCAAACATATGAACCTATTGGAGCACATTTCTCATCAAATCATAGCAATTAGAAAGTAGTATTTTGAGGGAAGTCATGTCAACTAGATTGGATTGAGAGAACCTAAATTTTTAGTAAAAGCACAAGTACGGTTGTGTCAATGAGGATGCCATAGTTTCTTTTCTACTGCTGAGATAGAATACTCCAAGAAAACCAATTTGAGGATGTATTTTGCTTCACAGCTTGGGCATATAGCCCAACATACTAAGGAAATCATAGAGCAGATAACTTGCAGATAGCAGGTCATACGTGCAGTTAACAGAGATCACATGCACGTCCTGCTACTCATTTCCCTTTTTCTATTTATACAGTCCAGAGTCCCACCAAGGGGTCACCCATAGTTGGCAAATCTCCTCATCTCACTCAATGCAAGCAAGATACAATTTCACAGGTGTGCCCATATCTCAAACAATTTAAGATATGTATTATTAATAAACTAAACTACCACAGAGGGCATTTCTAGAGATTAGTAGGTCAAGTGGGCCCTAATATATTAAGATATATCCATTGATAAAACCAAAATTTGAAAAGACAATTGAGAGGTTGTGCAGCAATGGAAGATGAGACATAGTTGCAGGAAGTAGAAAAATATATTGAAGGGTATATCTGACCCAGCCACATTCTTAATACTTTTTCTCTGGCTTTTGATTGCCATGAAGTGAGGAGCTTCCCTTTAACATGCATTTCTAAACAGGCCTGGTAACACTGATTTAGCCAACCTTGACTGAAACCTAAGAAACCATCTGTCCAAACTTGTCCTTCCTCTTACATAAATCAGTTTTTTATGGGTTTTATCACAGCTATAAAAATGTGAGTAACAGAAACATACAAATGATACAGAGGTTGTATCTACTGAAAAGTAGTCTATCTGCTGTATTAATTGTAAATCATAGATAAACTACTAAAACCTGTAGCTAGAGTTTTCCTGCCTTGCCCACAGTCAGGACAAATCTTTGTCACCCACCAGTCCCACAGCCGCTCAGACCCAACCAAGTAAACACAGAGACTTATTTTGCTTACAAACTGTATGGCCATGGCAGGCTTCTTGCTAACTGTTCTTATAGCTTAAATCAGTCCATTTCCACAAATCTATACCCTGCCATGCAGCTCGTGGATTACCGGCATCTTTTCATGTTGCTTGTCAGGGTGGCGGCTGGCAGTGACTCCTTCTGCCTTCCTGTTCTTTTATTTCTCCTCTCTGTTAGTCCCATCTATACTTCCTGCCTAGCCACGGCCAATCAGATTTTATTTATTGACCAATCAGAGCAACTTGACATACAGACCATCCCACAGCACAGCCAAGTGCAGACCATCTCAGACACCTGCACTCAGGCCCGTGGTCCTAATCATCCTCTATGAGGACCTGCTGGGTAAAGCCAGGAGGAACCCAAGAATGGGCTCCCACAGGATATACAGAACATCCCACAGCAAAAGCTGTGGTGGTATTCTAATTGTACTGAAATGTGATTTTGATTGTATGTTAATAAATAAAGTTGCCCAGGTGTCAGAGCTATTAGAGCCATAGCAAGAGTGTGGCGGTGGTGGCACACGCCTTTAATCCCATAGATCTCTGTGTGTTCAGGGATACAGCCAGCATTGGAGACATATGCCTTTAAGACCTAGGGGGCTGTACATTTAGACAGTGATGAGGCAGTCACGTGTTTGGGTTTACAACCAATGAGAAGGCAGAACAATAATACTATAAAAAAGACGTACAGACAGGAAGTAGCTCTCTTTCGGGAAGCTGGGACACCGCAGGCGGAAGGGTGAGATTTTAGCTCTGAGCTCTGACCTCCCGGCTTTCTCTTTTACATTGTTTCTGTGTTTCTTATTTAATAAGACTGTTGGATACATCAACAAAAAACCAATAAAAAAGAAATGTTATGAGAAAAGATAAGCTTATAGAGACATGAAATAGAGACATTAAAAATAACACAAAGTAAGAAAAGGAAAAAAAGAACAATATGGTCATATGACAGATTGAATAACTAGGAAACAAGCAAAATTTAAAATCAATCTTAGTAGTGACTATATTGTATTAAGTATAAATGATTTAAAACAAACATCTAAATAACAGTAAATCAATTTCAGACTCAAACAGATAAGAAAGAAATACTGAACAGCTATGCACTGGCTAGAATAAACTCATTAAATATTAAGGTATAGATAAGGTATAGAGCTTATCTGAAGTCCTGCATGGAGTAGTCTGTGAGGTTGGACCATCTTATCTAGCAGCTTTGAAGTTATTCTTGGTACAGATTTTTGATGAAACTGAAACAGAGGCATTCTGTGAGGCTGGGTCACCTGAACTACTTGTCTTTATTGGTGTCTGTTCTTTTTTTTCTGAAAACACACAGACTTGTCAAGGTAACATACATATCTGAATCAACACAAGTATAGAATATATGATGTGCACAAATCAGCTAAAAAGAATTATCTGCTCTATATTATCTGACAGGTACAAGGCATCTGTCAACTTTTAAGTCCCTTTTGACTACATAACCCAATTGTAATATAACTCTCCACACATGTTGTATGAAAGAATGGCATATAGTAATAAGCTATGAGGACACTGTAGCCAACACAATTTATCATGTCTCATCCAGTCTCAGAGCTGTCCCATGTAGAGGGATGAGTTTATATGTCACCAGTCTTGTAGTTTTCTCTTATTTTTGTCCTTCATGTCTGCAGTCAAGATTTTTCAGGAGGTCTCCCCCAATGAAATCTGAGCTTTAATAATTTTGAAGATATACATGGCCTTTTCTTTCCTGTGGAAACAAAGGTATAACCTCTTCCCCAATGTAACACATTTCCTGACTTCCATTCTGAGGTTATGTCACCCTTACTATACATAGGTTTATTTAATTTAGCAGTTTTTTCTAAAATTCAATGTATCTCAGTAACATTTATTCCTTTGCTCATCAGCATTCAAAAAATTCAAAGTCAACAAAGCACCATATAGGATAGAGATGCCCTTTGTAGTTATGATGCATATGTGGGTTAATTATTTTATATCAATCTTGTAGAATATTCCTTTATACTGCATGAAGATGTGTCACTGTGATTGGTTTAATAGAGAGCTAAATGGACAATAATTAGGCAGGAGGTATAGGAGGGACTTCTGTACAGAGAGCTCTGAGAAGAAGAAAGGAGGAGTTGCCATCAGAAGCAGAAAAAAACAGACATACAGAAGAATAGGTAAAAGCATGAGTCACATGGTAACACATAGATGAATAGAAATAGGTTAATTTAAGTTATAAGATCCAATGGGATAAGCCTAAACTATAGGTAAAGTTTTTAATTAATAATTAGTTTTCAAGTCATTTTTGCGATCTGGTGGTCCAATGAAAAATCTGACTACAAATGGCATCCAATGTATGGGCATGTATTTCCACATAAGACCTGAAAAAGCTTTAAAAAATATTCCAAACAAAAATGGAGCCAAACATGGCTTCTTAGTCCTACACTCTCTCATGAGGGCCATGATACAGAGACACATCTCCCAACCATTGTCTGTGTGCTTGGGCCACCAGCATGCCATGAGCTAAGCTGCGTGGCAGTTTAAGGTTTTGCTCATGCAGACAGAAAAGATTACAGATAATCAGTAAAGCAGGTTCAGACAGAAAATACCTCTAAACAGGTTACAGTGTGCTTAACAATGTGGGTAGGTTTAAGGGGAAAAAAAAAGCATATAGATAGTTATAAAAATAGTTTAAAAATAACAAAGTATTTAAAGAGACAAGTAAAATAATAAAAAAGAAGCAAGAATAAGCCATATAAAGATGGGAAATAGTATAACACAGGGAATTTGGACCTTATATGGTGCTTTGTTAATTTTGCATTTTTGAATGCTAATGAACAGACAACAGCTGCTGAGAGACATGGACTGTAGAAGGGACTACTAACTTAAACCAACCTATATACTTTAGGAATGCCTTAACTTTAAAATGGAAGTAAAAAAGTGTATTATGTTGGGAAGAGTTTATGCTTTTGTTTCTACAGGAAACAAAAGACTGTGGATTCCATCCAGGTTAATAGAGATCAGATTTGACTGAGGGGGGCCTCCTGATTATCTTGGCTACAGACATGGGGGAGGAAGCCAAGGAACTATAGAACATGTGACATGTAAGCTGATCTCTTTGCATGGGAACAGCTCAGAGGTGAGATGAGACATGATAAATCTTGTTGGCTACAGAGTCCACATGACTTAATATTATATGCCATCCTTTCATATGGCATGGAGAGAGATTTATATTACAGTTTGGTTATGCAGTTCAAACAGACTTACAAAGTTAACAGATGCCCTTTACCTGCTCAAACATAGAACAAAAAATAATAATCTTTAACTGGCTTGTATACACTGAACATTCTACACTTGTGTTAATGCAGATATGTATGTTACCTTTGAATGTTTATGTGTTTTCAGAGCAATGGGACCAGACACAAAGAAAATGGGTAGCCTATGTGATCCAGCCTCTCAGAGTGCCTCTGTTGCAGTTTCCTCAGAGTTCTACATCCAGAACAATTCCAAGGCTGCTGGCTGAGATGGTCCAGTCTCACAGACTAGCCCAGTCAGGACTTCAGATAAGCCTTACATTTTCCATCATATCAAGACTAGACAATAGCTAACTCTTCCAGGACTTAAACATTATCTTAATTTTCTCAGGATCCCATAAAGTTGTTGTTGCCCCCAGAAAACAGGAAACAGTCTAGAGAACATGACACCCATATTCCCAAGGGGGTAGAATGGATGGTTTTTGGGCCTTTGTAAATTATGGATGTTTATCATCATTTAGAGGGGTTAGTTATAAATTGTTACTGGTTATGGTCAGGGAGAAAGCTAAACAGAGGAGATTACATTCAAGGATCTCTTTCTAATATAGAAATGATGTGATAAATGGGTTTATTGTTGAGTCTAATTTTGAGCAACTATCAGCCTTAAAATTGTGTATTAGTATGGATTTTTGTATATTAATATAAATGTAAGATTATTTTTGTTATTATATATATATATATATATACATATATATATATATATTTGTTCCTATTCTTTGTGTAAGGTAATGTATCTCTGCAACTCATTTAAAAGGGTAATGCAAAATTTTAGTCATTGAAAGCTAGGATAATAAAAAAATATAGGTTAATTGCTACTCATCTACGAAAATCAAACTTATAGTCATGTTAGGTATGTTTTCAAGGTCAAAGAGATATATATTTTGCATAGATGGGTGATCTTCAAACACTTCAAATTACCTATTGTGTATGCCAGTTAAAATGTTATAATAACATAAAGTTTTTCATGACAGAGTGACATGTATGCTCCTGGAAGCATCACTTTACCTTTAAAAAGAATAATAGGCATCAAAGAACCTTTATACTGATTTTGCTTCCTTTTTGGCAAAAGCTAGCTACTGGGTAAAGAAACTGCCCTTGCTTCAACTGCTGATAGTATGCTTTCCAAATTAGATGAGCAGGACACAGAGGAGGGTGTCTGCCGAACTTTGCCAAGACAAAGTTGGACAGTCCTTCACTGCTTCACAAAAAAGTCTGTTAGATATTCTATGCTTATAGCCCAAATAGATGCCCCAATATTACAGAGGAAACTTGAGTGACTTCACAGGCAGCCAGCTATTTCTTTTTATTTATTCAAAAATGGGGAAATTTTGTGGAATATTCCTTTACACTGTGTGAAGATATGTCACTGTGATTGGTTTAATAAAAAGATAAATGTTCCATAGATAGGCAGGAGCTATAGCAGGGACTGCTGGACAGAAAGAGCTCTGGGAAGAAGGAGGAGTCACCAGCTGAACACAGAGAAAGTGCAAGACATGCAGGAGAGATAAAATTGTGAGTCACATTGTAGTATGTAGATGAATAGATATGGATCAATTTAAGTTATAATAGCTAGTCGGACAAGCCTAAGCTATAGGATGAGCTTTCATAATTAATAATAAGTCTCCCTGTTATTATTGCAGAATAGACACTCCAGACAAAATGTCCAATTACATATTACTCTTTCTTTAAAGACTTCATTATTTCTAAACTATTTTTCTATGACTGTCAATACTCATTTTTCAATTTCTGCAGCATCTTAGCACCTTTTCAAGCATACTGTATCTATGCACAGGTTTTATCAGTCTGGACTTGGCTTTACAGTGTGCCTGCAGCATTCTCTGACTGGGTGAGCAAAACCATAAGTGGCTGGGCTACCTGCCGTGAGACTCTGCTTAGCTCTTGCTGGTGGTTGCTGGCTCTGCCCCACTCACATTTGCAGGCATTGGTGCAAACTGTGACTAACCATCCCAGCTTTTTGGAAATTGTGTCCAAGTTGCTGCAGGTATTTGTCCATAGTGCTGAGTAGCACACCTGTGCTCAGCTGCACAGCAAGCTCTCTTAAAGGGGCTGCATCTCTAATATGCTGTGAGCACCAGGACTGTCTGAGAGACTGAGGTTATTAGGAAGCCATGTCCAGCTCCATGTTCAGAACTTTTTTTTTCAGGTTTCTCAGGCCCTGTGTGGATATAGGTGTGACGTGTTGGACACCCAATGTAGTTAGAATTTCTTGCCAGACTGTTTTTGGATTGCTAGTCCCAAAATAATGACACAGAGACTTATTAATTATGAATGCTTGGCTTTAGCTTAGGTTTGCTCCCAACTAGCTCTTAAGACTTAAATTAACTTGCTTATATTAATCTACTTTTGCCATGTGGCTTTTTACCTCTCCTCTGTACCTTTGAATCCTTCTGTGTCTGGAAGGCAAATCCTTGTGCCTAGATTTATCCTTTGAGTTTTTCTCTCTGTCTGGAAGTCCCACAAACCTCTCCTGAGTAGCTATTGACTGTTCAGCTTTTTATTAAGCTAATCACAATAACACATCTTTACACAGTGTACAAAAAGCTTTTTCCACAACAAAAGTCACCTCAGAGTTAATAGTCATTAATAATCATTGGCTCTTAGTAACTGCATCTGAAATCACTAATCATGATACATGAAAGACAATCATAGAATATCATTCCTGCGGTATGATTTACATTTGTATAAGCAGGTATGGTCCCTTAATACCATGTGATGAAGACATGTACAAAGACATTTCTGGTGATTTTATTTTCATATTTGCAGGTGCTCACTTCTTGGGAAATCACATTTGAGCATTACTCTAAGACTTTAGATTATAAGACTGGAATTCAGCACATTCAGAATCCCCAATTTTATTTTCCAAGTCTCTTTTTATCAAAAATGATTATATAGCAAATCACAGTTGTTTATAAGTTAATTTGTAATGCTTGCATTTTATTAGAACTATTTTCTAACTCTTTGTTCCATTATCCCCTGGTGAGGGCATATAATTTATTCAAGTTATTAAATTCTCTATTTTTTCATATGATGTTCCTTTAATTTCCTGCCTGGTTTCCACTGCTTGGGGTCCTCTTTAATTTCACTACTCTTCCATCCCACCTGCTTTTAGTACTCTTAAATTTGTTATGTCAAAGGCATCATTTCCATCTTAACTTGAATTCCAATCCAATGGGAATTTCTCTAACACATTTTAAAGACAGCAAAACATTTGTGTAGTTATTTATTTATAAAGTACAATGCTATAACTCTGGTGAAAGAGAGGCTTAAGACTAAATGAAAATGGATAAAGATGAATTAACACAATTAAGGAAATCAGAACAAATTATCAAAGAATACATTTCCCACCAGATCTAATATTGTTAAATGGCAGTAACACCCAATGAAATACATAGACTGTGAAATACTTTTCAAAACCTTACTCATCTTCATGTAATGATTCTAAAATTTATTTAAGTGTGGTAACAAATTTGAAAACTAATATGCTAAAATTCTGTCACCAAGAACATAAAAAATCATGGAATAAGGAAAATATTTCAATCTGTATTATCAGAAAGGGAACTATTCTCAAATCCATGTATTAAGAATAGAGGGAGCCCATGCCTGACACTACCTAAATGGCCAGGATCTGGAAGCTAGATTGCTTAGAGAACTATGGTAGACCCAAATATGATTGACAACAAATAAACAAATAAATAAAAAAATCAATGAAATGTTTCCTAATTATAGTGTGCTATACTCAAAGTTAAGTGCCTAGCTCAATTGTCACCAGAGAGTCTTCATCTAGCACCTGTTTTGAGCAGATACCAAGTCCCATGGTCAAACATTAGGCAGAGCTCAGGGAAATCAACAAAAGAGGGGAAGAAGGCTTTTAGGAAGAAGAGGTGTCAAGGATGCCAGAAGAATATGGCCCACAGAATCAACTAAGCAGGGCTCATAGAGGCTCACAGAGACTGAAACAGCAGTGAAGGAGCCTGCAAGAGTTTGTGTTAGGCCCTTTGCATATATCATGGTTATTTAACTTGTATTTTATGGAATTCCTAATGGTGGGAGTAGGGGTATCTCTGAGGCTTTTACATGCTTGTGGAACCCGTTTGTTTCTACTGGGTTGCCACCTTTGGTATGATGGTTTATGCCCAATCTTATTGCATCTTGTAATACCCTGTTCAGTTGATATCCCTGGGTGGCCTGCTCCTTTCTGAAGGGAAATAGAGGAACAGTGGATCTGGGGGAGACAAGATGTAGGAGGAGGGAAGAGAGGGAGATTGCAGTTGGTATGTATTGTATGAGAGAAGAGTAAAGGAAGAAAAGGCCATTCATGGCATTGTATGTCTCAGCATTCTGAGCACTATGGCTACAGGACTTAAGAATCTCTTTCAGGAGAAACTGAGAAGCTCTGAGGTCTTTTTTCCATAGCTCATGCTAATAACTTAAACCTCTAAGATCATCCTTTCTCCTTCACCTTTGTCAGAAACATTAGGAAATCCCAGAAAATTTCACTATATAGGTGTTGAGAATCACATATAAATAACCTTGACTTCTCTTCTTGATGGACTGTAATCTGTAAGATGAAATCAACTGTTCCCTCCTCTTGAATAACAAAATAGCTATTTTGGGCTGGCAAGATGGCTAAGCAGATAGTGATTACTGCACAAGACTGGCAACCTAAATTTGATCTTTGCAGCCCACATAAAAGTAGAAGAAAGTGAGGGTATTCACTAATCTGGTTCCCAGAGTAGACCATTCCAGGTACCCTCTCAACTATTGCTAATAGTCTAAAGTGGGGTCATCCTTGTGGATTCCTGGGAACTTCCCTAGCACCCTGATTCTCCCTATTCCCATGATGTCTTCATTTATCATGGTATCTCTTTCCTCGTTCTTCCACTTTGTCCCTGTTCCAGTTCGAACTTCGCATTTCCTTTTTTTCTCTTCCCCCCATTCTTTGCTTTCCATTACCCCCCCCCCCCAGTTTGCTCATGTAGATCTCATCTATTTTTTCTTCACTGGGCTATTTATGTGTCCTTCTTAGAGTCCTCCTTGTCAGCTAGCTTCTATGGAGCTGTGAGTTGCAGTCTGG
The DNA here is from genome assembly GCF_004664715.2 of Peromyscus leucopus. Classification (NCBI taxonomy): domain Eukaryota; kingdom Metazoa; phylum Chordata; class Mammalia; order Rodentia; family Cricetidae; genus Peromyscus; species Peromyscus leucopus. Next base: position 14,190,788 of record NC_051064.1, on the reverse strand, counting down.
TTATCCTATGCTTTGCATCTATTATCCACTTATGAGTGAGTACATACCATGTTATCATAGAGCCTTCATCCAGTTACTGATGGAAGCAGATGCAGAGAACCACAACCGGGCACCAGGCCTAGCTCCAGGAGTCCAATCAATGAGAGAGAGGAGGGATTCTATAAGCAAGGGACATTGATATCATGATGGGAAAACATATGGAGACGGACAGCTATACTAGTGGAAACCCATGAACTGTGAACCAATAGCTGTTGAGCCCCCATGGGACTGGACTAGACCCTCTAGATATGCAAGATAGCTTGAACCATTTTGGGTGCCCCCAGTCTAGGGGATTGGGATCCATCCCTGGTGTATGAACGGGCTTTTGAGAGCCCAGTGCCTATGGTGGGATACCTTGTGCAACCTTGGTGCACTGGGGAGGGGCTTGGTTGGACCTGCCTCAACTGAATGTACAAGGGTATTCTGATTCCCCATGGGAGACCTTGACTTGGAGGAGGTGGGAATGGAGGGTGGGTTGGAGGGGAAGGCTGCATAGTGAGAAGAGGGAGAACGGGTGTGTGTGTGTCTGTGTGTGTGTGTCTGTGTGTGTGTGTCTGTGTGTGTGTGTGTGTCTGTCTGTGTCTGTGTCTGTGGTTGGTATGTAAAATGAATAGAAACTTTCTTAATAATAAAAAAGAGAGAAACAAAGCCATGACATTCAAACCATACCAATATCTAACTAAAAAAAAAGGAAAAAAAATAGGAGAAGAAAGAACCAATTCTTCACAGTTGTTCTCTGAATTCTACATGCATGTTGTAGTCTATGTACCACAGTACATGCAGGTAGATGTTTGCATGCACATGTGTGCATGCACATGGGCCCCCAATAATAATAAATAATAAAAATAATAACAAACAATACTAATAATAACACTAGTAATAGTAAATAATAATAATAATAATAAATATTAATAATTATTGAGTGGTTTCTATGGATTCTTAGACCTGGTGTTCAATATCACTGTTTTTCTCACAACCATGGATGCGTATTTCCATGATAATACACACTAGAGTCTCCCATAACTTTGTGGAAGTACAGCAGAAAGCAACATTAAATTGATGAGTGCATGGTTAAGACTGCTTAATGTAGACCAATGTACCATGAAATAGCAATGTATCAGAATTAGGATACACAATCATCCTGCTTGTTTTGAAATAAAATATGTGATACAATGCTTATGATTTATAGCATGAGTTCAGAAACAGATTATTGTGGTTTTTTTCCTCCCTTAAAATGATACACACTCCATTCTCTCACCAAAATCTGTGCCTAGTTTTCACAATTATCAGTTTAATGTTTCAAATTCTTCAAAGCTGCTGAGGTTGTGAATGCTTTTTTAGGAAACTGGTATTACAGCAAATTATAGTTGGGGTTTTAGAGTTCTGTAAGAAAGGAGCATAGTCAAAGCTGTTTGAGAGTTGGAGAGGACTCTTGTCTCCTCTTGAGAGGAGACACACTTGAGAAACACACTACTGTCTTTTCTGTGTAATGTCAGCCATTATTTCATTAAATTCTTTAGTGTTTTCTAGTAATTTTATTGAAAACTATCACGTATTTCAATAATACATACAGTCTGAAAATTTTAGTATATAACTCTACACATATATTTTATCTGAGTAAGGTTTTGACAGTCTTCCCTATGCTCAGTCACTGGATGCCATTGACTTTTTGAACCATGAAAGATTTAATTTTAAGCATGTGCAATATAGGTCCCAGCAGCAATGGTCCCACTGATTGGAGAATTGTCCCAGTGGAAAGGAGGGAACATCAAAAGAGAAAAAATGGTAGAAACTGATTAAAGTCATAAAAAGGAAATTTAAACCACATGCATAAAATTTTAGAGAAATACAGTGAAAATACAACAATATGCGTGAATTATGGAATTTAATAAACTTTTACTGACAATATACCAGTAAACACCGCACATTGAAGAAATAAAAACATGAATATTACACAGAAACCTTCTCTCTGACCTATTCTAGTCATCATCCTCACATAAATATCATCAAAAATTTGACTTTCATCAAAATTGATTTGCCTTCTCTTAAAGGAAACTTCAAGTAGGAAGTCTTTCCTTAATTTCACATTGTGCTAGTATACACATTGACAGCTTGATCATTTTTCATTGATGTGGATTATTTAATTGAGCAAGCATATCCATTATTCATTTATCCATTCTACACCTAATGGACTTATAGGTTTTTTTTCCTATTGGGAAATTATAAATGCTGATATTAACCTTTTTATATGGCTCTTTCAAAACTCACATTAGTCATTTCTTTAACAGAGGTATTGTTTTATGTTGGGTTATTTGTGCATTCAGCTTCATCTGATTCTGCCATTTCCAAAGTGATATATTAATGTATATTCCTATTATCAGGGCAGGAGAACTGAGTTACTTCACAGCTTTGCTTAGAGTTGGTAATTTTCATAGTTCTTACTGCTGACATTTGGACAGACTTTTTAGTTATGTCATGGTTTAAACCTTGTACAATCAATTTTTATATCCATTTTAACTACAGTTACAAATGGCTGAGTATCCTGTCATAGATTAGATCTGAAATCTCCTCGAAGACTCCTGTGTTGAAGGTTTGGCTCCAACTGGGATAAAGTTGAAGGAAGAACACAAGGGTACTCCTAACATCAATGGTTTGACTCACGGATGAGTTTATAGACAAATGAGCATTAGAAAATGAAGACTAAGTGGAAGAAGCAGGCCAGTGGGAATACAGACTACTGACAGTTTGCAATTAGTGTTCTGTCAGTTTGTGGCTTTAAATGACCTTTTTCAATTTCATCTAACTTATTAGCTCTAGTTAAAAATTATTTTATTAATAAATTTTAATCCGGGAAAACAGGACCAGCTGAGCAACTGGCAAGGTGAGATAGCTGTGGCTTGTTTGTCTCTCTGATCTACCAGCATGGACCCCAATAACTGGCCTCGAGTTTGATTTTATTAATAAGAACTTTTAAGATTCCTGCTACATCTGGCGCCCAACGTTCGTGGTACGAATTCATGAAAAAGCTGTTTGCCTTTGGCCTTGTGAGCCCCAGCTCAGGCCCAAACTACACTCAGCCGGTTGTGGTGGCGCACGCCGGTAGGATTTGCTGAAGGAGACAGAGGCAGGAAGATCCCGAGTTTGAGGCCGGCCTAGGAGGTTTGGGAGAAGTTTTGGCCCGCACTGAACCACAAACAGTGGTGGGACCATGGAAGCAGTGGCTACTGTTCCACGTTGCCAGCTCCTTCTCATCGTATTGGTGACTGCGGTGATGCTGCTACCTGGGACGAAGGGTTTACTGCTGCTGGTTCAGAGAAGAATTGCCAGGACCATCGTGTTACAAGAAAGCATCAGCAAAGGTCAGTTTGGAAAATTTTGGCAAGACAAATTTTGGTGGGGAGAAATTGCAGTGAAGATTTCCTGTACTAGGGAAGAATGTTCATGGTTCCGAGAGACAGACATTTATCAGACTGTGATTGCTCCAAACCACAGAGGAGGCAAAAAAAAAAAAAAAAAAAGTCTGCAGGAAACCATGACCATGCCTAACAGTGACTTTGAAATCTTCAAAAAGATGACAGGTTCCTACAACGATGATTCCACATGGACTATGATAAAGCCATTAAGCTGATTAACACCAAGGAAAGATCTGCTTTGGACTAAAACTGCTTAGGACAATTTTGAGATGGCTAACTGAAATGATCCAGCCTGACAGACTACTTGAACAAGGACTTGAAACAAGCCCTGAACTTTCCTATTATGTAGAGACTGGACAAATGATACAGGACTTGATGATTAACCCAAAAATTTTCTTTTCAAGATTCCCTAAAGATATCTTCACCCCTAGAAAGCAAAAAGAAAAAGAGAATATAGATATGAGATAGATCATCGAATCTACTCTGAGAAAAAAGATAAAGAAATAATAGGATAAATAGGTAGATCACTGAATCTACACTGAAGAAAAAGGGGAAGATATAAAAATGACAAAAGGTAGACTACTGAATCTATTATGAAAAGAAAAGAGAGATAATATGGATATGATAAGATAAAAAAGGGAGATTATGGAATCTACTTTTAAAATGGAACTATTTGTTTTAAATAAGATAAGTAATGAAAATTTTTTGGTCCGAGTTTATCAGATGTTACTAGACTGGACATTGTTAATATATATAATGGAGTTTTCATATGAATCTGTCATGTTAATGGACTAGACATCATTAATGTAAGTTTTGGCTGTATATATTGTATATGCTTATTGGATAGTTTTTCTTGTATTAGTTATAAGCTTTTTTAATTTTAGACAAAAAGAGAGGAGATGTGGGGGTATTGTGTTCCCCAAAATATTGTGTACTCTAATAAATTTATCTGGGGTCAGAGAACAGACAGCCACTAGATACAAAGGCTAGAAAATGGTAGCACTCACACCTTTAATCCTAGCATTCCAGAGATAGAAATCCCTCTGGCTCTCTGTGAGTTCAAGGCCACATTGGAAATAGCCAAGCATGGTGACACGCCTTTAATCCCAGAAAGCCAGCCTTTAATCCCAGGGAGTGGTGGTAGAAAACAAAAAGATATATAAGGCGTGAGGACCAGAAACTAGAGGCATTTTGGGCTGGTTAAGCATGTGGCTGGTTAAGCTTCTAGCAGCAGTTCAGCTGAGAGCCATTGGGATGAGGACACAGAAGCTTCTAGTCTGAGGAAACAGGACCAGCTGAGCAACTGGCAAGGTGAGATAGCTGTGGCTTGTTTGTCTCTCTGATCTACCAGCATGGACCCCAAAAAAAAAAAAAAAAATAAATAAAATAAAATAAAATAAATTTTAATCCACTTCTTTCTTTTAGTATTTTTATATTTCTATATTAATTTGTTTTTTCTTGATCAATTGTATTAGCTACTTGTCTGTTATGATGAGAAAATAGCCAACCAAAATAACTAAAAAAAGGATGCTTTTGTGTGTCTCACACTGCCAGGATACGGGCCATTCTGTGTAAGAAGCAATGGCTGCAGAAGCTATTTATAATACATCCTCAAACAGAGATGAATGTTGGTGCTTAGGTCACAGTTTTGGTTTTTGAAATTTATTTATACCCCTAACTCTTCCATATACTCACCCTGGCTGTCTTTCAAATTCATGACCTCTTTATTCATTAATTATTGTTACATGTATACACACACACATATATATAAATATAAACATACATATGTATATATCTATATCTATATCTCTCTATATATAAATCATACATATAATCCTAAATATAATCTATTTGGTGTGTATAATGTTACTTGTATGTTTGTTTCCAGGGATGAGCATTTGATATTGGATAACTACTAATCTGTATGCTCTTCCCCTGAGAAAGTAATTTCTCCTGTTTTTTGCATTCCTTAGTTGCTTGTACTCTTCTTTGTATGGTTGATGTCTTACTGGCTTGTCCAAGCCCACTTTGGCCTGTTTCTTGTTGTTCTTTATATTCATTTACGCACTTATAGTGGTCTTCCCATCTCAACTATCTCATGCTGGGACCTTTTTTTTAAATCTAGTGATGTGTTTTCCTAATTCTAGATCTTGTCAAAATAGCAATTAATATTAACTACCACATTGGTACAGTTCTAAAGGTTATTTTATGATTTTTATATTAAAATATATGGATTAATTTCTGGCTAACTCATGAGAATATCAATTCAATGCATTTATTAATACAAAACTAAATGTTCTAGGAAAATACATGTCCAACTATAGTAAACATACATCCTGGAGCTCAGTTCAGTATGTGCCATTCATAGAAACTGTGAATGGACCTGGGTAAACTTTTTCAGTTAGTAAGATTTATGTTTCTATCTTAGCAGCTCCTGTTTGCTTCTGATACTCCTTTGCTAAGACGTGATATCTTGAGAAGCTCTCGGCAGAGGTCCTTCCTCCATGGTTTCCTGTTCAGATTTTGTGTAGGGAGCATCCTTCCTGACTTAGCCATGCTCCTCCTTCTCTAAGAGATCAACCCTAGTCTTCCTCTTCTATTTGGTCAAGTATTTTAAAACATTTAGAGTTGTAAAGAGTGGTTCTAAGCTCAAGTGTTGCAGAAGACAAGCCATCAAGTAGAAAATGAAAACATATTATGTTGCGGTTGAAGAAAATGGACAGATTAAAAGAAGAAGTAGGTGGTTAGTGTTCTGTTACTTTACATAGTACTAAACTATTATTTATAGGAAACCAGATTTGAATTCAAAGACTGTCATTGGAGAACTATAAATAACAGTTCCAATAATTAATGGTGATCATAATGAGTGCATAACTTGCTATGGTTTTGACATTTGGGATTGCTGAATAATTTATCGACTGTAAGGTGCATATAAATGGCAGTTTCTGTCTCCATTGTGAAGTAAGTGAACAAGAAAGGAACTAGAAGTTATAACTTTGAATATGCTTTGAGGTTTTAGTTTATTCAGTTTTTAGTTTTGTGCTAGAAAAATGTGTATTCCTTATGCATTACAATTGTGTGAATGGCAGGGTACCTAAGTGGTTAAAAGGTAAACATTTAAATATCAACATTTGGGAAAACTAATAATCATCCATTAAAATTTTTGAAACTGAGTATGATGGGACTAGAACACTATGACTGGAGACTGCCTCCCTTGTTGCCTCCACTTTCTGCCGCTTCTGTAGTTCTTTTTCATGCTCTGTAATCCACAACCTGGTTCATTCCCTCTTGCATCTCCAGTGATGCTTGAACTTTTATCAATAATGACTAAAGCCTTACTTCATTTTTAGATTCAATAATAATAACCTTATCATAATCTAACACCTTTTTGAAATAACAGATCAATGAGTGACATTTTTAATGAATAGCTGTTAGTTTTAGGTAATTTCGGAACGTTTTATGTGGAAACTCTTATCTAAATATTTAAAGCTAGCATGTACATTTGAGAGAAAACATGAATAGCTTGTCATTCTGGGTCTGTTACCTCATTCAGAATGATTATTTCCAGATCCATCCATTTATATGCAAATTTCATATTACTGAACAGCTGAATAATATTCCATTGTATAAATGTACTGCAATGTCATTATTGATTTATCAATTGATGATGATCTAGGCTGTTTCCATTTCTTGGCTATTGTGAATAGAACAGAAATAAACATGGATGAGCAAGTATCCTCATTGTAAGATGGATCCTTTGGAGATATGTCTAAGAAGAATATAACTGAATTGTGTAATAGATTTCAATTGTGACTTCCACAGCGACTACACCAGTTTGCACTCCCAGGGAGAATGAATATATGTTCCTCTTTCCTCAAACTCACACAAGAATTTGTTGTTGCTTTCTCCCCCTTCCTTTGAAATCTTAAAGAAATTTAATCAGTGTTTTCCTGATGGTTAAGTATGCTAAATAGTTTAAAAACTATTTATCAGCTTTTTATATTTAATCTTTTGAGAACTCTCATTTCAGTTCCATGCCCCATTTTAAGTGGGTTGTTTGTTGTCTTGATGTATAGTTTTTGTTTTTGTTTTTACTTCTAATAGATATAATTAAGGCCAAAGTCTCCCCTGAAAAAGATATTTTGGCTTCTATTTGAAGGCTTTTGGATGACAAAAGAGAACTTTGAAATGTGACATAATCTGACTTAAATACCAAAAAAAGAACCAATATAACTTCTTTAGGTATCATAGGTTTTAAGAGGATACTGAGAGTGTGTTATGTTGTAGCCTGGATGAGCTGGAAGTGATTTAGGTAGAACTGTATTTAGGCATAGGTTTGACTCAGCTTATTTCATCTAAGAAATATAAACTCTCCTCACATTTCATTTGACTTAATTCTGTCGTTTAGAGTGAGAAACCACCTACTAGTATGCATCAAGGGGCTTATAATTGTACAATTTTATTAAGACATGTTAAAACAATTAGGAATTAAGCTCATGATCATTTAAATGCATCTTTAAAAGGTAACCTAGAGTGGTATTTTATTGCTTTCCTTTTTGACAAATGAAAGAATTTTATGAGAATGATCATAATTCTTGGCAGTTGAGCCATTTGTCCCACTGTTTGGTTGGATTTTAAAATCCTGGTAAAACTCATGGCATTTTAGTCCTGAAGAAATATTCTCGGAGCACCTAAAATTCTGAATATATCCTTGAGAAACACCACTTGACAATCATAGATGTACATGTAATACAATATGTTTTGTTATCCCACTTCATATTTCTTGGAATCACCTACTCAACATTTCCTCTTGACATACAATATGTCTGAGGTTTAAAGAGGAGTCATCTACTCATTGGCCACTTCTCTTCATAGCATGTTGAAAAATGAAGTATTGTAAATAAATATAATCATATTGTTTTCACTATTTACCTCAGTGCTGAATTGGTGCATACAGGATATTATTAACAAGCAACTGTAATGACAATGAATTAGGTAGTGGTTGCTTTGGCAGTAATTTGTATATAAAGGGATCCTTGTTCCTGTATGACATATGATCCCTTAGAACTATATTCACTCTTTTTCTTCCATACTGTTGTATATTGTGAAATTAAGTTGACAAAAATAAAATGTAGAGGAATGCATTTGAAGGACAGCCAGAAGAGAACATGGATATATTTTTCACTCTTTGTTCATTAGTGCACCCATCAAACACACATTTATTGCTGTTGTGTGATGGACACTACAAAAGATGAGCATAGGCATGTATCATGTTCTCACGAGGATTACAAAGCCATTATCTTATTCTGATCAACACAACCAACTTTCTACTACTTTTGAGACTTACTGTTGTCTCATGTAATGTGGTGTCCATTTTGTGTAACCACCCAGCTATGTTACATGATGAAGGGTGTTTGCCAGTGACTCCTTTGTCTTCCTCTTTACACAAAACAGTTGATAAAAACTTTGATTTTGGCTTTCTAGGCTTCTTTCTTCATAGTTGTTTGAATCATCTGTGTTTTGGGCTACAAGGAGTATGACTTTGAATTATGTTTTTATCGTCTTTCTTCCTCCACTTTTAGGAACATATAAATATACTTATTGTCAAAGAACTCTGCAACATGCTCAAGATACAGTAGGGAACTTGACAGAAATGTTTTCTGTACAATCAACTGATCAGCACTTCTTAGTTGTTTATAGCTTTAAAGTACAGTACATATTTGTCAAATATCTTCCCTTTATAGCATTACCATCTTATGTTTTTTGAGCTATGAAAAAAAAAGTCTCTTTCATCCATATATTCTATGTAAACCAGAACAAATTTAGTACTCTTTTTTAAAAAATAACTATTTTTATTTTATAATTAATTTAATTTTACATATCAGCCATGGATTTCCCTGTCTTCTCTCCTCCCACCCCCAAGCCTCCCCCCAATCCACCCCCCATTCCCACCTCCTCCAAGGCAGGGTCTCCCCTGGGCATTCAGCCCAGCCTGGTAGATTCAGTTGAGGCAGGTCCAGTCCCCTCCTCCCTGCACCAAGGCTGAGCAAAGTGTCTCAAAATCTAGGCCCTAGGCTCCAAAAAGCCAGCTCATCCACTAAGGACAGGTCCCAGTCCCACTGCCTGGGGGCCTCCTAAACAGTTTAAGCTCATCAACTGTCTCACTTATCCAGAGGGACTGGTCCAGTTCCATGGGGGCTCCTCAGTTATTGGTTCACAGTTCATGTGTTTCTGTTAGTTTGGCTATTTGTCCCTGTGCTTTTTCCAATCATGGTCTCGATATATCTTCCTCATATAATCCCTCCTCTCTCTTGCTAGTTGAACTCCCTGAGCTCCACCTGGGGTTTGGCTGTGGATCTCTGCATCTGCTTCCACCAGTCAATGGATGAGAGTTCTATCATGACAGTTAGGATGTTTGGTCATTTGATCACCAGAGTAGGTCAGCTCAGGCACTGTCTCAGGCACTCTCTTGACCATTGCCAGTAGTCTATTGTGGAGGTATCTTTGTGGATTTCTGGGGACCTCTCTAGCACTCTGCTTCTTCCTATTCCCATGGGGTCTTCATTTATCATGGTGTCTCCTTGTTCTCCCACTCTGTTCCTGATTCAGCTCAGACCTCCTGCTCCTCTAAGTTCCCTTTCCCCCAACACTTGCCCTCCATTACCCCCCTTCACCCCAAGTTTGCTCATGTAGATCTTGTCCATTTCTCTGTTGCTGGGTGATCCCTGTGTCCTTCTTAGGGTCCTCTTTACTAGCTAGCCTTCCTGGAGTTGTGAGTTGCAGTCTGGTTATCCTTTGCTTTACATCTAGTATCCACTTATGAGTGAGTACATACCATGTTTGTCTTTCTGTGTCTGGGTTACCTCACTCAGGATGATATTTTCTAGTTCCATTTGTCTGCAAACCTCATGATGTCATTGAGCATTAATTAGTCCATATGATTTCTCTATTTCTATCCATGTATTAGCTTCTCTTTTTATTTAGACACATGTCTAAAAGCTTTCTAATGGATTTTATGGCTCTCTTTATTAGTTGTTGTCTACATGTTAAGCTTCATTTCCTTCTTTGCCTTTTGCTAACAATGAAATAGATGCCTGACCTTCTGTTACCTAACTAAGGCTTTTGTCCTGACTTCATCCCTGCTGGCATGCTTTTCCCTGTATATATGCATGACCGTGTCATTCTCAGGATGCCAACTGCAATGAAATCTCTGCATTCAGTACCTCCCTGATGATTCTCTTAGAAGCACAGATGAATTTAACTCAGTAGTCAAATTATAAATGAAGTGTAAAGATAAGTAAATAATGTAAAGTTGTTACAGGAAGGGAACAAACAAAATAATTGGGAGGCAGAAACTGCTTTGGGTGAAGCAGTTAGTTGAAGCTTCAGGAGACTTCATTGCTTATTCCATCTAAGAGTGAAGGAGCAAAAAGATCCAGAGAAAAGTGTTCTAGTTAAGGCAAACAAGACTGTCAAGACCCTGAAGTTGGAAGTTATTATTCAGCCCTAAGTTTACTCAAAGGCCTACTTTGTAAAGAATAGTGGTGAGTGAGAGATAAAATTGGCAAAATACACAGCAGAGACTTGTAGACACTGCTAAGATATTGGGTCTTTATTAGAAGTGCAGTCATAAAGTAATTACAGGGTCTCTAAGCAAAGAATAATTTAATATTATTAATAGGAATCATTCTTATTGTTCTGTAAATTAGTTGACTATATGTGCTGGTTTATGTGTTAGATTTGGATGCAAACAGTAGCTAAGAAGATCAACCCATCAAATATTAGATTCTAATCCAAAGGGAAAAAGATTAGAAGAAGAAAAATATTATAACTCACAAAGTATGTCATAGAAGAGATGAAAATAAATGCAAGTATGATGTAGTAAAAAAAATATGTATTAACTCTCTCCAGTTTTGACCTTTAAAGAAGTCAGGAGAGAGAGGACCTCATTCTAAAGGTAAGTCTGGTAGTCCTGGTGAAAATAGACTGACAGTCAAAGCCAGAATAAGTCTGTAGTTCTTATAGGTCAAGTTGGAGGATTTGACGATGACAGTGACTACTCCTATGTGACTGGTCAGCATGAGGTTATCAACTTTGTCATTCCTGATCTCTCCTAGCTTCAGAGGCTAAATAATATGTTTTCCATGAGCCTGAGTTCAGTGGTAGGCCTGACTGAATCTTCTTATCTGCTGAACAGTTGACTGCCAGCAGAAAGTGACAGCTGCAGGGAGTACTTGACTTCCACAACCTCTTCCTACAGGAAGTGTTTCACACTGAATAGGTTTTTCAAGCACTGAGAAAAATTCACTGTATAAAATCTAGAGCACCCTTCTCTTCCCCAATACCACAATATACTTGACAGACACCTCTTGGTTAGAATATACCCCGGGGTATATGAACGTGAAAGTTTCTGGCACATGACCCGTAGGTTCAAAGGTAAGCAGAGACAACAGGGGTTCTAGGCAAACAATAAAAGGAGGCTCTTAAAGAGAAAATAGCTTTTGTGTCCATCTGACTCTTCCTTTTTCCAAGTTCAATACTAGCTTCAACCAGAAGAAAGACAATGATTCCACCTTCAATTGGACACCTCTTCTACCTGGTACATTGCAGTATTAGAGGGCCCAGAGAAAAGCTATTCAAAATGCTTTTGACTTTATTTCCTTCCCCCATATTTTCCTTATATTCTAAAATATTTTACTTTTTCTTTATGTGCATGTATGTTTATGTGTATATGCATACAGTGTACATGGAGGCAAGAAGAGGGAATTAGATTCCCCTGATCTGGAGTTGCAGGTGGTTGTGAGTCACCCTATGTGGGGCAAACTGAACTTAGGTTTTCTCTGAGAATCAAGCATTCTTAACTACTGAGACATATTTCTAGCCCTCATTTTATTATAGCTTTTGAAAAAGCTTTTGTTTATAATTTTCACTCATCTTCTTAAACATCTAATTTTCTTGAGCATCTTCTCTGTTGTGCTCTCTCCATTCACACTTTACAACATCCTTTTTTTTTCATTCTTCTTCTTACTATTTCTTTATTTAACCATAACTCTTCTCCCTCTCCTTCTTCTGGTCTTTTATTTTCCTCACTTACTAATTCGATATTTACCCTCAGTGATCTATCACTTTTTAGCATAATTTATGCCACTTTTTGTTCCATATTTCTTGATGTAAAAGTGGTTGGCTGTAATAAATTTTAACGTACTTCTGTATCTTACTGGTTTGATGTTATTACTATCATAGTGTCCTTCTCTTCCTCTCTTTTGTAACAGGTCATATGTAGTGAGTCCAAAAATATAGTAGAAGATATTTCATTAGAAATACATGTACAAATCACAGCACAAGAAACTCAAAAAAGAAAAAAAAAAAGCAAAGGCAACATTATCATTCAAATGACCATAACTGCTTAATTAACAAATCTAATGATTTGGAGATTGTTGAAAATACTGGACAAAAAAATTAAAATTCTACTCATGAAAATGATCAATGGCTTCAGAAAGGAAGCAGGCATTGAATAAAGTAAGGGAATCAATATAGAATGTGAATTTAAAAAAAAGTCAGAAACAGAAGAGAAAGTCCAAAATAAAAATGGAAATCTAGCAATGACACTGATGTTTGAAAGAAAAAAAGTGTTGCTGAGGAAAAACTCAATCAAATAAAAACCAGTGGAAAGTACCAGCAGTAGACTAGATTAAGCAGAAGAATAATGTCAGGGAGAGAAGACTGAATAGAGGAAATAAATAGTGCATCCAGACACTAATAATAAAAAGTATGAGTAATCATGACCAAAACTTTGAAGAATTTTGGGACACTATAAAGAGACCAAGCCGAAGAATTGACAAGGTAGGAAAAGGGGTTGAGACAAACAATAGAACATAGAAAATCTACTCAATAAAATGACAGCAAAAATTTCCAGATCTTCAGAGAGGAATGGGAATCCAGGCACAGGAAGTGTTTGGAACTTTGAATTGACATAACTAGAAAAGAATTTCATGACACACTATTGTTAAAAATGCTAAGAATACAGAACCAGAATTATTAAAACCTTCAAAAATAAAGGGTGCTACCTCATTTATAAAGGTAAATATATCAGAATAAAGTCCAATTTGTCTGGAAAAAATCCTGAAGCACAGATTTTAAACCCTAAGGCAAATTACCAAAAAAAATTTAAAATATACAGCAAAGTCACATTTTAAAAATAGTGGGAATATAGACATTTTTCTCTTTTTTCCCTTTTTCCTTTTCCTTTCTTTAAAAGTCGTTTTTTCGACTTTACATACAAACCACAGTTCCCCCTCACTCCCCTCCTCCTGCTCACTCCCTACTCTCCCCCTACCCTACCCCACATCCACTTCTCAGAGAGGGTAAGGCCTCCCTTGGGGAGTCAACAAATTCTGGCATATCAAGTTGAGGCAGGACCAAGCCCCCACCCCCACACACCCCATATTGAGCCTAGGTAAGATATCCCTCCATAAGGAATGGGCTCCAAAATGCCAGTTCATGCACTAGGGATAAATCCTGATCCTGCTGCCAGTGGCCCCACATACTCCCCATGCCACACTACTGTCACCCATATTCAGAGGGCATAGCTCCATCCCATGAAGGTTCCCCAGCTACCAGTCTAGCGTCAGTGTGCTCCAACTAGCTTGAGTCAGCTGTTTCTGTGGTTTTCCCCATCATGATCTTTGTGGGAGCCCGTTCTTGGGTTCCTCGTGGCTTCACCCAGCAGGTCCGAATAGAGGATGATCAGGACCACGGGCCTGAGTGCAGGTGTCTGAGATGGTCTGCACTTGGCTGTGCTGGGGGAGGAGGTCTTTTGCTCCACCCCTTGGTGTCTCTATAAAAACCCTGGGCCAGAGACAGTCGGGGCTCATTGGAATTGGTTCCAGGCCCTCTCGAGGCTATCCTTTATTTTCTATCTGTTTATCTCTGCAGGATTCTCCGCAATAAATCCTTCTATCTAATATTTCCTGCTGATTGCACTCAAGAAAACTCTGGGGAACTGTGGGGGTGGTAAATGCCCCACAGATCTTGACCCCTTTGCTCATATACTCCCTCCCCGCCTCTATGGCTGGACTCCAGGAGCTCCACCCAGTGATTAGCTATGGATCTCTGAATCTGCTTCCATCGGTTACTTGATGAAGGTTGTATGATGACAATTAGGGTAGTCATTGATCTGATTACAGGGGAAGGCCAGTTCAGGGACCCTCTCCACTATTTCTTGGAGTCTTAGCTGGGTTCATTCTTATAGGTTCCTGGGAATTTCCCTAGCACCAGGTTTCTCCCTAAACCCATAATGGTCCCCTTTATCAAAATAACTCTTTCATTGATTTCCCTCTCTGTCCCTCAAACAACTCAAGCATGCCATTCCCTCATGTACTCTTGATACTTCCCCCATCCTCCTCCCCCTCATGCTCCCAATTTACTCAGCAGATCTTATCTATCTCCCCTTCCTAGGATGAATCCATGCATGTCTCTCTTAGGGTTCTCCTGATCATGTAGCATCTCTGGGGTTGTGTCTTGTAGGCTGCTTCCTTTGCTTTGTGACTAATATCCACTTATAAGTGAGTATACACCATGTTTGTCTTTCTGGGTCTGGGTTACCTCACTCAGGATGGTTTTTTTTTTTTTTTTTTTTTTCTAGTTCCATCCACTTACCTGCAAATTTCATGATGTCATTGTTTTTTTTTTTTTAGAGCTGAGTAATACTCCATTAATAAATGTACCACATTTTCTTATTTCCATTCTTCAGGTGCAGGGCATCAAGTTTGTTTCCAGATTCTGGCTACTATAAATAATTCTGCTATGAACATAGTTGAGTAAATGTCCTTGTGTTATGAATGTGCATCCTTTGGATATATGCTTCAAGGGTGGTATTGCTGGATCATGAGATAGTTTTATCCAAGTTTTCTGAGAAATCACGATACTGATTTCCAAAGTAGCTGTACAAGTTTGCACTCCCACCAGCATTGAAGGAGTATTCCCCTTACTCCACATCCTCTCAAGCATAGGTTGTCATCAGTGTTTTTGATTTTAGCCATTCTGATAGGTGAAAGATGGTATCTCAGAGTGCTTTTGATTTGCATTTCACTAATGGCTAAGGATGTTGAGCATTTCTTTAAGTGTCTTTTGGCCATTTGAGATTCTTCTGTTGAGAATTCTGTTTATATCTGTACTCCATTTTTAATTGGATTATTTGGTGTTTTTATGTCTCATTTTTTTGAGTTCTTTATATATTTTGGAGATTAGATGTAGGGTTGGTAAAGATCTTTTCCCATTTTGTAGGCTGATGTTCTGTCTTATTTACCGTATCCTTTTCCTTACAGAAGCTTTTCAGTTTCAGGATATTCTATTTATTAATTGTTGCTCTCAGGGTCTGTGCTATTGGTGTTATATTTAGGAAGTGATCTCCTGTGCCAATGCAGTCAAGGCTACTTCCCACTTTCTCTTCTATCAGGTTCAGTGAAACTGGATTTATGTTGAGGTTTTTGATCCACTTGGACTTGGGTTTTGTGCAGGGTGATAGATATGGACAGTGGCGTTTACTCCTCTTTTCTTCTACTTGTGTGGCTTGTGCTGTGCTTGTTCTTCCAGCTGTTGTGTTTTAAACCTGTGTGCATGCAGTCTGCTGTTTTTCTAGCTGGTGTTGTTTACACCTGCTCCTGTGTAGTCTACTGTCTTGCAGGGGAGGGCTGGTCACAGGGAGGGTGTTCAGGTGCATGGGGTTGGGTGGCAGAGTGGGTCTTGGAAGGTCCGTGTCTAGTGGGTGGTGGGGGCGGGGAACCAGCCTGGAGGCAGGTATCTCAGTTGTCTGCAGGCTGGTGGTGACGGCACCAGAGCAGTGAAATTCCACCAGAGGTCAAAATAGACATTTTAAGACAAGCCTTAAGCATGTGATGCCTTGTCAACTACACAGAGACTAAGCCCCTAAACATTGAGCCATACTTGAAGGAGTGGCTCATAGCATCCTGCTCCTTCCAGGAGATCTGATGGAATGTGGAATGTAGGAAGTCTTTGTCTTCAGGGATATAGCCTTGAATGAATTTTGCATCTTCCAATGGACAGTTCCACATTCGTGGCCAAATGAATGGCCCTGGTTAAACCTAGTATGTTGTAAAACAACAGCAAAATAAAAAAAAGGAAAGAAAAAGATACTTGAAAGTGATATAGGGTCTTTGCAAAGGGGAAGAGGTTGGGTATATATAAGAAGAAGATGAGAAGGGGTTGAGGATAGGTGTGATCAGAATATTTTATATACATGTATGAAATTGTAAAGGAAATAATTTAATTTAAAAATCTAAGTATTATCACCATACTTAGCCATCAGGAAAGTGTAAATAGAAACTACTGTTGTAATATATTAACCAGGCAAAGATGTGTTACATTTGTTTATGCTGCAGAGTATTACTTTACCTGTGTAAAGGTGTGTTACTTTTGTTTATGCTGCATTTGTTTAATTATGTAAAGAGGTGTTGTGTTTGTTTCTACTTGCTTCCCTAAGGCACCTGATTGATTTTTTAAAAAATGTGAACAGCCAATAACTAGGCAGAAAAAGGATAGGCGGGGCTAGATGGCAAGAGAACAAAGAAAAAAGGGGAGGAAAAAACTAGGAGAGAACCAGGGACTTCTCTGGGGCAAGAAGCCAGGCAAATGCCAGCCAACCAGGCATAGAGAAGCAGTGAAAGTAAGATATACAGACGTAAGAAAGGGAATAATCCCTGAGGCAAAAGGTAGATAAAGAGAAACAGGTTAATTTATTTTAAATGTGTTAGCTAGAAAAGAGCTAAGCTGAGGCTGAGCATTCAAAACTAATAAGTCTCTTTTATGATTTGGGAGTTGCTTCATGACCCAGAAGAAAAAGCCTGGAACAGACTACATTCTATTCCATTTTATCTGAGTCAAAATGGCTATCAAAAAGAAAATACGTGCTGGTTTAGGATGCAGGGGAAAAAGTCTACATGCTACTGTTTGGAAAGTAAACTAGTTCATCCAATACAGAAATCAGTAATGAATATATCCCAAGTAATGAAGAATATGAATGCTGTATGATGCATCTTTGCCAGTCCTGGTTATAAATTTGAAAGAATCTAAGTCAGCATACCATGAAATATTTATGTATTCCTGTTCATTCATCTTATTCAAAATAGCCAAGATAGGGATCCTGCCTAGATGCCTATCAGCATGTAAATTGCTAAAGAAATGTGATGTATATACAGACACAATGGAGCTTTATTCAATTATAAAGGAAGTGATTGTGTCACTTGCAAAAATGGATAAGTGAATAAACCATTGCATTAAGCAAAATAATCCAGACTCATTTAAAAAAAATCACATTTTCTCTCACATGTAGGATGTGATGTCAAAGGTGTCTATTGTGGGAGTATGTAGGTGTCTAAAGTAAGGATGGAGATGGAAAGCATAATAGATGGAAGAAAGACACAGATTCAATGTTCTCTCTAATGTACTGTCTAGATTGCGTAAAATATATACTTACCTGCATTTATAGTTATTTGATGTAACTTAAATTTCAAACTGTTGAAAATCACTTTTATTAATTGTTACAGATCCTAATTTTCATCTCCAGTCATGCCCATTCTATTATCCATATTGTATTATTTTGGGGATAATATTGATAAAATTTTTAAAAATGTGTGCATTGTTGTTAGAACAATTTAAAGATTAGAATCACTGCTTTGGTTTATAAATTCTGACTGTGTCTATGGTAACAAATGGTCCAATCTCCCAAGAAATTTATGGTTTATACCTGTTATTTTACATAGCTGACAATACACATCTATTTGTTTTCAAAATTATCATTTGTATAAAGATCACATGAAGTATTGCTTGCCTGTGTTCATTTGCTTTTCTTATTCATGGTGATATTAATAACAATTCATCACTTCCTCTGGTACCAGAAACATTCTCAAAATTGTGTAAATGACATCGAAGGTACTACCAGCTCGTGAGCAGAATATCTTGGCTTCAAAAGGACACCTGTTTTCCACTCAGCTATTAGGTTATTCTACTTCCTACTCTCTCTCTCTCTTTTTAATGCCATCACTTGTAAAAAGTGAAGAGAGGAGATGTGCATATTTCAATTCACAGTTGGGTCTTCATTACGAATGTATTAAATTTGGCATCAGTTAATTTACACTTCAAAATACTCATATTGACTGCCTTCCTGGTTGAGAGGGGTTGAAAGTTGACTTCCAGGGAGACACATGCTGAGAGCAATGTTAAATCTTCTATGAAATTAAAAGAGTGTCCACTGACACCAATTACTTAAAACGATTTCAAGGACCCTTAAATTTTCTGACTTCTCTAATGCTTGACTCTGTGTCACTACAGCATCCACTTTCTCCAAAACTACAAGGAAAATATCGCAAATCACTTATGGCAGTAATTTCCAGATATTTCATTCTTGATCTCCGAATCCTGTTTTAGCAATAATGTAGAATTTTTTTTTTTTCAGAAAACAGATGTCCAAATGCTCTGATTATTCTCTACAAGAAAACTGAAAGCATGGAGGAAACGTAATTGCGGGGGCTGGAGACATGGTTAGAGGCATTACCTGCTCTTCCAGAAGACCCAAGCTCAGTTCTCAACACCTATACAGCAGTTTCCAACTCTCTGTAACTACATATCCAGGGGATCTGATGCCACTTTCTGGTCTCTGCAAGTACCAGACATGCAGATGACTCACATACATAATGCACTGGCAAACACTCATACACATCAAATAAAAATAAATAAACTAAAATGTTATTGCTCCCAAATATGAGACAAAGCCTAGGCATAGACATTCTGCATTTTCTTGTTATTAGTTACATGGATTGCCTATAAGTAGTAAAGACATTTATCATTTTTAGTTTAATATAGATTATATATTTCTATTTTCACTTCACAAAGTAACTCTTATTTTACATTCATATATGCTCTATTCCCCACAACCCACACCATGTTTTGAAGTAGGAAATGGTGTTGTATGCCAAATAACTGAAGAGATACATTACTCTGATTACTCTGGAACTGATAATATTTTATAATCTATATAACTGGTATTCAGGTTCAAACAAAGCAAAGAAAAAGTTAACTGCCTAAATTTCTTCCTTCCTTTCTTCTTTTCTTTCTTTATCATTTATTTATTTGTTTTTTTTTCTTTTTTTTTTTTTTGAGACAGGGTTTCTTTGTGTAATAGCTCTGGCTGTCTTGGAACTCACTCTGTAGACCAGGCTGGCCTCAGCTTAACAGCAATCCATATACCTCTGCCTCCTGACTGCTAAAATTTTTATAAAAGAAGAATTCTGATTTCTTAGGAGAGAAAGGGATGTACTTCCATTCCCACATGCATGTTCTCCTATGAAGTAGCTGTAGATAAACACCAGACTGATTCTTATTGTTTTATTTGTATCTCTCTTGTTCAAAATTAAGATCAGTCTCAACATGTACTCTACTTCAATGACTATAATGAAAGATTTAATCATTATAACATTCTATCTAACAAAATGCTTAATTGCCTCACATTTTTCAGAGTGTAAATTTGAGGGGAATGCTCATCCATACTCTCTGAGTCATCACAATCTCAAATGTTGTTTGATTCAGGGATATTTAAGAGATGCACAGGAGAGCAGGTTGACCAGAAACTGGGGCCAGCATTGGAGCATGTCTGAAAGAGAATGGGTACAAGAAATCAGAAAGTCTCTGCTACACTTGGGCAGGTTTCTTCATGTATTGGTGAGGTACAGCAGCAGCTAAAATAAGTTGCTGTTTGCCTTCACTGCAAATGCTTTGCAGCAAATGGAAACAAGGTAAATGATATTTAGAGCATTGATATTTAATATTAGATATGTTTTGCAGATAGAGAGCATTTGTCTTTGAAACTGAACTTTGAGACATGAATAGGGCAGGGTAACTGCTGTAAATTTCCAGTCCCAATGGTCTAACACAATCATGGTATGCATTTCACTTAAGTACAGCAATGTAAATGCATTGTATTTTGTGAACATGAAACACCACACATACACGAGAGAGAGACAGAGACAGAGAGAGACAGAGACAGAGACAGAAAGAGAGAGAGAGAGAGAGAGAGAGAGAGAGAGAGAAAGGGGGTGATTTGAAAACTTGGTTGCTTAGGCATAAAAGAAATCTGAACTCCGTGTAGTCAGATACTGTGAAGGAAGCATGGGGAAAGAGGCCTTGAGAGTAGACAGAGGAGTGAGAATGAGGCTCTAAAGGATGTGGGTAAGAAGTCTGGTCGTGATGACAGGGAAAGAGAAGAACCAAAAGAGAGCACACATACAGGGGCAGCAATGTATTAGTGAGAAAAAAGAGACTTCATTTTTTAAAATTAGTAATAGGTGTAGACAGGGAAAAGTTTCAGTTTTGAGATTTAAGGATTTATTCTGATGTTTATAGTCTATTGCTTTATCTCTATAAAATCTTAGACTGTTTCTGGTAAAGAATGCATCAAATCGTCAACAAGGCAAAGCGACAGCCTACAGAATGGGAAAAGATCTTCACCAACCCCACATGTGACAGAGGACTGATATCCAGAATGTATAAGAACTCAAGAAATTAGACATCAAAACGACCAACAGTCCAATTAAGAAATGGGCTATAGAACTAAACAGAGAATTCTCAACAGAAGAAACTCAAATGGCTGAAAGACTTTAAGGAATTGCTCAACATCCCTAATCATCAGGGAAATGCAAATCAAAACAACTCTGAGATACCACCTTATGCCTGTCAGAATGGCTAAGATCAAAAACACTGAAGATACTTTATGCTGGAGAGGATGTGGAACTAGGGGAACTCTCCTCCACTGCTGGTGGGAATGCAAGCTTGTACAACCACTTTGGAAATCAATATGGTGCTTTCTTAGACAATTGGGAATCAATCTCCCCCAAGATCCAGCTATACCACTCTTGGGCACATACCCAAGAAATGCTCAATCATACCACAAGAGCACTTGCTCAGCTATGTTTACATCAGCATTGTTTGTAATAGCCAGAACCTGGAAACAACCTAGATGCCCCTCAACTGAAGAATGGATAAAAAAAATATCTGGTACATATACACAATGGAGTAGTACTCAGTAGAGAAAAAAAATGACATCATGTGGTTTGCAGGCAAATGGATGGATCTATAAAAAAATCATCCTGAGAGAGGTAACCCAGATTCAGAAAGACAAATATGGTATGTACTCACTCATAGGAGGATACTAGATGTGGAACAAGGATGACTGGACTGCTACTCATATCACCAGTGAGGCTACCTGGAAAACAGGACCCCAAGAAAGATACCAGGATTGCCCAGTGATGGAGAAATGGCTGAGATCTACTAGAACAACCTGGACATGAATGGGAGTAATGAAGGGTGAGGGTTGAGGGAAAGACAGCCTGTGGGAATGGGAGAACAGAGAGGGAGAACAAGGAATAGGAGTAAATGAAGACCACATGAGAAAAGAAAGAAACAAAGTACTAGAGAGGCCCACAGAAATCCACAAAGATCCCCCAAAATAGACGGCTGGCAATGGTTGAGAGACAGCCGGAACTGACCTACTCTGGTGATGGGATGGCCAAACACCCTAATAGTCGTGCCAGAAACCCCATCCAAGGACTGATGAATCTGGATGCAGAGATCCACAGCTAGGTCCCAGGTGGAGCTCTGGGAGTCTAATTATCGAGAAAGAGGAGGGTTTATATGAGCAAGAATTGTTGAAGCCAAGGTTGGATAAAGCACAGGGACAAATAGCAAACGAATGGAAACACATGAACTATGAACCAAAGGCTGAGGGGCCCCCAAGTGGATCAGGCCCTCTGAATAGATCTCTGAAGTATTCGAAGGCCACCTGGCCAAACATCCTAATTGTGCTAGAAACCCCATCCAATAACTGAGGGAACCCGATGCAGAGATCCATGGCCAGGCCCCAGGTGGAGCTCCAAGAGTCCTATTGGTGTGAAAGAGGAGGGTTTTATATGAGCGAGAATTGTTGAGACCAAGGTTGGATAAAGCACAGGGACAAATATCCAAACGAAAGGAAACACATGAACTATGAACCAATAGCTGAAGAGCTCCCAACTGGATCAGGCCCTCTGGATAAATAAGACAGTTGATTAGCTTGATCTGCTTGGGAGGCATCCAGACAGTGGGACCAGGTCCTGTCCTCAGTGCATGAACTGGCAGTTTGGAACCTGGGGCTTATACAGGACACTTGGCTCAGCCTGGGAGGAGGGGACTGAACCTGCCTGGACTGAATCTTCCAGGTTGAACTCAATCCTCAGGGGAGTCTTTGCCCTGGAGGAGATGGGAATGGGGGGTGGGCTGGGGGGAAGGCGGGCTGGGGGTGGGGGATTGGGAGGGGGGCAGGGGGTGAGGATAGTCGGGGGAGGAGGGGGAGAACAAGGGAATCCGTGGCTGATATGTAAAATTAAATTTAATAAATAAATTTAAAAAATGAAAAAAATTATGGTAGTAAAGCTTTTAAAAAATGTATATTGTTTTATCTTTTGAAAAATAAAACGTCGGCTTCTTTGAGAGAAAAAAAGCATCAAATCAGCTACAGATGGTCTTTTACAATATTAGTATTGAACTCTAATCTTAAAATTACTATCTTGAAATTCTGGTAGTATGTTTAAGATTTCATTCTACTTTAAAAAATACTACTTTATGATATTTGAACTTTCATGTGCAGTCTCCACAAAATATTGTTGCACAGATCAGTTAGACATGCATAAGAGTATGGATTTTTCTTTTGCACAACTAAGCAGGAGAGAGCTACCACTTTGCATAACTATGTAAAAATTTTATCACTCTATTATTTTTATAGACATTTTGGGTTTAATCCTTTTTGGAAATTATCTTCTTTTAGGCTTTTTTTTAATGAGGTTTGCATTATGAATGTTCTTTATATGAGATTATTTTTACATTGACCTATGAAGAGAGTAACCCTGGGGTTGAACACCAGTTTTTATGTCATCATTTTATGTTATGATTCAAGCTATTGATCTGTGCAATGTGTCTTGCTGGTTTTCATGATATTGATATTTCAGTTATGGTCTTTAAATTGTATAATTTTTTTTTCAATGCCCAGTGAAGGGTAGATTTCTTAAGACTTAGAAGTTAAATGAAACGTGATAAATTTTACTGAAGAAAAATATAGTAAAATTCATAGTTGTTTAGAAAAAATGCAATAATTGATTCTTTATATTTTACTTCTTATCATCGAACAGTTTAAATGTTGTGGTATTGTATTCCCCCAAATATTGTGCATGCTAATAAACTTATCTGGGGTCAGAGACAGAGCAGCCACAATATTAAACATAAAGTATAGGTAGTGGTAGCACACATCTTTAATTCTAGCATTCCAGAGGCAGAAATCCATGTGTTCAAGGATACAGCCAGGCATGGTGACTCATCACACCTTTAATCCCAGAAAGTGAGCCTTTAATCCCAGGGAGTGGTGGTAGAAAGCAGAAAGGTATATAAGGTGTGAGGACCAGAAACTAGAAGCATTTGGCTGGTTAAGCTTTTTGCTGGTTAAGCTTCAGGCTTTTGAGCAGCTGTTCAGCTGAGACCCATTCTGGATGAGGACTCAGAGGCTTCCAGTCTGAGAAAACAAGATCTGCTGAGAAGTTGGCCAGGTGAGGTTAGCTGTGGCTTGTTCTGTCTATCTGATCTACAAGCATTGATCTCAATAACTGGCTTCAGGTTTGATTTTATTAATGAGAACTTTTAAGATTCATGTTACAAAATATAGTAGTTATATTTTTAGTAAACAAAATAAAAATATTTCCAAAAATAAAATATGCTTTAGGTATAAGATATTTATGCTGGAAGAAGTCAGTAAAGCTACTTTCCACAAAGTACTTATGTATCATGAATCTACATGACTCTTAAGAGACGTGAAACTCCTATTGGTTAGAACATTATTTATTTCCTTCCATTGAAAGTACTAAACCCAGGTTTAAACCAATTATGGCCAAGTCACTGATATATATATATATATATATATATATATCTTGGTTTTTCCAAGACAGGGTTTCTCTGTGTAGTTTTGGTGCCTTGTAGCGCCCTGGCCTCCTGTTTTGGATAGCTATTGCCTTGCTTGCTGACCTTGACCTTGATGTCCTCCCTATGCTGATTTCTTGCTGGTTTCCTTTCTCCTGAACACTCACTGGAAGTTCCTTGTTTGTGTATCCTGCATATTGGGCGTTAACAGCTTAGATGCAAGAATATGGAACATCAGTAGCGAACTTTCACCCTCCGGGGTTCTCCCAGTGAGCTGTAAGCCTGTATTTAAGGCCTCCTCACTCCAATAAATGGCATTCGGCATTCTGCTGAGGCAAATGACCCACTGTCTCTTGTCTCTGTTTTTTGATCCACAGCCCCTGGCTTGGACACCGTGAATGGGTGGTGGTAGCGCGGACATTACTGCTATAGTGCCTGTCCTGGATCTCACTCTGTAGACCAGGCTGGCCTCGAACTCAGAGATCCGGCTGGCTCTGCCTCCTGAGTGCTGGGATTATAGACCTGTGCCACCACTGCCTGACCTCAAGTCACTGATTTATCAATTGCTTTCACTTATACAAAATTTTCATGTTGATTTTTCCTTCTCCTATTAGTATTATGCAAAACTCTAAAGACTGTCAATATATGTATAAGTATAAGTAGCATATTTAACATATAAATGCTTATGAAAGAGAGAGAGAGAGAGGCTGATAGAAAACACTCAGTTTCCATCTAACCAAAAAATAGTAGGGAGCTATGTATCCCAGCCAAGACTACAATTAGAAATGAGTTACTTCTGGTGTAACCAGGCATAAATCATAAATTATGAAGAATTCATAGAAATTGGTTACCATCATTTTAATAAATGTAGTGAGATTTTTCTGTGGGCTACAAGTTCACAAATAATGATACAGAAACTTATTAATTATGAAAGCTCAGCCTTAGCTTAGGTTTGTCCCACTAGTTCTCATAACTTAAGTTAACCCATTTCTATTAATCTATGTTCTGTCACAAATTGCCCATCTTGTTTCTTCCATGTCTTCCTGGCAACTCTGTCTTCTTCTTTCCCAAGTCCTCTCTGTTCCCAGAAGTCCCACCTAGCCTCTTCCTGGCTATCTATTGGACACTCAGCTCTTTATTAAACCAATCACAAGAAGCCTTGGCAAAGATACATTTTCACAATGTAAATAAATAATTCTGCAACAAATAAAACAAATATTTCAGATTTATTTAGCTATTTTCTGTATTTTTTCTAAAATATATTTCAATATATAAGATGATAAAAATATCACTCCCTAAACTATTTCTATAAAATATGTGAAATCCTTGAAAAAAAGGAAGGTTACTTCATTTTATTATTTTGAAATTCTATTCTTCTCAGAAATCCTCTTGACTAAAACACAAAAGTCCCATTACTTGTAGATAATGAATTTACGTTAGTTATGTGTAATTTTATACATCTCAAGATCCATTTGATTCAAAAGATTGGACATTACCCTTTGTCTTTAAATGAGTACTTTCCTGGTACATATCACATTCTGAGCTTGTCAGAGTTTACTACTCAGCAGAGTCTTTGCCAAGCATCAGCATACTGTGATCATTTTTGTCTCTGTGTAAGTCTTGGTGCTCTAATCAGTTTACTGCTTAGAAACTTCATGTGTGTACCCAAATTAATACCAGTTCAAGCTACTCTTAGGCATCCATCATAGCCAGCCCAAAGCAGCAGACATAGACACTCTATTTTCTTCTTCTTAAGCAATTAGATATTTTCTGTGATTCAATTGCTAACTGTTGGGGGAGGTTGTCTCTATGAATGATTCCATTATTTTAAAAAGAATTAGCAATTATCCACACTCCTATATTGATTTCCACTCAATTATATCTTGAAATGAAAAATACTGATAATAAAACTTTTCATTAGAACTCTCCTACAATAGATTTAATGATTTAATTTAATAATGAATAAATTGGTTGCATGCATGTTCCTTTAACTAGCTTCATTTAGCAACAACTTGGAAAATATATCAGAAAATGTTTTAATTGAAGTAAGCATGAAGGAATAGATGTAGTAGACCTCTAAAATATGTTAGTTAAATTAGGGGAGGAAGACTGTTAAATCACAATTTCTTTTTGTCATTTCAGTCTTATCAGTATTCCTTTTTAAAATTTATTTTCTTGTGTTATGCAGTTGATCTGCCATGTATGAGTGTGCCCTTAAGGACAATGTCATAATAAAATAAAACAAATAAAATTCATATTTTAATATATAGGCACAACACATTAGATGAAAAATTGCACTTTTTTGCTACTGATGAAATATCAACATGGTAGTATTTTCTATGACAAGGTAAAAACTGAAAAATTATTGAACTGACTTGTTTCCATCCTCTAATATCTAAGTGTGGTTCAAATTCTTGCCAAAAAGTCAATGATATGTCAGTATGTACTTGTTCTCTCTCATTAGTACTTCCATTGATTTGAAGGACTTCATCCTGGCCAGCATTCTTTATTTGGAAAACTTCTATAATCATTGAAATTAGGTAGATTTGGTAGTCTGTATAATTTCCATGTTGTTGTAACATGTATACTGAAATTTTAATCCACACTTATGTAATTCATAATTGAGTGGATATATGAATGAAGCACCTCCCACTCTGAAATGATAAAGCTTTGTATTTCTTGGAGGTAAAGGTGACAAGGAACAAAAACTATAATAAAGTTAAAACTTTGTGGTTCTTATCTTCCTAATCCTGAAACCCTTTAACATAGTTCATTGTGGTGATCCCCAAACTATAAAATTATTTAATTGCTACTTAATAATTGTAATGTTGCTATTGTTTTAAATCATAATGCAAATATCTGATATGCAGGATATCTGATATGTGCCCACCCCTGCAAAAAAAAAAAGTCATGAGCCACAGGTTGAGAACTACTGGTTAAAAGCAAGACCAAAATTAGGAGATATTCAGACAAAATTTCAGAGAGAGGAAGTGAAAAGAGATATTGAATATAGCATCCATCTGAAAACTTTTAGGTTGAGGTTCTTATTATTTCCATCATTTTCTATACATATTGAAACATTTTCATGTAGTCTAATAATATTCGGAATATGTATTTGCCCCCAAGGTTAAATGATGTAGAAATTCATATAATGATGGAATTCTTTTCACCCAAATGCAAACATAATTTATAAAATACTATAAATTTAGTGGGGGAAATTCTAGCCTTCCTTGAAAAGTAACAGTCCTGCCGACTGTGTGGCTTCTTTATGGGGTTTAGTGTGTTTCCTATAGAAACAGAGTTGAGTAAGGCTTAACACACTTATTCCAGATTCTTACTGACTTCCTCTCCCAACAGGACACAGTGCACAGGGCCTGAAGAATTAGCCATCCACTAGGCTAGTACAATTTCTATCGGTGAGTATATTTTACATGTATTCCAAATCTTGTTCTTCATGTCATGTTCTCTGATTGGTGAGAATCTTTTATTCTTTCTACTCTGTGATGAAGTCAATAGAAAAACTCAGTAAAGATGAAAGAGCAGTTTTGTGACTCATATAATCAAATGATAATGTGCGGTCAATTTGATGTGCTTTATATTTAACACACACAGATACTTCACTAGTCTTTGCATATTTTCTATAGTCCCAGTGTTTGTAAACTCTCAGAATTCATGTACTGCAATCTACCATCAATACAATGCTATGGGCTGGGTGCTGTTGGGAAATGATTGAGTCCAGAAGGTAGATTCCTCAAGAAGTGAGCAGCTTTCCTTGTAAAAGAGAACCAGGAGGACTGTTTGCCCTTTGCATCTTTTAGTAAGTACACTGGGGAGAAGTGACATTCAGTGCAGTGGTGGCTGAAGAAGCTTTGTAAAGGTAACAACAAACTTGACAATGAGGAACTTATTGGCCAGTCATTGGAAGTTTACAGTGATTGAAAGCAATCACTAAAGCTGATCATCATACAGATACATAAGATGACAAATTGCTCAATGTGGACCCTTCAAGGTTGTTCAGCATTTGAATCAAATTGGAAATGGGAAAATGCTGAGTAAGTAGCTATCTCATGAACTAACAAATGCACCCCCAATAAATTAAAATACCACCCTTGCTTATTTTCCTTTCCTTTCTTTTTTCTTTTTCTTTCTTTTTTATTTCTTACTGTCTCTTTGTATCTCTCACTGTCTCTCTCTGTGTCTCTTTCCTTCTTTCTTCTCCCTCCCTGCCTCTCTCCCTGCATCCCTCTCTCTCTTCATTTATTTTTCTTCTTTTTTACAAACATGAAGTTAACTTAATTTTTTTAAAGATCTATATTTGTTATTTGATAAGTTGTGTAACTGCTTGCGTGAAAATATGAGTCTTGCTTCCATGCCCATGACACATACGGCAAGATAAGGGTGTGGGATCCTTTGGAAATGAGGTTATGAAGGTTGTGAGCTGTCATATGGATGCCAGAAATCAAGTCTTGTGTTCCACAAGAGCTCCAAATTCTGTTTACTTCTGAATCTGTCATTTTTTGCCACATTGCAACCAGGAACAATCTCTTGATTAGATTTTTGATGTACAACTGAAAGTGGATTGCATAGACAACCTTTGAAGAGCTGCTCATGCTGGACTTATAAGAGGCTTTATACAAAAGGAAAAGATTCAATCAAATAAGCAAACAAATAAAACAATAAACATCATGGTTATTGTTTGGTGGTCTGGTGCTCACTGGATCTACTACAAGTGTCTACATACCTATGCAACTACTACATCTGAGAAACATACTGATCAGTCAATGAGATTAATACTGATTCTTATGCTAGAGTAATAAACAACATATTTCTCATGATAAAAATTGCTTGATTGTGATGGTTCCTGTTTTGACTAACAAAAATGTGATTTAAATTAATTATAATGATTTAAAATGCAATCCCTTTTATACCAACTGAACAGCAAAAAATAGCCAGGTGGTACATACCAACATACAAAACATACAAACAAGGTTTCTGTACTGGCTAATTTTTTGCTAAAGACACAAATGAAGTAACCTGGAAAAGGAAGTTCAAATGAGTAATAACCCCTATTAGACTGGCCTGCAGACAAGTCTATTGGTGTATTCTCTACATTAATGACTGATAGGGAGTACTCCACCCATTGTGAAATGTGTCATGCATGGCAGATGATCCTTGATTTAATGAGAAAGCAGACTGAGAAGGCCACAGGAAACAAAGCAGAACACAGCACTTAGTCTCTGCTGCAGCTCCTGCCTCCAGGTTCTTCCCTTGAGTTCATGCCCTGACCTCCCCCAAGGACAGACAGTGAAAGGGTACCCAGGCTTTGTGAGAGCATGAAAGTTACCAGAGTCACATCATATGGTAAGGTCTCACTTGAGAGATTTATTAAGCCAGATAATAAATGGCTGCTTCTGAATTGGAACCAGAGACAGTTGTAAGTAGAGACGGGATAGAGGTTATATAAGGTAAGCAGGATTATGTGCACATAGGGGTGAAAAATTACAGCAGCTGTGACTGAATCATTGATGGTGGAGTGGGGGAAATCCATGAAACCTAGTTCTGGAGTTAAGCAAAGGTCAGGGCCTTAGTAACTTCCATTTGCCAAACAGACAGTGATATGGAAATATAGGCTAAATAAACCCTTTCATCCTCATGTTGGTTTTGGTCATAGTGCTTACCACATAATAAAATGTAAACTACAATAGTTTCTAAAAATTAAGCAACTTGCCTGTTAATCAGAAGAATAAGTGCCAGACATGTTGGTACATGTCTATTATGTTATCACTTGCGGATTGAGTTAAGAAGATTGTGAATTCTAGGCCTGTCTGTGCTAGATATTAATATACTATCTCAAAAAAAAAAAAAAAACAGTGAAAAGGAATGAATGAAAAAAATGAAAAGAAGAAAACAACAAAAAATAAATAATGGAAAATACACACACACACACACACACACACACACACACACACACACACATCATTTTGAGGTATGTTAGCTTTCCTAATATGAACAAGTTAATAAGACAAATATTTTGGCTCACAGATTTGTAGGTCTTTATCTGAGCGGCCACATTAGCACCATGGCTAGGCTTTTCCTGGCTCTAGCCTCCACTAGGCCTGAGTTTCAGTTTGGTTTCAGTTCTGTATCCTGTTAGGTTTCAGTTTCTGTACCCAGTTAAAGTAGGAAGAGGAGCCCCAGTCAATCATGTTCAGGATGACTTTATTTCCTTCTGGATGTCTATAAAAAGAGTCTGCCAGCTCCATTTGGGGTCACAGCCATTTTGTTGTCTGGCTGGCAGACCCCTGCATGCTGGAATAAGCAATGCTCTTGTTGATTGCATATGTGAGTGGTGGTCTTTGTTTTGTGGGGTGTTCTGTGGACCCTAACATATCCACAATCAACAAGATTCATTACTCAGACCTTGGGTAGCAAGACACAACATATTTAGGATTGTGTAGTGAGGTGAAACCACTACTTGATAGCCCAAACACTGATGAGGAAAAGGGGCAGAAGCCCATGAGCCACATCTCTCTTGGAAAGCTTGCCACCCATGACCTAAAACTCAAATTATGCCCAGTCTCTTAAGGTTCTGTCAGCTCTAAACAAGCTTGGGGGACATTTAAGATCCAGTCTGAGAAATCCAGTTTTGAAATGTGGCTACCGAGATTTTGAATTATCTTCTTTTATTCTTTGTTGTTTATTGATGTAAATCTCTAATGCAATAAATTTTCTTCTGATGTTTGCTTTTACTTCATCTAACTGATTTAGTTAGGTAGCTGTTTTGTGATCACTTCAGTCTTTGCTCAAGAATTATTGAAAGGGCACTTAAAAATATTTATCTTCCTTTCCTAGATATAAGGGCCTCTGGAACTTCTGGTCCCTAATCTGTCATCAAATTCTCAATTTATGTTATTTAAGAATGTTTTAAAAAATTAATGATCATTATTCATTATTAATATAATTGTACATTTTAAAATGTATTAACTTGTTTTTGAGGTTGAATTTATTTTCTGTTTTCTCATAAGTCTTACACATAAATTTAAATGAAGAAAATCTATGTATGCCTAACATAATTAATGTTTATCAATTATATTTCTGCATATCTATGCACAACTTAATGTGTATATATATATATATATATACATAAATATGTACATATATGTATTTCTTCTCAAAATGCTTACCTTGTTACTCAGGACTTTTGTGTTCCTTGCTTTGTTTTTGGTTACTAGATCCTCATAGACTGAAAAAGCAGATTAAAGTCTATCATATTTAGAGCTTTAACCTCGATTTTTTACAATTTTATAGTTTTATAATTTTATTGTTTTCTTTTTTATTGGAAATTTTTGCTTTGTGATTCATATTGTAGTTATGAGCTGCTATGTGGGTGCTGGGAATTGAACCTGGGTCCTCTAGAGGAACAACAATCAGTGCTCTTAACCACTGAGCCATCTCTCCAACCCCATTTCTAATTTTATGCTTGTTTGTTTGTTTTTTGGGACAGGGTTTCTCTGTGTAGTTTTGCTGCCTGCTCTGGATCTAGCTCTGTAGGCCAGGCTGACCTCGAACTCACAGAGATCCACCTGCTTCTGCCTCCCGGATGCTGGGATTAAAGGCGTGTGCCACCACCACTGGCTTCATAGTTTTTGATAAAGACCTATAAGTATGTTTTGTGTTCATTAATATTGTGATGTTGAAAATACAGTTTTCAAATGAATTCTAACTCTTTAGTTTTTATATTAGACTTGATTTCAACATTATTGTGGTCTATCACACTGTGACACCTGCTCACTTAAATGAACATGCTTTCATGAATTATTTTGGCTTCTGTAGAAATGGTACCACAATGACAAAGTAAGTCTTAACTGGCTAAGGCAAAAGAAGTAACATAATTATGGGCTCAGGTAATGCAAGTCTGCATGTAGAGCTGTTTATTCATGCTTTGGAGCATAGATCCAGATTCCTCAGCCTGTGTTTCCTATTTTATTTCTCACTTCCTTTGGATCAAGGAAACATTAGTTGTCATTTGGGGACAGTTTGTTCATCCGTCTAGACTTTGCAAGTTATTGCTTCTCTGAATTGTTATCCACCCATAGGGAAAATTCCATAGAATTCATTATTGGTTGGAATACAGGCAACATTAAATTTTGAGATGGAATGTTGCCAAAGTGTGTCACTGGAGACAATAAGGGAAAAAGTTACATGCTTTGGTTGAAATTTGGAGTCACTTCTTGAGTTTGTCTTTTCTATTACTGACTAGATTTTCTGCATTGGTTGCAGGCAGATCTTATTTCTATTATCAGTTTCCTCACAAGCTTTCCTTGATCTGTTCAGTCTTAGTGTCTCCATCACAAGTTTTGACTACATTTATGTTACCATTATTATATATTTTATTTTATATATTTCTGCTTCATGTTTTTATTGTAAGAACACCATAAATATTATTTATATTTTTCATTTGTTAAATTAAATTAATTGTTATAATTGTGCTTTGCTCTTGTGTCTTCACAAAGTGTTTTGTTTTGTGCCATCCAGTCTCTTAAACAGGCACATTACATCATCTCTTTCCCTCCATTTATTAACTGTTAATTGGTAAATGTAATCCTTTCACTCTTCTTTTTGACTAGTGTGGTATTTGTGAAGAATATTTTATATTATTAGTAACTACTGTCACTTAAGGGAAATTTAAAAAGTCTTTTGATTACTGAGACAACTACTTTGTTGTTACCTAGAAATATTTTTCATTTATGAAAAATTTTATGGAGACTTTAGGTAAGGTTCTCTCACTATCATTGGAAGCTATACCCAAAATGTCTCACTGACATGACTACCCAAACATGAGATGAACAAGGATGCCACCAACAACATGCTAAACTGGATGGAGAAAAGACCATGAGGCCTCAACCCTACACAAGGAACTATAGGTAAATGAGTGAATCTGGGAGGAAAAGTGGTTGTCCTTTCCAGGGAAGATCACATGAATTGGTTGCCCAGTGCCAAATTGTCAGCCCTAAGAACATATGTATAATTTACATTGTGTGGACTCAACAGATTATATTTAGGAATATACATGCATATGAATATATATATATACCTACATAGAAAAACAATTGATTTCAAAATAGGCCATGGATTTGAAAGAGAGCAAGAAGAGGTATATGGAAGAGTTCAAAATGAGAAAAAGGAATGGAAGTATTCTGTAATTAAATTACAGTGTCAAAATTAACCAAATAAAAACACCCAGATAGCTGTTTGATTTCCATACCAACTGTCAGAATGAATTTGGGTAAGTAATTCATAAAACTTCTTCACATTTATAGTCCTATTTTCTTAGTATTTATCATTGATACCTATTTCTGTGTATTTTCACCCCCTTCTAAAGAGAATTGAGAATGTATTACTCACTTTAAAGCATTGCTTATAGAAACATTTCCCCAATTCTCCTCTCTCTTTGTCCCGCCTATATTTCCTGTCTGGTCACTTGCCATCAGTGTTTTATTTATATAGAGTGATATCCACAGCACTTCCCTTTTTTTCTTTTTTTTTTAAAGGAAGGTTTTAACTTTAACATGGTAAAATTACATATAACAAAACAATTATCAAGCAAGAATTACAGTTACAATATTAAAGATATCCTATCTATCTTATATTTGTGACTTTAAGGTTTTATATCTAACTTATCTTTTATCATAACTGAGGAAATTATAACTATCTAGTCTTTAACCACATCAAAGACCTGAGAAGGAACATAATGGTACCTGAGAAATGGTAGATGGATGCAAGCAACTTTCAGGAATCTTGCAAGAGTAGACCAAGACAGCTGGCAGCCTGGGCAATCACCTAATGTTTCTCAGCATTGTTGGTGCATTCAAATTGGCTACAGGCCTAGAGTATCTGACAGACCATTTTTAGAAGCAGGAATTCTGAAAGACCATCTTACCCTATCTTGGCAGAGTACAGTGGTCACTTTCCTTGTGTCCCACTTGTCCAGAAAGGACAGCATTGCATTTGTACTGTTAGCCGTCAAGGCATGGGCAGTTCTTTGCCCAGTAGGCCATTTTGTACCAAGAAGACAAACTTCTAAATGGAAATGTCTTAGAAACCCAACATTCTCTCCGGATCAAATTGGTGCAGCCAGGAGCAATTGTGTCTCACGTCAACAGAATTCTAAGTTATTTAAATGCCATATTCTCTAGGTCTATGAAGTGTTTGAAGATTACCTATCTATCTGAAATATATCTATGTATACCTAGAAGACTTAACTAACATGGCTACAAATATGATTATCATAGATGACTAATTATTAATCTATTTTTAATTATCCATTACAATTTTAAATGAGTTAAACATAATACCTCAAACAATAATATATATATATACATATATATATATATATATATATATATATACAGTATAACAAAATTAACTTCAAGTTTGTATCAATAAACTAAAATTTATACCAATGTAAAACATTTTAAACATAAACTAAAATCTATACCAATGTAAAACATTTTAAACAAGTGGTTCTTTAAAAGTAGGTTCATTAATCTACCCTTTTATCTTATCATCTCTATATCCTCCTATATATCTATATCATATCCCCTTTTCTTTTTTAGAAAGAGATCACATTTATAATCAACCTGTTTTAAATAAAAATATTGGTTTTTCTCTGTCCCACACCAGAGGTCTCTTCTGATTTGGGACCGAAGAATCTCTTAAACATTTTTTTTTAAGCAATATGTCTGGGTTTAGAGGGGGAGTGAACCAATTCCACCTCTAAAGCCAGCTTGGTATATTTGGGAATTTGGGCGTAGCATCTCTTACTACTTCCTGCTGGTGGGGGGCGCTGTATCTTATGGGGACGCAAAGAAAATTTTAGGCCTATGGGGTAGTCCGTGAGGCTGTATTGTGTGAACCTGTTGCCTTGAAACCGCTCTGGATGTTGGATCATCTGGGCCCTGGAGTCATCGGAGACCTTTCAGGGGGTCTTGGCTGGTAAAACCTGATGTATCTTAATCTGGAACAAATCCACAGCCTCTGGCTTTCTGTGGAAACAAAAGCAGAACCTCTTTTCCAAAGTAACATATCCTTAAATCCAAATTTTGAAGTCAAGGTACCTTTAAAATATACATTTTGGCATAACTCAACAGCTTTTGTAATCAAATGTTTTTCTTCAGTTACGAATATCAAAGAGAACATAATCCAGATTCTCTGTGTGGTAGCCATCTTTACGTGGCTTATTTTTTACATTACCTTGAGCCTATTGCTTTAAACTTTAGCCTTTTAGGCCTGAAACGGCACTGGCACTGTGGCTGCTGGCTCTGCCCACTTCAGCTTCCCAACATGGCGGTGGTATGTTTTCTGCCAGCTCTGGGAGCCATCAACTCTCTATCAAGGCAGTGTGTAGCCCAGAAATCTCTTTTTGTTTTGTACTAGCAAAGGCTAAATCCACCATGCAGCTTAATGTGTCACTTGTAGAGGCCTCATTCCCGCCATACTACAGGTCGAGCGCACACATCAGGAACCCGCCATAGTAGCTAGTAGCTCAAACATGTACTCTGCCGCTAACTTGAAAGAGACAACTAGAAACTGTTTTTAGCTCCATTTTAGAATATTTTTACTCAGGTTTTAGGTGGAAACTCTTGCCAACATGTTGGGTGCCATTTCTTGCTTGATATTGTTTGCATTGGTTGTAGTTCCATCTTAACTAGGTCATTATCCCTCATTATTCCTGGACAATACTTGATAACCATTCCTTTGTATATAGTCTTGTATTAGTTTAGAACCTTCTTATTTAGACAAAAAGGGAGAGATGTAGTGGGTAGCCATTCCAGCTTGGATCTGGAAGTTCCAATCCCCATTGAGACTCTGGCAACTGTCACGCCTACGAGGTGGGGCCAGGGGAGGTGCTGGGAGACCCAAGAGCTGGATGGGCCAGCGCTCTCTCTGTGTGCTCTCTCTGTGCTGGGACGCTGAAAGGTGGGGGTTGTCGGAGCAGAGCTCCAGAGAACATCGCTGGACTGCAATACACCTTCCCCAGACCCTGCGACCTACCTATTACTTAATTTGTGAGTTACGCCATTAAATAAATATCCTTTTAACTACATGGAGTGGCCAAAATAATTTCTCCAATAAAGCTCCTTAGTATAGAGGGAGATTAAAGAGAGTAGGTATTGAGTTATAATAATTAGAATGTACTTTGAACTTGTATTATGTTATCAAAGAACAAACTCAAAGTTATAAAAATTTCAATGTTTATTCCTATACATATCTTAATTCAAAATAATGTCCAATAAGCACAATCCATATAACTACAGAGGTCAGGTATAGAGTAAGAGACGAGGAGGAAGAGATGGATCTCCATAAAAAGGGGAAATAGGGCCGGGCGGTGGTGGCGCACGCCTTTAATCCCAGCACTCGGGAGGCAGATGCAGGCGGATCTCTGTGAGTTCGAGGCCAGCCTGGGCTACCAAGTGAGTCCCAGGAAAGGCACAAAGCTACACAGAGAAACCTTGTCTCGAAAAACCAAAAAAAAAAAAAACCAAAAAAAAAAAAAGGGGGAAATAGGATAGATAGTTATGGATGGATGAGGGATAGTATTTTAATGGGGAGGGGAGGGGAAGAAGGAGGAATACAGCAAGGGACAGCTAAAACTAAGGGATATTTGAGGGATTGTATGGAAACCTAATACCATAGAAGCCTCCTAAAATATATACCTATAAACGGTGATCTAAATTGAATTACCAAATAACAAAAGAGACTGAGTCCCAATTGAACATCAATTTATGGAGAGCAACCAAAAGCCTTGGCAATACCAAATTGATAATAAGGCTCTGTTGCTGAAGACAACACCTACAAAACTCAATAGCATGAAGAAGTTGAGCTGGTGCCAAACTGGATCCTTCATGCCCACATATTAGTATTCACAGTACTGGAAAGTACTCTGCAAACTAAGGAGAAAATAAACCCCAACTCAGCTATGAACTTTACAATCAATAATGATGACCTGATTACAAGATACTCTGGTGTAAATGCTTACAGGAATAACAAACCAATATCTGATTTGATTTAAGGCCCATTCCATGAGATGGAACCCATACCCAACACTGCTTTTATGGTCAAGGATATGAGATTAGATAGCTCAGGGACCTAAGGAAAAAAAACAAACACTGTACTGTTCTGCTAAAGGAACATAGCAGTGGAATGACTCCTAATGACATTTTGCTGTATTCAGAGATCAGTGCCTTGCTCTGCCCATCATCAGAGAAGCTTCCTCTTAGAGCAAATGGGAGAAAATACAGAGACTGACTGCCAGAAAATGTGCTGCAAGACCTTGGAACACTCAGCCTTCAATGGAATGTGCCCATCAAATCTCTCCTCTAAGGGCTCAAGGGACTTTCTGGAAGAGGGAGCAGAAAGAGCATAAGAGCCATTGGTGATGGAGGATACCAAGAAAACAAGGCCTTCTGAAACACAGCACAATCAGTACACATACGGAACTCACAGAGGCTGAGGCAGCATTCATAGGGCCTGAAGAGGTCAGTACGGATGGGGTCCTAGAGCTGAGACAAGGGGGCACATGTCCATAACAAAAAGTCAAAAGCTACATCCTACTGATAACCTCTTGCAAACAAATATTTAGTTTTCTACAAGGGAGTCTTACTGGAGAAACAAGCTACTCTTAGGTCCCATGCTTAGCAGTAAGTGACCAATGCAAAAGAAACTCTGTGTCATCTTTGGAGGTTCTTTATATTTATATTATAGCTCCCAGATGTGCTATTTTATGGGATTCTTATATGTGGGAATGCATGTGTCTCTGCTTCTACATGTTTTTTGTGTTTTTTCTTTGGCTACTTTTCTTTTTGTTTTATTCTAATATGTTTGTGTTTTATCTTATACTCTTTTATTATTATTTCTTCAATGTCTATCTGTATTCTCAGAACAGACAGAAAGGGTGTAGATAGAGTGGCAGGGCAAGAGAGTCCAGAGATCCCTCTAATTAGTGTTCTTGTTGAGGCCATTTTCGGTTTGACTAGAGTATGACATGAATATTGGAAAGTCCCATGGAAAATTACCCATCTTTATTCTGGGAACCAAAGGTCAAGATGCTCCAGCCAATTTATCTTGGCCTGTTAAACTACCTGCTTGTGCTAACCTCCTTGTCCAGCTAAATGTTCATCTTAGCTATTAAATGGCTTGCTTGTGCAAAATTGCATCCTGCAACTGAAAAGCAAGCTAACAGGGTGTGCTTCTTGCCTTTAAAAATCTGTTCTTCTGCTGGGCGGTGGTAGCACACGCCTTTAATCCCAGCACTCGGGAGGCAGAGGCAGGCGGATCTCTGTGAGTTCGAGGCCAGCCTGGTCTACCAAGTGAGTTCCAGGAAAGGCGCAAAGCTACACAAAGAAACCCTGTCTCGAAATCCTTCCCCCCCCCCAAAAAAAAATCTGTTCTTCTAAATGCTCAGGGCTGCACTTGGTTCCCTAATACCTGAGTGTAGTCCTAGATGGCTTGAAGAAAGACTTTCAATCGTATACAGACTATTTCTGAGTCATCTTGTGTGGTGGGCTCCCCATAACAGGAGAATGAACTGTAGATATATTGTAGAGTAGAATATGTAATCAGAATATATTGGTTCAGAGTCAGCTTGTATTAAAATAGTAGCAAACACAGATAGAAAATAAAAAAAAGCAGAGAGGAAAGAAAAACAGTTTTATTTATTGTTTTAAAACAGTTTCTCTGTCAGAATAGACATGAAACATTGGAATTAAAGTACATTTTATGACTCTCTTTATGACATTTCGGAAAGTATATGCTTGTCTGTTATGGTATAGAATAATAGTTCAACACTATAAAGATGGTTACATTTGTTTATGCTATATTTGCTGAATGATGAAGAGATGTGTAGCTTTGCCTGCCTAAGGCACCTGTTTGGTTTAATAAAAAGCTGAACAACCAGTACCTAGGCAGTAAAGGGTAGGGCGGGTGGACAGAAAATAAGTAGGAAGATGAATCTAGGCTAGAAAGAGAAGAAAACAAGGGAGAAAGAGAGGAAGATGCAAGAGGACAGGCATCCAGGCATCCAGGCAACCACCAGCCAACCAGACACAAATGAAGCAAGAAAGTAGAACATACAGAAGGAAAGAAAGATAAAAATCCCTGAGGCAAGAGTGAAGATGAAGAGAAACAGATTAACACAAGTTACAAGAGCTAGTGGGACAAGCCTAAACTAAGGCTGAGTGTTCATAACTAATAAGTCTCTGTGTCATGATTTGGGAGCTGGTGGTCCAAGCAAGCCTACTACAGTTATGAATTAGGTTTTTTCAAGTGCTTTGAAATAATTGGACATTATTTCTATTACAATAACAATTCTTAAATGTGCAGTATCCTTTGCTATTAATACACTAATATGTATGTATGTATGCTAAATTTGGGCTGCGGGCCGCAGGAATATCATAAGAACTCAGCTGGTTATGGCAAAGTCACTACCTGGAGGAATCAGGGAATTCCTCCAGAGGAAGCCAAATCCCAAGGAGTTTTTGGTGTTACTTGGCTTGTTATATATCAATTGTATTCTGTTATAAAAATCATGTGTGCCTTCATAGCTTTCCCAATTGACTTTTCCCTAAGAAGGGCTAACAGTGTGGACTGATCATTCTCTGGACATACACATTCCAGGTATTTGGAGAACTGCC
This sequence comes from Peromyscus leucopus, assembly GCF_004664715.2. NCBI lineage: Eukaryota > Metazoa > Chordata > Mammalia > Rodentia > Cricetidae > Peromyscus > Peromyscus leucopus. The sequence goes on along the minus strand of NC_051064.1, from coordinate 14,150,635 downwards.
TTAGGAAAGGCTTTCTCTGGAATCAGATTCTCCCTTGGCCACTTTCAAGGACTAGCAATAATAACAGTCCACATGAAACTCTCCTGATTTAAGATAAATTCCATAAGGAGACACCGCCTAGGTCAGGTGGACGTTAAGTAATAGCTTTACACAATTCAGCTCAGACCCTCCTTTCTTACAGCCTTACTAACTTTATAGACCACTTACTCCTTATCTAACCACTTCTAGGAATATTTAGATAACCTTCTGCGCTGACAGCTATGCTCAGCCAGAACCCCAGTTCAAGCCTCCCTGTAATTATCATCATTGGCAGCATCCGGCCAGCTCCATCCCCAGATGGAGGAAAGTACCTTATCAGAGATACCTTCATACTTTCTAAGAATAGACTTAAGCATCCAGCCTACCTGTTTGGGAAGGCCTGGCGGATGTGCCAATTAAGCCTTACTTCCTCCTTTCCCAAACCTTACCTCCAGTTCCAGATGTCCCTTTAACTATCACCAGAGGCATCTAGCTGTACACAGGTTGCCTCGTGACTGAGCACACTTTCCCCCACCCTGCAGAAAAACGGCAGATAGCTTGAACAGATAGGAGCCACAGGAATAAAAGAAGACAGTTTTATTTTCTCCCATTGACCTAGAAACTTATAGATTCTCAACACTTTCTAAGATTATAGTTGAGCACATAGAGCCCTCTTCTTAGATATTACCTGACTTTAGCCTTTAGTTAATCCATTTCCCCATTGGTTACTTCCCTTTGGGGTTGCAAATGGTAATTAATGGTTATTGCCTCCCTATGTGATTCTTATCACCCCTCCATTTTACCCTGGAAGTCTGGTTTTGCACTGCTAAGGGAATACCGCTTGTAAGTGTATATATACCAGGACTCCCAGAGAGGACAGGGAGGACAGAGAAGAGAAAAGAGAATGGAAGAACTAGATGGGTAAGAACTTGAGAGGAACGAACTGAGATGGGGAAGAACTGGATTGAAGGGCTAGAAGAGAGGACAAGAGGAACAAGATGGAAGATGAGGAAGAGCCAGATGGGGAAGAACAAGATGAGGAAGAGCCAGATGAGAGAGAAGGAGACGGGAGAGGAGCTGATAGGGGAAAGAACTAGATAGATAAGAACCTAGAAGGGACAGAACTAGGTGAAAGAATTAAGATAGAACCTAGAGGGGACAGTAGATAAATATAGAGAAATCAGCAGAATAGAAGCTGTGTAGAGAGAGAACTATCACAGAATAATAAAGTGTATGAACTAAGGAGTTTCGTGTACATAGATTCATTTCTTTTCATCAAAGATTAATTATCAGCTGGTTGTAGATTCTTCTCGGACCCTGGGAGGGGACTAACAAGGGGCTGGACCCCCATAGTCCCCGATAATTTTGATGTGTACATTTTGGGCATGTGTGTTTAAATTTTAGATCATACTTTCTCAAAGACAGGATAAACCAGAAATGTCAGAAGCCACCCCCATGAAGTCTGTACAACTTGGCTGCCTGAACATGACCTGGATGGGGACAATAATAGACATATTGATGTGGAAGGAGGAAAGCTTACAGAGCCACAACCTTAGACAAAACTACAGGCAGATAAGGAATACTGCAAGTGGAAGAAATAGAGTTCACCTTACACCTTCCCCAGGCAATAGCACACTAACTGGTTATTAAATACCAAATAATCATCTCTGAGAATATATTCATATAACAATATTATCTGAAACAAGCTTGGTGTATTCATTATAAATTATCAATATAGATATATTATGTGCATGTATAATACTAAATATATACATATAAAAATATCTATATACCAACAATCAAAGTAAAAGAGGCCATGAATATTAAAGAGAACATTGGGAGTTGTCTGGGAGGGTTTAGAGAAAGGAAAGGAAAGCAGAGAATGATATAATTATAATATAATAAAGTAAAAATAAATAAGAGGAAAAGGTAATCCTTTTCTTTTTGCAATGATCATCCAATTAATTAACTTGCAATAAGCATCCTACAAATGCAATAGACGTATACCTTATTAGAAGCTTAGTTTTTGTTCTGGAATCTTGAGACTTGAAATTGTTCTAATTTTACTGAGAATCAGAGAAAGAAAAAGAGATTAGCCTCATATTTGATCTATGGGAAGTATAATTCTTTATCTAATAATTACTGTGTGAATCTCAAAAGGCCAACTCCTGAGTGTAGTGGGTAGCCATTTATTGGTGAAATTATTATGGCCACTCCACATAGTTAAAAGGAAGATTTATGTAGTGGGTAACTTACAAAAAAGGGAAAAGTAGGTTTTGTGGTCTGGGGAAGGTGTATCAAAGTCCAGCGGTGTTCTCTGGAGCTCTGCTCGGTCAACCTCCACCGTCTAGGTTCCAGGAACAGAAAGAGCAATCTGGCCCATCCAGATCTTGTGTCTCCCGGTGCCTCCCTTGGCCCCGCCTTGTAGGCGTGACAGTTATGGAAGCCTCAATGGGGGTTAGAATTTCCAGTTCAAAGCTAGAATGGCTACCCACTACACCTGAGGAGTATATGTTTGATATATTAATTTAAGTAGGACTAGTGAATCAGGAACATACCATCAATAGTCATGTTATTTTTTATTTAGATACTATTAAAAATAACACTTAATTTTGTTCAAACCAAAATATAGACTCAGAATTCTTTTGTAATGCATTGAAAATTCATGTCTTTCATGAAAGCAAAATGGTTGTCTTCTAGGAGTTTTAGAGTTTCACACTTTATGTTTAAGTCTTTAACACATTTTATAAACTATTTTTTTCGCTACAGGTAAGATAATTAAAAGTAGTCTGCTGAGTAGGAAGACATTTCTAATCATGTACTGAGGACAGGGTTAATTTACAAGGAACTACTCCAGTGCAAAGCAAAGCAATTTATGAAATGGTCTAAAGGTTTGTATGAGCGTTTCTACAAAGAAGACAATACACAAGAATAAAAGCTGTATTGAAGGATGCTCAACATCACTGATTGCTAGGTAAATGCATTTGAAAATTCCCACAGATCTCACCTTAACACCTTCTCCAGGAGAAAGCAAACTTATTGGATATCCAATACCAAATAGTCATTCCTGAAAACATTCATACAAATAACATTATCTAGAACAAGCAGAAAACGAACAAGTTTTTATTATAGATTATTTAGATAGATAGATTACATATAAGTTATACATATGAGAGTATATGTTTATAAAATATGTATGGGTTCATGTATATATGCTGTTATAAAACAGATAGTAGATGAGGAACCAGATGTGTACTGCTGATGAGGATGCCCAGTGGTGAAGCTGCTGTGTGGAATACATGATTCAAGATATTATTCAGAGAATTAAAATCAGAACAGAATTCGTTTGATCTGACATTTCCACCTCTAGATATTTATCCAAAAGTACTAAAATCAGATTTTAAAAGACTTCCCTGTTCATTGCAGCGGTATTCATAATAGCCAAGATGCATAAGCCTTCTCCTATATTCAGATTGGTGACTATCTCAATTGTCATCATAGAGCCTTCATCCAGTGAAAGATGGAAACAGCTACAGAGAGCTACAGGCAAGCACTGGGCCGAACTCTGGGAGTTCTGTTGAAGAGAAGGAGGAAGGATTGTATGAGCCAGGGGGTCAAGGTTATGACAGGAGAACTCCCAGAGACTGCTGACTTGAGCTCATGGGAGATCATCGACCACTGGGCTATTTTTAAAGAGCTTGGGAAGGAGCTGAGAAAGCCCCCTTTCTGGTCTGGCATGGAATTTTGATGGCTGAAAACGTCTGTTTATTCTCTCTTTCTTTCTTTCTTTGGGAAGAATCGAGTGACATTTCTATGTGCATCTCTTCCAAATAGGTCTGTTTTTCACTTTGGGACCTCTGTTGGGGAAAGAATGTCCACAGCTCCCCGACCTTCTATGGGCCAGTCTGGTTTATAAAGTGAGTTCCAAGACAGCCAGAGTTGTTACAGAGAAACTTGTCTCAAAAAGCAAAACAAAACCCCCATAAAAGTATATATTGTGTACGTATATAGATGCTCTCTCTATATATACATGTATCTCTCTACATATAGTTGTAAAAGATATATATATATATGTGTGTGTATATATATGGTATACATATATAGATGGATGCAATTTCTCTATATATGTGTATTAAAGAATATATGTACATATTAAAAGAGTTAAAGGCATATATGTGTATCTATGTGATATCTGTACATATGTATTAAAGAAAATATAAAATGTTATTTGACTTTCAAAACAAAAGAAATTTTGAAGTATTTCTTAATATTAGTGAGCCAAAGGACAGCATGCCAAGTGAAATAAACCACTAATAGGAAACATACTTCCAATTCTTTTTACATGATATGTCAAAACAACCAAACTCATAAAAGTAAATAAAACAATGGTGATTTCTGGAGACAAGTTGGTGAAGAGTAGAAATAGGAACTGCTAATAAACATACATGAAACAAATTACAAAAGAAAAACAAGTTCTGGAAATGTAGTGCACAATATTGTGTCTTTCAATAATAATACTGTAGTATAAATAAAGTCTGTTAAGAGAGCAGATTACATGCTTAATATTCATAACAAAGTGAAATAAAATTGGGAAAATTTATAAAGGAAACACACAAATTCTATGGTATAAAATGGAGCCTTATTTGACATTGAAGGCATATGCTATAACTCAGAAATGATCAGACTTTTAACAGTTACCTCCATTCTGTTAAGAAAAAATATTTGCACTTGAAAAAAATGGTAACATCCTTGAATATAAAGAAAACATCATGAAAGTTGTATCTTTTCTTTGTTTGATGACCAAATACCTAAAAAAAATCCACTTGGTGCTATCAATGAAGAGTAAAGTTTGATTACTAGAGGACTAATGATTATAAAATATCCTGCATATAGCTTAATTAGGAAAGGAACCATTCAACTTGTATTGTCCCAGCTATAGTACTGAATGCCGTAGGAATCGTCTCCATGTTTAATGAAATATATATACATATTTCATTACACACACACACACACACACACACACACACACACACACACATAATCTTGGCTATTTAGGCTATTCATTCACTCTACGTGGGGTGCTGGGAAAGAGAAAGGACAAAGATGACATTGACAGGACTCAACACTGCAACCAAGGCCAGAAAAAAAAAGAAAGAAAGAAGGAAAGAAAAGGAGGGAGGAAGGTAGCGAGGGGGGAAGGTGAGAGAAGCAAGGAAGGAAGAAAGGGAAGGAGGGAGGGAGGGAGGGAAGGAGGGAGGGAGGGAGGGAGGGAGGGAGGAAGGAAGGAAGGAAGGAAGGAAGGAAGGAAGGAAGGAAGGAAGGAAGGAAGGAAGGAAGGGGAAACTGGTGTGGTACAAGGCTGTTGAGGAGAATTTCATAGAGTGACATTTGGCTGCCTCCAAGACTGAGTAGGAGCTGACTGAGAATTAGGTAGTGTTCATTAAACACAGGTATATTGTTTATTGCTTCTCATTTCTATTTAGCTCAAACAAATCAATTTACTTACTATAGTTAGATGTATTTTGAAGGGTAAAACATGTTTTAAAATTTAAGAAAGGGTTTTAGCTGTTACTTATACTCTCCTGTATTCAGCAAAATATGTACAGAGCATCAGTTCAGTGTGCTTTGTACTTCCTGTGATGTTCAAGTTTAGTGGAAGTAGAAGTAGAAATCAAACACTGTTATTACTACTAAGTGAAAAAAGACATGCTTTGACAACAAGATTTTTCATATTGGTTAAAATAAGTAATATTACTAAGCAAATTTTATGTAGAATGAAGTAAAAAAATATTCAAGTTTTAAATTCTTTGTAGAGATGGAAGAGAAGAGAAATACTTGGGAGGTGGTTATGGGTATGAGCAGTCACTAGACTGAAATGAATATCCTTGCTGACATATTAAAATGTGTATTACCACACACGGGAACTTGTACAATTCTCTTCAAGAGCATCCTCGCTTTTGTGTTCTTTTTGGATTGTTTATCATTTAAGGGGACTTCATAAGTAACCTACTTTGGGATGATTTTAATTAAAATGTAATCCTTGCTGATACATGTTCTTTATATCCCAGATGGTTAATATAAGACTAGTGTCCAGAGAACCGGAGGAGACATATATGACCCAAATCACATTTGCTCAGAAAGCAATCAGCTGCCATGCCAGATTGCTTTGTTCCAGTGAATTTTGCAAATAAATAAGGGGCTGGGGGTTATAATAAATGTAGAGATTCTTGGGGGTAAGGGAAAACCTAGAGAACTGACTGAGGTTGTTATCAGAAATAATAATTAGTATCCAAGTTTCCACTTGATTCTGAGTGAGCAATGCTAGGGCGCACGTGCGTGCGTGTTAAGATAGGAAGAGAGAACTGTGGGTCAAACTTGATTGGAATTGGCTGAGATTTTTTCTTTTAGAGTTTTTTAATTTATCTGAAGCATGTCCATATATAGAAAAACAATACTGGTGACCATCTAGTAGGTTCACTGGGTGAAAGTACTTACAATGCAAGCTTAATGTCCTGAGTTGAGAAACAACAGAAAATGGCCTGATCTTCATACATGAACAGGTTTTGTGTGTGTGTGTGTGTGTGTTTGTGTGTGTGTACATGTGTGTGCATTCCTGCATGTGTGTAAACATGATAAATGCAAACTTCAAAAATAAGTCTAACATGGAGATTATCAAGTATAGTCACACCTTAAGCTTTCTTGTGCACTTGGAATTGAAATAATTGTAGCTTCTGAAACCTGGAATGGGAGTAATTATTGCCTGGAAACTTTTTCCCCAAATTATAATGTGTTTTAAATATGCTGACAATGGACTGCCTGATATCAGCCTCCTCTAGTCTGATCCAGGTTTACAAAGTCAATATAAACTGAGTTCTCATCCTGGCCTCTCTGCAGTTTTCTTTCCTGTCTGGCCCCCAGCAGGGTCCCCTTTAATTTTCTATGACTCAGTCAGCTTTGTTCGTTTCTATGTTTGGGTAGTGGGGTATGGGCCTTGAATTTATTGTATTTTTTTGACCAAGTGGGTAGATAAATAAATTGAAGAAATAATGTTAAGCAAACTAGTAGGTACAAAACAGTGGATAAAAACAGACCTGGGATTTGTTGTAAGATTATAGCCAATGGCCAAATGTAGCATCAAAATAAGTAAACTTACAGTGCTCACGTCAACAGTTGACAATGATGGTTACTTCATATGCACTCATTTAATATATTTGAAAAATCTGTTCTATAAAATAAATATAAATGGATACCTTCCACACATTGGTACAGATAATTTATAAAATAAATATTGTCTTTATACTTCTCCCACTTATATGTATGTCTTCAACATACCGCAGACTTTTCCCTCACATCTAAGCTGTTGCAGCTACTCTGTATTAAGCATTCAATAAGCCAGCTAGAACAAACCATATCTTTTAGTATATCAAAGCAGAAACAAGTTTTAGTTTTTCCTTTTTTTCCTTTTTTAGAAGCTCAGAGTCAGACAATGCAGAAATTCTATGTCTCCATTAGCAAGAAACATCCAGAGCAGGTAAAAGTACAGAGATGGAGATACATTGGTGGTTCTCAGAGGTTGGAAATAGGGAGAATGAATTGACTAAACTGGTTATAGGCTCCCTTAAGATGTGCTGAAAATGTTGTGAAAGTAACATTGTGTTGATGTGCTGATGTGCTGATGATTGCACAATATACTTGAATGTACTAACACTAGTATTATTTAATACTAAATATAGTACTAACAGTGCCATGTACTATTGTATACTTTAAAATGCTTATTAGTTAATTTTACTGTATGTTAATTTACCTAAATTATAACAGAAAAGGGAAGCTCAAGCTTGAGAGTTCTTTTACAAAGTGAGGCCAAGCAGGGGTGCAAGTCTCTCAGAGCAGATGATCACTCTTTTTTTCCTGCCCTGTTTACTCACTTATTCAGTAAACATAAGCAGCTGCCCTAACATGGATGCTATTTGTGGGTTTTTTTAAGAACATATGCACAAAATTGATAGGATCCTTGTGTTCAAGAAAACACATTTTTGCAAGAATGTGTACTTTTATATTCTCATCACTATTTTTATAAGATTTTACTAAATGTTACTTTTAAATGGGTGCAAAAATTAAGTTTTGGATAAGGTGTTCTGATAATAAATTTTGAATAGAATTAATTCTTAGTGCTGACTCTATCAAAAAGAAAGTTAAGTGTATTTTTCTTCTATAATGGAGTTTTATCTTTTTTAAACCAGGGAGCCTAAAGACAAATACTTCAGTTATTATATTCAACTTCAAATTTTCTCAATAATGAACTCTTTTTCATTCATGCGATATAAAAATTAACTACACTATGACAATTTCTCTTCTTTTAAAGCTCATGGAATCAGTGGATTATCTAACTTTTATAACCTGATATCTCTAGCTAGAAATGTAACTTTGGTAATTCTCTTTCATATTTGAATTGTTCAGTAAAAGAAAGATGAAAATTTAAAAGAAGATTCAATATGGATATATTATGATTCTAAGTAACTGGTGAGGCACTAGTTCTAATGAAAGAGATCCAATGAAGAATAAGATTTAATTCTCGTCTTAGATGACTTTTCAATCTTGAAACTGAGTGGTAAAGCCCTGATAACTTGATTTCATATATATATATATATATATATAAAATGTATGTATACATGTATATTCAATAACAGGGATAAAATTATTACAAAATGCAGGTGGTGAAATTATTCTGACTCTGCACTTAAGAGCATTCATTTTCTTATGGAAGATTTTCTCAGTTTCCAGCACCTACACAGTGTCTCACAGCAGTTTGTTAATCTATTTCCAGGGATTCTTATGCCCACTTATGGCCTCTGTATGTACTACATTTATGTGATGCATATACACACGTGCAGGCAAAATATTCATACAAATTTTTAAAAAATCTTAAAACATTATACAAGCAATGCAGGCATAATATAAAGCTACAATGTAAGCCTCAGTTTTTAACACACCATAATGAGTAATATGAAATAGTGATGGTGGGGGCCAGTAGACAAATTCTGAAAAGAGATCTACACAGAAGAAAGGCTGCTTCGGAAATGATAAATACAATGTGCAAATGAAGCAATGAGAAATATCAAGATGTGTTTAGTGATTTTATTGTATTTTACTCTACTTTGTTACTGATTTTCCACACTTACTAGGATGTCATCTTAGAACAGAGGCATCTTTCTACTTCTTTTCAATCAGTGTGTGTGTGTGTGTGTGTGTGTGTGTGTGTGTGTGTGTGTGTGTGTTTGCAGGTGGGTGTTCATGGGTGAGTGTACCTCTGTGCCAGTGGAGGCCAGAGGAGGATTTCAGGTGTCTGACCCTGTCACTCTGCATTATTTCCTTGAGGAAGTGTCTCCCACTGAACCTGGAGCTATGTTTGTGGTCTGTAACCAGCAAGCCTAACCATCCTCTTATCTCTCTTCCATCCTCCATGGCAATGGGCTTGCAGGTGTGTGGCCATGAATGGCTTTTTATGTGGCTGCTAGCTTTGAACTAAGGTCCTCGTGAGCAGCAAGCAGTGCTTACCTGTTGAGTCATCTCTCTAAATCCACCATTTAATTTACTCTTTTATCCTCCCTCCCTATCACTATGTTTTTGCCTTATTTTGGTAGCTAACTAGTGACAAGAGAGAATATTAGGCTTTGTTCCTCATTCTAGGTGTAATGTTGTTTATATATATTCTTTCATATATTTTCGTTTTTTATTAATTGTGAAAGCTTAGTCTTACCTTAGGCTTGCTTCTAACTAGTTCTTATGACTTCAGTTAACCCATTTCTATTAATCTGTGTGTTGTCACGTGGCTTCTGGCTTTTACCTCTCCTTCTGCATGTCTTGTTTCCTCTGTATCTGACTGGCAAGCCCCCCTCTCCTTCTTCTTCCCAGGAAGTCCCACCCGAGCTCTTCCTTTTCAGCTATTGGCCATTCAGCTCTTTATTAAACTAATCAGAAGGTGCCTTGGCAAACACACATCTTCACAGTGTACAAAAGATTATTCCATAACAAGGGTGAGGGACGAATGAAGCAGCCTGATTTTTGTAGCAGGTGCTGGATCAGGACTTCTAGAGTCTGATTCAGATCATTTCACTTTAGCCATATTTAAGCATAGCACAATTTTGGAAAAAAATGTTTTCTGGTAACAAATAACTCAGTCCAAAGTGCACAACAATTTTAAGACATGTTTTTGTTGAGATTCTTTTTTGTTTGTTTGATTGATTTTTTTTTTTGAGATGAGGTCTCTCTGTGTAACAGCCCTAGCTGTCCTGGACTCACTCTGTAGGCCAGACTGGAGTCAAACTCACAGAGATCTGCCTCTCTCTACTGGGATTAAAGGTGTGTGCTACCACCAACTGGCACATTGAGATTCTTCACAAAGTAAATCTGCCCTCTTTCACAAAGATGGGTACTAACTATTGACTCAGAGATAGTGCTCAAGATTTAGGGTCTAGGGAGATGGACTGAGGTAAACATAATGCCTGTGGGTGTCAGGGTTGGCCTGGCCCTAAGATTCATAGAAGTCACTTAGGCTGTTGTACAAATGACATCTCTCACAAGGATGAGTTTATGGCCTAGGAGTAATGCTCAAAGTTTTAAGGGCAAAGGGTCAGGGATAAGTAAAATATAAATTTTGAAAGATATGGGCAGGGGCTTGGCTTAACAGGTAGCAACAGCTTACTGGGTTGTAAACTACATTTCCTCCCAGCATTCCAGGAAAACAGCTAAGCACCTCATTCCATTGAAGAGGTATTTAACTTTCCTGGCTTCTCTGGTGCTTACCTGTGTGCACAAGGCCTTTTTCCTCTCTACAGTTAGTGCACCAGATTATCATTAAGATCCTCAGTGTCCTCCCATTCCCCTCCTACTGTTTGGATGCCAAAGGCTGCACCTGATTTCAGCTGCGTGCCCCCATGTCTAGCTGCAATTCTTCTATTAGGCGTGCACTGCTCTCACTATAACTGAAGCTTCCAGGACAGCTGGTGTGTTGTACTACTCACTCTTATTGCTCTAGAAGAGAGTGTATAGTGCTCAGTAGGTAGATGGGGAACGTGCAGATTTCCCGTGTCCACACAGGGCCATCTTGTCTCCTTCCCAATCAGTCAGCTGTCATAGGCCTGAAGCCCAGTTGTCATCTGCCCTCTGCCTCTCTGGTATGTCGTCTACTATTCAGCCATGCTCTGAAGTCTGGCGAGTTCCTGCCCTGGAGATCCCCACCCCTTCTGGTTATAAACCCCCGGAGCCTGTACACTCCGTTCTCTTGATTCCTCTGTATCTGAGAGAGTAACAGAGGCACACACACCTAAAGGAACACGGTGCTTTGTGACACTGCTTTGCTCTCTGTCTGGTGATGGTAGTTACTTTTTCTAAATGGTTTAAAGACATCTTTTCTAGTCCCTCTTTGTTAGGAGTATATTTAATTTTGAAGAAAATTTTGTCTTTAGATTCTCATGATAAAAATATAATTATGAAAATTAACAGAGTTAAACTGGTATTAAATTTTAGTATTTTATTAAATGACAATATGTAAAACTCACAAAATTTAACTAATTTATAAAAGAGCATATAAAGTTTGAATTATTTATGAGAAGAATGGACAATTATATGTTAATGAAGTACTTTATTATTCTTAGCTTAAAATAAAGATAAATGTTATTAGTCAATCAGTCAGTAGTAGTTGATATATCTTTAATAGCATAAGATCCTGTAGTCCTGACGGCCAGTTTTAACTAAGCTAACTTACTAAGCACATTTTCAAAAAAAAAAAAAAAATACAACAGCAAGAATATTTCTTGAGCTTCATTAAAAAAAGTCTGCATCTGTCTTTGCCATGCCTCAGAAAGTTCTCATCCTGAAGTGAGAAACAACATGAATCTTCCATGAAGAACTGAGAGTGAGAGAGAGACAGACAGACAGAGACAGAGAGACAGCAAGAGAGACAGAGACAGATGGGTGGAGAGAGAAAAAAACATAAGGAGACTAACGGCTGAACATTTAGTTGGAATCTGCAAGTCTGACATTAATGGGAGAAATTGTGACAGAAGCCTCACTCCTTTTGATGGATGACATAATATCTCACCCCCAAAGGATACCACAACCACAGTAACATCATAACAATATGTGAAGTAAGAGCATTACATGTGTTTATGTTTGACAAAGTCTTTATTTCCAATATGCTGTATTCTCACAGATGATTCTTTACTGTGAAACAGCAACTCACAAGTCTAAAAAAGCATGCCTGCATTAGATAATCACATAACTGATGTATTAAGAGTGACATTTAATGATCTGTATGAGAAAAGACGAGGAGTGAATTAAAGAAGTATTATTACCTACTGTTGCGAAGGTAGGATTGCGAGGCAGAGTGCGTCAGCAAGGGCTTAGCTGGTCTCTAATCCTCTGGCTGCCCATTGTCATATTTTAGTCACCACTATCCAAAGTCTGAGGAAAGCAACATGAGTTTGTTGGAAAACCAGCTGCAGAGAGGCTGCAGTCAAAAGAGGAAGTGAAGGGAAACCATGTGCTATGTGATTTTCAAGGGGAACTTTTAGTGAACATGCTAAGCTTAAGTTTTCATGTGAATATTTTCCCTCAAAAGAATCTCTAGGTGAAAGAAAAAATTATTTTCCACACTGTGTCACAATTGCTAGTCGTTAACTAGCAATTTGAAACTTGAAACTTTAAGTGCTTTAACATTTTTGATTGTATATTTATATATTAAGTTTGTTTACCTTCCCAATTATATTTTCTTCCAAAGAAGAAAATGCTTTTAAATGTCTGCATATTCTTCTGTGGATATATTTACAGATGATAGGGATGGATATCAAATGAATGCTAAGATCAAGATGCATGATTATTGCTATTTAGTTAATAGATAATACTGATTGCCATGCTGACATGAGAAGCTAATCCTTTACAAGATTTTTCTATTTAAGTTGCATGCTTCAGTATTTCCTTTTTTATATGAGAGATTTATATTTACACATTCATAAAATAAATATTGCCTCTAGTAATACCAAATTTAAAATGATTTTCACTAGGGGAGAACCTATTACTAATACTATTATTCACTAAATGGACTTTATACTAATTGCCCTATAAATTCTTATCTTAAGATTCATAGGTTAGTGCATCTCTCAACCCTCATCAAGGAGTTTCTCCTTGCCATAATAGTAATTAATTCAGAGACCTACAACTTATCAACTTACAAAGAATATGAGACCATGGAATTCTCAGCTTTATATGTGGCAACTATATTTCACCTCCTTCCCCTCAAGACTCAGAGATCATCATGGAAGAGGGACTAGAAAGACCATAAAAGGCAGAGGGAGTAGCCATCTGTAACAGAACATGACAGGACTGTTTCACACATGAACTGACAAGATCTGTGGCTATAGGCACATGGCCTGATCAAGATCAATTTCCCCAAAATCAAAACATGAGTTTTGGAAGTGCTTAGGAAGTTCCACCCCCTACTTTAAGAGCTCTTTACAATTTCTGGCTGCTGGGAGAGGGCAAGAAGTTTCTTCAATGTATCCCAGATAGGCTACTCTTGTCCAAAAAGTTAGTCCTACAACCATGTATATACAAGCAGTACTAAGTGTACTCAGTGGGGTTAAAAAGTACATAGAGAGAACATGAAGTAGGTAGGGAACGTGGAATGGGGGATGTGGGAGAAAATGAAGGAACGGGGATGTGAGTGGATTTGCTCTCAAAACACATTATATGCATGCATGAAATTTTCAAAGAATAAAATTTCAATTTAAAAAGACCAATTTATGCATTCTAAGAGAAAAATCTCTTATTTGAGTCTACTATAAACATTCACAAGTGCACACATGTCAAGGAAAAGCCGACAAACTTACATTTTAAGAAAAAAAAAACGTGTGGATAATTCCTGGTTTAGAGTTTAATTTGAACTTCATATTAGTCTTTTTAAATTTACGTTATAGAATTTTCTGGGCTAAAATAATTTGTCCAACTCTGCATATTTAATCTATACTTTTTTCAAGTGAAGTTGGAGAATGGAAAATCCTACTGCTGTGTTGTACAGGATAAAGTTTACCCATCAGAATGTGTGTTAACTGGCCGACTTTTATTATGTTCATCTCTAAGTCCCTCTGAACTCTCCTATTTCTTGTGTACCCCCTTCCCTGTGTCCCTAAGAGAGATGACCAGTAGAGTAAGAAAAATTAATAGTGGAAAGCAGGGTGTCTAAAGCAGCCACAAGAGATAACTTACAAAATCACAAAGGTTTCAATTTGTGGAGGAAAGCGATTGTTGCTTCTTTGATTGTCTTAATAACATATTGTTGATATGTAATCCACCCTTAACGACAGAAGAGAGGGAAGGTCAGGCAGAGCAAGTCAGTAAAGGAAGTTTTCAGAAATGCCTTTTATTCTTCTCCAGTGTTTTATCTACGAAACAGCACTTAAAACATTCTTTGACATTGAGGCTAATCCCACTTAATAACATTTTTAAAAAATTAGGAACACTGCAATAATAAATTACTATGTGGTCATTTATTTATGTTTCAATGAGAAGCTGTATAAAAGATTGCTATAATTAGACTAAAGAGAAAGAGAAGGAACAGAATAATGACTCTTGTTCAGAAAATAGAATATGGTGGCACACGGGCTTTAATCAAAGGAAAAAATGGGATTAATAGTTCTCCTCTTTTCCTTTCCCCTGAATTATCTCTTTCATTTTGTGAAAGTGTTTGTAACATCCTGATTCACAGGTTCATGTGTATCTTTTTGAGCTGTGTTTCCCACCACCCCTACCTCCTCGACAGTGCCATGTTTCCTGTGTCTGCACTACTGTGCTGCTGCTGCTGCTGCTGCTGCTGCTGCTGCTGCTGCTGCTGTTTGTGTGCATGGTTGGGCAAGCAAAAGAGGCTTAGTCTTCACTAGACAAATGCTGACACTAAGCCAGTATAAGGTGCTTGGTAAATGATGAAAAGAAATTCAACTGAAGGCTTTGTGTGTTCTCTCTCAGAGCATTTGTGCCTGCTGGAGACACACAGTTGGAAGTTGATCCTAACAGACAACTCTGGGACACAAAGCAAACTTGCTGCTTTCCTTGTCTACTCCCTCCTCTATCTTATTAAAGATTACCTAATGTCATGTTTCAGCATCCTAGCATTATTTTACATTACTATTCATACAGTTTTGTTTTTTTTAAAGATAGAATTTAATGGATAAGAAAGTCTTATCATAGTATAGTACAGAGACTAATTTGTCCGTATCTTTCTTTTTCCATTTTTTATACATTGCATTTTGATGATAATTTTCCAGTCTGCCAGATCCTCCCCACATCCCTCCCACCTAATTTATATTCTTCCTCTCAAAAGAGACAAAACCAAAAATTTGAAAATGAAAATCAAAACAAAACCCCCAAATCCAATAAGACAAAAATACCAAAGCGAAACAAAAAACACACACAAAACATCACGGATTCCATTTTGTTTTGACCAACTCCTCCTGGACATGGGGCCTATTTTGAAATGTGGTTGTTGTACCCCGTGACATTCCGGTGGTGAAAACTAATTTTTCCTCTCCCAGCTTCATTGGTACTGGAAATGTGTGTCTACTTCTTATTCTCTGTGCTGGAATTTCATCTGGTTTGTACTTGTTTATGTCTTGTGCATGTTGTCATAGTCTTGTGATTTTGTTTGTATCTTTCATGTTGTGTCTGAAAGATACTGTTGCCTTATAGCTATCCACCTACCTTTAGCACTTTACATTCTTTCTGCCTCCTCTTCTCAATAAATCTCTGGACCTGAAGAGGAGGGTTTTGGTAAAATCACTCTGTTTAGAGCTAAGTGCTCCAAAGTCTCCCCCTCTCTGCATATTGTCCAGTTGTGAGTCTTAAGTAAATCTACTGAAAGAAGCAACTTCTCTGAAGATGGTTGAATAATGCACTAATTACAAATGTCATTTGGACTCATTTTATCCCAATATTTCTTTAACAGAATAATAGAAGGTTTCCTGTAAGACATATAACCTGTCTAGTCTAATCTTCCTTGCTACCTAGCAGTGTCATAATGGGTTCCATCTCATGGGGTGAGTCTTAAATCCAACTAAAAGTGGTTGAATACTCCTATAACATTTGTGTCATCATTGCACCAGTATATTTTGCAGACAAGTTGATATTGTAATTCACATGGTTTGTGCCTGGGTGATATTGATGTTATTTTTTTCTCCTTTAGTAGCGTGCAAAGTACCTTCTAGCACCATGAATCCTAGTCAGTGTGGATAAAGCTTGTAGTTAGCATCAGCTTGATTTCTCCATGTTCAGTGATGTAATTAGGTGTGTCTTCAGCAAAAGTGTGTTATTGCCATATTGTTGAGGGAAATTGATAGCCTTAGGAAAAGTCTGTAATGTATTGGAGAGATCTATGAGATCCTTTTGGCCAACTATTTAAAATGTAACACATTCCTTGCCCTAGAGGTTTTTCTTGATGGGACAAGAGAACTATTTGGGACATTGCCTTCTCCATTATATGTTGATGTTGTTTAAATTAGTGTTAGTTGTATCTCTCCATATTTCTTCCTTTATCCTAATCTCCCATCCCTTCTCCATTTAATTTTCTAATTCTAGTTTCTCATTTACACCTTTATAATGCTGCATTCTATTTCTCCTTCCTTGGAAGAGCTTTCCACCTACTCTTGTTCATTATGAGCTACCTAATCTGTGGATATTCTAATGGAAACATACACATATAAGAAAAAATCATAAAATGTATGTCTTTATGGGTTTGGGGTTTTTCCTTCATGATCACTGTTACTAGCTCTGTCCATTTTGCATAAATATTTGAAATACAAATTTTATTCATCTATGTCAATTATTCTTTATTTTCCTGTGTTTAACCTTTCCTATTAGTTTTATTTTTTTCCTTATTTAAATTTATGGAGTTATAACCCCCCATCCCCTCTTTAAATGACACATTTATCTCTTTTATCTAAATTCTCTTGAAATTACTTTCTTCTATTAAAATAATCAGTGATTCCTGTTTATGCCTGGTAAAGGAAGTTTATCCAGACATCCTGGGGAATTATCTAATAATATCTAATGATAATAATATGTGTCCACAAATCTTAGTATTGTGTAAATTGAGAAATTTTAGCTTGATTACCAAGAAAGTGGCCAGATCTTAAGTTAATTAATATTATACAATGAAGAATTATTATAAGAATTTGTTATTTAATGTGCCATGCTTTGTAATCAAAACATTATTTTAAATATGGACTTTATCATAAAGATATTGGTTATTATTCAAAAAATGTTACACATTTAAATGCAGAAAGAATATACTTTAGGTTAAGAAAGAAAAAATAAGTAGTTCTTCATGTATTTATACATAAGGCAGACTTTACAGTTCTGTGACAAAATACCTGATATTAATACCCTAAGGGAAGAAATATTGATTTTGGCTCACAGTTTCAGATATTTCAGTTCACGATCTTCAACTCTATTGACTATGAGCCTATCATGAGGCTGAGAATTGTTACATCAGGAGCATGTGGAATGGATACTGCTTCTATCATGGAAGATAGGCAGCATAGAGATAAGAAAACCTGGAGATTAGGTGCACCCTCCAATGAATGCTCCCAATTGACTAACTTACTCCAACTGTGTAATAACTCCTAACGTCATAAACTCACAAGACAATACAATCAACTGAGCCTCAAGCACTGAACATATTAGTCCTAAAAGAGACATTTTATAGTCAAACCTTAACAGTGTAACCTGCTGGAGTTGGGGATATGCTTCCCTTCTGGTCTTCACAAACTCAAGCAAGTAATAATTGATATTTCCCAGTATATTATAAAATTCTCATCACTGGGTGACAGTTTACTAGTAAAGTTCCTAGTAAACTAGACATGGTTCAGTCAAATATTTGCCCTCTTTTGGTCTTCTAAATGTCCTTATAAAAGTAATACAGCCACCCTGTTTGATAGATGATGTAATCATACATATTGGTAGGTAATATAATCACCTAGGTTGAAAGGCAAAATGGTCATTCAGATTGACTGGCAATGAAATCATATGGATTGACAATCAGTGAAGTCATCTTGATTGACACTTAATGCAGCAATGTAATTTTCTTCCTTTTATTCTTTTATGGTTCTACTATCTGCTATGTTTGTGATTTTGATGTTATCATCTATTAATTTAAGGCATTAATGTAGGTAATTAAAAATAGTAAGTGAATTTTTTTTATGTAAACAGGGTCTAGTATGCCACAAAAATAGCAATGGTCAATATCAATATATATCTTATATATTCTCAAGATACCTAAATATTTCTGGAGTATCTGGAGTATTAAATATAATACTCACTGAATAGATGTTCAATGAATTTTATGCAATGTTTCTGGAAATTGTTAAAAATGGACAGATTAGCTATCTCACAGAATTTTTTTTATAGACTTAGAACAAAAATCTAAGTGAGAAGACAATCTTTGAGTCACTCTACCTCAATCAGTCCTGTAGCTCAAAAACTAATTTGCTATCTATTTTTTTTATAGAGATTGCTTCCTGGAAATATCTCACTTACTCTCTTTTGTTCACTATGCTTTTAAATACATAATAGCTATTTCCATAAATCATTGTCTCATGGATTTTCTGTAGGTGTTCTACACTTGAAATTTATATAAAATGAAGCTTAGAGTGGGTAATTTATAAGTGTTCATGTAGTAATTTGGAATTGGTTGTTTTTGAAGATCTGTTATATTATTTTACTTTGGTCTAAGCTATTACTTTTTGTCATATGTTACTTTAGCCCACTTTTAAATTTATATAGCATTCTAAGAAATAATTTATTGATCCAATCTACTATTATTGACATTTGGTTTATTTCCAAATTCTTCTATAAAAGTTGCTGTACAATGGCATTTTTATAGTTTCTCTAGAGATAAATTTAGGACTGGAAAGAGTGAGTTATAATATATGCTACTTTTTTGTTTTTATACCCAAAGTTTTATTTTATCAGTTTATACTCAAATTAGTATATGTTGCCTGTTGTTATATATATTTGTCATTACCCTATTAAGAATAAACAGGCCACTCCAACTGGGTAATTTCAGAGGAGCTCAGTTAAGGGATTATTTACACTCGGTAGAATAAAATAGAACACAGAAAAGAATGGTGGAAATTGTAAGGCTAGCACAGCCAAATATTGCTATATCTCTTCATGAGGAAGAGATGAGTGGTTCCTACAAATGGATGAGAGTTAGTATGTAGACGGGTTCAGCTGATATGTCTCATGGCTTTCAGGCTAAGTAGAAGGACATATCTTCAGTGACTTGAAATGCCAGGGACACTGCTAGAAAACAAGCTATTCTGACCTCATTCTTATTGTATTTCTGTATCATTCTTGCAAGCATCAGTGGCTTATGCCATTAGCCAGTTAAGGGGCATGGAAACATATCAATGATATTTACATACTACTTCAGATATAGAACCCAGATTTTCCATAAGATGTTTGTTCTCACCGAAGTTCAATGGCTTCAACACTACCATAACAACCTGGTGAGTATGAAACAGTCTTTGATGATTTCTAAATTGAGTATTTTTTTAAACAAATACTCAATTTATTTATTTATTTAGTTTACATCCTGGCCACAGTTTCCATTCCCTCATCTCCTTTCATTCCCTCCCCCACCATTGTTCCTATCCCCCAATCTACTTCTTTTTTTTTATGACTCATCAATTTGCAATAAGACTAAGCACCTCCCCATGGACCCCATGTATTAAGGCTGGGCCAGGCAACCCAGTGTGAGTAGGCTAGGCTCACAATCAAAATTACAAGAGTATGTTTTATGAGTTCATTAAGCGATTCCCACCCTCCCCAATTTTGTGGGTTGTTTATATTTTCTTCTTTAACATGAAAATTCTCAAAATAATCTTTCATTGGTATCACAGTTAGAACCTCTCTCAGGGCACGATTAAACTTTTATGTGGAATTTTGTTAAGGGAAAAGTAAACTTTTGTGTTTAAAATGGTAAGCAATCAATTTTTTGTGAATTTTACACATAAATTAATTCCAAATTATTAGTCACTTAAGATTATGCATATATAAAATCAAATACTGGTTTTCACTGCAACATTTTAATCAATCTCTAAAGTAGTATGACACTATTTTTTCTATGGTTAACACCTGTCTCCTAGTGATTTATGGAAAAGTAGCTTACTGATTCATGTTACCACTTTTTCTATAGAAATAATTGATATATTGTGTATGGTGCCAGTGTTCAATTCCCTTACATTTATCCATTTGTTCCTTTTTCAGCTGGTAACATAATACCAGGATTATTACAACTTTATCACATCAAAATAATACACGAGGACAAATTTGTCCTTAGAAGAATTTCAGATCTTCTAGACCAGTGGTTCTCAACCTTCCTAATGCTTTGAAACTTTTATATAGTTCCTCATGTTGTAGTGACCCCCAACCATAACATTATTTTTGTTGCCATTTTATAACTGTAATTTTTAATCATAATTTAAATATCTGATATGCATGATAGCTGATATGTGATCCCTGTGAAAGGGCCATTTGACCCCCAAAGGGCCCACAAGCCACAGGTTGAGAATCACTCTTCTAGACTATTAGTTTTAGCAGTTGACACTCAAGTTAGAAAGTCTTTTGAAAGAGTATTCTGTTTTGTTGTTTATAATGATTCAACTCTACAACCTGTTGAGATATAATTGATCATTAAAATTCTGCTATCATTCCATTTATTTAAGTTTTCCTTTACATCTTCCCAATGGTTTTATAAATTTCTATAAAATTGCTTTATATACTTTTAGATTTGTTCTTATGTTGTTTAATTTTGTGGCTATGTTAAACATTACTTATTTTATTTTAGCTTGTATTTGTAATTGTGTTCAGAATTTGATTTACTTTTTAAATTGATTTTAACATCTACCAAAACTTGTAAATACCTTTGAATTAAAATAATCATATTTTCTTGGATTTCTTATAATATGAAATTCATTATTTGCAACAAAAGTTTTTCATTTTATATTGTTCCAAGTGTATCTTCTATATATGTTTTAAAGTTATTGTATTGACTAGTTAAGTGGTCAGAACAGTAATACTATTAGGTACCATGTAGTAGTCTAGAATTTACAGAGAAAGTTTTAACAATTATTTTTATGAGTACTTTTATTAATAACATTTGGTATTAATATACAGCTACTACTAAGGACACTTCATTTTTATTTTTAGTTTGCTAATATTAATTGGATCAAGATTAAGAATACTTTGTAGGGTTTATTCATATTTCCACTTCTGCATTTTTGTAGAAAAATAAAATTCATAATTAGAATTGTACTGATACCACTGTGCTGAAAAATTACAGTCACTATTCCAGCTAATAACTAACATACATATTGAAAAATGGCACTAAAATTTTAATGTTTTACTATTTAAGAGTTCTATAAATAATCTCCTATGTATGGAAATTCAGAAATAAACATTATTTTAAAATCATGGTGTGGTGATATTGTGTACTCCAAAATATTGTGCACCCTAATAAATTGTTTGGGGTCAGAGAACAGAACAGCCACTAGATAGACATAGAGGCCAGAAAATGGTGGCACACATGCCTTTAATCCTATCACTTGGGAGGCAGAGATCCATCTGGGTCTCTGTGAGTTTAAAGCCACACTAGAAACAGCCAGGCATCGTGATTCACGCCTTTAATCCCAGGAAGTGAGACTTTAATCCCAGGAAGTTATGGCAGAAAGCAGAAAGGTATATAAGGCATGAAAGCTAGGAACTAGGGCAGGTTAAGATTTTAGGCTTTGAGCAACAGTTCAGCTGAGATCCATTTGGATGAGGACTCAGAGGCTTCCAGTCTGAGGAAACAGGATCAGCTGAGAAATTGACAAAGTGAGGTGGCTGTGGCTTGTTCTGCTTCTCTGATCTTCGAGTGTTCACCCCAATACCTGGCACAGGTTTGATTTTATTAATAAGACCTGTTAAGATTTGTGCTACATTGTGAATTCATTGATTCCTCCAAATATTAAGTGCTTAAATATATTTAGTACAATGAGAGATAATTAATAGTCTCACTTCTTTCTATTCATGCCATGGCTACTGTTGTAAAGCTCTTGTGTATTCCCACGTATCTTTAAAAAAAAATAAACTCTTATTGTATTGTACATGATTTTTGCTTGGGTCCCGAATCTACTTCAAGGAACCAAATATTAGATCAGTATAGTATTTATAGAGATTTTGGTAATTAATCACATCTTTAAATGACTGTAAGAACTAAGAATACCAACAATGAATATTATCTAACAGCTATCTATGACACTAGTATTTTCTATTACGTATCAAATTATCAACATAAAACTTGTTAGCTTTTTAATCAGTCAATAACAAACTAATTGAGAAAAGAATAATGGGAAAATAAGGGCAAATAATCAGCCTCAGAAGGTTATGGACCCCTGCATGAGAATCTAAAGCCCCCAATGACAGAAATTGAAGATAATAGAGATGGAAAGAAATCTCGTGTTCATGAAGTGCAAAAGTAACATTGTTAGCATAACCATATTACTTAAAGTAATGTTTAAGTTCAATACACACATCAAAAAAATTCCAATGATATTCTTTACAAAAAAAAAAGAAAATTTAACATTCCTGTAGAAACATAAAACATTTCAAATAGCCAAAGCAATTTGACTAAAAGAGCAACAATGAATGCATTATAATACCTAACTATAAACTATACCACAAAATTGTAGTTTAAAGATGAAACCTATTTCTGGCACTGTTACTAGGGCCAAGAACTTGTGGTTAGACAGATCAAAGGCCCTTGGGGAGAACCTACTATACATATTCTCCTAAATGGATATAATATTAAAATGGCTCCTTATGACCTATGATTATACTCATAGATTAATGCATCAGTCAACCCTTATCAAAGAAGTTCTTTTTGCAATAGATTGCAATTAATGCAGAAACCCACATTGGTCAAGGTGCAAACAATAAAAGATTATTGAGTGCTCAGTTCTTAAAGGGACATCTGTTTTACACTCTTCTCTCCAAAAGTTCAGGGACCATTGAGGAAGAGAGTGTAAAAAAATGTGAAAGCTAGAGGTAGTGAGTGACTACAGTGAAACAGAGTTCTTCAGATACAGCAGGACAATTGCACATATGAACTCATAAGAGTTGTGATGAATTAACAAGGCCTGTGAAAGTTCAAGACAGACAAACTCCCTGCATGGAGATGAGGGTTTGGTATGATGTACTATTAGGTGAAGAGCTAATGCTAGTTGATAGCTGCCACAAGAGGATGAATCATTTTTTTAAGTGTACTGCCCTTTGAAGGTTACCACGCTCCAGTTGAAGGCCAAATATCCCAGAGAATATGTGCTGAAGAAACTGAAACTGATGGGTTAGAGAAAGAGAGAGAGAGACAGTGACAGAAACAAACAGACAGACAGACAGAGACAGAGAGAGGATACAACATTGGATGGGTAAGAAAGGGGGAAGTATATTTGTTAAGAGTTGGGAGAGGTAGTGATTATACATTGTATAAAATTCTTAAAGAACTAATAAAATGAATAATAATCACACATGGATGTGTTAATCAATGGGATAGAAGACAGAAATAAATTATTGTAGCCACAGATATCTGATTTTGAACAAATCACACAAACATAAATAAAGAAAAGCAACAACCTCTTTAACAAGTTGTATTTGACAAAGTGGTTATATGCATTTGTAGAATCAAAATCAGCATTGCAAAAAATTGATCCAAGAAGGCCAACAACCATAATGAGACCTGAAACCTTGAAACTATTATGAAAAGGAGGGGGGGATAATTCTAGATAAAGGCAAAGGCATGAACTATATGAACAGGCCTCCAGTGCATCTCATCTCATGTCTTGTCAAATAAAATATCATGATATTAAAAAGCTTCTTCCAAGCAAGGGAAATAATTAGCTGAGTTAAGAGACAAACTACAAAATCTTTCAAGCCATTCAAATGACCACAGATAAATATCCAGAATATAGAAATAAATAAAGAAATCCACAGACCCCTCTTATAAATAACTAAATAAATAGATGGGCAATGAACTGAACACAATTCTCAAAAGAAGGAACACAAATTATCAGTAATTACATAAAATGTGCTCAGTATCTTTAGTCTTCAGGGAAATACAAATCATATATAAATTGAGATTTACTTTATCCTTATTAGTATGGCTACCATCAACAATAAACAAATAAAGAAATAAAAACAACTATTTAGTCAAGTATGTGGGAATAAAAGAACTTTAAAAATTTGTAATGAGAAATGTAGATTAGTCTACTCACTATGAAAATCAATACTTTTCACAAAATCTTACAAATTTAAACTACCAGGTATTCCAGCTATACCATAACTGGACACATACCCCAAAGAACCAAAGCTACATATCTATGTTTAGTGGCAATTACACAATTGCCATGTTAAATATGCATATTAGGTGCCATCAACAGATGGGTAGATGAGAATTTAGTTTACAATACAGTATATAGAGTATAAATTGCTGTTTTTCAAAGACTTATGAACAAATAACTATTCACCACAGATAAGATACCAATGGAAGATCAAAGAAGTGTTTTTATTCATGGCTCTCTTAATGAACCAGCAAGTTTTCTGCGGTTAGTTACATAAAACATAGGTGATTCAAGGACAGCTAAATAACTGAAATGTCCTTAGAAGTATGACAACTTCTTAAGCTGCATCTCTGGAGCTCCCTGAGCAATCAGTATGCAGTTTAAACAGAAGGCTTGCTTATGTCTAGCAATTATTATGCTTTATCTAACCTTGGAAATGGGACTTGTAAATCTTGTAGGTTTCAGGGACTTCCTGATCCTGCTAAGCTTTGTTTCCTTCCTGAATCTTAGGAGCTTGTCTCCTCACTCCAGTAGGGACTGTAGCCACAAATAGCTACCAAGAAAAAATGGAGTTATCTTATTTTTACAAAATTGGATGATTGAATTAAAGATCATCATGTTAAGAAAAATGAACTAGACTTGGGAAGACATGCAATGGATAATTTCAGTTATATACAGAATTTAGGAAAAACAGACGTGAAAATAGTGCCTCTTGGAAATGTGTCAAAAGATAAATGGAATTTTAAAGTGATACAATAAGCTAATATAGAGAGCGGGCATAATCAAAATGCATTATAACCATATTTCAAAAATGTCTCAATGATATCTATTACTTTACACATTAATATGCAATAATAAATTTTTTTACAATTTCAATTTTAAAAGTTTATCAGTGTAACAAATAAATTGCTTATCAAAATTCTAGATTATTTTAACAGAAGGTAACATTTAAATAACTTAAATTCAAACAGAAACAGAAAGTCTAGAATTTCCAAGACAATTCTGAAGGAAAAGAATGAAACATAAAAATTTAGGAACACATACTCATCTCTAGTATTGAAGAACATATGGTATTTATTCAAGAAGGTAAAGTGTGTAAAGTAATAGAAAGCCTGAAACAGGTTCACACATGGATTCTTACCTGGTCTCTGAAAAGAAAGACATTGAAGTAGCATGAATAAGTTTATATTCTTATAAGTGGAATTCAGCCACATAAGTACTGTGCCCCACACAACATGAAAATAACAGAAAATGAATTGAAACATAACAGAAGGTAAAAGTATAAAGTTTTAGGAAATAGTACATGGACTGACTGAGTTTAGAGTATGCTCAGGATTATGAAGTGGACAAAATTCATTAACATATTCAAATATAAATTTAGCCCAGTGAAGAATATTAATTTGTTGAATAAAAAAGGGAAAGTGCACATTTGGGATTAGTACAGATTTAATTAAAACTCATGATTTAGAGAAGTTATTGATCATGTAACATTAATTGCTATGTCTGAATTTGAGGGATAGTAATCAGTATTCTAATTAATCATGCAAAGAATTTTTCAATACTTGCTTTGTTACAATACTTGTCAGTAGAGTTTTTCTATAGCCTTTCAGATAATTAAAACTAATGAGGTAACTGTACAAGGAATTCTTTGCTAGGGCCAGGCGGTGGTGCACACCTTTAATTCCAGCACTCAGGAGGCAGAGGCAGGCAGATCTCTGTGAGTTCGAGGCCAGCCTGGTCTACAGAGTAAGACTCAGGACAAGCTCCAAAACTGCACAGAGAAACCCTATCTTGAAAAACAAACAAACAAACAGAAATATATTGCCTTAGCTAAAAATAAAATTTGATTTTTCATTGGAATTTCATATGATGGGTAGAAGGGGGTAGATCAGGCCCTTCCTCTATTTGGGATGAACACACTATGCTGTTAGGATAAGTTTGATATGCAGATTCTTGTGCCTTCATCCCCCAAGTGCTGGGATTACAAGTGTGATCTATCACATCTATCACCTCTTCCTTTTCAGATGTGTTTCAAATGTGCTCACATAAATCGATTATGTAGTTTTTCTAAATAAAATAGCAAAGTAAAAAAAGAAAATACCTAAGAGAGTTTGAAGACTCTGTGAGAGTAGAAGCAAGATTATTAGGTACCATGTGGGCACATCTATCAAATCTGTATTTCTAGAAGAAAACCCAACATGGAGGATTTTGACAGGATTTGTGGTACCAGAAACATTTTTTCCTTATGAGTTTTAATAAACGTATCACCTAACTGCATGTCTTTAACAGTTGTTAATCCTGTGAAACCATCCACAGAAATAAACTCATATTTCCATCAACACCAAAAGATTCCCCTTTTTTTAATTAAGAGATTTTCTACTTGTTTTACATATCAGCCATGGATTCCCTTGTCCTCCCTCCTCCCACCCCCCAGCCTTCCCCCCATCCCACTCCCCAGTCCCACCTCCTCCAAGGCAAGATCTCCCCTGGGGGGTCAGTAGAGCCTGGTACATTCAGTTGAGGCAGGTCAAAGCCCCTCCTCCCTGCACTGAAGCTGAGCAAAGTGTCTCAGCATAGGCACTAGGCTGCCTTCCCACTGCCTGAGGGCCTCCTAAACAGTTCAAGCTAAACAACTGTCTCACTTAACAGAGGGCCTGGTCCAGTTCCATGGGAGCTCCTCAACTATTGGTTCACAGTTCACGAGTTTCCACTAGTTTGGCTAGTTTTCTACCAGAGTAGGTCAGCTCAGGCACCCTTTTGACCATGCCAGTAGTCTATAGTGGAGTCTTCTTTGTGGATTTTTGGGGACCTCTCTAGCACTCTGCTTCTTCCTATTCCCATGGAATCTTCATTTATCATATCTTTTTCCTTGTTCTCCCACTCTGTTCCTGATCCAGCAAGGACCTCTCACTCCCCTAAAGATTCCTTCTGACGCTTACATCTATTTGCTCCAGGCAGTGCACATAAATGATGTTCAGGCTACATAGTGTGGAGTACATACTGCTCTAGCTTCCTTCTCCCACAATGTTATCATGAGATCTCTCCATGACCTACACTAAAAGATTTGATTGTTGATTATTCTATTGCACTTATACATTCACTATTATCTAGCCATTTATTTGATAATAAATATTTAAATTATGTACAATCTTTTGGTTATGGAGAATTAAACTGCTAAAACCATCTGTTACAGACACAGTGTTAATATTTCTGGAGCATCTAGTTGTGATGGTTGTATAAAAATTGTATATTTAACTTTTAAGAAATTGCCAAACCATTTTCCAAGGTTATTTTATCATTTGTTTTCCATTTTTGTTACTTCTACATTGGTTACAAATGTTCTGTATTCCTGTCAACACTTTACTTTGTCAGTCTGTTTAATTTTAATAAACAAATGTGAATTGAAAAAAAGAAAATCTGAAGAAATAGATATATTTCCCTTTGTTAGGAATCATAACATATTTATAGGTATTGAAATAGCATTTATCATCTTGTACCATTTTGTATGTCAATTGAAAAAATAAGATAAAATGCTGAAAAATATGAGTAAGAGAAGTAGAAAAATATCCAATGAAACTTGGTATTGGATAAAGATGGACATATTAATATGTGTATTCATTTATCAATCTACTATCCATAAGAGTTCTAAAGGAAATTGAAACACCCTTATACAAAAACAATACCTTGGGCAGACATTGTATCCAATAGAACATCCAAATGGCTAAAAACTGCACTAAATCTTTAGGGAGGAGCACATAGACTAGGTTACTATTAGATGCCATTATATACCTACCAAATTTTTCTAAATGAATCACATTTGATTTAAAATATTTATGAGGGCCAGTGTAACTGGAATCATAACACAGTGCTAATGGAACTCACATTGAAAAAAAATCACCCAGAAAAGTATTTTGACAGCAACTATGAGATTTGAGCATTTGTAAAATCCTAGCAACATAGAATGCTCTCACACAGTTTATATGGACAAAAAAAAAATGAAATACAACAAAATAAATGCAATATTTAAATAATTAAAGTTTTGGAAAAGTTTTTTCATACAATACAATTTATGTTTTCATCATGTTTTTCTATTTCTTGACTCCACTTGATCCTCCCTCACCTTCATATCTTCCAACTTATATTCTTTTTCTTTCTCTAACTCTTTCAAAGGGACCCAAACAAACAAACAAAAACAAACAAACATGCAAAGAGATAGAAACAAAACCCTTGAAAAACCAAGGAACACAAAAAGTTCCATAAAAACAAAAATCAAAACAAATAAGCAAAAGACCAATAAGACAAAATATGTCAAAACAAAGAAAAATGAAACCAGAAGTCCACAAAATTCTATTGAGTTAATTTTGTGTTAGCCAATTACTTTTGGGAATGGGGCTTGCCTGAGACATGTTTGCTATACTCAGTCACACCGCATTGGAGAAAACCAGTTTTCCGTTTTCCAGCACATAACGTTTGCAGACAATTTCTTAGTTAAAGTTGGGGCCCATGTAAACTTCCCCCTCTTAGTGCTGGGACCCAATCTGGCTAGAATTTGTGAAGGCGTTTACATGCTCACAGTCTCCACAAGTTCATATGTGCATCAGTCCATTTGTGTCTGGAAGATAGTTTCCTTGGAGCCACACTATTTAGGCCTGAGTGCAGGTCTCTTACTTCCTGCATTGGCCAGTTGTATACCTCTTCTCACATACTACAAGAAGAAGCTTTCTGATGTAGATTGATTAAGGCTCTAATCTATGGATATACATTGAAATATTTTGTAGCATATATGGAAAATAAATAGATTTTGAAATTAGGATACTGTTAGGCATGTAACTGAAAAGCTCAATATGGGATTTTTTTGGGTAGCATTACTAACATATTGTTCTTCAACAAACTCACTGATTTTATCTTTATGGTAAAATTATTACAATAATCCAAATTTGATATTTATACAATACATGCTTACTTTATATATTATTCTACTTCATTTTGGAGTTTTAAAATCCTATAGAAGTCAATATATACAATAATGTTCTCTATATGTATCAGGTGTTTTCCAAGCATATGCTATGTTTGTTATTTATCTCTTTAACTAAAATAGTAAGTGGTATCTTCAAAAACATACTATCCATTAAGATGACTATGGTCTCATTACCAATGAAACAGAAATGTCTTTCTGTGCTGGTTACATGAGTGAGTGACTGTCTGCAAAACCAAGCAAACTGCCATCTTGGGGCAGTCTGCTCTGCCCACCATACAAAAGACCACTCAGATGGGCTTCTTGATAGTTTGTACCCCTCAATAGAGGTCAAGAGAGTACACATGATCCTTTCCTGAATATCTTGCTGCCACCTGGAAACTCTTCATGTGCCTGGGAAAGAGGCTAGTGTATATATAGTTTGAAAAAAAAAAAAAAAAAACTAGAGTGGGCTCTACAAACAGGTAGGGACTGCAGGAAGCTCTCTTCCCTGCTGGATTAGATGTTTCAAGTGTGTAGATTTGGAGTGCCCATTCCCCTGAAAGTAAGCCCTCACCTCTACCCTGTCAGAAAGGAAGCCCAATAAACCAATTGGTTTTCCAGAGTGAAATTGCCTGGGGAAGATTGTTCATGGGACCCGAGGAGGAGGGTTAGAATTTGTTCAAGTTTTCCCCTGGGAAGGAATTTTAGTAACCCCTGATAATGACATGTTATTGATATACCTTCAGGGGAAAACAATTATCCTTGGGGGAAAATATACAGGAACAATTATTTTAAAATTCTAATTTTCATTTTTGAAGATATTTCCCTGGTTCAGTTGGTTTATATCCCAGCTCTTTATTTAGAAAAATAAGATAATTAAATTAATATTTACATTTTTATATTATGTAACTTGGAAAAGGTTGTAGAAATTTGCACAAGCCTTCCAGAATTTGAGGTTGATACATAATTTTGTTGGAGACTGATTTATCCTCATGATGGACACTTGACTTTATGTGCTTTGAAGGTTATCCATGCTAAAATTGCTTTGGCTGTGGTTTTCGGTACGGAGTCTCTGGAACTTTGATTACTTAATTTTCTTATTCTGAAGAAGACCTACAAATGCTCTCTGAGGTAATTATTGACCATGTCTGCTGTTAGCCACTTGAGGAAAGCATTCAGGACCACACTCTTCACTCATTACTGTGCTTACTGGAGTCAATATGCAATAAATATTGAATAAGGAGGAGGACATCAGTAGGGGATACATTTAGGCATTTACCCAATATATTACTCACTTTTAGAAGCAACTTTACTCAGTCTTTTCACTAGTTGTGCATGTATATGCTTTTTGCCCAGCATAGTCAGAATGAACACCACTCTAAGATTAAACTTATATTTATAAATACAGTCCCTGATATGCAAAATGCTTCTCACAAGATAAAAGCTTATTTTGAGGGCATCGCTGCAGGTGTTAGACAAAGAAGAAAACTGCTAGAAGAAGTAAGAATAAAAACAGGGTGCAAAATGACTTCGTCAGCTTGGATCCTACTTTGGGGTGTCTAATAGCGGACAGTTCATTGTTGGCATATTTAAAACACAGTACAATTTTGGAAAAGGTTTCCTGGCAGCAACCATTTCAGTTACAGGTGCACAATACAGCTTAAAGTGTGACTACATAGAAACTCCTTTACAAAGTACATGTGACCATGGAAATAGGTTCTGTAGCTAAAAGGTCTAGAATCTAATGTGCTCTCTGACCAAGTTTGCATAGAAGTCAACAGTCTATAAAGTACATGTGACATCTCCCCTGAGGATGGGTTCTATAACCTGGAAGATAGGGAAGGAGAGTTTGGGGCAAACATTCTGGGGGATTTGAATGACATCAGTCTCTATAGCAAAAAGATGATGAGGTGTGCCCCCACAGACAGCAGAATGGTCACCAGGTGGTTAACAAAATCCATTCTCCACTTTCTGGATGGAATGCAGGTATTTGATTTTTATCTCCTCCACTGAGGAGACACTGCTGTGTCATTCACATTCCCTGTTCTCTTAGTGCTTCTCTGTGATTCCAAGGCCCTCCACACCCTCTACATTATGTTTTAGAAGCTTATTTCTTGCTTATATG
Organism: Peromyscus leucopus; assembly: GCF_004664715.2. NCBI lineage: Eukaryota > Metazoa > Chordata > Mammalia > Rodentia > Cricetidae > Peromyscus > Peromyscus leucopus. The sequence continues at coordinate 14,119,110 of NC_051064.1, read as the reverse complement.
ACAAACCGAATAGTAGCTTGGAGTCTTATGTCATCTGCATCCCATACAGTTAGTAGGTGAATTCAATAAAGGTAGATGGTTTTAGGGTTTTCTATCTTTTATTATCTATTTAACAGTTGGGCGGTGGTGGTGCACAACTTTAATCCCAGCACTCAGGAGGCAGAGGCAGGTGGGTCTCTGAGTTTGAGGCCAGCCTGTCTACAGAGCTAGATCAAGGACAGGCCCAAAACTACATAGGGAAAACCTGTCTTGAAAAAACCAAAAAAAAAAAAAAAAAAAACCAAAACCTAAAATATGATTATATTATTATATTACTTTCTTTATTACTTGTCCTCTCTCTGACCCTTCCCATGTCCTCCTTTACTCCCTCTAAAATTGTTCTGTTCACTTCCTTAATATATATATTCCTGCTAAGTTTATTCAGTGTGACTTGTATGATTTCATGAATAACATAACTTTGCATTGGATAATAAACTCAGGCTCATCTCTGGGAAAGGTTAATTCTCTCTCTGTCTGTAATCATTAGTTGCTCATAGTTCTTTGTTTAGAGCTAGAACCGTGTGATATTTACTCCTTCAGTGGTAGCATGTCTGTTGATATTTGTTGTGGGATAATCTTTTTGTACACTATGAGGGTATGTCTCTGCGAAGGCACCATTTAGTTGATTTAATAAAGAGCTGAATGCCCCATAGCTAAGCAGGAGAGGATAGGTAAGACTTCTGGGCAGAGATAAGAATTCTGAAAAGAAGAGAGGTGAGACTTGTTAGCCAGACACGGAAGAAGCAGGAAGTACTGAGTAGAGGTAATGAACCATGTGGTAGAATGTAGATTAATATAAATGGGCTAATTTATGTTTTAAGAGCAAGTTAGAAACAAGTCTAAGCTAAGGCCAAACTTTCATACTTAATAAGAAGTTTCCATGTCATTATTTGGGAGCTGGCAGTCCAAGTAGAGTCTGGCTATAGATAATATCACTGTTTAGGTCTTGTTTAAGAAATATTGTTGAGGTACTATGGTTATATATACCTTGACATTTCTAGGAGACACAATCCTTCAGGAGACATATTTTGGTCCTCTGGCTCTTGCAATTTTTCTACCTCTTCTTCTAAGATATTCCCTGATCCATAGGTGTAGGAGTTATGTTTTAAATGTATTGGTGGGCCCTATGTGCCACTTGACACATCGATCTCTGCTTTATGGCCTGTTAATGCTCTCTTTTCTTTCTTTCTTTCTTTCTTCCTTTCTTTCTTTCTTCCTTCCTTTCTTTCTTTCTTTCTTTCTTTCTTTCTTTCTTTCTTTCTTTCTTTCTTTCTTTCTTTCTTTGTTTTTTGCTAGGTAATATACCTTTATCCTCTTTGTTTTTTTATTTTTATTATTAAGAAATTTTCTATTCATTTTACATTCCCACCACAGATGCCTCTCTCCTCTCTCCTCCTGCCCCCAGCCTTCTCCAACCTAGCCCCCATTCTCACCTCCTCCAAGGCAAGGTCTCCCATGGAGAGTCAGCAGAGCCTGGTACATTCAGTTGAAGTAGGTCCAAGCCCATCCCCATTGCTCCAAGGCTGCACAAGGTGTCCCACCATAGGCACTGGACTGAAAAAAGCCTGCTCAGGCACCAGGGATGGTTCCCAATCTCATGGCCTGGGGGCCCCCTAAACAGTTCAAGCTAATCAACTGTCTCACATATCCAGAGGGTCTAGTCTAGTCCCGTGGGGGCTTCACAGCTATTGGTCCACAGTTCATGAGTTTCCACTAGTTTGGCCATCTCTGTATATTTTCCCACCATGATCTTGATGCCCCTTTCCTATAGAATCCCTTTTCTCTCTCCTCAGTTGGATTCCTGAAGCATGGCCTCACTCTACACTGTGTGGATCTCTGCATCTGCTTCCATCAGTTACTGGATGAAGACTCCAAGACAATTAGGGTATCCACTAATCTGATTACTGGAATAGGCCAGCTCAGGCACATTTTTGACTATTGCTAGTAGTCTAAGGTGGAGTCATCCTTGTGGATTCCTGAGAACTTCCTTAGCACCCTGTTTTTCCCTATTCCCATGGTATCTTCATTTATCATGGTATCTCTTTGCTGTGGATATCACTCTATATAAATAAAACACTGATGGCCAGTGACCAGACAGGAAGTATAGGTGGGACAAGGAGAGAGGAGAATTGGGGAAACAGGAAGAAGGGGGCAGAGACACTGCAGCCACCACCAGGATAAGCAGCATGTAAAGACGCCGGTAAGTCACCAGCCATGTGGCAAGGTATAGATTTATAGAAATGGGTTAATTTAAGATATAAGAACAGTTAGCAAGAAGCCTGACACAGCCATACAGTTCATAAGTAATATAAGTGCCTGAGTGATTATTTTATATGTGGATTGTGGGACTGTGGGGCTTGGTGGAACCTGGAGAGAAGCCCTCCAGCAACATCTCTTTCCTTGCTCTCCCACTTTGTCCTTGTTCTAGCTTGGACCTCCCATTCACTTATGTTCTCATCCCACATTCCTTGCCCTCCATTAACCCCCTCACCCCCAGTTTTCTCATGTAAATATAACACCAGTAGCACAGACACTGAGAGCAACAATTAATAAATGGGACCTCTGAGAAAGCTTTTGTAGGGTAAAGGGCATGGTCAATAAGGCAAAAAGACAGCCTACAGAGTGGGAAAAGATCTTCACCAACTCCATATCTGACAAAGGGATGATCTCCAAAATATATAAAGAATTCAAGAAACTAAACATCAAAATACTAAACAATCTAATTAAAAAATGGGCTACAGATATAAACAGAGAATTCTCAACAGAAGAATCTCAAAAAGGCTGAAAGACATGTAAGGAATTGTTCAACATCCATAGTCATCAGGAAATGCAAATCAAAATGACTCTGAGGTACCATCTTATACCTATCAGAATGGCTATGATCCATGTCATGGATGCTTGCTGTTCAGTTAAGATGTAGGTCCAGGATGCTGAAAAGGATACACATTTCAGTGAATATCTAATGTTTTCTGCCACATATCTAAACCTCCAGATGTTATAAATTTTATTGTTTAGTAAATCTAGATAGTCTAAAATTGTCTAATTTTACATGATCATTTTAGTTTATTTGAGGGCTATTTTATTGAATTGGTCTTTGTTACCCTAGTATTTTCTCTAACTAAAGACTAATTCTAAGTACCACTGAAGATAGTTCAGCATTTTATTTCCTGTAGGGATATTAGGAAAGATTTTCTGTGTTGTATTACATATGTTTCCTCTGACTGACATATTGCTGAAGATAACATAGTTTAATTTTACTTCACATATTTTATAATTTCAGGACTATATTTTTCTTTCTTTTGGCATGGCTGTAAAAATTATATTAAATACTTTCTAGCTACTTACAGAAATTTTCTGTATCTTATACTGAAAATTCATTCTGTTAAAAATTAATTTCTATCAATATAGCTTCTGTGTTCTAAATGCTTGTGCTTGTGCCCACAGATAAGTGTAGTTCTCTTCCTCGTCAAGGAGCCCTCCCCACCCCCACAACAATAGTAGCAACTACAGAGATCAACAAAAGAACAAAATGCAGAGAATGTGTAGCTGTTTGGTGGCCAGCCACAACTGTTACATCCACAAAACACCTTTTATACTCAACTCAGGGAACATCACAGAAAAGGATGAAAAGATTATCAGACCCAGAGATTCAGAGCATGTCTCCTAGACATGAAGGCATACTACACCCATGAAATCATAATAAATGGCTGCCTTAAACTAGACTTGTATAATGACCCTACTAGTAGACATGTCAAGATAAATGGGAGAAATTTCATACATCTCTACCTATAAATGACTAGCAACATATGATAAATGGATATAAGAGAAGGGAAAATAGTATTCTCTAGGAGCAAGCTCCCTGATACATTATTCCATTCCAAGCAATCAGTCTTTAATGCAAGTAACCAAATTGGATTCTATAGGTTGTACACACACACACACACATACACACACACACACATATACACACACACAAACAGTAATAATAATTATAGAAGATATAATGGATTTAAGATGAAGTTGGAAGAGTCACAGGAGTAATCAAAGGAAAACATGGGAAATTGGAATAGATCTAAATACCAAGGATGTATCCATGTATGGAATTCTTAGAAAATTTAAAATTAAAGTTTTTAATACAGAATAACATTTTTAAATGTACAGGTACTTTACTGTATAGATAGTTTATCATATCATTATTTTATCATATATAAATATGGATATGAATTAGCTCATTTTAACATATTTTTCATATTCATAAACAATTAAGAGTTTGAATGTAGCCCATAGAACATGAAAACATTCATGCTTCTCATTTGAGTGAATGATTCACATTAGAGAATGATTTGTGTGTAGGAATGTATGATTTCAAAAATGGCACTCTCAAAAATTACAAATGTAAATAAGAAAGACTGTATAGAGTCAGAGGAGTCTTAAATAATTAGGACACATGTAAAAATAAGAAAAAAAAAAGGAAGAACTGGAAACACCAGGTCAACAAGCTCTTTGACTGACTATAAAGCACCTTTTGTGACTTTGGACATCAGAATGCACCTTAACCAATGGCATCTCAGAGTCAAAAATTTTGACATAATATTGAGTGGTTGTCATTGCTGACACTAACTTAGTTATTATTTCCAAACAAATATTTCCAACACAAACTATGTAAAGGCCATTTGTAAAGGGAATATGAGTCCTAGTCATGTCTTAGGAACTTTCAAAAACATCCATGTTAAAGAAACAATCAGCTTGGATCTCCCGCTCTCTTTCCCTCGCCGTTCATTGCTCCCACTCATGTCCAGGCTGCTCAGGTAGATCTCATCCATTTCTCTGTCATTGGGTGATCCCCGTGTCTTTCTTGGGGTCCTGTTTTACAGGTAGCCTCACTGGTGATGTGAGTAGCAGGACAGAGAGGGAGAACAAGGAATAGGAGATAATGGTAAATGAAGACCACATGAGAAAAGGAAGAAACAAAGTGCTAAAGAGGCCCACAGAAATCCACAAAGATACCCCCACAAAAGACTGTTGGCAATGGCCGAGAGACAGCCGGGACTGACCTACTCTGGTGATGGGATGGCCAAACACCCTAATAGTTGGGCCAGAAACCCCATCCAAGGACTGAGGAATCTGGATGCAGACATCCACGGCTAGGCCCCCAGGTGGAGCACTGGGAGTCTAATTAGCAAGAAAGAGGAGGGTTTATATGAGTGAGAATTGTTGAAACAAAGGTTGGATAAAGCACGGAGACAAATAGCCAAACGAATGGAAACACATGAACTATGAACCAAAGGCTGAGGGGCCTCCAATTGGATCAGGCCCTCTGAATAGGTGAGACAGTTGATTGGCTTGATCTGTTTGGTAGGCATCTAGGCAGTGGTAGCAGGTCCTGGGCTCGCTGCATGAGATAGCTGTTTGAAACCTGGGACTTATCCAGGGATGCTTGGCTCAGTCTGGGAGGAGGGGACTGGACCTGCCTGGACTGAGTCTATCAGGTCGATCTCAGTCCTCAGGGGTGGCCTTGATCTGGAGGTGGTGGGAATGGGGGGTGGGCTGGGGCAAAGGGGAGGGGGGCAGGAAGGGGGAGAACAAGGGAATTTGTGGCTGTTATGTAGAACTGAATAGTACTGTAAAATTAAAAAAAACAGAATAAACTATGAAGTAAAAAAAAAAAAAGAAGAAACAATCAGCATCAGATTTGCCTAATGTGATCATCAGTTTAAGTAAATATTTCTGATAAAATATTGAATACTGGTTTAAAAAGTGTTATTTTGCTAATGGTTTCGAACTGTCCAGGAGATAATATCCTGCAGGAAATGTCCAACATTGGCAACTGACCAAGAAATATACAAGTCTCTGTGTGATATAAAGAACTTTAAGGAACCCTTGACCAGTTTATGTCAAGTGTATGTTCTACCATGATAGATATAAAACACTTAAATACACAAGTTCAATGTATTCTGAAAAATATAATTACAACATCAAGCAAGGAATTCCTGGTATAGTAATTAGGCAGAATTTTAAATAGTTATAGATGACCAAGTGACTTAAATTATGTATAATTCTTGGTTCAAAGAAGTATGTTCCTTGAGTGAGAAGATCATGGAGGAAATTTGGTTCAAGTTCAAGATGGGGAAGCATCCAGACAGTAATTTCTGTTGTGGCATCTTATAGAACAAGCAGAGAGGCTTTTAACTAGAGTTTGGGGAATGGAAACATTTAAATTCTCTGTTTCAAAAACAAATTTCAATAAGAAAGACTGTATAGAATCAGACAGAGAAGTCTTAAATTAGGACATGTGAAGATAAGTAAAAAAGGAAGTAACCAACACTTCTAATTATGCTAATAATCATAATAAAACATTTTTTGTTGAAGTGTGGAGTCATTGCCTTTGAATGTATGTGACCAAATACTTCATAAAAATAATTTTTCAGAGGAATCATTTATTTTGGCTCATGACTTCAGAGGTTGCAACACAGTCAATAGCTTAATGTGCTTGAGCAGAGAGAGAGAGCTGTTCACATTAAGGTTGATCAAGAAGCAAAACCAGCAAACCAGGAAGTGTAAGAAACAAAAAGATCTGCACAGAGATTGATCCTTAACTTGCACACAAACATCCTTGAGAATGATTATGCAGTCCATAGTGAAAAGCACAATTATAAGTTACATATGAGTTCCCTGGGATTGTATGGAGATAAGCTATAACTCAGATGAGGTAAAAACAGCCAAGCACTGTGCAGAAAGTGGTCATGAGGACATCTCTAATTGGTTTTTAATAATTTGCACTACATTTTAATGGCACAGTTCAATGTGTGTGCTGTCATATATCATGCATCTCAGCAGTTTTGACATGCATTTCTATTAATGTATGTGCTTTGGATTTTCTTTCTCTTTTTCAAAGACATGTTAAATGACAAGAAGCAAATTGACCACAATTAGAAAAATTTATCCATGAATTTGAAATACAGATTACTCAGAATGCATGCATTTTCCTCCAAATATTCTCTCCTTTTTAAGTTAAAAGTCATTAGTGTGTATATTTTTGAGTATGCTTGTGTGAGAGGGTTGTGTAAACATGGCATGGTAGTGTGTGAACATAAGTCACTTATGAGTCATTCATGAACCAGTTCTCACCCTCCACTTTCATATGGATTCCAGGGATTTAAATAAGATTACCAAGCTTGGGTTATAAGCATCCATTGGCTAATCTTGCCAGCCCATATTTCTTTCATTTATTCAATAAGTTACTTTATCATAATCATATTACTTTATCTTCTTTACATTGAACATTAAATTGCATTATATTGGAATTTATTTTGGAAAAATGGGAATGATATCCATTGCTTATTTACACACATTATTTGTAGAATATTCACTTTTTAAACCATCATCAGTAGAAATATTTGTGTACTTACTTATAAACATATGCATATGCAAAACCACCAGCAACTATTGACTGCATTGAAGAACAAAAGCCTAAAATATTAAGCTAATACACTATCATTTATGGCTTTGATTAGTCATGAATTATTTTATATTATGGGAGTAAATTTTGATGAATTGAATTTATATAAGGCTTAGTTCTTTGAGATTTCAATATTTAAACAATTACATGTTTTCTAAACAATTGATTCATTTTAGTTTCACTCACTGCAGAATGGAAATAGAGATTTGTATGCACATTTTGTGTTATTTCAAAAATTTTGTGAGAAAAAAATCCCCTTTTTGGATTTGAATGGGAGAAGGCAAAGAATCACTTTGACAACATTTTCGCTAATTTTTTCATCTACACTCTAGATTTATTTGCTAAAAAAGCAATCATCACATTTGTAAATACTCAGTATGGCAAAGCACATAGCAATAAATGAAGGTTACTCTATATACTTCGCTGTGATCTTACTGTATGAATCAGGCAAGAAGCTGTGTTTGTGAATTCAGTGGGAAGGAAATCACGTGGCCAATAATTCCATTACAGAGAACTCATAGCTCCTCCCCTACAATCTTTTAGGGAGAGAGGTTAGTGTTTATTTTAACCTTTCTAAGCATGGTGTCTTGCATTTATGGTTATTTGTAATTGCAGATAAGAGTCATTTTCAGTCTTTCTAATACTTTACAATAGAAAGTTTTCCAGGATTAAAGTTCAACTTTCTCTAGTTAGGTTATATTATAGAACCTGATCCAGAAAAGAGAAATAAGATGCACTACATGTACTGGAGGTAGGAGGGGAGATGTCCAACTATCACTTTTTAGTGTGCAAACCAATGTTTGCATGCACCATACAACAGACATTGCTTACTCTACTGATTATGGAAAATAATAATGGGCTACAGTGGTGTGTGTGTGTGTGTGTGTGTGTGTGTGTGTGTGTGTGTGTGTGTGATAGAGAGAGAGAGAGAGAGAAAGAGAGAGAGAGAGAGAGAGAGAGAGAGAGAGAGAGAGAGAGAGAGAGAGAGAAGGAGGGAGGGAGAGATCTTATACTGTCATACAGTTTCTATATGGCATTTAGAAGAATTGAGGGTTATACATTGAGACCTATTATAAGTTCTTGAGTTAATGTGGATACTCACTCTGTAAGTCTGTGCCCTACAGATATTTTAGTTTCAATTGTTTATGATAGGGATCAACAGCTTTAGTATATATTTACATTTTCAGACAAAACTAAAAAATATCATGAAATAATTTTTTGTTCATTGAGAATTTCACACAAAGTATTTTAATAATATACATGTACCACTTCCAGCTAGTTCCAGATCATCCCCAACTTGCCTATCTACACAAATTTGAATTTTCCTCTCTCTGCTTTTATTTTTATTTCTTTACATAAAATACTATTTTAATTTTTATTAATATATTGAAAATATATTTTGGAATACATTTATTGTTTTTTTTTTATGTATATTGAACCATTCCTGCATCTGTGGGATGAAGCCTACTTGATCATGGTGGATGATATTTTTGATGTGTTCTTAGATTTAGTTGCAAGTATTTTATTGAATATTTTTTTATCTATGTTAATGAGGGAAACTGGTCTGTAATTCTCTTTCTTTCTTGAATATTTATGTCAGTGATTCTCAACTTGAGGGTCATGATTCCATTAGGGATTAAATGACTCATTCACAAGGATAACATATCAAATATCCTACATATCATATATTTACATTACAGTTTATAGCAGTAGCAAAATTACAGTTATGAAGTAGCAATGAAAATAATTTTATAGTTGGGGTTCACTACAACACGAAGAATTGTGTTAACAGGTTACAGCATTAGGAAGGTTGCAAACCACTTCTTTATGTGATTTGGGTATTAGGGTAACTGTGACCTTATAAAATAAATTTGGCAAAATTTTTTCTCTTTCTATTTTGTGGAATAATTTGAGGAGTATTGGTTGAAACTTGTCTTTGAAAGTCTGGTAGAATTGCGTGCTAAAACCACTTGATCCTGGGCTTTTTTGTTGTTCTTGTTGGGAGTCTTTTAATGAATGCTTCTATTTCCCTAGTGGTTATATGTCTATTTAAATTGTTTATCTGATCTGAATTTAAGATAGGTAAGTGGTATCTATCAAGAAAATTATTCACTTCTTGTAGATTTTTCAAATTTGTGTAGTTTCAAGTTTTTAATATATGACCTAATGATTCTCTGGATTTCTTCAGTGTCAGTACTTATGTCCCATTTTTGTTTCTGATTTTGTTAATTTGGATATTCTTTCTCTGTCTTTTACTTAGTTTGGATAAGGGTTTATTTGTTTTTAAATATTTAATTATTTACTTTACATCCTGATCAGTTTTACCACTGTCCTCTTGTCCAAGTTCCTCCCTCCACCTTCCCTGTGCTATATTGATTTCCAAAGTGGCTGCACATATTTGCACTTCCACCAGCAATTCATGATTGTTCCCCTTGCTCCACATGCTCTCCAACATGAGCTGTCACTTGTGTTTTTGATATTAGCTATTCTGACAGGTGTAAGATGGAGTCTCTGAGTTGTCTGAATTTGCATTTCCCTGATGGCTAAGGATGCTCAACATTTCTTGGCCACTTGAGATTCTTCTGTTGAGAATTCTCTGCTTTCATTGTATCCTATAAGTTTGGGTATATTGTGTATTCATTTTCCTTCAATTATAGAAAGTCTTTAATTTCTTTCTTTATTTCTGTCTTGAACCATTTTTCATTCAGTAGAGAATGAGTTTCTAGCCTTTCTATTATTATAAAAATCTGGAAGAAAAAAGTCATCTCATTAAATGCTGAAAGACCATTGAAAAAAAATCCAACACCCCTTCATGGTAACAGTACTGGAGAGATTAAGGATACAGGGGACATACTGAAACACAATAAAGGTGATATAGATCAAGCCTATAGCCAGCATCAAATTAAATGGAGAGAAACTCAATGCAATTCCACTAAGATGAGGAACAAGAAAAAGTTGTCTACTCTTTTCATATCTATTTATTATAGTACTTGAAATTTTAGCTAGAAAAAAGGACAAGTGAAGGAGATCAAGGGGATGCAATTTGTAAAGGAAGATTTCAAAGTACCTTTATTTGCATATGATATAATAGTATACATTAGTTACCCTAAAAATTTTTACTAGGGTAACCCTACAACTGATAAACTCTTTCAACAAATAGCTAGAAACTAGAAACAGCCTACATGCCCCTCAACTGAATAATGGATGAAGAAATTGTGGTACATTTATACAATGGAATATTACACAGCTGTTAAAAATGTCATCATGAAATTTGCAGGAACATGGATGGAACTAGGAAAAAACATCCTGGGTGAGGTAATCCAGACCCAGAAAGACAAATATGGTATGTATTCACTCATAAGTGTATATTATCTGCTAAGTAACTGATAACCAAGCTAGAGTCTACAAACTCAGAGAGATTAAATAAAGAGGGTATACACAACATTCTCCCTGGGAATGAGAAATAGAATAAATTTTGGGGGTGGGTCAGAGGTTGGTGGGGATGGGAGCAGGAAATATCATGTGGGGGTGGAAGGTATGGATGAAGAAAGTGTAGAAACAGATTATTGGAATTGGGTAGCATTGAGGGAGATATTATAGAGACCTAGTTCAGTGGAAACTTCCTATAATCTATGGGAGTGACCCTAGTGAGGAGTCCTAGAAATGTAGGATATGGTGTTTGAATTGGCCATACTTTGTAGCCAGACAAGACTTCTAGTGGTGGGATTATACCATTTATTGAAGATGTTTTCTCTTTTTCATTGTATAATTTTGAATTCTTTGTCAAAAATCAGGTGTCTGTAGTTATGTGGATTTAAGTCTGGGACTTTGATTTGATTCCATTGATCCACCTGCCTTTTTTATGCCAATATCATGTGGCTTTTATTACTATAGCTCTGTAGTAGAGCTTGAAATCAGGGATGGTGATATGTCCAGAAGTTCTTTTATTGTATAAGACTTTTTAGTTATCTTGGGTTTTATGTTTTTCCATATGAAATCAGATATTGCTATTTAAAGTTCTGCAAAGAATAGTGTTGGGATTTTGATGGGGATTTCACTGAACTTGTAGGTTGCTTTTGGTAAGATAATCCTTTTTACTGTATTAACCCTGCAAATCCATGAGTATGGGAGATCCTTCAACTTCTGATATCAATTTCAACTTTCTTCTTTAAAGATTTGAAATTCCTGCCATGTAGGTCTTTCATTTGCTTGGTTAGAGTTATACTAAGATATTGTGTATGATTTGAGGCTATTGTAAATGGTATTGTTTCTCTGGTTTCTTTCTCTACCCAGTTATCCTTTGTATAAATGAGGGCTACTATTTTTTTTTTTAGTTAATCTTGTATCCAGCTCCTTGACTAAAGGTATTCATCAGCTGTAGAAGTTCCCTGGTAGAATTTTGGGGCTGCTTTTTATACTTTTATATCATCTGCAAATAGTGAAAGTTTGACTTCTTCCTTTCCAATTTATATCCCCTTGATTTCCTTTAGTTGTGTTATTTCTCTAACTAGAACTTCAAGTACTGTATTGAATAGGTATGGGAAGAGTGGACAACCTTGTCTTGTTCCTGATTTTATTGGGCTGCTTTGAGTTTCCCCATTTAATTTGATGTAGGCTATAGGCTTGCTGTATATTGTTTGTATTATGTTTAGGTATGTTCCTTGTATTCTGGATCACTCCTAGACCTTTATCATGATATGTTGAATCATCCCTGTATCTTTGTGATAAAGCCTACTTGGTCATGGTGGACGATCATTTTTATGTGTTCTTGGATTTGGTTTTCCAGTATTTTATTGAGTAGTTTTGCAGCAATGTTCATGAGTGAAACTGTCATGTAATTCTTTTCCTTTGTTCAGTCTTTTTGCGGTTTGGGTATGAGGATGACTGTGGCATCATAGAAATAATTTGGCAATGTTCGTTATGTTTCAATTTTGTGGAATAATTTGAAGACTATTGGTAATAGCTCTTCTTTTAAATTCTCGTAGAATTGTGTTTTAAAACCATCTGGAACTGGGGTTTGTCATTGTTGTTTTTGTTTTTATTTTTTGGTTGGGAGAATTTTAGTGACTGCTTCTATTTCCTTAAGGCTTATTGGTCTATTTAAATTGTTTATCTGATCTTGATTTAAGGCATTGTCTTGTCTTCCCCAGATTCCCTACGATTCTGACCTTTAATAAAGCTGCCTGGGATGTGGACCCTAATGTGGATCCTAGAGGAAGGGCTACAGTCTGGGGTTGCTGCGTAGGCTTTAAGGAATATTAGTGGGCAGTGGCAGGACAAATCTATTTTCATTAAAAATATTAAAAAGAAGAAAATATATTTGTGTTACACAATATATTCTGATTAAATTTCCCCGCACCCTACATCTCCCAGATCAGATCCTCCCTCTTTCCCAACTCACTCAAATCCATACCCTTCCTGTCTCTCATTAAAAAACAAAAGGCACTATAGTGGAGTTTGAGGTCAGGGATGGTGATGCCTCCAAGGGTTGCTTTATCGTATAGGATTCTTTTAGCTATCCTGGGTCTTTTGTTTTTCCATATAAAATTGAGTATTTTTCTTTCCAAGTCTGTGAAGAATTGTGTTGGGATTTTGATGGGGATTGCATTGAATCTGTAGATTGCTTTTGGTAAGATTGCCATTTTTACTATGCTAATCCTACCTATCCATGAGCATGGGAGATCCTTCCATTTTCTGATATCTTCTTCAATTTCTTTCTTTAGAGATTTAAAGTTCTTATCAAAAAGGTCCTTCACTTGTTTAGTTAGTGTTATCCAAGGTATTTTATATTATTTGTGGCTATTATAAAGGATGATGTTTCTCTGACTTCTTTCTCAGCCCTTTTATCATTTGTGTATAGGAGGGCTACTGATTTTTTTTGAGTTGATCTTATATCCTGCCACTTTACTGAAGGAGTTTATCAGCTGTAGGAGTTCCCTGGTAGAGTTTTTGGGGTCACTTATGTATACTATCATATCATCTGCAAATAGTGAAAGTTTGACTTCTTCCTTGCCAAATTGTATCCCTTTGATCTCTTTTTGTTGTCTTATTGCTCTAGCTAGAACTTCTAGTACTATATTGAATAAATATGGGGAGAGTGGACAGCCTTGTCTTGTTCCTGAATTTAGTGGTATCGCTTTGAGTTTCTCTCCATTTAATTTGATGTTTGCTGTTGGCTTGCTATAAATTGCTTTTATTATGTTTAGAAATGTTCCTTGTATTCCTGATCTTTCTAAGACCTTTATCATGAAGGGGTGTTGGATTTTGTCAAAGGCTTTTTCAGCATCTAAGGGGATGATCATGTGGTTTTTTTTTCTTTCAGTTTGTTTATATGGTGTATTACATTGACTGATTTTCGTATGTTGAACCATCCTTGCATCCCTGGGATGAATCCTACTTGGTCGTGATGGATGATTGTTTTGATGTATTCTTGGATTCGGTTTGCCAATATTTTGTTGAGTATTTTTGCATCAATGTTCATGAGGGAGATTGTAAGAGCCAGAACCTGGAAACAATCTAGATGCCCATCAACGGAAGAATGGATGAAAAAAATGTGGTACATATACACAATGGAGTACTACTCAGCAGAGAAAAACAATGAAAGTATGGAATTTGCAGGCAAATGGATGGAACTAGAAAAAAATCATCCTGAGTGAGGTAACCCAAACCCAGAAAGACAGTCATGGTATGTACTCACTCATAGGTGGATTCTAGATATAAAATAAAGAACAATCAAACCACAACCCATAGAACCATAGAGGCTATATATATAGCATGGAGGTCCCTAGGACGACTGTGGCTTATAATAAATTTCAGTTTTACTCAATTATTGAAAAAAATAGCCAAATGAATGGAAACACATGAACTATGAAACAAAGGCTGAGGGGCCCCCATCTGGATCAGGCCCTCTGAATAGGTGAGACAGTTGATTGACTTGATCAGTTTGGGAGGCAACTAGGCAGTGGGACCAAGTCCTGTGCTCATTGCATGAGTTGGCTGTTTGAAACCTGGAGCTTATGCAGGGACACATGGCTCAGTCTGGGAGGAAGGGACTGGACCTGCCTGGACTGAGTCTACCAGGTTAATCACAGTCCTCCGGGGAGGACTTGTCCTGGAGGTGGTGGGAATGGGGGGTAGGCTGGGGGTAAGGGGAGGGGGTGGGAGGGGGGAGAATAGGGGAACCCATGGCTGATATGTAGAACTGAATGGTATTGTAAAATAAAATATATATATATATAAATTTAAATAAAATAAAAATAAAAACAAATTTTAAAAAGGCATACAATAGTAATAATAATAATAATAATAATAATAATAATGGAATAAAAACAAAACAGAACAGATAAAAACAAAGAAACAAATTGAAAAATTAAAGAGGCAATGATAAAGCATATGAAACATATACATACTTTTGACACACATTTACACACAGAAAATTCATGACATCAAAATAGTAAAAGATCTATAAGACCACAATAATTGCCTACACAAAGCATTATGAGATAAAAAAATCCTCCAATAATACCATTGAGTTCATTTTCTGTTGGATATCTCTTGATGGGTATGACCTGCCCTTTAGAGTGATTTGTATACACAGTGAGATTCCATGGAGAAAACTAATTTTTTTCTTCTCTGGTAGTTATCATTTGGAGGTATCTTCTGGGTTAGTGATAGAGGCTTGTGTCTACTTCACCTCTTATCACTGGGACTCTATCTGGCTTAAACCTGTGTAGGCCTTGTACATGCTTCCATATTCTCCATACATTCACATGTACATTGGTCCTGTTTTGCCTAAAATATTTTGTTTCCTTGGTGTCCTCTATGCCCACTGGCTCTTACCATATTTCTGCCTCCTATTTGGAAGAGTTATCTCAGTTGTGAGGGCATTGATTTGATGGAGACATTCCATTTAGGACTGAGTTTTCCAAGGTCTCTCATTCTCTACACACTATTCTGCTGTAGGGCTTTATATACATTCCCATCTACTGCAGAGTGGAGTTTCTTTGATGATGGCTGAGCAAAATACTGATCTATGAATAAGACTAAATTTTGTTAGGAGTCATATTATTGCTGTGAACCAGAACAGTAGTGTTGTGGTTCCCCATAGACTCATGACCTATTTAGTCTCAAGTTCTGTGCCTCCGGGACAGTGACAGCATGGATCTCATCTCCTGAAGTGGGCCTGAATTCCAATCAGATAGTCATTTGTTACTCCCAAAACACTTTTCCACTGTTGGAAGATCATATCTGGTAGGCTCATCACCATAATAGATCACAGGGTTTGAACATGGGCTGTTGTTTACCTTTCTCCTCTGGTAGTATGCATAGTAACTTACAGTACCATGATCACTAGTTCAAATGGGTTAAGGCTTTAGGGGGACACCAGCTCAACTTGCCCCTGTTCAGTAAGTTATATATGCATTGTCCTTAGCAATATGGACTTACTCGCTATTTATATAGAGAAACCAATAGCCTTGTCAATAGCCTGAGTTCATTGGGAGCTTCCTTGGGGTCTCTTTGGTCAGCAGCTCAAGGATATAACCCATTCCGTGCAATGGAGGTTTCATTTAGTGGTAAGAAAATTGGGGCTTTGTTATTTGGTGATTCTGTTTAAGATTATTTCATATGTGTATGTATTTTCGGAAGCTTCTCATTATATTAGGTTTCTATACAGCCCCCCAAATGTCTACTAGTTTTAACTCTCCTTCATCATTTTTCTTCCCTCACTCCCTATCTTCCCTCTCCCTCCCTCTTTGATCTCTACCCCTATCCATAGCTATTTCTTCTGTTTTCCCTTCCTAGGGAGATCCTCTCTTCCTCCCTTGTCTATTACTCTATATAAAAATCCTCTGTCATTATAAGGACAGAAGCTTGCTTATTAAAGAGTTAGCAGCTAACATCCACATATCCCTGAACATGTACCATATTTGTCTTTCTGGGTCTGGGTTATCCACTCAGAATAAATTTTTTATAGCTCCATCAATTTTCCTGTGAATCTTATGATACCAGTTTTTTAATAGCTGAGTAATATTCCATTTTGTAAATGTAACACATTCTCATTATACATTCATCCGTTGACAGATATCTAGGCTACTTCTAACATCCGTCTATTATGAATAGAGCAGCAATGAATATTGTTGATCAAGTATCACTGTAATACTATGTAGATGCATTTGTATATATGCCTAAAAGTAGTATAGCTGCATCTTGAAGTAGAGCCTTTTTAGCTTCTTGAAAAACCACCACACTGATTTCCTAGTGGCTGTAAGGTTTGCATTTCTACAAGCAATGGTCGCCAGAATGAACTGTAATTTTTTATTGCTCTTGGCCATTTTGACTAGTGCAAGATGAAATTTTAAAATAGCTTTGATTTGCATTTCCCTGAAGGATAAGGATCATGGACTTTTTATTAAGTTCCCCTCACTCATTTTCACTTTCTCTTTTGAGAATCCTGTTTAAATCTCTACCTCATTTTTAATTGTATTTTTGTGATGTCCAGTTTTTTTTTAGTTCCTTTTATATTAAGGATATTAGTCCTTTATTGGATGTGTAACCAATTTTTTTTTAAGTTCTTGAATTTGGTTTGCCAGAATTTTATTGAGAAATTTTGTATGTATGTTCATAAGGGATCTTGGTTTGTAATTCTCTTTCCAGTGTTGGGGTTGATTACATCAGTAATTTTGGACTTGTAATAAGAACTAAGCAATGTTACTTTTGTTCTTAATTTGCAAAATAATTTGAGGAATAGTCATATTTATTTGTCTTTGAAAATATAGTAGAATTCTGATAAATTCATCTGGCCCTAGACTTATTTTAGTTAAGGGACTTTAATTATGACTTCTATCTCAATAGGGGTAATAGGTCTGTTTAAATTTCTTGGTATAAATTTGGTAGGTGGTATATATCAAGAAGTTGATCCACTTATTCTGTTTTCCAGTTTGATGGAGCACAGATTTATAAAGTATGTCCTTATTATTCTATGGATTTCCTTGGTATCTTTTTTTTTTTTTTTTTTTTGGTTTTTCGAGACAGGGTTTCTCTGTGTAGCTTTGCGCCTTTTCCTGGAACTCACTTGGTAGCCCAGGCTGGCCTCGAATTCACAGAGATCCGCCTGGCTCTGCCTCCCGAGTGCTGGGATTAAAGGCGTGCGCCACCACTACCCGGCCCTTGGTATCTATTTTTATCTCTAACTCTTTATCACTAGTTTTGTTAATATGGACCTTCTCTCCATATATTAATTAATTTGTCTGAGTATTTATCAATTTTATTGATTTTCTCAAAGTATTAACTCTTTGTTTCATTGAGTTTTTTGTGTTTTTTTGTTTATTTCAACCCTGAGTTTATTTCCTGCCATCTACTCCTTTGGTTGTTATTTCTATTTATTATTCCAGATCTTTCAGCTGTGCCATTAAATTACTAACATGTGTTGTCTCCAATATATTCATTTAAGAACTTAGTTCTATAAACTTTCCTCTTAGAACCACCTTGTTTCCTGTAGTACTTGGTACGTGGCATTTTCATTTTCATTAAATTCTGTACCATTTTTAGTATCTTTATTAATTCCTGTCTTGACCTACTTTTCATTTGGTAATGAGGTGTTCATTCAGTTTCCATGAGTTTTTAAGTTTTCAGTTGTTGATATCCAACTTTAGTTTGTGGTGGTCATATACGATGCAGGATGTTATCTCAATTTTTTTTTTTATATTTTTTGAGACTTGTTTGGATAAAATTCAGTGAGGTGCTGAGAAACAGGTATATTCTTTCCTGTTTTATGAAATGTTCTCCAAATTTCTATTATGCCCATTGGTTTATTAGGTTTATTTGGTTTACACCATCACTTAGCTCCAGAATTTTGTTAAAGTTTTTTAGTCCAGATGACCTGTTTATTGGTAACAATATGGTATTGTAGTTACCTTCTTCCCTGTGTGAAGGTAAATATGTGATTTTTATCTGCATTAGTGTTTCTTTTATAAATTTGGGTGCCTAGATGTTTAGAATGCAATATCATCTTGGTGTATTTTTCCTTTAATTAGTAGATAATAACCTTCTTTATCTCTTTTCATTAATTTTGTATAAAATCAATTTTTCAAATATTAAAGTTGCTATACTTAATTGCTTGTTGGGTCCATTTTCTTAAGGTACCATTTCCCATCGTTTTACCCTAAGACAAAGTTCATCCTTGATGTTAAAGTGTGTTACTGGATGCCACTGAAGGGTGAATTCCATTTTTTAATCTAATCTATTGGCTTATATTATTTCATTAAAAAAATTGAGACATTTAGTGCTGACAGTTATCACTGAGCAGTTCTTAGTGATTTTTGTCATTTTGTTATTATGATTTGGGCTTTTCCCCTCTCTTGGTTTGCTGGTCTAGGATTTTTTATTATTTGTGTTTTCTTGCTGTGGTTAATACCTTTTGATTGTAGTTTTCCTTCTAGAGCCTTTTTTAGGGCTAATTTTATAGAAAATACTTAAATATGGTTACATCATGTAATGTCTTATTTTCTCATGGACTTTGATTTTAAAACTATGTTGTACATAATATTCTTGGATGTCATCTGTAGTTTTTTAGAGTCTATAGAACATCTTCACAGACTTCTGACTTTTAGAGTCTCCAATGAAATGTCAGGATTTTCTAATGGGTTTGCCTTTGTATGTTTTTTGTTCCTTTTCCTTTTCAACTTTTAATAGTCTTTATCACATATGTTTACTGTTTTTATTACAGTGTGTCATGGGGAATTCCTTTTCTGATCTAGTCTATTTGGTGTTCTTGTACCTTAATAGGCACCTCCCTCTCTAAGTTAGGGCAATTTTCTTCTTTAGTTTTATTGAAAATAATTTCTATGCTTTTGACCCGTGTTTCTTCTCCTTCTGTTATCCCTATTATTATTAAGTTTGGTCTTTTTGTAGTATCCCAGATTTGCTGGATGTTTTGTGCCTAGATTTTTTTTAATTTTTATTTTATAATTTAATTTAATTTAATGTATCAGCCATGAATTCCCTTGTTCTTCCCCCTCCCATCCCCCCCACCTTCCCCCCATCCCACCCCCCATTCCCATCTCCTCCAGGGCAAAGACTCCCCTGAGGATTGAGTTCAACTTGGGAGATTCAGTCCAGGAAGGCCCAGTCCCCTCCTCCCAGGCTGAGCCAAGTATCCCTGCATAAGCCCCAGGTTCCAAACAGCCAGCACATGCACTGAGGACAGGTCCTGGTCCCACTGCCTGGATGCCTCCCAAACAGATCAAGCTAATCAACTGTCTCACTTATGCAGAGGGCCTGATCCAGTTGGGCGCTCCTCAGTTATTGGTTCATAGTTCATGTGTTTCCATTCGTTTGGCTATTTGTCCCTGTGCTTTATCCAACCTTGGTCTCAACAATTCTTGCTCATATAAACCCTCCTCATTCTCGCTAATTAGACTCCCGGAGCTCCACGTGGGGCCTAGCCGTGGATCTCTGCATCCAGATCCCTCGGCCGTTAGATGGGGTCTAGCACAACAATTAGGGTGTTTGGCCATCCTATTACCAGAGTAGGTCAGTTTGGACTTTCTCTCGACCATTGCCAGTAGTCTATTGTGGAGGTAGATTTTTAAATATATATTTAACATTTTCTTCATCTGAGATATCCATTTCTTATATGTTATCTTCAGTGCCTGAAATTCTCTCTTCTGTTTCTTGTACTCTATTGTTGAGACATATTTTCTGCTTTTAAAACTTGTCATGTTAAAATTGAGGTGAATATATACTTTTGGATGTATGACCTTCCAATGGTGATTTCTCTATTCCATTCTTTGTTAAATGTCTGAACACATATTATGAGATTCCTTTGAAAAGACATAGATATTTATATTTTCATCAGCAATATAAAAGAATACATACTTCATGCATATGTATACCTTGGGGTTCTACAGTAATTTTATATTTTATCAATCTTTATGATAAACATATTTTCTTTTCTTTTTTTTTTTTTGGTTTTTCCGAGACAGGGTTTCTCTGTGTAGCTTTGCACCTTTCCTGGAACTCACTTGGTAGCCCAGGCTGGCCTGGAACTCACAGAGATCCGCCTGCCTCTGCCTCCCGAGTGCTGGGATTAAAGGCGTGCACCACCACCGCCTGGCCATATTTTCTTTTCTAAAAGAGTTGATTGCTATTATTTTGCATTTATATTTTATATTTTTAATTCAAATATAATTACATCATTTCTTCCTTCTCTGTCCTCTCCTCAAAACCTCCCATTTTTCTCCTTTATTTTCTTCTAGTTCGTATAAATCTGTATTTTACTGTTGCTGAGGATTCCCTAGAACAATTGCCTCTCAGTATTTTTGATTATGTTCTACTACCTTTTATCTGTTCTCATCTTAATATTTATTTTGTAGATAAAAATAAAGCTTCTATACAGATTCAAATATTTTAATTTATCGTCACTCATCTAATGTTTTTATTTAATGGTATATTTTACCCTACAAAATTTTCCATTTTGTACAATCAGATATGCTTTTCTTTTTTTATTATTTGTATTTCAAGCATTTCATGTGTATAGGCAGTGGAATATAATAATATCTCCCCCTCTTTCTCCCTCCAGTTCCTATGGATTTGCTTCATATATCTTATCTACCAACTTTATGTCCTTACATGATAGTTTGTTTGTGTTCTGACAAATAAAGCTTGCCTGGAGATCAGAGGGTGGAGCTAGTCACTAGTTAACCATAGAGGTCAGGCCATGGTGCCATACATCTTTAATCCCAGCACTTCAGAAAAGAAAAAACGAAGATCAGGAGTTTAAACCACCCTGGGCTACAGAAGATTGAACCAGTCTAAAAGAGAAACAGAGCTAGAAGGTGGTGGCTCACATCCTTGATCCCAACACTTGGAACTCATGCCTTTGATCTCAGCACTTGGGAGGTACATGCTTTTAATCCCAGCACTAGGGAGGTGGAGACAGGAATATAAGGCAGGTGGAGATAATTCCTGCCCCCTCATTAGTCTGAGGATTTGTAGAGATAGGATTCCCCCCATTCAGTCTGAGATTTTGTAAGAATTCTCTGGTGGCTGGCTACTCTGCTTCTCTGATCTTTCAACTTTCACCCCAACATCTGACTCCAGGTTTTTAATTGCTAAGACTAATTAGGATCACACTTCATGTATTCCTCTTTTTCTCTCTTTTAAAATAACCCACTACTTCCAGTTAGCACTGTCCATATGTTCATGAGTGGGTTTGAAGCCATCCAATAAATTATGACCAAATAGTGGCCAATAAAGAATGATTTATTCTGCTGATGTTCTAAACTTCCAATAGTTCCTCAGTTAGAGGTGGGGTCTCATGAATTCCACTTCCCTCAAATCCTGAATATTGCTTTTTTCAGGTCTTATTTGGGTAACCACAACTGTTGTGATTCAGGAATATGATAGCCATGTTTTGTTTTGTTTTTCTTTACAAGATAAATTTTATAGCACTCCTTCTTTCACTTCCTCCACAATGTTTCATAAACCTTGGAGCAGTTTGTGTGGTGGGGAAGGGAAAGGGAAAGAGGGAGAGAAGAAGCTAGAAGAAAGAGATGAGGGGAGAGAAAGGGGTCTTATTTATGGCCTACAACTCACAGTCATTTATTTTAAGCACTTTGATCAATTCTACATTTCTCCATTTACTGATGCCAGAGGCAAAGAGAAGCTTTCCTCACCAAGGTTTCAAGCAGCCCAGGTCTTTGGCATAAACATGAATACTTACAAGGTAGTTTGATAACATGAGATTTAGGAAAATAATAAACCAAATTCCACAGTAGGGCCTATGACTGCCCTAACTACTGTCTATTGACCAGTATTGTAGCAGCAGACTTTAATATGAGCCAGTGGATCAGGTTTCAAATCCAATTACAAAGCAGTTAGCTACCTTATGATCAATGTATCACTACTACACCAATGGCAGTTGATATTGCAGCATATGGATGCCACACTGGGTAAGACCATTGATGTCTTTTCTTTCTCAGAAGTCTGACAGCACCTTATGGCACTATGAAAGCTAGCCAGCAGGAAGGAACTTTCCTATACATTTTGGTCTTGATTTCTTTATGTTTTGCAGTCAAAATGTATGGTTTCTTTAGTAAAAATGTCTTACCATGTAGTTATTGTGGGTAACCAAGATTAATAGCAAAAAACTAAATTGTTTTGAAGAATTTGGGGTTCATAGGTGGCTGGCTTTACCAGTCCTTGTACAATGATTTTCACTTAGTAACAATGTCTTCTTGGATAGACATTGTTCATACATGCAGGGTAATCCTACTGAAACTCCATTGATTCTTTCCTTTCTATCATCATTTAGCTCTTTGCTTTTGTTCTTTTGGAGTTCATTCCAGTCTTCTTTGAGTTGTTTGAACAGAATTATAATAAAAATTTTAAAATGTAAATTTTTATTCTAAACCATTATTACTGTGGGTTGTTTGTGGTGATATTTTATTTGTGTACCTCAATAAAGCTTATCCGAGGATCAGAGGAAAAAGCCAGCCACAGTATTAAACCTAGTGTTCAGGAAGGAGTAGCACACACCCTTAATCCTAGCATTTGGGAGGCAGAGATTCATCTGGATCTCTTAGTTCAAGGCCACACTGGGAATAGAGCTGGTCATAGTGGCACACAACTTTAATCCCAGTGCTAGTTAACCATAGAGGTCTGGAGGTCTGTACAGACAGACAGGAAGTACAGATTTTGGCAGAAAGAGGAAGTGATGTACCTGGGCAGAGAGAGGAAGTGAGATGGCAGGGCACAGAAAGGTATATAGGTGTGAGTATACAGGAAGTAGCTTCCTCTGGAGGCTGAGGAGTTGGTAAGGTGAGTTTGGCTGTGGCTTGTCCTATTCCACTGATCTCTTGGTTTTCACCCCAATATCTGGCTCTTAGTTTTTTTTATTAATAAGACTGTTTAGCAATTCATCTTACAGTTGTTACTACACATTTAGTAGCTTTTAGAGAAGACATGTCTACTCTTCTGTTTTTCTTATTTGTTTCCACACTGGGATTGTGCATTAGGAGTTGGTTGGATGATTGGATGATGTTTGATATATCTTTTTTTTTAATTCAAGACCCTTCACAATTGATCTCCCTGAATCCACAACATGCAAACTGGGAGTTAGGAACTCCCTGCACCTATGAAACATTTCTAGGCAATAGGTAAACACAGCACCAGAACCTCTGTAGATTGTTCTGTGAAAAAGCTTCCGTAATTGGTTCCTCATGGACTCAATGACTCTGTGTATGCTGTGTGAGATAATATTTGGAGCATGGCCTTTGCTAAAATATGTATTTCCTTAAGAATTCTACTGTTACAGGCCTGAATAGGTATCTTAGTAGTTAAGAGCCATGGTTGCTTAGTCAGGGGACTTGAGTTCAATTCCAAGGATCCAAATGGGGACTCACAATTATGTATAACTCCATTTCAGGGTATCTACCCATCTCTGGCCTCAGTTGACACCAGCCAACCATGTGGAACACATACATACAGGTAAAAAAGCCATACACATAAAACAAATAAAATAATAAAAAAGAATTTTATCATTTTTATTTTAATTAGTCAAAAGATTATTTTATATCGAATTTGTCCATATTCAAGTACATATAGATGTTAGGATCAATAAACTCCTAAATGGCCTCAAGACATATTTATAATAATTAAGTACCATTCTTAGTTCCATAGCTATAATCTATCAATATGTATGCAACATTATTTTATTCATTCTTTAAATAAATCTTGCAATTTTTTTTCCTATCCTATCTGTTCTATTCAGAGATTTGGAGTTCAGATTGTTTCCAGACAAGAAGCAAAACAAATGAGCACCTAGTCTTGGGTTTTCTCTCCTAAACCATTTCACTATATGTACTTTATTTTTAATCATACACCTGTACACATGGACAAACAATATGATATTCAGCAGGCTATTCTGAACATGAGTGTTTGCACTATTATTGAATTCTTTATTTTCTACTTATGAAACACTATATGTTTTGGGGTTTTTGTGTAATCGTGGAAATAGCACAATAAGAATATTGTGCAGACTAAGAAGCAAAAGTGAAGAGCAGGCTAAATGAAGAGTGGAGCAATCCTAACCATTTCTGATGGATACTCCTTAATGTACTGAACAGCTAGGATTTACAAAGTAAACCTCTCCATCCAGAACAATGAACAGCACCAAGTATGTGCTGTCTTCTGCAGTTTTGAGAAAAACTGGGTTAGTGCACAGAAAAGCAAACATTTCAAGAGAATTAATTCCTGAAAACTTCCATCTATCAACAAAGTAGCTGCTCTGGTCAATATTCATTTAAATTACAGATTTCTAACTTTGTATAACTGAAAATATTAATTCTAATTTCAGCTAGAGCTGTGCTTATTATGATACTGTCAGAATCCTCGTTGCTACAGAGTCCAGAGACTGAGAAAAGAGCTCATAAATGGCATTTTGGTGAAATTTTTCTGAGGGAATTTTAATCCATAGTGAAATTTTTTGCCAGGTGTTTGATCCATTTATTTTGACCAGCTGTTGTATGTCACGTTCTTCTCAAATGTCACAGTAACTCTGGGCATCCTTGTCTTCAATCATGTTTTCCTGGCCTGGGATCTCAGTCTAGGAATTGATGGAGATAGAGTTCAACTCATGTTTGGAAAGACTGTTCTTTCCACTTGAATCAAGTTATTTTCCAGGTGATGTTATTTATTTATTTATTTTTTGATGCTCTTAGGAAGAGTGACTGTGGATTCGTTCTATGCTCTGTGCTGTGGGGCACTGCCTTCTCCCTAGTCACTATAAAGATCAGGCAGGAGGAAATAGCATATGCAACGTGTGTGCATATACACGCACATGCTGCACCTACTTAGAAACTAGTGTCCCATAGCACATAATATAATTTCTTCTGTCTTCTGGATAGCAGATTAAGTTTTCTGATAGTGATATTTTTGTTGCTTTGGTGACACTGTTCCTAGTATAAGGATATTGGAGAGAAACTGGGGAGTAGGATGACTTGTTCATAACCACCCATTTGCTATGGGGAATTGTTATTACCAGAGACTCATAGGGGGTCTGCATTTTTACTGAGTGATATATTTTATCATGGATTCTTTGATAATTCATGCAATGTATTTTTATCAAATTCAACCCACACCTGCAACCTTTTTCAGTTCCTCATTGTGTAGATGACACCTGAGAGAGGTCAGTTGACATGCTTTAGCTTGGGCAGAGACATGCCTGAGACAGAGATCAAGACTAAAGTGACTAAGTCCAGGGACCAGATTGGCCCCTGGAGCCAAATGCAGCTGATTAGAGAAGTCTGGTTCCTGCCCTGATGGTGTCTGCCCATTTTCTAGCAAGTTATATACCCTGATCTCCTAATGTGTTTTATTGCACAGCCCCTTCTTGATTGCTCAGTGTCCTAGGTGGTAAACATTAAGTTTTAAAAAGGATATGGATATACTCATATAACTTTCCAAAAATTGATACAGGGAAATAACCCTGCTGAAATTACAGTTCAGCAACAGATATCTGCATTTACCATGACGAAAGCACATTTAATTTTTTAATATACTAATTGTGTTTGAGCCAAGGCAGTGGTACCAGCTGATTTCAGTCTATGAATGGATAATTTGATTTTTCATAAAAATCCAATATGATTTACTAAAATCAGCTAATCCTCCAGTCAGAAATGCCAACTCTCAGTACCAAAGGTTCCTCTTTAGAAACATAGATTGTGGTTATAGTGAGGTATTTATTGCTTATATATATTGTAAATAGTTATACTTATTGTATATAGTTTTTCTTATATTAGTTATAACATTTTTATTTTTATTAGAAAAAAGGGGAGATGTGGTGATATTTTATCTGTGCTGAAATGTGAGATTTTATTTGTATGTTATTAAATAAAGTTTGCCTGGAGATCAGAGATCATAGACATAGACAGAAATAAGGTGGTGGTAGCACATACCCTTAATTTCATCACATGGCAGGCAGAGTCTATGTGTGGTCAAAGACACAGCCAAGTGTGATGACACACACCTTTAATTCCAGTACCAACCATAGAGACCTGGAGGTCTGTATAAACAGGCAGTGATGAGGAAATGATGTAGCTGGGCTTAGAGTCAATGAGAAGGCAGAACAGGAAGGCAATAAAGGTGCAGGTTAGACAGGAAGAAGCTCTCTTGGGAAGCTACATCGAAGTGGTAAGCTAAGGTTAGTGGGCAGCTATTGCTCTGATCTCTACGGCTTGCACCTCTGTATTTGGCTCTGTGTTTCTTATTTAATAAGACTGTTTACACCGGGCAGTGGTGACGCATGCCTTTAATCCCAGCACTCAGGAGGCAGAGCCAGGTGGATCTCATGAGTTCGAGGCCAGCCTGGGCTACAGAGTGAGTTCCAGGAAAGGCTCAAAACTACACAGAGAAACCCTGTCTTGGAAAACAAAACAAAACAAAACAAAACAAAAAAAAAAAGACTGTTTAGAAATTTGTCTGCAATAGATAGTGAAATATCAATGTCTCCATTTGTGTCTTCATTTGTGAACCAAAACTGTTTACTGGTTGGCTGTGTATCAATTCCAGTTGGTGTAGTTTTCTTTAAGGAGGCCTCTTGATATGTAGAAATATTAACTCAGATCCTTCACTGCCTGATATGCTGACAGCTGAGAGATCATAGTCTTCATTTGTAAAACAGAATAACAATGAAGTATATTATACACAGAATTATTTTAAAAGAAAAATAGGATCAACCCTGTCAGGAACATGGGATAGTTCTTGTTAAATTAATAAGCATTCCACAGATGTCTAAAGTGGTTGAATTTATTTGTAACCTTTATTCTATTCTTTGTACTATTTTCCATTCATATATGTGTGTACATATATATAGAGAGTATTGTAATATATGTTACCTGAAAAATAAACAGATGCATATGTGTCGTGATGGTTATAGGAGGATAGATAAATTGAGATGTGGGAGCCCAATGGACACATGCTAACATAGAATATCCCCAAATTTGAAAACATTTATTTACTTTTTAAAAATATGAATATCATATAGTTTGTTAATACAAGAAACTAAAACTATTCTGAGTGCTTAATGCTGTGTTGGCTCCTGAAGAGCAAATACATGGGGAAGCTATGTTTGTACATAGTCTTAACAAACTGAAGTCCCTAGCAGTTGCTTCATTCAGGAATTCCATAAAGAAAAGCAAAGGTGTAGTTTGCACCTTAGAAGCATGTTTCTCTCTCTACCTCGGACTGTCCATTGTTCAGATCCAATCTTGCACTGTTTCCTAACACTTCTCCACCCTTGGCTGACAAATAATTCTTCTAAAAGTTCCTTAAATAGTGAAGGCCTAACAGAAACACTAAAGGAAGCAGAAAAAATGGAACTGTCGAGAACCAGGGAGAGGGTTCAATTGATCTTTTCCCAGCTGACAGATTCTTGAAGAGGTTGGTGGTAAAACTAACATTTTCTTCTCTCTATCCTGCCTGTGCAATAAAACAGGACTGGACTCTATCTTTGTATAGGTTTTAGCACTTAATTTACTAAATAAACTCAGAAGTCTGTCTCTTTGGGCAAACAAAATGCTCCTACTATAGGTTTGGATATTTCAAACTGCTGCAGAGCACAGCCCATTAGTTCCTGGAACATGTCAAATAGATCACAGAGAGAGTGCGTTTGGAGGAATCATCCCTTCAAGAAATACTGCTCCAACATTTTTTTTTTGGTCCCAAACTTCCTCACTTTTAAAAGTTCTCATTTTAAGACAGGAGAGATGGCTTATAGGTTCAAAGTGCTTTCTGCTCTTTCTTAGACCTGGAATTAGGCCACCAGCATCCAAGTCAGATGGCTTACAACCACCTGCAATTCCAGCTTTAAGGGACTCAAGGCTTTCTTCTGTTCTTCTTGGGCACTTGTACTCACATGCACAACCCCTCCCCCCCCACACACATGCCCCATACTCATGAGAACTGAATAAAAATAGGATAAATCATTTTGTAGAAAGATTTGATTTTTATGTGTATTGAAAAGTCAGCTGAATTTTATTATTAAACTGAATAATGCTATTGGTAAAGATGGAATGGTCTTTAAAAACTTCCCATTTTCCTACTCATATTTTCATGGAAAACTTCTAGAGGTCTGCCAATAAAGCTTTAAAAGAGATTTTATTTGAAATCACAAAAGAAAATCTAATTTTACTAAAATGTAATTGAAAGCCAAATGTTATTTTGTATTTCAGTACACACTTTTATTTGACCTCCTGGGGAATGGTTATCTTGGGAACTTGCAGAAGATGAGGAGGTTAAAGATACTTTTATTTTATTCTTTGTGATAGAAAATGTTGTGCATTGTGTCTTCTGTCACCTCTTTGCTGCTGTGAACTCTTGCCTGAACATTTTACCACTTTGGGAGAGTGATTATTATTTTTGTGGAATATATATCCCCCTTCATGTTCTTGAACTTCATGGAGAAATAATTTTAGAACTGACAAAATATCAAAACATTACATTGCTCTGCATATATCAGCAAAGTGGTAAATACCTAGCAGCCTCAGTTTCTGAGAAGACTTGACCTGATCTACACATAAGTAAGGAGAAACTTATTGGTGGTTCAGTGTCCCAGGAGAACATCCATCAGAGATGTGCATTAAGAGTCATAGGTAGGTGGTTTCCCTGCTCTATTTTCCCCCAAAGTTGAGCAAATGAGCTAGAGTTTGAAAGTGAGTTGAGATGGACAAAGTATTGGAAGTTCTACTATCATAAAATGTTTCATTTTCAAACTCTTACTCACTTACAGTATTTTATTTCTTGAGATAATTTCTGTCTTTGAAAAACTTATCAATGAGCAAACTAAATTGATGTAAGGAACTCCAGCTGTGCCTCTGACTGTGTAGACAGGAGGCAGTTCTGATGACAGTACAAGGGAAGATGAAAACATTATATAATTATGTCTCCTCATTAGTTACAGTTGGAAAGTCTTCCATAAGTTAAACAGCTAATTAATTTTTATTCTGAATTGTTCTACATACTTTCAAATGTTTTTTTTTAAAGCATTACCCTTTATTGACTTATTTGAGGGCCTGGGAACATGCATGCTCTGCTATTATTGTGGGCATAAGAGGAAAACGTGTGGGATTCAGTTCTTTCTCTCTAAAATGTGGGTCCCATGGATAGAACTCAGGTTTTCAGATTTGACAGCAAATGACCTTTGTTGATAAGCCATCTTGTTGGACTTGACTTAGGTACTTCTAAAATCATAACTCTTGACAGATGAGAAATATGTATTGTCCTGTAAGCCTAGAGTGCAATAACTTTATAGTTTTAATAATTAAAATCTGCTGAGATGGCTTAACAATTAAAAGGTCTATGATTCTAATTTATATTTATTGTTCTAGACTTATCTTTTAATCTGGGTAGAAATTAGAGTAATTTATAATTGACAGAAAATGGTAACACTGACATAGTTAGAATGAAAGGCAATTTTAATTTTTGAAAATATAGGGCACTATTATTACTAACAGGATATACAAGTGGAAAGAGACTGAGACCAATCAAGGAGTCTTGAATATTCAAAGATGAAATTCCACATCATCTTTGTACATCATCATTGTCATCATAGCCATTATTGAAAAGGATGGGAACCACAAATATGTTTTAAGTAGAGCAGTAGAAAATTTGAGTTTAATTTTGATTTTTTTTTTTTTTTTTTTTTTTTTTTTTTTTGGTTTTTCGAGACAGGGTTTCTCTGTGTAGCTTTGTGCCTTTCCTGGAACTCGCTTTGGAGACCAGTCTGACCTCGAACTCACAGAGATCCTCCTGCCTCTGCCTCCTAAGTGCTGGGATTAAAGGCGTGCGCCGCCACCACTGCCCGGCCAAATTTTGATTTTTGACTCAAGCAGTGATAAAGTAGAATGGAGAATGAAAAACAAATTTTGAAGTCCAG
The DNA here is from genome assembly GCF_004664715.2 of Peromyscus leucopus. Classification (NCBI taxonomy): domain Eukaryota; kingdom Metazoa; phylum Chordata; class Mammalia; order Rodentia; family Cricetidae; genus Peromyscus; species Peromyscus leucopus. The sequence goes on along the minus strand of NC_051064.1, from coordinate 14,088,679 downwards.
GAGGCAATGCATTGCTATTGCCGAGTCATTAATCTAAGCCACAGAGCACTAGACCTTATCTCTCTAACTCAAACTCTGACACATTAGCAGACTCTCCCATTTTCCCTCTCTTTCCTGAGGTCACCAGTCTCTGGTAAGTACTGCTCTAACTTCAACTTCTACGTGATCAACATTTCTGTTTCTACATGTGAGAACGTAGAGCATTAGTTCTTCTGTACTTGGTTTAGTTCATGCAACATGTTCTTTAGATATGATGAGACTTCACATATTTGTTATGTATGAATAAGACATAAGGCATTGGAACCTGCATTTGATTCCAGAACCTACATGGCAGAAGGAGACGATGGACACCAGCATGCTGATTTCCTCTTCTACAAGTGTGCATTGGCATATGCACCATTTACCCTACAAATATGCAAAATAAATGAATAAATGTGAAAAGAATTTAAACTGCTCCTTTCAATACTCGATAATAAATAGAAAAGACTCATAGAAACTAGAGCAAACAAATGATTACATTTAACTGCATGGGTTACCTCTTATGCCTCTGCTCAAACCACTGGATTATGTGTGTGTATGTGTGTGTGGTGTTTTGTAGTCAGGTTGTTTTTCATCAAATTTATTTTTGTTATGAATTATATCTTATCATATAGGCAATAAATATACTTTATGGAAAGCTAGATATGAAGATAGAGCATAGCAGAATTTTGACTTTTTGTTCTTTTATTTATTTATTTTTTTGCTGTGTTCCATCTTCCATCTAACAGAATTCCATGCTGACATTCAATAATGTCAAATTATTTTTCCCCTAACACCATTTTTTATTTAAAATTTTTTGTTCATTTTACATACCAACCACAGATCCCCTTCTCATCCCTCCTCCCACTACCCCCCCACCCCCCTCAACCCACCACCCATTCCCTCCTCCAAAAGGGTAAGTCCTCTCATGGGGGGAAAGCAAAGCCTGGTACATTCAGTTGAGATAGGACCAAGCTTGTCCCCTCTGCATCAAGGGTGAGCAAGTTGTCCAATCATAGCAGATTTGTTCTTTTAGGAGTATTATTTGCTTTCTCTTTCTCCCCCTAATTGTGTTTCCTGACATGTGATGTGTTATATTTTGTTTGAAATCCCGTATCCCAATAGAATATTTTTAGGAATCCTATTTTCTTGGCAAAGGACCAGATACTACATATCTGTGATATATCAAGAAAGTGTGCATTTTTTTCTGGTGTTTCTAAAACAAAAGGACAAAATACATCAAATAAAATTCACATCCTGTTAGTGTAGTCGTTATTGTTATTGTTACTTGTGGTGGTGGTGTGTGTGGGGAGGTTCCTTTGTTTTGATTTGCTAGTGTGGGATTATATAATCATTGCGGGGTTTTTCTGCTTTGTGGTTAAACTCTTTAAGTTGGAGTTTTCTGACTAGCGTCTTCTGGAGAGCTGGATTTTTAGATAGATATTGCTTAAATATAGTTTTATCATAGAATGTCTTAATTGTTCCATCTGTTGTGATGTTGAAGTTTTGCTGGGTATAATATTCAGGGCTGGCATCTGTGATCTCTTAGAGTTTGTAGAAAAACTATGCAGGCCTTTCTGGCTTTCAGAGTCTCCACTGAAATGTATTACTTGGTCTTTTTCCCATGCAGTTTTTAATATTCTTTGTATGTTTTTTATGTTTAGTGTTTTGATTATGATGTGCCAAGGGGACTTTCTCTTCTGGTCCAGTCTGTATTAGGTCATCTGTATGCTTCGTGTGGCTTACTAGGTATATCCTTCTTTAAGTTAGGAACATTTTCTTCTACAGTATCACTGATTTTTTTTTCTGTTTGTTTGACCTGAGTTTTTTTTTTTTCCTTTCTCTATTTTCATTATTTGGTCATTTGGTGTCCCAGATTTCCTGTATGTTTTGTGCCAGTAGTTTTTTTTAGCTGTAACACTTTCTTTAACTGATGTATCCATTTCTTCTATTATGTCTTTAGTGCCTGAGGTTCTAACTTCCATCTCTGGTATTCTTTTGTTGAGGCTTGCCTCTTACATTCTTGTTTGAGTCCCTAAATTTTATTTTCAGATATCCCTCAGTTTGGGTATTTTTTATTGTTTAGTGAATGCCTTTATTTATTTCCTTCCACTGTTTGTATTTTCATAGATTTCTTTAAGAACTTATTCCTTTTTAAAGAGCTCTATCATATTCATAAAACCAATTTTAAGGTCTTTGTCATGGGCTTTGGCTACTTTGCAATTCTCAGGGCCTACTTTGGTAGCGTTGCTGGGCTCTAGTGGAAATGTGTGCAGAGAATAATGGGAGGCCATAACAGGAAGCCTGCTACAAAGCTGAGGATGACACTGGGAGATTGGATTTGGGGGAGAGGTGGGAGAAAGAAGATCTGAAGCTTGCCTGTCTATGTAATTTCACCTCCTTTTCTCTAGCAGGTTTGGATAGTTGGTTCCCAGTGAATGCATGCTGTTGTTGTGAGTTGGGATAATGTGATGAGTAGGGAGAAGAAGTTCGGATGAGGACAGTCTCTGTGGTCCACTAGAAGTAGTGGCAGAGAAGAAGAGTACTTCAGCAGGGAATCTGCTGCAGAGCTGGGGATAGAACTGTGGACTGGATTTGGAGGAGAGGAGGAAGAGGTAAATCTGAAGTTATCCCACCTATATCCACGGCCAGCATTGATACTAAATTTTTAATTTACTTTACAAAAAATGTCTGGTAAAACAAATAAATAAATCAACCTCTGAGAGATCAAACAGTCCAGAGACCTTGGGTCTGAGAATACTTCAGAGTTCACAGAAAGATTGTTTCAAAATATACTCATATCAAGTGACGATAGGAATCACAAACATAAAAAACTTGTAGTGTGCATATGTAGTCTCTCCTTTTAACTAAATATCCCCAAATCCATTATCAATAAAGTTTCTTGCATTTCAATATCTCATTTCTCTTATTAAATCACAAGAAAAACAAGAATATCTAGTCATTTTTTTTTAAATTAGTTCTTTACCATATTCCTAGCACATATTATATTACTGTGCATAGGCAGAGTGGCTTAATATATTAGGAAGGAAGAAAGGACAGAAATAAGATTTCTACAGCTATTTTTGCATACTCTTTCTTTTCATTGTTTCTTGGAACATATTTCCACTGCAATTGCTCTTCAGAAGGACTCCTCTCTAAACCACAAGATGAACATTAATATAGTGCACTTTTAGAACTCTACTGTGGATTCACTCCATTTGCACCATTTTCATTATTTGTCCTCAAACTTAGCAAGTTCCTTATATATCATATTCTGCCTCTTTGTTTTTCCAGAAAGGTTGTGTAACCTAGCCATATATCAGTGTACATAGTGGCCATGATACCACTGGATATTTACTGGATAACAAATGTTTTAAACAAAGTATTACTGCTTTGAGTCATGAGTTCACAAGATGACAATGAATTCAAGAATTTGAGTTTCAGTAGGCAGCCAGGGAGGCTTCCAGGTACTGTCTGTTCAGTGGACTTTGTCATCTTTGCCCATGATTTTATCATCCAATTTCCTTTCATCTCCCCCCAGGTCTCTTTTACAGGAAGGCATCTATATTAGTAATCTGTTATACTTTATTATTTTGCTTCAAATCCCAAGGAATATAACCTTATAGGATTTGTGGTTAAATTTTTTTCAAACTCTCCCACAAAGACAAATCACCACTATCACCAGTTCTTAGAGAATAAGGCTGCCCACAAAGGGAATACACAATGAGGACATCAACATGTCCCTTAAAGTATTTTGGAGGTTTGGCAATTTGTAGTATTCTTAGTCATAAAAAAAAGGTTAAAAAATCAGAGAAATCATATCATAGAACCACTTCCCGCCTTGGAGCTGTAGCCACTTCGTGTTTTGGAGATCTTTTCTCATCATTTCATGATTCTTGTAGTCTATAGTTACCTAAGTGTTTATTTGGTTTCACAAATTTGCTAAGGCTTAAGAAATTGATCCATCTTTAAACTATAAAAACATAATTCACTTGGATGTTAATGGTTATTAATGTGCTGCATGGAAGTTTTTGTACAGTTGACATTGCCCACTTGTTAAAGGAACTTGGGTCTGTATATCTTCTCTGTAGGACTACATTTTGCCTATAACTGATTGGACTTATTTTTCTATAATGGCTGAAAATATTCTACAACTAGGTAAAGACTGAAATGATTGTGTTTCTAAGTTTGTCAAACCTATAGGAGACACTTCGGGGGAAATTGACTGATTAGATGACACAGTAATTATCTACACAGTTGTTTTACTTACACAATTGTGAAACAATCTAAATGGATCATTAGAGTGTCTGTGGCAGGGAGGTATTTCACAAGTAATATAGTAGGTATCATCTCTAAATTTATTACTGCTTCTTAGAAGTGTTACTACTATTTCTTGTGATGATTGCCTATAAACTACTCATGTGGGAAATATATATTAATAAGTGAGTATTACTTCAACCCTTCTTATAATAAGTAGGTTCCAGAATGCTGAAATCTATCTACACCAGGCTCAAGTTTCCAAACTATTTCAAAGTTTTGTTTTTCTGGGTGCAAATAATGGGTTTCCAATATTCTGCATTTGAGCATAGCATGTCACAAATCACATCTACTCTTTAATAATTGACAATTTTACTTGCAAAAGCAACACATTCATATAAATCAATGATAGACATATGTAAATATTTCATGGAGTCCAGAACTCTTGGTTTATGGAAAATAGTTTGCTGACTACACATTTGGATGGTGAATGAAAGTAAATTCTATAAAGCATGAATAATTCTATTTAGAAATTCTTTGTGTTTTTAACTTTTTCAAATATGTAACAGAAATTATAAAAAAGGAAAATATAAGTTAATTGCTAATGGATGAGCTTAGTACTAAATTTACACTAATAAGATGGTCTTTGAATTTCTACAGTTCTTATATTTATAAAGATGCATTTTTTAATGCAGTGTCAGTTTGTATTAGGCAAGGGAACATACACATCATTTTCTGAGAGAATTAGAAAAATCAAAGTGCAAATGAAAGAGTTTATTATATACAAAGGAGGTATTTTAAGTCCCATATATTTCTGATACTGTTGAAGCTGAAGGTAGTATATTTATTGCTTTGTCATTTAGGTTACATTTAATTTCTTACAGTTTTGAAAATACAATTTGCAAGGAAAATCACACTAGTAAGAGGGTTTTTACTATTTGTTTAAAGACTACCTACATATTGAGAACCCACTCTATATAAATATCAAGCTAAACAGAGTAAACAAAAAAGAAATAAACATAATTCATCCATTGTTTGAGAGTCAAGAATGTGAGCTATAATTAATGCGATATGTGTAATAATTCTAAAAATACATCAGAAAATTTAAGAAATGCTTTTCAACAGGGCACATCAGCACATGCCTTAAAGTCAGCACTCCGTAAGCAGAAGCAGGAAGATCTCCATGAGTTCCAGGCAGCCTGGTCGATACAGCTAGTACCAGGAAAGTCAAGACTAGCGTTAGAGCCTGTTTCTTTTTTATTTTATTTTATTTTATTTTATTTTATTTTATTTTATTTTATTTTATTTTATTTTATTTTATTTTATTTTATTTTATTTTACAATACCATTCAGTTCTACATAACAGCCACAGATTCCCTTGTTCTCCCCCTTCTTGCCCCCCTCCATTTCCCCCCAGCCCACTCTGAATTCCCACCTCCTCCAGGGCAAAGCCTCCCCCAAGGACTAAGATCGACCTGATAAACTCAGTCCAGGCAGGTCCAGTCCCCTCCTCCCAGATTGAGCCAAGCGTCCCTGTATAAGTCCCAGGTTTCAAACAACTATCTCAGGCAGTGAGCCCAGGACCTGGTACCACTGCCTAGATGCCTCCCAAACAGATCAAGCCAATCAACTGACTCACCTATTCAGAGGGCCTGATCTAGTTGGGGGCCCCTCAACCTTTGGTTCATAGTTCATGTGTTTCCATTCATTTGACTATTTGTCCCTGTGCTTTATCCAAACTTGGTTTCAACAATTCTCGCTCATATAAACCCTCCTCTATCTCGCTAATTAGACTCCCAGCGCTCCACCCAGGGGCTTAGCTGTGGATGTCTACATCCAGATTCCTCAGTCCTTGGATGGGGTTTCTGGCCCAACTATTAGGGTGTTTGGCCATCCCATCACCAGAGTAGGTCAGTCCCGGCTGTCTCTCGGCCATTGCCAGCAGTCTTTTGTGGGGGTATCTTTGTGGATTTCTGTGGGCCTCTTTAGCACTTTGTTTCTTCCTTTTCTCATGTGGTCTTCATTTACCATGGTCTCCTATTCCTTGTTCTCCCTCTCTGTTCTTGATCCAGGTGGGATCTCCTGCTGTCTTTCCCTCGACCCTTGCCATTCATTGCTCCCAATCATGTCCAGGTTGTTCATGTGGATCTCATCCATTTCTCCACCATTGGGTGATCCTTGTGTCTTTCTTGGGGTCCTGTTTTCCAGGTAGCCTCACTGGTGATGTGAGTAGCAGTCCAGTCCAGTCATCTTTGTTCCACATCTAGTATCCTCCTATGAGTGAGTACATACCATATTTGTCTTTCTGAGTCTGGGTTACCTCACTCAGGATGATTTTTTCTAGATCCATCCATTTGCCTGCAAACCTCATGATGTCATTGTTTTTCTCTGCTGAGTAGTATTCCATTGTGTATATGTGCCACAATTTATTTATCCATTCTTCAGTTGAAGGGCATCTAGGTTGTTTCCAGGTTTTGGCTATTACAAACAACGCTGATATAAACATAGCTGAGCAAGTGTTCTTGTGGTATGATTGAGCATTTCTTGGGTATATGCCCAGGAGTGGTATAGCTGGATCTTGGGGGAGATTGATTCCCAATTTTCTAAGAAAGCGCCATATTGATTTCCAAAGTGGTTGTACAAGCTTGCATTCCCACCAGCAGTGGAGGAGAGTTCCCCTAGTTCCACATCTTCTCCAGCATAAAGTGTCTTCAGTGTTTTTGATCTTAGCCATTCTGACAGGCATAAGGTGGTATCTCAGAGTTGTTTTGATTTGCATTTCCCTGATGATTAGGGATGTTGAGCAATTCCTTAAATGTCTTTCAGCCATTTGAGTTTCCTCTGTGGAGAATTCTGTTTAGTTCTATAGCCCATTTCTTAATTGGACTGTTGGTCGTTTTGATGTCTAATTTCTTGAGTTCCTTATATATTCTGGATATCAGTCCTCTGTCACATGTGGGGTTGGTGAAGATCTTTTCCCATTCTGTAGGTGGTCGCTTTGCCTTGTTGACCGTATCCTTTGCTCTACAAAAGCTTCTCAGTTTCAAGAGGTCCCATTGATTGATTGTTTCTCTCAGTGTCTGTGCTACTGGTGTTGTATTTAGGAAGTGATCTCCTATGCCAATGTGTTCAAGACTACTTCCTACTTTCTCTTCTAGGAGGTTCAGTGTAGCTAGATTTATGTTGAGATCCTAGATCCACTTGGACTTAAGTTTTGTGCATGGTGACAGATATGGATCTATTTGCAGCCTTCTACACGTTGATATCCAGTTATGCCAGCACCATTTGTTGAAGGTGCTTTCTTTTTTCCATTGTACACTTTTGGCTTCTTTGTCAAAAATTATATGTTCATAGGTATGCAGGTTAATGCCAGGGTCTTCAATTCTATTTCATTGGTCCACATGTTGGTTTTTATGCCAGTAGCAAACTGTTTTTATTACTGTAGCTCTGTAGTAGAGCTTGAAGTCAGGGATCGTGATGCCTCCAGAGGTTGTTTTATTGTACAGGATTCTTTTGGCTATCCTGGGTTTTTTGTTTTTCCATATGAAGTTCAGTATTATTCTTTCCAGGTCTGTGAAGAATTGCGTTGGTATTTTGATGGGGATTGCATTGAATCTGTAGATTGCTTTTGGTAAAATTGCCATTTTTACTATGTTGGTCCTGCCTATCCATGAGCATGAGTGATCTTTCCATTTTCTGACATCTTCTTCAATTTTTTTTCAGGGACTTAAAGTACGTTAGAGCCTGTTTCAAACCAACCAACCAACCAACAAACAAACAAGTGTCTTCTATTTGAATGAGAAAAATATTAATCGAGGCCTGAATTTCATGCTGAATACCCTTTATGATTTATATACAATTTTATTTATGTATCCTCAAAGCCTAATAGCTTAGCATATTTTAATTTCATTTTGGTCTCAATGTACAAGGTTAAAAAATTTCATGCTTTTCTAATGTAACTAGGGCTCTCAATAAAATACTTATAAATATTTCTCTACATTAATTTGACTGCAAAATAATGATGGAGCCTAGGAGGAACGCATTGCTGTACAGCAAGAAATGTTTGGCTCTCACACATTGTAGGAAATGATGGCTTCAATACCCAGCATAATAATATTGCAACCAGGTAGACATGACTCTAAAAGGACATAATCACTTGACTCAGTGTTGAAAATATGTACAAAGAAGTTTTAAAACCATTGACATTCCATTTCTTCTCATCTATGATTTATCAAACTTTTCAAATAAATCATCAATAGAAAATAGGATTGAGGTTTGTCTACTACAATAAAACACATTATGAAATGAAACCCCAAGCAAAAAACATCCAGCAGGAGCTGAGATGTAGGGTTTTTTTTTAAGAATGTTTTCACTGGTCCTGGGTTTAATTCCCAGCATTGCATAAACCTGTGTGTGGTGGCAAATGTCGGAAATCACAGCACATCAGCAGTGTAAGCGCATTCTTGGCTACATAACAAGTAGAGGGGAACCTGTGCTAGAGGTTCCATCTTACTTTTTAAAAAATTCATCAAATAGAACAAGGGTCAGTTAAAGAGGGACTTTCTTTTTGGTTCCCTAAATTTTCCTCTACTCCAGAGAGTTCACAGGCCTGAGGATTTAGATTGGGGGATGCTTTGAGAAGACTAATATCTTGCTGGGCAAATGTTATAATCCAATCCATAGCATTGATTTCACCAGTGACATTTTATAGCCATTGGGACTATTGTTTTAGTAAATGAGTTTTGGAAAAGTAAAATTTTACTCAACCATGGATAAATCTTTCTATGCATCATTGTACTTAATTAAAAATTAGAATCAGGATTCGTACTTAAGTTCTTGAAAGTGTTGAAAATTTCATTTATTTCATTTGTCTGAAGATCTGTGTAGACAATACAATGATGTTGGAGTATGACTGAACTTTTTCAATGTGACTCAAACACTTTAGACAAGTTTTATTAGATTATCCACAAATAATACCTGATTAATGAATGAACACTTGTAGATAATGACTGTTTTCACATACACAATACTGAACTTTTGTCTAGGCTTCATGTTCTTTGTGAGGAAGTATAATGTAATAACTGAGAAGAGCTGCTAGTTAAGAGAGCCTTTGTGTGGTCCTGTATTCTATCCTACACTTCCATGGCTGTACAGTACTCTGCTCCTCTAAATTTGACCAATACTTTAGCTTCATAGTATCTGTTTTGTCATCAAGAAGACAAGGATAACTCTAGTTAACATGAAATATGGTTGATAATTAATTAGTACTTAAATTTACCAAGGAACCAAATTAGACAATGTGAACAATAGCACACTGTCAGCTTCTTGTCCTCATCCTTATTCTCATCTTCATCATTCTCTCTCCCCTCCATCATTTTGTATACTGGTGTGACTGAGTATATAGATCATTACACTGATCAAAATATTAGAAAAAAAATTATCAGAGGAACCCATTTTTCACCCTCCACTTGTGAGGAATATTGAGTCTCTGTGTGTTAATGTAGTCTAAAAAAAACTAAATTGCTCTTTCCATAAGTTGTGAATTGAGATCACTTGGATATTAGTCAGTACTCTTTAATGCAAACGACTCTCGGAGGAACAGAAACTAGACACAAGGCATGTAGACCATGCTCTCTGACTCTCATGCCATGTGAGAATCTGCCAGCAGCAGTCTGTCATCATGGTTAAGCTATTGCCAGTACCATGCCCTTGATCATCCTCTTGAACTTCTTATTGTAGCCAGAAGGTCTGGTCAAAGAGCAGACACCATATTTGGGCTCATTTTGACTGACTACCAGATCAATTGCTTGCATGATATTTAATAGCTAACTAGAAACTCATTTTGAGATATCTTAAGATACAATTCTGTATTAAGGCTGAGCAAGGCAGCCCACTATGAGGAATAGGTTCCTTTTGTTTTTAATTATTATTATTACGAAATTTTCTATTCATATGTAAAATGAAGAGAAATAGGTTCCTAAAAGCCAGCCAAAGCATTAGGGACAGGCCCTGCTCCCATCACTAGGAGACCCACAAATAGATCAAGCTACACAAACAGCACACTTATGTAGAGGGTCTAGGTTGGTCCCGTGGAAGCTCCCTAGCTGTCATCCCAGGAGGAGCTTAGTCCTTCTTCAACCTGATATAGCATGCTTTGTTGACTCCCATGGGAGGCCTGCCCCTTCCTGAACAGAAACAGAGGAAAAATGGATGGGTGAAGGCTGTGGGGAGGGGATAGGAGGAGAGGAAGGAGGGAAAACTGAGGTTGAGGTGTAAAGTAAATGAATACATTTACTTAATTTTAAAAAGAGGAGGGGGCACTGGAGAGATGGCTCAGTGGTTAAGAACATGACTGTTCTTCTACATGGGGTTCACCTCCCCAACCATATGGCATTTTACAACTGTCTATAACTCCAGTTCCAGAGCTTCTGACACTCTCACACAGATATATATGCAAGCAAAACACCAATGAACACAAAATAAAAATAAAAATATAAAAAAGAGGGGAACTATGTAATTGCATTTTAATTTCAGAAAATTTTTAATGAATAAAAGATAACAAAAAAGAGAAGAGAAATGTTTAAATAGGTTAAACTAGTAACTGGATTTTCTTTTTTAATTACATTTGCCAGGCATGGTGGCATAGGCCTGTGATCCCAGCATTTGAAGGCAAAGGCAGCCAGATCTCTATGAATTTGAGGCCAGCCTAGTTTACATAGTGAATTTCTGGAGAGCCAGGACTACATAAAAAGACCCTGCCTCAAAAAAAAAAAAAAAAAAAAAAAAAGAAAACAACCAAATAAAAACAACAATAAAAAAGATACAATTTTGTCTGTAGAATTATGAGTAGTGAAAAACCAAATTTAATGTGAAATTATTATTATTACTTGAAGATGTAAACTGCTGAATATACTGAAAATTGGATGGTGTCAGCAGAACTCTTTGTGGAGTTATAAATGAAGCCATGAATGTGAATCTTAGATGACATATATGGCCTTGAATATCCTATGGAGGTTAAGCCATTATTTTTAATTGATAATACTTTGAATGATTTTTGATTAAAGACATATTCAGAAGCAGAAAACGTTGCAAATGACTGTCTAAACATGGTGTCCTCCCTGGTTTGCTATCACAGGTGTTCTCATTCATCTTTTGATTTTCTTCCTAAGTCAAATCTAATTTCCTACTCAGTTTCAGAAGCCTGTTAATTTTTTTTGGTTCACATCTCTCATGTTTGAAATAAAGTTTATATTGTCAGGGTGACTGATCTTGCATAACAGGCATGAGGGTGAATAGAGATGGCAAAGAGAATTATCTGTTGTAAGATTGTCAGAGGTAGAGGCTGGGAGGTGGTGGTGCACGCCTTTAATCCCAGCACTTGGGAGGCAGAGGCAGGTGGATCTCTGTATGTTCAAGGCCAGCCTGGTATATAGAACGAACGAGTTACAGGACAAGCACCAAAGCTACACAGAGACAAACAAACAGACAAACAAACAAACAAACAAAAACAAAACAAAACAGAATGTCAGAGGTAGGAAAAAATCCACTTTCTACATTTTTTTTCTAGAATACTACTTTATACCTTCCTCAATTGTTTTGTGATTAGTAATCAGAGTTTGAGTAAATGCCCTGTCAGCAGGAAACATTCCTCAGGTTTGGTGAGTGTTAAAGGTAGACTACTAGAGATGCGTATTTACATACAGTTTCACATCAAAATATATAGAAAGGATAAATACTGATAAAAAACGTCTGACAATACTTAATCATTCCTATCTAATCAGCATGAATTGATATTTTGAGTGATAATGCTAAGCAAAAAGAGCAAAGGATACGGTCAACAAGGCAAAGCGACCACCTACAGAATGGGAAAAGATCTTCACCAACCCCACATGTGACAGAGGACTGATATCCAGAATATATAAGGAACTCAAGAAATTAGACATCAAAATGACCAACAGTCCAATTAAGAAATGGGCTATAGAACTAAACAGAATTCTCAACAGAGGAAACTCAAATGACTGAAAGACATTTAAGGAATTGCTCAACATCCCTAATCATCAGGGAAATGCAAATCAAAACAACTCTGAGATACCACCTTACGCCTGTCAGAATGGCTAAGATCAAAAACACTGAAGACACCTTATGCTGGAGAGGATGTGGAACTAGGGGAACTCTCCTCCACTGCTGGTGGGAATGCAAGCTTGTACAACCACTTTGGAAATCAATATGGTGCTTTCTTAGAAAATTGGGAATCAATCTCCCCCAAGATCCAGCTATACCACTCTTGGGCATATACCCAAGAAATGCTCAATCATACCACAAGAGCACTTGCTCAGCTATGTTCATATCAGCATTGTTTGTAATAGCCAAAACCTGGAAACAACCTAGATGCCCTTCAACTGAAGAATGGATGAATAAATTGTGGCACATATACACAATGGAACACTATTCAGCAGAGAAAATAATCATTCCTATCTAATCAGCATTAATTGATATTTTGAGTGATAATGCTAAGCAAAATGAATATATATATATATATATATATATATATATATATATATATATATATGGGTGTGTGGGTGTTGATCATCTTTTATGTATCTGCTACATTACAATTAATTCTACTTAATTTAAGGATTAAATCTCTATGTAGTTTTCTACTTTTCTGTGATAATTGATTTGACAGGGGCTCAAAATAGTTTCTTGAAAATACAGTGGTTGAAACACTAAAATGTCTAGGGATATTATAGGATGTGAATATATGTCCATATGCAAATATAGTCACAAAGAGAGAGAGAGAGAGAAGGTAGAGGCAGAGTTACAACTGAATGACCAAGTTTTGAATATCAAGTAGAGTTGGCAAAATATAGCTATTAAAGCTTTTAAAGCATTTGCTAATAGACTTTTATTTCATGTTATTGTTCTTGAGATTTTTATAGGTGACTTTGTTGACGAAAGATATTGGCATGCCCCAGGCACTTATACATACACAATTAGCAACAGAGTTAGGCTTTTTGTTTGGTTTCCATAGCTCCTGCTATTTCCTTTTCCATTGTGTTTGTAATTGCAAATGATGAACATATGTCTATGGTTTATGAGACTGCTATTAAAAGTCTATTACTCATTGGCCAAAAGGCAGAAGTGTGAGGACATCCATTAGGCATGCTTTCTGTGGTGTGCGGATTGGATTTTTAGATAAAATATGATAAAGTCCTTATGAAAAAATGGAATAAGAAGTTGAGTGCTGAGTGGGGGGGTAGGGTGATAAGTGTTCATGAAGCTTAACTGCTTTAAAATATGTGGAATATGTGTGGAAAGTGAGGTTTTGATGAGAGTTTCTAAGAAGTAAAATCTGTGGTAGTGTTTACATACCACTAAGGAGAAAAACATGTGATGAATGGAAAGGAAACATGAAAATAGAGAATAAAATTAAGAAAAACAAAAATTCTTCTGGATCAACATGCACTGCACAAATATGATGAAACAGTGATCAAGAAAGACAGAAGGCCATATGAGACAATGTATACCAAAGCAAAGCTTCAGGCTGAGGACCTGAAAGCTTATCAGCTACTTTATGAAGGAGATGTTTGATTAGAGAAAAGGTCTTAATATAGCTCCCACTAAATAGAAACCATTTGTTTTCCCACTTTAATTTGACCCTTCTCCTCAATTCATACCTTCAAATTAACATGCTTCTTCTGAGAACTTGACAATTTCCCTCAATGAATGAAAGTCATTAGGTGTGCCTTAGGTATCAGAAACTGAAATCCTGTCAAGTGTCCTAATACAAGAAATCTACGGAGTCTATTTAATGAGCAAAGGAATTTATTTGGAGGTTAACTCAAAACCATGGGAGATTTATCACAGGGTCTCCAGCAGCCATGCCCCAGGGGCATGTACTTCAAGGTCATGGGCAGGTGTAACAGTTACCTGTTACCTGACTAGGTGAGGTGCTTTAAGGTCATAGCTAGAACAGCTAACCACTACAGTGTCAGAATTTTAATTCTAATCAATAAATCACTAAGAATTGTGTCAGCCAGTGAGGGTCTGAGCCCTTAAAACTCCCTTACCCCCAACCTCTACTATGACAAAATCCCTTCCACACTCAGTCTCAGTGCTCTCTGCTCTCACTGCTGTGGTGGACAGACAGAGTCCAAGCTTGAGCTTTACATAAAGGCTCTTTGCTTTTGCATATGGAAATAAAAAGTGTATCACCTGTGTTAAAAAGTTCTTACCTGAATATCAAAGAAAAAGTCCTATTAAATGGGAACTAGAAACAGTGGTTTCCTGAAGGAACAGGCAAACATCTTGCCAACACAGTGGGTGTCTAAATGCTGCCTTTATCTCTTGTATTGCCTTTCAGGCATCCTTTGTTAGATGGGTTGTTCCATATTCTTAACCTAGAGTTGTGAGTGTTAACATTTAGTCTCATCTCAAATGTTTAATCTGTCCATAAATCTTCTCTGACTTGGATGTTTCTTATCACACACCTATTTCTTTTTCCTTATGTTTAAATATTTTATTAAGAGTCCTTACCATTAGTTCTTCCAAACTTATTTGAGAAGTAGTGTCCTGATTGGTTACAATATATATTCAAATTGACACAAGTTAGATTTATCTGGGGAGAACCTCAGCTGAGAAAATGCCTTTGCCCAGATAGCCTGAAGGCAAGCCTATGTGGTGTTTTAAAATCAGTGACTGACGTGAGAGTGACCAGCCCACTGAAGGTGGTGACTTCCTTGGTCATGAGGTGCTGCAGCTTCTAAGAAGGTAGACTAACTAGGAAAACAAGGCCTTCTAAGTCAACATGATCAGAGCTTCTCTGAACTCAGAGACTGAGGCAGTATGCACAGGGCCTGCACAGGTCTGCATCAGGTCCTCTGTGCTTGTCCTATGACTTCCAGTTTAGTTTTTTTTTTTTAATGGGATTTCTGAAAGTGAGTGTTTGACCCTTTCACCTTCACTTGGGCCCTCTTTTTCCCTATTTATTTGTCTTGTCCAACTCTGATGTGTGATGATATATCGTGTACCCCAATAAAGCTTATCTGGGAATCAGAGGACAGAGCCAGCCACTAGATTAGACATAGAGGCGAGACAGTGATGGCACAAACCCTTAATTTTATCACCAGGGATCCCTGTGAGTTTAAGGCCACACTAGTAACAGAGCCAGGCATGGTGACACATACCTTTAATCCCAACACTTGAGATCTCATGCCTTTGCTTGGGAAGCATACACACCTTTAATCCCAGGAAGTAAGATGGCAGGGCAGAAAAAAATGTATATAAGGCCTGAGGAAACAGGAACTCGATGTGTTGAGGTTGAGGACTGCATAGACAGATGTAAGAACGTGGCTAGCTTGTTCTGTTTCTCTGATCTTTCAGCTTTCACCCCAATGTCTGACTCCAGGCTTTTTATTAATAAGACCTTTTAAGATTTGTGTTAGACTGATGTGTTAGTTTTGTTTTTATGTTTTTTTATTTTATTATTATCCTTTGGAATTTGTTTTCTTTTTAAAAAATTTAAAAATATATTTATTTATTTGTTTATTTGTTTGTTTATGTATTTTACATCTCAGTGGCAGTTTCCCCTCCACCCTCTCCACCCAGTCTCCTCTTGCCCTGCTTACTTCCCAATCTACTCCATCTCCATTCCTGTTTAGGAAAGGCTGGTCTCTCATGGATATCAATCAAACATGTCATATCAAGTTGCAGTAAGACAAAGCACCTCCCCATATCTTAAGGTTGGGCAAGGCAACCCAGTATGGGGAATAGGATCCTAAAAGACAGCAAAGAATCAGAGACAGTCCCTACCCCTACTGTTAGGAGTCCCACAAGAAGATCAAGCTACACAACTGCCACATATATACAAAGGGCCTAGGTTAGTCCCATGCGGGCTCCCTGGTTGTCACTTCAGTCTCTGTGAGCTCCTATGAGCCCAGGTTAGTTTATTTTGTGGATTTTTTATGGTGTCCTTGGCCCCTCTGGCTCCTAGAATTCTTTCTCCCCATCTTATGCAGGATTTCCTGTGCTCCACCTAACATTTGGCTCTATGTCTCTGCATCTGTTTCTGTAAGTTACTGGATGAAGCCTCGGACAGAAAGGAAATAGATCTGGGTGGGATGTGGGGAGGAACTTGGAGGAATAGAGAGAAGGAAACCTAATCAGGATATATTATATTAGAAAAATGTCTACTTTCAATAAAAGTAAAAAAAATTAAAATAAAGAAAACTGGGGATGGGGGAGAAAAGAAATAAAACAATCTGAGCCACCCATGGGGAGCAAGCCAGTAAACAGCACTCCTCCCTGGCCTCTGCATTAGTTTCTATCTACTGGTTTCTGCCCTGACTTCCACTGATAAAACTGTAAGTTGAAATAAGCCTTTTCTTCCCCAAGTTTCTTTTGTCCATGGTGTTTTATATCACAAATTAGAAATCTTAATTAAGTCAAGTAAGAAGGGGTAGCTTATAAAGCAATGGCTTTTTAAAAAACATCCTTATTTCCTTTATCTATTTTTTCAAGACCAGCATGGTATTATGTCTTTGTATATTCCATTCTCAGTTTAACTTTGGTGATTTTACTTTAACACAAGTATATATTAGAGTTTATGGATATTGCTATGACTCAGGTGTGACAATATACCTTTCAACATCAGAGGATAAGCCCTTTAATTTTTAACTATTAAACGTATTTATTTTAAACATTTAATTGAAACACTAATAGGATATAAGACATGGTGAAATCATTGATACATTTTCAAAAGTACATTCTAGTTTCACTTCAGTTTCTATGATAAAATGATATCCTGACAAAAAGCAATCTCGTGGAGAAGGGGCTCTCTTTCACTTCCAGGTTACAGTCCATTACTGTGTGGAAGTCAAAGCAGGAACTTCAGTCACATGACATCCACAGCCAAGAACAAAGGGAATGAATACATACATGGTTGTTTGCTTGCTAGCTTGCACCCAGCTCTATTTCTCCACTCTTACCCACAGAACCAAATATCTAGGATGTGGTGCCACCTGTAGTTGGCTAGGTTTTCCCCCATGAGGTGACAAGACAAATTTACACAGACATTCCCATGGACCAACCCAATGTAGACAATGTAGAGAGACTAGAGACTCTCTTCCCAGGTAATTTATGTTGAATCGTTTTGACAATGCTAATCATCACCACAAGGAATGATACCAGAGAGAGCAGACAGATGGGGGGTGAGCTAAGCAGTATAAACTTTTAGTATTCTTGAAAGGTTTTTTTCAAAGAGTTTGTTGTATACAAAAACTTTACACTGTCTTATAAGAATATTTCATTAAAACATAAATATTACATGTGTCACCAATATGTGTGTCATGATGATTTTATACACACACACACACACACACACACATATATATTTCCAAATGTCATAATGAAATTAATTCACATATCTATCATCACTGACAGTAATTTTCTTTCGTTATTTGTAAGATGAGTTTATTTGAAATCCACTCTTTTATGATTTTTTATTCTTGTGAACAATCCAGTTTGGTTAGTCATACTCACTAATTGTTACAGTAGATTCCTGGAAACTATGAATCTCGTTGTGTAAGTTTGTCCCCTATGACCAAGGCCTCTCCATTTGTCTGATATTGAAAGGAAAGATGATTAAGAACCTTAATTCACCTACTTGGTAACAACAGAAAATAGTCCTATATGAAAGAAGACTTCTGTGAAGCAATTTTTAATTTGTTTCACCCTTGCTGTGGAAGAAGTGGCTAGACTTTTGTCCTTAGTCTAATACATAGTGTGTAAAGGCTAATTAAAGATGGTTGATAGAAGAATAAAAATAAGCTGAGACATTTACTACTGTGAACGTTGTTGAGTTACTGACTTGGTTGAGCTATCCTAGCTGAAAGTGAATTCAATATGGGCAAGCAATTCTAGTTCTTAGTATATTGTATAAATCACCTGCAAAAATAGTGTAGGATTACAATTTAAACTCTAAAGTGGAATGACTTTAGCTTAAGAAGATCTGATAAAAGGCCTAAAGGAACACAGCAAGCACATCTTAAAATATTTGAGGGTTTATAACTCTATTACTGTTTTTTTCTTAATTTAACAGAAAATCCTTATGTAAAGGAAAAAAGAAGTTTTTAAGTAAATAAATCCATTTTTTGCCATCAGTATTGTAAGAGATATCTTATAAAACCTCTTCTATTTCCATATCCATATTTATCTACCTTATATGAATGATTTTGCCTTGATGTAGTCTATGCATTTAAGGGCTCAATTTGTTTGCCATAATGATATTCAGAAAGAATTCCAATGAATTGTGAAAATGCAGATTTGCTGCTTCATTGTAGATTTGGTATCAAGACCACCTAGATGTATATCTGTGAAGAAGTTGATGTCATCATAAAGGAAGCTTAAGGGTAAAGATGATACAGGACATACATACCTTCCTATAGTAACTATTGCTATTCTTATGATTTATAAACATCTAAGTATCCTATTTTATAGTGATGATTTTCCACATTGCATATCTAAATTTTGTGTCTAATAATCTCTTTTGCTTTACTATAGCTTCAACTCAACTTTCATAATGAACTCAATGTTTGATATAACATCTAATAAGTGGTGAATTTAAGCTATTATCAGCTAACACTGCCTGCTGGTGATACCAAGAAAGAAAAAAATACTGTGGACTACATGTCAAATTGCTATTGTTTGATTTATCCTGGATTTGCAGATAAATTTACCTTCTGAACTTTCCAAGTCTACAACTCTGCTTCTATTTATTTGAATTAGCTTGCATATTTTGTGAAATAAGTTATATAGGAATTAGAAGAACATAAATACTAAAGTTTCTCATTATTTAGTTATGATGAATTAGAAAAAAACAAAAAAGAAAGACAAAGGTCTAACTTTTGACCAAAGCTAAGACAGATCTTTAATGAAATATGAAGAATGATATGAAAAATAAGAGTAGGAAAGTATATTATGAATTATTAATAATTCCAAGGAGCAGAGACAGAATAGGGTTTGAGGCAACAGAAAAACAAGAAAATTATTGAAATAAGAGATGAAGGAAGCTCATTTTATTAATATATAAATTGACATTACTGAGCTAATACAGAAGTGATATTCTTAGTTAAGGTTAACTATAAGATGTAGTATAAACCTTTGATATGAATTATCATACCCAAACACTTGTGTTGAAGAAGGGGAAAATAAAATGTTCTTGGAGAAATGAATAGTCAGGGGTATAGGTAAAGTTTAAAATCCAGAGGAAGTAAGGGTATGAGTTAATGACAAATAGGAATTTTCCTTTGGTTTTTGGACATGTAAGGAAAATTAGAAAAAGAAAATCTAGGTAGAAAGAATGAAGTCTGATGAAATTAAAATTTTTCTGAACAAGATTTTAATAGCATAATAAACAACATCAAGAATTAATGCAAGAGACTGCAAACAACAACCCCCAAAATAACACACTTCTGTAAAGCATTGGGCATTTTTAACGAAGAAAACATCCTATGTAATGGAAGAAAAAACTGCTTGCAAGATAGACATACTACACCAGACTAATATCTATATAACTAATATCTAATAACATATAATGAATTGCAAAGCAAAATTTTAACACTAAAAATATAAATATGACAATGAATGAATATGAAATAGTGAACAGAAGTTCTTAACAGAGGAAATGGAAATGTCCTATAAGCATTTTTAAAAAGTTTTCAGCATTCTTATTCATCATGGAAATGAATATTAAAACTACTTTGAGATTCTATTTTACCCCAGTCAGAATGACTATCATTGTAAAAACAAGGGACATTGATGTGGTTCACGGACTTTACAGCTGGGTAGAACCAGTGATTGCTTTTTTTCTTAGCAGTTTGCAAAGACATTTCAGATACCATAAGAACTAGTCCTCAGGAAGGAGCCATCCATGTATGGCTAAAGTTGATTCTTGCATGATATATGTCCCAAGTGTGCTGTTTTCAGAAATAAAATCTTATGTACAAGTTCTGGGGGCAGCCAATGGCAATGCCAATATCCTTTATTGTTTTGGGAGTCTCTTCTATGGTCTCTGACCAGCAACTCAAAGGGATGTTTTTCTTTTCTTTTTTCTTGACACTAGAGCTTTGGTTTGTCTACAGCTTTTAACTCCATGTGCCAAATTTTATATATATATATATATATATATATATATATATATATATATATATATATATATAAAATTTCCCTATATATATATAATATATATATATATTTCCCTATAGCCTTTTCAGAGATAATTACTATTATTTAGCTCAACTTCTTCCCTCTCACTGTATTAGCACTGCCCCTAATTAAAGTATCCTCTTGCTCTTCTCATTGTCCCTTCATAGAACCCGCGTCCTACTTTTCTCCTCTTTAGAGCTCATTCTTGCCTCAGTACATTTCTAGCTTACTGGCTTCTTGGTTTACTCCAGGTAGTATATTCACATGTGAAGATTTTGACAAGAAA
Organism: Peromyscus leucopus; assembly: GCF_004664715.2. Taxonomy (NCBI): domain Eukaryota; kingdom Metazoa; phylum Chordata; class Mammalia; order Rodentia; family Cricetidae; genus Peromyscus; species Peromyscus leucopus. Next base: position 14,067,915 of record NC_051064.1, on the reverse strand, counting down.
CCACAGATGAGAGAGAATACATAATGATTTTCTTCCCAGGAATGGGTTACTGAATTTAGTATAACATTTTCTAATTCCATCCATTTATCTACAAATTAGATGATTTTATTTTTCTTTACAGCTGAATATTGTATACATGTACTACTTTTTCATTATCTATTTATCAGTAAATGTATATCCAGGTTCTGCCCATTGCATGTTTGTTATGAATACAGCAGCAATGAACATGTCTGAATCAAACCCTATGGGTATAAGTTTATTCGAAAGAGTGATAATGCTGGATCAGTTGGTTGATCTAATTTTAGCTTTTTAAGTATAACAAGTGGAGTAATATTGACACTTTTATATTGGGGGTAATCAACAGGTGTCTATTTGGACCTAAGTATTGCTCTGTAGGAAAGAATTCAGGTCTTGTTCTATATACTTATCCGACTCCTCATTGCCAGTCAGGTCATAGATCCTAAAAGAGAATCTATAGTTGCCATTTTCTTAAACAAATATAGTATGTAACTGTATTCTAAATACCTATCTTTACACCCACAGATAAGAATTTTCTCTTTCAGCAGATGGTGACGGAGAACCACAACCGGTCAAAATATAGAATGAGTGACTGTGGTGTTCCTAACCACATTTTACCAATCTACACCACAACCACTACACCTAAGGCACAGGGAAAATCACAGAAATGGGAGATGAAAAATTGTAAGTGTAAGATGACTGCAACACTTGCCATGATATAGTGTCTTCTACACACAACAGTGAAGTTGCACCAATGAAACATTAACAACGTTGTTGGCTAAGCAATACTTGTATAATTACAGTACCAACAGGGAAAATTTCACAAGGATCTACCCTTGTGAAATGGTATGATGAAGATCAAGAGGAAGAGCTACAGGCAATCATTAGATGCTGAAAGAAGAAGAATCAGTTCTATCCAGGGATAAATTCCCTAATTAGTTAATATGTGGTCAGTCACGTACATATAAGCAACACTAAATGGCCTCAGTAGTTACATATACATATGTATGGGTATATGTGTATGATCTATGATAACACTTACATTCATATATGCGTACATGTACATAAATGTTACAAGTTAGGACCCATATATGCAGTATTTGTCTTTCTGCATCATAATATACTTCATGTAATTATTTCCAGATATACCCACAGTTCTTAAATTGCACACACAAAGTGCTCTTCTCAAAGCTTTGGTTGACCGTTGTTTAGATTGTCAGATGTAAGAATTTTTTATGTGTGTATGTACAGTTTTTTTGGTGTGTGTGTGTGTGTGTGTGTGTGTGTGTGTGTGTGTGTGTGTGTATGCATGAGTGTGCATATACATAGTGACAAGAGGTCTACTGTAGGTGTTTTATCTCAGGCATTGACAGTCTTGCTTGTTGAGACAGTGTTTCTAGTTGGTCTGGTAAAGACTGGCCAGTGGATGCCAGAGATCTGCCAGTCTCTACCTTCACAGACCCAGGATTACAAATGTGTGCCACCAGCCCAACTTTTGTACATGAGTGTTGGGCAATCAAATCCAGATCCTCATATTTAAACCATGATCACTTTGCTGACTGAGCCATCGGCCCATTCACACAGATATCTGAAAATTTGTTTTGAATTTTTAAATTAATTTGCAAGGGCTTCTATAACAAGGATTCACAGATTGGTTATTGGAGACACTAGCAGTATATTATGTTCCCACACTTACAGAAGTTAACAGCTCAGGATCAAGGTCTCTGCAAGGCTGGATTTGGAAATTCTGTCCGTGTCTTCCAGACTGATATCTTATATCTGTGTTTTGATGTTACCCTTTCTACATGTGGTCTTTGTTCTAATCTCTCTTATAAGGACACAAGTCATATTGAATTGGAATCTCCTCACAGGAGTTAACTTTACCTTGGTTACATCTCAAATGTTTCTCAGTTCCAATCATATTTGGAAATAGATTTGGGAAAGGCACAATTCAGCCTACAATACTTCTTCTGTTATTTTCTTTTCTTCTTTTGCTTCACTCCCCCAAAAAATTTGCTGCCACCTTTGAAGTTGTTCTCTAATAGCATAGTCCTTTTGACTTCCCAAATTATTTTTGTTGAGATCTTAAGAATTTTTTTTTTTTGGTTTTTCGAGACAGGGTTTCTCTGTGTAGCTTTGCGCCTTTCCTGGAACTCACTTGGTAGCCCAGGCTGGCCTCGAACTCAGAGATCCGCCTGGCTCTGCCTCCCGAGTGCTGGGATTAAAGGCGTGCGCCACCACCGCCCGGCTGAGATCTTAAGAATTTTTTATCCTATCTTGTCTTTATAGTTATATCTAACTTTCAGAGCCTCATGCTTCAGTTTCATAGATTTTCTGTCTCATTTTCTTTTGAATAAAAACCTAGTTTGTATATATATTTTTAAAAACTTTAAATAACCCTTTCTTGAATTATGTTTCTTTAAATCCTTTATAATTTTGTCATTTCTTTCATCCTAAGCGCATCCATTTTAAAGTACATGCCTGATTATTTCCTAATTCTTAACAATGTGTGCATTTTTGGAGTGAGTGACTAACAAGCTCTGGACATATATAAGTTTATGTTCCTTGTGATGGTACCAATAGAATCATCTAGTATGACAGTTCAGTTGTAAAAACCTTGTATTTAAATCTTACTGTCTTAGTCTAGTAATATTCATCAGATAAAATATTTTTTGCATTGAAAATTTAACCTGGGTAGAAATTTTTTTATATTATATAAAAGCAATGGGATAGGATCTCATCCTTCAATATAAAGAAACTCTTTAGTTCCTTATTTGGTTATTTTATGTATATCAGGAAATAATATGCTGTAAATTGCCTAGATATTCAGTTAATATTCCTTGAGGAATGTCTGTTATCATGGTATTGACAAAAGTAGAATTATAACTGAATTCATACTTACAAATATGAGTATTTATAATCAAGATAAAATTTAAACCCATAATACAATTTTAAAGTAAAACAACATATTTAAGCCCATCAAATTAGAAATTGCTTTTTAAAAGTATAATACTGAATACTTTTAAAGATAGTTTGATTTACAATTTTAGCAGGGAGAGAAAATTATATCCTTGCAACCTAGAAACACATATTAGAAAATTTTTTAATTTTATATTAATTTTATGCATTTAATTCTTAGAAATTTACTTCTAAGAAAATTCAGAATAGGAAGAGAGCTTATATTGAAGAAGATTTTAATGTTAAAAATATAAATAACAAGTATCCAAAGAATTTTAACATGGTGGTTCAGCTGTAGAGCTCCTTGCAAGCATGTAGAGTATCTTATATTCAATCCTTTGTCCTGACCCAGAGTAAATAAGAAGTTACAACAACAACAACAAACCAAATGGGTGAGGAAAGGGTGCTTTTTTTTAAATAATATATATTTGCTACTTGTACATTTATTTCACCACATGGACAATACTAATAAGAAAAGAATCAGGAATAATTATCCAAGGAAGGAAAGTTAAATTTAATGGAAGAGTACATAACAAAAACTTCAGCCTTAGATTGACATTTCATCCTGAGAATGAGGAAGATGTCCTTTCCCTTTGATTTCTGAACTCCACAACCCAACTCAAAAGTCACCAGAGGTTCAGAAACCAGCTACAGGATGAGTTGACTACATGTATAAGTAAACCACCTTGAAGGGATGCCTGCAAAGTCCATCCATTAGACTACAATTCGAATCATCTGGGCCATGTGCAAGACCTACTATGTGTACAAAATTTTCTCACTTCTGAATATTCTAAAGGTAATTGGAAATTAGTTTTCAACAGCATTGGAGTTTAAAATTTAGAGATAAATGAAATATGGCAACGGTTTCATCACTGATTCATACCTCAGAAGGTTACTAAAAGATTATTGGGGATAACGGGTTTTAGAATAAGCTTTTGTTATTATGATGATCAAGCATGTTTGGGGGTGGGAAAAAGTTATATCATAACCATAAAACTAAATTAAAAATAAAACTTCCAAGTGTGTGCTTGGTATAGAATCATATGTAATTGCATTTGGGTGGATAGAAGGAGTCCTCATCAGAAGTTCTTTCATTAATGAAGAACTTTAGCATCATGGAATTCAGAACATAAAGGGGAAGCTTCATATATAGAATGGGGAATTACTGTGGAACAATTCTTTCTACACTATAAATATATATTTCTCTCATTGGAGAATAAAAAGCTAACAGGCAGGTAGTTGGGCAAGAAGTTAGGTGGGAAAGCAATACTGAAAATGATGAGAAGAATGAGGACAGGGTCAGGAGAGATAGCAGCTAGCTGTTGAACAAGCAATACATGTGAAAATGAGATAACAAGCCATGAGCCAAATGACAAATAATAAACAGATATGTGGGTTAATTTAAGTGTAAGAATTGGCTAGGAATAAGCCTGAGCTATTGGCCAAGAATTTATAATTAATATAAGCCTCTGAGTTATTTTTTGGGATGAGGCACTTTGGACAGGAAATGTCCATATGGCACCAAATGGAGGGCTTGAATCCACATCCCGGAGATTAAGAGTCTCATGTTCTACTGACTGAGCTAGCCAAAATTTAAGTCAAAGGTTATGTTACTTTGGGGTAGAGGCTATGCTTTTCCTTCCACAGGAAATGAGAGGTGGTGGATTTATTCTGGTTAAGAAAAAAATGAGATTTAATTGAGGAAGACCCCCTTAAAAAAATCTCCAGTGAGAGTGGATGGCCTAGAGGATCCAACATCTCAGAGCACCTCTGTTATGGTTTCCTTCTAAATCTACACCCAGAACAGCTTCAAGGTGATGAGCTGAGATGATCTACCTTCACAAAATACTCCAGTCAGGACTTGAGTATAATCTTAAATTTTCTCATGGTCCTCCAAAGATAACAGCATCCCCAAAACAACAGGAAGTAGTCTAGAGAACATCTTCCATATCCCCCCAAAATAAAGTATGAATATTTGTCATTGTTTGGGAGGGGTTGTTATAAATGGTTATTGGCCATAGTCAAAATAGGACAAAAGCAAATTAAATTCAGAAATCTATTTCTAAAAGAAGAAAGAGGGATATGATATAGAAATGATGGGAGAAAATGGTAGATTTAAATCTACTTTAATCTAAAAAACAAGTTAATTTTAAAATAATTTACATTGGTATAGATTTTAGTTTATTGATTCAAATGTAAAGTTAATTTTGTTATACTGTATAACTGTACTCTTGTTTAAGGTATTATGTTTATGCAGCTCAATTAAAAATGTAATTTAAAATTAAGAAATACAGATTAATAGTCATCTATAATAATCAAATTTATAGTCATGTCAGGTTTTCAAGATATACAAAGATATATTTTAGATAGATGGGTAATCTTCAAACACTTCAAAGACCTACAGAATATGGCATTTAAAATGTTTTAATAACTTGAGAGTTTTTCACGACAGTGAGACACATCTGCTCCTGGCAGCACTAATGCACTTCAGAGCAGATGATGGGCATCAAAGAAAATCTGTATGGAATTTGTTTTCAATATGGCAAAAAGTAGAGTTGTGGGCAAAGAAATTGCTCTTGCCTCAATTGCTGACAGTTACTCTACAAAGTGTACCAGCAGAACAGAAAAAGGTAACTGCTGAACTTTGCCAAGACAAGGTATTACAGTCCTTCAGAATTCCCTGCTTCACAGGAAAATCTGTCAGATGTGCTAGACCTATAGGCCAGAGTTGGATACTCCAATGTTACAGAAGAACCTTGGATGACTTTCTAGAGAGCTAAATGTTTCTATCTGTTCTTAGTTTTATTAGTTCTTTACTCTGTACTTCTTAGTTTTATTAGTTCTGTACTCTGTACTCAGGTAATCTTATATCCTTCTCAGGTCTTTGACGGAGTTGAAAACTAGATAATCATCGTTATAATTTTTCTTAGTTATGATAAAAGGTAAATTAAATATAAAACTTTAGACTCATCAGGATAAGATAGATAATAAAATATTCTCAAATTTTGCCAAATATAAATGGATTGGACATTGTAACTATAATCATTAATAACTATTTTTGTTGTTCATAATCTTGCTATGTTAAATTTAAAACCTTTTTAATTAGACAAAAGGGGGAAATGCTGTGGAACAATCCTTTCTACACTATGAATATATATTACTTTCATTGGTTAATAAAAAGCTGACAGGCTAATAGCTTGGCAGGAAGTTAGGCAGGAAAAACAAACTGAGAATGATGGGAAAAAGAAGAATAGAGTCAGGAGAGATGTCAGCCAGCCACCATGCAAGCAGGGCATGTAAAAAATTAGATAACAGGCCATTCGCCACATGGAAAAGCATACAATGAAATACAGGTTCTTTTAATTATAAGAGTTAGCTAGTAACAAGCCTACGCTATTGGCTAAGCATTTATAATTAATATAAACTGCGGCATGGTTATTTGGGGCTAGAGATTTGGGATAAGAAATGCCCATTTACAGGGAATACCAACAGGAAAAGCAATGTATGAGGTGACTTGAGGCCATGAAGAGGTAAAGCAAAGAAGAAGGGAGGAGCCAAACCAGAGCACTGTAACAAGCAGGGGAATTAAGGCATAAATTCTATCAAGTTACTGAAGTGGCTCCACAGCTTGCAAAAAGTTTTACTTTATAGTGCGTGAAAAGCATTAGCACTGAGAGTGTGATGGGGAGCCTGAAAATAGCCTTCAGACCTGAAATGACAGTTGTGAAGGCCAGGCAGTGTGTAATTTCCATGCTAGACATATTTCCTGATGGTATTTATAGGTGCTCATCAGAAGTGATGACTGCTTATGATAGCAATGATGGTTTTATTACCCAGATGGCTTCTTTCTGTGTGTAATGATTTTCATGGCATGTTAAAGTACCAAAATATAAGGCAATGAATTCAAAATTCAGATGTGAGATGTTTAGTCAGATATTTTTAGTATTGTTTGGAAATTTTTGTTGTCCCTGTAAATGAATGTCTATCTATTTTGGTACATCTAAGAGTGGGGAAATATGGCCAGTAATAAAGGAATAGAGAAATAGGAATTTTGATTTGGTTTCAGTATTAAAATTTGTTTTGGCAATGAGAAAATAGTTAAATACTAGACATTTTAAGTTATGCCTTGACATTTCAAGACTTCAACATGTTATGTCATATACACCATTATTTTCTTTTATACTAAAATTTGAAATGTTCTTTCAAATATAGTATAGAATACATTCAATTACTTTGTTTTTTTTTTCTAGTCCTGAATGCTAAACTATTGAAAAGTGCATCTTGATCTGATGAGAAATAGTAGTTAAGTATCACGGTTGAGGCATTGAGAATGCAAATAAGAATAACAACAAGCCTGGGCACACAAATGAGTGTACACATGCACATGTGTGCAAACAAACACACAGGTGCAGGGAGGAGGGAAAACTAGAATGAAAGGAATATGAAAGAACTACATGGAAATCTGTATTTTAACCAAATCAAACAATACAATTTAATTTATAAAAAGGCTGTGTCATTTTGAAATGAATATGTGGAATAGAATAGGGACCAAGCTTTATTCTGTTTCTGGGTTATATATTGAATCTTTTGAAATTGTACCTGTCTTTTTCTGATTTGAAATGATATCTTTAACTGTCCTTACATGTTTTAAAGTGAAATAAAATTAGGCCATTGTCTGTATTATTAACTTTACTGCATGGGTTTGGTAATAATAATGGAAGCTCACATATATAACCTTAATTTCCTCCTAAGTTTCTTGACTAATTGAAGGAAGATTATTTCACTGGTTCATAACATTTATTTAAAATGGCAGGAAAGCTTTTATCTAAATATTGTTTTGAGTGTCCCTAAACTATATAACTTTTCTTGTTCATTAAATATCAAGACAGATAACAATCACAATTTCCTTTGAAGTGAACAAGACAGGGCCCTACCAACTATTTTAAATTACACATATCTAACCTTTTGTGAGCCATCATGTGAGTTAAAGAAATTGAAGCCTGATCCTCTAGCAGATCAACCATGCTTTTATCTATTTAGCCATCTCTCCAGCCTCTGAATGGTTACATCTTATTTGTTCTTTTTTTTCTTTATTCTTCTCATATACAATACTTTGTGATGACAGCTTCCCCTCCCTCCACTCTTCTTTGTGACCCCCCATCTTTCCTCATCGCCAGATCCACTGCTCTTCTATTTTCCTTCAGAAATAAAGCATGCCTTCCAGGGATATCAACCAAACATGGCATAACAATCTGCAATAAAGACAAGGCACAAACCCTTAAATCAATGCTGGACAAGGCAACCCAGTAGGAGATAAAGGGTCCCAAGGGCAGGTAAAAGAGTCAGAGACAGCCTCACTCCCACTGCTAGAAGTTGCACAAAAACTAGAAGATAAACAACCACAGTATGTACGCAAAGTGCAGACCCATGCAGGCTCCATGATTTTGGCTTTAGTTTCTGTGAACCCTTATGAGCCCTGCTTAGTTGATTTGTAAGGCGAGGTTCTCCTAGTATTCTTGATTCCTCTGGCAACTATAATCCTTCCTCCTCATTTTCTGAGGGTTTGCTGAGTTTCACTTATTGTTTGACTGTGGGTCTCTGTATCTGCTCTCATCAGCTGCTGAATAAAGTCCCTCTGATGACAATTGGGCTAGGCACTCAACTATGAGTATATCAGGATATCATTAGGAATCCTTCCTTTCCTCCTTTTCCTTCCCTCCTTTTCCTTTCTCTCTCTCTCTCTCTCTCTCTCTCTCTCTCTCTCTCTCTCTCTCTCTCTCTCTCTCTCTCTCTCTTCCTTTTAGTCAGTTATGTTTGGTTCTACCCTAGATCTCTGGGCTATCTAGATTTTGTTTTCTGATCATCTACTCAATGTCAGGCATGGACTCCTTCTTGTGGTATAGGTATGGCCACACTCAGGAGTTCTGAGTTAACATTGCCCCAGTGTATCTTGCAGACAGAACAGGTTTTGATCAGAGGTTTTGTGGCTGAATAGATGTCCCAATACCACCACTAGAAACCTTGCCTACCACTGGAAAGATGATCATTTCAGGGTTTCTATCCTCTATTATTAAGAGTCCTCACTAGAACCATCCTCATAGGCTCTAGAAAGATTCCATTGCACTAGGTTTCCACATTGAGCCCCAAATAACCCTCAGTTGCAGTTGTCTCTCTCCATACTCTTCTGCCTCCATCTTTCCCTCCCCATTATTATAACTCCTTTTCCCATTCCACTCCAAAATCTATTCTATTTCCCCTTTCCAGGAGGTACATGAAACTGCCCACCTCAAGCCCTCTTTGTAACTTCAAGTCGGCGTATTTTAGCATGATTATCCTTTGTTTAACAGCTAATATTCACTTATAAGTTAGTACATTCCATATTCATCTTTTTGGGTCTGAGTTGCCTTGCTCAGGATTTTTTTCCTAGTTCCATCAATTTACCTGCAAATTTCATAATGTTATATTTTAAATAGCTAAGCAATACTCCATTTTGTAAATATACCACGTTTTTAATTCATTCTTTAGTTAAGGGACATCTAGTTTGTTTCCAGGTTTTGGCTATTATGAATAAAAAAATAATGAACATAGTTTAATAAGTGTCCTTGTGGTAGGGTGGGCATCTTTTACATATATGCTTGAGTAGTATAACTAAGTCTTGAGGAAGAGCAATTCCTAGCCTTCTGAAAAATGACCCTATTGACTTCCATAGTGACTCTACAAGATTGCACTCCTACCAACAATGGAGGAATGTTTCATTTGCTACACATTCTTGCCAGCAGGAGCTGTCACGTCACTTGTTACTGAATTCAGCCATTCTGACAGGTATAAAAGAGAATCTCAAAGTAGTTTTGATTAGCATTCCCTGATAACTAAAGTTGTTGAATATTTCTTTAAGTGTTTCTCAATCATTTAAATGTCTTCTATTGAGAATTCTGTTTAGATAAGTACTCCATTTTAAAAATAGGATTATACTGTTTGTTGATATCTAGTTTCTTGATTTTTAATATAGTTTAGATATTAGCCCTCTATCAGATGTCGAATTGGTGAAAATCTTTTCATATTCTGTAGGCTGCCATTTTGTCTTATTGACTGTGTCCTTTGTTGACAGAAGCTTTTCAGTTTCACGAGGTCCCATTTATTAATTGTTGATATCAGTACTCATGCTATTGGTGTTCTGGTTAGGAATTTGTGTCTTACGCCAATGCATTCTAAGCTATTCTCTACATTCTCCTCTATCTGGTTTTATATTGAGGTCTTTGATCCACTTGGACTTGAGTTTTGTGAAGGGGTGATAAAAATGGATCTATTTGCATTTTTTTATTTGCAGACATTCAGTTAGATCAGCACCATTTGTTAAAGATGATTTTTTCCATTGTGTATTTATGGCTTCTTTATCAAAAAATTGGTGTCCACAGGCATGTAGATTATTCTTATTTTTTAAGGAAAAGTAATATATAAAATAATTATATTATAAATAAAAATTATACTCTGTGATATTTTAAAATATTTTTCTTTTTTTATTTTACAACACCATTCAGTTTAACATAATAGCCACAGATTCCCCTGTTCTCCCCCTTTCGCCCCCCCCCCCCTCCCCTCCGCCCACCCCCCATTCCCACCTCCTCCAGATCAAGGTCCCCCCCTGAGGACCGGGATCGACCTGGTAGACTCAGTCCAGGCAGGTCCAGTGCCCCCCTCCCAGACCGAGCCAAGTGTCCCTGCATAAGTCCCAGGATTCAAATATTAACCACAAAACAATATTACAGTCATATTTAATCTTCTGTAAAATGAAAACATGTGTATGTACTTATTTGGTTGTCATTAGGTGAAACTAGTTTTCATATTTCTTATATTTCTAAAATATATTCTAAAGTTAATTATCTATGCATTTATTTCTGTTTTTTGAAAGTGATGAAGCATTGAAAATATCAATAACAATAAAATACTACACACACACACACTCACAATCATACATACAATCTATACCAAAATGTATAGAATATTGAAGCAAAACACTTGAAGATTATCATATTAATCAAGCTCATTACCTAGCATAATGTAGCGCTGCTTAAGTAAGTGTCAGTACAAAAGAGGTGATTGATCGCATTACCATACAGCAATCAAGAAATTCTAGGAGGAGTCAGTAATTATAAATCTGAACTTTATTAATAAGAAGAGACTTACCCTGAAAGTTAATCAGTTTATGAAAGGAAAAAACCTGAGTAGATTCAACATGTGTATAGCAATGTAAATTCAGGGTATGAAATGCTGTCATATGTCATGTGCTCGAGAATGCTGGAATGTGATGTATGAGTTATAGAATGTGTGGGCTTGCTAGTTTGAAAATAGAAAGTCACAAATAAAATAGCTGCATATGCTTTTCAAGCACATCTGGAGTCATTCATCAGATGGTAAGCAATCATTAAATTATTTCCTGTGTATTTAAAACAGTGTATAGGAAGAATCACAGCAGAGACTTTAAGTCTTGTCAGTTAAAAGGTCTTTTTGATACATTCAAGCAATTCCCAGTAAGGTTCTGAAATACCAAGATAATCCCAGAGAATGGAAGAAGTGATGGAGTTGAATAAAATAAGGCTGAACAAATGGACCAAAGTAAATATTTCATTTTTTTATAAGAGAGAAAAATTAGCTGGCTTCCAAAATTCATCTTAGAATATATGGTTTGAAAGTATTTAAGGAAGAAAGGTGCTAAGCTCAGTCTATTTACATGGCGATTGACAAAAATGTTTCATTAGACACATGCATAATCTGTATAAGTTTTATTATAAGGTATTTTATATAAATATATATAAATATTATGGTTAAAATGAAAGTGACAAACTATGATATAATCATAAGAGTATTCAGTGAAGAAGGTGTGAATGGAAGGTGATGAAATATGAAGGTAAATGCATGAAAGTGGAAAAATTATATTGAGCAAGGTAACCCAGATACAGAAAAACAAACATTGAATGTTCTTTTTCATATGTGGAACCTAGTCTTGAATATCTGACTTTGTTTGTTCAACACTGAATACTACTGGAAGCCAGAAAACTAGAAAGAGGCCATTGGGAGAGGGATGTTTTAAGATAGAGTGGATTTTAAAAAATAGTATGAAAGCAGAGAAAGAGAAAACTGAGGATAGGAAGTTTAAAAGAAGGAGGGGATGGCAGATATGAGAAAACAGGGTATAGTGGAAGGGTAAACAAAATGGAAAGTGTAGGAAAAAGCCACATGGAAACTTACCATCTTGTAAACCAAATTAAAATTTTTATTTTAAAAAGATTTTGAAGGGAGACACCCTGTAAGGCTGGAAAAGCTGTTCCTTGAAGCCATTGGTTATTAAACAAAAGTCGCAGTGCTAGGACTGAGATACTTCTAATGAGTTATTATTCAGAGATGTCTCAGAAGCCCCTGAAACTAAATATAGACTCTTGCCATTCATCTTGCTTGTCCGAAAGAACTAGGTGGTAAACACCTACCAATGAAGACACCCCATCTTTGCATGATAGAGACAAATCAATCTGGAGCTGATGTGCATATTTCTTCCATGTTTTCTATCATTCATTGTCCCAGAAGTTGCAGTATAGACTGCTGGATGGAAAAAACATACTTTAAAGGTATCACCCACACGTGAACCCTACAGATATGAGATCAAGCTGCAAAAGTGCATTATTGTTTATAATGGTAACCCACTATACAGAAGTAAATTCATCCCTAGCATGGTAAATCTGTTCAAAACTCATGCCAGGAGAGACCATAGGCATCTGTTAGAACTGAACACTGTTGTTTAGCTAAATTAACATAGTATCAAATTGAACTTCTAGATGCTTATGTTTATGTCTCTAGATAAATAGTACTCCCAGTCTTAATCAGAGAAGTCTCTTTCCAGTGAATGGTGAATAGAAAGACTCATGATTGTACATGATGTTGAGAATAAGTGATAGATGGAGTGCTCAGCCCCAAACAAGACATTTAAAACATTCTACCCAAAGCTCAAGGAAAATTGTGGAAAAGGATAGAGAAAAAATATATGTGCTGGAAAATATATATGTGGAAGAAGTGCTTTACAATGCCATTTGCTGTGTAAGATGTAGCCCACTACAGCTATTAATTCAAGAGCTGTAGATACCTGCACCGGGTCTGCATAAGAATCAGCATGTCAGTGATCAGGCATGGATGGGAGAGGGGCTCAGGAAACCCTGTTGTCAGAGTTAAATTATTTGCTGCAAGCAGATTCAAAGGTTGGGGGTAGTCATTGCTTTCATCGTCTATAAACTGATGACCTCATCGGGCTCCAATAGGAAGCCCTGTTTCAAGCTACATTAACAGATGATTAAACTAAAATTTCTGAAAATAAAACCAAAAGTCAGAAATTTGTGTAAATAAAAGGGGAGTAAGAGGGCCTGGAGATATGGCTCAACAATTAAGAGGATTTGCTGTTCTTGCTGAAGATCTAAGTTCAGTTCCCAGCACCCACACCAGGCAGTTCACAACTCCTAACTCCAATTTCTGGAGCTGTGACAGCTTCAGCAGGCATCTGCACACATGTGCTACACACACAGTCAACTAGGCTCATATACATACACATAAATCCTACCCCCCCCACATACATGTCATATATACATACACATACATAACTGGACTGGCAGTATATTAGTTACTGTTCTATTGCAGCAATAAAAACCATGATCAAGGCAAGTTATGAAAGAAAGTGTTAGGTTTATGTTTACAAAAGGATAGAGTCCATGATGGTGGAGTTAAGATATGGTGTCAGGAGCAGTAGTTGAGAGCTCACATCTCAAACAATAAGCAAGAGGCAGAGTTGGAACACTGGAAATAAGAGGTTTTTTTTTTTTTTTCAACTTCAAGACCAGCTCCCTAGTGACGCACCTCCTCCAACAGGGACCCACTCCCTAATACTTCTCATACAGTTCTAACAACCAAGGACCAAATACTCAAGATTTGAGCTACTGGTTGCCACTCTCATTGAAATACTCACAGGTAAGAAATGGGAGAGTAGGGGCCATTGGAGTTGTTGATAGGAATGGCAGGGAGATAGGGAGTGAAAGAGTAATAAGAATACATTATCTGCGTTGTGCAATTGTCAATTAACAAAAAATAATTTTAAAAAGTCCTAAAAAGGAAAACTAAGTAAAGGAAGCCAGATGATGATACCAATGTACAGTGCCACATGCTTTTGCTGGGAATGGGCAGCAAAGGGTAATCCACTTATATCCTCTCCACCTCTAAATGCACTCATGAAGGGGAGCCCATATGATTTATACATAGTGCAGTATCAACAACAAATATTACTTGTTGAAAGGTTATAGGACTTTAAAAATTCTTCCTAATATGAAGAAGTGGTATCTCTTTGAAAGTTCAGGGTACTATCTAATCATTGTGGTAGTGATATAAAAATCACTGATTATTATCTTATGAAAAAACCCTCCATTTTATAATCATAGATTTTAAAAAAGAACAATAACAAAAGCATAGCACATAAATTTGCATAAGACCCCATGCCCAACTTGGTCACAATCATGCTTAGTAAAATCTGTCTTTTGCCACATTTATTATCTAATAATTAATTTCTGAATAAATAACCAAAGATTTATTAATTTATTTTTTCAAAGAACACCACGTGGGAAGACAATATTATCTTATTTACATAAAATATATTTTGACTACCAATAAAGAGTAACTAACATTTATATATAAAAATATATATATTTCAAGATATATATTCATATATAAATAAATATATCTGAAAGCAAAGATAAAATGGCCTCACGTGACTTCTGTCTGAGATAATCTACTCTAAAGTTCTCATTGATTTTAATGATTAAAATTTTATGTACAAACCCAAGACAACATATTTTCCCCAAAATTACTAATCTCAAAGTAATAGATTCCAATGGGAATGCATTTGAAGAACTTCAAAAGAATGATTATAATTTTGTTTAAAACAGCTCAAAAAGTTCTGAACATACTCCAAGAGAACAAAACAGAGATGAATGAAATAAAGAAGTCAATATAAAGAGAATTATTGAAGAAAAGACAAACTAAAATGATGATGGAAATGCAAAGTTCAATAAGCCAGATAAAAACCTGAATTGAAGACCTCACCAACAGAGTTGTTTATGTGGAAACAGATTACTAGGGTTGGAAAACAAATGGGAACTGAATCTCTCAATAAAGGAAAATGAAATATTTCTTATGCTCAATGAGTTCATCACAGGAGAGCCTTGGTGTACAAGATGTAATCTTTGAATTATCAAATAAGTACAAAGATAATACCACAACCAAGTCATACAATGTGTCTTTACATTAAAGCATTTTAACACCCTTTATTATTTTCTGAGAATTTTATATATGAGCACTGAATTTACATCATCGTCGCCTCTCTTCCCCTCCAAGTCTTTCTCTATACCCCATTTTTCCTCTCAACTTCATGACCTCTTTTTTAAATTATTTAAATTATTATTTGATTATTTATTATGCTGAAGCTGAGTTCATTTAATGTTGCTGGTGTGTGTGTGTGTTTGTGTGTGTTTAAGGATTAGACATCCTGTCCAACTTGGAGTTGGATAAACTTTCAGAGGCTCATCTCTAGAGAAGACTGGTTCTCCCTTTCTTAGCTCTTTTTCATCTAGGAGTAGTACCTTGTGAGGCTTCACGCATCCACATTGGTGTGTAAAAATGAGAGCATCAAAATATTTTCCATTAGCATTGAAAAGATGTATTCAACAATTTATTATACAATTATACCTGTATTTTCAATAATAACTGAGGATAGAATAATATAAAGAGAAAATAAAATAAATTGTATATCTTTTTGTAATCGATGAGTTCATGACTATTTTCTAAAAAAATAAAATAATAATAGTAATTATAAATCAGTTCTTCATGAGTTTCCAGGCCAAAACAGAGGAGTCCTCTATCCCTTTCTTTTCTTGTCTCATTTGTTCTTTCAAAATTGCCTTGAAAATAAACCCAGAACTGAATTTTTCTTTCCTGGCCATACCAAGACCAAATGTTACTCTTTCCCCTAAATTATCAAGACTTCTTTTAAATTTGTCTCATTTTATATATTCAACAAAGCAAGGATGTTTTTCCTTAGTGTGAAAGAAATCATGGCACTCAGCTATCTGCTTATTTCCTCCTGAGCTTTCTTACCACAAGTCTAGAATTTGTGAAAAATATTCTGAAATAGTGTTTGCAATGTGATAAGGCCATGATGCTAGAGAAGCTGTTCTCAATCCCTATTGGGGTTCAAATGACCCTTTCACATGAGTCATCTAAGACTGACAGAAAACATATATATTTACATTATGATTCATAACAGTATCAAAATTTGAATTATGAAGTAGTACATAAAATTAATTTTTTGGTTGGGAGTCACTACAACATGAGGAACTGAATTAAAACTTCACAGCATCAGGAAGGTTAAGAACCACAGCTGTAGAAGTTGTGATTTGGTAAGTCTGAAGTGAGATAAAATTTATATTTCACATAAGTGCTCAGATGACAGCTGGACATTTCAGCTAATGGTGTTGCCGGAGATCATGATGGTCGGAAATTCTCACCATGATCTTCATTCTTCTACGATCTCTCTCATTGTCTCTCCAATTTTACTATCTTCATGATTTCACAGTAAACATCTCATTAACAGTCCTGCCTTAGGTTTTTTTCTTTCTTTCTTCCTGCTGTTTATTGGAATATCTTGTCATGGAGGGCTTCCCTGGGTATTAAAAATACTTTATCCATCCCCTCAAACTATGCCTCTGATATTTTTCACTGTTCTGTTTCTATTTTCACTCATAAAATATATTATTTACATATTTATCCTGTTTGTATGTTGTCTCATCTAGTAGAAAATATACTCTCTGTGGGAATGTATGTTTTCTATCTGCATCTACAATGCCTAAAATATTATTTAGTCTATTGTAAGTGATCATTATGTATTTGTGATTTAGTGACGATAAGTTTGAGAACTAGAAAGTCAAGAAAACACACAGAGTAAGGAGAATGGATAAGCTCAGTTGACAAGTCCTTCTTGTCAGTACTGAAAATATTAATTTCAGAGTGATTAGCTAGTAGCATAAATAACTATATCTAGAATTTTTAAAGTGTTACTGAGCAAGGATTTATTGAAGATTGGTCATGTAAGCATCTCCTGCATAGATGTTACCCAAATCCCAGACCCACAGAGATAAAGCTGGTATTCACTACTGACATAATGTACAAAAAACTTAACCAGAGAGAAACAACCTTATTAGAGACTGTTTTAGAAACCAGGTTCCAAGATGTGGGTAAAGAGCCAACCTTACAAGAAGATCTTTCCAAATGCAGCACTCACGGCTCTTTTATGTGAACTCCACCTGCACACTTGCTATTTGCTATATCCCTTTAGGGGTTCACCAATAGCCAAGGCAGCTCATGTCACTCTCTCCACCTCAGGTGATTTTCAGCTGAATTACATGCTAGCATGCCTACCAAGCAGTGCCATACAAATGTCTCATGAAAATCTCAAATTTTGTATATGAGTCTCAAGTTCTCTTTGTTTCTGGCTTTTAGGGGTATTCTCTTAGTAGTCACTGACAGCAAGCAGCAACATCATCCACAGAAATTTCCACAGCTATCCAGTGCCTTTCCATTTTCCTTGTCTTATTCAGCTAACTGGAACTCTGAGTCATGTGGATTCTTCCTCATTTATTCTTAAACATTTTAATACTTTCAGGTTATTCTCACTGCAACCATATTGTTATTTTCTGTGTTCCATGGTATGTACATTTATCTATACACATTTGTCCTCCTTTACATGTTCTGCCTGGTTTCACACTGGAAATTTTGAAATTTGAAAATTTTGTTTCCCAAATTAGTCAGACATTGCAAAAGTTATTTTAGTTTTATGAAAGCTTTATTTCATGTATGTGAACAGTGGGTGCTAATAGTCATAGCCCCTTAATGATTGAAATAGTAAATAAAAATGTTTGTCAGATAACACATATAAATAAATATATGCTAGTTATTAACATGGATAAATGACTGGGGATTTGAAAAGTTAGTCTCTGTCAAGACCACTTTAATGTGTATCACTGGAAATTTCTAAGTTCAATAAGCTGTCAGTCCCATGTGGACTCTTAGCTTGATATCTGTTCTCTTAAATCCATACTGAGTTATAGTCACAGTGATCGGAGCATCTGAGAGTCTCCAAGCAGATTCCCACATGAGAGTCTTAAGTAAGCCCAACCTTTTATTTTTCCCTCTTCAAAATTTCTAAAATTTTTCTTCTAAGTCCTCTTACTCTATTCATCTCTTTTCCCCAACCCTTATAATTTCAGTTACTCTTATCTAAAGATAATAAACCAAAATATTCTTCCTTGAGGAAGGATCTTCTGATGCCTCAGGTGTGTTGTGTCTTTTATTTCTTTTCCCATAGAGAATGATGACTGAATCTGCACATACTTATTATGACAGATTAATATGATCAACTTTTCTCATCTGATTAAAACTGGAGGATCTCTCTCTCTCTCTCTCTCTCTCTCTATATATATATATATATATATATATATATATATTTATTTATTTATTTATTTATCTATTTAAGATAGGAGTTATATGTGACTATCCTCAGTCTAGTGAATGGGAAAAGTTAATTGTTTAACAATAAAATAAGAAAATATTTTCAATATTTAATAGAAAATTCAGTAACTCAGAAGAATCTAAGTTAGGAACAAAACCTTTCTTCTAGCCAATGTAGTTTCCCTGACTAAATAGCTGAAGCCTTTTAGAATTAGCTCTTTAGAAAACTCAAATCAACTAAGCAGATTTAAAAGAATTCTGGAGCAGGATTTCTCAGAACGGCCACAATGTTCTGCTTTTCCTCATTTCTTCCAAAATCCAAAACCACAGTGCAGTATTCAACACATGCCTAAGCATCTTACCTGCTGTGGCAGAAGAAATGAAGCTAGCCTGTGCATCTGCTGTGAAACTCAAAACTGCACTCGATAGTCCCAGGCTTTTTAGATGAGATAGGAGACCCAAGTATGACTACAGAGGTGAGGTGGGAGGGAGGGAAGGAGGGAGAGCGGGAGACAGAGGAAGAATGCTGAGCTTGCCTTGCATCTGTCATCATCACAGGAAGAAAATGATTGTAGGGGTTATGCCCTTGTATGATACTCATGTCTTATCCTAAGTCCTGTAAGTGACATGGACTCCTGTGACTTGGTTCTAGTAAGAATCATAGAATTTAAGAAGTACCTGGCATATCTAGATTTCTATTGAGAAGTTTCTTTGGGAAGACATAAACAGAAAAAGTGTTGTGAAAGCCTTTGAAGAAACTGCTGTGGCCAATGTGCTGGTTAAGTTTTGTTAACTTGTTACAAACTAGAGTCATCTGAGAAGAAAGCACTTCCACTGGGGAACTGTCCTCATCAGATTGATCTATGTCTCTAGGTAATTTTCCTGATTAAGGATTGATATGAGAGCACCTATCCACTGTAGGTGATGCCATCCTTGAGACCTGTGGTCCTGGATCATGTAAGAAAGTTAGCTTTTCAAGACATGGGATACAAGCCAAAAGCAGCTTTACTCTGTTTCCAGCCTCTGTTTCTGATTGAGTTCTTGTTTTAACTTCTCCAAATGACCATCTCTGATTGAGACTTATAAACTGGATAAACCTGTTCCTCCCTAAGTTGCTTTTGGTTATGGCATTTATCACAGCAATATAAAGCAATCTATGAAAGAAATCATAACTCATTTATAGCTTCCAAAATGGATTGGACAAAATAAGAGTCAAACCAAACTTCTCTGAGAAGGGGCTGGAGAGACTTCTCAGTAGTCAAGAGCACTCACATGGTGGCTCACAACTGGCTGTAACTCCAGGGAACACGACGCCATCTTCTTGCACTTGAAGGCACTGCACACATGTTGTGCACAAACATCCATTCAGGAAGATACTAATATACATAAAGTCGAAATAAAAATAAATCTAAGAAGTTTGAAATTTATTTGACAAGAGTCAATGTTCTAATTGTCCCAGTGTGTGTGCTTTTTTGTTTGTACCACATTCTGTTACCTCTAGGAGCCAGGAATAGCAGATAGCATGAGAAACAATTCAGGCTTCCATTTTAGGATCAAGGTCCCTATTAAACAGTGTTTGGCAGCTCCAACTTTCTCTAATAGAAAATTGATCTCAATGAAAGATGTCATGCCATTTTGTTCCCCATCTAGTAAAAATCTACAAATTTTGGGTAGTAAAGACGTTTATCCAGTCACTGAGCCACCGCCGAGGACTCAGCTGCTTTCCCTTGGAGCCCCCTCGCTTCCCAACGCTCCGTCACCCCCACCTCCCGCCCGCCTTCTCCCGCAGCCGCCTTCTGCAGGCCATTTCCACCGAGGAAAAGGAATCGTATCATGTGTCCGCTATCCAGAACCTCCACTCTTTCGACCCCTTTGCTGATGCAAGTAAGGGTGATGACTTGCTTCCTGCAATGGTTCTGTAACTGAGCATCCAGAATAAGGAGAAGTAATTCAGCTACAGGGTGACCAGCGCAAGAACATATGCCAGTTCCTGATAGAGATTGGACTGGCTAAGGACGACCAACTGAAGGTCCATGGGTTTTAAGTGCTTGTGACTCTCTGAAGCTTAAGTGGGGATTTCTTTGCAATGAGTAGAATTTCCCTTCTGTCCCTTGTCACGAGTTTAAAAACATCACAGCTTGTATAATGTAATCATTTGGGGTCTGCTTTTAACTTGGACTAGTGTAACTCCTTCATGCAATAAACTGAAAAGAGCCACAAAAAAAAAAAAAAAAAAGTTTACATGTTAGACCTGACCTCTTGCTTCAGTTTGAAATAGCCAAGAAAGAATATCTAATTTAGAGAACCCAGTGTTATTGGCTGAAGCTTTTATAGTTAATAGAGAAAAGTGAATTTTCTCCTGGATAATAATGTCTTCTTAACTTCTTATAGATATAGCTCCCTGGAATATGTAGTCACTACACTGACCAAAGATGTGTTATTTATTTTGTATATAATGAAAAACATTGCAGATGTCTGAGTTCCATGTAGAATACTTAAGGCAATAATGGATTCCTACAATATTTACTGATAGTTACTCCCTCTTTACCCTGAAGACCAGGTAATAGAGATGAGTAAATAATCAATTCAAAATTATTTATACTTTAGAATATGCTTTAATGTACAAACAATCCTTTTAAATACAATAGAATATAATATGTAACAATTCCAAGAAAAAGAAATATAGCCAACATGATTTGTTTAACTTGGTAATATATTGGGAATTGCATTTTTCTGTTACACTTTGGCTCCGGAGTTGGAACTGTTATTTGGAGATACTTATACAAAATTATAGACACAACTGAATTTTTATTATTTGTTTTCCTCCTTAGACACATCATTAATCATCCTGTATTCTGCTTGGTATATCCTCTTGTACATCCTGTCTATTTGGAAGATTTAATTTTTGTCCTTTTCATTCATACAGATAAGAGAATTTTATCATCAGAAGATTTCTTGGAATCTGTTTTATCCAAACTCCTGACATTGAAAATGAAACACAAAGTTTCAGGTGTGTTAAGAAGTCTGTGATTATCTGTTGCTTGCCTTCCTGCTTTCCTTTTCCCATTATGATTCAACTGCTCTAGCCATGAGACTTGCCAAGGACATTCTTATTTCTTGACCTTCCCTCTGTTGAGAACACTGGATTCACAGATGTTGTCTGCAGCCTCTCACCAGCAGAAACACTAATAATATCTTATAAATGACTGGCTATTTCATTTACTGATTTTTCTATATTTGTTTCTTTTTATATAGTCTGTACATTTCTTACCCCCTTTATTTGTACATGAACCTTTTGTGAATCTTTACACCCTAGCTGTGTGATAACTAGGGGAACATGCTAGGGGAACAATAAATATTTATGGAGCAAATTAATAAATGGAGAGAGTTGAGTAATCAGCCAATATACCTACTGAGGATAAAATCTCATTACTCTGGTCAAACTTCTTAATTTCTTCTAAGTGTTTTGACTTCTTTAACCCATTTCAAGCAAGAAATTTGCACATGGGAAACTGCTGTCTATGATGCATTTTTATAGTTACTGAAGAGACTTTATATATTAAGTTATTGTTTAAATCGGGTTTGTAGATCTTTTTCACTGAATTTCTCTTTATGGAGCATCCTGCATAATTCACTCCATCTATCTTCCTGTTTCTTTTTGTTTTACTTCACATCATTAATTAGAATGGCTATGTTAACTTATGTGTGTATTTATCTTTCCTCTGTAAGATGTATCTTAGATACTTCATTCAGAACACTTAAGTGTGGAACATTGAGTTTATTTGTACAAAGCTGCATCTTTACTGTTCCTATTTTTTCTTAAGAAAGATAATCATGTGCAGGGTCTATACTTAAAAGCCTATATTATACAAAAGAACTGTGTGCATATAAGCACATTTCTATATGTTATAAAACTTAAAATCTACAATGTGGAAATTTAATTAATTCTCAGCTCAGGTTCATAAACGCCAAACATAAATGTTAAAATGGCAAAAATACTGAGCTCTGTATCTCTCCAGTTCACTTTTCTCACTCCACAAATTAAACCTACCAATGTGAAAATGCCAAATGCCCACTGAACCATTTCCAAGTTAATAACATTTCTGTACGAATCCATTTGGACTCACCCCTCCCCCACCAATCTGAAACATTTAATCATTTCAAACCCAGTCGGGTTTATTATAAATGAAATGCAGTGGCATTTCCAGGGTGCAAACTCCACAAACTGGATTCAATTACTAAATTTGCAGAAGGTTTCAGAAATAACTCACTGTTGTTCACCACGATATTGCAAAGGGCTCAAAATGAGGGACATGATGTCCACATCCTGCGCTGATCTATCTTTACTTTACTTTCAAGATGTCTGTTTCTGGTATCATAGTTAGAAATGCATTAACTGACAATAGACACAAAGTATAAAGCTGGCACCTCATGTATTACAGTCACAGAATTTTCAGAAAGATGTTTACTCTGATCAGCATTTTAAATAGTATGTTTTATGTAGCATTACTTTTCAAAGGTATCCATAGATAGTTCATGAAAAGACAAAGCACACAAACAATACATCTCTTTGGAACACTGAGTTAGGAAATACTGTACACACTTCATTGTTGGACATCAGCCCTATATTTTAGCATACTAGAGGCTTTAGCAATTCATGTATACATGACTCTTTTGCAGAGACATCTCATTCTGAGGTATTTGCTAATCAATTTAGATAATATTCATTAATTATTGTAAGCCAAGAAACAATTATGAAAGTTGAACCCCCAAATGCCAGGGTTATATTGTAAAGAATTAGTTGCAGAGGTAAAAGAGAAGCTACTAAGCCTGACAAGATATCCCCAAGCAAAGTAGAAATCAACAATTCAGGAAAACCAGTGTAACCTCTAGGAATGTTGACATCATAGGAGCCACAATCCTGGCCATGAGACCAAATGGAAGAACATAGTAGACCTGCCTGCAGAGCTGAGTCATTGGACAGAGTTTCATCCTACAAAGCCTACAACTACAGGAAAACTGGTGCCAGACATCCCACTCTGTCAAGGTCAGACACCTTATGTGTCACCTTATTCCTGCTTCTAAACCTTGTCATATTTCACGTTGGTTGTTTACAAACTGCTCTCTCTGGGACTGGTCCCTGGCAAAAGTACTCTCTTGTGTTTCAAAAGAAAGACAGATGATAAATCTGAAACACACAAAGTAATCTAAGTACTACCATGTTAGTATTTTGTGTAATCCAGCTGAGAAATATTAAGTTGTTTTTAAATAGTAATTGGTACTGAAATCAAACTTCCAATAATATAGTTGATGATTATGATGCTACTAACTATCTTTCATGAGCAAGCACACCCAATACTCTAACATTCTATAATATTCATGTGGCATTTATTAGAAAATTTTATAAGAAAGCTAATCAATACTTTTATAGTTAGAGCAAGCCTTTCAAGAACCAACATATTCAGAGCAGTGATTGGTAGCATTTGGCACAAGTCTCTGCTAACCAGATTAGAGTGTGTGTCTTTTTGGGTGATATTTTATGATGTTCATTTCGTTACAAATAGAGAACAATGCTTGCCCAGGAAGTATTTACCTCCACGTGTTCCTCTCTCACTATTTATCAAATGTATAATCCCAGGCTTGGCTCAAAAAAATCACAGCCAGATGGACATTTATGTTTACCTGGTTCAAGTATGCCTGATTTATAGTACTTGGAGCTGCATGATAATTTAGACTAATAGTAGTTGCAAAAAGAATTAGATGAGAGAATCTAAACAATATTATTGATAAATTACAAACAGGTTTATTTAACAAGCAACTTAGACACCTGGAGCCATTAGCAATATGTAGACCATCTGTGTGATCTTGTTTACATTCCATTCTCTTCACTAGGGATCTGTAAAAACCCTTATACTTCCTTAGTCTCTGATTCTTATTCCTCATTTGCACCTAACTGCAGACGTATATTAAAAACCGACTATATGCCAGACTCTTTACTATTCAGAACTTTTCATGCATTAGATCCTGAGTGAAATATATGAGATGAGATTTTCTTCTTTTATTACAGACAAAAATAAGTATTCAGGTATCAATAAGTCATAAATTGTAAATAAATATTAAACTTATATTTGTACTAAGTTGTTAAATCACAGAAGTGCCTCTAAACCTTGTTCTTATTATCAAGGTTTTATTGCTCTTGAATCTCTTACTGGAGAATTGTTAAGGGTTTAACTGTCTTGCTGCCCTTATAATAACTTTAATATTACAATTACGATCATGTACCTCTTAATTATTGGAATGTATTATGAGAAATACACCTTTATGGGATTTTTGTTGTTGTGCAGACAATATAGAGTGCACTTATACAGATGTAGAAACTACAGGTGAATGACTCAGGGCTGTAACAGCTAGGAAAGTGCTAGAGATTAGAAATCATTCAGCTTCATTATGCACTAGTTTGCCACCATCATAGACATGCAGTCACATACTGAGCCATTGTTACTCAGAGTTTTCAGGAGTTAGTTGTTTTTATGATTAGCTTCTGGACATATGTAATACTCAATGTGGATCAATTTCCTTTCATAATGCATTTTTTATTGCTATGGCTTGCATATTCTTTCTTACTTCTTGGTGCATTGTGTACCGTATCTACCTAGAGCTCAAGCAACCAATCAAAATCTTATATCATGGTTAAGAGAACTTATATTTCTCCAGTTCACTGTTTTAAGGTTATGTTATAAATATTTTCAGTGATTGCATCCATTTTGTTGTTGTTGTTGGATATTTTGTCCAACATGGTTACACTGTAATTTAGCAGGCACTGATTGGTCTCTCAAATCTCACTTCCAGTAGCAATATGACTTTATTTCTCCTATTTCCCTGACTTTTAGTGTCTATATTGTGTTCTTCCATGGAATATCATTATTGAATACTCAAAATACAAAATCAACCCTAGGAAATTTTAACATATTATCTGTTTTAGCCATCAAAATAACACTATGCTGTGGATATTATTATTTACATTTTTCAAAAGACAATAGCTGAATAAGTAATCATGGGACTTAATCTGTGACAAAATGCAGTATGTCTTCCCATAGTGCTCAAAAAACTGCTCAGGTAGGCAACATACATGGACTGCATGTGACAGTCACTGTTTATGGGGAAATCTTTTCATTTGTTTAGTTTAAAGCATTGAGGTCAAATACAGACCTTCGCCTCCTCCCATATTTACCTGTATTTCCCGAGGAAATCCTATCCATACTACTTTCAAATACATCCAAATGTTTTTAAATACTTTATGCAATCCTTGCTATTACAAATAACTATTATCCATTTCTTGACTTATTTCACTGATTAACATTAAGGATTCTTGTATTTATCAACTGTTTTCATCTTTCTTCCATTCCACTAGTCCTAGGTTTTTACCCTAAACAAACAAATAAGTCTTTTAAAAATATAATTTAGGTAATGCCATTTTTTGTCTAATCTCTGCTTTTTCCAGTGACTCACTGTCTCATGAAGCAAAAGACAGAGTCCCAACAATGGCCCAGACTATTGTACATGATTTTTTTTCTATGTGCAGGTATGCTTTCTAGACTTTTCAAATCACTTTCCCTCTCACTCATTTCTCTGTAGTCACACTCACTACCTTGTAGTTCTCTAAACTCACTAAATATAATCTACTTTTGAACTTGTTCTTTATGCCTGTTAAATATGGATTGGAATGTTAAGTAATTATTTGTTGATAATGACTAATATCAATGAAAGGGAACAATGAAAATGACAGGTATGAATTATAGTTTGCATATTTTCATGTTTATAAAGTTTTATTTATTTCCTAAAATTTTAAAAGTGAAATACATATATATTTGGTTTTTCAAGACAAGGTTTCTCTGTGTTGTTTTGGTGCCTGTCCTGTATCTTGCTCTGTAGACCAAGCTGTCCTCGAAATCACAGAGATCCTCCTGGCTCTGCCTCCTGAGTTCTGGGATTAAAGGCATGTGCCCCCATGGCCCGGCATGAATTTGATATTTATATGGTATTGTGGGGACATCAAGCCATAATTTTTCATGTGTTACTAATAGGTCATAAATGCACAAACATTTATACAGAAGCCAATAAATCCCCTTGCACCTCTAAAACAACTTAAAAATACAAAGTCATCACGAAGCTGATATGTACCTTATTACACTTCTTGAGGAACTATATAGGTGGGGTATGCTTGGACTGCAAATGACTGTGTCTGTTAACTTTCACTTAACAGCAGCATAACCTAGGCAAAAATTAAAAATCACCATATCCAGGTCATACCTCAAATGAATTACATCTTCCACTCTAGTTAAAACTTAATTAGCAGACTTTTTTGAAAGATTGAACCCTGTAGTAAGTCAGTGTTAAAAATTACAGGAATAAGAAAATAATCTCGATATGTGGGAAGCGAGGACAGAGAAGAAGCTTTGTTTGACATAAATGATGGTTACATTTGGTGTTGTAAAGAATGAACAATATAGTTCATCTAGTAGAGTGCTTGAGTAGTGTGTACAGACAAAGCCAGGATTCAATCTCCAGCATTGTAGAAAATGAGTACTTAGGTACACAACTACAATCACAGCATTTGGGAAGCAGGGGCAGGGACTGAAAATTCAAAGTCACCTTTAACTGCATAGAGAGCTGGAGACACGTCTTGGCTGCATAATACCATGTTACAATTTTTTAAGGATAAAAATACATGCTAATGATAGAATCTTGGAGCCAAAACCTACCAGACATGTTTGGAACAAATGAGATGATAAACATTTCAGAGCTTGCAAATAAAAAAAAATAGAAGTTTAATTACTTGAAACATGAGTAACAAGATGAGTTTGATAGCCATCTCCATATAACTAAGCAATATCTTGTTTCCACTGAGCATAGGTAGTTATTGCAAGATCCTGTGAGAGTGGATGGAATGCATAAAAACAGGAATGTATTGCAGTTGTTCTGGCATATGGTATGAAGATATGAATACAGTAAGGAGCTGAAAAAAAATCTAAATGATTTGTTATACAATTTCTAATCTGAGGCAAGAGTGTCAAATATATATTTTGCTAACAGATAGATAGATACCACTTAAGGACAGATTGCAGATAAATGTCTCATTTGCATGCTAAGGTCTTTGTGCTTCAGTCAGAGACTATTGGGGCCCACGTAGAGTCAACATCATAGTACATCACCTAGGGAAATGAAGATTTTGCAATTAAACAGCAGGTTGTTCAGCTAGTTAATTCAGGACAAGATTTCCACAGAGAAAGAGTCCTACTCACTGTTCTTGATAAATCAAGGTAATGTCTTAGAAAACTTTATTAACCTGGCCCTGAAGTACAGAATCATTTTTCTTCCCCTTTTGTCATTAGAAATACATATCAATTATCAGTGGCTTGTTGGTAGTACAAGGAGGTAACATTGGTAGAGCAGGAGAATTTACAGTCATAAAAATGCTCACAGGATTAAAACTTAGAAAATTCATTATTTGCTATAAAAAATTGGCCGGCTATTATGAGTGCACCCAGTTTAATAAGATACTGAGACTATTATTCAGTAGCTGAGATTCCCTTTATTAGTTAAAATTGTGAACACATAAAATAATTATGAAATATTATAAAGCAAAGAATGAGATAATAAGGAATATTCAGTGGTTTAAATATATTTGCTTACAGTACTCCCAAAACAAGTTCATTAAAAATTGGTGAATATTCATGTTTTAAAATGTTTAAGTAAGGTGACACAGTTGCTCAAGCATGTAAGACATATCCAAATTATGTTTAAACTCAAGAATACCTGACACTAGATCTCCATAAGCCTGGCTTTTTGCTGTTAATTTAAGGATACAGAAATAGACATTCTTTATATGATAAATGAAGTAAAATTTACCTTATATGATAATTAAAAATAAAATGACTCAAAGGAGGCTTTTGTACTCTCATAACAAAAAAGTCTGTCACCTCTTAAAAACTATGTAGTGCATAAAAAGAGGTAAAGATGACCAGATATATAGAAGTGGTGGTACAGTGGTACAGTCTCGTTCTTTTTATGTGATTATGACAATGATATAGACTATTTCCATAGTTATCACTAACTAAATGGTTACACTTATTTTTGTTGCTGTTTTTATTATTTTATGTGTATGTATGTTTTGCCTACATATAGGACTATATACTACATGTATGCCTGGTGACCACAGAGGGCCCCCAGAAGAATTATGAACAGTTGTGTGCTGACATATGGGTGTTGAGAATTGAATATTGATCTTCTAGAGGAGTAGCCAGTGCTCTTGACTCCCGAGTAATTTCTCAGTCTTTGTAGATAGCATAGATTTGGATTTAGAATGTTTCTAAAGAACTATTATGGTGGACAAAATATGATAGTATCTAGGTAATTTGTACAAACAGTAAAATGTGATGGTTAACCTTGCCACTTGATTGGATTAGGAGCTGGGATTAAAGGTGTGCACCACCACTGCCCGGCACTCTCTTAATATATTCATAATGTGATACTCTTGGGAAGAAGAGCATGATTGAGTCAGTAAGCCTCTGGAAATATCTTTGAGAGCCCTAGCCTCTTCCTATATTGTCTCTTTATGAACCCCCCCTTTTTTTCCTCTGTTTCCCATATGGAATATGTGACCTTCCTCTGAGAGCCACACCCTTATATGTGAACTTATATGATGTTCTGCTCAAGTCTATGGAGCTAAAGTTTGAACTTTGAAAATGTGAACTTACAGTTTTTTGCCCTAAGCACTTTATGTCAGATAACTTGGTCATAACTGTGGTAAACGGTTTACAATGTGTTTAAAAATGTGCATAAGCTTGAAAGAGAGAGAAAAAGTAATATATGCAGTTATATAAATAAATGGATAGTTTTAAAAACTAAATCCTTTAAAGAAAAAGTAAAAGTAATATAAAAAATAAGCCACGTAAAGATGGATATCACACAGAGAATCTGGGTTATGTTGTCTTTGGGACTTTTAACTACAGAAAGACATTTGATTGTAAGGCTGCTCAGTTAAACATATATATATATATATATATATATATATATATATATATATTTTTTTTTTTAAAGGTACCTTGACTTCAAAATTTGGATCTAAGGATGCGTTGCTTAGGAAAGGAAGCTCTTCTTTTGTTTCCACAGAAAGCAAGAGGCTATGGATTTGTTCCAGATTAAGATACATCAGGTTTGACCAGCCAAGATCGCCTGAAAGTTCTCTGATGACACCATGGCCCAGACGATCCAACATCCAGAATGGTTTCAAGGCAACTGACTCAGATGATACACCCTCACGGACTACTCCCTGATCTTGAAATTTTCTTGGTGTCCCCATAAGAATACAGAGCCCTCATCCAAAAGGAAGTAGTATGAAAAGCTACACTGTATAGAACAGGGTAATAGTAGGCAGTTGCTTAAAAATTAGCCAAAAGAGCTAACGTTGGGCTGCAGCAAGTATCCATCCATCTATCTATCTATCTATCTATCTATCTATCTATCTATCTATCTATCATCTATCTATCTATCTATCTATCTATCTATCTATCTATCTATCTATCTCTACTATGTTAGGTCTAAAGTTGTAATTAAAGTAAATCATAAAAGTTTTTGCGAAGTTTGAGAAAGGTAGGCTTAGGTATATTAGAGTAGAGTAGATTTTCCTGAGCACAGGGCCTAGGACGCAGAAAGCAGCATCTGGAGACCAAGCAGCCACTGCAAACCTAGCAGTCCAAGAACAAGACGACGCTTAAAAGATTGCCAGCTTCAGAAAGCTGCAGCGGGAGCAGCGGCAGACCCAGCATCAGCATTGCTTAGACCCATGGGGCATCATCGAGTGGCAGAGAGAGCTAGCACAGTAGCGGGGATCTGTGTGCTTTCTGCCCTGAAGGAGCCATGTCAAGGAGAGCACAGTCAGCCAGTGTGCTTGTGAAAGCAGTAGACTGGCATGGCTCAAAGCTGCACTCCACAACCTTGACAAGTCAAGAAGAGACACCACAGGAGAGGTGAAAGGCAAACAGTGGCAGAAGCACTGCTGTGGACCTGGGGGAAAGTGCTGGTTGACAGAATGCCCAGGAAAGTCATGGCCAGGAATGGAGAGTTCAGAGGAGCTCTTGTGCACAGGGTTTGAGTCCCTAGCAGCAGGAGCAGCAGCTACTGTGGTGTGGAAACTTCTGAGTGAGGCAGAGCCATGCTCCATGCTGACCAGAGGAGACACACTGGAGCTCAGGCCATGACAGAGACCAGGGCTCTGGGTAGGCAGGCATTGGAACTGCTGAGACTGACCCAGTCTGAGCTCCCAGCAGCAGGATGTTTCCAGAGCCTTGGAACTGCCCTGGGGATAGTATTCAGCTGTGCAAATGGGTCATCAGCAAAGGATAGATACCAGGCCATTGGCAGAGCAAGTAACAGAGCTGGGGTGCAGCAGCCACAACTGGCTGAGGCTGGGTTTCCTTCTGGACCCAGGGTACTGAGTAAGAGCATCAGCTCATGGCCACAGGCAGCTCCTTAAGCTCCTGCAGCACAAGCCAGTTGAGAGTCCTCAGACCTCAAGACACAGGGGTCTCTAGGCTGATAGGCTAGAGATGGGAAGTGCAAATGGCCTAGGATTGAAAAAAGTTGACTGGGATAGAGCCAACAGCTAAAGTCACATAGCTTCTGTTTGCTGGCAGTGAAAAAAATGCATGACTCCTTTAAGAGAAGGCTTCCTTGTGGTGGTGTTCTGTTTCCCAAAATATTGTGCACACTAATAAACTTATCTGGAGTCAGAGACAGAACAGCCACAATATTAAACATGAGTATAGGCAGTGGTAGCACACGCCTTTAATCCTAGCATTCCAGAGGCAAAAATCCATGTGTTCAAGGATACAGTCAAGCATGGTGACTCACTCCTTTAACCCCAGAAAGTGAGCCTTTAATCCCAGGGAGTGATGGTAGAAAGCAGAAAGGTATATAAGGCATGAGGACCAGAAACTAGAAGCTTTTGGCCTGGTTAAGCATTTGGCTGGTTAAGCTTTCAGGCATTGGAGCAACACAGTTCAGTTGAGATTCATTCTGGATGAGGACTCAGAGGCTTCCAGTCTGAGGAAACAGGACCAGCTGAGAAATTGGCAAGGTGAGATAGCTGTGGCTTGTTCTGGCTCTCTGATCTTCCAGTGTTCATCCCAATAACTGGCCTCAGGTTTGATTTTATTAATAAGACTCTCTAAGATTCATGCCACACTTCCTGGTTCACGCTGGCTGTAAGGAGAACTCTTTCAAGAGGTCTGCAGTGACTCAGCTATGATGATGGTGACATAACCTTTGCCCTGGAGTAGATTGCCTAGGGGAAGGCTACTGTCTACAAAGTGCCTCTGTAGCTGAGAATGAGGTTTCAGAGACTCTGGTTCCAACTTGGTTGTTGTATGCAAGGGAACTGCAACAAGTTTTGGTAATGAGACTCTTCATATTTGGAGCGTTTCACTTCAGCTTCATTATGACTTGGACATCTATGCTAAGACTTCAGGGCAGCTGGTGAGCCAGGCCCTGATCGTGAGCTTTCAGTGGAACATTAAGACTGGTATCAGAACTGGCTTTTTGAACTTTTCATATATAAGAAATGGACTGGTCAGGAGTGTTCAATTGCAATGGAACTGTTTAGATTTTACCCACAACTTTAACTGTGGTGACCATATGTTTTTTTTAGTAGAAAATGTAAATAGTTCTATTAAGAAATTACTGCTAGATATTTGCAAAGTTTATAAAGTGTAAATAGTTCTATTAAGAGTTTGTTTTGGGACATGTTTGTGAGAATTATAATTGTGTATAGTAATATTTATACTATAATTATGATGTTAACCTGTTAATGTTAATGAACCATAGTGTGGTGTTGCTAAGTTTTTAGGTTTGATGAGGTTGCATCAGGAGTTTATTGATTTATTTGATGTGTTTGCATCAATAACTGATTTCTAACAGGGCTTGATACAGCTAAAACTGCTGTAGATATCTTAGACTCATTTAAAATGGCCATTCTATCTTGATCATCCTCTAGTTCTTTAGTAGAAGCTATACCAGCCATATGGAGCAGGTGTATTGCTATAATTATTTCAGCTACTTGTAAGCTCCTAGTGGGAAAGCTGATTCAGAGCTGCATAGAGTTAAGTTCTGTAGCCTCACTTGGGGAGGAATTTGTAAGGGCCCACAGAAGCTAAGACCTTATTCTGGGTCAGAGAATCTGGGCTTCCTTTACCCAGCAGGGCTGCATAATGGGATTATTTGGCCTCAGGCATGGTTACCGGTTATTTTGAAGGTATTACAATTGGCTCTACATTGTGCTTTGATTTTGAAAGGAGGAGGTCTTTTGCTGCTCCTCTTGAAAGTGCATGAAAAGCCCATTAGAATAAATCTTACGGTGCCTGGGTACTGACCCAGGTCCCTCCTGAAGCTATCCTGTGTCTCTGTCTTTCATATCCTCTTCTTCTATATTTCTGTGTAATATTTCCTCATTCCTCTGTCTCTCCACAAGAACCTTTTGACAGGTTAGAGCTGGACTCTGACAAGCAAGGTTTTGTGTGATATTTTGTTTGTGTTCTGACAAATAAAGCATGCCTGGAGATCAGAGGATGGAGCTAGCCATTAGTCAACCATAGAGGCCTAGAGATCTGTATAGACAGGAGACAGGAAGTGACAAGGCTGGGAGGAGAGAGGAAGTGATAAAAAAGGACACAGACAGGATCTTTGTCCTTTTTGGGTCAGAGGATTCATACAGATAAGAAGTCTCTAGTGGTTGCTGCTCTGCTTCTCTAATCTTTCAGCTTTCACCCCCAATATCTGACTCTTGTTTTTTATTGATGAGATTAATTAGGATCATGCTTCAGGAAGGCACTCCCTTTGATAGAGGCACATGGGACTAGAAGTAATGCCAAACAGCTTCTCTAGGATATACTTGATATTGATCTTGATCTTGAACACTAACTTACCTCCTGTGCCTCAGTTTACTAAGCTGAAAAATCAGAGATTAGAAATTCATGATCTTTAAATTTCTTCTCATATCTATAAATCTTTTTTCTTTGATTGTGTGAAGATTGGCCCTCATTTCAAGTCCTTAATAGGGTTATATAAAGGCGAATAAGTTGGTATTCCAGCAGGCTGCCACAGGGGCTAGGGCAGTTAATGGAAAAGAATCATAAAAGAGGATTAATTTTAAAGTCTGGATTTCCATCATGGCATCAACTTTTGACATGTGTATATGAACAGAGTGAAGCTACAGAGTTTGATTATGACCCAAGGTGTCTGGATCTCAGCCATTGACCACATTTAAAAGTAACTAAAATCCTAAATATCTACATATTTAAATGTCAAATGGCAAAACTAAACTAAGAGTAGATTTTAAAAAGTCTAGTAGTAGTATTTAATAAAATTCAATGCTAGTATTCCAGAGGTAAACTCATCTTTTTAACATGCATTTCCATTAAATTGAATCTATAGAAAAAATTCAATTAATTGTCATGGGTAAGTACTTAAAAGGGCAGTTTCCTCGATTTTTGTTACTTCTCTTTTTCCTGAACAATAATTAGTTTTTAAATAAAACTTCAATTGCTACTAAAGTTTACATTTATTCACTGACAGAAGGTGACATCTGGACTGAAAAAAACAAAACCCTGAGCAGGTTACATGCTTCGAAATACAGGCAAAGGAAGGCAGTCCCTCCAGAAACATTGTTCCTGAAGTTAAGACTGACAAAACACAGCATATAATAATACTGTGTTAAACAAAGCCCCTTAATGTATTACCTCTTTGTAAATCATCCTTAAAGAAGGTAAATAGTAAAATATTAGTAATTACTAATTAAATGACAGATAGTTTAATATTTCTCAATTATTTTCTTTTCTGATTGTATTGGAAAATGTTTGCAGAAAAGTTTCTGGACAGATAAGAGGTCTCTACAGACAATTTTCCTGATTTGAACATAGCCTGCTTTGACCACAAAGTGACATAAACATTGTGTCTTAAGTATATAAGTTTTTAAAATTGTGAGCCATTTTGTAAGAATACTGTGTCTTCTATGAAAGGAGGATGGTAGATATGTGTTTTTTTTTTCCCTTTTCTTTTATTTTACAATACGATTCAGTTCTACATATCAGCCACGGATTCCCTTGTTCTCCCCGCTCCTGTTCCCTCCCCTTCTCCCCAGCCCACCCTCCATTCCCACCACCTCCAGGGCAAAGCCTCCCCCAAGGACTGAGATCAACCTGGTAGACTCAATCCAGGCAGGTCCAGTCCCCTCCTCCCAGACTGAGACAAGCATCCCTGCATAAGCCCCAG
Source organism: Peromyscus leucopus (assembly GCF_004664715.2). Lineage (NCBI taxonomy): Eukaryota > Metazoa > Chordata > Mammalia > Rodentia > Cricetidae > Peromyscus > Peromyscus leucopus. Next base: position 14,033,025 of record NC_051064.1, on the reverse strand, counting down.
GTTTCAGACAGCCAGCTCATGCACTGAGGACAGGATCCAGTCCCACTGCCTGGATGCCTCCCAAACAGATCAAGCCAATCAACTGTCTCACCTATTCAGAGGGCCTGATCCAGTTGGGGGCCCCTCAGCCTTTGGTTCATAGTTATGTGTTTCCATTCTTTTGGCTATTTGTCCCTGTGCTTTATCCAACCTTGGTTTCAAAAATTCTCGCTCATATAAACCCTCCTCTTTCTCAATAATTGGACTTCCGGAGCTCCGCCCAGGGCCTAGCCGTGGATGTCTGCATCTAGATTCCTCAGTTGTTGGATGGGGTTTCTAGCACGACTATTAGGGTGTTTGGCCATCCCATCACCAGAGTAGGTTGGTTCTGGCTGTCTCTCGACTATTGCCAGCAGTCTATTGTGGGGATATCTTTGTAGATTTCTGTGGATCTCTCTAGAACTTTGTTTCTTCCTTTTCTCATGTGGTCTTCATTTACCATGGTCTCCTATTCCTTGTTCTCCCTCTCTGTTCTTGATCCAGCTGGGATCTCCCGCTCCCACAGGCTCTCTTTCCCTCGACCCTCGCTCTTCATTACTCCCACTTATGTCCAGGTTGTTCATGTAGATCTCACTCATTTCTCCATCATTGGGTGATTCCCCATGTCTTTCTTGGGGTCCTGTTTTCCAGGTAGCCTCACTGGTGATGTGAGTAGCAGTCCAGTCATCCTTGTTCCACATCTAGTATCCTCCTATGAGTGAGTACATACCATGTTTGTCTTTCTGAGTCTGGGTTACCTCACTCAGGATGATTTTTTCTAGATCCAATCCATTTGCATGCAAACCTCATGATTTCATTGTTTTTCTCTGCTGAGTAGTATTCCATTGTATATATGTGCCACAATTTATCCATTCTTCAGTTGAAGGGCATCTAGATTGTTTCCAGGTTTTGGCTATTACAAACAATGCTGATATGAACATAGCTAAGCAAGTGCTCTTGTGGTATGATTGAGCTTTCCTTGGGTATATGCCCAAGAGTGGTATAGCTAGGTCTTGGGGGAGATTGCTTCCCAATTTTCTAAGAAAGTACCATACTGATTTCTAAAGTGGTTGTACAAGCTTGCATTCCCACCAGCAGTGGAGGAGAGTTCCCCGAGTTCCATATCCTCTCCAGCATAAAGTGTCTTCAGTGTTTTTGATCTTAGCCATTCTGACAGGCATAAGGTGGTATCTCAGAGTTGTTTTGATTTGCATTTCCCTGATGATTAGGGATGTTGAGCAATTTCTTAAATATCTTTCAGCCATTTGAGTTTCCTCTGTTGAGAAAGAACTCTCTGTTTAGTTCTATAGCCCATTTCTTAACTGGACTGTTGGTTGTTTTGATGTCTAATTTCTCGAGTTCCTTATATATTCTGGATATCAGTCCTCTGTCAGATGTGGGGTTGGTGAAGACCTTTTAAGAACTTGTCATAGCAAGGTGATAAAAAATTGTGTGCAATTATACCAACTGGACTGTTAAAATAAGCAAAGTATTTACAGAGATACTTGAACAAATCTATGTAACTTAGATAATGTATTTCTGCTTCCGTACTAAAATGACGCCAAATGTGTAGAATTTTTCTGTGGCTAGGAATAAATGCTATATTTCATTTGGTATTCACCTTATACATTTCAAGCTATTGTCATATTTGCCAAGCTACCTATTTGAAAGTAATTTACTATGTTTTTATTTTATAAGGTAAGTAAGGTTTATTGAATTTAATTATGTTAAATATGATAATTATAAGTAAAACTTTTGATTTGTATATATCTAATAGTAATATTCAACAGATATTAGTAAACCAGAAAATTATTTTTAATTTAATATATTTGTCAAAAACAAACTCCCATGTTTATCTAGTGACTATAGTCATCACTAGGGATTTTAATTAAATTAGAGGAATGCATGTGATTATGGAAATATGATACTGTACTTTGGTTTTTACTAATGCCTTGTGGGAGAATAATTTTCCATGATTCTATCACAGTCTTGTATGCATTTCAAGGAAATAACAAACGCCTGTTTGTGTAGACTGTCTTTTTAATGATTTGATACTATAAACCACATTCATAGAAATAGAAAATTCCACATAATCCCAAACAGGTGTGTTTATTGTATGGGAATATAAAGATAATGTCTTCTGTCAGAATGATAGATGCAGTAATACTGTCTATAATAAAATACTTGAGCCTCCTTGGCTTAATTCCTCTCCTGTACCAATGCCAGTGCATGTACAGGTGATCTTATGGACTTGTGTCACTCCTGTAGGATTAGGATAATGGAATATTACATAAATTTACCACCCGAATACTGTATAACAGATTCTTGTATTTCTAATCCAAATGTCTCTGTCTTCTTTCAATTATCATGAAGCTAGGAGCATCCATGAGATTTGTTCACTTTCTCAGGTTCAAATGTGAATAATATTTTAGAAAGAAATCAACACTAGGTACTTTGTTTTATATTCCATGTACATTTAATTTTAGCTTATAATAAGTCTCTGGATTTTTCAACACATGTTTGAGTCAGATATTAACTGATTTAGGAAGAACTTCACCACAGTGTATCTATCAATGTCCTCGCAGAAGTAGCAGAGAAGAACCTGATCCCAAATAGTTTTTCTCAAGTGCCAGCAGATTAACCTTCAAACTCTCCTAATAATCACTAGATTAAATATCATGGAAAACTCTACTATGGTCAATGTGTAAAGATTTGAAAAAAATTGAGAAAAATGAAAGAGTAAATACTATAAAAATATCCAATACTTTTCTTTGATAGCTTTATGTGACAACACATTTAGAACTATCTTTCCTTTATGGGAGCAGCAGGATATTTCATTATATGTGTGAACCATAACTAATACAATCATTCCTCTAGTGATATGCACATTAAATTGCTGAGCCAATGAGTATAAACATTTACAAATTTAGTGTACATTGATAAATTATTTTCTCTTTAAAAGTGAACCAATTTATACATTACAAGCAATAGCAAGAGTCTCTCTTTATCACCATCTTCCATTATCATGAATAGGCATCATTAAACTTCAATCCTTGTCAATATGATGTATGGATAATTTCCTCCAATGGTTTTAATTTATAGTGGAAGAATTATGAGACTTCTAAGTTATGCTTTGATGTGCAATAAATTATCTAAACCTTAGCAGCTAAAAATAACCAACATTAACATCTCACAGTTTCTGTGGAAGCAGGTGGTGGGAAGTAGATACAGCTGATGTGAAGCTTCTTCATCAGTTTCTTTCTCTCTGATCAAGGGCCTGCAGTAATGTTAGACTCCACCAGGGTAGGGTCATCCTGCAAACTCACTTATGTGCTTTCTGGCAACCATTGTTCTAGGCCAAACAAACCAATACATTGTCAATTCAAGTTTATTCATGGTGTGGCAGCTGGTGAGCCACAGGATGGTGAGCCAGACGAAATTATAGAGATGAAGCCAAAACCTTTCTGTAATTTAAATGTGGAGGTAAAACTCATGATTTTTGACATTTTTAATGTGATAGAAACTAGTAAGTTGATAAACCTATCTTAAAAGAAGGAGAAATAAGATGAGGATTACAACAGCCACCTCCAGACCTGTCTATCATATGAGGAGTGGAAGACATACTTACATATTTTCTTATGTGTTCATGATCACAAAGATGGTTTTTCAATTGCTATTTTTCTGGGTTTTTTAGCATTCAAAGTATTGGGTTTCATTATGACATTTCATATATGCTTTATTTTCCTTCCTTCCCATCTTTCCTATTTATGGTCTTCTTCCTCATTCCAATATTCCCTATAAAGCTTTCATGTCATACAAAGGCTGTTACCATCTTTGTTTCCTACCCATCCATTAAAGGCTCTGTATACTCTGTTATTGTTTCCTTTTGTGTTTCAGAGTTTCATGAACTGTACTCACATCAAAACACATTATATTTATACATATGCACATTAAAGTCTAGGCTCTCCATATGGGAGAAAACTTGGGGAATTAGTGTTTCTGCATCTACATTACTCTGTCCAACACAATAATTTCTTATTCTATACATTTTTTGCAACTATCATGATTTCATTTTCATAAAATGAAGAAAAGTCTATGTTGTATATGCACCATATTTTGTTTGTTCATCTGTTGATGGACATTTTGACTCATTCCATTTCCTGGCTGATACAAATACTGCTGTTACAAACATGATTCTTCAAATATCTCTGTGATAAGATTTAGAGTAATTTAAGTGTATACTCAGGAGTTACCAGTTGAGTCATATAGTAGTTCTGCTTTTAGTTTTATAAGAATCATACCCACTGATTTATGTTGTTTTACTAGTTAATAGTTGTGAGGAGGAAATGAAAACCTGAGTGAATATGTGTTATTGAGTAGACAAAGACATTTCAAGTGCCCCAATGCCTTAGACCCATGGAGTAGCAAAGTTATTCTTGGGAAAGACTGAGAGCTGTGTCAAATATTTTTGTGGTACAAGTATGAGTGTTTATGAACAATTAACCAGTGTATGCAATAATTAGCAAATGCATCTTTTGCCTCCCAATGACTGCACCTAAGGCTGCTCCCCCACAAAGACTTCCAAAGCAGACAAGCCAATCCCCTCTTCTTGTGCTGTACTTAAGAAAAGTGCAAACCTTCTTTCTTGTATAGTTGATGGTTTTCTCCAGAGTAGGTGGAGCCTACCCAGCTTTTCTGTGTTTGTGTCTCATTTCTTCACTGTCATTCTTATTTCATTCTTCACCACCACCTCAGATCAATCCCTAAATCTATGTAGGATATGGAAAATACCCAAAACAGGGTTTTCTATACCCAAATCCTTGCGAGTACTTGATGTTTGTTTTCTTGATATTAGCCATTCTGACCTGACTGAGATATATTATCAAATACTAATAAAGACTCTAAACCCTTTTAACCAAAGAAGGCTCTAAGGAAGAGCTATGTAGAAGCTATGGTCTTGCAACCCAAAGAAATCTCTAAGTAGATGGTATAGCATAACTCATGTGACATGAAAGAAAATGGGGGAGAGGAATACTGAGAATAACAGGTTTAAGCACGGATGGGACCAGTTTGTATGGAAGATGAGAGGGGGTAAGGTGTAGCTTAATCAAAACTACAGATGTCTGAAAAGCTTAATAGGAATTCACTTGATGCTTGAAAAGAGGTACTCTGCACGGGTGGATAATTGTGCTTTCAGAAGTCATGGTTTACTAGATGATAATCACACTGGCAAGAATGGGATTTCTCTACAAGTTATTAGTCAAGGAGACTCTGGAGGAAACCAAAACATGACAGGCTTTTACGATTGTTTTTGGTTATACACAATAACTAGATGGTAAGAACTTGTGGTCAAAAACCCACACACTTTGACTGAAGGATATAGATAAATCAATCTCAAACTGATCAAGAAACTCTACTATCTGGATAGCCTTCATGCCAGAAGGTTCTGTACAGACTGTTGAGGGAGAAAAGACACTGATGATATTACCCAGCACTGTACCCTGCATGGTACAATACTGACATGCCAGGTAAGGTGTGCTGCTGGTACAGTAGATGCATGACTATTATGGGTGCAATACACTACTTACTGATTAGATTTGAGGCCAGCACTATAGGAGCTATTTCATGTAAGTCAGGAGAAAATCCATTTCTTAGAGGTCATAGGTCTTACAGAAAACCAATTATTGTTTTTCTAAGTGATCTTCTTGTCAAACTGCCTTTTAAGTATTTGTATCTATAACTATAGATTTGTGCTTCTCTTGCTCTTGATCAGAGATTCTTTGGGGTAGGTAGAACTTAATTCAGAAATTTATTCTAATGAATCTGTTGTAAGTGCTTAGAATAAATTTCTGTAACTGCTCAGTAATAGATAGGACATCTAATTCATGCTGCCCCCTTTCCCAAAGGATCAAGAATCATCAGGTAAGAGGTGGAAGGAAGAATGTAAGAGCTGGAGGATAAGGAAGAATTCTATGAACATGTCTTCTGGGTGTGATGGGGTAAATGCAGATGAACTTCCAACAACTATGGTTATCCACATAGTATTGAACCAGTAGGATTCAAGCAAGAATGGAGAGTGGCTCTTGAAGTTCTAAGCTCAGCTGAGAAGCTACTTGCGGTTAGTGGCTTCCGAGGGAGGCAGAGTCATTTTTGATGTGGGTGTGGCCACTGACAGGTTGCCTATGCCTACATGGATGGTCTAACATAAATTCCCATTGTATTCAGTGGGTAATTACTTTTGTTTTTTAAAAACAGAAGAAGGTGAAGTTAGGAGAGATCTGGAAGGAGGTAGTGAGGATGGGTATGATTGAAATATATGGTACATTTATGAAACTTTCAAAGAACTTAAAAAAAAAAAAGCATCCTTATCGGTCAGCACATGGAGTTTAACTCAGTGGGTAAAGTACTTCTTGTGAAAACATGAGAACCTGAGCTTGTGTCTTCAGCACTCATGTAAGAAAGATGAGCTCAACGGTGCTTGCACCAACAAGTTCAGGATAAGAGGTGGCCACTGACCCCTTTGAAATGTAGAACTCTGGAAAAAATGTGTCATTTCAGCTACATCCTTGTCGTTGATTTCTAGTACTTAGTAATTGTGAACTCATGCAAGAGCCAGAGATGGTTATATCTCCTACTGTTTTTTCTTTGTATTTTTGTTGTTGTCTTGTACATATGTTTATACACACATGTTGTTTTACATTCTTTGGGAATTTCACACCAATCACACCCACTTCCCAGTCCCTCCATATTCTTCCCTCAACCCTGCAGCAGCCCCTCTAAAATGACTTCCCCCACAAAAACCAACTAAAAACAAAACTGTAGCTAGAGATTTCCTGCCTGGCCCACAGTCAGGACAAATCTCTGTCACCTGCCTGTCCCACAGCCACTCAGACCCAACCAAGTAAACACAGAGACTTATATTGCTTACATCTGTATGGCCGGGGCAGGCTTCTTGCTAACTGTTCTTATGTCTTAAATTAATCCATTTCTATAAATCTATACCTTGCCATGTGGCTTGTGGCTTCCAGGCATATTCACATGCTGCTTGTCATGGTGGTGGCTGGCAGTGTCTCTCTGCCTTCCTGTTCTCTCAATTCTCCTTTCTGTTAGTCCCGCCTATACTTTCTGCCTGGCCACTGACCAATCAGTGTTTTATTTATTGACCATCCCACAGCACAAAACAAAACAAACAAACAAGCAAAAACCTACCTCACTCCTCCATCTTTCCAACACCTCTTCAATCATCCTAGTGGCAATGGATGCTTCAGTGTGTCATGCAGTATTTTGTCCAATCAGTCCAATCACCCACAAAATGTTCATTACAATGAGTCTTTGGTCTGGCACACCATCATCACTGGACCCTCACCAAAACTCTTTGACATCATGATGTTGCCCCAAGTCATGGAGATCCTGTTGTTATTGTTCCACAGAACCAGTTTCTTCACGAAATCCAGCAGGTCATAGTTAGAGTAGATGTTAGGGTGGGCCAACTCTAGGGTGGGCCAACTCCAGTCTGCCTGGTAGCTGAGCTGGTCGATCAGAGACACTGGGACCACACCCTTCAGGCAAGGGGCAGAGCCAGCTCTAATAGGCCCATGTCATCAGAACCATCTCTCTCATGCCCATGGAGAGGGATGGGGCCATCTCTTCTGAGTATAGGGGCCCAACTTTCCCATGGGAGGTGGGTCCAGCTGTCCTGCTTCAGTGACCAGTGAGGGACAGGGCCAGCTATCCCAGGGCCAGTGAGGGGATGAAATGGCTCATCACAGCCCTTGAATTTCAACACACATGGTTCCTATGACTCCATGTGGCAACACAGAAAATGAATATCATCACAGATCCTAGCTGTAGCAGGACCATGGATCCAGATATGGCCCTTGGCAGAAACTCAAGCCAGATATCACCATGTCCCTGGTGGCAGCACAGGCCATCCAGATCAGTATGATCCTGGCTGCAGCAAGGCCCTCAGACACCAACATTGTCTCAGGAAGCTGCCCTGACCCAAGGCATCTGTACAGCTCTTGGTGGAAACAAAAACACTGGAAATCAACCCAGACTCTGGCTGCCTCTGGGCCATGGACCCAAACATGGCCCTCTGCAGCAGCCTGGGCCTGGACAACACCATTACTCATGTGGAAGTTCAGACCACCCAGATTAACATGGTCTACATGGCAGCATGACCCTTGGACACAAACATGACCACAGGATATGGTTTAGATGCTGGGCATCTGTGTTGCCTTGGGGTACCTCAGGCCATGGACATCAACACAGACCCCAGCCTTGGTAGGACAAGGGACTCAGACATGGTACCTTCAGCACCCTGGGCTCAGATGTCACCATGGGCCCAGGTTGTAGTACAGGCCACTTAGATTGGCATGGCTCCAGTGACAGTATTGCCCTAGGGACACCAACATGGCCCCCACTGGAGCATGACCCCCAGATCCCCACCTGGCCTCAGGTGATGGCCCAGACCCCAGGTATTTGAACAGTCTTCAGTAGTATCAGGATCTATGGATATCAACCCCGACCCTAGTTGCAATAGGCCCCTGGACACAGGCATGGCCCCATACTGGGTGTCACCATGGTCCTGGGTAGGTGGCAGCACAGCCCAAACAAATTAGCATGGTCCCAGAAATAGTGTGGCCCATGGGATGGAGCAGACACCAACATGAACTCTGCACAGCCTTCATTTGTTACTGAAGTCATAGACATCAAGGTAAACCCTGGCTGCTACAGAGCCACAGAGCCAGACAAGGCCCCAGGGAACAGCTCAGGCTCAAATGTCACCATGCTCCCCAGTGGCAGCACAGGCCACTCAGATGAGCATGGCCCTGGGGGAAGCATGGCCCTTGGACACCAAAATTGCTAGAGGTAGGAGTCCAGACCAGGGACATCTCCATGGCCTTGGTAGCAACATAAGTCACAGATGTCAGCACAGACCCTGGCTACAGTAGGACCATGGACACAGACATGGCCCTGAGCAGCATCTCAGGTCTGGACATCACCTAGTCCTGAGTGGCAAGCAGGTCTCCAGCATCAGCCCACTTCTGGTGAAGAGCCACCCTCGTCTCTTCAGATCTGTGTCTTACCATAGCACACGTACCATTCTGCCTCTCTTTCTCTCACATTTCTACATCATATACTGGCTTGTCATAATGGCACCCACCTGCCTGGTGGCTGCATAGCTGATTGGGCCTGTGGCTGCCTGCGGGCAGACCTGATCCTGAGGACCCATTTGCTTGTCTTTGCTTGCCTGGGCCACATCTTTGTTGTGTCTTATGCACCTGCTGTTTTCCATTTCTTTTCCCACCATTTTTGTCTATTTTTATTGTGTAATTACTCTTGCTAAGTGGACTCTTCTAGGGATTATGGTTGTTACAGCAATTTAGAGGGGGAAGATATAAATTTTTAAAGCCAGTGCAGTGTTGACTTGCTGAACTTTCCTTTGAACTTCACATGTATTCCTGAGAAAATGTATGTATAGTGGCACTAAGTCTTGGTTGGGAAAATATAGTTTAGAGGTTGATAGGTTGTAGGATGAAGGGACTAAAGTTTAAGTAATGAATAGTATGAACATAGGAAGGAAAGTATTGGGTTATAGATATGAGAATTTATAGAGAATGAGATAATATAAGTACAGAGAAAATATCATAAGTGTGGAAAAGAAAAAAAACAGTCATTATAGATTTTTCTGGTGAGATATAAGTTAAAATGCACACAAAAAGTCCAATAGTTGAAAGCCAAAATTGTAAATAAAATTAAAAAGCTATCTCAAAACATGAAAATAAGAGACTGTTGGGTGTCTAGCAATTAGAACATGGCTTTCTAAGATTAGGTTCTATGAGACCAAGGAGGGCCTACAAGTGAGTTGACCTTTGTAAAGACCTTGAGAATATAACAATCAGTCCCACTCCATCCTTTCCATGGCATGATATAGCTTACCTAAGTGGACAGAGAGCAGGGCTTCTCTGATAAATATATCCTAGTCTCAGCTCCGTGTGTCCATGCTATACTTCTCTTTCCAGTGCCTTCCCTACTGAAGTCTTAGGTAGTATTTGTTTTCATTTCCTCAGCCTGAATCTTGGCTGCCAAATTCATGTGGTTCCTTCTTGAAAGCATACATCCTCCGTAGTTCCATCTTTCTCCAACAATGAGAGCAGTGTGGTGCATCTGGAAGCTGGTGGGCGTGGCTGTGTATTGGTGCAGCAATTTCCACATAGATGTATTTCTGTTTCATTAGAATTTTCTCAGTTGTGGATAGAATGCATTGCATTTAATGTCATTTTTTTTCCATCCAGTTAAACAGATGATCTGCCATCAGATGTCATGACCAAGACACCCTATGACTATGGATATCATCTTAGATAATATTGTATGTCATCTTAACTTATTGCCACACTCAGGCTTTCCTGATTCTTAAAATGTTTTTAAAAATTTAAACTAAAAAGACTTCTGATATGATTTTATGGATTATTTCATATTTAACTACTGTCCCCAACAGAATTATTTTAATTGTATACAGAAGAAAATGGTATATTTCTGTTCTTATTTTATCTAAATGTTGAATAGTTTTACCAAAATAATAATTATTTATTTATTTTCATTGAAAACCGATTTTTTTTAGTGTCCTTTGCATTAAAGAAGGTTCTCAGTTTCAGGAGGGTCCCATTTATTGATTGTTGCTCTCAGTCTCTGTGCTACTGGTGTTATATTTTGGAAGTGTTTTCCTGTGCCTGTGCACTCAAAGCTACTTCCCACTTTCTCTTCTATCAGGTTCAGTGTAACCAGATTTAGGTTGAGGTCTTTAATCCACTTGGACTTGAGTTTCCTTCATGGTGATAGACATGGATCGATTTGCAATCTTCTACATGTTGACATCCAGTTATGCCAGCACCATTTGTTGAAGATGCTTTCTTTTTTCCATTGTAAAATTTTGGCCTCTTTGTCAAAAACCAGGAATTTATAGGTGTGTGAATTAATGTCATCATCTTAATTCCATTGGTCCACATGTCTGTTTTTATGCAAATAACAACCGTTTTTATTACTATGATTCTAAAGCCAGGGATGGTGATGCCTCCAGAAGTTCTTTTGTTGTACAGAATTGTTTTAGCTATCCTGGGTTTTTTGTTTTTCCATTTGAAGTTGAGTATTGTTCATTCCAAGTCTGTGAAGAATTGTGTTGGGATTTTGATGAGGATTGCATTGAATCTGTAGATTGCTTTTCATAAGACTGACATTTTTCTTATGTTGATCTTACCCATCCATGAGCATGGGAGATCTTTCAATTTTCTGATATCTTCTTCACTTTCTTTCTTCAAAGACTTAAAATTCTTGTCAAACAGGTTTTTCACTTGTTTGGTTAAAGTTAACACAAGATATTTTATATTATTTCTGGCTTTATAAAGGGTGATGTTTCTCTGACTTCTTTCTAGGCCCTGAGTTCAGGGATTTGATGGAGAAATTCCATTTAGGACTAAGTGTTCCAAGGTCTCTTACGCTGTACATAGTCAAGTTGTGGTTCTCTGTACTTGTTCCCATCATCTGCAGGAGGGTGAAGGCTAAGCAAAATACTGATCTATGCATATAGGAGAATGTTGTTATGAGTCTTTATTGCTGTGTTATTTTAGCAGAACAGTAGTATTTAGTTTTCTTCTAGACCCATGGCCTATCTAGTCGTTTGTTCCTGGCCACCTGAGCAGTACTGGGCATGGGTTTCAGCTCATGGATTTGGCCTTATGTCCAATCAGATAGTATTTGGATACACCCACAGCTTTTGTGGCAATGTTATATCAACTCATCTTATAGGCATTTCAACATTATAGGGCAAAGGTTTTGTATCTGAGTTGGTATTCATATTTCTCTTATGGTAACATGCAGAATACTTACTGACTAGTGATCTAGCTCTAGGTAGTTAATACCTTGACTTGTCTATGTTCAATGAGTTATGTAGGTATTGTCTTCAGCCTTATCATCAGTTTGTGGAGAGCAAAAAATAGCCTTGTCAATAGTTGCTTGTTCAGAGATTTTCATGTGGCACCTTTGGCCAACAGCTCAATTATGTGTAATCAATTCCTGGCAGTAAAGGTTTCACTTGGTGGCAAGAGATGTCAATTTGGGCCTCTGTTTCCTTTATTAGTTATTGTGTTTATATTTCTTTCACATGTGTACATATTCTAAGAAGCTTCCATTGCATTAGGTTTCCTTGGGATCTTACAAATGATTCTTAATTTTAGTTGTCTCCATATTCCCTGTCTTACCTGTCTTATTCCTTCTCTTCCCCATTTGATCCTCCCCCAAATATTTATGACTTTTCTTTTTCTGATCTGACTTTAAATATATACATCTGGCATTTTAAATCATGATGTTAAATTTTTGTTTGTTTGTTGGTTTTTTGGGGTTTTTTTGGTTTGTTTTTTTAGAGACAGGGTTTCTCTGTGTGGCTTTGCGCCTTTCCTGGAGCTCACTTGGTAGCCCAGGCTGGCCTCGAACTCACAGAGATCCGCCTGCCTCTGCCTCCAGAGTGCTGGGATTAAAGGCGAGTGCCACAAATGCACGGCAAATTTTTTTTTAAAAGGTGCTTCTGAATGGCCTGTAATCACTTAATATGATAAAGTGTTTTAACAGATTAAAAATAAAGTACATTTTCAGTGGTTTGAAAAAGATAACTGACAGTAGACATCAGTAAACAATTAGGAAAAATTGAAAAGAAAATGAAATAATGTTTATGTTACCATGTCTTTTATATCTTGAAATCTTGAGAAATTATAATCCGACTTACACAGCATAACTTTTATTTGCTGAATGAAGCAGTATTTTTAGCCTACCACCAATCACCCAGGTTTGTCACTAAAAAAAAATTTACCTCAAATTTGATGTTTATTCCCCAAAGTGAATTATACATCTATATTCTCTTACCTAATCTTTCAAGAACCAAGTGCATGTGAGATGATTGGATATATCACTGTAGCAATTATCAACTGCTGACATGTCATGAGGATACTTGGTGGCTTTTTGCATTTCTATTAGGTGCCAGTTACCTAAATAATCCTTGGAAATGCATTCTACTACCTTAGGTTCCTCAATTTTTTCACCACATCACTTTGTTTATCTGAAAAATTGTCATTCAGTAAAGTGAGTTCCATTTCTTCTACAGTCACATGATAGATTAATGATGGCATAATAGGTGTTATGATTTCTTGTCTTGTTCTGAGATGTGGTTCATTTATCCTGTTTTAATGACATACTTCTCAGTAGCTATTATGCCTTGCTATCTTTTGTACTACTAGAGAAGAATACATGATTGGATAATTTAAGATGAAATTTATTTTGTCTGTGTTCTGGAGACTGGAAAGTCCAGGTTCATGTTCCTGGCATCTGGCCAGAATCACCTTGCGGAAGTATTCTGTTATGGAAGGTAGAAAAGCAATGACGTACACTCATTTTTTTACAATGAATTTGTATCACACTCATGGTCTAATGACTTTGAAAAATATCAGTCATCAGTACTGTTACAATCATAAGTATACTTTCACAATATTTATGCACGAGGCAAACATTTATATGACAGAATTTGTTCTCAGTTGCCTCTGAAAATGAAAGATGGAAGTTCTGTTATTTGGATAAGTATCCTTTTTTTTTTTATGCACACCTTGATTTCTTTCAGTTAGATAGTTATACCAGTTTATCTTACTTATTTGTGATCAGAGTACATTTTGTAATTTCATGATGTTATTTAGAGTTTCACATAGTGTGTTGTATTTGGTGCACACAGAATATTTGTTCACTAACCTGTATCATAAAGCAAATATTTGGTACATATTGTTTATGGTTAAAAATTACCTTTCCATCTTAAACAGACATGATGTTTCCTAATGTCAGACCTTTTTTGATTGCTTCATGATCTAACTGACAATACTGTGACAAAAATAATCATTTATAGTTGTATTTGATAATGAGATATTAATTTAATTGTAGCTGAAAACTGATTGGTTTTCTGGTTTCATATACTTCCTGCTTAATGTAATTGTATTAGTAGCTAAAGGGCTATAGACTATTACATACTTATCACCCTTAACTTTAATACCATTGTGTTTCTTTATTTATTCTTGTTCCCTAAAAATGAAATTTATAATATAGATTAAATTATGCTTCAGCAATGATAACATCATGAAACATTTTTGGTGAAAATATTCTGGTTAATCAATTGAAATTTATTAATAATCTAAAACAGGGTCATAAAAAATCTACTTAACTAAAACTTTAACAAATTCTGTCTTTTCCCAAATTTCATGAGTCCATCCATGCTGTGATTTTTTATATGAACAATTGTAGAAATTACACATACACTGTTCATTTATAAAAATGTAGAGAATATAGGAAGTAAATAAGAAAATGAAAATGAACTGAGTAATGTTTCATTGTTTTTTTCTAGATGTGTTTATTTACATACAGTTGAAATGAATAACTCACACACAGACTTTCATTTAACAGCGTGCAATGATCATTATTTTGTCGGTCTTGTGTCACACCAGTTGCTTTTGTCAATCACAGTTCATAAAACCCAAATCCAATGGGTCATAAGACTGACAAGTAGTGTATTTATTTACTTTTATTAATTCCTGGTTTGTGACAACTTCAGTTCTTTCCAAATATTTATTATGCTGAGAAAATCTTGAAGAGAATTTATGTGTCTAATTCTATACACACAGAGAAGCACATACTCTACCATTCCTGGTATTTCATACTTCCGTGTTTCTTCTTGTTCCAGTGTTTATCTATATTAAACAGTATCTCATGTCCTTCAATGTACCACCACAGTTTCTAGTCACATTACCACCAGAATTATCTTTTTAACAAGCTTTATTTGTATAATGTAATCCCCAGTTTAATATTTTTTAAAAAATAAAATGTAGTTAAATCAACTTTTCCTTTTCTTCCCCTCAACCAGTTACATGTGTCTGTCTCACTCTCTCTCTCTCTCTAATTCATTGCTTCTTTTACTTTAATGTTATTATTATATTTATGTATAAGTGCATAAGTGTATAAATGCAAAGTGATCAGTACATTAAGTGTTGCATGTATGTATATAATTTCAGGGTTGACTACTTGGCATCAAATAACCAATTAGGGGACTCTTCCTTAGGGAAAGACTATTTCTTCTACTCTCAACATCCCTTAGGTTCCTATAGTTCTTTGTCTAGGTGTGGGGTCCCATGAGAGGTTTCCCTTTCATGTTACCATATCTGTTGATGTTATCCTTTTTTGGGTTCTTGTTTAGGCAGGCATTTTGTTGAGGCATCATGTGTGTAGCTACCCTGTCATAGGAGACTACCTCACAGCAGATATCCTGGTCTTCTGGCTGTTACAACCTTCCTGACCCCCTAGTCTGTGTTGCATCCCGGGCCTTATGCGCAGAAGTAGTGCTGTAGAAATAAATATCCATTGGTACAGGGCATGCAACTCAGGTACTTTGAAAGATCAGGAAGTGCCGATAACCACTGAGTAATCTCTCCAGACCCAAGTTTAATGATTTTTCAGTGGATATCTATTGTCAACTTGCTTGTTTAAAATATCAAAGCATCATTCTACCTTTTACATTCAGCCTCCTCCCAGTTATGCTGACTTGATTTTTACGTGCAGGCTTACCTTATTTACAGATTCTCAGAGAAAATTCTAGAGATTGTATGCATGAAAGAACTCATTCCTTGCTAAATACTATTGAAATTCCAAATCTTTTTCCAATGGCAATAAATATAGATAACTTTATGATGATGCAGAATTTGAGTCTCATTTAGCCATAAGCTTAAATTGTTTCATTTTAAATAGGCATGGTTTGGTTGATTTGAGCATCTCACAAAATATGTGAGAAGGAAGAGTTTTTTTTTTTTTTTTTTTTTTTTTTTTTTATAAAAAACTACTACCCAGGGGAAGTATTTCATATTATCTTTTACATGGAGAAGCTGAAACTAAGGTGCAGAGCAGTCAACTCACTTTTCATACTGCTTAGCTATGCATTCTCTTTCCATGGAAAGCAGTAAATATTGATTATAGGTTAAAGACAATTAAAATAATGGACCTGTTGCTGGCAGTCATGCCAGATAGTTCTTGGCACTGACAACATTTACCACATAAGCAATGACTGTCAAATTTAATGAGCAAACACATTTTCCAGGAAAAAGCATTTAATATTCGTTTGCCAAGCACTGTCTATATTCAAACGGTGGGTTAACACTTTTTAAAAAGTAAAGACACAATGTGGAAAATGTTGATTTTAAAAGAAGAAAAATGAAGTCTTTGGAAAACTCATTTACATTTAAAACTTTTTCACTGAGTGATAAAAATGAAGCCTCTCATGTTCTGTAAGAGGAGTGGTACTTTAAATTCCATCAAAAACTGCATGATGAAGGAGGTCATAGGCCCTAGGGGATGAACTTACCATTGTTGTTTATACAAATTTTCATGGTGCCATTGCCTCCTAAACGTTTATGTTTATAACCCATACACAAAGTCTGCTCTTGACCTCAATTAGAGAAGTCTCTCTTTGCAATAAATGGTGGTTAGTGCAGAGACCTAGGTCTTCAAGATACCAAAAGCAACTACTCATTGAGTGCTAAGCCCTACGTAGGGCATTTATACTATTCTCTATAATTCTCAGAGAATATTTTACAAAGGTAGGTAGAAATAATGTTGGAGCTCAAGGATATGGTAAAGGGCTGTGAAATCCTATCTTCTAAGCATGACACAACCAGCACAGTCATTATCCCACAGTGGCAGTGTGTGACTGCCTGCATGCAATAAACCTCCATGAGATTGGGTCATCAACAGTCACTCATGGGTAGAGAAATGCCTATAGGAACATACCTTCCCCTGCTCAACTATTGGCTAGTGATGGATTCTAGGGGAGGGCAGTCCTTGTCTTCAGTTGTGTACCGCCAAGGAGCCTGCTAGGCTGCAGTGGATACTTCCAACCCATGTTCCTTAATAACTTCATTGGGCCTCAAAACAAGCAAACAAACAAATGTCAAAATAATAAGGAACAAAAGCCATGAATCTGGGGAGGGAACTTTAGGGAAGAGGGGGGGATGGATGGAAGTGACAATGATATTAGAAAGGGAGAAGGACTATAATAATCACAAATCCTTGACACATGTATAAAATTGTCAAAGCACAAACTCAATAAAAGCAATGTCAGGTATAATTGAGGCCCATACCATAAGAGGGAGACCATGCCTGGCACTGCCTGTTCATCAACAAGAGATTGGATATCACAGAGACCTAGGGTAGAACCAAACATGAATGTAAAAAAAAATACTCCAAATGATACTATGATAACTCATATATCAGTGCCTTGTCTAGTTATCACTAAAGGGGCTTCCTCCTGCAGCAGATGAGAGTGGATATAAAGACCAACAGACAGACATTATGCAGACAGATTCTAAATTGGAGGTCTCCATTGTGTCTCTCTCCTTGAGCTCAGGGAACCCAGTAGAAAGGGAAAGAAGAAAGATTCTAGGAGTCAAAGGGGATGGAGAACACCAGGAGAACATGGCCCAGCAAATCAACTCATTGACTCCTGAGACTGAAACAGTAAGCATGGAGCTTCTATGGGTCTGCACTAGGTCCTCTACATATATGTTGTTGCTGTTAGCTTGGTGACTTTGTGCTATTCCTAACAATGGGAGCAGATGTATCTCTGACTCTTTTGCCTGCTCTTAGCACTCTTTATCTCCTGTTGGGTTGTCTTGTCAAGCCTGGATATGAGGACTTTTACCTTGTTTTATTGTATCTTGTTTTATTCTGTTTGGTTATTATCTCTTGGAGGTCTCTCCTTTTCTGAAGACAAAAGAGGGTGTTGGATCTGGTGGAAAGCAGAGGTAAGAGGAGCTGGAAAGAGTAGAGGGAGGGGAAGCTGTGGTTGGAATATATTACATGAGAGAAGAATCTATTTTCAATTTAAAAATAATTTTAAAAGCCTCTGTTTATTTCTCTAACTAAGGCGTTTTCACTACTATATTTATATAGCCCATCCTGAAGTTTTAAAAATAACCTCTTTACCTTAACTTACTGGATGCATAGTTGCTAGAAAAAGAGGTGGATGGTTCACAATTCATGTAAGTATTAACATGGCCTCAGAGCGGATCCTATTACCATAAAATACTTCTTATTACCACCTGGGAAAAAATCAAAAGCAATTACATAAGGAAACACTCAGGTACTGCAAAGTTAGAAGAAAAGCCATTGCCTGATTAGTGATACTGGACAAGGACAATTAACATAGGGCATTGTAAACATTTGACTGATTATAATACCATTCGGAACATTCTTCAAATATGTGCTAAGGGTAACTTCAGATTTGAGGGAGATAGTTTTATTTATTTCTGAGGAATGTGATTCCTGTAACAATGGACAGATAATTTTCATCAACAATGTTTCATATTATTATGCATTTTAAATAAAAATTATTGAACTTAATTTTGCTTAATCTGCACATCATTTAAAACACAGAACTTATCTGATCGCTGTAAACCTTGGCCCTTCAATCCCTCTGCCATATTTCCAGTTCAGTCCTCACTGCTCAGTGACAATAAAAAGTCTTAGGAGCCAAATTCCTTATCTTCAGTTTTTGCACTCCAATCAACTGCCTAGTTTACAGCTAGAATCAAATCTCTAAAACTTTCATTAATTTAAATATACTCAATCCTTAAAATTCAACAGGGGCATCCTTTTTACCCTAAATATCTTCATTACTGATCAAATCAATGTTGTGCTCTCTAAGACCTTTGCAGATCTAACCTGATTCACTCACGCAGACCATGTCTCAAATTCATTACCCGTGCTACATCTCCGTGAAGTCAGCTGTACTTCCTGCATTCTGTTCTCTCAACATTTTCCTACCTTATGCCATTTCATAGCATTTATTCAATTCTACAGTTTTCTGTGTATTTTAATATTTTTTTGGATTCACTGACCACGGTTTTATTTTACTCTGTGGGAAAATTCTATGGTAATTTCCAGTTAAAGTTTGTTATTTCCTTTAAATAATTCCGTAATTTACTATCTCAGTCCAGCATACTTGTTAGGAACATTCAGTAGTTCATTTGAGGTTATGAGCTTAAATGATCAGTGATGAGAAAGGTACGACAAGTCCAAAAATGTTGAAAATGTGCACACAGGAGTTTTCAGGATGAAAGGAACCTCTGCCTCATTGTAACAGGATGCAAGCATTGCTTTCAGGACTAACATCACCATGCAGGTGAGGGATTGTGGGAGGTGGGGCAAAGGAATGTGAGAGGGAGGTACATTTCCCAACGTAAAACATGGAAAGTAACAAAATGAGCATCTAACTGTGAACCAGACTCTCCAGCTTTCATGAAAAATAGATTTATTTGTTTAGTTCTGTAAACTTACACATGTTGGTCCCATGCTTGCTGTTTTAGTCTCTGTGAGTTCAGACATATTTTATTTTGTTATGTTTTGTTGTTTTTAAAAAAGTTATAATAAGATAAAATGAAATATGTTTATCAGAAAAAGATAAATCAGACATTTAATTAAGTAAGTTATTTATAGCTCTTATATCATTATTTTTCCAAAGGTAAGAGAGCACTAGTCAAATATGTTTAACTATAAATATCAAAAACAAACAAACAAACAAACAAACAAACAAATGACGTGACAATGGTAATGAGAAAATGCTAATAGTCATCTTGCTTCTCTTAACTAATAGAATCTAGGTGAAGACTGAATCTGTTTGTAGGAACATTCAATAGAGTAACAATAATAAAGCTGGGAATAGCATCATGGTAGTACAGAACTCTCTACAATTTAGTACTATTGGATAACTATTCCCTCCATATTAAAGCATTCCTAAAAGGCAAGGTAGCTAGTTCTTGAAAATCATAAAACGTTGCAAGACTATATGGAAAAGGATGCAAGATTCCTAAGATCCCTTCCTGAAATTATAGAAGCAATAAAATGTTGCCTCAAAAAGGATACTTTTAGAGATGCAGCTGCAATGAGTCCTCCATGCTGTGTTTGGTGAAGGTGCAGCGTCCTGGATGACCTATGACTCTATTCATAACATATTGACTTGGTTCCTAGAGGTAAGGTTAATAAATTCACTATTCCACAAACTACACTTGCAAAGAATTTCTTCTTTGGCTTGTTGTTGGTGAATGATCTGGGAATAATTGATAGCTCATCGTGTCTTCCAGGGCAAGGGTAACTAGTACAAATATTGTAGTGTCTCTCTCTATTGCGATATTTAATTTACATGCATTCATTCCTTTTTTAGAGCTTGTGTTGTGCTGCATCAAAGCTTTTTTATATATATATTTGTCCCAATATAGTGCTGTAGTACTATCCTTCTCTGTGTGCATTTCCAAACTCTATTTATATGTATGACTCAGTTGAAATTTTACATTTTTCATAGGCCCTTTCTTGACTAAGTTCTGTTGAAATGCTTTCTCGTAGCTCTGAACCACAGAACAACTGCATTTTGTGGCCTTCTTAACTATAGACCAACAAAAGTAATATTCAACCTTTTACAATTCTGATAGCCTTGGTCTAGAGGCAAGCTCAACTGTATATTAAAAGAGGTGATTCTGTAAATAACTCTCTTATAGTTGCACACTACTAAAACCATGTATATAATCATTGTTAGTTTAAAGATATTCCTTATCATTGTAGTATATTTGGTAAAATCACTGCCTAGGCTGCTGTACACAGGACAAGTGAAATATTTTTTCCTACTCTGAACTACTGTAGGATGATATATCTTTTCATCAAGGGTTCCTATTAATTGTAGGTCTACAAGTACTAGATGAGTGTTCCATGACTTGTAAATTGAAAAGTTCTAAGTGAATATGTCAAAAATGTATTTAGTAACACATATCAACATAGCAAGTTTCACTTCTTCAAATAATTCTATGAATGAAACCATTCTTGGAAATAGTCACCCCATGAACAGTCGTATAAATAACTATTTTCAAAGAAATTCTCTTATAGCACTGAGCAGATTATTAAACATAGAACAGAGAGCAGATGCCCTTCCTCTAAATATTAGTCAATTGACTGGTTTGCTGAATTGGGATGAGTGTTGAATTGAAATCCAAAAAGGTTACTTGTGACTCACCATGATGGATGGGATTTTGGTGTGAACAGTATCATAACAAATATCCTTCGGGCCTTTTAGTGCTTCAGTGAATCCCAAAGCTAAAACTAGATGTTATTTTCCATTATGTGTCACATGTCACAGCTGGCTGTACTCCTAAGAAAGCTGAGAAATTAGAGCTAAGTTTTCTCTTAGGAATGTCCAGAAGTAGCCAAGGTTGATATGTGGAAACCTTCCAATTTTTTCTTGCAGTTAGAAATCAAGCAAACCTAAGCAGTCCATTGGGGGCTAAAAAGTATAAGAAGAAAGAAAACTGCCAGATGACTATATCAGAACACTTTTTAGGCCTGGTAAGTACTTAAGGAGTAGAGTAAATGAAAACTGTGCCTTATTTTTTTGAAAGCAAAGAACACTGAGCTTTTGCTAAGGAAAAAACTAGTGGGAATAGAAAGAATAAGCAGATGCCTGGAAAAGTTACACATTATCTGTCAGAAAGTCGAAGGCACATCAGTCTTTAGTAAAATAAGCTTTCTCTTTATTTGCTCCATATAGCTACACCTTATTTTATACTTATATTTGACAATTCCTCTGGTTGTATAAATTTTTATTTGATCAATGCTAAGAGACCACACTTAGGTTGTGGATGGGCTCCTATTTTCACTATAAGCTCTTGCTCAGAGCAAGTGCACCCAAGAAATATCCTGACGTAAACATTGATTCATATACTTGTACTTATAGTAATAAAAACTCCATATATGGTCATCACTCTATCTCCATTTATCTCAAATTATCTCTGTGCCAGTCTTTACTGCAAACTTAAAAGTTGACAGTATTACAGTGACTCTATCATCCTCTTCCACCCCATATATTTTCTATTCCTGTGAGTTTCCAGTGTTACTTTGTAATGATGTAAAACTTCTGGAGAAAGCAGCAATGCCACAAAACATAAAGAGTTGGAAATTTCAGCATTCAGACTCTTCTTCCTAAAGTACATGTTGGCAGAACAGTCAGTTTCCCGTAGGAGGAAATTGTTCCATGTCCTAATTGCTCTGAGAAATAATCAAGTTTGCATTTCCATGTTGAATATTAAATACATCACACTCTCTGGGATGTCTTGTGTTACAGGTATCTTCACTTAAGTCAGTGTTCTCCAAATTTACGTGAACACATAATTATTTTATTGCACATAAAACTTATTGTCTTCTTACTAATCTAGTGCTTTCAGGGACACTGTTTGAATTTATCTTTAATATTTATGCTAGTTGTTTTTCCTAAAATGCAAATTTAATCTCATCTTTGCTTGGAATATATCACTAGCTTCCTATTATTTTCAGAAGGATAAAATCTTACTTTCTTAGCTAAGGCATTAATATATAGTTATTACCTGTGCACCTTTTCTGCCATCATACAATCAAAATTATACCTATGCTGAAGGCAGAGATTTCTGGCCATTCTGTCTACTATCTTCTACTTATGTCATAATACTTTTTTAAAAATCTTCCTTGGAATTAATATATTTTTTCCTTCTAAACAAGAAAAACAATATGAAACTTCTGTTTATTCTCAAACTCTACTGGCAACAGTGTATTTCAGAAATTCTTTCCTGATTTTTCTCACCAGTCACAGCTTCTTGGGTCTTTATTGTGTAACTGACTGACATACAGGAAAAAGAAAACTCCTCAGAGCCTTACAGTATGTCTTTTTCCCTCTACTTCTCAGTCTTCCATATGAGGTCATTTACTTTGTCTGCTCATTGTTGGCATAGAACATCTACATTTCTTGTTTTTCCCACAACTGACTTATGGTTAACATTTTAATAAAGATCTTTTTCCCCCTTCTTCCTTTCCTCTTCTATTACTTCAGTTTCAGTGAATAGAATATCACATCCCAAGATACACAAGCCAAACATCTGGAAGCCCTGATCCCCATTTGTCTTTCCCTTCCCTCCCATTAGTCAAATCTTCCAGACATAATCTTTGGCCTAACTAGAATAGTAATCTCTTAAGTGCACTTTTTCCTTTCTCCAATTTCTTCTCCAAATAGGAACCACAGTAATTATTTAAAACCATTCCTAATTTATAATTGTTACAATCATTTCTATTTGCTCTAAATTCAAAGTCTAAATTGTTTACTTCACTGGTGAGTTTTATTTCAACATAAGCAAAAGTCATTTGGGGAGAGGTAATCAACTATAAAAAGCTCTTGTCAGATTGGCCTGTGTACACACCTGTGGTGTATTTTTTTAGTGATTGATGGGGAGGAGCACAGAAGAATGTGGGTGTTGCCATGCTTGGGCAGGTGGTCCTTGGGTGTGTAAGAAAACAGGCTGAGCATGCCTGGAGAAGAAAGCCAGTAAATAGTGTGTTTCTGTTACATTTGCCTCAGCTCCTGCTTTCAGGTTCCTGCTATGAAAAAACAAACAAACAAACAAACAAAACAAAACAACAACAACAGCAAATCAGAAAATACACTGGGTATGGAGATATATGCCTGTAATTCCATCACTTCAGGAGTGGAAGCAATGCAAAGTCACCTTTGACTATCTAAAGAATTTGAGGCAAACCAGGGCTATCTGAGACCCTATCTCAAAACATCTAAATCCTGAAAGAAAAACAAAATGACAGAAAGAAAATGCACACATGTATAGCAGTTTGTAGTGAGGTAGAGCAAAGCTAAGAAACACAGGGATTTTAAATGTGTGTGTGTGTGTGTGTGTGTGTGTGTGTGTGTTATATGTTCACATTCACACGCATATATTGTCAATAACATTTAACAAAAATTATTTCTGAAGACTAAGTTATAATCTTTAAAAAAACTAATTTCAAGTTATTAAATATCACAGAATTTTATGATTAATATAAAAACGCAAAATTTAACTATTTACCTCTATCCTAAAAGAAGGTATTTGTACCATATTTGATATATGCCTTTAAAATAAATCAGTTCTCAGTGGTACTACTATGTCTCTGTGCTCTCCTTTTTAATGTCCTCTCAACTTAGGACTATAAAAAGTAAAACAATTCTATTTTCAAGTATATTCCTCATAGCTTCCGTTCTTACAAGGAAGTAGAGAAGAAATCAAATATCGACACTTTTAACAAGGTATTTAAGGAAAAGAGCTGTTACTGTTTCTGATAAAATTACTTTTTTTACCTACTAGGATTCCATGAAGCACCTTAAAAAATTGAAATCCCTCTTCTCATTGAGAAACTTACAGATAACCTTGAAGATGGCTCCTGACTAACTTTCATACATAAAAACATTTCTTAACAGCTTGGCATATATGAGCATATCATGTATACAGGCAAAGAATGAAAGAAAACATATGATAATTGAAAAAGATGTGATTAAAAAAAGAAAAGAAAACAGGCTGAGTATGCCTTGAGGAGAAAGTCAGTAATAGTACTTTTCTATGACATCTGCCTTAGCTCCTGCCTTTAGGCTCCTGCTTTTAGGTTCCTGCCTTTAGGTTGGGAATC
The DNA here is from genome assembly GCF_004664715.2 of Peromyscus leucopus. Taxonomy (NCBI): domain Eukaryota; kingdom Metazoa; phylum Chordata; class Mammalia; order Rodentia; family Cricetidae; genus Peromyscus; species Peromyscus leucopus. The sequence goes on along the minus strand of NC_051064.1, from coordinate 14,008,419 downwards.
CTTATCCCAACTTACCTTAGTGATTGAATATACCAAAATGAAATAAAATCTTACTTCTCAAAACCCTTTTGGCCATGGTGTTTTACCACAGAAATGGAGACCCCAATAAGATAATTACATAGACCAAAAGACCTGCCTTTTAAAAAAAATCTATTAATATCTATATTCATCTCATCCCATTTCTCAGTTTCTATGTTTGGCTCTTTATACTTTTGCTAGTACACTAAGCCATGCTTTTCTTCTCCTAACATGGAACCTGTGATTATCATTTTACTTCTGCTTAGAACACTTTTATTAATTTAGAAAATTCTCCAAATTTATTATTGTTTTTTTGTTATCTCAACAGAGTGTAAGTTATGCTTGCTTCTGTATTATTCCTGTACATGTCATTATGGTAGTTGCAGAGCTAAGAAAGTATTATAATATATACTTTTGTTTTAATTATGTTACTGACTAAAACCCTCAAATGTAATTTGAGTGAATTAATAGATATTTTGTTGTGATTTTGCAGTCACTATGGTACTAAAATTATCTACCTTCTTAATGGATATTTGCAATTTTATGAGGGAATATATTCTTTTCTCTTGCTCTTCTACTTGAGTTCCATTGCTGTGATAAACAGCATGACCAAAAGCAACTTGGAGAAGGAAAGGTTTATTTCAGCTTACAGTTGGGAAGCTAACATCAGTTTGCTGTGGGGTGGTCTGTATGTCAAATTGCTCTGGTTGGTCAATAAATAAAACACTGATTGGCCAGTGGCTAGGCAGGAAGTATAGGCAGGACTAACAGAGAGGAGAAAAAAAAGAACAGAAAGGCGGAAGGAGACAATGTCAGCCATTGCCATGACAAGCAGCATGTGAAGATGCTGGTAAGCCATGAGCCACATGGCAAGGTATAGATTTATGGAAATGGATTAATTTAAGCTATAAGAACAGTTAGCAAGAAGCCTGCCACAGCCATACAGTTTGTAAGCAATATAAGTTTCTGTGTTTACTTGGTTGGGTCTGAGAGGCTATGGGACTGGCGGGTGACAAAGATTTGTCCTGACATCAGTTCAAACCAGAGAGAAACCTAGAAGCAGATACTGAAACAAAGACTATAGGGAAATGGAGTTGACTGGCTTGCTCCCCATGGCTTGCTCAGGCTGATCTCTTGTACCACCCAGGACCACCTGTCCAATGGTGATACCATTTCTAGTAACCTGGCTTTTTCCACATCTACCATTAAGTAAGAAAATATGTTGGAATATTACTTTCACTTTGTAAATATGTATTATATTTGTTTATGTTGCAGAATATTATTTAACTATGTAAAGATGTCTTGCATTTGTTTATGCTGCATAGTCTCTTTGTCTATACCCACCTTCCCTGTTTCTATGGATTGTAGTTAATTATCATTGCTTAACAGATAATATCTACTTATAAGTGAATGCATACCATATTTGTCTTTATGGCTCTGGGATACCTCACACAGGATGATTTTTTTCTAGTTATATCCATTAACCTGCAAATTTCATAATGTCATTCTTTATTAAAGACTGAGTTATACTCCATTTTGCACTACATTTTCATTATCCATTCTTCTGTCACAGAACATTTAGCTTGTTTCTAGCTTCCTCTACTATGAATAGAGCAGCAGTGAACAAATGGTTGAGCAAATGTCTCTATGATAGGATAAAGTGTCCTTTGGATATATGCCTAAGAGTGGTATTGCTGAATCTTGTGGTAGATTGATTCCAATTTTCTTAAGTAACTGATACACAAATTTCCATAGTAATTGCAGGAGTTTGCAATCTGGTGAGCAATGTATGAGTGTTTCTTTTACTCCACATTCTTGCCAGCACAAGCTATCACATGTTTTGTTGAACTTGGCCATTTGAGAGGTATTAGATGAAACTTCAAAGTACCATTTATTGCAATTCCTTGATGGATAAGGATGTTGAACATCTCTTTTAAGTGTTTCTTTGCCATTTGAGTTTCCTCTATTGAGAATTCTCTGTTTATGCCTGTATTCCAGTTTTCCAGTGGGCTATTTATTTTCTTGATATCTATTTTTTGAGTTACTTATATATTCATCAGCCTTCTATTGGATGTGTAACTGTTAAACATCTTTTCCCATTCTGTAGGCTGACACTTTATTCAAATGTCAATGTACTTTGCATCCAGGATCTGCTTATTAGCCTCATGAGGTCTCATTTATTAATTGTTGCTCTTATATCCCATGCTAACAACTTTATTCTCACAAAGTATTTTCCAGTACCAATTAGTTCAAAGCTCCCTGGTTTCTCTTCTGTCAGGTTCATTTTATATTGAGGTATTTGACACATTTGGAGTTGAGTTTTGCTCAGGAAGATAAGAACGGATCTATTTGAATTCTTCTACATGTAGCCATTCAGTTTTACCAGCATCATTTGTTGAAGATGCTGTCTCTTTTCCAATGGGTTTCAAAAATTAGATATCCATATATATGTGGATTTACATCTGGATCTTCAACACAATTCCATTGATCAACACATCTATTTTTATGCCAATAACATATTTTTATTACTACAGCCTTGTGTACAGTTTGAAATTATGGATATGATACTTCCTCAAATTATTTTATAATTCAAGATTGTTGTAGCTACTCTGGGCTTTCCTATGAAGCTATAAGCTATTCTTTCAAATATCTGTGAAGAATTGCATTAGAACTTTGATAGGGCTTGTACTGAACTTATAGATTGCTTTTGGTATCATGGTCTTTTTATTATACTAATCCTTGTAGTACAAGAGCAAGGGAGACTTTTCCATGTTCTGATATTCTCTTCAATTTATTTCCTCAAAGATTTGAAATTTTTTGTCATACAGGTCTTTCACTTGCTTGGTTAGAATTATCTCCAATATATTTTACATTATTTGAGGCTATCATGAAGGTGGTGTTTCTTGATTTCTTTAGCAGTCCATTTGTTATTTGTATATAGGAGGGTTACTGACTTCTATGAGCAAATTTGTATCCAGCTATTTTGCTAATTTGTTTTATCAGATGTAGGGTTTCCTGCTGGAGCTTTTGTGGCCACTTGTTTATAATATCATATCATCTGCAAATAATGATGTTTTGATTTCTTACTTCTCAATTTGTGTCCCTTTTATTTCCTTCAGTTGTTTTATTGTTCTAACTAAAACTTGAAGTGCTATATTGAATAGCTATGAAAATAATAGACAACCTTTCTCTCAGTTTAAATTGGTGTTGGCTATGGGATTGCTGTAAACTGTAGCTGGAGAGCTTTTCTTTCCGGGTCCCACCAAATCCTGCCAGTCCTGGAGCCCATTTATAAAATAAACACACAGACGCTTACATTATTTAAACTGCTTGGTCATTAGCTCAGGCCTATCATTGTCTAGCTCTTACTTTTGCATTTAGACCATTTTTATTAATCTATACTTTGCCACGTGGCTCATTGGCTTAATGTTGTTTCTTATTTAATAAGACAGTTGGTTACTTCCACAGTCAACTGCATTTATTATGTTGAGATATGTCCCTTGTATCCCCAATCTCTCCAGGACTTTTATCATGAGGGAGTGTTTTATTTGGTCAAAGGTCGTTTCTGTCTGTTTTTGAGATGACCACCTGTTTTACGTCTTTCCGTTTCTTTATACAGCAGACTGAATTTATTAATTTACTTGTGTTTCACCATGACTGCATCTCTAGGATAAAGCCTTCTTCATCATGCTTGATGATCTTTTTGGTGTGTTTTTGGATTTGGCTTTCAAGTATTTTATTGTGCATTTTTGCATCCATGTTCTGAAGAGAAATTGGTCTGTAATTCTATTTCTTTGTTGGGTCTTTATGCAGCTTGGGCTTCAGGGTAACTGTGTCCTCTTAAAATAAATTATGTTTCAATTTTGTGGAATAATTTAAGAAGTGTTAACATTAACTCTCCTTTGAAAATCTGGTAGAATTCTGTGCTTAAGTCATCTGGCCCTGGGCTTTTTTGGCTGGTATATTTTTGATGACTGTTTCTGTTGCACTATCAATTATAGGTTTCTTTAAGTTGCTTATTTGATCTTGATTTAACTTTTATAAGTAGTATGTATCAAGAAAATTATCCATTCGTTTTAGATTTTCCAATATGGTAAAACTCAGGTTTATAAACTATGTTCTTATGATTCTTTGGATTTCCTCAGTATCTGTTGTTAGGTTCCCCTTTTCATTTCTAATTTTGTTAATTTGTAAAATCTCTCTCCATCTTTTAGTTAATTTGGATAAGTTTTTTTTTTCCTGTTGATTTTTTGAAAGACCTAATGATTTATTTCATTGTTTTTTGTATTTTGTATTTTTTTCTTTTTTATTGACTTCAGCCCTGAATTAGATTTTTTCTTGTCATCTATTCCTTTTGTGCATGATTTCTTCTTTTGTTGTGGTGCTTTCAGGTGTACTGTTAAGTTGCTGCTCTGAGACCTCTCCAGTTATATTTTTTCTTATGTAGGCACCTATTTCTATGAACTTGCCTCTTAGAATAGCCTTTATTGTGTCCCATAAGTTGGGGAATGTTGTGTATTCATTTTCAATCAATTCTAGAAAGTCTTTAATTTTGATCTTCACCCAATTTTCATTCAGTAAATGGTGTTTATTTTCCATGAGTTTATAAGCTTTCTGTTGTTTCTGTTGTTGACAACCAGCTTGAATGCATGGTTGTCAAATAGGAGGCTGGGTGTTATTTGGATTTTCTTGTATATGTTGAGACTCACTTTGTGTTCAAGTGTGTTATCAATACAGGGAAAAGTTCCATGAGGCCCTGAGAAGAAGATATGTTCTTTTGTGTTTGAGTGAAATGTTATGTCCATTTGGTTTATAACATCTGTTAGCTCTTACGTTTCTCCTTTCAGTTTTTGTCTCGATGACCTGTATATTGGTGAAAATTGGGAACTTAAGCTTCCAATTACCAGTGTGTGAGGGTCCATAAGTGTTAAGCTGTAGTAGTATTTCTTTTACAAACTTGGGTGCCTTTGTGTATGGGGCATAGATGTTATGAATTGAAATATCCTTTTGGTGGATTTTTCCTTTGATGTGCATGTAGTGCTCTTCCCTATCTCTTATTAGTTTTTCTATAAAGTCTATTTTATAAGATAGTAAAATAGCTACAATAGTTTGTTTCTGAGCTCCATTTGCTTAGAATATTGATTTTTCAACCTTTTACCTTAAAGTTATGCTTCTTGTTAGGATGTGTTTCTTGGATTATGCACAAAGGTGGATCCTGTTTTCACATCCATTGTGTTAGTATATTTTTTATTGGAGTATTGAGATCTTTGATGTTGAGAGATATCAATGACCAATTGCTGTGGGATGTTAATGTATGTCCTGTGGGAGCCCTTCTTGGGTTCCTTGTGGCGTTACCCAGCAGGTCCGTATAGAGGATGATTAGGACCATGGGCCTGAGTGCAGGTGTTTGAGATGGTCTGCACTTGGCTGTGCTGGGGGATGGTCTGTATGTCAAGTTGTTCTGATTGGTCAATAAATAAAACCTGATTGGCTGTGGCTAGGCAGGAAGGATAGGCGGGACTAACAGAGAGGAGAAATAAAAGGACAGGAAGGCAGAAGGACTGGCTGCAGCCGCCGCCATGACCAGAGACACTGCAGCCGCCGCCATGACCAGCAGCATGTGAAGATGCCGATAAGCCACCAGCAATGAGGCGAGGTATAGATTTGTAGAAATGCGTTACTTTAAGATATAAGAATAGTTAACAAGAAGCCTGCCACGGCCATACAGTTTGTAAGTCTCTGTGTTTACTTGGTTGGGTCTGAGCGGCTGTGGGACTGGCGGGTGACAGAGATTTGTCCTGACTGTGGGCAAGGCAGAAAAACTCTAGCTACAACCAATTATTGGTGATTTCTGTTTTTTTTTCTTGGTGTATGTGTATGAATACCTGCTTCTTTTCTTTGACTATGCTAGTCTAGGAAGCTTTAATAATTCCTGTATTTCCTTGGAATTAGTTCTTTATGTTAGAGTTTACGCTATAGCACCATTTATAGGGTGGGATTTGTAGATAGCTATTGCCTAAATTTAGTTTTATAATGGAATGTCTAATTTTCTCCATCTATGATGATTAAAAGTTTTTCAATGTATAGTAGTGTGGGCTGGCATTTGTAGTGTCTCAATGTCTGCAGTCCATCTCTTCAGGGCCTTCTGGCTTTTAGGATTTCCATTGAGAAGTCATATTTAATTTCAATAGGTCTGCCTTTATATGTTATTTGATCTTTTCCCCTTGCAGAATTTAATATTATTCCTTTGTTCTGTTTTCCTTATTATATGTTGAGGAAATTTTCTTTTCTGGCTCAGTTAATTTCATGGTCTGTATGCTTGTACTTTGAGTTCCTTTTTCTTGAGGGAAATTTTTCTGTAATTTTGTTGAAAATATTTTCTGTCCCCTTTATCCATGTTTCTTCTCATTGCTCTATTTGTACTATTCTTAGATTTGATCTTTTTATAATGTTTCAGAGTTCTTGGATTTTTTTCAGGACATTTATATATTTAATGTTTTAGTTAGGCAGTGTATCAGTTTCTTCTCTTGTGTCTGCAATGCCTGAGATTCTTTCTTCCATCTCTTGTTTTCCTTTGGTGAAGCTTGCCTCTGTAGTTCCTGTTTGAGCTCCTAAATTTTTCATATCCAGATTTCTCTCAATTTGGGTTTTCTCTATTGATTCTATTTTCTTTTTCTGGTCTGAAAGAGTTCTATTAATTTCCTTTTTTGTATGTTTGTGTTTTCATAAATTTCTTTAAGGGATTCATTCATTTTCTCTTTACATACCTCTGTCCCATTTATAAAGGCTGGGTTAAGGTCCTATTCTTGTGCTTCAGCTATGTTGACATAGTCAGGCATTTGCGATTAGGAAGAATGTAACTCTAGGTGCTGGTGTCTGTTAATTTTTTGTTGCAAGGATAGGGTAGGTGTGTTTCTTAGTTTCCTTTTCCTCTCTGGCTTTCAGGAGAGTGTGGTAGCTGTGTGCTGTCTGGTAGTAAAGTCTTCTGGGGACCTGCTAGGTATGGGCACAGGGTGCTCCATATAAAAAGTGTCTCTGGGTATTAGGATCTGAAACTTAGGAAAGGGGATGGACTGGATGTGATGGAGGGGCCTCACAAGAGGGAGGAAAGAAGGGTGTTCCACCAGGATCTGCATAGTTAGTCCCCAGGGAATGGGGTTAGAGAGTGAGGAGTGTCCACAACACAAGGTCTACTACAAGAACTGGGGATGAGATGGGGGATTGGATTTGTAGGAATGGAGGTCGAGGTGAATACCTGTAGTCATCCCACTTCCCAACTCCAGGGGACACTTCTCAGAAACCCACAGGACCACTCTGTCACAGGAATAGGTAGTTTAATAGAAGAGTTTCATTGTTTTCTCCATTCCTCCAAATACAATGCCCCAGTCTCATCCCTACCTCTGCAGCAGATCACCAGCTGGAGCCTTTCTTCCTTCCTACCCCTACCTATCTCCAGTGGACTACACAGATCTTACCATTCTAACCTCCATTCTCTGAGATTTTGCTTTATTCCAGCCTCCAACTCCATGCATTCCCTGGGCACCCATAGTCCACTCCTGCCAGTGTAGCAGGTAGATTTCCTCAGTCTTAAATCCCATTTTCGAGCTAGTTGTAAAGCTATCAGTCACAAAGCCAAATGATTAGATCTTCAATTCTGTGAGCCACAATTTACCAGCCTTCAGGTTTAAATTTTAAAATCAATTGTTTATAAGCTATTGTTCGTTATTTAAAAAAATGTTGAATTCTACTTACTTTTCTCATTTTATATGTGTGAATACCAAAAGTAGACAAAGCAGCTCTGGAGATTTTTCTTGATTTTTATGTGTAAACAGAAATGAATTTACTGCTGTATTATCCATAGGCATGAGTGTATGTTTTAGATATTGAGGCATCTGAAAAAGAAGGTAAACCAGAAGAAAAATACATAATGGTACAGAAAGCCCCTCAAAGGTTAAAGTATTTCACACTCTATCAGCACTGCAATGTGGCAACCAACATGATTCCCTAGGTCAGTGAGTCACTGGACATTCATAATTCCCAGCATCCTTCATGTCAGCAGTCCTTCAAAGGGCTGTTAATTGAAAATCCTAACAATGAAATTTCACTCTCTACTTAAACAAAATGAAACATAAGACCTAACTTTATATGTGAGAACAAGTCTTCATTGTAATAAAAAGTAACTTAAAGCATAATAGTTTTAAAAACAAAATGAACATGCTTTATAATAATTCTTCCCCATTGTAGATTAAGATATGTATACTAATATGGCTAATCTTTACAAGTAAACAACAGAAAGATGAAAAATGATGGCATAAGAAAGATTAAGGAAGAAATAATGGAGAAGTTTTCTCAAAGGACAGCAGGTCTTGGAGAATATTGACAATGAACTTACGGACTCTGACTACTTTTCCATCTTCCCAGTTTTCTTTATCCCCAAATCAACTGCATGTGTGGCATCTGGGATTTTACAGAGATAATCAACTGACTAACCATGAGTATATATTAATACTAATACATCAGTACTGACATCTCTGTACATATAGTTTGTGCCTTGTTAATTGCTTTGTAAGTAAAAATGAACAACTCTTGATATTTTAAATAAAAATAATTGTTTCATAATAGATAGCTATCATGCAGTACCCTTTATTCACCTAAAATTATTATTTCTTAGAGATCTATTCTAATAAAATCATTATTTAAGGTGGTCTAAATCACTTTACATTTCTAAATATTCAGAAAAAAATAAGTTAAAAAATATACCTGCTTTACATGTAGTGGATGCTTTCTGTGACACCCAATGCAATTATGTGTTAAAAGAAATAGTTGACACAGGCCTAAGCCAGATGGGGTCCTGTGTTGAGAGAGGAAGTATCACAAGTCTCTGACCCTAACCCAGAAGTTACTTCTGACGGATAATTATTTGCAAGAAAATGATTTTCTCTCATACAGTCACAACATGTTATACAAACTACATGTAAAGGCAGGCTGATGCCTAGCAGTAGATGGTTAACACAAAATGAAATCAGTGGTATTTAGGGAGTTTAAAAAAAAAACTACAGAACTTTTTCTTATTTAATAGGTTATGGGTTCCGTTTTTTGTGTGTATTTTCTGTTTATACAAATATGCATGTTTCAGAGTCTGTATGTTTCTTTGGCTCATCTTTCTGTTTTTTTAAAAATTATGTTACATTTGTTTTTATTTTATACTATTTTATTATAGTTTAGATGACATGTTATATTCTAATAAGAGATAGAAACAAGAAAGGGTGTGAATTTGAGTATGTAGGAGGGGAAACCATAATCAAAACATATTATTTGGGAAAAAACTGTTTTCAATAAAAAAAGCAATAGTTGAATATATTACATTAGGTCTTCATTGCAATATTTCATCTGAGTAATAATATTCCTGTTGTATTACTTAGAATCCATGAATAATAAAGGTGTAAAAAGATGTGAATTATTGAAATTATGGATACAGAGTGGTTGTATTTAACAAATAAGTAAATAGAACATCAGAAAATCTTTCATTAAAATAATGTGTATGATAAGCCTTTCCATCCAAGCAACATTAGTGAAAAAAAAGAAAGAAATGTACGCAAAGGGTTGTATAATAAAAGAAACAGCAGAAGTGAGATGTTTGGGCAGTGTGATTTTTCACAATTTGATCAAGACAAATTTAGTTATATCCACTATTAAACAAGGTAGAGGAAGAGAAACTGAAATCTAATGAAGGATTTTGATGCTGTATGAAGATATTAAATTATTGGATAGGTGAGCCTACCTTGAGAAACAAAGGAACTGTATGTAGGCCATGTTCCAAAGGGGGAGAGAGAGAGAGAGAGAGAGAGAGAGAGAGAGAGAGAGAGAGAGAGAGAGAGAGAGAGAGAGAGAGAGAGACTGTTCCTAGAGGATGAATTTAGGCTGAAGGAGAGAGACACTAGTGCTATTAAAACTTGTCAGCAAATGTTACCAATGTTTAGAGTTAGGGTTAGAGTGTTCTTCAGGTAGATGGGATTGGTACTAAAATTATTGTTTTCAGCTTGAAGATTCTCATTTCCATTCTGGAATATGGAACAAGTCTGAATTCTACAAATGTGAAGAAGAAGATTAACTCAACTATTGTCCCTGAAGCTATTCAAACAGCCCTCGAGGCACCATTTTAGAATGCAAAATATTAGTTTGAGTGTTCAATATGTAATTTCAATGAAATGCCTTTTAAACAAAAGAAAAATAAGACTTAGTTTGTTAAATAGAAATCCAATTACTACTGTAATCTCAAGTTTTAGAAAGGTTCACAGCATAAAGTCATGAAATAGGCCACTTAGAGAGAGCATGCAATTTCCCAAACTAGATACATTGAAGGTTTTTGCTTAAACTCTCTCATGTGTATCTCTGACCGATATCCTAAAATGGACAAAAATATCATTTTCAACTCTGTTCTATTTCTGTAATTATGTTTTTCTGGTATTAAGCTTATTTTATCCATTGAAGATGCTTTAATATTAGAACGAATGTGCCTGAGAGGTAGCCTTATCACTTACACTGAGCCTTTTCTGGACATAAATTCTAACTTTTAATGCCACTATGTGAATGGAAAAATACTCTAATAATTTTAGTAGAAAGGCAATATTTATAGCTAACAACACATATAAGAGACTTCAGTTTTTCTTTGCTGTTTTATTAAATGACTCATAGTGCAGTAATTTTCTGTGAACATTAAGTACATTTTGGTAATTCAAAAATACTTCTTACTCATTTTAATGATGAGTTTCTGAAGAAAGTTTATGAGAAACTAAGAAACAAAACAAAAATATTTCCAATTTAAATACCATCAGATGTTTTGGATTTAGTATCAAAGGAATCCCATAAGGTATTGTCATCAAGTACTAGAAAACAAAGAGGAATGGCAATGGCCTATAGAGTTTGGAAAAGCTGTTGGGATCTCCCTGGCCAACAACAGGTATCCCACATCTGGCACTGAAATTTTCTTCCTCTGTTTTTCATTGAAAATAGATTATTATCTCATATAATACATCCCAACAAGTTTCCCCTCCCTCCACTCCTCCCAGATCCCCCCACTTGCCCCAAGATCTACTGCCCCCTCTATTTCCTCTGCAGCAAAGAGTAGGCCTCTAAGAGACAACACCCAAGCAGGACAGAACAACATACAATAAGACATGGTGAAAGCTCTCCTATCTACACTCAACAACGCAAGCCAACAGGAGCAAAAGAATCTGAAGAGTAGGCAAGAGTCAAAGATACACCTGCTCCCACTGTTAGGAGTCCCACAAAAACACCAAGCTAACAGCCATAACATATATGCAGAGGACCTGGTGCAGACCCATGCAGGCCCCATGCTTGCCTCTTCAATCTCTTTGAGCCCATATGAGCCCTACTTATTTGACTTGGTGGGTCTTGTTCTCCTGATGTCCTCTATCCTCTCTCATTCCTACCATTTCCACACCCCCACTTCTGCAGGTTTCTCTCCTTATAACGTTTGGCTGTGGGTCTCTGCACTTGCTCCCAATCTGCTGCCCGAGGAATCCTCTTTGATAATGACTGGACAAGGCACTGATCTATGAGTGATAACTGAAAGGAGTTATCTCCAGTCAAACTACTTTTTGTTAAACATTATATTTTAATAAGATTACAAAACAGAAGTTTCCACATGGATTTCTCATATATCACAAGTTTTGGTTACTCCTTCCTCCTCTCATTGCTCTTCTCTGCCCTCTCACCTTCTGGCTTAGACTTTTCCATTTCCACCCAAAGTAAAACACGATGTTAAGCTTCATGAACTCACACACTTAAGTAATTTCAAGCTATTCCTTTATTTGTGAAACTTGATGTTAAATATGGTATGTAAGGCAAAAGAAAGGCTAGTGAAACTATGCTATCTCCTTGGCATTAGAAATAATAGCACCTAAAATATGACAAATGTGAGGGAATATTCAGCATTTGTTATGCCGCTGGTAAGACAGTTGCTGGGATTTGGAGCCAAAATCTTAATCCCTTTGTTCTAACTTACTGTCTTTTGACCTTTAAATCATATTGAAAGGCAACAAAAAATAATAGCAAAACTGTACGTGTGCTTAAAAACAGATAAGTATATTTATAAAAATATTGTCTGATTTTTTTTGTAGCTTACTTAAAGCAAGTCCATGGGAGTGAAACTGAAAACAGATAGAGAATGAAAATAATAAGCATGGTGTAGAATCAGGCTACTGGAGAAAAAAATGAGAATTAATGCTTAGCCCAAAATAAAACTAGTGAGAAAAATCCAATCTCAGAGTCAGCAAGCTGGAAGCAAGACTAGGCCTTAGGGCAGTAACAGAATAATTAATTGAAAATCTTCTAGAACTGGGCCAGCATGCACTCTATGTTCATAAAAAAACTGCTGAGATATTTGCTACAGGAAAAGCTTAGCAAACAATCTCAGTATTAAGTGCTGGATGGAGTTTACTTTCAAGGACCCTTAAAATGTGTGTCAGACGAGAAGGGGAATAAGAGGACAGTATAACATACTTCAAATCCACATAGTGAGACTGAGGAAGAGGAGTGGTAAGTGAGCATGTATGTGGTGGGGTTAATGCAACAGCAATATATACTAAACCACTTTGTCTCTAGGCAAGATGCTTACATAGTAAGTCAACCAGTGGAAAATTCGGTTTTGTGTGTTGTCTTAGTGTCCTTCCTGTTGCTAAGAAGACAAGTCATGGCCACTGCCCAACTCTTATAAAGGAGAGCATTTAATTGGGGCTGGCTTACATGTTCAGCGGTTTAGTTCATCACCATCATGATGGCACACCTCAGACTTGGTGCTGGAGATGGAACAGAGAATTCTACATCTGGATTGGCAGGTAGAAGGAAGAGATAGAAAGAGACCGGGCCTTATTTGAGCATTTGCAACTTCAAAGCCCAACCCTAGTGAAATATCTACTCAAAGAAGGCCAAGATGTCTGAGCACAGTGACTTGTCTCGCTTTTGCTCTCTGATTGTAGTTATAAGCTTTTGCCATCCAACTTCCTGTCTTGATAGACTGTGTCCTGGAACTGAGAGTCAAAATAAACTCTTCTTTCCTTAAGTTGCTTTTTTCAGGTATTTTGCCACAGTGACAAAGAAGTAACAAATTTTCTTTCATCTATCTGTCTCTCTATCTATCATCTACCTATCATCTATCTATTGACTATCATCTATTTATCTCTCAAATCTATTTATCTCTCTAATCTATGTGTACATCTATCTATCTGTCTGTTTGTCTAAATCTCTATCTCTGTATCCATCTATCAATAATCGTGTCTGTCTATCTACCTGTCAATTATCTTTTGTGCATTTCTATCCATCCCTCATTCATCTGTCTGTCTGAACATACATGTAATCACACGAGTTTTAACAGTAATTGACAAAGCACTATACATAATATTTATATATGCTTAGCATCTGAGAAATTGCTTATATAAATTGTTTATATAAATATATACAAACATATATATATATATATATATGAGATACACAAAAAATGAAGATTACAAAATATTTAGAGTATACAACATAATGAAAAACAAAGCATTTCAGAAAAACATACTCAATAAACGATTTCAAAATTGAGCTTATGTAAGAAAAAATAAAGCTATAGTTTTATTTAATTTTTATTTGAAAATATAACTTGGGAATTTTAAAGTCAAAAGAATTACTTCACAAATATGAGGAGACTTGCTTCTTTAGAAGAGAAGCCATCAGAGAATAACTATCATTTTTTGAATGTGTTTAAATTAAATCTAAAAGTAAATAGGAAAGGGAATAATTTCCATGGTAGAATGCTTGCCTAGCATGCATGAAACCCTGAGTTAAATCCCTACCACCAAGAGAAAAATTACAAATAATTAAATTACAGACTAAAAAGAGAATATGTTTGATAACTCAGTACTTTGGAACATATACATTTCTCTAAATTTAGCCTACTACATATAGCCAATTATTATTGCAGATATCTTAGAAGCGTTTTAAAATTTCTTTCTTTAATGTTAATTAATTTGATATTTAAGATAGCTTGCTCTATTTTAATTTACAATTTTTGATTATCAGGTGAACAACTTTTCATGCAAAACATTTGTGTACTTTAGTTCAAATATTGTTAAATAACCCATAAATACTTATTTTTATTATTGATTTGTTTAAATATTTACTAAAGAACTCTGTAACATATTTCAACAATACATTTCCAGGGTTTTACTTTCTTTTCTTCTTCCTTTTATGCATTTCTATTAAGGTATCTGAAATTTTTGAAGTTCAAATTGCCATGCATAGTATATCTTTGTAAGTCTAGCTCAATGCTTTTCTTTTCACAAATGATCATTTACATTTTCTATGATAATTTGATCCAAGCAAACAAAACTTCTAATTTTATTCATTTAAAATCATCAACTTTGGGGTGGATCGGATGTACCATCAAGCCTAACTAACAACCTTAATCCCTGGTTTAGAAAAAGTTGTCCTTTGACTTCCACAAGTCACTGTGTATTCCCCCAACCCCTGTAGACATTAAGTAAATCAATTAAAAAACATGAACAATGCTCTTTCTCATACTAGAAACATGAGGGTTTTTTTTTTTAAACACTTCATTTTCTGTCAAATTCTGTATCATAGGTTTTGGTGTTTTCATATCTTTAGCATTCCCTTCTTGTCTATAAAGCTGAAAAAGGAAGCTATCAACATGTGTCGATGTCACGCAGTAGTTACTCGACAGGTATGAACCCTTAACATGAATGTTAAGGCATCAGTGGGCTGAGCAGCTGAAATTTCTGTGCTTACTGTAATCACCGTGTAATCTATTGACTTCTGACTCACACACATAGCTCTCTAATGAAATGTGGTTTACTGGAAGTCTAAAGGAATGTCTCACCTGAATATGGGGATTGGTTTTCAAACATTTTTTTCTGGAGAGTAAAATATATGTTCTACAGGCTACTAATAAGTCAAAATAGACATCACATTTTCCACTGAAGTACATTAACAAGTGGCAGCCTTAAAGATTATTTAGATTAATTTTAAGTTTTGTCAATCAATTTTTAAACATTCACATAGAAAAACAGCAAAACCGGTTAATTTTGATACTCTACTGAACACTGAACTTTTAGCTTATGTTTGCTTCTTTGTGTTTATGTACAAACAGCTTGGGCCCTGGCAGTGGATGAGGATAGACACTGCACTACCCATCACCAAGATTTCTGGGAAATATTAAAAGAAGCTTCCAATTTTCCATTGAAAATATGAAAAGAAAGACTGACTCGGGAAGATCCCCAGGATTCCTTGCTTTGCTTGGTGCTTACATAGGTCTCCTCTGCAGTGTTGATTTACTACGTATGGACACACTCAACAGTGACAGCCGAGAGGAAGATGGTGCTATGCTGGAAAGACAAGAAGATTTGCTAATACCTGAAACTGTTTGGGCTTAGGCTGGAAAAATAACGGCTAAGAACAGGATAGTAGAGTTTCTACATCTACTTATAGACAAGCAATTAAGGTGTTGATCCCATTTTTAAGCCTCCAACAGACACTTGATGCAAATTTTTTTTTTAATTACATTTATCTATTTAGTGTTTGTGTGCACTTTTATGCTGCATGGGAGTCATTCTCTTCCTCCATCATAAGGTTACTGGAGTTTGAAGTCAAGTCATCAGACTTGGTGATAAGTGCCTTTACCCACCTGGCAATCTCACTCTCCACAAGTTGTTTTTAAATATAATATTATTCATGATCACATTGAGTGTTTTGGAAATAACTTGAGTATGATAAAAATTCTTATGTTTTATAGCAACAAATAAGTTTTTCAGGAACTTTCTTTAGTCCATAAAGAAAATACACAGATATTAAAATTTTTACTTATATCATTATGTACAGTCTCAATAGCTTTATGAATGATGAAAATAGTGGTAGATTTTACAAATTCTACTTTGTACATCAATTATTCTTATAACTATGATACTGTCACACAAATACAATATGACACAAATGTAATTTTAAATGTCCCAGTAGCCACACTAGAGATGTAAAAATTGAAATTAATATAGATTTATTTATTTTGTTTGCTTTTTACCTATGTGAATGTGCATCTACTATCTGTGCAGTTATGGATGATAATGAGTAACCATGTAGAAGATGGGAAAGGCAATAGCAAAAAGTACTTTTAACCACTTAGCTATCTTTCCAGGCCCCCAAAAAGATGAAATTAACTTAAGTAACTACATCTGTCCCACCATTTCAAAGCCTTTATGGTCTTAAATTAACATTTAATACACATAAGACCTTAAGCTGGGTACTTTTTACATTTGTTTGTGATTATTATTATTATTATTATTATTATTATTATTATTATTTTAAGATGGGGTTCTCAGAATTTGCTATATAGCCTAGGCCAACCTTGGTCTCAAAGAGATCTGTGTACCTCTGTCAACAGTGTGCTGGGACTAAAGACATGAGAAACCATGCTCAAGACTTTTATAGTCCTCTGTAACATGAATCCTAAATGGTTTTAATAATTAAATCAAACCTGGGCCAGGTATTAGGGTGAATGCTGGAAGATCAGAGAAGCAGAACAAGCCACAGCCACCTCACCTCTCCAGTTCCTCAGCTGATCCTGTTTCCTCAGACTGGAAGCTTCTGAGTCCTCATCCAGAATGGGTCTCAGCTGAACTGCTTCTCGAAAGCCTTAAAACTTAACCAGCTACAAAGTTTCTAGTTTCTGGTCTTCACGCATTATTTACCTTTCTGCTTGCTGCCATTACTCCCTGGGAGTAAAGGCTCACTTTCTGGGATTAAAGGTGTGAATCACCATGCTTGGCTGTATCCTTGAACACACAGAGATACAGATGGATCTCTGCCTCTGAAATGCTAGGATTAAAGGCATGAGTGCCACCATTTTCTAGCCTCTGTATCTAGTGGCTGTTCTGTTTTCTGACCCCAGATCAGTTTATTAGGGTGCACAATATTTTGGGGAACACAATACCACCACAGTTCTCTTGTTTGCCAATTATAGGTTCCAACCAAGTATCCTTAGTATTTCATATTTTAAGGTTTAGACAATTATTTTACAGTCATTTTATGGTCTGATTATCCTTATCCTTGACCTTGGTACATCGAATTTTACTAGTAACCTTAAATGTAGCACAAAAACTGTCTGGTTATTTTCATATTTTCCACTAAAAAAAAGCCAGAGAAATTCAAGCAACATTATAAGAGGATATTAAAGTATATACAGAAAATAAAAGAACATAATAAATTTGGGATAATGTATTTACATTTTATATATGAGAAAAGAAATATATTGAGGCCAATTCAAAATGAAATGAAAATGTTATTGACAATGCATTCATTTACCCATAATGAAGAACAATGTACTATAAATATTTTAACATTAAGATGATAATGAGGACAAAAACAAGAGCTTCACAAACATAAACACGATACTGTTTAGGAGAATATAAGAGCTATTACTAATGTCACATTTGCAAAATTAGAAGAGTTGGAGAGTTAGAAAAGGCATCACTATTAACGTTTGTGCACTGGCTTGTCACTCACCATTGAGATTAGGAAACAAATTGGATGTGCTTCAGAACTGTATGAGTACATATGGGGTCTTTTATAATTTCTGGCATGTCGGCTGTAAAGTTGTTTATTAATATCCGTTAAAGAAAACATAAGAAGAATTTTATTAGAGACAGACATGGACTGTCTTTAGACAACGTACAGATTTTAGCAGTTTATTAGTAACAAGGCTCTTGTAGTGTCCCTTCCATCTTATAAAACAGAGCAATGTGTCCTTTTATCATCAGTTAGACTGTCACTCATCTCTGCACCCCAGTCTAATGTGTTTTAGAACTGTCCTCAATTTTGTGCTGATCCTTCTAAAGAGTATGATGAGACTGTGTCTTTAAGATTCTCTAGACCTGTATGTTAAAATCAAAATTCCAGATCTTAGCATCTCTCTGCCTTCAAAACCATGTTTAATGAAATATTGCTGACGATTTTTGTTATCTTTTTCTTTGTATATGGTTTCCAATACATTATAGAACCTTTGGCAGATCCAGGGACTTGTAGATGCTGTTTCATTTGTCTGCAATGAACCATTTTCTTTCTTAAGTGCTTTGTCTTTTAAAGTGTTCCAACTCCAGATTCAAATTTTACCTACCCAATCAAACCACCCCAAATTCCTATTTGGGGATCTTCCTTCCTTTCTTCCTTCCTTCCTTCCTTCCTTCCTTCCTTCCTTCCTTCCTTCCTTCCTCTCTCTCTCTCTCTCTCTCTCTCTCTCTCTCTCTCTCTCTCTCTCTCTTTCTCTCTCTCTCTCTCTCTCTGTCTAAATTTTTAAGTTCTTATTCATCTTCTGGGAACTTCACACAGTGCACCCTGTCATGCTTGCTTCCCATTCCTCCAAGGTCAACCATTCCAATAATCTTTCATTCTATTGGGCATAATAAATTTAATTCAATAGTTATATACATTTTGATTGGCTTTGAAAGTTATAAATTTATAAACTCAAGTTCCATTTGCTTTTGGGATACCATCTTACAAGGATTCCAAATTGCAATAAGGCTCATTAAGGAAGGGAATGGCTCAGTTACCTTTAGCCTACTGGTTATGGATGGGTTAGAACTTCTGTTGGTATTTTCTGTGTCGAACACCCAGATTGCTAGCCCAGTGCCACTTTCAGATCTTTGGCATCAGTTAATTCTATAGCTTACACATGATTGAGCCTGTATGATAATGATTATTCAGAGTCAGGTAGTACCTGGGGGGTGCTCACCAACCTAAGACAGAGTGCCTGTGTGGCCTGGGCAGGCATCTCCATGATGGGTAAGGTGACCTGCTGACATCCCACACAACCTAATTCAGAAGCTCATTTTTTAGTAAAAGGAGGACCAGTAGGTCCCTGGCCCCTGTTTTGGGTAACTGTTGCCTTGCTTGCTAACCTGGACTTTGATATCCTCCCTATGTTAATTTCCTGCCGGGTTCCACCCCCCCTGAATGCTTTCCTTACCCTACTAAAAGAAGGAGGAGGAGGAGGAGGAGGAGGAGGAGGAGGAGGAGGAGAACAACAAGAACAAGAAGAAAATACAAGTCCCATTTGTGTACCAAATATACTCAGTCTAGATTCGAGATGGAGGTTGCTTCCTAGAGCAACTCTAAGGATCCTAAGAGAGCCATGAATCCAACAAGGAGAGATGAGGTGGATGAGGATGAGTCTAGAGAGTACTCAGTATCTCTCAGACAATGAAAATAAACAGCAGGTCTTATTGGAAGATTTTTTTTAAAGTGGTATTATGGAATAGGGAAAAAATGTCAGAGCAAGGCCATGAACATTGCTGAGAGAAGTGAAATTAAGGATGCAGCAGCAACAGGTATAAGAGTGATATAGGTATGATACCCACCCTTCAGTGGACACAGGAACTGTCTGTGATAAGTGGTGCTTGTCCTCAGTTCACCCAGAGACTAAGGTCAGAGGGTCCAGACAACAAATGGAGCCTCCACAGCCCTGTCTCCAGTCTGTAAGCATGATGATGGTCATACCCTGTGAGTGGCAGGATGACTGATGCCAGGGACAGAGAGGTGTGCAGTGACCTGGAGTTCTTCTCCCTGATCCCGTCTCCAAATGCCCCACCCAGCTGCAAGACCTAACTCTGGGCAACATTAGGATAGTCAAGATTGGTCTCAGTGATAGTCCAGTATTTATGGTGCTTCAGAAACCAGAAACCAGAAACCAGAACCAAACCAATGATTTGTTGTAATAAGCATTTGTGTGTAACACAGACTAATAGTAGTAGATTGTCCACTTGGCACTGTGACTTCCCTAGCTATAGGTTTTTGGTCTTGGTAATGGTGCTGAATATGCGTACCATTCCATGAAGTGGGCCCTAAACATAGTTAGAAAACATTTGATACTTCTATAATATTTGTGCCACAACTGCACTATTAGATATATCATTGTAGCATAATGGTTATTATAGCTCACAGCATTCACAGGTAGGTAATATGGATGATTACATTTCTCTGCCAGTAGAGTACATAACGCTATGAAAGATAGCTAGTGGCAGGAAGCTTCCAGATCTGTATCAGCTTATTTTCTCCACATTTTATGACTAAGATGTGTGACATCTTCAGCAATAGAGTCTTACAGTAAAATTCTGGAGGATAAACAGGAGGAATGGCGATAGCTTGACATACTTGAGGGTCTATGGGGCCCTAGCGGCCAAGAAGTCAAAAAGTGGTAAACCAATCCTGCTATTGGGTTAGTGGGCTTTTTGTTTATTGTTTATTGTTTGTTTTGTTTTGTTTTTCTAGCATGCAGTGTGTCATCATTTGTGTTCAGTCAGGTACATTCTGTTTCAGGTATACTTCCTTCCTCCGGGTACCCTTCATTTTCACAGGATGAAATAAATCTTTTAATAGACTTTGTAGTGCATGTCTGCCAATGACAAACTTTTCCACATTTAATGGTCTACTACATTTGTATTGTGCACATTTCAAAGTGTGTCTTCTATGAATATATAATTCTTGGTTTGGTTTAAAATAAATTCTCAAGGTATAATTCTAGTGACTTGCATTGGTTTAAGAAAAAATAGAACATCCAATGTTCATTGATCAATTTGTTGGGATGTTTTTCTCTTCTGAATTTTAAGCGTTTCTTTTCCTTTTTCTATCGAGAGTTTGACTACAATGTATCTAGTAATTGCTTCCTTTTCATCTATCCTCTTTGTACTTTATTGAGTTGCTTGAATCTATGGTTCCTACTTTTTATCAAGTACTGAACATAGCTCCCAATTAGTTACTCAATTGTATAATTTTTAACTATTTAATAAAAATGTAATAAAAATACATTTATTACATATCTTAACATTACCTTGTGGATTATGGTATTTTCTCCTCAGATAATCCAATCTCAGAACTCTTAAACCTGTAAATTTTGAATTTTTTAATATAGTTTTGGATAATTTTATTTCCACTACTAATTGTAGTAGTTCATTGATTCTAAAGGATTGTTATTTCAGAGTTTCTGTTTACTTATCTTTGTTTTATGGACAAGGTCTTGTTGTGTATCTTAGGCTAACCTGAAATAATCATTTCACTGTAAGTTTTAAGAGCTGGTATTACAACACTTTGACAGATGTCTCTTAAAGTTATGCTTAAGCTACTAGAACTTTATAAAACCGTTAAATAAATAGATATCACAGGGATTTGAAACAGAATTCTACAAAATTTCTGATAGCATTATATATCTTTACAAGGAAATAAAATATCTAAAATTCTATTATACTCTTCATATAGTAAATACAGAAAATATATATCAAATTATTTTATTCTTTGGGTAAACACAAAGGGAAATGGCAGCTACTAAATGTGTGTATTATCCTCTAAAGTTTATACAAGATTGCATCAAAGAAGAAATGCCCCCTCAAAGAAGACTAATAACTTCTCACATTAAACTCATTTGTCACACAGGGTTATGGCTTAGACTCTCATGTCAAATAAAGTCTTCATAGAATTAGGTTTAGTGAAAATACAACCTTATATTTTTTTCCTTGCTCCTCAGTCAGAGGGCTAGGAATTCACCACCTGGAATTTTTCCAAGTTCTACAACTTGACATTAACCTCAAGATTATTAGAGTGCCTGTCAGGCTTGCCACTGTGAGTAAATGCATTATTAGACTGTTCAGATAACAACAGTGATTTATTTGTTGGGAGGAAATACCACTGAGAAATATATCCTCTGTTACTTTCTATATTTGATTTTTGCATTTTCTTGGTGGCATCAATATCATATTATTTTATAATGGATTTATCAAACATAATACCAAAAAAGTTGTATCGTAGCACCAGATATATTTTAAAAACAAAGATTATGCACATCCAAATGAACAAAGTGAACAGTCACAGCATTAGCTTATTTATTTTGTAATTCTGGCATGACTGTATTCACATCTTTTTATTCTTGAATTATATATGCCTGAGAGGTTCTCAAATATGATGTGTTTTGTTCATCTTATACAGGTGGAAATATGAAATGAAAAGTTTGATTTGTATTTATAAGTATCTTGAAAATGTAGCAAAAAATTACTTGAGTACCTCTTTTGTTTGCTTTGTAAAGGCCCTTAAAGGACTATACTCTTTAAATGTTCCAGGAAAACTTAAAAAATATTTCTGTTAAAAAAATAAGACTTCAGCTTGTTTTAATAAATTGAAAATTATTTTACAAAGCATTTTGAAATTTCCTGAATCTTTATGTATTTTCAATTTTTGGATATATTATATCTGGTACAAGGGACTCTGCAAGGCATTTGGCTTTAAACATAAATTTTTACTGTACTTCATATTCTCAAATCATGATTTTACTTGCTTATTTTATCACTTTACACCCCCCCAAATATAAACATTATGAGACAAACACAGTTTAAAATTAATATTTGTTTACCAATATATTGGCTAGATGTTTTGCTTTTGTATAAACTCAAAGTTACCTGCTAAGTGAATTAAAAAAATAAAATGGTTTGTATTAATGTATTTTAAAGGGAATAAAATCTCTACCTTTTTATTAGGAGGGCAACTGTAGAATACTTCTTTGGTAACACATTTAAGTCCGTTAACTGTATTTTGATAAAATTTTATTAGATGATGAAGTAACTTGGAATGTTAAATGATTTCTGATGTAAGTAAAACTTGATTTAATTAAACTCCATTTTTATTCTTACTACGTACATTGCCTAGATGTTTCTGGTGATGATCAAAACAGTAAGTCATTAACATTTCATTTACAAAATATTATGTGACACACACCTTTAATCCCAGTACCAACCATAGAGACCTTGGAGGTCTGTATAGACAGGCAGTGATGAGGAAGTGAGGTAGCTGGACTAAGAGCCAATGAGAGAGCAGAACAGCAAGGCAATAAAAGCATGGATAGACAGGAAGTAACTCACTTCGGAAGCTGCGGAATGGTGAGGTAGGGTTAACTGGTGGCTATTCCTATTTCCCTGATCTCTAAGGCTTTCACCCTTCTCTCTCTCTCTCTCTCTCTCTCTCTCTCTCTCTCTCTCTCTCTCTCTCTCTCTCTCTCTCTGTATTTTAATACGACCGCTTAGAAATTTGTCTACAATTATGTGTTTATCATGTTGAATTTACTACAAAGCTGGGAAAAGTATAGACTTGGACATAGACCCAAAGGACACCCATTCCCCCCACAAGGACATTTACCCAACTATGTTTTTTTGTGATATTATTTATAACAGCCAGAAACTGGAAGTAACCTAGATGTCCCTCAACTGAAGAATGGATAGAGAAAATGTATTACATTTACACAATGGGTTATTACTCAGATGTTAACAAAATATAAAATTTTCAGGTAAATGGATAAACTAGAAAAGAAAATCATCCTGAGTGAGGTAACCCAAACCCAGAAAAACAAATATGGTATATATTCACTTTTAAAGGGATGTTAGCTGTTAAGTTAATGATAACCAATCCACATTCCAGAGATCTAAAGAGGTTGGGTAAAGAGCAGCACACTAAGGGGGAAACAAACTTTCCTGGGAAGGGGAAATAGAATAGATTTTTGTGGGTGGATTGAGGGCTGGTGGGGACAGGAAGGATGGGAGAAAGTGCTGGAAGAGACAGCTGTAATCGGAGAACATCAGGAGAGTGGTACAGAAACTCAGTGCAGTGGAAACTTCCTGGAATCTAGGAGGGTGACCTTAGTGGAACTCCTAGTAATGGAGGATATAGAGCCTAACTGGCAAACTTGGTAGCCATGCAAGGCTTTCAGTGATGGGACTGGGTTGCATTTGGTTGAGTTGTTGGCAGGGGCGGTCCTGTGGAGATCGCTAAACAACTGAGGCTAACGTTAGTACAGAAAGTTGCTCTCTGAAAATTGATAGTGGGGCATCATTGCTGAAGTCAACCTCTACATAGCTCACTGAACTGACAGGGGTCAGACAAGTGCCTGCATGGAGCCTGGGGCCTATGCTGGGATACTTTGCTCAGCCTTGGTGTAGGGAGTAGGGGACTGGACCTGCCTTGGCTGAGTCTGCCAGGCTGGGCTGACTCCCCAGGGGAGACCTTGCCTTGGAGGAGGTGGAAATGGGGGGTGGATTGGGGGAGAGGGCTGGGGGGTGGGAGGAGGGAGGACAGGGGAATCCGTGGCTGATATGTGAAATTAAGTTAATTATAAAATAAAAAAATATATTAAAAAGTCCATTTTTTAAAAAACGTTTTTAATTTTAATTTTAATTTTTTTGTTCTTCTTGGGTTTTTTTTTCCTGAAATTACAGTTTCATTAGAACATTGTTCCCTTCCCTTACCTCACTCAAAATTCTCCCACATACTTACTTCTTTCTTCTTAATTTCTATTGCATGTGTGTATGCATTTGTATATGCATACATATTACTAAATATAACCTGTTGAGTTTATATTTTGCTACTTGTATGTATACTATACCTTTTTTATGTGGATTTAAGGAAAAGAACATAGATCCTCATGCTTGTTTGGCTTGTTTGGATATTTTTTCTGTTTCTTCAATTTACTATATGAGAGGTGAGATTCTAAGCACCAGGCAAAGAAATAAAAAAAAAATCACACATTTGTTTTTAATAAGTTATTTAAAAGTATAGTGACAAAAGAAAACAAAATAATGCTGTTCACTGGACTAGTGAAAGCCCCTTTCCAAACACATAGGGACTAGCAAGTACCACCTAACAATACTTAATACCTCTGGATTCATATCCCTTTAATCCATCTTTCATATTAAAACTAAATATGGTCATAAAACCTATGGCATTGAATTCTCTACTGGATACTAGTACAGCAATGTAAGTTAAATAATTTAATCTAGGATCAAATTATGGCCTTCCCTCTGCTTTCTTCTCTGTTCTCCCTTCAAAATACTGTCTCTGACTCCTTTCCCTGCTTTTGGGACCCTTTGCCTCCAACTGAGTTGCCTTATTCAGCCTTGACATGAAGGCTTCTGCCTAGTTTTATAGTAACTTGTTACACCATGATTGGTTGATATTCCTGGGGCCTGCTCTGTTCTGAAAGGAAATGGAGGAATGGAGCTGGGGGAGAGGGGAAGTTGCTGCAGGGACTATGAGGAAAGGGGGGGGGATCAACTTCAGTGGGGATACAATTTATGAGAAAAAATTAAATATAAAAGAAAAATAAAAATTTAATTGAAAAAACTAGTTTCCTCTCTCTCCATTCCTCCCAGTTCCTCCACCTCCTGTCTCTTCCAAATACCCCCAACCTTTCCTCTTCAGAAAAGAGTAAGCCTCTAAGAGTAAGCCAAACAGGACAAAATAATATTCAATATGAACAAGGCACCTCATATCAAGACTGGACAACCCAATAGGAGTCCCAAGAGCAGGCAAAAGCTCCCAAGATATACCTGTTACCACTGTTAGGAGTCTCACAAAACACCAAGCTAACAGCAATAACATAGAGAACCTGCTAGCAAGGCATGTTAGATCTTGACTTTAATCTCTGCACTCGGGAGGTAGAGGCAGGCAGATCTCTGTGAGTTGAAGGCAGGGCTGGTCTACATAGTGAGTTCCAGGACAACCAGAATTACACAGAGAAACAATATCTCCAAAAATTAAACAGAATAGATCATCAAATTTGATACATTGTTTTCAGGATGGCTTTTGGGCTATAGAACACTGTAAGAAGGCAATGTAGAAATAATCTGATTATGATGTCCTTGAAAAGCTTAATCAGGGCTTGCTGACTACATTATGAGCATGTTGTTTGCAACAGATGGATTTTGGTTTCAGATCAGTTCCCCAATTCATGATATTTAGCATATTCCATAGTGTGTAGGTAAGACAGACTACCAGGCATAAATATAACATTCTGTAACTGGGAACTCTGAGGTGAAAGTTTACATATCTCATTACTAATGCCTTGAGTCATCCTCAGCTAATTCATAAATAATATATATCTCCTTGGAGGAACTAAAGACAAAAATGTTACAGTAAACTATAGATGATGTTATTAATCTATTACATAGTCATACCATAGTTATTACTGTAAAAACCTGAGTATACAGGCTTATTTATATCATAATTTACTTGTCATTTAGTCCAATGCAACATCACAAAGAAAGTATGTAATTATTGCTTAGCCTAATTGTATGTGATATTATACTGTGCCAACAATAGTTTCAAATGCTTCCCAAACAAATAAAATTCTATCCAAAAAATAGTCTACTAAGTATTTTATATTGATAAAATAAACTTCCTTGATATACATTTAGCTGATTTTTATATTAGGTAATATATATTTGCATTATAAGTGTATTGGTATGTTTACATTTTCATGCTAGAAGTACATTTTCAATGTGGTTTAAAAGGCTAATAATGACACTGAATATCCATTAATAGATTTAAACTCATCCTATTTGCAAATGAGACATTGAGACATATCTAAAAGGAATTTAAATTGCATTTATATATACTCAAATTTGAGAAATAAAGTAACTTGCATATGATAGATAAAGACATAAATTTCCCGTTATTAATCACATGTGTCTAGACTAGCAAAGAGAAAAGAAAATTTATGGTGTAGCAGCCCTTATATCAGCTCTAGAAGAAACAAGATGAAAGAAGATGTTCAACTTCCTATAGCAAAACAAACAACAATTTTGAAACATTTCTTAAACTACTCTGGAGGTGAGAATCAGCACTTTATAGATTTTTTCAATAGTATTCTTTCTTCTTAATAGATTTCCAAAAGACCATGACCTAATGAAATAGCTCAGAATAATTTCATATTTTTATCAAGTTTAATCTCATAAGTAGGGGATATGGTGGTAGTAGTTTATTTCTTTAATATTTTTTCTTTCCTTTTTTGCTAAGAAACGTTCTATTCATTTTACATTCCAACTACAGATCCCCTCCCCTTCCTTCTCCCACCCCACAGCCACCTCCCCTCCTAGCCCAAACTTCCATCTCCTCCCAGGCAAGGCCTCATGTGGGAAGTGAGCAGAGCCTGATACACTCATTTGAGGCATGTCCAAGCCCCCCTCCTGGACCAAGGCTGTGTAAGGTGTCCCACCATAGGCAGTGGGCTCCAAAAGGCCCGCTCATGCCCTAGGGATGGATTCTGATCCCATTGCCAGGGGCCTCCTTAAGCAGATTAAGGTACATAACTGTCTCACTTATGCAGAGGGCCTAGTCAATATCCATGGAGGCTCCACAGCTATTGGTCTACAGTTCATGAGTTCCCACTAGTTTGGTTTGGTTTTCTCTGTACATTTCCCCCATCATGATCTTGATGCCCCTTGCTCACAGAATCCCTCTTCTATCTCTTCGACTAGACTTCTGGAGCTCAGCCTGGTGCTTGGCTATAGATCTCTGCATCTGCTTCCATCAATTACTGGGTGAAAGCTCTATGATGATAGTTAAGTTATTCACCAGTCTGATTACCAGGTAGCCTACTTCAGGCACCCTCTCTGCTGTAGCTAATAGCCTAAGGTGGGGTCATTCTTTTGGATTTCTGGGAATTTCCCTAGAACGCGGCTTCTCCCTATCCCCATGGTGTCTCCCTCTAACATGATATCTCTTTCATTGCTCTTCCATTCTGTCCCTTTTCCAGCTCAACCTTCCCATCCCCTTATGTTCTCATCCACTACCCCCTACCCTCCATTGCCCACCTCACCCCCAGTCCACTCATGGAGATCTCATCGATTTCAGATTCCCAGAGAAATTCATGCATCTCTCTTAGGGTTCTACTTGTCAGCGAGCCTCTCTGGAGCTGTAGGTTTTTGACTGGTTATCCTTTGCCTTTCATCTAGTATCCACTTACAAGTGAGTACATAGCATGTTTGTCCTTCTGAGTCTGGGTTACCTCACTCAGGATGATATTTCCTAGTTCCATCCTTGCCTGCAAACCTCATGATATCATTGTTTTTACTGCTGAGTAGTATTTCATTGTGTATATGTGCCATATTTTCTTTATCCATTCTTCTGTTGAAAGGCAATTAGGTTGTTTCTAGGTTCTGACTATTACAAACTATGCTACTATGAACATAGTTTAGCATATGTCCTTGTGTTATGATTGAGCATTCTTTGAGTATAAGCCCAAGAGTGGTATTGTTGGGTCCTGAGGTAGATTGACTCCCAATTTTCTGAGAAACCACTATGGTGATATTTTATTTGTACTGAAATGTGATTTTAATTTTATGTTAATAAATAAAGTTGCCCTGGGGTCAGAGCTATTAGAGCCATAGCAAGAGCGTGGTGGTTAGAAGAGCTAGGTAGATTTCTGTGTGTTCAGGGATACAGCCAGTATTGGAGACATACGCCTTTAAGACCTGGAGGGCGGTACTTACAGGCAGTGATGAGGCAGTCATGTGGTTGGGTTTACAACCAATGAGAAGGCAGAACAGAAAGACTATTTAAACACAGACAAACAGGAAGTAGCTCTCTCTCGGGGAAGTTAGGAGCACTGCAGGAGGTAAGATTTTATTTCTGAGCTCTGACCTCTCGGCTTTCTCTTTTACATTGGCTCTGTGTTTCTTATTTTAATAAGATGATTGGTTACATCTACATCTGGCGCCCAACGTGGGGCACGAACCCACAACCCTGAGATTAAGAGTCTCATGCTCTGGGACAAGACAAAAGCCAAATTAATTAAGGGACTATTCTATTATTAATCTCAACTCTTTGATTCTATTCTGATTCTTTAAACTTTTCTTAAAGTATAAATTTTATATCAAAATTTACAAGATTAATATATATATATATATATATATATATACATACATTTTAAACTTTGTTAAGATATGAATGGTCATATAGAGTACTAACTAATTCTACAAAAAAGGCTTCTATTAGCTGCATATATATGTCTTTGTGTTCGAGTCTCTTATCAGTTTTCTGCAGGAAATCACGGCCAGGCCTAACATCAACTGAAGTCTCCAGAAAGAAGATGGGGCCCCACAACAACAACAATTCCACGTGGACAATAATAATATCACTGAACTGACAAACATCATCTACAGATCAGCTTTGAACTACAAGGTATTCACAGCAATTTTGAGATGACTAGCTGAGATGATCCAGTCTCAAAGACTACTTCAATAAGGATTTGAGATAAACCCTGAACTTTGGCTTTATACACAGACTAGATAATAATGAAGGATATAGTTACCTTTCCTAGAATTTGACAATTAACCTAAATTTTTCTTTCAGGATTAAAAATAACTTCGCCCATACCCAGCAGGAAGCAATTTTAAGAATATGACGCCCACATTCCCAAAGAAGTGGTGTGGGGCGGGTGGTTTTTTGGTTCTTTTAATGGGTTTTGGTTCTGGGATAATTTTCATTATTTAGGGGGGTTGGTTACAAGTTGTTGTCAAGGGTTAGGAAAAAGGCTAAACAAAGGAGATTAGATTTAAGGTTCTTGTTTAAAAAAAAAGAAAAGAAAAAGACAATTTACTTTACATTATTACCAACTATTAGGATATAAAGAAATGAAAGTTAGTAGTTAGACATTACAATAGAAATTGTAGTCATATTAGATATGTTTTAAAAATTGAACAGATATATTTTAGACAGGTCATCTTCAAACCCTTCAGAGATCTACCGAATATGGCATTTAAAATGTTTTAATAACTTAGAAATTTTTCTTTTTTGAGACATGTCAGTTCCTGGCAGTACCAATCTACTTCAGAAAAAATATGGGCATTGAAGAAACTGCATATGGAGTTAACTTTCATTGTGGCAAAAGTTAGCCACTGGACAACAAAGTATCCTCAAATCAACAGGACAAAATGGACAGACAGAACATGAAACAAAGGACTACCGATTCCTGCCAAAACAAGTGTGGTTATGGCTTTATCAGAAGGCATCTTCTGAGGCCAGGACAATATGGCACCATCCCTGAAGTGGGCTTCACAATCCGGAAAAGGTACAGTGCCCTTTTCTTCGAAGGCAGCTGAACAGGCAGTGGGCCGATGGCTTCTGTTGTACAATGGAACAGCAACTGAAAGCTCATGTCTCTCAATAGTAGACTGGCATTTAATAGAGGGATGTGGAGAAGAAGGGGATGCTGAGATGAAGCCATATATACACAGCCAAGAAGAATGGACAGCTGAATTCAAAAACCGTCAATGATTTCCAGAATTTAAAATCCTGAATCATGACATGACACTAGTGGAATTCAGGTGTTTCTGGTACATGGACTGCTCTCACCCAATGTGAGGTTGAACTGTTGACCTTGTGTACAACCTACTTCACAAATGAGTCTCTCAGATACGATAAGCCTATAGGCTGAAGATGATGTCCCAACACTGCGAAGAAACCTCAGGTGACTGTCCAGGCAGCTGGCTGTTTCTGTCAACTCACAAAATTTTTGGAAGTTGCTTTTGTGCACTTCCTGTTTTTATTTTTGTTAGCTAATATTATTTCCTTCTTGGGTCTCTGAGGGAGTTGAAGATTAGTTAGTTATAGTTAAAGATTAATTAGGATAGAAAGTGAATTAGATACATTTTGGACTTACTAAAATAGGATAGATAAGGGAATTATTTTCTCTGATTTGTCAAATACAAATGGACTAGACATCGTTTAGGTATTTGTTACTTGTATATATTGTATATAGTTATTGTACTTTTGTATATAGTTTTTCTTTTGTTAGTTATAACCTTTTGCCTTTTTTCTTTTTATTAAAATAGAAAAGGGGAAATATGGTGATATTTTATTTGTACTGAAATGTGATTTTAATTTTATGTTAATAAATAAAGTTGCCCTGGGGTCAGAGCTATTAGAGCCATAGCAAGAGCGTGGTGGTTAGAAGAGCTAGGTAGATTTCTGTGTGTTCAGGGATACAGCCAGTATTGGAGACATACGCCTTTAAGACCTGGAGGGCGGTACTTACAGGCAGTGATGAGGCAGTCATGTGGTTGGGTTTACAACCAATGAGAAGGCAGAACAGAAAGACTATTTAAACACAGACAAACAGGAAGTAGCTCTCTCTCGGGGAAGTTAGGAGCACTGCAGGAGGTAAGATTTTATTTCTGAGCTCTGACCTCTCGGCTTTCTCTTTCATATTGGCTCTGTGTTTCTTATTTTAATAAGACGATTGGTTACATCTACATCCCACTATACCGATTTTCATGTAGCTATACAATTTTACACTCCCACCAACAGTGGAGGAGTGTTCCCCTTGCTCCACATCTTCTCCAACAAAAGTTATCAGTGTTTTTAATCATAGCCATTCTGACAGGTGTAAGATGGTATCTGAGTGTTGTTTTGATTTGTGGTTCTCTGATGACTAAGGATGTTGAGCAATTCCTTAAATGTCTATTAATTCCTTAAAATCTATTTCTCTTAGGTGAGTTTGCTTCTTTTTCTTCTAGAGATTTCAGGTATGCTGTTAAGTCGCCAGGGTAAGATTTCCCTAACTTCATTATGCTGTGGATATCGTTCTATATAAATAAAATACTGATGGCCAGTGACCAGACAGGAAGTATAGGCAGGACAAGGAGAGAGGAGAATTGGGGAAACAGGAAGAAGGGGAGAGACACTGCAGCCACCGGCAGGACAAGCAGCATGTAAAGACGCCGGTAAGCCACACGCGACGTGGCAAGATATAGATGTATAGAAATGGGTTAATTAAAGATATAAGAACAGTTAGCAAGAAGCCTGCCATGGCCATACAGTTTATAAGTAATATAAGCATCTGACTGATTATTTTATATGTGGATTGTGGGACTGCAGGGCTTGGTGGAACCTGGAGAGAAGCCCTCCAGCAACATCATTATGTGGGTATTTAGTGCTATGAATTTTTCTCTTAGAACTGCTCTCATGGTGCCCCATAAGTTTGGGTATACTGTACATTCATTTTCATTGAATTCTAGGAAGTCTTTAATTTCTTTCTTTATTTCTTCCTAGACACATACGTGATTTAGTTGAGTATTACTCAGTTTCCATAAGATTGTAGGTTTTCTGTGATTTTTTTTGTTGTTGTTGCTGTTGAAATCTAACTTCAAGCCATGGTGGTCTGATAGAATACAGGAGGTTATTTCAACTTATTTATATCTGTAGAGATTTGCTTTGTGACTGAGTATGTGGTCTATTTTTAGAGAAGATTCCATGGGCTGCTGAGAAGAATGTATATTCTATTGTGTTAGAAAGGAATGTTCTGTAGGTATCTATTAAATCCATTTGAGTCATAACATCTATTACTTTCCTTATTTCGCTGTTAAGTTTCTGTCTGATAGACCTGTCTATTGGTGAGAGTGGGGTGTTGAAGTCTCCCACTACTGTGTGTAGGG
This sequence comes from Peromyscus leucopus, assembly GCF_004664715.2. NCBI lineage: Eukaryota > Metazoa > Chordata > Mammalia > Rodentia > Cricetidae > Peromyscus > Peromyscus leucopus. The sequence continues at coordinate 13,976,086 of NC_051064.1, read as the reverse complement.
GTTGATATACGATCTAAGCTTTAGTAATGTTTCTTTTACAAATGAAGATGCCCTCGTATTTGGGGCATAAATGTTCAGAACTGGGACTTCATCTTGGTTTTTTCCTGTGATGAATACATAATATCCTTTCTGATCTCTTTCAATTGATTTTAGTTTGAAGTCTATTTTGTTAGATATTAGGATAGCTATACCAGCTTGCTTCTTGAGTCCATTTGATTGAAAAGTCTTTTCCCAGCCTTTTACTCTGAGATAGTGTCTATCTTGTATGCAACAGAAGGATGGATTCTGTTTTTGTATCCATTCTGTTAGTCTGTGTCTTTTTATAGGCAAATTGAGTTCATTGATATTAAGGGACATTTGTGACAATTTATTGTTAATTCCTGTTATTTATTTATTTTTTTGGTGGTAGTGTTTCTTTGGTATTTGTTGGTGTGGGATTATCTATTGCCTGTGTTTTTGTGGATACATCTAGCTTCCATAGGTTGGATTTTTCCTTCTAGTACTTTCTGTAGGTCTGGATTTGTAAATAGGTATTGTTTAAATCTGGTTTACTCCTTCTATGGTGATTGAGAGTTTTGCTGGGTATAGTAATTAGGGTTGTCATCCATGGTTTATTAGTGTCTGCATAACATCTGTCCAGAACCTTCTGGCTTTCAGAGTCTCCATTGAGAAGTTAGGTGTTATTCTGATGGGTCTGCCTTTTTATGTTACTTGACCTTTTCCCTTTGAGGCTCTTAATATTTTTTGTTTATTCTGTATGTTTACTGGTTTGATTATTATATGGCAAGGGGACTTTTTTTTGGATCCAGTCTATTTGGTGTTCTGTAGCTTCTTTTATCTTCATAGGCATTTCCTTCTTTAGGTTGGGAAAGTTTTCTTCTATGATTTTGTTGAATATATTTTCTGTTCCTTTGAGCTGGTATTTTTCTCCTTCTTCTATCCCTATTGTTCTTAGTGGTCTTTTCATGATGTCGCAGATAGCTTAGACATTTTGTGTTATGACTTTGTTGGCTTTAATGTTTTCTTTGATTGTTGAATCTATTTCCTCTATCATATATTCAACAACAGATATTCTCTCTTCTATCACTTGCATTCCATTAGTTATGCTTGCATCTGTAGTTCCTGTTCGTTTACTCAGATTTTACATTTCCAGGATTCCCCCAGTTTGTGTCTTCTTTATTGTCTCTATTTCCGTTTTCAAATTTGAACTGTTTCCTTCACCTGTTTAATTGCTTTTTCTTGGTTTTCTTGGCTTTCTTTCAGGGATTATTGATTTCTTCCAATTTTTTTTTTTGTCTTTTTCTTGATTATCTTTAAGGGAATTTTTCATTTCCTCTTTGAAGCCCTCTATTATCTTCTTAAAGTCATTTTTAAGGTTGATTTCTTCTGCTTCTTCTGCAGTGGGGTGTTCATGTCTTCCTAATGTAGAACCACTAGGTTCTGGTGGTGCCATATTGGTCTTTATGTTGCTGACTGCATTTTTGCACTGGTGTCTACCCATCTCTTCCTCTACTCAGTACAAGTGGTATATGGGCCTGAGGGGGCCTTTCTTGGTCTAATTGACACTCTTAGTCTAATCAGCACTGGCAGGCTCTGTCTCAAGGACCAGTTAGGTCTCAGAGGGTTGGTGGGTTTGAGAGGGGGTGGGGGATGGTGGTAGTCTACCTGTCTGAGGAGACCTTATTTCTTTAATATTAAGAACACCTTTAAAAGTGAGAAATTGTCTCTAATAAGGACTACCTATCCCATTTGACAATAAGTTATTAACTAAATTATTCTGAGAATATGGGCTCTTCTAACATTACAAAATCATGTTAACTAGAATCCCCCAAACTTCATATAATGCATTAGAATCACTCAAGCTGTACAGGGAAAATTCCCACCCTATAATTTATTTTGCATTTTACTATATCTGGCTGATCAACTAGGTAGTAAAGCTGATAGATACCATAAAATGCATGAATAAATTTATTATAAGAAGCAGAGTGCTAATTTTGGCACAAATCAAAGCACTGCAGAATGCACCTGAAATATCACAGCCATTTTGTAAAGCCAGTAGAGACAACTTGAGTAAGGGGAGGGCTAGGCAGTGAAAACAATGTCAGTTCACTGGGCACAGCAATCACAAGTTGGTTCTTAATTAGAAAAGAAAAGATGTTTCTATTTCCTTGCAGCTTTGGAAATGCCATGTGTAAATGTCTTTGAGAATGGTAGTCCAGGAAATTTGATATGATTTCTGACATTTTCTTGATCAGACATCTTGCATATAAGGTGGCAGAAAAGGGCAAAATTCTCTCCCACACTTCTGGGAATCACTGTAGGTTCCAGTTTTCATTCAAAATTGTAAACTTAGAAATTGTTATTCTGAATCTTTTTGGGAAAGAAGGATCATATACTTATGGCCATTTTGGAAATCAGTTACCTTAATTGAATAATTTTTGTGTTTTGTAACAATAAATACATGTCATCATTTGAATGAAGCTGTTTAGTTACAAGAACATTTAGAATGTTTCTGTTTAAGTTAGAAATTTGATTATGTGTTCTCAGTCTATCAAATCCTTGATGTAATGGAGAAGAGCCATGAAAAAGAGGAGAGTGTTGTAAGAATGACTGAAATTCATAATAAAGAAACCATCTGCTTCACAAGAACTTTGAGGATATCTCTTATACTCAGGGATAATGAAAACACACATGGGGCTAACTAGTTTAGAGCTATATCCTGTGACATTAATCAGTTATTTTGTGCTTAAGTAGATGATTCATTAGCCTGCTAAATTTCCATTTGGAGGATTAAATCCAAGAAGATTACATTTGTGTTTAGAATAGTTGACAAGGTGGATATTTTAATACAGTATATAACTGCTGAGCATATTACAGCAGTAGAATGACTTGACAATAAAAAATGATACATTTAATGTTTACAAATATTGTTTTCACAAAGAAGGTCCCAGAATAAAGTTATTTTATTAACAAATTACAAAAGAATTTTTAAGGGTCATATATTACCTTTATATAAATTAATAGAGAACAGAATGCCGGGTGATGGGAGCACACGTCTTTAATTCCAGCACTTGGGAGGCAAAGCCAGGCAAATCTCTTTGATTTCGAGTCCAGCCTGGTCTACAAAGTGAGATCTAGGGCAAGCTCTAAAGCTACACAGAGTAACCTTGTCTTGGAAAAATTAAACAATAGAGAACAGAAAAGAGCTTTTAAGTTTCTCTTATAAACCACGAAAAATTATACTACTAAACTATAAAGACAGAAAAAGATCTTTAAATTAATAATTCTGAAACTTTGTACATATGTTCCTAAGTGTTATTTTTATTACTATATATATTTATCTTTGAAAAATTTGCATATATTTTTCTTAAAGATAAACCATGTACATTGGGAAAAATAATGTAGTTTTGAAACTCTTTAACAAAAATATAATCAAAAGCAAGATCATTTATATGTTTTACTTCAAATCGTATGTAATTGTCAAGTGATAACAGTTTCACTAACAGCAAGACAAAGACAAATAATGGCATCCTTTATTGCCAATATTTCAGCTTAATTTTAAGGGAACTTTATCATTGATTTCGGTGAAATAACTGAGATCCATAACATATCATGAGAAAATATTTAGAACTAGTTTAACTTGACATAACTATCTATTGGACATTTCAAGAAGGTCATAAAATCTATAAAAATAAGTGCAATAATGTTTGGGTTTACTGTAAAATCAAACATTGTTTCTTCATGCATCAATAGCCCCTTGGCAAACATTCTTCAGAGACTATCACAGTAGCAGTATAAAGGATAGAATCCTAAAGAGGACAAATAAAAGAACTGTGAGGAAGTATTTCCAAATAAATTACATAACCTTAATAAATATACACTAAAGTATGAAAGAGGGCCTGAGAGATGGCTCCACAGTGAAGGCACAGCTCTGTACAAAGACTGATGACCTAAGTTCTATTCCCAGTGACAAAACGTTAGAAAGAGAACCAGCTTCCAAAAGTTATCCTTTGCCTTCCATATTTGGGCCATGATGTGCATCCTTTAAATAAATAAATAAAAATAAAAAGGCTAAAACAAGCATTTATATAGGAGTGTTTATAATATACACTAAAGGTTGCTACATTGTAACTTACTCATAACCTTAACATTTTTTTTCCTTTTATTTTATTTTACAATACCATTCAGTTCTACATATCAGCCATGGATTCCCTTGTTCTCCTGCCTCCTGCCCCCCTCCATTTCCCCCCAGCCCACTCCCCATTCCCACCTCCTCCAGGGCAAAGCCTCCCCCGAGGACTGAGATCAACCTGGTAGACTCAGTCCAGGCCGGACCAGTCTCCTCCTCCCAGACTCAGCCAAGTGTCCCTGCATAGACCCCAGGTTTCAGACAGACAGCTTATGCACTGAGCACAGGATCCATTCCCACCACCTGGATGCCTCCCAATCAGATCAAGCCAATCAACTGTCTCACCTATTCAGAGGGCCTGATCCAGTTGGGGGCCCCTCAGCCTTTGGTTCGTAGTTCATATGTTTCCATTCGTTTGGCTCTTGGTCCCTGTGCTTTATCCAACCTTGGTTTCAACAATTCTCGATCATATAAACCCTCCTCTTTCTCGCTAATTAGACTCCTCCACCAGGGGCCTAGCCGTGGATCTCTGCATCCAGATCTCTCAGTCCTTGGATGGGGTTTCTGGCACGACTATTAGGGTGTTTGGCCATTCCATCACCAGAGTAGGTCAGTTCCGGCTGTCTCTCGACCAACCCAAATGGACCTAATAGATATCTACAGAACATTCCATTCTAACAAAAAAGAATATACCTTCTTCTCAGCACCCCATGGAACCTTCTCTAAAATCGATCACATACTTGGCCACAAAGCAAATCTCAACAGATACAAAACAATTGGAATAACCTTCTGTGTTCTATCAGACCACCATGGTTTAAAGTTAGATTTCAACAACAACAAAAACTACAAAAAACCTATAATGTCATGGAAACTGAATAATGCTCAACTGAATCACCAGTGGGTTAAGGAAGAAATTAAAGACTTCCTAGAGATCAACGAAAATGAAGACACCACATACCCAAACTTATGGGACACTATGAAAACAGTGCTAAGAGGGAAATTCATAGCACTAAATACCCACATAAAGAAGTTGGAGAAATCTCATACTAGTGACTTAACAGCACACCTGAAAGCTCTAGAACAAGAAGAAGCAAAGTCTCCCAGGAAGAATATATGCCAGGAAATTATCAAAGTGAGACGTAAAATCAATAAAACAGAAACAAAGAGAACAATACAAAAAATTAATGAAACAAAGAGTTTATTCTTTGAGAAAATCAACAAGATAGACAAGCCCTTATCCAAACTAACCAAAAGACACAGAGAGAGATTTCAACAAAATCAGAAATGAAAAGGGGGACATAACAACAGACATTGAGGAAATTCAGAGAATCATCAGGCCATACTTCAAAATCCTCTACTCCACAAAACTGGATAACCTAAAAGAAATGGATAATTTTCTGGATAGGTACTACATAATCATAACTTTATCTGACCATAATCTACAGAAGATTTTCCTTAATGTTTATGAAAAAATATATTTAAAAATTTCCATTTATGGTGTGTTTTGATTGTATGCATGTCTGTGCCCCACAGACATGCTTGCTACTTACAGGAGCCAGGATAAGGAATGACATCCCCTGGAGCTGGAGCTACAGACAGTTGTGAGGCCCTGTGCAGGTCCTAGGAATTGAACCCTGACCCTCTAAAAAGAACAGCAAGTGCACTTATCTAATGATTCAGCCCCCTCAGATGGCACTATGTATGTCAATCTGTTTGTCTTTATCTTATTCACTAATTGCCCCAGTCAATTTAATTTTAAATTATGCATATTTGCAGTGTCATATCCCTTATTGGGGTTTCAGGCTGTTCACTGATTTTTGCTTGTTTACTCATACTTTTATAGTAGATGCATACAAATTGATATACTTATTTTTGTTTGTTTCTGAGTTTTCACTGTTTCTATTTTATGTTTTTAGAATTTCATACATCTATATTTACATCATTTCCACACACCCTCTCCCTCATCTGACTCTTTTTGTTCCTCCAATTTTCTTTCCAATTAATGGCCTTTTCTTCTTTAATTATTATTGAGATATTTAGATAATATTAATAGATAGATGATAGGTAGATAGGTAAATAGATAGATAGACAGATAGATAGATAGATAGATAGATAGATAGATAGATAGATAGATGAAAGGTAGATGATAGATGGTAGTTGATAGATATATGATAAATGATAGGTAATCTGCTGAGTCCATTTAGTTATATATGTATATGACTAAATTGTGTGTGTGTGTGTGTGTGTGTGTGTGTGTGTGTGTGTGTGTGTGTGTGTGCTTTTAAGACTGAACAGTTGGGATAAACTGACCTATTTAGCCATCATCCTTAGAGAAGACTGATTCTTCCTGTCTCATTAGTCATTACTTGCTTCATGTATATCATCATAAATGGGTGGGACATTGTCTGATTTCTCCCATCCACATTGGCACATCAGCTGGTGTCTTCACAGCAGGCTTTCTTTAGGCTTCATATTGTTGAGATTTGTATGGACACAACTTCTTCCCTATCATCTACAGAAGCCACTGTCTTAGAGCAGGCAAACAGGTCCTCTATCTTTACAATCTTTCCATCAGCACTTCTTTAATATTCATTGAGCCCTAGGTGGAAGTGTTGTGGTATGTATCTACCAATTGGTGTTGGGTACCCTGTGGTGAGTGTTTTTCTGAACTTTGACCAGATATTCCTTTCTTAAATGGTCCCCATCTTCGGAAAGAAACAAAACAAAACAAACAAGCAAGCAAACAAACATTCTTTGATGAAAGATGAGACCTACACTTATATGTGTGTATAAGGACAAATAGTTGGACTGCAGTTAAAAAATATTAAGGTTTGGAACAGTGATGGAAACAATTTTCCTCTATTTTCTATGACTCACAGGTATTTGGCTAGATATACAATGCCAAGCATGAATTCCCTCCTATAGAATGGGCTTTAACTCTACTAGATGGCTGTTTATTACCACCAAATTAAAAGTGCCCCTGTTCCATCCTTGGAAATACCTTGTATGCTGACAGTCATAATTTGTATGCCTATTGGTGGTTGGGCAATTGATTACATGTCTCTCTTGGCATTTTGCATAGCACCTTTGGATACTAATGTCCTCAGGGAGGGGGATTTCAGGCCAGTTGCAACTCAGTTCTCCCAAGTCTGGTGTCTGAAAGCAATAGTTTATCACCTTCAAATTTTGGAGGCAACTAAAGGTAAGGTGACCTATATTGTTTTGAAATTCTCTTGGACTTTGCAGATCAATAATTCTAAGGTAGGGGTCTTATGCCTGACAGTGAATTTTTGTTATATAGTTTCTGGTTCTTGTTGAGAATATTACCACTTTAAATGATGTAAACTCATCTAAACTATATTATTTATGTACACATAGATTTACACACACACACACACACACACACACACACACACACACACACAATTTAAACATAGTATTTGCCTGTGGATTTTTAAATCATGCTTAGTGTTTTGAATGGCTCCCACTCCCTGTCTCTCTGAATTCTCTCTCACTCACTCTGTCCCCAGTTATATTCCAAACTCATATTTTTCCCATTTCCTCCATCATAGCACCTCTGTTATAGTGACCTCATTCCCAGAGCACCTTCTTGAATTCCCTGGGTTTTGTTTTGTTTTTGTTTTTTGTTGTTGTTGTTTTTCTTTTTCTTTCTTTCTTTTTTTTTTTTTGAATTCTATGTTTTTGGTTTTTGGTTTTTTTTTTTTTTTTTTTTTTTTTTTTTTCTTTTCCCGTTCTGGGCCAACTCTTGGCCCAGGCATCAAACACAAATAATTTCCACCCTGCATTCCTCTTTCTTAGATTCTATCTCAAGTCCTGTCAGTTGCCACCATTTCATCCACTGCTACATCCCTTCCCTTTGTATCTCAATAATGAAATAATGGGTAATATTGTGATTTAGGGGATATCTGCACAGGAGTTCTTGGTCCTTGTTTATTGTCAAAAGAATTAGATAGACTCCCAAAGCAAAGTGAAAACAGTTTATTAAGAAATGACCTTGATGAGAAAAAACTTCAAAATATTGAAAAATAAAATCACAGAAAATTTTAGAAAATATAAAGACATTCCCATGATCTTGGATGGGAATAATTAATACTATGAAAATTGATATATTATTAAATTTACTTTACAAATTTGGTGAACTACACATGCAAATTCCTAGAACATATTTTGTAGACTTATAAAATACATGAATGATTTGGAACCACCAAAGACTATGAATAGCCAAACAATCCTAATGAGTAAGGTTACTGTTGGGGATATTAGAATACTCAATATAAATTATGGCAAACAGCTACAGTCATCAAGACAGATGGGTACTGGCATTAAAATAGGCAGGTAGACGAATGATTAGAATAATAAATATGAAAATATAAAGACAAAGCTATGTCCACTTGAATTTGAACAAAGCGGTAAGATCATACATGTAACACGAATTGCTAAAGGGTCTTATTAATAAAAGAAACCTGGAGCCAGATATTGGGATGAATGCAGAAAGAGCAGAGAAACAGAACAAGCCATAGCCAGCCTCACCTTGAAGATTCTTCAGCATATCCTGTTTCCATAAATCCTCAGAATGAAAGATTCTGAGTATTCACCCAGAAAGGATCTCAGCTGAACTGCCTAAAAGCCTCTAGTTCCTGGACCTCACACCTTATGTACCTTTCTGCTTCCTGCCATTGCTTCCTGAGATTAAAGGCCTATGTCCTTCCCAAGCAAAGACATGAGATCTCAAGTGCTGGGATTAAAGGTATGTGCCACAAAGCCTGGCTCTGTTCCCAATATGGCCTTGAACTCACAGAGATCCAGAGGGATCTCTGCCTTCTGAATGCTAGGATTAAAGGCCTGTTCTACCTCTGCCTAACCTCTATGTTTAATATAGTGTCTGTTCTGTTCTCTGATCTCCAGATAAGTTTATTGGGGTACACAATATATCAACCACAAATACGTTAACAAAAAAAAAGATAATCTTTTCAACAAATGGTGCTGGCAGTACTTCTACCTTCAGAAGAAAGAACATAGATTCTTGTATTTTATATTACACAAAAATGTTTTCAAGGTGGATCATGTAACTTAGTTCTAAACTAGAAACACTGTGCTTCTAGAAACATACACACACACACACACACACACACACACACACACACACACACACAAGGGGATACCTTTGAAATATTGGGGTGGGAAATAAACTTAACTAGCACAACAATATCAAAAGATAGCACCAAGATTCAACAGATAGGACCCCATGAAAATTAAAGATTTATGTAGAGAAAAAGAGAGGAACAGCAGAACAGAGAGCCCATAAAATGAGAGGAAAATCTTTACCAGCTACATCTCAGACAAGGAGCTAACCTATAAGAATTACAAAGAAGAGCAGATATTAAGTACCAAGGAAATACAATTATCAATCAACAAATGGGCAAATGAACTGAACAGACACTATTGGGGGGAAAAGCACAAATAGTTAATAACTGTTTTAAAAGGTATTGAACATCCCTATCCATTAAAAATATGCAATTAAACATTATAATGTCTCCTTACCCCAGTCAGAATAGCTATCTTCAATATATCTGATGACAAATGTTTAAAGTATGTTTAAAGAAGGAGCATTTTATTCAGTGTTGGTGTGGTGCAAAATAACTCAGCCATTTGCAAATTTATTTCATGATTTCTAAAAATAAAAATAAAAACAGTACTGCTGTGCGAATCCATTATTTTATTCCTGAGAATATGCCCAGAGAACTCCATTTATGACCATAAAGATATTTGTATCTCCATGTTTATTGATGCTTTTAATTAGCTAAGAAGTGGAACATACCTATAACCATCAATAGATATATGGAACATGAGAATTTGTTTATGTATTTATTTATCTCTATTGAAAAATCTCAAAAATTGCAGTAAAATGGATGCACCGACAAAACACAACATTAAGCAATGACACAATTTGAGGGAAAATTTTATGTTCTCCATCACATTCAATATCTAACAAATCATATATGTACATGTGTAAATGTATATACAGTATAGCATGGAGAAAAGAGAACAAGACTAAAGCTGATTCATTATTTTCTAGTTATGACTCTGTCATGGGTTTTTTTGGTTTTGGTGGAGGTTGAGTGCATATAAACATATTTGGTAGTGACGGTACAAAATAAATTGAGAAGCTCCACAGATTTTGTTCCAAATTGTTACACTAAGTATATAAAAGTTTCCAAAGGAGAGAGGCAACCAATGATACCCATCTATAATGCCTATGAACTACAACTAGCAGCTTGGCACCATAACCCCAAGGGTGTAATAGTGGTACACATAAATTGGTCAGTAACCAAGAGCTCTCTAATTGGACTTAAGACCCACTGAACTAAGGAATGCCTAGTACACTAAAACTGGGCAACTATCTGAGGATAGTGAAGTCTTGGGTCCTGGAGGAGAACTTACCAACTGCCAGTTTACTAAACCAGCACAATTCTTAACTATATTATAAATATGTGACCTTATACCAGTAGATAAGAGTAGTCCACACTTATCAAGGAAACTTCTCTTTGCAACAGATGAAAACCATTATAATAAATCACAACCAATCAAAATACGTACATCTACAACACAATTCCTGCACGTAAGGCTCAGAAATTATTATGGCAAAGGTGGTAGAAGGAAGATAAGGGCCAGAAGAACAGGAAGTTATCAGTGAAACTGGGTCTCCTAAAACTTTCAGAGAAACTAGATCATGATATCTCGCCAACATAGATGCCTAAAATTAACACGAACAAGGATGACAGCAATAGATATTCTATGTGAAAAGGGGAATCTTAAGAGGCCTCAGTGTTAGACAAAGAGCCACAAGCAACTAAGGAATGCTGAGAGTATGAGGTTTATATCTACCTCTGGGAAGAGCACACCAATTGGCTATACAATAACAAATCGTCAGCCCTGAAAACATATTCATACAAGTAGCATTTCATGGACTAGGCTCTAGCAGGCTTTTTGGGGCCACCGACAAGCTCCCAAATAAAAACATGGAGACTTAATATTAGTTATGAATGCTTATCCTACTAGCTCTTATAAGTTAATTTAACCTGTTTCTCTTCATCTATGTTTTGTTTCAGGACTTTTCTCATTTCTTTCATTCTGTGTGTCTTACTCTGTGTCTGACTGGCTGGTGGCTGCCTGATTGGCTGGCTCCAGGCATCTCCCTCCTCTTTTTCTCCCTAGTTCTCTCCTCTTCTCCTTCCCTAATTCCTCCTCCTTATTCTCTCTGCCCACTAGACCCGTATATCCCCCTACTGCCTAGCTATTGGCCATTCAACTTTTTATTAGAACAATTAGGTGCCTTGGGCAGGCAAGGTGAAACAGCAACACATCTTTACATAATTACACAAATGCAGCATGAACAAATGTAACACATCTTTGTCTAGTTAAAGTAGTACTACACAATACTAAGCAACTTGTATTTATACAGCTAGAAATACACACACACACGTACATAAATATAAAAGTAAAGAAAGAAAGGTATGAATTTGAAATAGGGTGGGGTTTGATGGAGAAAAGTGAATGGAGAAATGATGTAATTATATTGTTATTCTCAAAAATTTAAATATGTAAATAATTAAAAATAAAGAATAAAAATGTAAGATGTATAAAATTTTTAATTGTATAGCCATTTGGTTTGATTAATTTTGGTTTATAATTTATAATGTCTTTTTATAATAAAGCTTACATAACCACAAATACATAGGAAAAAAAAGCTCCTAAATAAAGGCTTTTTATCACTTAAAGGAAAATTAAGAAATGATAAAATTCCAAGGGAGGAGGAGGCTAGAATATGGATAAAGTTTGGTGGCAGATGGCTTTACTGCACAGAGATGGGGTTACCTTAGCATGGACTTTCTTGCTGTTTGCAAACTATGGGCTTATTGCCTCATATGCATAGGCTTCATTTTTCTACTCATGTTCTATTACATGTAGCTTTACATACAACTTCACGTGTTGCATGTCAGTTAACTTCTTAAATGTCCATGCAAGGGCATGCATTTCGTATTGCGCCACTCATGTTCACTCTCCACAGTTGTGCAGTGGCCCCAGACCTTTGTCAAAAGCACAAGGTGATTTTATTTGGCTTTGCTGAGGGGTTTCCAGACTTTTTATTTGCAGACATTTTTTTTCCCATATCCTATTTTTGTATGGTTTTCTCAATTCTTTCCAGATCTCATTCTCTGCTATTTTCTCATGCCGAAAATCCTGTGAACCTAGAGGGCTTGGGACATAAATTCTCATTACTATATCACTGCTTCTCACCCACATGAACCAAGGAGGCAAAAATTAGTTTTAAACATGAAAAAAGAATCTCACTATATTTTTTAGTATAAAGCAGACTACATATATAGTACGTGAAAGATACCTAAAGATACTTAAAGTTATCTATGGTGTTAAAATTTTATGGGGTAGAGGCAATTAGAAAAACAATGTCTCCAACTTTTCCTTAGGGTCTTTATTATACAAACAGGGGTAATAAAGTTCTGCAAGAGAATTGGAGGCTAATTTTATTTCTAAGACATTAAGAATGTATTTTCTTTCTTCTTCTTAATATTAGATATACCATGATATATGGTTATGGATGCACCCGATTCACCTTAAAAAATTTCATGGTCTATTGTAGATTATTAGCTTCCCTACTTAATATTCAAATGTTAGCTAAAGTTCTTTTTTGTTTGTTTTGAGACAGGGTTTCTTCGTCTCGTTTTGGTACCTGTCCTGGCTCTCACTCTGTAGACCAGGCTCATCTTGAACTCAAAGAAATCCACCTGGCTCTGCCTCCCAAGTGTTGGGATAAAAGGCGTGCACCACCACTGCCCGGCTTTTATCTAAAGTTTTAAATAAAGGAACCTGTAGCTCTTAAACCTTATGAAGATCTCTAAGCTGTTCAATAACCAGCCACAACTGATGGAATTGCTATCCTAATTGTATTTTTCACAGCTCCTAAATGACAGGACCCTTACATTTCCATGAATTTGAGAAAATTGAAGGTATTGGAAATAATTGTAGCATTGGGCTGACACATCTGTTTAATATGTCTTTTACTGGGCTCTGAAAACAATAATTTATTAGATTATTTTGTCTGATCATTTCTATATTACTCTTAGTTTTACCTAATAGTGGATCGCATGCTGTTCTTAGTATATTTTTTAAGAATAGCCAATCAAAAGTACACATACTATCCATATTATTTAAATTCATTTCTCCCTTTATATCCATCCTCTTCTCCCACAAGTCCACACTGTATTTTGTAGGTGGAGTTTTCCCCAGTCCTGCCTGGCCCATGGTCAAGACAAATCTCTCTCACCCTCCAGTCCCGCAGTCACTCAGACCCAACTAAGTAAACACTCAGAGACTTATATTGCTTACAAACTGTATGGCCATGGCAGGATTCTTGTTATCTATTTCTTCTATCTTAAATTATCCCATTTCTATAAATCTATACCTTCCCACATGGCTCGTGACTTACCAGAATCTGACATGTTGGTACTCATGGCAGTGGCTGGCAGCATCTCCTGACTCAGCCTTCCTGTTACCAGAATTCTCTTCTCTGCTTGTCCTGCCTATACTTCCTGCCTGTCTACTGGCCAATCAGCATTTTATTTATACAGAGCAATATCCACAGCAGTATTTAATGATACAATCTATGTTTTTGAAGTAACTGGTTGACGTTGGTTCCTAAGAAGTTCTCTTATATAGAGCAGCTATCAATCCCTGAAGTGAGCTACAGAACTCTTATGGTAAAGCTTTATTTAATGACTGCAACTAACATATCTTTAAAAGTGAGTAATGTTTCTTATTGGGAAATTCCACTAATAAAAGTTGCTCTATTGATTTTTTACTGCTCTGTGGCAGTGCATCCTGAATATGGAAATATTTTCACTGTGAGAAAATGAATCATTTTTGGTTTATAAGAGTTTTCTCAGAGGGAGAAAAAAATCAATGGACTTGCAGCTACAACCAAAATTGCTTAAGAAACTTCAGATACAAATGGGACTGTTTAAATGAATAATATGAATTATACATTGTGTGGTGTTTTTCAAGAAAATTGATAAGGCATGGTAGATTCTATTTCAAGATGTTCACAGACACAAAAAAATAGAAACCGAGTTAAGATGATTGCATTTGGTGTTAGAGAATGAAATATTTATTACCCCATTCAAGTACAATTTTATTCGATATTTGTATAAATATTGAGTTGTATTTTATTATTGTAAAGCCTCTCTTTGTAATTAGGATAATCAACCATCAAATATAGAAGCAATTTTTATAGAGAATTTGGTGCACCCTTAGTAATCTGAAACTAACATTCAGAAATTTAAAGGGAAGAGGGAAACACAGGCCTTTCAGTCCTTCTTTTCACATGCTCTGATACCTTCAAAATCAAATCAATGAAATTAGATATCTGTAGCCAATCAAGGACAAAAACTTATGGGCCTGATTTTCTACTATAGGTTTCTGACTGTGAAGGAAAGGCTCATTTTGTTATTCACACAAAAACGATAATAATAACAGCCATAAAATATCATAGCATCATTGTGTCAATGCTGTGTAACAGGTAGGAAACAAACAAAAAGTAGTTTTCTCAGCCAAATATGACTATTTTTTCAGTACCACCAAGCAGCATTCTTTGTAAAGAATGTCATAATTTATAAAGCTATATGCTTTATACAATTCCTCTAGGTACAAATTCTGGTGGTTAATATTATCATTCCTGCTACTACTGTCTCCTGAGGGATCTTCATTTCCCCAGTGACATAGATTCTAAGTATCTAGATGTCTAGAACTGGAAGGGGCTTTGAGAATCTTACATCGACCTTTCTGAAGCCTTATCTCCAAAATATGTCTCCTTGAATTTAGCCAGCTTTTCCCAAATATTTGTGGATTCTCTTAAAGAAATAACCAAGTGTGTCTCCCCCTTTAATGCATAGTCATTAACACTAGTCTTACCTATTATTTGCATTCAGAAATTCTTTTCCATGTCAGACTAAAGCCTTCTTACTTTGTCTGCTTTTCCCCTTGTTCTAATTCTAAAAGCCAACCCTGTGTGCATCTTGTTCATTAACAGTGGTTATGTAAACAGGGTGAGTGACTACTGGGCGAGGTCTGGTGTTTGGTTTAAGAAGGATATGAGAATGTGCCTACGTTCTTCCTATGGAACTAAGCACTACACTGCTTCCCAAGTTCACTCCCAAGGCAAGCACAAAATTCATAAACCAACAAACTCACACAACAAAAACAAGCAGAAAGGGTCCTCAGCCTTTTCTGACTCTGGAAATTTCTGTCCTTTGCATATGTTTTACTCATGTTTCCTCTTTCCTCAGACTTATGACAAATGTTGAGTCTTGCTTCCACCAGGACCTATGTGTCTCATTGCTTACTTTACACTGCTGTTCCTCTCCATCTCTTAGATACATTTACCACTTCTTTGCAGTTGTGCCCTTTGGAATTAGAACTGTACCCGTTAGTGCACAGTCAGGTTCTGACCTCTGATTTTACAGAAAAGAAAACAATTCAGCACCCTACATGCTTGTTGTTAAATTAATGTTTTAAAAAGAAGGACATGTGACTTCCATATTCTCTTTCTCACCTCACATTCTAACCTTACAATCTACTTCAATCAACTTTAATTCACATCACTCCACGAATTGCTTCTCTCAAGATCAGCAAAGATATTGTGGCTTCCAAATATGTAGTCAGCTCTCTTTCAATTTCTTTCTTGTATTCTCCCAGAATGTGACATAATTTGTGATTCTTTCTTCTTTGTCACATCCTTTCTTGGCTTTGGGGGATGCTCAGTAATCTAGGCTTCTTCATAGTGTCAGATGTCCTTGGCTTCATTTGTGGTTTGACTGCTGAGTATTCAAGTGAACTTCTGCTTTTCTCTTGCTCTCCCTCTGCTCCCCTTCAAGGGAAAAGCTTGGAAATACATTTCTTTAGACCAGGAGTCCGCATGTGCATACAATGGTGAGCTTTATGTCTCCTGGTGGAGGTTTACTCTCCATCTTCATCTTAATCTTCTTCAAGTCTCCCCAAGTTCTAAGCCCTGACTGTCTAACCATACAGTATTAGCATTTACCCAACTCTTAGGCTAGGTATCTAGCAACTACCTGGACTCATTCTACAGCTCATCTATCTACCTTTGCCTTTTCACTTCTACCATCACTAGATACCTTTGGCTTTTCCTGTTCAAATGAATCCAGCTTGTTTACTTTCCTCCATTCATAGTAAAATTTCCTCACTATTATCTCCCTTTTATATGGCTGTAATCATCAATCCATAACCAGGTCCCCCACTCTCACTTTTGCCTCCATAATGCATAATTTATAAGATGCTAAGAATGATATTTACTTTTATATCTTTGAAATTTCATACAAGCTGGGTCATGGTGGCACATGCCTTTAATCCCAGCACTCAGGAGGCAGAACCAGGTGGATCTCTGTGAGTTCGAGGCCAGCCTGGTTTACAGAGTGATATCCAGGACAGGCTCCAAAACTACACGAAGAAAGCCTGTCTCGAAAAAAAAAAAAATTCATATGAATAGATACCACACATTGACTAATTGTATACTATATCAAACAATATAGTCTTTCAAATGTAAATACATTCAAAATTACACCTAAAGTATGATTTTTTTTTCAACTAGAATATGCCCCCACCCCGGGATTAGGTATTTTCTTGTCTATGTTCGCTGCTGTATTTTCTTCTAGAGCAATAGGTAAGATGCTTATAACATGAGAAAGAGCTGGGGAACACAACTTCAGAAAGATTGTTAGTAGGCAGGAACTGAAATCATTGCCACTGGGGAGACAAATAAGAGACCAGGATTTCCCTCCTTGAGAGCAGTCACCCTGCTGTCCTCCGACTTGCTTTCTCCCCCAGCTTCAGTCCCAATGCATCACTCTCTCCTTCTGTTTGCCCTCTTTGTGTTCCCTCTCTTATTCGGTTAGTGTTCTGTCTCAGCTTTAATTAAGTTTTCACTCCATATGCTGCATGTCTCAGAGGAGAAAATTTGTTTGTAATGTTCATCAGCAGGATGGGCCCCAGGGAGAGTGTCAATGTGTCCTGTTAACTGATTTGTAGAGTAGGATGCTTGAGAGGCAATTCTTCATATGCCTTGTGTTACCAGCCAGTGTCTAATTTCTACATGAGGTGATTTGCAATTCCTAAAACATCATTTTCACTTTTCTGGCCAGGATAGCAAAGACCTTTTAAATATAATATGGAAAGCAATGACAGCAAGATGGCTTAACAAGTGAAGACACTTGTTGCCAATATTGATGATATGTGGTCCATCCATGGGACTTGGGACCTGCAACCTGCATGGTGGAAGATGAGAACTAACTTCAGCACATTGTCCTCTACATGATGGACCCATACGCATACATGTGCACACACACACACACAGAGACACACAGACAGACAGACACACACACACACACACACACACACACACAATATAATGTAAAGGAGCCTGGAAGATGAGTGATTAAGCACTAGTAAATCTTACAGAGGGCCATAGTTGGTTTGGTTTTCCAGTACCAACAGCAGCTTAGAACCATCTGTAACTCCAGTTCCTGGGATCTGATGCCCTCTTCAGGGCTTTGAGAGCACCAGACACTCACATGGCATGCCAATATATATGTAGGCAAAGTACACATAAAATCAACTCTTAAAATAATTATTAATGTAAAAATTATTCAGGAACCAAAATGCCCACATTTGAACCTTAATTCTCCAGTATTTCTATCCTGTTAAGTCAAACAAATATTCCATATTAAACTTCATTTTCTATAACATTCTTAGACAGGATGCTCCCAGCATTGGCTTTTCTATAGTATTGCCATTAGCAGTGGTAACACACAGAAACACACAGCACAGGGTTTAAAATGTGCTTAAATATAGTATGCTAATATGCATTAATTTGACTCCTTACTTGCAAAACAAATGGTAACTAACATCCTTTAAGTGCTTATCTTCAATATCTTAGAGATACAATGATTCCAGGGTTATTTGATATCTATTATTTTATTTTATTCATAAGGAAAATTGCCTGCTAAAATGTCTTTCTGTACATTTGGCATTGACTACCAAATGCTCAGCCCTAAAAACATACAGACAAGTAAGATATGGTCTAAGCAAGTTATTTTTTGAAATATATATCTATAATTATATCTCTATATATGTATATATGCACATACATATGCATATATACATATGACATCAATTAATGAAAAGGAGATCATGAATTTGAAGGACAGCAAGGATGGGTATAGGGAAGGGTTTGAAAGGAAAGGAAAAATGATGAAACTATTTTATAATTTCAAAAGGAAAAGCAAAAAAGCCTTTCTGGGATAGATAAACTACATGTATACTCTGTTCAGTCAAGTAACGGGAAAAGATCTTCTATTCTACCTTAATATATTATTAGGTAAATTACTTCTGGATCCTAGTCTAGGAAATCATTTTAAGTACAGAGCACAGAGATTTGGACAGTTTAAAGTTGTAGATCATTGTAGGTGGTTTAAAGATTAGGTGCTTGAGAATAAAACAACCTTCTGTTTCCATAGTAACTAAATTAAATTTCCAGAAATCATATATAACTACATAATGGTTATTGCTCGTGTTACTAGCTGTGACATTCTTTATAAAATACATTTAAGTATTTTCTTTCTGTCATGAAATTTCATTCAGAATTCAATTTATAAAGTTTTGTGTATTACTCTAGATAGGTAGTGGATATTTTCATTGAATACTCAAGAAAAAAAATGATGATAGCAATAAGGGTATTTTAAAGGCATCATGCTGTATAGACAGGAATAGGATGACTATTTTCACTTACATAATTCCCCTCTACTCTGTACGTCTCCTGAGTACACTACCTCTCCCTACTTAAAAAATACTTGCAGAAATAGCAAAGAGATGTATTTAACACATCCATGGTGTTTTTATGAAGATAAACCTCCTTACAAAATTCTTAAGAAATAACTGGTATAAGTACCCCTGAGTATATATGTATAATAGATGAATAAAAATCCATGAAACAGGCAGGGGTATGAACAACAGAAAAGGCAAAGAAAAGGTGGGAGAAGGAACCGTTTTAATATGTTCAGTCAAGCTTAAGAGGGTACAATGTGTTTTCTTGAATGCTTATCCATTAACCACTATATTCCTTTCTATGCTCTGCCCTGCTGCTTTCTTCTCTTATATCTTGATTTTAATAAAAAACATAACAGTTTTATATCAAAATAGCCAGAAATATTTTTTTTTGTATTTCCACAGAGATCAGAAGAACATATGCTCAAAACAAATAACACTGTATTCTAGTTTGTTGAAGCATGTACCAACATTCCACGCTCTTACTTTATGTAGGAATATCACATTTCTGGTCTATTCTCGAGATACCCTTCAGCTATTTTGTATGACTTTTGCTCATCTTTATGTGAAAAACTTTACAAAATTTCTTTCAGGAAAGCTTCTCTTGAGAAAGGTTATGTGTTATCCTTTCTTTTATTCTAATTGCAAGGTACTTTACCCAGATTTATATTGGAAATGCTTGTTTATGTGTCTATGTCTACAGATTATCTGGTATATTTTCTTGTGTATTCCTTGGGCCATATTCATAAATTATCATGGTGTATACTTAATATATTAATTAACTAATTGAAAGTTTCATTTATGGAAGTCTTCCTCAGCACTCACTACTATTTAACACTGTTTTAGATGTCAAAAGTTAGACAAGTATTAGTAACTTTTTTTTTTATTATTTTCAAGGAGAACTAATATATACTTCTAGTAGCTGAACAATGATAACAAAATAAGATATGTTACAAGAGCCACAAGACAAGGTAGTATTTAAGCATGGCCAAATTTTGATAGGATAGAAAGTATGATTATATACTAGTGTCAGAATGTGAAAGAAACAAGTTAAAAGTATTTTTTATTCTATAAGATATATGCTTATGCAATCATTTTATTAGTAATCTCATTATTTTGTTGGATATTTTGTGTACAAAATATCAAAGTTCAGGAATTTTCTTCTCACAGCAAACTTGTGATCTGGTTATTACCCAAAGTTTATTCCCAGTACTTTTGATACCACTCATTAAACAATACTTGCTGAGTAGCTGCTGACAAATTTTCAAATGGAGAAAGCTAGACCTTTAATACCAAATTAAATGAATTTGGATGATTAACGGTTAAAATGAAAGCATAACTGGGGTATTGAGATGGGGAAAATCACGAATGGCCCATGGGAGGAAAACTTTAATTGGAAGTCTTTCGACCTTTGAGTGAGATTCTTGTACAAGGATCTTCTAAGGGCCCTTGCCACCTAAGCACACAGCACCTTCTCTCCCTGGTGTAGCAAAGTGAAGATCTCACACTGCTGCCCACATAACCTGTTAATTAGATGAAAGATGAGCTGGTTATAGGAAGAAGCACTGGTTTTAAACCAGACCTCATGTCTTTTACTTTCATTAAGAAGGAAACAATTTACTCCTGGGTTTAGCCTGGTAAAGAGGTGCCTCTTCATACATTGATGTATCTAGTCAGCAATCATTTGTGATCCTTATGCTTTATGACTAGTGGTTTTGAGCCACAGATATATTAAGATCATTACTACTACAAAGCCTCAGAGGTTGGAGAAGATAAAGATACTTAAACCACAAATCATCAGCACAGTTTTAGTGCATTATAAGTTCTTGAAAACACTGTCAAATAAATATTCAACATGAATGATGTGTGCAATGTTCTAATTATGAAGTTACTTTTTATAGGGAGATTAT
Source organism: Peromyscus leucopus (assembly GCF_004664715.2). Classification (NCBI taxonomy): domain Eukaryota; kingdom Metazoa; phylum Chordata; class Mammalia; order Rodentia; family Cricetidae; genus Peromyscus; species Peromyscus leucopus. Next base: position 13,955,113 of record NC_051064.1, on the reverse strand, counting down.
TTGTCTGAAATTTGTTTTCTGTTACTCCATTGTTTTTATCTATATCTGATAAATAAATTTTAAAGTTGAATAAAAGTATGATTATTGAATATAATCTGACACAAATGTATTTATAAATACTTATAATCTCAAGGAATTATTGGGTTGGGATAAACAAAATAAAACCAAGGCTCTGTCAAGCAATGCATACAACAAAATGAAAACCTATTATCTTACTGACCTTGAAGGAACAACTCACAACTTCACACATAAAAATAAAAAAAATTGAAGATAGCTAAAACAATCCTTAACAATAAAAGAACTGCTGCAGGTCTCACTATTCCTTATTTCCAGTTGTACTATGGAGCTACAGTAATAAAAATGGCATGGTCTTGGCATAAAAAGAGACATATTGATCAATGGAATAGAATTGAAGACCCAGACATAAATCCACATACCTACTGACACTTGAATTTTGATAAAGAAGCCAGAAATACAGTAACTTCAAAAAAGATAGCATCTTCAAAAAACGGTGTTGGTCTAACTGGATGTCTGCATGTAGAAGAATGCAAATAGATACATATTTATCACTCTGAAGAAAACCTCTGGTCTAAGTGCATCATAGACCTCAAAATAAAACCAGACACGTAGAATCTGATAGAAGAGAAAATACAGAACAGCCTGGACCACATTGGCACAGGAGACATTATTCTGAACAGAATGCCAATATTGCAGGCACTAAGATCAATGATTAATAAATGGGGCCTCATGAAACTGAAAAGCTTCTGTAAGGCAAAGGACACCATAAATCAGACAAAGTGGCAGCCTACAAGATGGGAAAACATTTTTACCAACTCCACACAATATCCAAATTATAGAGACTAATATCTAAAATATAAAGGACCCAAGAAACTTGGTATCAAAAAGCCAAATAAAGCAATTTAAAGATGGCATACAGATCTAAACAGAGAATTCTCAGTAGAAGAAGCTCAGATGGCTAAGAAAAACTTAAAAGATGTTCAACATTGTTAGCCATCAGGGAAATTCAAATCAAAACTACTTTGAGACTCCATGTTATACCTTTCAGAATTGCTGATATCAATAACGCAAGTGGCATCTCATGCTAGCGAGGTTATAGAACAAGGGGAATACTCTTTCACTCTTAGTGGGAGTGCAAAGTGCCACTTGGAAATCTATATGGCAATATGGCAGTTTCTCAAATAATTGGGAATTTGTCTACCTCAAGACCCAGCTCTATCACTCTTTGGCATATACCCAAAGGGTGCTCCAACCTACCACAAGGACATTAACTCAGCCATGGTCATTGCAGCTTTATTAATTATATCCAAAAACTGGAAACAACTCAGATGTCCTTGAACAAAGCATGAATAAAGAAAATATGGTACATTTACAGAATGGAATATTACTCAGCTGTTAAAAAGATAACATCATGAAATTTTCAGGCAAATTGATGGAACTAGAAAAAAATCAAACCAATATATGTGTGTGTACATATATATGTATATGTGTGTATGTATGTTTGTATTCACTTATATGTGCATATTAGTCATTAAGTAAATGATAACCAAGCTACAACCCATAGACCCAGAGAGGCTAAGTAAAGGGGACATTTTTAGGGGATGCCTAGATCCCCATGGGAGGGGGAATATAATATATTTTAATGAGCAGATTTGTGGAAGGTGAGGAAGGGAGCAGGGTATCAGGTGGCAGGGGAGATGAGGTGGAGGGAGAGAGTATGAGGAGAGATGGCTGGAAGTAGGGAAGTGTGGGAACCTAGTGTAGTGGAAACTTCCTGGAATAAAGTTGATCCAAATGAAGATTCCTAATAATGGTAGATAAGGATTCTCAAGAAGACATCACTTGTCAAGTGGTAAGATTCCCAGTGGCCAGACTCTATTGCATTCAATTGAGTTGTTGGCCAGGGGGTCCATGGAAATCCCCAAACAACTCAGACTGTTACTTAAACAAAGCATTGCTCTCTGCAAACTGACATCCAGACTTCCATTGCTGGGGACAACACCCACACAGCTCATGCAACATGGAGAACTCAAGCTGATGCCTATATGGAACCGTCACCCCACATTCTAGTCTCCTTTATGTGGGAGAATACTCTGCAGGCTACAGAAAGAGAAACATGGAAACTAACACAGACACAAAACCTTTGAAACTTTTGTCCTAAAATCTGTCTTGTCTGTATATTATGCTAGGGCAATAGTGTTGCAGAACATTTGGGAGTAGCCAACCAATGTGTGACTTAACTGAAGTCCCACTCCACAAGAAGAGACCCATGCCTGACACTGTATGGTTAACCAATAACTGGAGAATAGATAGAATCTGGGATAAAACCAAACACTACTAGTCTAAAAAAATCAATAAAAGTATCAACAAAATGACTCCTAATTATATTGTGCTATACTCAGAGATCAATGCCTTATCCAGTCATCATTAGAGAGGCTTCCTTCAGCAGCACTAGGAACAGATGCAAAGACCCATACCGAGACATTATATGCAGAGAGTCTAGATTAGAGGTCTCCATGAAATTCACCCCCCCCCAAGAGCTCAGGGAACCATGTGGAAATCCTGAGGAGGCAGAAATACTATCAAAAGCCAGAGAAGACAGAGGACAACAGGAGAACAAGGCTCTCTGAATTGACTGAACAGGGTGTATATGAGAAGACAGAGACTAAAGCAACAAGCACAGGCCCTGCCTTGTTCTGTACCAGGTCTTCTGCATAGACATTGTATATTAACTTAGTATTTTCATGGGACTTAAGACTGTGAGAGCAAGTGGGTCCCTGTCTGTTGTGCCTGCTCTTATGACTCTTTCTCTCCTATTGGGTTTCTGTGCCCAACTTTGATTCAATAATTTTGACTTCATCTTATATTTTATTTTGTCATGCTTGATAGTTATCTCTTAGTAGCCTGTTCTTTTCTAACAAGAGACAGAAAGTGAGTGGAATCAGAGGGTAGGCAAGGTGGAGAGGAGCTGAGGGGAGTAGAGGGAGGAGAAATATAATCAGGATCAACTGTATGAGGTAAGAATCTATTTTCAATAAAAGTCAAAAAAGAAATTTGTATAAGCACAATAATAGGTGAGCTACATATAAAATATCCATTTCTCTAAAATGTTCTGTATAGCAGCACATACTCTGTACTAGAGCCTCTAGCACCACTATAATGCAATTTATGGATGTGGTACTTCATGTCTATCTGTTTGTTATGAATGGTCTCCAAAAGTAACTAGTGACTTTCGTAAATTGTGACTCAGAACAGAACTTTTGGATAATCTCAGAAATCAAGTAATGATAGTTACCCCAAAGTGATTATTGACTTGCTAGAGAGAAATCAATTAATTTTGTTTGGACAGATAAACTAACTGCCTGACCATTGCAGAAGATGCAGAAGCAGGTGGTTTCTGTACTAGAAGTTCCTTTTCTTCTATCAGAGCTTAGTTAAATAGTGGGATGTTAAAGACAAACAAGTCGCTATGTTGTTAGAACATTTTTTGAAGACTCTTAGTTCATGCATGCACATATACTGGGACTATTTCAGTAGGCAAACATGAAATAAACTTTCTCCCTCACATAGTACAACTTTAAAATTGACCTATCTAAGTGCTTCTAAAGTCTGTAATGTTCTGTTTAATGCTTAACAGTGAATGGTGTAAGATAAGGGATGGGCAATTCAGAAAATGTAAAATGGAACCTGGGACATGTCTTAGCCTCTAAGGTCCAGGATCAATGACATCATCATTAAGTTAATCTCCTCAGATGACTGGCACAGCATGCTAACTTTTAAATTCAAATATCATAGGATCAAAAATAAATGCAATGCACTGTGTACATGCCCATTCACATTGGCATAAAGCAAAAGTTTACATCTTAAGATATTTAATTCTACACACATCTATACTTGAGATCTCTCCAAATGAAAAAAATCAAAAACAGCACCCTGAAGACACAGAGTACCAGTTTTTGATTGAAAGAATGTTATTATCCTGGTTAAGTAATTTAGTGTTTAAATGAACCAGTCAATTAAAGTGAATTGATATTGGAAAGGGAAATCAAAGAAAAAATAATAATTTGGAATATTAGCAATTTGGATCAAGTTGAAATAAGTTTTCCAGATTCTCAAAATTCATTTTCCTGTAAATTATTGGCATTTTAAATACTAGAACTAATCATAAAAAAAGAATAACAAATGTTGGCAAAGATGGGGACATCCCTATATTCTGTTGATGGAATGTAAATTAATCCAGCTGCTGAAATAAGCTACTTATTTTCATCATAAGTTTAAAACTATACATCTGCGTAATTTAGCAATACATCCCTGAGACTATACCTCATGGAATCTCAGGATATCATACAGATATGTATACATCTCTGTTAGTTGCCCTGTTATTCACAGTGCTAAATGTTCACTTGAATTGAGAGACATGAATGTCAAAAGGTCAGCATTAAGGATTATGGTGGATGTTTTCCATTCAGAAAGAGCAAGTCTGGTGTTGCTGTGAGAGTCGGAGAATCATCTGGTTTATTCTGAGACACAGAAAGAAGTCAGGGTAGGAATGTGAGTAACAGGGAGGTAAGCTTGGGCAAACTTTTTATGTATTTAGCTCTGTTAGGAAATGTGGATAGCATTCATTAAGGAAGTGTTAAGTGGCCAGGTGGTGGTGGTGCAGTACTCGGGAAGCAGAGGCAGGTGAACCTTCATCCAGGATGGCCAGGGTTACACAGAGAAACCCTGTCTAGAAAAATCAGGACAAACAAACAAGAATGTGACCTATATATCTGTCAATTTACATTTTTCAAAAACCTATGGACTAGTAAGAGACCAAATTATTTGGGAAATTATTATAGTTGATTCTCAAAGGAAATGATAATTTCAGAATTACTTTTAGCAATGGAAATATGCAAAAGTAGATACACTGTATGACAAAATCCCAAGATTTGTATAGTTTTGGTAGTTGTATATTGTGGGATATTACTTTAACTATGTAAAGGGGTGTTACATTTGCTTATGCCGCATGTTTTTAATTATGTTAAGGTATGTTGCACCTGATTGGTCTAATACAAAGCTGAATGGCCAATAGCTAGGTAGAAGAGGAATAGGCTGGGCTATTAGGTAGAGAGAATAAGTAGAAAGAGGAGAGAACAACAGAGAAGAGAGAAGAAAGAATGAAGGAAAATGAGAAGGAGACACTGGCAGCCAGACAGGCAGCCACCAGCCAGCCATACATGGAGTAGGACACACAGAATGAAAGAACTATAAAAAGCCCTGAGGCAAATTGAAATTAAGAGAAACAGATTAATTTAAGTCATAAGAGCTAGTAGGGCATGCATAAGCTAAAGCCAAACATTCAGAGATAGTAATGTCTCCATTTCATGATTTGGGAGCTGGTTGGTGGCCCAAAAGAAAGCCTGCTACAGTATATGATGATTTAAGAATTACCCTATACTTGATTTTCACAGTTGTGTGAAAACAGCTTACTTAGGTGAGTTAAAGAAAAATACTAACCTTATAGCATCAAACGGCAAGATGCTTTTGTGTTCCAACGCAGTACTTTGCATTTATAAAATAATTCAAATGATATGATGGTATCACAAAATGACTTTATTTGTTAATTTTGACACCTACCATCAAACTTTGCTTTTCTGGTGGTAGAGATCAAACTTGAGCCCTAGGCAAATAAGGGAAGCACCGTAACACTGAGCTACACACCAAACTGCCAAATAAACTTTCAGTTTTTCTTAGCACTTAAGGTCTATATGTAAAAGTAGCTCTTAGCAGTGATCAGACACAAGTTCTTGGTATTTTATTTGTACTGAAATGTGATTTTAATTGTATGTTAATAAATAAAGTTGCCCTGGGGTCAGAGCTATTAGAGCCATAGCAAGAGCGTGGTGGTTAGAAGATTTAGGTAGATTTCTGTGTGTTCAGGGATACAGCCAGTATTGGAGACATACGCCTTTAAGACCTGGAGGGCGGTACTTACAGGCAGTGACGAGGCAGTCATGTGTTTGGGTTTATAACCAATGAGAAGGCAGAACAGAAAGACTATTTAAAGACAGACAAACAGGAAGTTAGGAGCACTGCAGGAGGTAAGATTTTAGCTCTGCACTCTGACCTCTCGGCTTTCTCCTTTACATTGGTTCTGTGTTTCTTATTTTAATAAGACGGTTGGTTACATCTACATTCTTGAGATGATTCCCCCGACAAATAGTGAAGCCTTTTCCCAGAACTTTTTCTTGATGAAGTACACATGTTACATCACCATGCATTCTTGTGGCCACAGTCTTTTCTTTGATCTAGTTTAAAGCCAACTAACTCAAGTTGATGCTGCCATCATTGCTGGCTTGAATCTACTGTAGAACAGATGTAAATATACTTTACTCCTGATTTGTTTATCCTTAGACAGTCTTCATCAGCATGACTAGCACCCTCGTGATAAAGCTATTCTGTTATCAGCTTTCCCTCTTACTTGTTGAGGTTTACATGAATGTAACTGAATCTAAGGGAAACAATAAAGATTCCAACTCTCACTCCATAAATCATGGCTATGGGTTAAGAAATCTCTATAATAATCCTTAAACATCTTTTAATATAGAGAATTCCTTTATTTTATTCCTTTTGATTGAATTTTTCATTAAAACAAAACCACTTCCATTTATTATGAAGGTGTCTATATAATCTCTGTCTCTCCTAGCAGGATTCCTGTAAATAAGCTAATGGTATGCTACTTTAAGTAGAATTGTTTTATCAGTAGGTCGTAATTTCTTTCATTCATGTTAGGTTTGTTTATATGTATTCAGGTAATTGTGAACTGCATTGGAATAGGATTCCATGGTCACTCAATATGAGAATTCTACACAATTGAGGAGCCAAACTATTGATCCCCAAAAATTAATTCATGAATATAAATTCTCTGACTTTCCAATCCATGACAAACTGTATCTTATTTGTACTGTGATATTAATTGATCATGTTGTATACTATCTTTCTATAGGGACTTAAATTATCACCAGGAAGCCCCCACAAATGCACGGTCTCAATCCCTCTCTCTTCCCCAGTCCTTCTGACTGCTCTCCACTCTTGGCCTGGCATACTTTTTTTTTTCTCAACTCCACTCTTTCCTCTCCTCTTCCCACCCTACCTTCTCCTAACACTTTCATCTCACATACACATTTGCTCCCTGGGCTAAAATTTTCTCTTTCTAAACACATTAGCTAGTTTTCTCTTTTTTCAGTCTTGCTGAATCAGCAGTATTAATTAGAATAAGGGAACATAATGCCACCATAAGATGAAAATTACTGAAGTAATGTTTTGAGAACAGGAATTCACTCCATTTAAGAGCAATTGCTTCATAAGAAGATACATTCTATGAAAACATGACTTGGGATTGAACTTCTAACATGTAATCTAAATATGACATGTTTTAGGAAAAACAGGCAACTTTAATAATAATTCTGTAAGTACTATTAATAAAATATTCCCAATGTATAAATGTTCTGAATAGGAAATATTTTTTCTTTCTCATAATCCTTCAATTCTTTCTCATTATTTCTTTTTTCTCCTTCCCATCCTTCCTGACTACAACTATCTCCACACACTAAATTGCTAGTAAGCCTAGATGATGGGACCATGAAGCTACAAAGGAATCACTTCTATCCATCTGTTGACCAGGAAGCACATAGGAGAGAAGATGAACAGTCCTTTCTCGGCCTGACTTTGAAAACCAAAGCTTAAATGTGATGGGAAATGCCACACTATACTTCAGGCTATCAGGGTTCATCAGCTCTCGGTCATGGTTTTATTAAAAAGTGTGATGACGAATGATATATTTTGTTATCATACCTAAACATCTTGGCTGTTTTTCAATATCAGATTCCTATAAAATATAGAAAACCAAATGATAGAAAGCTATGAGACTTAGGTTGTTTTTTCAACAAGAAAGAAATCAATTACTGGAAAAATGAAATTGAAGAAGTTGTTTTTGACAGATATAGAAATTAAATATAGAAAATAAGTAATGAACATGGTAATTTATTACTCTGCAAGCTACCTGTGATATATATCAAGGAAAGGAAATTACCTTAATGTGGATAATAAAATACCAACCTGATCATATCTGTGTTTGGTTAAGCAAAGGGAATCAAGCAAGCAAGAAGGAACAAAGAACAACAGTTTCCAAACATTTTCATTAGGAACAGACTTGCATAAAATGTTAGGAGTAAGTTATATTTTAATAGCTTTATTTTGCTAATTATATATGCATATTAATTAAAATTAGTACTGTAGCCTCTAGGACAGAACCCATTGACCAAGACTCAATCTTCTATATACAGAACAGCTACTGAAGGGCAAGCATTGACCTTTGCCTAGTTGGACATATTTTGGCTATGTGATCCAAATGATGTTAAATTCTATTGTTTCTGAGAATTAGTGAATTATTCATAGCAATGTTTTTTTTTTTCTTTTTCTTTTGGTAACATTAATAAAACTCAATTCAAGTTCAAGAAGTTGCTTTAAGTCACTGGGGTATAAACTGACATTGATTTTTACCTCTCTTGGGCTCAAATGCTTAATGGTGTAGATGTCCCAATTCTGAACACAAAGCTGAAATCTCATAGGATGTAAGCCTGTAAAACTTTGTGTCTCAAAGAGCCACATCCATTGCAGTAAATGGATATTATCATATTCTGATAATATTTGTGCTTGGTATTCTGGGTATCTGGAACTGACTAAAGAAATACATCAAAGGCTAATTTTACATACCCAACATGGAAAACAAAAGAAGCATCTAGGACTGAAATAAACTATGGCCTAAAAGACAGACACTCTTTAGAATGGAGTTTCTTAAGGGAAAGAACTCATCTGGCTTACCTTCCTTTTTAATTCTTAAGCAAAGCACGACTTATAGAACATAGACAGCAAATGTTTCAGAAGTGCACTGAGGTATCATGATGAACTGATAACATGTTGATTAATAGACTATCCATGCCAGGCATCAGAGCAAGAACAAAGTACCTTCTTGTCCATTTGTTGTTTTCTTTTGTATTATCTTAGACTCTTCTTGTGCCTTCTTTGCTTTGATCATAACTCACAACCTTATTATTTCTACATTCTCTTTCCAAATGATAAAAACAAAACTAAAATATGATGTGCCTACAGAGATACAGGCTGTAAACAATGAAACTCAGATTCCATTCTAATATTTGGCTCTCAAAAACATACTTTTTCAGTTCTTTGTAGCTTGTACCAATAAAATAAAGGTATGCTTACATTACTATATATTCAGTATGTATTCACTTGTATGTATGTACCCTAAATTTTCCCTCTATGATGAAAGATAAGTATATCTGCAATAGTATAGGTGGTTTAAGCATTAAGGTCCCCATAACAGAGAATATTAGAGCATTATTCATAACATCATTGTAATCTCATATATACATATTAAATATATACATATATACAAATTAGATCTTTGCCTTGTCTGTTATGACATTTGGCATTAAATAAGAAAATATGAAATATAAGAGGCCAAATGATATCTAATTTCTGAACATTCAAAGTCAACTCTGGCAATACTGTCATTTGATTTTTTTACAGCTATAGATACTACTGTCAGTTTTGTTGCATGTATCCTTTATAAAATCACTCTGCACGTCTTTCAAAACAAAGAGGATGATTGTCTTTAGCCCACATCCTTTACCAAGCATAGCCTCACCTTGTATATATTATACACTTCCAAATAATTGTTGCTTAAGGTATTTTAAAAATCAATAGCACAGATTTTTATTTTCTATGAAAAAATTAAGTAATATTTAATCAATTTTATAGGTTCTTGTTTTGTTCTTTTTTCTTTTTAGTTTGAAACAAAGAACTAAGTGGTTTAAATACCCATGGAGCTCACCATTCCTTAATACAGATTATGAATTGGAGTTACTATTTTGCATCTTTGTTTTTATTTTTTGCTTTTATTGAAAATAGATAGATTTCTCACAAAATATATATTGATTACAGTTTATCATCCCTATGCTCTTCTCAGTTCTTCCCATTTCCCCTCCCATCTGGATCCACTCCCTTTCTGTCTCTTGTCAGAAAATATTAAGCTTCTAAGAGGTAGTGTTAAAATAAAACAAAATACAATTTAATAAGATCAAAAGATCAAGCAAAAACTACCAGATTGCTGGTGGATCAAAATCTCTATCTTTAGACACTTCTTAGGTAAACAGGAGAGAAACCATACAAGAATCTACTGATGCTGTAGGCCATCAGCACCAACATCACAAACAATCCCCAGCATCTGTGCATGGTCCAGCATCAATTTTGAAATTGTTACTCAAAGAATATTTATTAGTATGACTTGTTATAAACTTATGAGCATGATGGATAAATGCACTATAATGCTCATTTACTTAATTCTTATGAATGTTAGAAATACAAAGCAAATAGTTTCATTCTTTTTAAATTACAAGGCATCCACTTAATTTACACAAAATATCATTCAGATACTTCTCTTCCCAGCATGCTCCCTTTCACTATTAGCATATATAGTATCAATCCTGGAAGATCTTTTTGTAAACTAGAGACAAAATAAAATTGTTTTCTGGGAGGAAGTGTCAAGGGCACAATGTTTTGTTTAATACTTCTGTCTCCTATTAAGTGTCTGTGGCCAAAAGAATGAATTTTTGCCTGAGGAGAAACAATATCCCACAGATAGTCTACAGCTTTGTTTTGGTTGCTAAGAAAATGCCCCCATAAAACTAACTCTGCAGGCCTCTCAAATTAGAGATGCCATCAGCCATTACATTAATGCCAGAACACTTTAACTTAATGAAATGCATTTCATGCTGTTATCACAAAATGCACTTGAGAGAAGCAATATGGTATTAATACAAATGGTGCAACTAGCAGAAATGTCTTGTTCACTGATTTAAAAAAAAAAACCATAATCTCTGTGTGAACAAGCACATACCAGTACTGTATTAAATTTATCTACTCACTAGAACTTATAACTATATACCTTCCACCCTCTGATTTCATTTATTTTTTTCAGGCAATAGATTGCAGAAAATCTTTATTTTTTTAAGGAAATATGGATAAGCACATTTGTTGGTGATTTCTTAGAAGACCCAGGTGATGACATAACAAGATATTAATTATTACTCCCAAACACAGGTAATATGTGCCCAATATAGTTTATTCATGCTTGCTTATAATGATAAAGATTTAATGTTGATCCACACAATGTGCTTACCATGAATAGTTCTTTTATGTCAAGCAGCCTTTTCATTTTCAAAATATTGTAGTACCACCATGGTCTGTTCAAACATGATAGGCATTCATATATAGAATGAATGTGCTACATGCCTGTTGAATATCTTGTATTAGTTGAAGACACTTCATGGCTGCATTACTGAAGCAGATGTCTATATAAGAGAGAGAGGTTTGAAAGGATGGTAATTATCTCTGACAATATTACAGCAATTCCTTCCCAGGGATTACAAAGGATGACAGAGATGTGCTATACTTGAAAAGAGAAAATTAGTGCCCACCTTGAAGTATTGTAAGTAGTGAACTTCTAGATATCACATTTTGGGACTATATGAACCCATCAAAGTGCTAACATTGTGCCCTTCACATGAATAACATCTCATGAGACCTTGAGATTCCCAGAGACCATCTTAAAGCAGTATCTGTAAAGTTCAGGAGAGTCTAAGATGTGTTCCTGAATAACTCACCAGTCTTTTGGGCACTAGTGAAAAACTGAAGTGTTACTTCATTCTGCTTGAAGGAATACTAGAAGCTCAGAACTCCTCCACAGCGGCTGACACAAGTGAAAGCATGTACTTGAGATGATAAAGGAATGAGGACTTTGTTGCATGACTTTGGAAGGGGGAGTCATGTTATATGGAATGATGTTTCGATTTGTTATCCTTGTAGTCTATAAAGAACACATTCACCTCCAATAAATCTATGTAAGAAGCTATTATATGCAGAAAATATAATTATAAGGATTGGTATAATTAAAACTCCTGACATTGACTTGAATACATAGTATACTGACTATTCAGGAAAATGTCAGGATTCTATAAGGGAGGTTGACCCTGATGAAAATGTGAATTTTCACCTTATTTCTATAATCTTCAGTCTGACTATTGGATACTACTACTGTTCTGATCTGTTAATATTCTGGTATTTGGAAATGATAATATGGTACAATTTTCCTTTGTAATGTTAGCACATTGACACACCTTGTACTCACATCTCTGGGATTCTAACACAAGGCATGGCAGTTAGTTCTCAGTTGATAAGTATATACTTTGACAAAACACTGCCAAAATAATGTCAAGGCTTCCAACATACCACACTTTGCTGACTCTGCAGGACCACCTATAATCCAGTACTGCACCATTCTCTTGGCATGTCTTTCCAGGATCCATTCATTAGCATGATTTTTCCTGACTACTCTTTTAGGGCTTGCAGCCAATTGCGATGGAGGTATCTGGAAGAAGTAAAAATATTTCATTGTCAGATGCCTTCTATGTTATAACAAATGTTGTATATCTTAATACTCCTTTGTATAAGCATTGAAAAATTCCTATTAACTTGACATGGTGGTCATTTAGGCTTCCCTTAATGGGGCTATTCCTAAACAAATCATAGAATGAACTGGTACTTCTTGTGGGCATATTCTTTCTAACTGAAGCCAGAATTAAAGTAACATTTTGGCAAATTATAAAATTTTTAATAGTGCCTTGGCTATAACTCCTCTCAAGAAAAACGTACTTGACCCTAGGTTTCTATTTCCTCATAACTGGATTTACTTATAAAAAGTATCTGTCACATCAAAGAAGGCTGAGATGATAAATAGCTTCAGGTATTTGTGAAGATGATTTCATGTTAATTGCAAGTCCTGGAAAAATTATTCAAATTAAAGCAATGAATTTTTAAGGATGGCATTTCATAAAATTTGTATCAACACTTAAGGAATGTTCTTGATAAAAGAGCTCCTCTATTTTAAAAATGTTTCCATATCTGTTACTATCTGTCACAACTATTTATATATACCTACACATATATTTAAGAATATTCACAGCTTTTACGCCCAATGTCAATGTTTTCATATACCAGTGAATACCAAAACATATTAGTGCTTAACACATTAAGAGTTTTTTTTTTAAGGTGGGCTTCAAATATGAGTCTTACTCATATGAAAAAGTAACTCAAATTTAAAATTATTTGTGGTGGACGATGGAAAAATTAGTCTGCAGTTAAGAGTGCTTGCTGCTCTTCCAGAAAACCTGAGGCAATTGGGAGCTCCCATGTGAGGTGGCCCACCTGTGCCTTTGATTCCAACTCCAGATGATCCAATGGCCTCTTAAGGGCTCTGTGTGCATGTACACATGCAGGCTTACAGACAGACAAATATACATTAATGTACATAAAAATAAAATATAACTTTAAAATTCCTTTGGCAGACTTAAATAAAATTATTTTATAAACAACTATGTGTTACAGGAAAACATTTATCAAGTATATGCTCTAGGTTTCTGACTATATATATGTGCATGTATATACATGAACAAATACTATATATATTCAAATATTAATATATATGTAGTATATAAACAAATATCCAGAGTTTCTAGAAGGTATGATTCTGTCAAATCTGTAACAATTTGCTAAGGAAATATAAATATACTTCCAAAATAATTATATAATATGATAACCTATAAAGTCAAATATTTTTATATTTAATGCTTCTCCATATACATATATACAACTCAATTGTTTTATAAATAGTAGTAGCAAAAAAAGAGAAATCTAGTTTAATTTCTAAATTCATAACATTACTGATAAACTGTGAAGTGTAAGTCAAATGTGTGGTGTGTGAGTGTGTGTGTTTACTGGCAGTGTATTTTGGAGGCAGGTATCCACAGTAGTATTCTTGGAATTTTACATATACTGACTGTTACTTGTCATCTTCAATGATACCACCATTTCATACAATATTGCTCTGTATGGCAATTCTTGATCCATCATGCTGTCTTTTTCGAAAAGTATGGTAATTTACAAGAACCACAGAGAAATAAATTGAATATCTCAAAATTTTAGAATATCTCAAAAAAATCCTGAAAAGCTTCATATTTAATGACTATTACATGTCTTATCAAATGATCTCTTTAAGTAGAACCTAAGTAGGTTTGTGGTTCCTGTTTTTTCCCAAAACTCATTATGAGTTCCTGGCTGCTCATGTCAAGTCACAAACATGTATCCCTACTCTTCTTTGGTACTTGTATAACTATGAGCACACTGCTTTCTGTCTGACATTTTCAGGGTGTGTCTTCTACTTGTCATGTGAAATGTGCATAGAAACTGAGTCTTTCCTCAACAATCCAAGGGCAACGTAAAAAACTTGATTTCTTAAAACAAATAATGGAATAAATCTTTACTAAAAAATTACCCTAAAATAATTCCCTACATCTGATTTCCTTCCATTCAAAACAACATATGCTATCTGAAATTCATGTCAGTATTGAAGAACTAGAGACCTCTGTAACATTATCCTTATTTCTTGATAACATTACCTCACTTAGCTCTACACACCTTAACTTAACCACCAGAACCACATGCTTTAAATTTGGAAGTCTGTTGTTGAATAGATTAATAGATGAAGTAATTCATTAATGAATTTATCTTGAAGAAAAATAAATTCTCTTTAGCCATTATATATTTACCACCACATACAAGGCATTAATTCCACATGACAAAGAATAATAATATTTAACAGTTGTTTTAAAACTGATGTAATAGAGGGTATTTTGTTCTAGAGACCACAGAGTAAGCACTCAGTGTTCTGATTCTTCCTATAAACACTAGTACATAATCTGAACAGATGAATAGAACAAGTATTAGAGGGATCTAAATATTAACACAAAATGGGATGGGATCAAGGTCAGGTGATAAAATAATCCTGAAATATAGAGTTTGCCACATAAAGATATGTATGTGGTATTTATAAATTGATTTAACAAAAATGCCTGAAACTGAAAATAAATGTTGATGTGGAGATATATTTAGAAGTCTTCTTGTTCTTGTTTGAGAAGTGAAAAAGGCATTCCTATATCATAATATTATAAAAAATTACATATAAAAATAATAATCTTGAAACCCATAACAGAGAAGCTTTATATATAGTCATTTATAACAGAAAAAATCATCAGATTAGCATCATATTTTCATCATAAGTTTCCAAAATCATTAATCTAATCTAAAAAAACAAAACAAAAAACCATTAACTGCCCGCTCAGATTTCTACATCCATTAAAAATTTACTTCATAATGAAGGCACATGAAAATCTTTCCATGATAAATAAGCCAAAGGAATCCATGTCCAACAAGACAGTAATAAGAAAGTTACTTGGAGAAATTCTGCACACTGAAGAGAAACATGAAAACACCCGGAAAGGGAGCTGACGAGGTGACAGCTTGGCTGGTAAGAGCCCCTGTTGATTGTGTTGAAGGTCTAGGTTGGTTTACTGGCACCCACATAGTGCCTCAAAGCCATCTCTATCCATCCACAGGAAATCAGATCCTCTTTTCTAACCTCCATTGGCATCCATATGTACATGAATTACAGATATAAGTAAAAGAAAAACAGTCATACTCAAAAAATAAATAGATAACTCTAATGATGAAATCTTTCAGGAAGTCACAGGAAAGAATATGTTATACCAGAGCACAAAATAAACAAACACATAATAAGAATATACATATTTTCCTCCAAAAACATATAGCCATATATATTTTTTAGAAACTATATTAATAGTGACTATAGAATGTAGGGGAATTAAAATCAAGAACCATTAACACAAATTTCAGAAATACATAAGAAACCATATTTGGACTGGGATCCCTTAGTTGGGGATGCTGAAATATAATCAGTACGAAGACTGCTCAGGATACATGGAGAATAATTCTGCATCTTAAAGTCATATGGCCCGTGGCATAAGACTAAGAATAATGACACCCTTGCCTTGCATGATGTTGGTGTTGTCTCTAGCTTACGGGTAGAACTAATCCAACACAGAATGTGATGACTCTGGTTTTTTAAAATAGATTTTATACTTTCACTTAAACTAACAACCTATATTTGGAGAAGCTTGAAGATTGTACCTCCACATTCTCCTATGGTATTTCTGAATTTTTATTCTGTTCACTTTCACTACTTCCTCTTGAACTTTTGAATAAGAACCTACAATGTTCTTTTCCTCTTATTATTATTTATCATTTCTTTAGAGGCTGTTATGGTCACCACCAACCCTTATCTTATTTCATTACTTTCTGGTGACTCAGAAAAAGACATCAAACCACCATAAAGAAAACAATCCTAGTGGAAATTATCCTACTGTTCAAAGACAATTCAGACTAGCCTGGTCTACAAAGTGAGTTCCAGGACAGCCAAGACTGTTACACAGAGAAACCTTGTCTCAAAAAACAAAAAACAAAAATGGAAATTGAGATCGAGAAAGAAAAATGCCTAGACATGGTTAAGAAGGAAAAGGTTGGTGTCGTTTTGCTTTTGTCTGTCCCTAGTGTCTTACTTCAGGTTTCTATTGCTGTGAAGAGACACTATGACAACTAAAATTTATAAAGGAAAACATTTAATTGGGTGACTATAGTTCAGAAGTTCAGTCCATTATCATCATGATGGGACATGGCAGTGATCAGGCAGACATGATGCTAGAGAGGTAGTTGAGAATTCTACATCTTGCAGGCAAGAGGAAGTGAACTGAATGTCACACTGAGTGATGTTTGAGCAAAGAAGACCTTAAATCACATCCCCACAGTGACACCCTTACTTCAACAAGGCCACACCCACTCCAACAGAGCCATATCTCCTAATAGTGCCACTCCTTGTGACCTTTTGTGGGCCAATACATTCAAACTACCACACCAGGGAATTATCATAATTGAGTAAAAAAAATTGAAAGAATTTCAACAATGTAATCTAGGAGCTAAATATATGGTCAGATTTTCTTTTTATATAAATATTTTAATTTATAATTAATTTAATTTTACATATCAGCAATGGGTTCCCCTGCCCTCCCTCCTCCTACCCCCAGCCTTCCCCCCCAATCTACTCCCCATTCTTACCTCCTGGTACATTCAGTTGAGGCAGTTCCAGTCCCCTTTCCTGCACCAAGGCTGAGCAAAGTGTCTCAGCATAGGCCCTCCTAGGTTCGAAAAAGCTAGATCATACACCAAGGACAGGTCCCACTGCCTGGGGGCCTCCTAAACAGTTCAGGCTCATCAACTGTCTCACTTATCCAGAGGGCCTGGTCCCGTTCCATGGGGGCTCCTCAGCTATTGGTTCACAGTTCATGTGTTTCTGCTAGTTTGGCTATTTGTCCCTGTGCTTTTTCCAATCATGGTCTCAATATCTCTTGTTCATATAATCCCTCCTCTCTCACACCGATTGGACTCCTGGAGCTCCACCTGGGGCTTGGCCATGGATCTCTGCATCTGCTTCCACCAGTCACTGTACAGATTTTCCTTTTTACATTTCTTTCTTATTTTGGACATAGTTGGCTTTCCTGTGAAAACCACATTGTCTTTAAAGAATTGTCAATGGCAAATTTTATGAACATAATGCAACTTTAAACAAACACACAGAAGGTGAATCTGTGGTTTCCTTGTGACTAGCTCAAAGCTTCATCAGTACAAACAGGAGAAGGGATGGGTGTATGGTATATATGCACAAGAATTGATACTCTTTTTAAATGAGCCTTATAATGTTTTTATTGTAGATCTGTGATAGTTGGGTGAAAAAGTGGTAATACATAAACTAGATATATAGATACTCACTTTAGCTATTTGATGTCAACAATCATAAACAGGAAGTTCAGTATTGCCTTAGTAAAGGCCATGGTCTTGCACCTTTACAGTTCAATAAGTAGATCTAAGTAATTAAAAATATGTCCTTAGGCTGGGCAGTGGTGGCACACGCCTTTAATCTTAGCACTTGGGAGGCAGAGGCAAATGAATCTCTGTGAGTTTGAGGCCAGCATGGTCTACAGAGAGAGAACCAGGACAGCATCAAAACTTTATGGAGAAACCCTGTCTCAAAAAACGAAACGGGAAAAAAAGATATGTCCTTAGTATAGCATACTTCAAATATAGATAGGTAAAACTTAATGTATATTTACCAAAATAGTCTTTAATTTTTTAAATAAATAAATTGACTTTGAGTTTCTTATAACAAGGCCATTTAAGCTATTAGCATAGAGAAAACCCTAATGAAACTGTAGCTAGAATATAAACATTTAAACCAGAAATGTCAAAAATGTTTATTTTTAAGGTACTATAATACAATACATTTACATTTAAACATATAATACAACAAATTTGAAAAACAACATTGAAGAATAGAAACTTACTTGAACACATTTTTAAGATGCTGATATGTTTTAAAGTTATATGTCCTTCAGTACATGGTAACACAATAGATTATATGTACCTAAAATTGAAGATCAGTCTCATATTTTAGTGATAGATCAAGATGACATTTTAGTGTGACCAGAGTGAGACAGTTTCCTAGTACTGAATTTACCACTGCAATCCCGACATAACAGTACTCATACCAGCATTTCAGAGAACAGAACCAGACTCTCATGTGTGTTTTCTGCTGAATACTGTTGTTTTAATTTTGTCATTGGAAAGACCACTACCTTTAGAAAAAAGTGTCAACATTTGTATTTTTGTGTGTTAAGTGTGTGGCTATATGCCCATGCAGAGGCCAGAGGAGGACCCCAGGAGTCCTTCCTTATTGCTCTCTGCCTTATTTCCTTGGTGCATGCTCTTGCCCTGAGCCCTTTGGCTAATCGTTTCCTAGCCAGCAAGCCTCAGCGACCTGCCCTCATAGTGCTGTAGTTGTAGGAAGGTGTGTGTTGGTCTCCATCATGTTTGCACAGCAGGTGCTGCTACCCCAAAATCCTCAAAATGGATTAACCCACTCAACAGAGCCACTACTGAAATCTAACATCTCAAATGAAATCATTCACAAGAATAAATGCAGAATTCCTGAGAATACAGAGCAGTCTATGGGGTGTTATGAAAAGAATAAATAGTCAAACTTTAAGATGATTTGGCTTCCAAAACCCTGATCAAGTATGCCTGAAACATAAGTTTTCTCCTTCAGTTGTCTTATTGTTCTAGCTAAGACTTCAAGTACTATATTGATTAGGTATGGAGTGAGTGGACAACTGTGTCTTGTTCCTATTTGAATTGTAGGCCAAAGATATTTTGTGAGAATCCCCAAACAACCAAGGCTGCTGCCAAGGCTCGATTTTTATTTGTAAACTGATGGCAAGGCCCCATTGCTGAAGACAATACTTCCACACCTCATGGGCCATGGAAAATCAAACTGGAGCCTACATAGATCCTTCACCCCTGCCTTTTACCATCTTTGTTATAGGAAGGGACGCTGCATACTGCAGGAGAAGAATTATGAATTCCAACCAGCCACAAACACTTGTACATCAATATTGGTGAAATTATTAAGGTCACTCCATGTAGTTAAAAGGATATTTATTTAATGGTGTCACTCACAAATTAAGGGATAGGTAGGTCACAGGGTCTTGTGAAGGTGTATCGCAGTCCAGCGGTGTTCTCCAGAGCTCTGCTAGGTCCACCTCCACTGTTCAGGGTCCCGGAACTGAGCACGAGCTGGCCCATCCAGATCTCAGGTCTCCAGGCACCTCCCCTAGCCCCGCCTCATAGGCATGACAGTTGCCAGAGTCTCAATGGGGGTTGGAAATTTGAGATCAAAGCTGGAATGGCTACCCACTACATCTCCCCCTTTTTGTCTAAATAAGAAGGTTCTAAACTAATACAAGATGATAAACAAAGGAATGGTTATCAAATATTATCCAGGAATAATGAGGGATAATGACCTAGATAAGATGGAACTACATCCAATGTAAACAATATCAAGCAAGAAACACATACTAAAATCCAGAGACGTATAGAACATAGGTAAATGGCATGTTATAAAGATCATTCCAAAAGGTGTCCTATCCTAAAGAACCTGAATCTAATACTTAATATGTTCTATCTAAGATATTATATATACTAAGTTGTAACTATAACTGTTAGTCTTCAATCCCATCAAAGACCTGAGAAGGAACATAATGGTACCTGAGAAATGGTAGATGGATGCAAGCAACTTTCGGGAATCTTGCAAGAGTAGACCAAGACAGCTGGCAGCCTGGACAGTCACCTAATGTTTCTCAGCATTGTTGGTGCATTCAAATTGGCTACAGGCCTAGAGTATATGACAGACCATTTTCAGAAGCAGGATTTCTGAAAGACCATCTTACCTTGTCTTGACAGAGTACAGTGGTCGCTTTCCTTGTGTCCCACTTGTCCAGAAAGGACAGCATTGCATTCATCCTGTCAGCCATCAAGGCAAGGGCAGTTCTTTGCCCAGTAGGCCATTTTGTACCAAGAAGACAAACTTCCAAATGGAAATGTCTTAGAAGCCCAACATTCTCTCAGGATCAAATTGGTGCAGCCAGGAGCAATTGTGTCTCACGTCAACAGAATTCTAAGTTATTTAAATGCCATATTCTCTAGGTCTATGAAGTGTTTGAAAATTACCTGTCCATCTGACCTATGTATCTGTAAATCTGGATAACCTAACTAACATAACTATAGAGATGACAGGCATAGGTGACTATAAATCTATACGTCTTTTCTACTGAAATAACCTAAGGACTAAGGCTTCATGTAAACAAGGTAAACAGTCTATAAGCAAATGTATGGTAAAGAATGATGACTTCAAACTTGTGACAATACACAAGATATTTATAACAGAGGTAGGAATATATAGTGTGATATGCAATATGACAATAATATTAAATATATATTAATATACTGAGTATCCTAAACAGAAGTAGAACATAAAGTATGACAGATATAAATTTACATTTATATCAATATAAAAATATTTCAAATAAGAGTAAAAATATATGTACAATTATAACAAATATAGTTCTATATTTACACATCAACAGTGATGTCCTGCCTGTAAGACATCCTAGTACAATGGTGGCACAAAGCTTGTGGAAGTAACCAACCAATGTCTGATTTGACTTAACACCCATACCAGACCTTACACTGCTTGAGTGACCAGGAACCTGAGACTAGATATCCCAGAGTCCTGAGGTAAAACCAAATACTAATGCTCTAAAACACACACAAAAATTTACCAATAAAATGACTCCTAATGACATTCTACTATAGTCATAGATAACTGTCTTGCTCAGCCATCATCAGAGAAGCTTCCTCTTGCAGCACATAGGAACAAATACAGTAACCCACAGCCAATTGTTATGCAGAGACTGAGTTACCTTAGAACACTTAGCCATAAAATGGATATCTCCAGCAAATCCTTCTCTTCAGTGCTCAGGAATCCTGCAGAAGAGTATGCAGAAAGAGTAAGAGCCAAGGGTGTTAGAAGACACCAAGAAAACAAAGCCCTCTAAGTCCACATGAGTAACATTCATATAAAGTCAGAGACAGGGCAGCAAGTACAGGGCCTGCATAGTTCTGTACCAGGTCTATTATTTATATACTATGGCCTCTAGTAGTGTTTCAGTGGGATTTCTGAATGTCCAAATGAGTGGGTCTCTGAATCTTACACCTTCTCCTTGGTTCTTTTTCTTCTGTTTATTTTATCCAATTTCAGTGTGTTACTTTTTTATCATATTATAATTCCTTAAAAGCTTGTTTGCTCTTTAATGATAGACAGGAAGTTGATCCAAATTGGAGGAGAGGTGGGGAACTTCTGGGAGGAGTAAAGAGAAGGGAAACTATAATCAGGATAAATTATGTGAGGAAGAAAATATACTTGCAATAAGAAAAAAATTAGACTTCAACTGCCAAAAATATTACTGAGAAATATCTGAAATTTGATTATGACTTTTGAGAAATAAATAGAAATGTATTTAAAATTATGTTAGTTCACTAAATGTATCTATCTATCTATCTATCTATCATCTATCATCTATCTATCTATCTATCTATCTATCTATATATATATATATATATATATATATATATATATTACCCACATATATCACATCCCATCATGTCTCTGCTTTTGGAAGAGCTTATCATAATCATAAATGCTATATCTTCCTGCCCACTAGTCCACTTTGTATACTACTGGGACTGTATACTCAGGATCCAGGGATGATAAAGTCTGAAACATAAATTTATCAGCCCTAAAATTATTGATGAAAAGCAAATATGAAAGCACATACTTCCACATTTAAAGTGATATTTCTTTTAATGCAGAAAAGAGTAATACACATTTTACCAGAAAACACTATTGCAAATGAAAATCTGAAGGAAAAATATAATAATCTCATCTCAAAAATCTTTTTCTGCTTTTTATCTCTTTGTTATTCACTTATAAGTTCTAAGACTATTTAGTTATTGCTATATCTGCTGAAGGAAGCATATTATTTTATCTGAAGATCTAAGCAGAGCCATTTCCTAGTCCTGAAAATGGAGACCCAGACTAAGCATTAGATGTAGACTTTCCAAAGATCCTCTGTCTTTAATATGCCATGTTTCAGAAATAGGGAATCCCACCAATGTTAGACTATGGTTCTCCGAGGGCTACACAGAAAATAAAAGTGAATTCCTATCCCAGTGTTTTTTGTTTTATCTTCTTTTGTTTGTTTGTTTTAATTATTACAATCATGTGTGTTTGTGTCTGGGTGTGGATGTGTCACGTGATCAGACCAAAGGCATCTACAACCATTGCCTGACTTCTATGACAATGGCTTGCTATTACCTTTGATCTCCAGGCAAACCCCATTTATTAACATACAAATAAAATATCAGCACATTTCCCCTTTTTTGTCTAAATAAAATAAAAAAGAATTTAAAAAGTTATAACTAATATAAGGAAAACTGTATACAATAAGTACAATAACAATATACAATATATACAAGCAATAAATACATTAACAATGTCTAGTCCATTTGCATTTGGCAAGCTCAGAGAAAATATTCCATTATCTATTCTATTTTGGTGAATCCAAAATGTACCTAATTCACTTTCTATCCTAACTTTTATTACCAACAGAATAGTATCCTATGATATCTCCTTAGTGAGCTACTTTTTTAAATTTCTTAACAAGGAAAACTGTAATTACAACTATCTAATCTTCACTCCCTCAGAGACCCGAGGAGATAATATTACCTAGTAAAACAGGAAGTGCAAACAAGCGACTTCCAAAAAAACGTGAGTTGATAGAAACAACAAGCTGCCTGGACAGTCATCCGAGGTTTCTCCGCAATGTTGGGGCATCATCTTTAGCCTCTAGGCTTAGCTTAACTGACAGATTCATTTGTGAAGTAGGATGTACACAAGGCCTATGGCTTGACCTCACTTTTGGTGTGAGTGCTCCATGTACCAGATAAACTTAAAATCCACCAGTGTCCTGTCATGATTGAGGATATTAAATTATGGTAATTGCTGAGGTTTTTGAAATTTGGCTGTCTGTTCTCGGCTTATGGGTGCTTCATTTTGGCGTCCCATTCTTAACCACATCCCATACTTCTTGGCTTATGGGTGGCAATGCCAGTCTACCATTGAGAGGTTAGACCCCGTCATCTTAGCTACTCCTTCAAGAATAACTGTTTCAGCTGCTGTTCCACTGCACATCAGAAGCCATTGGTCCATTGCCTGTTCAGCTGCCTTTGAAGAAAGGGGCACTGTGCCTTTTTTGGATTGCAAAGCCACTTCAGCAATGTCCTGGCCTCAGAGGACGCCTGTTGCTAAAGCTGCAACCACAAGCTTGCAACCCTGTTTTGGCAAGGATCGGTAGTCCTTTGTATTGTGTCTTGTTTGTCCATTTTGGATGGCATAGTTTCAGGAGTCAATGCAAGGGCACTTTGTTGCCCAGTGGCTAACTTTTGCCACAAAGTTAACCCAATATACAGTTTTCTTCAATGCCCATATCTTCTCTGAAGTAGATTGGTGCTGCCAGGAGCCAACATGTCTCCTAGTGGTAAAAAAAGAAAAACTCTAAGTTATTAAAACATGTTAAATGCCATATTCTGTAGATCTCTGAAGGGTTTGAAGATTCACTGTCTATCTAAAATATATCTCTGCTTAACCTTAAAAACACCTAATGTGACTACATTAGTTTGATTGCAATGTCTAACTACTAACTCTCATTTTTTTTATATCTTAACAGTTGGTAATAACAACATCCAAGGATTAGCAAATTGCATTTCTATATCTGTTTTTTTCAAACAAGAACCTTAAATCTAATCTCCATTGTTTAACCTTTTTAATAACCATTAACAACAACAACAACAACAACTTTTAACCAACCCTCCTAAACAATGAAAATTATCAGAAACCTGAAACCCAGTGAAAGACCAAAAAGGAACTACCCCACCCCACCTCTTGGGAATGTGGGTATAATGTTTTTAGATTTGCTTCCTGCTGTTTGTGGGCAAAGGCATCTTTAGGGGATACTGAAAAGAAAATGTTTGGGTTAATCTTCAAGTTCTGGAGAGGTAGCTATATCACTTGTTGTCCAGTCTCTGCATAAGGCCAAATTGTAGGGCTTATCTCAAGTCCTTGTTTGAGTAGTCTGTGAGACTGGATCATCCCACCTAGACATCTCAAAATTGTTCTGAGCAGTTTTGTATTCAAAAGGTAATCTTTTGGTGATGTTTGTCAGCTTAGTGGTATTATTATTGTCCACATGGAATCATTGTTGTGGGACCACATCATCTTTCTGGAGATTTCAAATTCATTGTTAGGCCTGGTCCTGGGTCTCTGCAGAAAACTGATAGAGACTCCAACACAAAAACATGTATAGGCAGCTAACTGAGGCCTTTTTATCTAGAATGAATTAGTACTCTATATAAACATTAATATCATGACAAAAGTTATATATATATTATAAATTTTGATATAAAATTCATATCTTAAGAAAATTTTAAAGAATCAAAATAGAACCAAAGAATTCAAATTAGTGGCAATAGAATAGTCCCTTAACTTTTTGGTTTTCTTCTGTCCCATATCAGAAAATGGCTCTTTCTTTTGACATTGATGCAGAGATTTTGCATTTTCCTTTTATCAAACATGCTTGGGTTCAAAAAAGGAGGGAGCCATTCTCCAACTCCAAAGACAGCTTTAATTTTTGATTGTACTGGGACTACAAAAATACCATTCGTGTTAAGTGTCTGTAGAGAAGAGCAGAAAAAAAAATTTAGGAAGACTTATGACATTTTATATGTGATATACTAATAGGTAAATTTACTCTTTTTCTTGGGACATTTTTTCTAGAT
The DNA here is from genome assembly GCF_004664715.2 of Peromyscus leucopus. Classification (NCBI taxonomy): domain Eukaryota; kingdom Metazoa; phylum Chordata; class Mammalia; order Rodentia; family Cricetidae; genus Peromyscus; species Peromyscus leucopus. Next base: position 13,929,721 of record NC_051064.1, on the reverse strand, counting down.
GATTTGTCCTTTGTCTTCAGATATCTCATTTGTTCAGTGTTCTTCAGATTCCTTAGCCTTCATTCTCCTGAAAGACAAAAAGAAAAACACTTCCCCAAGCCTAACTTTGGGGAGGTTCCCTTTTGGCAAGTTATATCTGATTAAATGAAAAGCATTTGTTAGTGGTATAAGTTCACTTAAATTGGATGGTCATGTTGGTTAATGAACAATCACCTCTTCTAATTAAGAGGTCTCTCTTGTTCAAATCAAGCCTTTATCAATTTTGATGGTATCCACAGCTTATCTTCTCCTGTAGAAACAAAAGCAAAACCTTGTCCCCAATTTAACACATATCCTGGTTTCCATTTTGAGGTCAACACATCTTTAAAGTAGATAGGCTGATTTAATTCCATATTTTTTCTATTATCCAATGTCTCTCTGTAGCTAGTGTTCCTTTCTCATTAGCACTGAGAAAATTCAAAGTTAATAGAGCATTATGTAATCTATTTCTGGGTTTTAATATTTAATAATTTATATTTATTAATCTATTTAATAAATAAATCTATTTATTACCCTTTTCTGTTTAATTGATATATCCTTTAGAGTTCTATTTGGTCTTTCTATGACTGCTTGGCCTGTAGGATTATGTGGTAAACCTGTAATATGCTTTATATTGTAATAAGCAAGAAAGGTTCATTTTACCAGAGACATAAGCTGGAGCATTGTCAGTTTTAATTTATGCAGGTATACCCATGAGGGCCATAACGTCTAACAAATTCATGATTGATTACAGAATCAGCTTTTTCAGCACCCAGTGCCGTTGCCTATTAAAATCCCGAATAAGTATCATTGGTGTGGTGTACATATTTCAGTTTTCCAAATTCTGCAAAGTGAAACACATTCATCTGCTAGATTTCATTCCTCTGAGTACCCTTTGGGTTACATCCTGCTGGTAATGGTGTTTGATTGTAGAAGGAACAAGGAGGACATTTCTTTACTATTTCTTTGGCTTGTTGCCAGGTTATGAAAAAATCCTTTTTTAAACCTTTACTATTGACATGGTGTTTTTATGAAATTCTGAGGCCTCCAGCATATTTTCTATCAATAATTTATCAATCTCATCATTACTTGTGCTAGAGGATCTAGCAGACCTGTATGGGATCTGATGTGAGTTATATATAAGGGATACTTCCTATTCCTGATTATATCATGTAACTGAATAAATAGTAAAGTTAATTCTGACTCAACAGGGATAAATTCTGCAGTCTCACTACTCACTCTTTCAGAATACTGAGAGTCAGCAACTATGTTTAAAGGTTCCAGACAATCCATTAATACCAACAGAATAACATACAATTCCAATTTTTGAATCAAATTATTAGAATTTTGGACCACTTTACTTAAATTTTTGATTTGTAAACTGCCTTTCCTTATTTGTTTGCATCTATATAAAATGTATGAGCTCCAGATATGGTTGTTTCCTGTACAATGAGAGGCAAAATCTAATCAACTCTCTTTATAAGTTCAATTCTATCATTTTTGGAATATTTGCTGCTAATCTCACCCAAACAATTACTGCAAGTTCTTTGCCAAGTTCCCCTTTCTGCCCATAAATTTTCAGTGTCCTCCATAGTAAGAAGTATGACAATTTCTGCTGGGTATCTTCCTGCTAACTGATGAAGTGTCAATTTTCCTTTTAAAATCAAGTCAGAGATCTTTTCCACATAATTTTTTAATTTTTTACTCTGTTTATTAGGTAGAAATATTCATTCCAATATAATATCTTCCTCTGCATTAAAATTCCTGTAGGAGAGTGCCTACATGGTAAAATAACTGAATCGTAATCAAGTTTTGGACTTACATGATCCACATGTCCTTCCTGTACTTTCTTTTCTACCAAGGCCAATTCTTTCTCAGCTTCAGGTGATAATTCTCTTGGACTATTTAAGTCCTTGTCACCTTCTAAGGTTTTGAACAAATTACTGAGTCCATCATTTTTTACCCCAACAATAGTTTGTAGATGGGAAATGTCTCCAAATAATCTTTGAAAGTCATTAAGAGTCCATAGTCTATCTCTCCTAATATGCACCTTTTGGGGCCTAATTTTTTGTAGCTCTATTTTATATCCTAAATAATTAATAGAATCTCCTCTTTGTATCTTTTCAGGAGAAATTTGTAATCCCCAACAAGGCAAAATTTTCTTTACTTCTTAAAATATTCTTTATAAAGTATCCACATTTGAATCAGCTAGTAAAATATCATCCATGTAATGATAAATTATAGATTTAGGAAATTGTTTATATATTACTTCCAATGGCTGTTGTACAAAGTATTGGCACAGGGTTGGGCTATTCAACATTCCCTGAAGAAGAACTCTCCATTGATATCTCTTAACCAGTTGAGAATTATTGTAAGTAGCCACGATGAAGGCAAATCTTTGTCTTTTTCTTGTAAGGGTATTGAAAATAACAGTCTTTTAAATTGATAACTATAAGAGGCCAATCTTTAGGTAACAGAGTAGGCAAAGGAATTCCAGAGTGTAGAGTGCTCATTGGCTGAATTACTTTGTTAATTGCTCTTAGGTCTGTTACCATTCTCCATTTACCAGATTTCTTTTAAATAACAAATACAGGAGAATTCCAAGGGCTGGTTGATTCTTCAATATGCTGGGCATTTAACTGCTCTTGTACCAGCTCTTATAAAGCCTGCCATTTCTCTGTTGTTAAAGGTCATTGCTGAACCTGTACAGGCTTGACTGGTAACCATTTTAAAGGTAGAGCTGTTGGTGTCTTTGAAAGATCATCAGTTGTTGTGCCCTGTTCTTGTACAATCTGGATGGCTGGTGACCACTCTTTAGAATAATATCTTCTACTATTTCTCTCAGAAAGATGTGTTAGTTTATGATTTGTTTCTGAGGTTGGAGGAATATTAATCTGAGTATTCCATTGTTGTAATAGATCATGGCCCCATAAGTTCATAGCTATATTAGCCACATATGGCTTTAATTTTTCTCTCTGTCCTTCTGGACCTATACATTCAACCATCTTGCAGTCTGTTTCACTTGAGATAATGTTCAAGTCCCTAACAGGTGAACATTTACCTCCTGAAGAGGTCAATTTGTATGTCAAAATTCTGGTGCAATTATTGTCTACTAAACCTTTCAAGAAAACAACATTTATTCATATTTTTAATTTTAGTCTTTGTTCTTTAATAGAAGTTCGCCCAAAAATTTGCTTTATGGTTTCTCCTGAATTTTCTATTCTCTCTGCCACAATTGTCCTATCACCCTGAACAGCCTGATTTATTCCAATAGGCATTTGGTTATTTAATTGCTCTGAGAAGGGGTTTCTTCTATGATGGCAGGAAATTTCTGAACTGAATTTGCTGTGGGGCCCTGCATGAGGCCCCTCTTTGAGTTTCCCAAAGATAGAGGCAAAAGACTACCTTGTCTGTCCCTTGTTGATCTACTTTCCTTGGCCCAATGTTTACCCTTACCATACCTTCTGCATAATCCAGAAGGGAGGGGCATTCTGTTTCCATTGGTCCTTGAATAAACGTTCTTTTTAGGAATGCCCTGTTTTCAAATACTTTGTTTTCCACACCCAAAACATCTGATATTTTTCCTCAAAGTTTTTGAAATTACTTCTCCATTCCACATATTATCATGATCATGAGACCCAATATTAATTTTCTCCCTGATGCAATCCTCCAAGTGTGCAGATCTTGCCTTTAACAGCCTGATTATTCTTTTGTGTGCTGCATTCACATGCTCAAAAGCTAAAGGTTCAATTATTATCAGTCTAGCAGCTATAGCAATAACTAAATAGTCTTAGGACTTATAAGTGAATGACAAAGAGATCAAAGTCAGAAAAAGATTCATGAGAGGCCAGCTTGGTCTACAGAGTGAGATCCAAGAGAGGAACCAAAATTATACAGAGAAACCCTTTCTGCTATGTGATGAGACCAAGAGCATATGCTACCATTGCCTGACTTCTATGCCAATAGCTTGTTCACCAGGCAAACCCCATTTATCAACATAAAAATAAAATATCCCCACATGTTTGTGTACATGCCACAGTGTGAATTTGGAAGTCAGAGGACATTTTATGGGCGTCACTCTTCAGCTTCCATCCTAGGAATATATCAGTTCTACACATCAAACTCAGGTCATCAGGCTTGGTTGCCAGTGCCTTTACCTACTGAGTGATCTCACTGCCTCCCTCATTTGATGTTTGTAATAATTCATGCCTGACATCATTTCAGACCTGAACTTATGTGCCACTGAAAATGGACAGCATTGGTTGCAAACTGCCCTATAATGCAGAATCTTGACAACTTCAAGGGAACAGAGATGGTACCATGGTCATGGTTCCACATGGGGTAGTAGGACATTTCCCTTTAAAAATGGAGGTAAAGTTTATTGAATCTATTAACTTTGCCCAAGAGATAAACAGAACTTTCATACAAGAAAATATTTCTTATTTAATTTCCATCCTACCATTTTACTATCAACGATTGCAAAAATAAAATGATCTATCTGTTTGACTTATATAGAAACTCTATAGCTTAAGAATAGTCTCTGATATAGAGCATTTAGTTGTACTGGGTTTGTCAAACAAAGGTGAAGCAGATTCAAGTCAAGCCTTAACACACACACACACACATACACACACACACATACACACACACACACACACAAACACACAAAACAAATATATAATACATCACATAGATTCTTGATTAACTGAATTTTTGATGAACTTACAATGTTACTTTCACTGTAAGTACAAAATTTCTGTGTGCTTATTTTCAAAGCTGGAATTTTATTCATCCATGTGCATTAATTAATTTATTCATTAAAGCACAATTTTCAAGAACTTTTCATGATTACATAATCTTGTGAACCATCATTTTATTTATAACTCTGATGCATTTAAATTTATTTAGAAAGGCCTTTCAGGTCATTTGATGTTATATAGTAAAGCCTCTAACCCCCTTTTCCATTTGTCTGCTTGGTTTTCTTTGCCACTTTTACTCTTACGCACACACAAATACACAAGTTTGCTCTCTAGTATTAAAGGGTGTGCTTCATGAAGATAGGAAGTCTACACACATCTGAACACATACAGAAATTGGCAGGCACAGAATAACATCTCAGTGAGCACTTATTGATAAAAATAATAGTAGTAGAATTCTGAGCTTTACAAACTACATCATATGTGACCTAAGTAGCTTGCCTTTCCCCTTGATCTCACAATATACTCAGCAACCCTTTTCTGGTCAACATCATTTTCTTTCTTTCTTTTTTCTTTTGTGTGTGTGATAGCAATCCAAAACTAATTTCTCAAGGGCCTACCTTTTATCTTTGTATATTTTCTTCCATGGCATAAAAAAATAACACAGTACATCTTCGTAACGTTTTTATCAAAGGAAACAAAATTACAAATATATCAATTTTTTTGTTTTATTTTTAGCAAATATGTACTTAAATCTCTTCTTTCTAAACAGACATCTATTAGTTTATCCATGTTATCTTGACTGTGAATTTATTTTATAATTAATAGATTATAAATTTATTTTATAATTAATATAATTTCAGAATTATAATTTATATTTCAAATAATTCTGTCCAAGTTTGAATTATTTATGAAATATAAAAACCTTACTTTCAGTTTTCTTCTAAACCCTACAGCCATTCATATTTACCTTGAGGTGGAACTTTGTTTTCCTCTCAATTTTTCTGTGAAGTATGTCTTAGGTCTTATGTCTAGATGAACTTAGTACCAATGAGTTGTTCATACTGCAATGCCATTCCTATCACATTATTGAAAAAGTTTGCCAGAAGAAGCTTTTTCCATGAAACAAATTCAACTACTGTAGCCATAGTTTTAAATGTTCAGTCATGCTAGTCTTGAGTTAGTTAAGCGTACAAACTAAGGTTTTTGGCAAAAGATATGTAACTTCTTTCCATTCATTCCCTATAAAATAGTCTAACACACTAGAAATACTCACACCTACTTTTAGAAAAGAGTTTCAAGATGTTTTATAAAAGCTTTTGTGATGTTTATCTTTAAAAGAAGACTTTCAAAATAATTTCATTTTTGGACTTGGAAGGAGAAATTAATAAGTATACATATATTTTCAAGTACTGTGACTGACATGTTTTACAAAACAATTCCACAAAATTATACTATCAAAGTAATCACTCTCGAATTTCTATTGTCAATCTCTTCATACAACAGTAGTGGAATTTGCGTTCATCATTTCTAAACTAAAGCGAGAACAATATTTTTAAGGCTAAACAAGATTCTCCTCTTCAAAGATAAAAAAATAAAAATTATTCCAAATTTATATGATATTCTTTAAATTATCTTCTCTATTTAATTTGCTGAATTTTAGGCCTAAGAGATACAGGATTTTTATCCCTTTGTTCTTAGGAATTGCAAAAAAAAAAAAAAAAAAAAAAAAAAAAAAAGAAAAAAATAAGAAGGCTCTTTGATCCTAAATTAAAAAATAACAATTATACTCTGCATTTTACCTTTTATCAATGGGTGTAGAAGGAAAACAATAATTATTTTCATTTCACCTTTATGGTTCAGTTGTAATCTGGAGAATCTTCATGACAAACATTGCTGTGGTCAATACTGGCTCAAATTTGTTTTTTCTTTAGCCCTAGAGCTTTGTTTCATTTTGTCTCCAGAGAGATTGTGGGACTATATGTTTAATTAAAGTCCATGATCTAAATACGAAAGTAAAAGTCACCATCTTGTCACTGAGAGGATGTCATTGATATAGGAAGATAAGCTAGAGGAGTGTCTTGAGTATTAAAGTGAAGACATGTAGTGTAAACTTCACAAAGAGATGATTATTTACCAGGTATATAAAGGATCCTTGGATTCCCCCAATTAAAAATGGACCTGGAAGTTTAGGAAGATCCTCTAAGTAAACAAAATATCAAGTGTTACTTAAGTCCCCATGCCTACAAGATCAACAGTTTACTCACTGAACCCTCACTTTAACCTCCAACTAGGAGGATTCTTTTTTTTTTTTTTTTTGGATTTGCATGTCTTTAATCCTATCTATCAATTCCTATGAGGATTCTTGATAACTCAAATCCTGGGAGGGAGGGAAATCATTGTGTTTTTAAGCTTCATCATCTCGTCGGCTGTTACTACCAACCTCTTGTTTTTCTTCTAATAAAGGGCTTCATTTGTTCAAAAAAAGGGTAGTTTTTTTGACCACTACCCTTCCTTCTACCAGAGGCCACAGGATTTTTTCTTACCTTGTTCTTCTTTTCTTCACTTACCAACATCATCAATGTTTTTATCATCATGATGATGATTCTTTGTCATTATTTTCACCCTTTTTCCATTTGTTTGAGCTTGGGATGATATTATTTTTATATGTCTAGTTCTTTCTATATATAATTCTCTTAATTTTTGTGGATTTTCTGAGGCTCTTACTGGATGTTATACATTTGATACAAGTCATAGTAAAAAAAATAATAATTCAAAGCAAATCCTTCTCTCCCATGGGGTCCTCTTAAAGGAGACAAAGGAAAAATGCCCTTTAGCTTCCTAAAATTCTAAAGCTTTGTTGAAAGGATCTCTGACACACATTCTTCCACTGCCAAAACAGCATTCTTACTGAATTTTTCTTTTGGTGTCATTTACAAAAGATTTTACAGTTCTACCTTTAGATTCATCTTTATGCCAATGTCTCTGACAATGCTCTGGACTGAATATTTGTTCTGAATTTATTTCTTAACTTTTGCACCTTTCTCCATCATAGGATCGCTTTTATTTGGGCTTCTTTTATTACATTTCTTTCAATTCCAATTTTCTCATTGTCACCTCAAAGTTACCATAGGACACTTTTAAAACTTTAAATTTTTCTTAGCTGTATTTCCCATTAACTAGATGTATTGTTAGATCCCAGTTAGCAGCAAAAACTCCATTTTGTTCCAGTCTGTCATTCTGCCATGAGCTGCTACCCTCAATTTCCTGAGGTTAGGCTGCAGCCTCCTAAAACCCCTCACACAGGTATAAACCACAAATGTTCCACCCATTTCGATTGGTTGGTCTAGAGGCAGTCCAATCCACCAAACCACAGAACTCCCTGGAAGGCTGAACATGGTGTGTCACCCCGAAAAGTCCTGAACCACCTCTCTCCATATTACATTATGGAGCCTGACAGCAGCCAAGTGAGTGAGCCTGGACTTGAATCCTTACTTTCCTTGTCAGCAAAGGGTACAGGCCAGCCTGGGTGAGTACAGCAGGCTTCTCTATTCTGCAGAGTGAATGTGGCAAATCCCCTGTGGATGCCTATAATCCAGGATAGTACTACAGTGTGCTTCTGTGCTTCATGTGAAAGAGATTGTCATCAGTCAGACTCAGTTTATGCCTTCTACTTACAAATTTAATGACTTTCTGTCTTTCTAAGCATTTTTTTTGTTGGTAGTAGAAATCAGACTGAGACAGGAAGCATAAGAGATGATCATTTAGTAACTCGGGGACTCTACTTGTTTTAGGCTGTGCATATGAACCTCTTTTAATAAAGCATTTTGCAGCCTGAAAGCCTTGCCTGCAGGTATTCTCTATACATCCTTCTCTAACCAATGAACCTAGAGCTTACTAGTATCATAGACCTCTACCGTCATGGAGCTGTGTGCATATCCCACTTCAAACAATAAAATGTTTGTCTTCCTTAATGACCTTAATGACCATCAAACTTGGATAGTTTCTATTGAAAATATTCCCAGTATATCCTGTTCTAAGTGTTGGAAGGTTGGTACAGCCTTAACTGGTTCTGAATGCATACAAAATATGGCAAAAGTGTGTCTCCATATGAAATTTTAATAGAAAAATTCATGACATGTATATGCATATTTGGAAATATATGTATATATATGTGTGTGTGTAATATGGGTGTGTGTGTGTGTGTGTGTGTGTGTGTGATTATGATCTGATACATTCTGGGAAGGAACATTCACATTGTACAAAGATGTATGTAACCTATGCCTGCCAATAAAAATAGAGAATTACCAAATTAGGTCCCCACCAACAAACTTCTCCTTCTCCTGAACCCCATATAAAGAACCCTCCAAAACAATAATCAGGGCCTTAAATATTTCCACTCATATGTCAGACTGTCAATCTTGATAGTACATTCCTTTCTAATAACTATTATTGCTTCACTTTAAATAAAGTTTTCTCTCTACTTTGCAATAAAATGTTGCTTTGATCATGGTGTTTCTTCACAGCAATAGAAACCCTAAGACATTTGTCTTTCTGAGTCTTGGTTACTTCATTCAGGACGATCTTTTTTAATTCCATACATTTGCCTGCAAATTTCATGATGTCATTGTTTTTAATAACTGGGTAATAAAGTACTACTCCATTGTGTAATTTTACTACATTTTCTTTATCCATTTTTTGTTTGAATGATATTTCCAGTTTCTGGATATTATTAATAAACTGAAATGACAAGAGTTGAGCAAGTGCCCTTGTTGAAGGCTGGAGCATCTTTTGGGTATGTGCCCACGAGTGATATGGATGGGTTGTGAGGTAGATCAATTCTCAGTTTTCTGAGGAATCCTCATATTGATTTCCACAGGGCCTGTATAAATTTGAACTCCCACCGTCAATGGAGGAGTGTTCCCCTTGCTCAAGATACCCTCCAGCATGAGTTGTCATTTGTGTTTTGATCTTAACCATTCTGACAGGTGTAAGATGAAATCTCTGAGTTATTTTGATTTGTCTTTCCTTGAGGGCTAAGGATGTAGAATGTTTCTTGAAGTGTTCCTCAAACATTTGAGATTCCTGTGTTGAGAATTATATCTGTACATCATTTTTAAACTGGATTATCTTGAGTAGTTCATATATTTTGGATATTTGGCCTCTGTCAGAGGCAGAATTGGTAAAAATCTTTTCCCATTCTGTATGTTGACATTTTGTCCTACTGAACTGTCTTTTGCCTCACAGAATCTTTTACATTTCATGAGGTCCAATTGCTAATTCATAGTGTTTTCTTGTTGCTTGATGCAATATGTGTGTATGTCTTTGTGTGTGTATATATGTGTCTCTGTGTGTAAGTGTCTGCATTGTTTGTGTGTTTGCGCTTCTTCTATTTGGGATTTACTGTTGTGAGATTATGTATTTCTTATGTTTTCATGGATGTAGTTAACCTCCTTGAGTTGGAGTTTTCCTTATAGCCCCTTCTGTATGGATTGATTTGTGGATAAATATTTTTGTAAATTTGACTTCAACATGGAATATCTTATTTTCTCCACTTATGGTGATTGAAAGTTTTGCTGGGTATAGTAGTCTGGGCTGGCATCCATGGTATCTTAAAGTCTTTAGGACATTTGTCCTGATTCTTCTGGCTTTTAATGCCTCTCTTGAGAAGTCAAGTATAAATCTAATAGGTCTGCTTTTATATGTTACCTGGCCTTTTCTCCTAATAGCTTTTAATATGCTTTCTTTGTTCTGTGTGTTTAATTTTTTCATTGTTATGAAAGAGGGGGCTTTCTTTTCTGGTGAAGTCTATTTGGTATTCTGTAAGCTTACTTTTATAGGCATGTACTTCTTAAGGTTAGGAAATTTTTCTTCTAAAATTTTGTTAAAAATATTTTTCTGGGCCTTTGAGCTGTGATTCTTCTTCTATTATTCTTGGATTTGTTTTATTCATAGTTTCAGAGAATTACTGAGTGGTTTGTGTCAGGAATGTTCTAGATTTAACATTTTCTTTGACCAATGTATTTAATTCTTCTATCATAAGTACAAAAGCTGAGAGTCTCTCTTTGATCTCTTGTATTCAGTTGGTGATGCTGGCTTCTGTAGTTTGTTTGCTTACCTAGATTTTACATCTTCAGAGTTCCTTTAGTTTTTGTTTTCTTTATTGTTTCTATATCAGATCTTGAACGGTTTTATTCATTTCCATCAACTGTTTGTTTTTTGTTAGCTTCCTTTAATTGATTTATTAATTTCTTATAAATTTTGTCTTTTCCTAGATTTGTTTAAAGGATTTATTCATTTCCTCTTTAAGGACCTCTATCATCTTCATAAAGTTGATTTTAAGATCATTTCCCTGTGCTTTAGCTATTTTGGAATATTCAGGACCTGCTATTATAAGATATCTGGGTTCTGGTGGTGCCATATTGTCCTGGATGTTGTTGATTGTATTCTTATGCTGGAATCTAGGCATCTGGGTTTATAATGATTATAGTTCTAGGTACTGATTTCTGAGGTTTTCTTTTATTTTTTCCTACTGGATGGATGTTTTTCCCTTGGTTTCTGTTTTCTTCCTTGTCTTCTGGCCAGAGTGGCCTGTGCCTGAGTAGAAGGTTCAATCAGAGTTGGGTGATGGATTTCTGGTGGCCTGCATAACCTCCTGTCCAGCCAAGGGTCCTATGCAGGGGCCCAGGATATGTTGATGGGGAAGATTAGGTATAGGCTGGGTGGACCCTCGAGGCATGTTGGCAGTCTGTGGGTGGGGTTGGAGGGTTACCAGTTTTTCTGTGTGCCAGTATGGCCTCTTGTAAAGCAGGTGGCTTCCACTGGAGTTGTGGGCCAGGATATGGTGATGAAGGGAGAGTGAGAATTTGTGGCATGACTGGATTAGTTCTGAGGGATTATCACCATTTCTTATAAGTATTTTAAAAATCACAGATATATGAAGGTCCTGAAGCTACTTCAAAGAATTTTAGGCTTCTATGGCTGGAATAAATTGCTTGTGGTTTAAGGCCACTTGTTGTCATTTCAGCGGACCCATTTTTTTTTTTTAGTAGCACTTGTTTTAGATGTACAGCTACCTATAAAACCAGCTCTTCTGAATCCAACACCCTTTTCTGACCTCATAGTGCACCTGGACACACATGCTCATACACATAGATTGACATACACAGTTTCACAAGAATAAAAATAAAAATGAACTTAAAAATTTAAACTTAAACTAACATTATTCTCAGGACCATTATCTGGTTCCAAGTACCTTATCTTAGGCATTTGTTATAGTATTATTCCACTTCAAATGTCAAGGTATGTGTGTATTTGTATGTCTTATCACTGTGTGATAGTTTATTTGGATATTTTTAATCATAAAACAAAGCAATAATCAAACATTGATTACTTCATGGAGAATCAGTGAATTAAGAATCTGGGTATTTTCAAATCAGAATCTCAAAGAGTTTTAACTAAGTTGTCAGGCAGAAAGACAGAATGAATGAAATGGAAAATGGAAAAGCTTACTTTCATTTCAATTATGATATCAGGAAACTTCCTATGTTTATTCCAATGTGGTACTCAACAAATACAGTAGTTGTATTGCTGGTGCATATGTTAGTGTGCATTTAATGTGTACATATATCTGTGTTTGTGTGTGTGTGTGTGTGTGTGTGTGTGTGCGTGTGCGTGCGTGCGTGCATGCGTGTGTGTGTGTGTGTGTGTGTGTGTGTGTGTGTGTGTGTTGATAGAGGCTAACACCAAGGCTTTTCAAATACTGAGTACATAATGTATCATTGATCTCTAGACCAGCCCCAACGTAGAAGCCTTATTCTTCCAAAAGAAGTGATCACAGCGTGTAGGACAGTTCAAAAGATAAAAGCTACAGTTTATATAAACCAGTTTCAGAAGATAGCCCTTAACTTATGTGATGCTATGTGTTTCATGACCCAAGCATGGCATTCTGGACTGAAATGTGCTTCCCAAACTTTTGCTAAAATTCTAAGTACAACAACTTACACCATGATTTTGTTTAGAAATAGGACCTTTAAACAGGTATCACACTAAGTAATGTAAGTGGGCCCCATCATATGTGGGAACTATCATTACAAGGAATAGTAAAATTGGAAACACAACATGTAAAGAGGAAAGGCTGCTACATGTGATCAGGGAATATCTACAAACCAAGGAGAGAGGCAGCAAAAGAAATAAGTACTGGTGGATGTTTGAAATTTATGAGAAAGTAAAACATGTGCCAAGAACATGATAGAAAAAAATAGAACCCCCCAAAGCAAAAATCCATAGCAACTAAAGTCAATATTTCTAGGAAACAGTTAAAATATAGGATAAGGTGATTAAAAGAGAATAAAAGTGGGTATGATACAAAGTTTGAGAAAATCAAGAATAATAAAAAATATGGAGTAGGAAGAACTAAAGTAGTGAGTATTTTGTACCTTAGTGTGGTGATATTTTATTTGTCCTGAAATGTGGTGATATTTTATTTGTATGTTAATAAATAAAGTTTGCCTGGAGATCAGAGGTCATAGCCAGCCACAAACAGAAGTCAGGCAGTGGTAGCACATGCCCTTAATCTGATCACATGACAGGCAGAGTCTCTGTGCATTCAAAGACACAGCCAAGTGTGGTGACACATGCCTTTAATCCCACTAATAACTATAGAGACCTGGAGGTCTGTACAGACAGGCAGTGAAGAGGAAGTGAGGTGGCTGGTCTAAGAGCCAATGAGAAGGCAGAACACCAAGGCAATAAAGGTACAGGTTAGATAGGAAGAAGCTGGTTTGGTTCTCTTGGGAAGCTATAGCGGCATGGTGGGCTAAGTTTAGTTGGTGGCTATCACTCTGATCTCTATGGCTTTCACCCCTGTATTTGGCTCTGTGTTTCTTATTTAATAAGACTGTTTAGAAATTTGTCTACACCTTAGGTATAGGTCATAAGGAACTAAGAGTGTACTAACATGTGCTGTGTAGTCAGTCACTACTCTGTTGTGTACCACCTCTGGCAGCTCTTTCATGGCCTGCTCATCTGTTTTTATTCTTATTCATATTCTCTGTTTCGGCTTTTCTGTTAACATTTTCCTCAAAACATTGGTAGTGATAGATAGACACACATGAACACAAATAAATACACCAACTCAAACTATTTTCTTAATCCTCATTGTTTTATTTTTTAAAAGAAATAAATACTTTCCATGGAAAATATGGAGCTTGATAAATTAACCTCTGACTTTCACTATGGACCTGTTATTAATACCATTAAGATCTTTCCCTAATTCTTAATATCTCTTAAATAAACACTGTTTCAGAGTATTTTCCACTAGAATAGTATTAAATTGTGACTCTTCTCTTTTGGGAGATAACCCTTTTATTGTCTTTCATTAGAGTAAACATTTCTTTTCAAGAATATATACACAACACATGATATCTAACCATTTTTTATGCTTGGATACTTGAAGGCATTATAAATAATACACCGATAACAACCTTTCTGCCCAAGGTTTTGGTTTGTTTTTACTACCTTGGTAGACCAAAAGAGGAGTCTTGACTTGGTAGGTTATATGCAATAGAGTTCATTTTAATCATGGTCTCACCCCTAAAACTATTTTAAACGTTTTTCATTATCATGATGATGATCATCAGCATAATTATCATTAGTGTCTGTTGAAGAGAGTGTTTTCAAGTGTTTGTAGGTACATGCATTTCATATCATGGGTGTTGGTCTTACAGGTCCATGCTAATTAATTCCTTACCACTGATAGAGGCAAACACTAGTGCCAGTGGTAAATAACACTTCCACTAGAAAACACTGAAATTTATCTCCTTATATTGTTATTACTCCCATTCTAAAATTAATGCACAAACCAATAGGCTTCTCTAGGGTACTCTCACGCATACTTTGTTCTTATTAGTAATCTCTCTTCCATTTCCAACCCCTCTTTGCATGCTGCTCTCTTTTTGGCCTCTTCCATTTGTTTATCCCCTTTCTGATTTCATAGCAGATGTAGTCAATTATCTTCTTTTTGTATTTATTAATATGTACTTAATTCTTCTGCCTACACCTTTCTTTATATCCCATCCTTGATTTTCATAGTTTCTTCATCCAAAACCACATGCATGCATGCACATGTCTATGTGTGTGTATTAAGAGGAAATGTAGATTTTGATTCTGCATATGAAAGAAAACAAATGGGTTTTATTTTTCTGGCTTATTTAGCTTAACACAATAAGTAGTTTTACCATTTTACTTTTTAAAATTTTTTTCTATTTTACTTTTATTAAAAATAGATTTTTTTTTATAAAATATATTTGGATTGTAGTTTCTCATGCCTCAATTCTTATAAGATCCTCTTCTGCTACCACTCAAATCCATACCTTTTATGTCTCTCTCTCTAGAAAACAAACAAATATCTAAAGAATAATAATAAAACAAAGCAAAACAAAATCTAATAAGTCAAAGTAAGAAAAATAAACCAACATAAGAAAAATAGCCAAGGAAAAAGCATCAGAAACAGACATACACAAAGACACACATATTCTTACACACAGGAATCCCACAGAAACACAAATCCAAAATATCTGCAAGATTAAAAAAAAAATGCCTGTCACACAACACTTAAGTGCTAAAGATCCTCCAAACATGTCATTAGGACCTGTCCTTAAGAGTTATTAGTATCCCCAGAGAAAATTAATATTTCATGTGTTTATTAACTGGAGATTGCTTCTGGATTAGGGATGGGGGTTTATGTCCACTTTTCCTCTCAGCATTGAGATCCCATCTAGTACGGGACCTGCGAGTTCATATGTGTATTAGTCATACTTTGATTAGGTAGAAGGCCTATCTCTTTCCTGTCCATCATCCCCTCTGGCTCTTACAATCTTTCTGCCTCTTAATCCTCAAGATTCCCTGAACCCTGAGAGAGAAGGATTTTATGGAAATATCCCATTTCGAACTGAATGTTTTAAGGTTTCTCAAATTCTCCATGTATCATCCAGTTGTAAGTCTTTATGTTTGTCCCAATCTACTGCAGAAACTTCTCTGATTAAGGTTGAGCAAGGCATAGATCCTCAGTATTCAGTAAGTCCCGTAGGTATGGTCTTCAGCATGTCAGTTTGTTGAGGATAATCAATAGCCTTGGCAATTGCCTGGGTTGTTTGGGAGTTCCCCTGGGGCTCCTTTAACATAATTATTTCTAATTCCATCAATTTTTCCTGTTAGTTTAATAATTTCACTTTTTTCTTTATGGATGAATATCATTTCAGTCCACTTATTTATATTCCACATCTTATCTATTCATTAATGTATCAGTGAGCATGCAGGCTGTCTCCATTTCTTAGTTGTTGTGAAGCATATAGAATAAATACAAATATCGAAACATCTCAGTGGAAGAATATGGAGTCCATTGGGTATATACAAAGGAGTAGAAAGGTTGGATAATATTGTAGCTATGTTTTTAGTTTTTGAGAAATCTTCATGCTGACTTCCATCATAGCTGTGCCTGCTCACATTTTCACCAGTAGAGATACCTATTCCTCCTTCTCCCCTTCCTCACCGGTATTTCATCTCACTTTCCCCCTTTTATTTAATTATTTTAACTGAGGTGAGATAAAATCTCAAAATAGTTTTACTGGCATTGTTTTGCTGACTAAGGATATTGAAGATTTATAAAAAATATATATTGATATTTATGTCTCTTGAAAACTGTTTACAAGATATTTTTATATTTAATTGATTATATATGTATATGTGTGTATATGTGAACATGCATGAGTGTGTGTGTGTGTGTGTGTGTGTGTGTGTGTTCCCTATCTGATGTTCTGATGTATATCTAACTGAAGGATTTCCTTTCATTTCTTGTTATGTAAAACCAAGAACTAATGCATATACAGATTAACTAATGCAGTCCCTCACTAATGATAAAAGCATGTATATTTGTTAAATTAATGATCTAATATGTTGATAGAATTCCACAATCTAAATATAATTATAGCATATTATTTCATATAGCATTAATTTTATAAATGCTTGCATAAAATGATTAAAGAACATTAATGTCATTCTGGGTCCCAGTATCTTTAAGAAAGTAATTAATGCTCCCTTCCTCATTTCTATTTTGGCAAACCAAGGCCCCTGGCTTGATAGGCACATTTACTTCTTTTTCACCAAGGACTTCCATAATCCTTGATTATATGCTAATTCTCCATCATGTTAAAATTGAATCAGTAATAGTGAAAAGGTTTATGTTACCATTTTGAAACATCTCACTGTATCTATATTGCTTTTAATCCATTCTGAAGGCCATAGAGTTTTCTATCTAACATGTGGATTTGCTTATGTAACTTTTCCAATTAAAAAAACTTTGACAATCATAATTTTATGATGACTAAGGCCTGAATTAATCATTATTATTGAAATTCTTAAAAAATTAACCCGAATTCATATTTCCAGTCTCTATTACATTGCTCTCTACTTTACTGTGTGTGTTAGAATATCAAGTTCATCAATATCAAAGCTCATGAAAGACTCCTGACAGCCTATGGCAGTCCTAACGTTTTTAAACATCTCTTTTTTTTTTTTACTTAGACATTTCACATCATAAACTTGATCTAATTAAATATATTCTTCAGTGAGTTAGTATATTCCCAAAGTAATATGACCACTCCAGCTATCTAATTGAAAAATATTTCGTTAACTCATCACATCCAGATAATCTTCTATCTATGCCTTGTACACACTATTATTCTTTTCATCTTTGTAGTTCTACCTAGTTAATACATTTCACAAAGACAGGATTCCTTACTACATTACCCGATAGGTCTAACTTTCTTTAGCTAGATCAAGGTTTTCAAGTTTAATCTTTGTTGCAGTAGATATTTACATATGATTTTTTTTCTGACTGAATAATAGTTACTATTGTAGGTAAATTATTTTTTTTACTGATTCATCAATTGTTAGACATTTACATTATTTGTACTTTTTGCCATTTGTCAATAAGATGCTTCTCCTAACATGTGTAGATATACATTTTTCTGTTTGTCTTTTTTAAAATATCATGCAAGAATACTAGAAGTAGAAATCTAGGATCATATCACAAAATTATACTGAAATATTTGAGAAAACAACTAACAGTTTTCCAAAATGCCTGCACTATTTCATATTTATTCTTTGAATGTAGATGGTTTTAATTTTCATTACTCTATCCAACTAGTTATAACATCCAGGGGACCTTATTTGACATTCACGAGTTAAAGGTGAAAGGGCCAGTAATTGATTGTTAAATGCATATCTCATTTTGTTTTGTTATTATTTTTTAATTAAGAAATTTTTTATTCATTTTACATACCAATCACAGATTCCCCACTTCCCTCCTCCAGCTCCTCCAGCCCCTACCTCCCCTAACCCACCCACCCCCATTCCCTCCTACAAGAACATAAGTCCTCCCATGGGGAGTCAGCAGAGCCCAGTACATTCAGTAGAGGAAGGTCCAAGCCCCCTCCCCTGCCTCAAGGCAGCGCAAGGTGTCCCATCATAGATAATGGGCTCCAAAAAGCCTGCTCAAACACCAGGGATGGATCCTGATCCTACTGCCAGGGGGCCCTTAAGCAGATCAAGACACATAACTGTCTCACTTATGCAGAGGGCCTAATACAGTCCCATGGAGGCTCCACGGATGTTGGTCCAATAGGGTTTCAAACTCAAGGCTTTGTCTGTGATAGACAAGTGTTCTAACAAGGAACCTCAGTCCTTTTACAAGTTTTATTTTGAAATATAATGCTGCTGGGTGGTCTTAGTTGGCATTGGACTTGCAATTTTGTACAAGTAAGCTTTAAAATTGTGATCTTTCTGTCTTAGCCTCTTTAGTGTCTGGGATTATAATCATATACCACCATGCATTGCCACAGATATCACTTATACTAGCATGGATTATCTTCATCAGATGATGAGCCCTGGCAGCCTAATTGCTTCTTCTAGGTGCTTCTTTAATATTGATTTATTGGTCCTTGAGTGTAGAGGAATTTCTAAATTGTCTTATTAAATAAAAACACAGAGCCAAATATATGGGTGAAAGTCTTAGATCAGAAAAATAGGGAAAGTCACCAGCCAAACTTACCTCACCAACACTGCAGCTTCCAAATGTAAGTTACTTCCTGTCTACCCATGCCTTTATTGTTTTGCTGTTCTTCCCTCTTATTGGCACACTTACGCCAGCTACCTCACTTCCTCTTCCTACACAGCTCTGTCACTTTCTGTCTGTACAGACCACCAGGTCTCTATGCTTGGTACTGGGATTAGAGACCTGTATCACCACGCTTGGCTCTGTTACCTAGTGTGGCCTTGAACACACAGAGCCCCTGCCTGCTAAGTGATAGGATTAAGGGTATGTGCTACCACTGCCTGACTTGTTTACTTACAATGGCTTTCTATTTCCTCTGATCTCCAGGCAAACTTTATTAAAGCACAAATAAAATATCACCACATTCCCCCTTTTTGTCTAACAAAATTTTAAAAATGTTATAACTAATATAAGAAAAACTGTATATAGTAAGTACAATAACTGTATATAATAAATACAAACAATAAATACATCAACAACATCTAGTCCATTTGCATTTGACAAATTCAGAGAAAGTGTTTCATTATCTATCCTATTTTGTTGAGTCCAATATGTACCTAATTCACTTTCTATTCTAACATATTACCAACAGAAAACTATCATATGATGTATTTCAAACTTACACACTTAACATGTCTTAGTGAGTTTCTTTTCTGAATTTCTTAACAAGGAAAACTGTATCTATAAATGTCTAATCTTAAACTCCCTCAGAGACCCGAGAAGGAAATAACATTACCTAGTAAAACAAGAAGTACACAGAAGAGACTTCTAAAAAATGAGTTATGATGGAAACAGCCAGCTGCCTGGACAGTCTCCTGAGGTTTCTCTGCACATTGGGGTATCATCTTCAGCATACAGTCTTAGTGTATCTGACAGACACATTTGTGAAGTAGGATGTACACAAGGCCTACAGCTTGACTTCACTTTCGGTGCGAGTATTCAGTGTACCAGATAAACATGAATTCCACCAGTGTCCTGTCGTATTCAGGATTTTAAATTCTGGAAATTGCTGATGTTTTGGGAATTTGGCTGCCCATTCTTCTCAGCTTATAGGTGGCTTTACCTCTTTTTTAATAAATGCTATCTACCATTGAGAGGTTAGACTCCATCAGCCTAGTTACTCCTTCAAGAATAACTGTTTCAACTAATGTTCCAGTGCACACCAGAAGGCATCAGTCCACTGTGTGTTCAGCTGCCTTCGAAGGAAGGGGCACTATAACTTTTCTGGATTGCAAAGCCACTTCAGTGATGATGCAATATTGTCCTGGCCTCAGAGGACATATGTTGCCAAAGCTGCAACCACACTTGTCTTGGCAAAGATCTGTAGTCCTTTGTTTTGTGTCGTTTGTCCATTTTGGATAGCATACTGTCAGCAGTCAATGTGAGGGCCCTTTGTTGCCCAGTGTCTAACTTTCAACACAATGAAAGTTAATGCCATATGCAGTGTTTTCAATGCCCATATATTTTCTGAAGTAGAGAAGATAAAAGTGATATAAAAAATAATCCACATAAAGATGGATATCACACAGAGAGTCTAGATTATATTGTCTTTGGGATTTTCAACTACAGAAAGACATTTGATTGTAAAAGCTGCTGAGTTAAATCAGTATGTATATTTTAGGTATCTTGATTTCCGAATCTATGTGTAAGGATACGTTGCTTTGGAAAAGAGGTTCTACTATTGCTTCCACGGAAGATGAAAACCTATGGATTGCTTCCAGGCTAATATGGTTTGACTAACCAAGACCCCCTGAAAGGTTTCTAATGACACTATGGCCCAGATGACCCAATATCCAGAACAGCTTCAAGGCAACTGGCTCAGACCATGCAGCCTCACAGACTATTTCAGTCAGAACTTGACCATGATTCTTAATTTTCCCAGGATCCCCATAAGAATGCAGTACCCTCAATCAGCAGGAAGTAGCCTAGAACACTATGCCCACATTCACAAAAACTAAATAATAGATATTTGTCTTTGTTTAGAGATTGGTTACAAGTTGTTGCTGGTCATAGTCAATCTCTTTCTAAAAGAAGAAAGGGGAATATGATATAGAAATTTATGATATAGATATGATAGGATGACAGGGTAGATTATTGAATCTACTTTTAAAGAGCAAAAACTTATTTAAGGTATTATGTTTGTGCAGCTCATTTGATGCATAATTAAGAAATAAAGATTAATAATTAGTCATCTATGACAACCAAACATATAGTCATGTTAGATAAGTTTTTTAGGTATACATAGATATATTTTAATTAAGTAGGTAATCTTCAAACACTTCAAAGACCTACAGAATATAAATTTAAAATGTTTTAAAACAAACTTTCTGGACAGTGAGACACACTGGCAGCACCAGTCTACTTCAAAGAAGAGGATGGCTGTCAAAGACACTCTTATATGGAGTTTATCATATTATTGGCACAAAATAGCCATTTGGACAAGAAATTGCTCTTGTCTGGACTGCTTAGCAGGATGTTATATAAACTGGATATGCAGGACTCATAGGAAAGTAACCACTAAATTTGTCAAAACAAGGCAAAATGGTCCTTCAGGTTCCTGCTTCTAAAAAGAGACTGCCAGACATTCCACAGGACACAGGGAAAAGTGACTGAGAGACTAGACCTGTGGGCTGAAGATGGATGCCCGAACATTGAAGAAGAACGTTAGGTGACTGCCTAGGCAGCCAGCTGTCTCTGTCATTCTAGATTTTTGGAAGTTGCTTGCAGTGTTCTTCCTGTTTACTTATGTAATATTGTATCCTTCTGAGGTCTTTGATGTAGTTTAAGACTAGATAATTAAAATTATGGTTTACCTTGGTTATGATAAGAGATAAGGTAGATATGAAACAGATTCACAAATGTAGAATAGATAGGATATCTTCTTTAATTTTGCCAAATACAAATTGACTAGATATTATAACTAATTCTTGCTTGATATATGTAATTTTACTAGGTTAAAATTAAAACCTTCCTTTTATTTAGAAAGAAGAAGGAAAGTGATGGGGGAATATCTTTCTGTATGCTGTGAAAAATATGTTTCTCTGATTGGTTGATAAATAAAACCATTTGGCCTATCCAAGACAGCTTAGAGGCAGGCAGAAAATCCAAACAGATAGACAGGAACAGAAAGGAGAGGCAAAAGAAGACAGGAGCTGCTGCCACCAAAGGAACAACATGCCAGAAGACAGGTAAGCCATGGCCACATGACAACTTATGGATTAATAGAAGTGGGTTAATTTAAGATATAAGAACTAGATAGAAAGAAGCCTGCCATGATCATAATTTAAAAATAATGTGTGTGTGTGTGTGTGTGTATGTGTGTGTGTGTGTGTGTATGTGTGTGTGTGTGTGTGTTTATTTGTGTCTGAGCAGCTGAAGGACTTGCATGTGAGAGAGATTTGTCCTGACCACAGGCCAGGCAGGACACAGGAAAACTTTCAGCTACACTTTAGTGCTCATGTCTGAGTCTTGAAATACATTTAGACAGGAGCATTTATAAATGCAAGATTTTGTTCTTAGATTCAGCTATCTCTCTTTAGTTCATGGTTTTATTATTGTTTTCACCATTATATATTTTAGTAAAATTTTAAATCAGGTAGTTTGAATACTTTACTTCTTTTCTTAACTACAACTATTCTGAATCCATTTCAGAGGTGTCATAAATGAACACACTTATTTTATTTCTAATCTTGGATAGAAAACATTGCATGCTTTGCCAGTAAACAATATGGTAATTTATTTTTTTGCATACATGCTCTGTATCAGGTTGAAGAAGTTTATACCTATTCCTTAAACTTTGTCTTTACAAATTTATAAAATTTATATTGATATTTTAGAATTTTTTTAGTTTTTTTAAATGGTCATATAGTATTTTGTATTTTATTCTGACTAATGTATTTTTCATATCAATCGTTTTGTTTTCTCACTTACCTTTCATTTACCTGATAGATTACACCTAACTATGTACTATAACCCTTAACACACTGCTAGATGTAGTTTGGTGAACTTTGTTGGATTATTTTATATGTGTATTCAGAAAGAATATTGGTATATAGATTCCAGTGTCTCTTGTTACTGGAATAATATAGACATAAATTGAACTGAGAAATCTTTTTTTTAAATATTTGGTTAAATTCATCAGGAAAGACTTCTCAGCCTGGGCCTTTATTTGTGGGACTGTTTGATGACTAATCCTTTATCTTCAGTTGCAATAGTTATTCTCACTTCCTATTATGATCAAGTTAATAGTTTGTCTTTCAAGATTTTTTATATTTCATCTAGTTTATTTAAATTGATGTGATACATTTCTTATAATATATTCATGTTTTGGTAAGTCTAACTAAGAGTTTGTCAAATTCATTAACCTCATCATAGAATAAACATTTGGATACATTGATTTTTTTCTATTGTTTTTCTCCTGTCTTATTTATATTTATTTTAACTTCAACTCTTTGTTTTAATGTTCATATTTTTGAGTTTATTGAGATACATATTTCAAAATTCTTATTTTTATCATTTATATTGTTCTATTGTCTCATACTTCTTGAACTGAAAGCAAAAAAAAAAAATAAATAAAACAAAATACCCTTCATTCCTTCTGGTTACCTGCAGTTATCAGCTACATTAATATCGCCATTGATTTTATTGGGAGTACAACTAATTGTTGAGCCTGTGAGTAAACATCCCCTAAGTTTTAAACTTTTTTTTACAATAAACAGGTAAATATTAAATAATCACTTCCCCATACTAAGGAGACTTAGTCTCTAGTCAAAATAATGGATTATTTGTCAAATGACCTCCAAAATTAAAATAAACATTGAAGTATAGTTGGCTCTGTTCACTCTGATTTCAGAAAAAATTGGAGACCTTTGATTTATTAAATTATTAAATGCTTAAATATGTGAATGTATTATTGAATATAGTTCTAAATCAATGACTATATAAGCACATTAAGTAAACTATGAATGATTTGTTATACACTTTAGTGTTCATTATTATGTTTGTTCAATACTTGTTGGTAGAACATTCAATGACATTAATTGAGGTAAATAGAAGTACAGAACTCTGCCCTTGAGCATACTTGGAGATTCCAAGAATATTATCATATATATCCTATGTAATAAATTAAAGTTTTATAATCCATTGTTATTATAAACCTCTTTAGGGATAGCCTAATATTATGACTTAGAATTTACTAACAAGATTCAAATTTCTCATTCACAAAAGAGAACTTTCCCCACTAATCTGAGTTAACTAGCTTTTAACTAAATATAATTTTTCATTAAGAAAAATATTGACAAATTCTACATGAATTACAATATTACAATTTTTTTCTATTTGGAAATTTTGCTAATATATGAAGCTTAATTTTTGTCTGAAATATTTAGAATAACTGATATTTCTTTATCATGTTTTAGAAAGTAAGGCCGGGCGTTGTTGGCGCACGCCTTTAATCCCAGTACTCGGGAGGCAGAGGCAGGAGGAGCTCTGTGAGTTTGAGGCCAGCCTGGGCTACCAAGTGAGCTCCAGGAAAGGCACAAAGCTACACAGAGAAACCCTGTCTCGGAAAACCAAAAAAAAAAAAAAAAAAAAAAAAAAAAAAAGTAAATATGAACCCATGTTTAAATCCTTAATATTTGGATTTAGAGAATATTTCAATTGTGATAACCTTTTCCTTAGATGTATATCAATAAATCTCTCATAGCTTAGTATACTGTGTGCTGGGTTTTAATGATTCACAGATCATTATCATGAGGGACCAACACAGAAGATCAATTAACTAAACCCAAATCTAGCAACAGGAATTGGCAGTCCTATGTAAGGACTGCAGTGCTCAAATGTGTGCTCAAGTGCCATTTCCAAGCTCAAAAGTTTTGTATTTTTCCTCTATTTAGGTCTTTATAAATTTCTAGTGGGTTCTGCATGTGAATTGGGTTGTTCTCAAAAACATGTTCACTGTCTTAATGAGTTCTCAAGAGTCGGCTAACAGAGTAAGTTTTCTCATTTACAGGGCTAACAAAGTTTAAAGTATTCATTATATAGCTACTGCATATGAATTCATCTTTCATATAAAACTACTTTGGTCTGAAATAGTACACAGGATTCAAAGCTTATTTCCAAGCTTATATCATGCAATATATATATAATTATTAATTGATTGGACCATTGAGCAACAGTATATCAGGCTTATTAAAGACCATTTAAAATGGCAATCTTCATAAAATGCCCCAAACTATCATTTTAAACAGAATATATCAAATGTCAAAATGAGTATAAAGTGAATTATACTATTTTGTTGCATTTGAATTATGTTATGATGGTAATAACTATCTTACATTAAGGGAGAGTCTTTTTTTTTTTTTTTTGGTTTTTTGAGACAGGGTTTCTCTATGTAGCTTTGCGCCTTTCCTGGAACTCACTTGGTAGCCCAGGCTGGCCTCAAACTCATAGAGATCCGCATGCCTCTGCCTCCCAAGTGCTGGGATTAAAGGCGTGAGCCACCACCGCCCGGCCAAGGGAGAGTCTTAATATTAACATAATAAACATGATCTATAGGTTTAGGATATATGTGAAAAAGTCACCTCTCTCTAAATTAATTGTTTGTTAATATAATGTTTTAAAATCATTTCTCTATAACTCAAACCCTAAAATTTACTTTACATGTATATACTGGAAGACTCTCAATTACATACTAAATAGACAGACATAAAGATAAACTTATGTCTCTCCTTAGTAGAGTTATATAACTGGTCTCTTTGGATGACAACTTCCCTTTGGCTGCAAGCCTCATGATGTCATTGCTATTCTCTGCTGAGTAGTACTCCGTTGTGTATACGTACCACATTTTCTTTATCCATTCTGACTCTTTATGACACCTAAGGTCTTTTTTAAGGTATGTTGTATCTATTGTTTGTTTACATCCAATGTCCATGTTTATATTCTGACTTATAATTTTGTAATGTTGTAGTGGTCTAAAAGTGCGTTGAAATTTGAATTTTTATCTTTTTCTTGGTTATAAGTATGTAATTATACAGATTTGGGCCAGTATCATCAATGCCCAGCCAATCACATGTTCTTGAAGGTAGACCACCAATAATGTACAACATAATGTTGCTAACTTATGATACTTCTGAGTATAGAAGTATTAAGCACAAAGATAATTATTTCGGGTGCTGTCTGTGATGAAAACTGCAATTTAAAATCTAGTTAGCAGATAGTGTTTTTAATGCTCCTATTTTCTTCCTGGTATTCTTTTAATTACTGATAAAAGAGGATTTAACTCTCATTATAATTCAGCTGTGATTTTCCCCCTTATTTTCTGTCATTAGTGCTTCTTTTGTATTTTGAATCCCTGCCATTCAATCAATACACAATTAAGATCATTTTGCTACCTGTGGGGATGACATTATTATCAAACTTTTGTCCCTCAGTATTCTTGATGATATTCTCCACTTTCTTGTCTGTTTTCTACAATATGAATAAAGCTCATTGTACTATATTTTGCTTAGTACTTGATTAGTTTATATTTTTCATGTTTGCTTTTTACCTATTTATGATTTGTGAAATAAAAAACATTTAGTTGTATGTTATTTCTACTTAACCTAACTTAATTTTATGTGTATGGGTATTTTGTGGCCATATACATCTCTGTATCATGTACATGCCTGGTGCTTGAAGATACAGAGTGTGAGTCAGATTCCCTAGGACTGGAATACAGGTGGCTGTGAGTTGCCATATGGGTGATGGCAACTGAACCCAGGTCCTCTCTCAGAGCACCATGTTCTTTTAACTGGTCAGCCACCTTTGGAGCCCAACTTGTATATTTTTTTAAACCAACTCAACAGTTCCTCCTAGAGAGACGTGGTTTACTTTATATAGAATATATCAGGAGGTAGCTTCTCTTTGTTCTATCTGCTTTTTGTTCATTCTTTCTGGTTTATCTACGATTAATTGAAAATTTTATAATGCTACTGTATCTTGCATTATCTCATTATTTATACATATCGGCAATGATATTTCATAATTTGCAGTAGAAATAATTTATTAGAATTTACTTAAAAATAACATTATTCTAAAATATGTGCAACAAAAAACTTGCAATAGTGTTGTCAATTCTTATATCTATTCTCATAACTATAAATTATTTTATATTTATAAATGCCAAACATAATAAATTAGTGACACAGCACAGCCTTGGAGAAAGTATGTTATGATATTATGGTAGGTAAGGAAAGAAGAGAATTCATACAGATCTTCAAAACTTCATGGTTGCTGCTAGAGAGAATTTTCAGTGGTGAAAAGTACTGACTGATCCTTCAGAGGACCTAGGTTTAATTCCTGACACCCGCATGATAGTTTACAACCATCTCTAACTTCAATTCCAGGGTATCTGACAGTTAGTCATGCATATGGTGGTTCATAGACACATATGAAGTGTGTATAATTTTATTGTATATTTACTATATATATTAAAAATAAATATAGATTATATAGTAAAATTATAACAATCATTTATTACATATTTAATCATAAACTATCCTGCCAGGAAATAGATGAATTACAAATATCAAAGAGAACAATTTTTTAGGAAAATTATTGTTAACAATGGTGTCAAAATAGCTTAACTATTCTGTACAATAGGAGAATCCAATATAAGAAAACTTTGAGATGGCTAATTTTCTTACAGTAGTAAAAGAATTCTCCCGAGTAGTGCATCATATACACATACATAGGCTATTCATTGTGGAGTATACCTGCTATGTGGAGCAATGCCTAACCCATGAAAAACATGACAGAAAGCTCAGGTGCTAGTGGCAATCATCCACTGCAGTGGTGGGAAAAGAGAATTACTTTGCCACCTGAAAACATCAGAAATCCTTCCTTTTTTTCTTTCATTTGAGTGCACTTAGGATTTTGTCTTTCAATATGCTGGCTCCCTGGTGCTGGAGATCAAGAACTTGAAATCTTGGTTGTGTGAACTGTGTCTTGGTGTTTTCCAATAGACTGTCTAGGAACCACTAGGATCAGTAACCCTAGGGCTGCTTTTTACATCATCATCATCATTCTTTCAGGCAAGTCAAAGTCAGAATCAAAATTATACTCATTTATTTTATTTCTGTTTCAGTCTGGTTTGAAATTCTTTTAGCCTGAAGAAATCCTTTAATGTTCATTACAAAAAATTCTGCTATCAATTAAATAATTCCTTTTCTGCGGTTACATGAAACATTATTCTTTTTAATTTTTGTTTTAATTAATGAAACTTATTTTTAGAGTTGAAGTGTGGAGAGTCCTGTCTCCCATTTGTTTTCACATCAACAGCACATCCTACACTACCACCATCACATACCAAGTTCAAAAGTTTGCTCCATACTGGTTTTTCCTGACGTTCATTTCTGTGGGAAAGTCAAGAGTTTAGCTTTATCTGAGTGCAGGTCTCTGAAAAAAACCCTTTAGGCTTCTGGCAGTCTCCAGTCTGAGTCCCATTTCCACTGAAATGTTGATTATCTTTTCATATGCTCATTTTCCATATTTAGTACATTTAACTGTTTTCAGTGTAATTGTTCATTTTCTTATGTTTGAATTCCTAAAGTTCTGCATATATTGTAAGTAACATAGAATTCCTGGAAAAAGACATCTGCTTGATCACAGGGTGGCTAAAACTTTGAAGATTATGAAGAAGTTGGAATATTACAGGTACATAGCCAATTAATCAATATAATCTTGGGCTATCTGTTCCCTTAGTAGTCATATATTATCCAATTCTGAATGTGACCTAACCACTTTGTGACCATTAGGAAGTCCCTGGAATATACAGACTCCTAACCTCCACCGACCAAGAGGCTAAGGACATTAGCATCTCAGAGCTATGGCTGTGATTTCCGGCTTTGCTGTAACCTGGTAATGTATTCAAAATATCTCTTGATTTATAATTTTCTTTGTTCTTTTATTATAAATCTTCATGAAACTGTTACCACACTGTAACACAGAAGTTGAAGTAACCCAAATCTTTTTCTATACCCCAGCACTCATATTTGGCTTTAGATTACATTGTGTGTAATCCCATTTGAGGTGAAAGTCATGTTTTTGGCAGGTAAAAAGTCCTGATCTAATATGTGTTTTGAAAGTTTTTCCAAGTCTGTAATTTGACTACTCATTCCCTTCACTCAGGAAATTTAATTTTAATCAAGTTCCATTTATCAGTGATATATTTTGTAGATTATCTACTACAAGACAGTTCGATTTTATATGTAGGTTAATGATCTGGTTTTATTTATTTAAAGGAAATACATGTTGTTTAGATTACTTTTTGTTAATGTTTCTCCTCCTTTCCTGCCACTCTCCCTCCTTACCTGACTCTCTCCCCTCTTAATTTCTTCCCTCAATTCCTCAATCTTCCATCCTGGAAGTTGATATCTACTTCTTTTACAACATTTAAATAGACTTATTTTTCTCCATTATATTGTTTTTCATGTATGTCAATGGTAAATTCATTGTATTAATCTGTTTTATGCCTCTGTAGGACCTATTTATGTACTATTTCATGAGTTCACTGTTTTAATTACTATATCTAGATACTAATTTGATAAGATTGGTTAAGGCTTGATTTCTGATTTTTTAATATTTTCTATTCTCTTCATTTATTTATTTTGGGTCTTTGCCACATAAAATTTACAGTACTCTTGTTAATACTCAGAAAGTAATTTATACCATCATTTCACAGGCTAGCATTTCAATACACAGATCTTGGAAGTATTTTTGCATTTGTGTGTATGGCTCTGGGAACCAAATCCACAGGATTTAGTGCCTACTTGGCAAGTATTCAACCATTGGATTTTAGTGCCAGAACTACCCTTATTTTTTAAGATGAGAACAATATCCAAGCTGGAAAAATTATATATTCTATACTATCTTTATTTCTAACATATATAGCTGTAGTCAAATGGTTATTTTATTAGGACTCAGGCATTGTATAAATATTTACTCACTTTTTTGTCTTGAGGTAATTTTGCTCAGATGGTTAAATGGAACTCCTCCCAAGAACTGAAAATGCTGGAAGCAAAAGCATTAATTACTTCTCAAGCAGGCTAGTTTAACCCTAGAAGAACAAATAGAAGAAATGTTTATGAATATGTGAAATTAAACACACATCATATATACTAAGGCAGTGTAGCAGAGGAACAGGGACCCATTCTAGGAGAGAATTGATGGGCCTTGATAATGGTAGAGAGCTCACACAGTTCTAACAAGATGAGACAGAGTGACTTAATATTTGGGATAACATACTTTTTGTGGGATAATTTTTGCTATAAAGAAGCACATGTGCTCATTTCTTAGACTGTGAGAATATCATTTTGTATTCTTAAATCTAATTTAGTTATAATGAACATAGGAATCTTGATTTGAAGATAACCTCTAAATAAAGTAAACAAAAATTCCGTCAATCTTCTGCATATTAAATCCGTGTATCTAGAAGCATGAACAAGTAGAGTTGCTGTACTCACTTTCCTTTAACTTTCTAACATTTTTTTTCTTTTCAAAAGAAGGATCTTTGAAACAGAACATTTAATCCATTTATTTAGGCATTGACTTGAAAAAAAATTCTGTTTTTCAAATTTGGAGGAAGAGGGAGTAGTAGATCTCCAGGTTATGCCTTCCAGTGAGAGAAGTAGAATGAACTTCTGCATTATGGAGACAGAAGACTCCATTTTTTCCAACAATCCTGGTGTAGTAAGTTGAGTTATTTACAAAAGTCAGTACATATACAATGTATATGAAAGTCTCAATAGGACATCTGTTTAGAAGTTAAATTGAAGAACAATGGTATTAAATCATATAATAGTGGACATCTTTCTTTACATTAAAATTTTATATGGTGTGATATTAATGAAAGGTAATATTGAGAGCACAGAACCTACCACATGATAATTTTATATGAATTCTTCAATAGTATATGGCACTCACTATAGCTTTTAACTTTAGGAGTAGCATTTACATAATAACCTAGTTTCATCTCCTATACTAAACGTACTCTGGAAAAAAGGTATAGTTAGGTTACTTCCATAATAAACAATGCAAACAAATTATTCCCAGTGTTGGAGGTATTGATTTGAGCTGAGAAACACTCTTGATATTCTTCAACCCAGGACGCATATTAAGAGATATAAGTAGAGACATTTACTTAAGAAGGGAAACCATCTTGAGAATACTAGTAGACTAGAAATGTAACTGAAAAACATGAGCTCAAAAGTCCTGGGCCATGAGCCTCATGACTCTTTCTTTATGGATCAGTTATATAGCAGCACCTTCACTCATTGGTGTATTGTGGGTATTTTTTGTTGGGGGAGGTTACACTCTTATATACAGCTCACATGAGAATACAATTAGAATCTTTCACATCCAACTGTATTCTTTCATGTGCTAATCTTGACTTATTCTTTGCTAACCTTTTCTCTCCTGCTACAACTTATTCTTGAGAGTTGTGGTCTCAAAATTCTTTTGAGCAGTATAAGACTGATGACCAGTCAATCTTCTGTAACATTTCCCAGGCTGAAAAAGGGCATAGCCCCTATCCAAATGGGACCAGTGGTCTTTTCATCACTTTATTTAAGACAAAGCCTCTTTAAAAAAAAAAAAGGGCTGGAGAGATGGCTCAGAGGTTAAGAGCGTTGACTGCTCTTCCAGAGGTTCTGAGTTCAATTCCCAGCAACCACATGGTGGCTCACAACCACTGTAATGAGATCTGGTGCTCTCTTCTGGCCTGCAGTCAGACATTCTGTATACATAATAAATAAATCTTTAAAAAAAAAGACAAGGCCTTGAATTTATAGTAGTAGGATATGGCTGGAATTTCTATCCTAGCCAGAATAGCCATGATATGTTTATTCCAAGCATGGGTATCCTTTGTAGCTTTCTCTTGTTGGTCCTTGGCTTGTTAAGAGCAAAGAAAACACACTGATAGTTGTATGTTAACATTGTGGCAAGATATATATAAAATTATTTTAAAGAGGAATATAATTATAGAAAATGTTGAAAGGCCAATACTGTGTGTGCTTAGCATTGGATCTCATCAGTGTCAAAAGTAATCATAATAAAGAATTATAAAGCATAAAACAAGGTTCCAACTACTGCTAAACTTAAATTAATCAATCTGATATATTTATATAAATAAAACATATTTGTATTCTAACATTGTAATTCTATCTGGCATGTCAATAACCACACTCAAGATTTAATGGGAAGATTTGAAGGCTTTGATTACTTTTAGTTATTTTTAATGTCTACTCTTGACTGTTTATTTGCTTGCTTGTTTTCTATTACTATCAATCATTTTTTTTCTTTGACTCTTGTTTCTTATTGGGTGTTTAAGATCATATAAATTGCTAAAAACTAACACATTTCCTTTTATTGTTGTGGAGTTAGTTGAGGTTCAATATGGATTATTCATAGGACTTGGAGGAGTCCCATGCCTTTATTAGTTTTCCTTTACTGATTGTGCCACCTTTTATGGTCAAGTCTTGTTGATCATGTGATTTTTCTTAGAAAATATCATGGACACTTTACTCTGTTTTAACCTTGATCTTTTAAGAATCTACACTATTAGTATAAAACCTCTGGGGTTTCCATGGCCTCTCTGTTCAAGAGAACAGGTGATTTATCTGGAGAATGATTGGAGAAATATTTCATTATTTCCTGAATCTTAGCTCACCTGGATGCAAGGGCCAAAATATTGGTTGTCCTTTTAGCACCTGTATCCTCATTGGATTTGGGTTCCAAGAATAGTTATGAAACTTCCAATAGGTAAGCTACACAGCATTGGAAACCAAATTATCATTTATATCTTAACTGTTGAATAATACTTAGAAAAGGCTTGTTTTGGCTGTTTAGGTAAGCCTTACTCTTATGACTTAATTTTTGTAAATTAGAAGCTTTACAGACTTAGGAGAAACTGTAAGCAATTATCTTGATCAAACATAAGTCATCTTTAAGCCTATAAATTCTGCAGGGAAAGCTGAAAGCTTAGAGTTTAGTTATTGAACCAGTCATTGGATTCTAGAAATAAAGGATAATAATAGATTGGCATTCCCTAGATGGGGGAAATATTTAATGATAATGAGACTGTACCCTTCAATAGAAGCCATCACGTCATGGGAGTAAGTGTATTTTCAAAAGCAACAGAGACTTCTCCAGACCACTGGTAGAATCAGATTTGAGATAATGATCAACAAAATGACATCTTAACCAATTTGTTTTTGATTACATATACTTTTCATTTTAAGTTTGCATTATGAACTGAAAGGAATTAAATAATCAGTTTAAAGTTTTGTGATTATTTACTTTTAACTCAATTTGATACCATGTAAACATTGTAAAAATACAAGCACACACAGACAACATACAAGCACATAGTTATACATAAAGGTACCCTTTAATAAAAACACTGAACACCAAACCTAAGGCTAAGGGAACATTGCAGAAAAGGAGGCAAAAGGTTGTAAGAACCCAAGGATCAGGGGCTGCTATGAGATTGTCTTCTAGTAACATTAGAAGCTAAATCCATAAAGTCTCACCAACACGACTACCCAAAGGTAAGCTGATTAAGGAGGACACAAACAAGCATGCCAGACTACACAGGGAAAAGCCTAGGAGGCTTCAACTCTACATAAAGAGCTACAGGCAACTAAGCAAAAAAGGGAGAAGACTTGGATCTCCCCAGACACGAACACATTGATTGGTTGTTCAGTTCACAGACAGTCCTGGAATGAATATAAAAGTAAGTCATAGTAAGTCAACAAGTCATATTTAGTAATACATAGGTATATACAAATATATTCATGCATGCAATAACAAATAATGAAAGAAAAGGCTATGATTTTGAAGGATAGCAGGGAATGGTTTATGGGAGGGTTTTGAAGGAGGAAATGGAAATGAGAAATGTTATTAAAATAGAGTCTCAAAAATAAACACTAACAAAAAGAAATTAAAGCAATAAAAGTCATGTGGAAAAATGGGGGAAAACTCAAATATTTTAATGATTTTATTTTGATCTATCTCTTCTCATTCTTAAACTTACACTGTTTATTTGATTTTTTTCAGTAATGCTAAGAAATTTTTGCCTCAAAATCTTTACCTTTGATGATAATATACTTACTGTAAATATTAAAGACTTTTTTATTTTAAAGCTCCAGGCCCTAAGCTTTTTTTTGATAAGACATTAAGCTGGATGAGCAGGCACCAATAACTTGGCTTTAAAATGATCATCAGTGTTTTTTAAATTTTGAACTGTACAATATAAACCTTGAAAAAAAAAAAAACTGTTTGAGAAGGAGAATAATATGGCTCTACAGGCAATAGTTGGTATATGTAGGCAGAAGTTTCTTTCCCATCCACCAGTTTCCAAATAACCAACATGAAGATAATATTAATTACAATGATCAGCCAATAGCTCAGGCTGGTTACTAGCTAACTCTTACATTAAAATTAACCCGTATTTCTAATCTATATTTTGACATGTGGCTTGGTAACTTTTCTCAGCATGGTATGTCCATCTTGCTTCTCTCTGTTTATGCTGGTGACTTCTGATTCTGCCCTTCTTCTCAGTTTGGTTCTCCCACCTAAATTTATCCTGTTCAGCTATTGACCAGTAAGCTTCTTGATTAAACCAATCACAGTGACATGCATTCACACAGTGTGAAGGAATATTCCACAGGATTATTTTAATATTACAAGTTAAAATTTATCATTAAAATGTATGTTATTTAGTATATCTTAAGATTTGATAGCATAGCCATTTTTATTATATACAAGTAAACAGTTATATTTTGACTGTTTTTGCTTGTTGCTATTAAACATTCGGTGATCTCTACAAAGAAAAGTAAATTCAATATACAAATATTTGACAAACCTTTATATCTATTATTTTATCCATATGATACCTTTATTAATAGTCTTATATTCAGTTATGAAGGAAGACATAAAATCTAATTGTTTTATTTAGTTCTAAATGTGTTATGAATTTCTTGTATTTTGGTGGTTTTTAAGTGTATAAAATATATTGGATAGTGACAGTATAAAATCCAGTGTGAGGTTTACAGAGCTTCTGAATGGTTGTTCTAACTGTAGAGGAGTTCACTGAGATGTATAGATTTTGGGTCTGCTTAATTTTGCTGAATGATGTTTTTATTTACAAATCCTTTATAATAACATTTTAATTATTAAAATAGTAACCTTCTATTTAGTATTTGTATATTAAGAATATTCCTAAAAAATAAATCCATACCAATTAGCTTAATAAAAGAATTTTAATGTATATTACTGAGAGGTGTTTTGATTAACATAAACCATTTTTATGTTTTATTTTTAATCATGAGTATTAAAATGAAGTATAATTAATTAAGATTTTAGCACCCATTTTAGGAATAAATCATTATTAAAAAATCTCTGTATACAATGTGGAACTTTAAAACATAATGAAACTTACATTACTGGCTAAATGAATGTTTTATATAAACAAGTACATTTTAAGGATTCATGAAACATTTATAAGATGCTTGACTAAGAACCAGAGAATAGATATCCTAGAGATCTAGGTTAAAACCAAACACTGCTGGTCTGAAAAAGAAAAATATTAACAATAAATTGACTTCTAATGATATTTTTCTATACTCATAGGTGGGTGACATATTAAGCCATCATCATAGAGGCTTCCTCCTGCTGAAGATGGGAAGAATTACAGAGACACACACAGAGACAGAGAGAAAGACAAACAGTCTTTGAAACATTCAGCTCTAAATCTGAGTTCTCCATTAAATACCTCACCTCAGAGCTCAGGGAACCCCAGAGGAGAAGGATGCAGAGGAGTGTGAAAAATAGACATAATGGAGGACACCAGAAGAACAAGGGTGTCTAAATCAACTTAGCAAAGTTCCTTTGAATTTACAGAGACTGAAACAGTAAGCACAGAGATGACATGGGTCGGCACTAGGTCCTCTGTGTATATATTGTAGCTTTCAGTTTAGTACTTCCATGGTTTTCTTCCCTGTCCAACATCATTGTGATAGTTTTGTTTGTATCTTATTGTATAATAATAATAATATAATAGTAATAATAATAATAATAATATCAGTTTTTTGAAACAGGGTTTCTCTGTGTAACAGCTCTGGCAGTCCTGGAACCCAATTTATAGATCAGGCTAGCCTGAAACTTTCAGAGATTCACCTACCTCTGCCTTCTGAGTGCTGGGATTAAAGGTATGCACCACCACTACTCAGCTATTATTTTTATTTTTTATTTTTTTAAAGAAAATCATGCAATACCATACCCTGATAGGATACTGAATTTTTGTTGTACTGTAGGATATACATCTATGCATAACTGTATTTATATATGTATAACTATCCCTTTCTCTCTCTCTCTTTACACACACACACACACACACACACACACACACACACACACTCTGGATATTGATACCTTATTAAATACAAGTTTGAAATTATTTTTTCCCATCCTAAAGATATATCTCATTCTCTTGATAGTGTCCTTTGATGCATAAAAATCTTAATTAAAAACATACAAGTTTAAAATATTTGTAAGAAATTAAGAGCACCCCAATTGCATTTACATACTTATCAGGCTTTTTAATACATCCTATGATACTCATATTCACAGATATGCATGGATATGTTTTAAGGTAATTATAACATGAAATTTAAAAAATAATTTTAGATTACAGTAATAAAATTAACAGAAAATATTTGTCTATAAATTTTGCTACTTGGGTGTTTTTGTAATTTATGGGGGCAGACTGAGATTTGTTCCATGCTGTTTGAACACAGAATAACATACAATTACATGAAAATAGTTTTTCACACAATTTCATTAACAAGGGAAAAGTTCCTTGCTTCTTTGGAGAGAAAAATGTTAGTCTTGAGAGATCCAGAGGCATCCTTTTTCCATATGCTTTGTTGCTATCTTCGGTTTGTAGGGTGTTCCTGTTAGAAATTTTCATTCACACGAGCTGTTCTTTCTTCATGTCCTGGTTGTTTAACATGGATGAGGCTGAGTCTGACACCTGAGCTTCTATTTTATTGAAAGTTCTTGGGGTAATGGTATTTGAGTTAGTAAGTCTGAGGAATAGTCTTCAGGCAATGAAAAGAAAAGCAGGATGTAGCTAGAGTTTTCCTGCCTTGCCCACAGTCAGGGCAAGTCTTTGTCACCCGCCAGTCCCACAGCCGCTTAGACTCAACCAAGTAAACACAGAGACTTATATTGCATACAAACTGTATGGCCGTGGCAGGCTTCTTGTTAACTGTTCTTATAGCTTAAATTAATCCATTTCCATAAATCTATACCTTGCCACGTGGCTGGTGGCTTACCAGAGTCTTCACATAGTGCTTTTCATGGCAGCAGCTGCCAGTGACTCTGCCTCAGCCTTCCACTTCCCAGAATTCTCCCCTCTCCTTGTCCCACCTACTTCCTGCCTGGCCACTGGCCAATCAGTGTTTTATTTATTGACCAATCAGAGCAATTTGACATATACCATCCCACAGCAGCAGGATACGAGGAGAATGTTTTACTTATTTCAAAAGGAATAGCACTATGTGATATTGAGAAAGCATCTTAGAGTTTCTGTAAGTCCCACAAGACAAGAGAAGATAAGGAAAGGAAAGTACTGACACATGGTTCAGTGTATTAGCAGCTCAGTGAGGTTCTGGATGTTTACAGAGAAACTCTGCCACTTTTAATATCTATTTTTTGCTCTTGTATTACTGAGGGTCTGTGATCAGAAAAGGAACATTGATCTTTGTGCTTGAGAACCAGGCATTTTCCTTATACTGAGTGTTGAAGGCATTGAGTAGATAGATGACAGGCAGCTTTATCCACTGTGTGCTCAACAGGACTTAATTTCCTTATTTTTGTTATTGTCTTTGCATAGCCCTCTATTTTGGTAGAACACTGACTCCGTAAGGCAGCTCAGATCATTTCTCTTGATTTCTACAAAACAGTCCAAATGCATGGTCTAATTATATTTCAGGTTTCTAAACTTTGGCTAATTTTATCACATACATAACTTGTACTGAAGCCAGAGAGTATTAGAGTAAAATATTGCCTTATTTTGTTTCTTAGCATCAAGCTCAATGTTATACTAATATAGATTTTGTTGATTTGAACTCTACCTTTACTTATTATATTTTTTGAATATTTGTGAGTGTGTATGTGTGTAGCTGAATATGTAGAGTTCAGAGGACTACTTCTGAGTCAGGTCATTCCCTCCATCATGTAGCTCATTGTTTCTCACCCTGTGAGTTGCGACCCCAGAAGAGCATCAGAAAACACAGATATTTACATTACAATTCATAACAGTAGCAAAATTACACTTATGAAGTTACAATGAAAATAACTTTATGGGTGGGAGTCACCACAACAGGAGGAGCTGCTTTAAAGGGCCACGGCATTAGGAAGATTGAGAACCACTAATATTGGTGCTCAGGTAAAATTTCTTGGAGTCAGGACTGGTATAGACAGCTCCTCCTGCTAAGTCATCACCCTGGCTTCTTGTTTTAATTATTGAGACTGAATCGTAACATAGACTCTGGGGAACATTGATGAAGTGACAAGTATATCAGGACTTCTGGAATGGAGAAAAGCATGGCTATTATTTGCTGTGACAATCCTTGAGATCTAGCAGGCTTGAGATTTACTTCCAATCCTACCCTGACATATCTGGGTGACTCTTAGTGTAGTCACATGAAAATTAGAAACACTGGCTTTAATCCCTGACTTTTACATATTTACTTGTTTTTGATAGCTATTTTAACTAATTGTCTATATTTTTCTTCTATAACTAAGCTGTAAAATATTGAAATGTCACTCCTTGCTATGAACATCTACAAGATTATTTTATCTCAGTGGAATGAGGTCACTCTCCTAAGAACTTCATTAAAAATAAATAGAACAAAATAAATCCTGGCCTTAGGCTGCCAGGTTCAGAAATTATGTGTATGCCTCTGGCTTCTTTGTATCAAGCCACCATTCAGGTTACAAGTACAAATGGATAAGGCAGCATCTTTTTTACATAGAAAATTATGTCTTCGGCATGTAAACTGAACTGTGTTCAGTGGATGAACAGGGAAAAATTGGGAGAGCAGTTATAGTACTATGAAGCAAAATGAAAAGTTAATAGGTCTTACCTGTGGAAAAGTGTGCATCAAACTTAGGAATCTCATTGTCAGACAGAGTTGACATTTGCAGTGTCTGATACCTAAGCTCCATGCCAGTCTACCATTCTCGTCATCTGAGTAGGCTGCTGGGAATATAGAAGGTTGGGGTTGTAGGACATGCTGGCAACATGGAAAGCCTGAAGGTGTGGGGATCTCTGGGCAAGAGCATCATTGAGTGCCCTGAGCAGCCACTTTGCAGGTACCCTTTTTTTTTTTATTTTATTTTATTTTACAACACCATTCAGTTCCACATAATAGCCACAGATT
Organism: Peromyscus leucopus; assembly: GCF_004664715.2. NCBI lineage: Eukaryota > Metazoa > Chordata > Mammalia > Rodentia > Cricetidae > Peromyscus > Peromyscus leucopus. The sequence continues at coordinate 13,890,407 of NC_051064.1, read as the reverse complement.
CTCCTGTTCTCCCCTTCTCGCTCCCCTCCCCCCTCCCCCCAGCCCATCCCCCGTTCTCACCTCCTCCAGATCAAGGTCTCCCCCGAGGACCGGGATCGACCTGATAGACTCAGTCCAGGCAGGTCCAGTCCCCCCCTCCCAGTCCGAGCCAAGCATCCCTGCATAAGTCCCAGGATTCAAACCGCCGACTAATGCAACGAGCCTAGGACCCGGCACCACCGCACAGCTGCCTCCCAAACAGATCAAGCCAAATGACTGTCTCACCCATTCAGAGGGCCTGATCCAGTTGGGGGCCCCTCAGCCTTTGGTTCATAGTTCATGTGCTTCCATTCATTTGGTTATTTGTCCCTGTACTTTATCTAACTTTGGCTTCAACAATTCTCGCTCATATAAACCCTCCTCTTTCTCACTAATTAGACTCCCAGTGCTCCACCAGGGGCCCAGCCGTGGATGTCTGCATCCAGATTCCTCAGTCCTTGGATGGGGTTTATGGCACAACTATCAGGGTGTTTGGCCATCCCATCATCAGAGTAGGTCAGTTCCTGCTGTCTCTCGACCATTGCCAGCAGTCTTTTGCGGGGGGTATCTTTGTGGATCTCTGTGGGCCTCCCTAGCTCTCTGCTTCCTCCCCTTCTCATGTGGTCTTCATTTACCATGGTCTCCTATTCCTTGTTCTCCCTCTCTTTTCTTGATCCAGCTAGGATCTCCCACTCTCTTTCCCTCGACCGTCGCCCTTCATTGCTCCCACTCATGACCAGGCTGTTCATGTTGATCTCATCCATTTCTCCGTGTCTTTTTTGGGGTCCCATTTTCCAGGTAGCCTCACTGGTGATGTGAGTAGCAGTCCAGTCATCCTTGTTCTACATCTAGCATCTTCCTATGAGTGAGTACATACCATATTTGTCTTTCTGAGTCTGGGTTGCCTCACTCAGGATGATTTTTTCTAGATCCATCCATTTGCCTGCAAACCGCATGATGTCATTTTTTTTCTCTGCTGAGTTGTATTCCATTGTGTATATGTGCCACAATTTATTTATCCATTCTTTAGTTGAAGGGCATCTAGGTTGTTTCCAGGTTTTGGCTATTACAAACAATGCTGATATGAACATAGCTGAGCAAGTGCGGTAACACTAACCAAGCAAGTGAAGGACCTATATGACAAGAACTTTAAGTCCCTGAAAAAAGAAATTGAAGAAGATGTCAGAAAATGGAAAGATCTCCCATGCTCATGGATAGGCAGGACCAACATAGTAAAAATGGCAATCTTACCAAAAACAATTTACAGATTCAATGCAATCCCCATCAAAATACCAACACAATTCTTCACAGACCTGGAAAGAATAATACTCAACTTCATATGGAAAAACAAAAAACCCAGGATAGCTAAAAGAAACCTGTACAATAAAACAACTTCTGGAGGCATCACAATCCCTGACTTCAAGATCTACTATAGAGCTACAGTAATAAAAACAGCTTGGTATTGGCATAAAAACCGACATGTGGACCAATGGAATCGAATTGAAGACCCTGACATTAACCCACACACCTATGGACATATAATTTTTGACAAAGAAGCCAAAAGTGTACAATGGAAAAAAGAAAGCATCTTCAACAAATGGTGCTGGCATAACTGGATATCAACGTGTAGAAGGCTGCAAATAGATCCATATTTGTCACCGTGCACAAAACTTAAGTCCAAGTGGATCAAAGACCTCAACATTATTCCAGCTACTCTGATCCTGCTAGAAGAGAAAGTAGGAAGTAGTCTTGAACACATTGGCATAGGAGATCACTTCCTAAATATAACACCAGTAGCGCAGACACTGAGACAATCAATCAATGGGACCTCTTGAAACTGAGAAGCTTTTGTAGAGCAAAGGATACGGTCAACAAGGCAAAGCGACAGCCTACAGAATGGGAAAAGATCTTCACCAACCCCTCATCTGACAGAGGACTGATATCCAGAATGCAGGTGTCCTTTTGGCTTATCTCTTTGTTCCCATTCTTGCGCAAAATGACTCTAAGTGTCATGTCTATTTTTCATAGTGGCAGAGGCTCTGTGAAAGGATGGGCCCATTTATTCATTCCCTGATGGATCCAAATGCCCCGAAGATTCAGTGTTGGGTCCTTATGATCCCACTAAACATCCCAGTTACAATTCTCTTGAGTGCCCAACACCCAGTTTTAAGAGTAGAGACAAGGAGAGGGAAAAAGGAAATTCCAAATTTCTTATGCCTCTGAGTATAATTTGAAAAGATTGGTCCCTCAAAAAAAGTAAAGATGCAACCATAGGACTTGAAAACACAGAAATGCAGATATATGGCTGGGCGGGGGTGGCGAATGCCTTTAATCCCAGCACTTGGGAAGCAGAGGCAGGCAGATATCTGTGAGTTCAAGGCCAGCCTGGTCTACAGAGCTAGACCCAGGATAGGCACAAAACTACACAGAGAAACCCTGTCTTGAAATATCAAGAAAAAAAGAAAGAAAGAAAGAAAGAAAGGAAGGAAGGAAGGAAGGGAGGAAGGAAGGAAGGAAGGAAGGAAAGAAGGAAGAAAGGAAGGAAGGAAGAAAGAAAGAAAGAAAGAAAGAAAGAAAGAAAGAAAGAAAGAAAGAAAGAAAGAAAGAAATTTGGATATTACTGGAGATCACCATGCTAAGTGAAATAAGCCAGACTCTGATAACTACCACATGAAATCAATCATACCCAATCAACATCTAGATTTAAGTACAAAGGGAACATTGTGGGTATAAAGCCAGGAACTATAATGATGGCAAAAACTTAGCACATTTTTTTCACACATAGAATCTAGTTTTAACACACTCTCTCTCTCTCTCTCTCTCTCTCTCTCTCTCTCTCTCTCTCTCTCTCTCTCTCTGTGTGTGTGTGTGTGTGTGTGTGTGTGTGTGTGTGTGTGTGTGTTTGGTGCGCACGTAAGTATATAAGACACTGGTTATGTTAGGATCAAGACCTGGGCTATGGGCTACCCTAACAAAGGAGACTCAACTACTTTTTTTTTTTTTTTTTTTTTTTTTTTTTTTGGTTTTTCGAAACAGGGTTTCTCTGTGTAGCTTTGCGCCTTTCCTGGAACTCACTTGGTAGCCCATGCTGGCCTCGAACTCACAGAGATCCGCCTGGCTCTGCCTCCCGAGTGCTGGGATTAAAGGCATGGGCCACCACCGCCCGGCCTCAACTACTTATTCTTAAGAAGCCAATTAAATAGACAATTAGGTTCCATTAAGAAGAACAAATAGAGATCCAGTAATCCCTGCCCTTCAACTTAGTCCATCTTCAGAGTCCAGATAATAAGTTTAGGTTGAAATGGAATGACAGTGGTTTGGTTAATGTGTAGTACTGCACCTCACTGACACATCATTGGCTAGGCTGTTGGCTCCCAGTCTATCCTGAAAGCTGTCACCACTATGTTAGACATCTTTCCAGACTCAAGTTCCTCCTTGGCCTGAAACCTGGGCCTCAGCCTTTTCTTCTTCTAAATGAGACTCCTGGGGAAATTCAAATTAGTCTAATCTCAATAGAATAATAGCTGATGAGAAAGACACAAATGTTTCCCTTTACAACAGCTGTGCTCCTACCTGTCAGGAGGCAGAAGAGAAAATGTCTGGGAGAAGAGAGTGGGTAAGGCAGAGTGGGTGATAACACAGGATAGGGGAGGCTAAGTATGATCAAACAATATTGGAATCTGTGAAGGAAAATGTCAAAGTTAAGTACTTTGTTTCCTAACTAAAAAAAAAGTAGTAAAACAGAAAAAAATTGAAAATTACTGTTTAGTACCTCCATCAATTGATGAAACAAACTGGAAACATATATTGAAGAAAGTCTCTTGGATAGCTCTCAGCATGAGAAGTGATGGCCTTTTCCCAGGAGAATCTCAATGTCTATATCCAACTTCAAGCCCCTTGTCTGGGAGCAGGGAGAAAGAAGGAATGAAACGTAGTGGCAAATGTGTCACGGTACTGAAGGAGACCCATTTTATTAATTTTGTTTTGTTTGTCTTGAACATACAATCCGTTTTATTTTTTGAAGGACACAGGGAAGAAAGAGTACCCTTAATAGCTCAACCATTCCAAGTAGTCCAAATGCCCATCAACCAATAGATGAGTAATGAAAATGTGTAATTATTGAACAACACTACTGAGAATGAAAGAGCTATAAAATACAGATACTTGTGATGACATGGTTGAGCATGAGAAAAAAAAAACTTATTCCATATAAAAGAAGACAGACAAAAGGACCACACAATGAACAGTTCCATTGAAATGAAGTTTCTTTCAAGACATATAGCCTTATTGTTTTGCTTTCATTTTTCTCATGACATAAAATGACATGCTGGCTAACATATTGTTTGTCTTGTTGGAAACAACTTTGGGAGCACAATAATTGGCCTTCAAAGCTGTATTCAGCAAAAGCCACCAAGTGTCTGTGAAAACCAACAGAATAATGTGGTGTTTTATTTATAAATTATGAGATTTTCTTTGATAATGTCCACTTACTAAATACATAAATGTGTATTTGTAATTTTTATGTACCCTAGTTAAATATTAACAAGCTCACCACTGGATGAAGTGATCCTAACTTGATGGTGGAAGGAGTGAAAAAATGACAAATAATGAGGCCAGTCATATGCTGCACATAAAAAGTGAGGTTTATATCAAAGGCTAAGCCATTAAACAAGATGAAGTGAGAGGAGATTATTATCTGGTAAGTCTGAATTTGACATTGAGAGTATCCCCACATTTCACAGTGAAGGCTTTTCAGATTGGATAGGTTATATTATTGGATAATTAGCCTTAATCCTTACAGTTCATAGTGAAGTCACATAGATGAATCTATGGGAAGAACACAAGCATGCCAACCTGAGCTCATATTCCCAGCACTCAATGTTAAAAAAAGCCATGTATGGCAGCACATGCCTGTTACCCCAGAACTAGAGGAACAGAAATATGAGTTTAGAGCTTGCTAGTCAGCTAGTCTAGTCGCAAAATGTCAACCTCCACTTTAATTGAGAGACTTTCTCAAAGGAATAAGGTGGAGAGTAATCAAAGAATTCTAACATCATCCTCTGGCCTATGTATACACCTGTCTACACAAATTTCACACAAGCTTAAACACACACACACACACACACACACTCACTCCCACAAACACACTCACATTCACAGACATATACACACCATTTTAAATAAATAGCATTCTGTCTGTCAACATTTCATTTATGACTCTCAAAGTTTGTTTCTCTACTACTGATATACTATTGTTTAATTGGAGATTGCAGGAGAGAGAGAGAGAGAGAGAGACAGAGAGAGAGAGAGAGAGAGAGCCTTTTTCTTAGCCCCAGGCATATTGCTCTTTTTCCTTCCCCTGATTTAAATTATTTGATTCCTATTAATGTGATGCTTTGAATCAACCCTCAGAAAATATTCCTAAATAATATATTGTATTTTTAATAAGTCATTAACATTCATGATTTCCAGCAGAGAAGTAATGCCTTTGTGCTTTTCAAATATTCAAAGATGTAAAACTGTATGTCTATGGCCTGGAAAATAGGTAATCTGATATAAATTGCATGGACCTTAAATTTCTTTGTGAAATCCTCTACTTAAGAAATTAGTTTTCCTGGGGTGTAAAAGCAATAGAAAATATATTATCTCAGATGTCTAATATCCACAATTTGATTTGTAACCTTGCAGACATATCTTAAAGCGATTCCCAATTCTGTATTTTAATATATTCTGTATTTTACTTGCATAACAATATCATAATTGAAAGAACTAGAAAGAAAGGTTTTGCTTAAGGTGGGTGATTGAGTTAATTTTTTTCTTTTGTTTACCCATCTATGACATGCAGTCTTCAGTAGTAGAAAATGGATCAGCTTGAATTTCCATACTCTTCCTCATTAATAAAAGTCATACAAATACTTTAGGTTTCACTTGACATTTCTCTTCTTATTTAAACACAAATAAACACTAAAATTTTGGAATTATTTGGGGAGTTTTTTAAACATAATTTGAGAGTCAGCTATTATCAGACACATGGTTTATGTTAATACAACACATCACAATCTTGCCCTGATAGTCTTGCTTTTTGCCTTATCTTGACAGACAAGTACAGAAAAGGATGAGAAAAAAGAATATTTTTGGGAAATTATTTTGGGAAACATATTTTTGGAAATTATTTTGGGAAATATATTTGGAAATAATTTTGGGAAAAAAATATTTCCTAGGGAAATCCCAAGGAAAAGAATGTAAAATAATTCTTAAATTTCAAAACACTCTGATACCCTGAGAAGGGCTGCAGATATGAAGCACCCTTTCCTGTTCTTTTTCTTTCTCGTAAGGTGTTGGCCTCCATGGGGCATTTGTGGCAACAGTTTTCATTGTTATCTTGTTTGCAAACCAAGTGGGTCACTTTGCGTTCGAAAACTCAGTCCAGCTTGAGACTACATAGACAGTGATCTCTTATTTAAAGGGTATTGTTTGCTGGACACAGGGACAGATCTGTTTATCCATTTGCATAGACAGTGATTTCTTATTTAAGGGGTATCGTTTGCTGGACACAGGGACAGATCTGTTCATCCATTTGCAACTTTATTTTCTCAGTTCATCTTCTAGATCCTCTTACTGACAACATAGTCATTTTATTACCTTTGTTTCTACAAATATGTGATTTCTCTTTCTATCAACTTGCAAGTCATCGCATTCATCCTGATTTCAATTTACATCCATGCATTCATGAATTCGCCTAATGTATTTCTTTTCTTGGTTTTCTTCAGAATTTCTGTAAACAAACAAAATCTAAGAAATCTAACTAAGCGACATAAAATGTTTCCACCCATTTAACAAGTTTTTGTTTACTCTCGTTATCAAAACTGAATCAATTATTTTCTCTTTCATCTGAAACCAATCAACCTACCTTATTTATTTTTATTTTTCTAGCTTGGTAGGAAAGTACTCACAAACTACTTCTCTGTCTTCAAGTACCTAGAAATAGTGGTATTCACAGCATTTTTTCCCACTTTAATCAATAAATGCTGTCATTTTCATTTCATCACCATGTCTCTTAATATATTATCACTTTGAAATTTCTGGGATTTTCATTTGATTTTTCACATAGTTTGTTTCCTATATAAAAGTGTATGTGTGTGTGTGTGTGTGTGTGTGTGTGTGTGTGTTGGTGGTAGTGGTGGTGGTGCTTCTTTTGCTCTTTTGGTGGTGGGGGGGGCATGCCAACCAGCTCCCAAATAAGTCATTCATGGAGGCTTATTATTAATTATAAATGCATGGCCTTAGTTTAGCTTGTTTCTTGTCAGCTTTTCTTAAGTTAAATTATCCTGTCTATCTTTGGCCTCGGGGCTTTTATCTTTCCCTATTCCATTGTACCCTTTCTGTGGCTTGCTGTATAGTTGGGTGGCTGGGTAGCTGGCCCCTGAAGTTCTCTTCCTCTATCTCTCTTTCTTTGATCTCTCTTCTTTTCAGATTTCTCCTTCTGTATATTCTCTCTACCGGACAGCCCTGCCTACCTTTCTCTTGCCTTGCTATTGGCTGTTCAACTCTTTATTAGACTATCAGGTGGGTTTTTTGCTTGTTTGTTTGTTTTGTTTTGTTTTTTTGAGACAGGGTTTCTCTGTAGCTTTGCACCTTTCCCGGAACTCACTCTGTAGACCAGGCTGGCCTCGAACTCACAGAGATCTTCCTGCCTCTGTCTCCTGAGTGCTGGGATTAAAGGCGTGTGGCACCACCGCCCAGCATGACTATCACGTGTTTTAGGCAGGCACAGTAACACAGCTTCACAGAGTTAAACAAATGCAACATAAACAAAAGTAACACACTTTAAAATAATATTCTCCAACATGTGTATGTGTGCCTGTGCATGAATGATTGCATTTGTAATTGTATATATGAGTGGTAGGGGTACATGTGTTTGTTTTTCACATCAACACTGAATGACATGACTAACATGAACAGCATGTCATATCATCTTTGTCTTTGAAACTCTCCAATAGTGTATAATGAAGAGAAAAATGAAGCACTTGTAACAACATAATGTCACAATTGCATATGAGAGCCCAGACTCCCAATAGTATACTTCTATTCAGGTATTTATTTGTATCTTATTTGTATCTTTTCAGTCTTTATTTTGTATCACACTTAACTGCTCTCCATCAAACAAAAGTTCCTCCCACAGAGACTTCCTCCTTTCTACACTCCTTTATGATTCTAAATTTGTTTTCTTGCTTTATAGTATAATACACAACACTACAAACTTTTGCTTATCATGCTCCAATAGAACATCTTATATCACACCTTCAATTAATCTTTACTATAACCCCACCTCTTCCTTCTCCTGGATAGAATTAATTACACTCTCTTCCATGTTTTCAGGGAACACCCACCTTTTAGTGTCTATACTGTGTTGAATATAATTGTATTATTTACCACTTCCATATTGTTAGACTGTTGTGATCATATTCTAGAACTCTCTTCATTCTACCCTCTGCCACCTCTTGTGTCCAAGTAGGAATAGAGCATGCATTTATTGGATTAATGGATATAGAGTGGTCTGTGCACCACCTTACTTTTCAGCATCCTCTTTGTTTCTTTTAATATTAACAGAAATTTTAATATTTATTAAGACATTTGGAGAAAAAAATTTAGTTTCTATAATGCATTAATTTCTTACACATGGAAGTTGGCATGATGGAAAGCTCTTTGTCCACTAAGAAAAGCTTCATTGTTTTGCTGTCCAGCAAGGATATCAAGAACTAGAGCCAAAATCTGTCCCTGGATTGGAATTACCAGAGTTATGGAAGGAAGAAAAACTGCTTGTTAATGGGAGTTCTGAAAGAATCTACAACTACAAAAGCTGATGATGGATGGTTGGAACTTCAATGATATGGTCAGGCTGGAATGCTCCAAGTACAGAGTTTAGTTATCGTGGACTGCCATTAGCTTCCTTTTTGGCCTTTATCACCATCTCTGAAGGTAACCTCAGATAGAACCATGGAATTTAACAAATTACAATCGCGTGAATTAATTTTCCTCTTCTCAGAACTTGATTATACATCTGTCTAACAGAGGGCTATGGCTGAGTGGTGTCAATGAGCAACATCTGGTTACTTTCACTTGGCAAAGACCATGTAAGACACAGCAACCTATTCAGAGAGCCTGCTCCAGTTGGGGGCCCCTCAGCCTTTGGTTCATAGTTCATGTGTTTCCATTCGTTTGGCTATTTGTCCCTGTGCTTTATTCAACCTTGGTTTCAACAATTCTCGCTCATATAAACCCTCCTCTTTCTCACTAATTAGACTCCCGGCGCTCCACCAGGGGCCTAGCCGTGGATCTCTGCATCCATATTCCTCAGACCTTGGATGGGGTTTCCCATCGGGACAAGAGAGAGAGAGACTTCAGCATCCTCTTTCAAGTGATACACAATGATGTCATTTTCTGTTAAGAATGTGAACACTTTGAATATGTATATTATGTAAGAAATAGAACACACAAATCACAAGAGTGGAATCACATAAAATACCTCAATTAAAATGCTAAAAATGGGTTACTTAGTGGAATTAATCAAAATATTATGTAAAAATTGATTTTGAACTACAACCTATATATTAATTATCTGGTTTACCCCAGTAATCAAATCATAAGTACCCTAACTGTCATCATAGAGCCTTCATCCAGTAACTGATGGAAGATGGAGAGATCCACAGCCAAGCATCAGGCTGAGCTTCAAAAGACCAGTTAAAGAGAGAGAAGAGGGATTCTATGAGCAAGGGGTATCAAGATCATGATGGGGAAACCTACAGAGACAATCAAACCAAACTAGTGGGAACTCATGAACTTTAGACCAACTGCTGTGAAGTCTGCATGGAACTGGACTAGGCCCTCTGCGTGATGAGACATTTGTGTAGCTTGATCTGTTTAAGGAGCCCTGGCATTGGAATCAGGACCTATCCCTGGTTCATGAGCTGCAACACATTACCTATGGTGGGATGCCTTACTCAACTTTAATGCAGCAGGGAGGGTCTTGAACCTGCCTCAACTGAATTTACCAGGCTTTGCTGACTCCCCATGGGAGGCCTTACCTTTTCAGAGAAGGGGATCAGGGGTGGGTTGGGGTGGGAAAGGTGGGAGAACAGGAGAAGGGATAATAGGGGAATCTGTGGTTGTATGTAAAATGAATAAAAATTTTAATAAAGGAAAAAATAAAGTAGTGTAAAAGCAATAAGCATGCTTATTAATCTAGATTTTTCTTTTCAAATTGAAAATGCTTTTCCTCATCAAACATATTCTAATTATGATTTTCCTTCTCTAAATCCTCTCAGATCCTCCCCATCACTCCACTCACCAAAATCCACACCCTTCTTGCTCTCTCTTATTAAAAAAACAAACAGGCATCTGAGAAAGTAATAGTAGTAGTAACAACAATAATAAAACTACTCCTACTACTAATAATAAATAAGATAAAATACACAAACACATCTGAATAAGACAAAACAAACAAATGAAGAGAAAACAAAAAGCCAAATAAAGAGCACGAGAAACATATATAATCAGAGAAATGCACATTCGCACACATACAAATCTCATAAAAACACAAAACTAAAGACCACAATATTTAAGCAAAAGACCTGAAAGGTTAAAAAAAAAAAACCAAACTTACAAAATTGCCATTTAGTTCATGTTATTTTTATTTACAGTGATTATCAATTGGAGTTAGCTTCTGGGTTAGGGATGTGTCCACTTCCTCTCTCAGCCTTATACTTGTGCATGCCCACATCTCTGTACATTTGTATGTGTGCGGGTCCTGTTTTATCCAGAAGGACTTCACTTTGGCATCTTACATCCCTTCTAGCTCTTACAGTCTTTCTGACTCTTTTTCCAGAGTTCCCTGAGTACCCTGTGCTCTGAGGATGGAGATTTTGGGAGACATCCCACTTAGGACTTAGTGTTCCAAGGACTCTCTGCACGTTGTCCAGTTATGGGTTTCAATTTACTGCAGGGGGAAGCTTCTCTGATTCTGGTTCAGCAAGGCACTGATCTGTGAGTCTAACAGAATTTCATACAGAGTCTCCTTTCTAGCGAGACTCCTGGCCCTCAGTTTGTTATTCTTTAACCAAGCCCTGTAATGATACAAACTATAGCTTGCTTATCAAAGTTTTAACAGCTAACATCCAGATATAAGCAAAAAAGCATTGTATTTATCTTTCTGGGTCTGGGTTGGCTCATTAAGGATATTTTTGTTTCCAGCTCTACCCATTTACCTGTGAATTTAATGACTTCTTCCATTTTTAAAACAGCTGAGTAATATTCCATTGTGTATACATACCACAATTTCTTTATCTATATTTTTCCAGTTTCTGGCTGTTATGAATATAGAAGGATGAACATGAATAAACAAGTGTCTCTGTGTTATGATGAAGCCTCTTTAGTGTATATTCACAATATTGGTATAGCTGGATCTTGAGGTAGATCAATTCCCAATTTTCTGAGGAACTGACACACTGATTTCCATGGTGGCTACACAAGTTTGCACTCTTGCCAGCAATGGATGAGTATTCCTCTTGCTCCACATCCTTGGCAGTATGAGCAGTCATTTATTTTATTGATCTTGGCCATTTTGACTAGTCTAAGATGACTCAAAGTAGTTTTGATTTGCATTTACTTGGTGACTAAGGATTTTGAACATTTATTTATTTCCCAGAATTTTTATTTGATCTTTTGAGAACTCTCTGTATAGATCTATATCCTACTTCTAATTGAGTTCTTTGTTTTCTTCATTTCATTTTTTGAAAATCTTTATACATTTTAGATATTAGCTGTATATCAGATGTGTAGCTGGAAAAATTGTTTCCCATTTTTTAGCCTGATGATTTGTCTGACAGATGGAATCTTTTGCCTTACAAAAGCTTTCCAGTTTCATGAGGTCCCATTTATTAACTTTTGATCATAGCACTTGTGGTTTTGGTACCTTCTTCAGAATGTCTTTTCTTAGGCCAATCAGTTCAAGATTATTCTCCACTTTCTCTTCTGTCAGATTCAGTATATCTGGTCTTATGCTGAAGTCCTTGATTCACTTTGATGAGTTTTGTGCAGGGTGATAAGTATGGATTTATTTGCATTTTTTAGGTTTTTTTTTCAAGTCAGGGTTTCTCTGTGTATTTTTGGTGCCTGACCTGGATCTCGCTTTGTAGACCAGGCTGGCCTTGGACTCACAGAGATCAGCCTAGCTCTGCTTCCCAAGTGATGGGATTAAAGACATGTGCTACTGCAACCTAGCTATTTGCGTTCTTCTACATGCAACAACCCAGTTTGACCAGCACCATGTATTGAAGATGCTCTTTTCCACTGGCTTCTTTATCAAAAATCAGGTATTCATAGGTATATGGATTTGTGTCTGGGCTTTGATTCAATACCTTTGACCAACATGTCAGTTTGGGAGCCAGTCTCAGGCTGTTTTTATTACTATAGCTTTCTAGTACAACTTGAGATCTGAGATGGTTATACTTCTAGCAGTTCTTTTATTATTCAGAATTATTTTAGCTATCTTCTTTTTCTTTTGTGTGTTCCCATATGAAGCTTTTGTCCTTTCACTCTATGAGATGAACTGTGTTGGAATTTTGATGGGGATTGCATTGAATGTGTCAATTGCTTTTGGTAGGATGGCCATTTTCCCTATAAAAATCCTGCTGTTCTATGAGCATGGCAGATCTTTCTGTTTTCTGAGAGGTTCTCCAATTTCTTTCTTCTATGTCTTAAAGACTTTTTTTAAACTTTTTATTGATTCTTTGTGGATTTCACATCATTCATCCTTATTCCACTCATCTTCCTGTCCCCTCGTTTCCACCCTCTGCCCTTGCAACTGCCCCTCAAAACAATATTTAAAAGTAAAACCAAAAGCAAAAAACAAAAAACAACCCCCTCTAAGAAAAAAAAATCTCAGTACCAGAAACTGTAATGTGGCCCAGTGAGTCACACAGTATACTGTTTAGTCCTTGCATCTTTATGTATGTGTTCATTGCAATTGGTCTGGTTTTCTCTGGGCATTTCTAGACCTGGCAGAATCAGGAAGACAAGCACAGCCCCTCCCAGGTCTCTAGACTTGGGGCAGGAAAAATTAAAATGTTTAATATCCAAGTTCTTCACTTGCTTGGTTAGATTTTTCTACCAAGTGAGCATTTAAGGAAATTCTTGGCCCACTGAGATAGCTCAGTCTGCTGTGGCATGTTTCGTGAGGCAAATGTGTTGCTCTGATTGGTCAATAAATAAAACACTGATTGGCCAGTGGCTAGGCAGGAAGTATAGGCAGGACTAACAGAGAGGAGAAAAGAAAGAACAGGAAGGCAGAAGGAGTCACTGCCAGCCACTGCCAGGACAAGCAACATGTGAAGATGCCAGTAAGCCACGAGCCACGTGGCAAGGTATAGATTTATGGAAATGTATTAATTTAAGCTATAAGAACAGTTAGCAAGAAGCCTGCCACCGCCATACAGTTTGTAAGCAATATAAGTCTCTGTGTATACTTGGTTGGGTCTGAGCAGCTGTGTGACTGGTGGGAGACAAATGTTTGTCCTAACTGTGGGCAAGGCAGGAAAACTCTAGCTACATCAGTCAGTAGTGACTTGCTGGATAAGGCTAACAGAATGAGTTCAATCACTTTGATCCTCATGGTGGAAGTTGTTAACCAATTCTCTCAAGTTGTCCCTGACCTCCCAATGTACACTGTGGCACATGTGCAACCCACTGAACAAAAAAGTAAACTAGAAATACATTAATGTAAAACTTAAAAAAGAAAAGAAATTCTGTTATGTAACCGTGTTGCTAAACATTCAGAGCAAACTGGTGATATTTTATTTGTATTAAAATGTTATTTGTATGTTAATAAATAAAGTTGCCCCGGGGGTCAGTGCTATTAGCAAGCCATAGGAAAGCAGGGCAGTGGTGGCATACACTTGTAATCCCAGTACTTGGTAGGCAGATCTAGGTAAGCCTCTGTGTATTCTGGGATACAGCCAGTATTGGATACACATGCCTTTAATCTCAATACCAATCATAGAAAACCTGGAGGTCTATACAGACAGGCTGTGTGGTTGGGTTTACAACCAATGAGAGGGCAGAACAGATACACTATAAAAAGACAGACACACAGGAAGTAGCTCTGGTTCGGAGAGGTAGGACCACTGCAGGAGGAAGGGTAAGGTTTTAGCTCTTAGTTCTGACCTCTTGGCTTTCTTCTTTGCATTGGCTCTGTGTTTCTTATTTAATAAGACAGTTGGTTACATCTACAGCAAATAACTTCACTAGTCTATCTGATAGTTTTTAATAATCCTTTCTTGAGTACTTCAAAATATGTTAGTTTGAACAATAAAAAGTCAAAGCATTTGCTACTCTTAAAACATTTTCAAGTATTAGTTATCATTATATGCAAGTAATTTGTATGTATAACATATATAATATCATTTAATTTAACCAACATTTAAAATACTTTAAATAATCTTCTGGCTTCCTTCCTTTACCTGAACTGTCACAGAACTAAAAATAAATATTTTATATCTAGTAGAAGAACTAAATCCTTTTTTAAAATTTTCTCTTTTAAAAGATTCTCTGTTTGAATTATATTGTATATTTTGATAGTTTCTAACTCTCTCCTTGTAATGTTTATATACTCTTTTCAAGAATAAACTTAAGAAAAACAAAAACTACTTGCTATGGTTTGTTGTGAGCTCCCACATTGATGGTTGAACTGCTTGGCAATCTTATTACATGTTGTCTTCCTTATAGTCATATACAGACTCATGGCAAATCTTGTAAATATTGCTGAAACAAACTAAAAAAAATTATTTTTGCTTTAAGGCTTCTAATCAGACCTCCTTTGTAATATTCTGGGACAGTTTTTGGTTTATAGAACTATTTCATTCTTCCTCTGTTCCATAATTTTTGGTACAAATATAATTCTATATATTGGATCTTTCTGATTTCTCTTAAATTGAATTCATCATCTCTGTTCTTAACCAATGTATGAAAATCTTTTGGAAACCAATTTTATGAGTAAGTATTTTCCTGTACAGGAATATTTGTCAAACTAAAGTTTTAGGGAAGCAATTATGATTCATATTCTAAATGTTTTTAAATGCTTGCATTTTGATATAAAGCATAAACTTTAGACAAATTATGAACAATGAAAAAGCTGTTAATTATGCTCTGTTTAAAATGTGATAAAATGGTGCCAAGATTTTCACAAGTACTATACATATCAGTAAGTTTATATTGTAATAGCATCATTGAAAGGCACTTAGCAAACAGTTAAAGCAAATTCATATTATTTTTGTTGTGAACCTACAATTATTTTTAAAAGAAACATTTTTTATGCTTTATTATTTTCTTTTTATTTGTTGCTTTAAATCTATTTATTAGTTTTACATCCGGACCACAGCCTCCTCTCCCTTCTCTCCTCCTACTCTCCATCTACATCCCTTCAGCCTCCCCTCAATGAACCCCTCCTCCATAGCAGCTCAGAAAGGGGCAAACCTCCCATGGGCACAGGAATGCATGGCAAATCAAGCTGTCATAAGACCAAGCACCTCCCCCTGTATTAAGGCTGGGCAAGGAAAGCAAGCATGAGAAACAAGTTCCCAAGAGTCAACAACCAAAGCACCAGCGACAGCCTCTGCTCCAATTGCCAGGAGTCCCACAAATAGACCAAGTTACACAAGAGTCACGTGTAAGTAGAGGGCTTAGGTCAGTCCCATGCAGGTTCGCTGGCTGCTAGTTCACACTGTGAGTTCCCATTACCCAAGACCACTGTTTCTATTGGTTTTCCCCCGTCTCCCCCGTCTCCTTAGCAGGACTCCCTGAACTAAGCCCAAAGTTTGCCCATGGGTCTCTGAACCTGCTTCCATCAGTCACTGGATGAAGGCTCTCTACTGACAACCAGGATAGTCACCAATCTGTTCATAGGGAGTAGTCAGTTCAGGCTATGCATCCACTGTTCCCAAATGTCTTAGCTGGGGCCATTCTTGTAGAATCCTGTCAATTTCCCTTGCATCAAGCTTCTACCTGACTCTGAAAAGCACCCTTTCCAGTCATCTCTCTCAGCAGGGTCCCTCTCCACCTATCCCCAACCTGATCTCTCAAGTTCCCATGTCTACATACCTCAGTTTACCCAGGACATTCTCTATTTCCCCTTCCAAGGGAGATTTATGTGTTCCCCCCTCTTTGGTCTCTCCTTGTTACATAGCCTTTATGTGCCTGAATTGTAGCATGGTTATCCTTTACTTTAGAGTTAATATCCACTTATTAGTGAGTACATACCATGCTTGTCTTTCTGGGTCTGGGTTAAATCATTCAGAATGAATTTTCCTAGTTCCATCCATTTGCATTCAAATTTAGTAATGTCATTGTTTTTAACAGTTGAGTAATACGTCATTGTGTAAATGTACCATATTTTCTTTATCCATTCTTTAGTTGAGGGCCATCTAGGTTGTTTCCAGGTTCTAGCTAGTACAAATAAAGCTGGTCTGAAAATAGTTGAGCAAATGTCCTTGTGTTAGGATGGAGGGTACTTTGGGTATATGCCCAAGAGTGGCATACCTGGACCCTGAGGCAGATCAATTCCCAGTACTCTGAGAAATCACCATATTGATTTCCAAAATGGCTGTACAATTTGCATTCTCAAGGGTAATGGAGGAGTGTTCTCCCTGCTACGCATCCTTTCCAGCATAAGCTATCATTTGTGTTTTTTTTTTTTTTTCTTAGCCATTCTGACAGATGTAAGATAGTATCTCAGAGTTGTTTTGACTTGTATTTCCCTGATGGCTAAGGATGATGAACATTTCCTTAAGCGTTTCTCTGCCATTTGAGATTATTCTACAGAGAATTCTCTGTGTAGCTCCATACCCCAATTACTAATTGGATTATTTGTTGTTGGTGGTGGTGGTTTTTGTTTGTTTGTTTGTTGATGTATAGTTTCTTTAGTTCTTTACATATTTTTGAGATCAGCCCTCTGACAGATGTGGGGTTGGTGAAGATCTTTTCCCATTTTGTAGGCTGCCATTTTGTCCTATTGACAGTGTCCTTGTCTTATAAAAGCTTCTCAGTTTCATGAAGTCCCATTTATTAATTGTTTATCTTAGTGTCTGTGGGACTGGTGTTCTATTCAGGAAATTGTTTCTTGTGCCAATGCCTTCAAGCTTATTTCCCATTTCCTCTTCTATCAGGTTCATTATAACTGAATTTCTGTTGAGGTCTTTGATCCACTTGGACATGAGTGTTGTGCAAGGTGATAGATATGCATCATTTTGCATTCCTATACATGCCTATATTCAGTTATGCCTTCACCATTTGTTCAAGATGCTTTCTTTCTCCATTGTATAGTTTTGGCTTCTTTGTCAAAACTCAAAATTCCATAGGTGTGTGGATTTACTTCAGGGACTTCCACTCAATTTCACTGATCCATCTGTCTGTTTCTATGCCAATACAATGCTGTATTTATTATTCAACCTCTATGGTAGAGCTTGAAATCAGGGCTGGTGATACTTCCAGTAGTGTTTTGTTTTTTGTTTTTTGTTTTTTTTGTTTTTTTTTTTTTTTTTTTTTGTACAGGATTGTTTTAGCTAACTTGGGTCTTTTGTTTTTCCATATGAAGTTGAGTATTGTTCTTTCAAGATCTGTAAATAATTGTGTTGGAATTATGTTGAATCTGTAGATTGCTTTTGTTGAGATGGCCATGCTTATTATGTTATTCCTACTGATCCATGAGAATGGATGATCTCTCCATCTTCTGATAATCTTCTCCAATTTCTTTCTTCAAAGACTTGAAGTTCTTGTCATGCAGGGCTTTAACTCACTTGTTTCAAGTTACCCCAAGATATTTTATATTATATGTGGCTACTGTGAAGGGTGCTGTTTCCCTGACTTCTTTCCCAGCCCTTTTATCAATTGTTTATAAGAGGGCTACTGATTTTTTTAAGTTAATCTTGTATCCAGCCACCTCACTGAAGGTGTTTATCAGCTGTAGGACTTCCCTGGTAGCATCTTTTGGGGATGCTTATGCATACTATCATCTTATCATCTGCAAATGGTGATACTTTGACTTCTCCTTTTCCAATTTGTATTCTCCATGGTCTCCTTTAGTTGTCTTATTACTCTAGCTAAAACTTCAAATACTATATTGAATAGATATTGAGAGAGTGAACAACCTTGCTTGTTCCTGCTTTTAAAGGAATTGCTTTGAGTTTCTCTCCATTTAATTTGATGTTGGCTATGGGCTTGCTGTATATTTTCCTTATTGTGTTTGGGTATGTTACTTGTATCCACGACTTTTATCATGAAGTAATGTTGAATATTGTAAAAGGCTTTTTCAACATCTTATGTCGTTTTTTTCTTTCAGTTTGTTTACATAGGGAATTGCATTGAAGAATGTTTGTTTTTTTTTTTTTTTTTCAAATAGACCAAAGGTTCACAACCTGTGGGTTGCGACCCCTTTGGCAAACTTCTTTTTTTTTTTTTTTTTTTTATTTTACAACATCATTTATTTCAACATAATAGCCACAGATTCCCCTGTTCTCCCACTCTCGCCCCCCTTCCCCCTTCCCCCATCCCACCCCCCATTCCCACCTCCTCCAGATCAAGGTCTCCCCCGAGGACCGGGATCGACCTGGTAGACTCAGTCCAGCCAGGACCAGTCCCCCCCTCCCAGACCGAGCCAAGTGTCCCTGCATATGTCCCACGATTCAAACAGTCAACTCATGCAACAAGCCCAGGACCCGGCACTAACACACGGCTGCCTCCCAAACAGATCAAGCCAAATGACTGTCTCACCCGTTCAGGGGGCCTGATGCAGTTGGGGGCCCCTCAGCCTTTGGTTCATAGATCCTGTGCTTCCATTCGTTTGGCTATTTGTCCCTGTGCTTTATCCAACCCTGGCTTCAACAATTCTCGCTCATATAAACCCTCTTCTTTCTCACTAATTAGACTCCCAGTGCTCCACCAGGGGCCCAGCCATGGATGTCTGCATCCAGATTCCTCAGACCTTCCTTGGATGGGGTTTATGGCACAACTAACAGGGTGTCTGGCCATCCCATCACCGGAGTAGGTCAGTTCCTGCCGTCTCTCGTCCATTGCCAGCAGTCTTTTCTGGCAGTATCTTTGTGGATCTCCGTGGGCCTCCCTAGCTCTCTGCTTCCTCCCCTTCTCATGTGGTCTTCATTTACCATGGTCTCCTATTCGTTGTTCTCCCTCTCTTTTCTTGATCCAGCTAGGATCTCCCACTCTCTTTCCCTCGACCGTCGCTCTTCATTGTTCCCACTCATGACCAGGCTGTTCATGTAGATCTCATCCATTTCTCCATGTCTTTTTTGGGGTCCTGGAAACAACCCAGATGCCCTTCAACTCAAGAATGGATAAAGAAATTGTGGCACATATACACAATGGAATACTACTCAGCAGAGAAAAACAATGACATCATACGGTTTGCAGACAAATGGATGGATCTAGAAAAAATCATCCTGAGTGAGGTGACCCAGACTCAGAAAGACAAATATGGTATGTACCCACTCATAGGAAGATACTAGATGTGGAACAAGGATGACTGAACTGCTACTCACATCACCAGTGAGGCTACCTGAAGAATGTTTGTATGCTGAACCATCACTGCATCTCTGGGATGAGGTCTACTTGATCATGGTGGAAGATCTTTTTGATGTGTTCTTGGATTTGGTTTGTGAGTATTTTATTTTGTATTTTTACATCAATGTTCATGAGGGAAATTAGTCTGTAATTCTCTTTCTTTGTTCTGTCTTTGTGTGGTTTGGTTATCAGGGTTATTGTGCCTCATAAAAGAGTTCCTTCTGTTTCTATTTAGTGGAAAAATTTAAGGAGTATTAGTATTAGCTCTTTGAAATTCTGGTGAAATTCTCTGCCTAAACCATCTGTCCCTGGGCTTTTTTTTGGTTAGGAGACTTTTAATTACTGTTTCTATTTCCTTAGAGGTTATAAGATTATTCAAACTTATGGGCATTATAGATCTATTTAAGTTGTTTGTCTTGTCTTGATTTAATTTTGGTTCATGATTTCTATCAAGAAATTTGTCCACATGTCTTAGACTTTTCAATTTTATGGAGTACAGGTTTTTGAAGTGTGTCCTAATGATTGTCTGGATTTCTTCAGTGTCTGTTGTTATGACCCCCTTTTCATTTCTGATTTTGTTAATTTGGATATTCTCTCTCTGCCTGATTTAGTTTCAATAAGAGTTTGTCTATCTTCTTGAATTTCTCAAAGAACCAACTCCTTTTTTCATTGATTCTTTGTATTGCTCTCCTTGTTTCTGTATTATTGATTTCAGCTCTCAGCTTTATTTTTTCCTGCTATCTACTCCTCTTGGATGTATTTGCTTTTTTTATTCTAGAGCTTTCTGGTGTACTGTTAAGTTGCTAGTATGAAATTTTTCCAAATATTTTACAAAGGCACTTAATGCTATGAATTGTCCTATTAGCACTGCTTTCATAGTGCCGCATAAGTTTGGATATGTTATGCATTCATTTTCATTGAATTCTAGGAAGTCTTTAACTTCTTTATTTCTTTGACCCAGTGATGATTCAGTTGATCATTGTTTAATTTTCATGAGTTTGTAGGTTTTCTGTAGTTTGTTTTATTGTTGAATTTGAACTTTAATCCTGCATGATATGATAAGATATAAAGCGTTATTTCATTTTTTGTATCTATTAGCATTTGCTTTGTGACCCAGAATGTATTCAGTTTTGGAGAAGTTTCCATAAGGCACTGAGAAAAGAAACGTATTCTTTGGTGTTTGGGTGAAATATTTTGTAGATATCTGTTAGGTCCATTTGAGTCTTAGCATCTGTTAGTTCCATTATTTCTCTGTTTAGTTTCTGTCTGGACAACCTGCACATTGATGAGAATGGGGTGTTGAACTCTCACACAATTAATGTGTGGGGTCCAATATATGATTTAAGCTTTAGTAATGTTTCTTTTACAAATGTGGTTGCCCTTTTTATTTGGAGCATAGGTGTTCAGAATTTAGACATCAACTTGAATTTTTCCTTTGATGAATATGAAATTTTGTTCCGTTATCTATTGGTCCACTACTTTTGAACAAGGGGTCTGTCCTGAAGTAATTGCCCTAGGCACTTGTAGGCACTGCACCATTGTAGATCGAAGAGTTTATGGCTGGCTTGGTGTTTATGCTTCTCTTTTAAGAGTTTAATGAGCACATTCCTGTACCCAAATCACTTGAGCATAGTAGGGAAGGCTTTTTGTAGGCACTGCCTTGACATTTCCATGTTCAATGAGTTGTATAGTTGTTGTCTTCAGCAAATGGGCCTTGCTCTTAGTTTGTGCAGAACAACCTATGGTCTTGCCAACAGTCTGGGTTTTCTTAGGGATACCCTTTGTGGTTCTATTGATTATAGATTGGTTATCATTTAATTCAGAGTGAATAAACACATACAAGTGAATACACACCATATTCATCTTTCTGAGCCTGGGATATCTTACTTAGGATAATTTTTTTGTGAGTTCCATCCATTTTCCTGAAAATTCATGATGTCATTCACAACACACACACACACACACACACACACACACACACACACACACACACACACACACATTTTAATGGCTCAGTTATAATCTATTGTCTCATTGTCTTAGTAAGGGTTTCTATTATTTTGAAGAGACATCATGACCATGAAAACTCTTATAAAGAAAACATTTAATTAAGTGGCTTACAGTTCAGAGGTTCCATACATTATCATCATAGTGAGATATGGCAGTGGGCAGGAATGCTTTGCACAGGCAACAGGAAGTGGTCTCACACACTAGGCATGGCTTAAGCATATATGAGATCTCAAAACCTGCCTCACACAGTAACACACTTCTTCCAACTTCTTCCAACAAGACCATACCTACTCCAACAAAACCATATATTCTACTACTGTCTCCCCCTTTAGGGGACACTTTCATTCAAGACACCACACTGGCTATTATGAATAAAGCAGCAATGAGCATGGTTGAACAAGTCTCTCTGTGGTACTAAAAAGCATTCTTTGGGTATGTGCCCAAGAGTGGCATGGGATCTTGAAATAGATTGATTTCCAAATGCCTGAGGAGCTACCACACTGCTTTCTATAGAGGTCCTATGAGTTTGCATTCCCATCAGGAATGGATGAGTGTGGTGACATTTTATTTGTGCACCCCAGTAAAGCTTATCTAAGGTTCAGAGGAAAAAGCCATCCACTATATTAAACATCGACATCAGTCAGTGATAGCACATGCCCTTAATCCTAGCATTCAGGAGGCAGAGATCCATCTGGATCTCTGTGAGTTTAAGGCCACACTGGGAACAGAGTCAGGCATGATGGCACATGCCTTTAATCCAAGTGCTAGTTAACCATAGAGATCTGGAGTGGATGGCAGAGCACAGAAAGCTATATAGGCGTAAGTATATAAGAAGTGGCTCTCTCTGTCTTGGGCTCAAGATTTGCTAGTAGTAAGAACTTGTGGCTTGGCTTGTTCTATTCCTCTGATCTCTCAGTTTTCATCCCAATATCTGGCTCCGTGTTTTCTATTAATAAGACCTTTTAAAATTCATGTTACAGATGAGTGTTCCTCTTATTCCATATCCTTGACAGCATGAGCTCTCACATGTTTTGTTGATTTTGGCCATTCTGATAGGTCTAAGATGAAATCTCAGAGTCCTTTTGATTTGCCTTTCCATGATGTCAAAGGATGTTGAACATTTATTTAAGTGTTTCTCCGTCATTTGATGTGATTCTTTTGAGAACTCTCTGTTTAGGTCTTTGCCCATTTTTATTCATTTTCTTGGTATCTATTTTCCTGAGTCCTCTATACATGTTGGATACTAGCCATCTATTGCATGTATAGTTGGTCATTTTTTCCCCCATTTTGCAGATTTCCCTTATTATAAATGATAATATCCTTTGCAATTCATAGAATTCTCAGTTTCATGAGGTCTCATTTATTAATTGTTGATCTTATTCTAATGGTCCCCTGTTCAGAAAAACTTTTTTCTGTGCCAATGAGTTCAAGGCTATCCCCTCACTTTCTTTTCTATCAGATTCAGTGTATCTGGTTTTATGTTGAGGTCATTGGTCCATTTGGAATTGATTTTGTGCAGGGCAATGAGTTGGATCTATTTGCATTCTTCTACATTCAGACATCCAGTTTAACCACCACCATTTGTTGAAGATGCTTTCTTTTTCTGGTGTGTATTTCTGGCTTTTTTATATTAAAAAAAATCTGCTTCTATAGGTGTGTAAAGTTGTGCATGGGTCTTCAATTTGATCCCATTGACAAATGTGTCTGTTTTGGTGCCCATATCTGCTGCTTTTATTATATTTATTATAAAGTTGTATTATATGTACAAATAGTATTATATATAAATACTGGTTTAATTGTTATATTATATATGAATATACACTAAACTTATATTTATCATAAATATTGTATTATATTATATGTAAATATATAATAAATGTTATATATATTTATTATAAAGTTATACTTCATAGCACATCTTGAAATTAGAGATTATGATACCTCCAGAATATCTTTTATTATTCAAGATTTTCTTTTAGCTATCCTGGGTTTTTTCCCATATATGGCTAAATTTGTCCTTCCAACATCTATCAAGAATTGTGCTGGAATTTTGATGGAGATTGCATTAGATTTCTTTTGGTAGGGTGGAAAAGAAAAACAGAATAATCAATTGATTCATTTGTTATATTTTGTTTCCTGTTGACACACTTGAACTTTAATTCTGCTTAATTTTTATTAAGTACAACAAAGCTAATCACATTAAAAAGAAAAAAAAAAAACAGAATAAATCCTGACAACAAAGAAGCATGCATTATCCCCTATCAAAGCCTAATTCTAAAATACCAAAGCCAAAATAACACGTGTCTTATCAGACAAGAAAGAAACAGATCATTTTTCAAGTATTGATGAGGAAAAAAAGAAAAATGATGACCCCAAATCCTGTATTCAGTGGAAATGCCTCAGGAATAAAAGAGAAATAGAGACACTGTTTCTGTGAAAGGGAAATGAGAATTTTTAACAGTATAAACTATTTTGAAGTAACAACTGTGGGAAGTTTGTTAAAAACCAGGAAAAATATAAAAGAAGAAATCTTAAAATATCAGGAAAATGTAAGGAACAAAAATTAAGATGAACATAATGATTTTTTTTTAACCTCATGGACTTTTTGGATTACATTTTGTGCTTCAAACAAGTCACTTCATTGTTTATTGTTACCCTCATGGATACAAAGCAAATTCTCAGTGCAAGACTATTATAATCAGAATAAAATGAAGAGACAAAATTAAGGCATGCTTTATAAAATTTAAGTGGTCTCAAAAATCATTGATAACTAACACATCATGCAAGTTGTGGATAACTACTACAAAAGCCTCCAGTAACCCACAGATAAACATGGATGTTGATCCTAAAAATGAAGGTAGAAAATAGGGGTAAATAATCTTTGGAACTATCAACAATTACATTAAATGTAAGTAGTGACAATATGTCAAATAAACCCAGAAATTGATAGAATTGATTAATACCACACATGAACTATACTGCACTTATAAAACTGTTTGCAACCTAGATCTGCATTAGGTAATCCTCACCCTAAATAACTCTTTGCCTGAAGTTGCAAAATAATGGTTCTTTGCCCATAATTTCACTTGTGTATGTACAAGTCTCTGTCTCTATTGTTGGATATGCATCTCATTGTTATTATGTTAAGCAAAGTATATAATTGTATTATATATTACACTGTTAGTGGGAGTGCAAACTTTTACAACCACTGTGGAAATCAGTATGGCGGTTTCTCAGAAAATTGGGAATCAATCTACCTCAAGACCCAGCTATACCACTTGGGCATATACCCAAGGAATGCCCAATCATACCACAAAGATAAATGCTCAACTATGTTCATAACAATGGAATACTACTCAGCAGAGAAAAACAATGATGGCATGAAATTTGCAGGCAAATGGATGGAACTAGAAAATACCATCCTGAGTTAGGTAACCCAAACTCAAAAGGACAAATATGATATGTACTCACTCACAAGTGGTTACTAGATATAAAGCAAAGAACAATCAGACTGCATCCCACAGAACCAGGGAGGCTACATAGCAGGGGAGACCCTAAGATGACTGTGGCTTATAATAAGTTTTGGTTTTACTCAATCACTGGACAAGCCTCAGTGAAACATTTTACTATTAAGATAAGAATTTGTACTGTATCAAGCTGATAATATAAAAATAAAAAAATTAAAAATAAATAAATAAATAAATAAATAAAAATGAATGTGGTGATATTGTGTTCCCCAAAATATTGTGCACCCTAATAAACTTATGTGGAATCAGAGAACAGAACAGCCACTAGATACAGAGGCCAGAAAATGGTGGCACACACACCTTTAATCCTAGCATTCCAGAAACAGAGATCTGCCTGGATGTCTGTGTGTTCAAGGATATAGCCAAGCATGATGACTCACTCCTTTAATCCCAGGAAGTAATGCAGGAAGCAGAAAGGTATTTAAGGCACAAGGACGAGGAACTATAGCCTGGTTAAGCTTTTAGGCTTTTGAGCAACAGTTCAGCTGAGATTCATTTGGGTGAGGACTCAGAGGCTTCCAGTCTGAGAAAACAGGATCAACTGAGGAACTGGCAAGGTGAGGAAGCTGTGGCTTGTTCTGCTTCTCTGATCTTCCAGTGTTCACCCCAATACCTGGCTCCAGGTTTGTTTTTATTAATAAGACCTGTTAATATTCCTGCTACAAATGAAAAAAATTATGTTATACATTACATTATATTATGGTAAAATACACACACACACACACACATATATAATTGTATGAGTGTAATATGTGATGTGGAAATTAATATTGAAATAAAAGAACCCATTATTACCTATGGCCATATAGCAAATAAATACATTATTAAATGAATTTAAACTAGCAATTTTGATGTATCTTATCAATTATCAGTAACAATAAATTTGTTATTCAGTACACTGTGCATGTGTGGAAGGACAGAAAACTGTCTACCTATGTTTCTGTTCACTTATGAGACTCAATAAAGAAATATACAATGAAGCAAAAGATTATAAACATGCCTTAATATTTCTAGTTATATATATGAATAGAAACTGAAAATGAATAGGATATTTTTAAAAGAAAAGATTTTTAGTTTATCTGAAGAATA
Organism: Peromyscus leucopus; assembly: GCF_004664715.2. Lineage (NCBI taxonomy): Eukaryota > Metazoa > Chordata > Mammalia > Rodentia > Cricetidae > Peromyscus > Peromyscus leucopus. The sequence goes on along the minus strand of NC_051064.1, from coordinate 13,864,137 downwards.
TTAACTATCCTGCAAACGCCCTGACTGATGAATATGTGATATATGTGATTTAGGAAGGAGATAAGACTACAAATTGAATTTCTAAAACTTTGATAGTTGTGGCATTCAATTATTTAAGGATAGGTGGAGCGAAGTTCTATCATACATCTGTATCCTCTAGAAATGCATGCAAGCTATATGAAGATCTATATAGCTTCTACATCTCTGGTGTACATTAATGTCCACAAGACTGAAGATTTCTAGGAGAGTGAGATTGTGATGCTGCTCATCTCCTGTTGCAAAGCCCAACTATGAAGTGAAATGGTATATCTGTCTCTCCTTCTGCCAGAGGGTCACCAGCATGAGCCCCTCTGACGGATCCCAAAGGCATTCATCAGCAAACCTGAGCTTGAATTCATTATTCTCCAATTTGATTTAAAAGCTTTCTCTCCTTAACTCTAACACACTGTGCTATGGCTTAAATATTTTAGCACAGGCTCTTTCTAAGACTTGAGGGGGAAAAATCCACACATCAAACGTGTCTAATGTTTAATTCAGTAGGAAGAACTCCTGAAACTCAAAGGCTTATGTGAAGCTGTTTGGAAATTCTTCAAGGATCTTTTATCTGAAACAGAAGTTTCTTTGTCAAAATATACAATAATTCTTCAAGTCAGAAATAACACTGGTTAGCTAGTTCTTTGATTTCCACCTGAAACAGTTAGATGGCAATAACTACATGAATGCAACATACTCAAGTTCTGAAAGCCGTGGTTACGTCTGCTTCAGTCTTTTATAAGGAAGTCTGACATTGCTCTAGTAAAGAACATTCTTACAAGAGAAATGGAAGAGTTTCCGAACTACATAGTGTATTGGAAATGATAACTCACTGACAAACAGGTAAGTGAACACTGACCCCCAATATGCCAATACTGTGGCTTCATAGAGATTTTCATTAACCTAAATATATTTCTTGACAAAGGAAAAAGTCCTTAGTTTATGATAATTTCTAACTTTTCAAGATAATTCCTGTCTTTTATAATGTCTGACACATTTTAGTACTTCTCATAGTTTACATGTCATTCATTCAGGAAAATAATCTAAATGTGTTAAAGTGAGCCTGGAACTTTTTTGATGCTCAGGATTATTTATGAATACTAAATATATTTTATTTGTTTTTTAGAGCACTTTTAAATACCACCATTTCATGAGAGCCTAGATGAAGTTTGTTCAGTGTAAGAACTCAATGAATACCCCCTCAAAAAAAAAAAAACTGTAGCATGAATGAGGATTTATAAAATAACATGGTTTCCCAGGGCATCTATTTAATATAATTAAATTCCTGAAAGAAACTCATTTAAATCAAGACTTAAGGTTAAAAAAAAAAATTAAAATACTGCAGGGTAAGCAGGTTCAGTGTGTAGAGGTACTACCACCAAAGACGGCGGCCTGAGTACAGGCCCGACATGACAGGAAGGAACTGACTCCTGCGGGTTATCCTCTAAGCTACATACACAACACACACACACAGACACACACACACACACACATACACACACATACATACACACAGACACACACATATACATACATACACACACAGACACACACATACACACACATACATACACACTCACATACACACATATACACACATACATACATACACATATACATATACACACAGACACATGCATACACACACACACATATATACGCATATACACACATACATGCCCACACACATACATACACGGATACATACATACATACACACATACATATACACACAGACACATATACACACATACACACATATACATACACACACATACACACAATACATACTCATATACACACACACACATACACACACACACCATGGCATATATGCCTGTATGCATGCAAAATAAATAAGTAAATAAATATAATAAATAAAAATTAAATATTTAAGCTATTTTATAAATAAAAATATTTACTATACCCATTATACATGCTATAGTAGAAGAGTTTTTATTGTATAAATCAAAAGAAGTATTTTTTAAAGTATTTTATCATTTTTTTGTTTTTCGAATATATATTTTTAAAGGAAATCACTGTGTTTTTTGCCAACTTTGAGAAGTTTGAAAGCGATGATATTTGTCTTTTCTGAACCCTGCCATCTCTTTCTTTTCCTTCTGAATCTTTCTTTAAATGGGTCTTAGGCCTTCTGTGACATTAAGGACAGTCCTCTGAGGTTTCTGTCCCTTTGTTTTGCCATCAGATTTCTCTCTCAGCATTAAGGAAAGATAAACTTTCTCTGTCTGTCACACAGTGTGATTTCTATCATTGTAGTCACAAGTTAATTGGATAGCCCCTCTCACTCTGCTTCAGGGTCCGCTATGAATACAAATTTATTACATTTTTCTGCCTACACTTTCTATTATTTGTGTCATTTTATTTTGTTAGTCTTTCCTGAGGCTTTCTATTCCTTTGCTAAGATGCTGTACTTTCATTTGTTTCAAATGTGTTAATAATGTCTCATTGTAGCATTTCATGATAAATTTTAAAAAATACTTATCAGATTAACTCTAACACTGGTATTATTCACCATTGGCATTGATTGATTGTTTTATATCATTTAGACTGAAATATTCTCAAGCCTCAATGTGATGAATGTTTTTCTATTAAAATTTTGATATTACTCAAGCAGAAAAAAAATATACTCAGCTTCATCATTTCTGGATACTGTGAAAGTTAGGATATTCCATTAAAGTTTACTGGCACCTGATAGGAGAGGAAATCTCATCAAACTGGGCACTACCTTTATCTAAAGGAAGAGAACCCATAACTGCTTTTACTGCCCCTGTGATGTAAAATGGGAAGGGATGTGATTTCATAGCTACTAAATGTCCATTAAGTTTCTTCTAGAACTACACCAAATAGGAGAGAAGGCCTCCCTGTTAACATTTTGTTGGGAAATAGAAATTAAAGCTTCTTAGGTATCCTCCACTGACACCATGAAGGAATCGATGATTCCATGCACTAGCATCATCTGCTCAATGGAACTAAGATAATGCATCATAGCCTAGCGATGTTGGATGTACAGGTTCTTTCTTCATGTGGGGTTTGCTAGCTGGGTACTAATTAAATTTTTTCCATGATTTTGTTGACTTGCAGAAGGTATTACCTAAAAGTTATTTGTCTTGATTGATATCCTTTTATTGATCTTTAGATTAGAAAAGTAAGAATTTTGATGGTATTCTGGTTTTTTTTCAAACTTATTTTAATGGATAGGTTATAGCTTAAGAGTTTATGTTGCTTGTATTAGGGAATATATTCATGGTAACCAGGCCTTGCTTTGAATAATAGCCTGTTAAAAGCTATTTATTTTCTTCAGGCATCCCTGAAGATCTTATTTGAATATGTGTCTGTTTATTACAGTTCAAAGAGATTCAGATGACAGCTGGGTTGGTGAGTATCCATGAAGCTTAAATCGGTCTATTTTTGCTTAAAAATACTTAAGAACTCTCAGCATTATCTTGTAAGAAGCAAGAATTACAGTCAGGTAATCTGAGTCCCACAAGAAGAAAAGCAAGCTGAAAACTAAGGAGGTTGGCTGATTTACCTATACTTATGAATATCACATCGAAAGTAATCAGTGTGGGGAAAGTAGGAACTGCTTTAGGATTTCAGAAAGAGTACAGACACAGTGATTCCTAATATGTTTTGGACCTAGAATATACTGGCTAGTGAGGGTTAGCTCCTCTGAGTGTGACTCTCGTGTCTGTTCCTCGGTCCTAGATTGACTCTCCTGAAAGCAAAAGAGAGGCTTAGAATATGGGAGAGATCACTTCTGTCTGGTCCAGGAACTAAGGATGGATGTCACTTAGGGGTTTGTTTCCCTGTCCTTGGTGCCAGTAGCACTCAGCCAGCACTATGTAGGTCTCTGCCCAGAAAACAAGAGCAGAGAAATGAAAGAAGCAGAAGCCAAAATGGTAAGGTTAGGACATAGACAGCAGCCAGCAACTCACCATTGGTGCTTCAGATTACTGGGGATTTATCTATTATAAATATTTCAATGTGGCTGTCATGTAACTTACCAAAAGTTATTTTTAGCTAAAGATATTGCTTTGAAATGGTAGTAATGCAGTGTACAAATGTAAGGGGGAAAAAAACCTTCAAACAGGGAGAGACCATGGTACTAATAAGAAAACTCTCAATGTGCCCTCAATACTTGTCAACAATTTGAACATTAGATATTTCATATCTTTTTATGTTATCCATCTCACAACTAATTAATATATTTCTTATTTTCACTTGCTTTGTTTTTCAGTTTTGATACTATGGGTAAAAATGACTTATGAACCATGATGATAATACTGAGCACTATGAACCTGTCTGACATTTACACTAACAAGAGAGCCTTGCACTTCCTGGTATTTCCTTTTTAACTATTTTTTTCTCTGTTTGAAGATCTCCATCCCTTAAAATTTGTTCCAGTACCAGGCTAGTGAAGATACATTCCTTAAGCTTTTGCTTGTCTGAGAATGTTTTTTCTTCCTCCTTTGCTGTGTAGAGTATTCTTGGAAAGTTTCTCTTCTTCCTACAGTGTTGTGAGCTCTCCTGCCATGTAAAATTTCTGTTGCAAAGCCAGGTGAATTGGTGCAACTTCATCTGTGATTTGTTTCTTTTCCTTGTTATCTGGAGAATCTTCCCTTTATCCTTCATATTGGATAACTCATCTGTAAGACATTTTAAGGTTTCCTTGGTTAAGTTAAATCTTACTGGAGAATTTTCATTTCCCTACAACAGAATATTTACATCTGTCTCTGGGATTGAGAAATTTTCTGTTATGTATTTTAATTTATTTTCACATTTTGGGTACCCCCAAATCCTTTTGAATCCTAGTAAGCTGAATATATGTTCCTTATTGTTTTATAAATTCCTTGCAGGTTTTGTTCATTCCTCTTCATATTTTCCCTGTTTTCCATTGGATGACTATTTTTGGACAGACTGTTTTTTAACTTTCCTTGTTCTATTTTTTATTTAATCTAGCCTAATCTCGAATCCTGTCACAATCTGAATTTCACTTATGTTTTCAACATCACAATTTCTATTTTTTTCAAACATTTAAGTTTATTATGACTGGTCTGATGTGCTAGCATATGGACTGAACTTTTACAAATACCCATAATTGTTTGATTAATTGAAAATTCTATAGTATCATATATATATATATATATATATATATATATATTTCTATCTTGTTGAGAAAGCAACATCAAAATTTATAATCAGAATTTTAGTAAATAACTAAATCAATGAATTAATTAATTTTTCCAAGCCTGATTATAGTTTCCCCTCCCAGTCTCTCCCTCTAACCTTCCCCCTTCCCCCATCCACTCCTTCTCCTCTCCTTTCTCTTCAGAAAAAGCCAGGCCTTCCATGTATACTAGCCAGCATGGCATATAAAGTTGCTGTAAGACTACATACCTCCTCTGCTGTTAAAGCTGGATGACGCAACCCCAAAGGAAGAAAAGGTCTCAAAAGTAGGTAACAGAATCAGAGACAGCTCCTGCTCCTACTGTTAGGAGTCCCACAAAGAACAGGCTACACAACTGTAACATAGGTGTAGAGGGCCTAGGTTGGTCCCATGTAAGCATTCTTGATGATTCAGTCTCTGTGAGCAACTATGATCCCAAATTAATGGATTCTGTGGGGTTTTTTTTATTTATTTATTTATTTTTTTTGGTGGTGCCCTTGGCCAGCCTGGTTCCAATAGTCCTTCCTCCTCCCTCTTCCACAGGATTTCCCAACATCTGCCTAATGTTTGACTGTGGGTTTCTGCATGTGTTTCCATCAGTTGCTGGGTGAAGCCTCTCTGATGACAATTGGGCTAGGCAACAATGTGAGTATAGAAGTATCATTAGGGATCATTTCATTGTCTTTTTTGTCAGTCATGTTTGATTGTATTCTAGGGCTCTGGGCACTCCAGGCAGTGTCAGGGGTGCTCTCTCCCTCTCCCTCCCCCTCCCCGTCCCCCTCCCCGTCCCCCTCCCCCTCCCCCCCTCTCTCTCTCATGGTATGGGTCTCAAGCTGGACCAGTAGTTCGTTGAGCACCCCCATAATTTCTGTGCTGCCACCTTTACTGCAGCTTATCTTGTAGGCAGGGCAAATTTTAAGTCAAGTGTTATGTGGCTGGATTAGGGTCCTAATCCCTCTACTGGAAGTCCTGCCTGGTTGGATGGCCAGTTCAGGCTCCTTATCTCCTATTGCTAGGAGTCTTAGCTAGGGTTACCATCATAGATTCCTGGGAGTTTCCAGCCCTAGGTTTCAAGTTCATCCCAGAGATGCCCCTCATTCCAGTTGTCTTTACCAGTACTCTCTCCCTCCTCCCTCCTATTCCAAGGCCAGCACTCTCATCCAGTCCCCTCCCTACCTGTGATGTTTATTCTATTTCCCTATAAGTGAATACAAACCATGTTTGTCTTTATGGGTTATTTCACTCAGGATGATCTTTTCTAGTTCCATCCATTTGCCAGCAAATTTCCTTATGTCATTGTTTTTAACAGCTGAATAATATACCATGTGTAAATGTAGCACATTTTCTTTACCCGATCTTTAGTTGATGGATATCTAGGTTGTTTCTCATTTCTGTCTACTGTAAATAAAGCTGTTGTGAACATAGTTGATCAAGTGTCCTTGTGGTATGACACAGCTTGCTCTGGGTATATGCCCAAGATTGGCATAGCTCTCTTGAGTTAGATTGATTTCCAATTTTATGAGGAATGGCCATATTGATTTCCGAAGTGGCTGTACAAGTTTGCCATCCCAATAGCAATGGAGGAGTGTTCCCCTTTTTTCCACATCCTTGCCCGCAAGAACTGTCATTTGTGTTTTTGATCTCAGCTATTCTGATAGGTATAATATGGAATCTCAGGGTCATTTTGATTTGCATTTCTCTGATGGCTTAGGATGCTGAACATTTCTTTTTGTGTTTCTCAGCCATTTGAGATTCCTCTGTTGAGAATTCACTATTTAGATCTATACCACATTTTAATGGTATTATTTGGTTTGTTGATATCCAGTTTCTTGAGTTCTTTATATATTTTGGAAATCAGCCATCTGTTAGATGTGGTGCTGGTGAAGAACTTTTCCCATTCTATAGGCTGTCATTTTGTCTTTTTGACTGTGTCCTTTGCATTACAGAAGCTTTTCAGTTTCATGACGTCCCATTTATTAACTCTTGGTCTTCATGCTTGTGCAATGATGTTCTGATCAGGAAGTTTCCTCCAGTCCAGTGCGCATTCAGGGATATTCCACGCCTTCTTTTCTATCATATTCAGTGCATCTTGTTTTATGTTTAGGTCCTTGATCCTCTTGGACTTGAGTTTTGTGAAGGGTGATAGATACAGATCTATTTGCATTCTTCTACATGACAACATCTAGTTAGACCAGCACCATTTGTTGAAGATATTTTCTTTTTTTACAGTGTTTATTTCTGGCTACTTTATCAAAAATCAAGTATCCATAAGTATGTGGATTTAAATCTGGGTTTTTGATTCAGTTCCATTGATCAACCTGCCTATTTTTATGCCAATACCATGTAGTTTTTATTACTATTGCCCTATATAACAGCTTGAAATCAGGGATGATGATACTGCCAGAAGTTCTTTTATTATACAGGAATATTTTAGCTATTGTGGATTTTTGTTTTTCAATATGAAGTTGAGTATTGTTCCTTCAAGTTCTATAAATAATTGTGCTAGGATTTTGATGAGAATTGCATAGAATCTGTAGATTGCTTTTGGTAAAATAGCCACTTTTGCTGTATTAATCATACCAATCAATCCATGAGCATGGGAGATCTTTACATCTTCTGATATCTCCTTCAGTTTTTTTCTCCAAAGACTTGAAGTTATTGTCATACAGGTCTTTTACTTGCTTGATTAGATTTACCACAAAACAGTTGATATTATTTGAGGCTAATGGGGAGGATTTTTTTTCCACTAATTTCGTTCTCAGCCTATTTATCCTATGTATATAGGAGGGCTACTGATTTTTTTAGTTTAGTTTGTATCCAGCCATTTCACTAAAGGTATTTATCAGCTGTAGGAATTCCCTGATAGAATTTTCAGGGTTGTTTATTTATACTATCCTATCATTTGCAACTATAGATACTTTGACTTCTTTGTTTCCAATTTGTATCCCTTTGGTCTCCTTTAGTTGTCTTATTGCTCTAGCTAAAACTTCAAATACTATATTGAATAGATATTGAGAGAGTGGACGCCTTGTCTTGTTTCTAATTTTAGAGGAATTGCCTTGAGTTTCTCTCTATTTAGTTTGATGTTGGCTATGGGCTTGCTGTATATTTCCTTTATTGTGTTTAGGTATGTTCCTTTTATCCATGATTTCCCCAAGAGTTTTTTCATGAAGGAGTGTTGAATATTGTCAAAGGATTTTTCAGCAGTTAATGAGATGATCGTGTCACTTTTTTTCAGGTGGTTTATATGGTGGATTATACAAAGACAGCTTTTCATACGTTGTATCATCCCTGCATCTTTGGGATAAAGCCTACTTGATCATGGTAGATGATCTTTTTGGTGTTATCTGAGTTTCTAGTGTTGTGAAGAAACACCATGATCATGGCAATTTTTATAAGGAAAACACTTAATTTTGGTGGTTCACTTACAGCTTCAGAGGTTCAGTCCATTATCAATATGGCAGGGAATATGACAGCATGCAGGCAGATATGGTACTTGCTGGTTATATCTTGATCAGACAGCAACAGAAGTTTTTTGTATATCACATTGAGGAAAGATAGAGCAAAAGAGACCTAAAAGCCCACCCCTAAATGACACACATCCTCCAACAATGCCACGCATACTTCAACAAGGCCACTCCTCCTTGGACCCCCATTGGAGGCCATTTTCTTTCAAATCACCAGCTTCGACTCCCTGGCTCCCAAAGTCTTATAGCCATATCATTATGCAAAAATGCAGTCAGTCAAACTTCATATTTCCTCATAGTCTATAACATTCTCTAACTTATTTAAAACTCTAAAGTTCAAAGTCTCTTCTGAGATTCAGGCAGTCTCTTAACTTTAATCGCCTATGAAATCAAAATGAAAAAACATATAATATACTTTCAACATATAATGGCACAGGATATGCCTAACCATTCCAAAGCAGGGAAGGGAGCACAAGGAGTAAATACTGGACCAAAGCAAGACCAAGAACCATCTGGGTGAACTCCAAACTCTGTATCTCCATGTCTGATATCAAAATGCTCTTCAGATCTCCAACTCTGCTGTGGATATTGCTCTGTATAAATAAAATGCTGATTGGCCAGTAGCCATGCAGGAAGTATAGGTGGGACAAGCAGAGAAGAGAATTCTGGGAACAGGAAGGCTGAGTCAGGAGACGCTGCCAGCCACAACCATGAGTACCAACATGTAAGATACTGGTAAGCCATGAGCCATGTGGCAAGATATAGATTTATAGAAATGGGTTAATTTAAGATATAAGAACAGCTAGCTAGAAGCCTGAGCCATTAGGCCAAAGAGTTTAAATAATACAAGTGTCTGTGTGTTTATTTTATAAGTGGGCTGCAGGGGCTTGGCGGGAGCTGGAGAGTCCATTCAGCTTTGTTGACTACAACACACTTCTTTCTCTTGGGCTGGTTCAGCTCCTTGTTAGATGCTTTCTCTGGCAGATATCTTATGATTCTGGCATCTCTAACATCTTGGGGTCTCCAAGGCAATCCACGCTTCAACTTCACAGCTTACAACATAATCTCTCTTGACCTCCATTCAGGGATACTCCAGACACATGCCTGGACTCTGCAACTTTTCTTGGGAATGGAGGCAAATTCCATAACACATTTTTTCTATCCTTAACTCTAAAGCCAGAACCAGGTGAGTGAAGCTGCCAAGTTTTATTGCTTACTGGACCTGAACATGGACTCTCCTTCAGTTACATCTTTACCAGCTTTCTGTTTTCCAAAGTTTCCTTCACTGCCTAAGTTTGGCTGTCCTGAAACTAGCTCTGTAGACCAGGTGAGCCACAAACTCAGAGATCCTCCTGCCTTTGTCTTACCTGTGCTGGGATTAAAAGGCATGTACTATCACATCTGGCTCTAAGTTTTTCTTCAATTCCTTTTTACATGTTGGCAACTTAGCTGGGTGGGATCTTACCTTGAGATCACCACTCCCTTTATTATACTTATTAATATTTTTATCTCTTCCAACACAGGACTTAGTTCCATTCCACTTATTGGTGTTCCTTTTCTCCTTATGTTTTACATTTTGAAATTTATTCTGCTCAGTTTTCTCCTTTTCATTATAAATCTTCTTTGACCACTAATAACCACACAACAGCGTCTATATTAGACTGTTTTGAGAGTTCCTCCACCAATAATATTAATCCAAAACTCTTCACTTTAGACTCAGGCAGACTCTTCAGAAAAGGGTACAAAGCAGTCACATTTTTCACCAAATTATCACAATAATGGTCTCTAGGCAACATACTAAAATTCTTCTCCTCTGAAACCTCTTGAGGTAGCCCCCCCCCCAGAGTTCATCAAATAACACTCAGCACCACTGTCTTCCATGTTCCTAATAGTATAGCCCTGTAAGCAATGCTTAATGAATTCTACTATTTCCTTAACTCAAAGGACCAAAGTCCATATTTCTCTAAGCAAAAATATGATCCTGCCTATCACAGCAATACCCCAGTCCCTGATATGGACTTCTGTCTTAGTTAGGGTTTCTATTGCTGTGAAGAAACATTGTTACCATGACAACTCTTACAAGTAAAACATTCAATTGTGGTTATGGTGATATTTTATTTGTACTGAAATGTGATTTTATTTGTATGTTAATAAATAAAGTTGCCTGGGGCTCAGAGCTAATAGCAAGCCATAGCAGAAGCTGGGCAGTGGTGGTACATGCCTTTAATCCCAGCACTTGGGAGGCAGAGCAAGGCAGATCTCTGTGTGTTCAAGAATACAGCCAGCCTGGAGACACACGCCTTTAATCTCAATACCAACCATAGAAGACCTGGAGGTCTGTACAGACAGGCAGTGATGAGGAAGTCATGTGGTTGGGTTTACAACCAATGAGGAGGCAGAACAGAAAGTCAATAAAAAGGACAAACACACAGGAAGTAGCTCTCTTGCAGAGAGGAAGGACAGCAGCGTCAGTGAAGGGTAAGGTTTTTAGCTCTTACCTATTGCTCTGACCTCTTGGGCTATTAACTCTGCATTTAGCTCTGGGTTTCTTATTTAATAAGGCCACTCATCTGCATGTGGTGGCTCACTTACAGTTTTAGAAGTTTAGTCCATTATCATCATGGCAGGATGCATGGTGGCATGCAGGCAGACATGGTGCCAGCTACATCTTGATCGGAAGGAAATGGGAAGTGGATTGCATGTCACACTGAGGGAAGCTTGAGCAAAAGAGACCTTAAGGCCCAACCCCATAGTGACACACTTCCTCCAACAGACTACACCTACTTCAACAAGACCACACTCCCTATTGGTGCCACTCCCTTTGGGGGACATTTTCTTTCTTGGATTCAGTTTGCAAATATTTTATTGAGTATTTTTTCAGTAATATTAATTAGAGAAATTAGTTTGTAACTTATTTTGTAATTTGAGTCTTTGTGTCGTTTGGGTATCGGGGTTATATCAAGAGACATTATTAACCAATGATTATTAATTCCTGTCATTGTTGGTGCTAGTAGTGGTGGTGGTAGTGTGTGTGTGTGTGTGTGTGTGTGTGTGTGTGTGTGTGTGTGTTGTTTTAGTGTAGTTAACTTCATTGGTTTGGAGTTTTCCTTTTAGTACCTTTTGTAGAGCTGAATTGGTGCATAGATATTGTTTAAATTTGACTTTGTCATTAAATATATTAGTTTCTCTACATATAGTTATTGGAAATGTTCGTGGGTATAGTAGTCTGGGCTGACTTCTGTGATCTCTTCAAGTATACAAGGCATCTGTTGAGGCTCTTCTGGATTTTAGAGTCTCCATTGAGAAGGAGGGTGTAATTCTCATAGGTCTGCCTTTATATGTTACTTGGCCTTTTTTTATTTGCAGCTCTTAATATTCTTTCTTTATTCTGTATGTTTAGTGTTTTTGATTATTATGTGGCATAGGGACTTTCTTTTTCTGGCCAGTCTATTTGGTATTCTGTAAACTTTTTGTACCTTTATAGGCATGTACTTCTTTAGGTTAGGAAGATTTTCTTCTATGATTTTGTTGAATATATTTTCTGGGACTTTGAGTTGGGATTCGTCTTCTCTACTAATATCCTTAGGTTTGGCCTTTTCGTAGTGTCCAAGATTTCCTGGATATTTTGTGTTAGGAGTTTTTTAGATTTAACATTTTCTTTGACCAATGAATCTGTTCTATATTTTCAACATCTGAGATTCTGTCTGCCATCTCTTATATACTGCTGGTGATGCTTGCAGCTATAGTTCCTGTTTGCTTACCTCAAATTTCAATTTCCAGGAGTCCTTCAGCTTGTGTTCTTTATTGTTTCTGTTTACAGCTTCGGGTCTTGAACAGTTCACTCCACCTGTTCATTTGCTTTTCCTTTGTTTTTCTTTGCATTGTAAGGAATTTATCAATTTTCTCCAATTTTTCTTGTCTTTTTCTCAATTTCTTTAATTTTTTTTCATTTCTACTTTAAGAACCTGATCATCTTCATAAAGTTGTTTTTAAGGTCATTTTCTTGTGCTTCAGGTCTTACTATCAAAGGATAGGTAGGTGCTGGTGCTGCCATATTGCCCTTTCCGTTGTTGATTGTGTTCTTACACTAACATTTAGGCATCTAGGTTCAGGATGATCATAGGTCTAGGTGTTGATTCCTGTGTTTGTCTTTGTTGGGTGGGTGTTTTATTCCTTGGTTTCTGTTTCCTCTCTGATCTTCTGGCCTATGTGGCCAGTGGTTTTGGTGACTAGCAAGTCTTCAGGTCCAGTAAGGCATCTTCAGTGGATTTTTTTGTGTCCTGCAAGACCTCTAGTGTTTCTGCTGTCAATGTTGCCTCTGAAGTTCCAAGTACCTGTGTGGCCTCTGGGGTTCCAGGTACCTGCTTGGTCTCTGGGATTCATAGTATGGCATGGCCTCCAGTACAGCAGAAGCTTTCTGCTAAGGTTGTTGGCTGGGATATGGAGCTCAGGGGGAGGTGCAGTTGAGGTAGTTGGGCCAGCTTTAGGGAGTGCTAACTGGCTCTGGACTGTGTCTTAGCCTGCATCCTTAGATTCAGCCTGGTCTCAGGTAAAGCAAAAGTCTTCTTCCAAAGTTGTAATGCAGAATATGGAGCCCCATGGAGGGAGTACAGTCTGGATTGTTGGGCAGGGTGCAGAGAGTGTTAGTGGGCTGTGGCTGATGTCTTACCTGGGATCTCTAGGACCAGTCTGGCCTCTGGTAGGAACTATTTGATTTTTAATTTACATCTCTTTGCTTTCTTTCTATTAGATCATTAAACTATTTTTTCTGTTTTTTTTTAATTAATTGAATTTCCTTATCATTACTGTCCCATAGTTTGTGCATACTTGTTAATATCTGGTGTATTTTTAGGAATCAACTCTGACCATTTTATGAGTTCATGATTTCTTAAATAATTTCTTAAAATAATTTTGACACTTTCTATTGATGTAACTTAGACATGGAAGGCATGGACATTTTTTTCTATCTCCATAATTTAATTTGCATCAACATGTCTTACCTGAAATTCTAAGTGAGGTACTTACTTTTTCTGAGTCTGAAGTTACTTCCTTATTTCAGCAGGAGATGATACCCCTTATGTAAGTTTACAGTGAGTCATTGTTATGGTTTTCTCCATGATTATCCCGAATCTTCAGCCTGCCTATTGTTTTGATTGAATCAGAGGAGCATTTATTAATAGCAATTAATTCCCTACCCTTTCCCTTGTGCTGGGGTATGCCTAAACAGCTTGGCTGTATGTCTATGGTTAGACACAGTCCTCAGAACTCTTTATGACACTAGATAGAATCACCATGGAAGGAACAGCTCCAACCCCTGTGGCATTCCTCTTACCACCAATGCTACTAAACTGAGTCACATTCTAAGGCCACTCTAGCTCAGTGTTTGTTTAATTACAAAGACCAAACTACTATGGAAAAATCTATGGTTGAGATGGATTTTTGACCAAGACCACTAAAGACAACACATGATACAATATAAGTCCATTAGATAGGGATCAAATGATACCATATGATGCTGGGACTTTCCCAAGGCTCAACTACCAGACACAGTCTTGCTCAAGAAGACTCATAATTTCTAAAAAGATAGATTTCATGTGCTCTGTATTAAATTTTAAGTTAATGTCCCCTTGACTTCCCTCAGCAAATTAGTTCTTTTTTGTATATTTTGCCCATTGGTGGGTTATTGATTAAATTAATCTCTAAGCATTAATATCAATGCTATGATTGATCTGGATTGAGTCTCACAGTTGCAGGAATCTGTAAAAGAACTTTATCCAACTCCATGCTAAATGGATTTACATGGGTCAATAAAATTAAAGAAACAATGAGAATGTAACTAAAAATAGATTCTTAAAATCTTTTTGTAGAATGTTGATTAAAATTAAACCCAGCAAATTTATCTGGGTCTTTAAAAGATAATAGAAAAAATACAAGCTAACCTGATATGAAATGAAAATGAACATCATTAGAATCACTACAGTTCTTAAAAGAAAATGAAAAAAAAAGTGTAAGCAAGTGTCCAACTAAAAAACTTGATAACTGAAGTGAGTGAGCCACATATAGAAGGAAATATATGACTTCAATACTTTTATTGTATGTTTTTAAGAAATTAAATTTATTAGAACAAACTTCTTACAAAAAATCATAACAGACAAGCTAGCAAGATTGTTCAATAGTTATGGAAGCCTGCTGTTAAGTCCATGTGGTGGAAAAGATAACTGGCTTATTCCAGTTTTCTTGTTTTCCATATATGTGTCATGACACATTTGTACACACACATACAGACAGACACACACATACACATACTCTTTCACTCAGGGGCCACAAAATCACAATTAAGTACGGCTAGCACCATCCTTAGTAGTGAAAAATTCATGTTTTTCTTCTCTAGCATTGAAGACAAAGCAACTTTGCTTTCTAAGTTTTTATTCACTATTGAATTAGCAGTCGTAAAAGGATAATATAAGTCAGAAGCACACATATTGCAGAAGATAGAAAACTTATTTTTCTCTGAGTTTGAGCTCTTTTTATCTTCTTCAAGGATTATTGTTTTTTTGCAAATTCCTTTTTAAAGGTAACAAATAAATATATGTACATTTTTTTTCATTGTGTGCATTCTCTTGTGTATATATTTTAATATTTTTTGGGATGGGGACATAGTATCGTGGTCAAGTAAGGAGCTACATAGTGTTTTCCTCATTGTTATTTATGTTTTCATTAAATCAATGTTTTCAATTTAAGAAATAGGGAAGTTCTGTATGTTTAGACAATGTATGATAAGGTTGTCATCCACTGGTACCTTCTACTTCTTCTAGTGCCCCCGCCCCACTGTATTACCCTACTAGCTTTCTGTCTTTCTTTAGTTAGTTATTATTAATCTCTTGGATCCAGTTAGTGCTTTCCATATGAACATGGGTACATGGCCATCCTGTGGGGCATGAGCAACTTTCCAGCAGCCACAATGTTTACAAATATATTTCTCAAATATGAAGGTACAATTTTCTAGAATACCATGAAAAGTTTTAAGATAATCTTCTATGTTAGTTAGGGTTACTGCTGCTATGATGAAAGAAACTTGGGGAGAAAGGAGTTTATTTGGCTTATGTGTTCATGTCACTATTAATCATCAAAAAAAGTCAGGGCAGGGACTTAAACATGGCAGGAAGCAGAAATGGGCTGATGCAGAGGCTATGGATGGGTGCTGTTTACTGGGTTGCTCCCCAAGACTTGCTCATCTTGCTTTCTTATATAACCCAAGACCCCCAGCCCAGGAATGACACCACCCAATATGGGCTGTGCTCTCCAGCATCAATCACTAATTCAGAAAATGCCCTACAGGCCAATCTTATGGAAACATTTTCTTAATTGAAGTTTCCTCCTTTTGGAAGACTTTGGCTGGTGTCAAATTGACATAAATCCAGCACATATTTCAAGGAAAATACAGTTTAGGGTTAGTAAGGAATCAGCAAGACTTGCCATCAAGAAGTGGCCTCAGAAGTAGAAGACAGGTACCTTAGCAAAGAGGACAATGTCTGTGGACCACTTCAACTCAGTTTGTGCTCACAGAGATTTATGGGATTTTCCATCAGAAATCCAGAATGTATTATTTTTTAAAATCAGTTGTCTACACTATTATAAGTTGGTTAAAACAATACAGCAAATACAATTACCATAAATTGCTTTCATCTGATAAAAGGTGAATTTAAAGAATTATTTAGCCAATAACAACAAATTATCTTAAAAGCAGATGGTTCTTTTCAAGACCTATGTGTCTCATATAATCAATATACAGAGCATCTCTTAGCAATCTGCTTTCCTTCATGATCATTGGAAAGGTAGGCATACATTTCTTGCAATTCTGAGCTTTTAGCAATGGTTCTTGAGCTATACAATCCTCTGACTTACTCTGTCATGGCACAGGTAAGACCCATTGGAGTGAAGAATCTTGGACTCTGCTATAAAATACAGTAGCCATGATACTACTGAGTACTTGAGAGATAATTAGAGTCAACTGAGGTGAAAGATAAATGTAAAAGCTGTACCAAAATTTGAAGTGTTACTGCAATGGAAAGATAAGTATACTACCAATCATTTTACTATAAGAAACTAATGACTTTAAGCTGAAATGATAGTATTTAGAAAATGCTGGGCAAAATATATTATGATAGATATATTTCATGGCACGTATTTCAATGAGTTTAGAATAGCTTGCTTTACATTTCTGTTCCACTAAACTGTGCTCTGGAGAAGCTGTTCAATAAAATTCTGTGTGAATATAATAAATAATAAATAAGCTCTTAAATGGCTAAAGACTGAGAGATGAACACACACACATACACACACACACATATGGTATGTAAAATACAAAGGTTTAGAAATGAATTAGAGATAAGATTCTTTTATTTGCTCCATGCTTATTTCAAGGACAGTAATTAGCAATTAATTTTCATTCTCCATATTTTTATTTAGAATAGATTTTGAGATGTCTAAGCAAAATATGAGTTCATTTAAATATCAAATATTTAACAGTAAGAAAGCCTTTCCTAAATAAAATTTACTAATGCAAAATTTCAACAGTATGTGTGGAAGTGTCTCTCTATATATAACTTCTCTACTTTAGTAGTTCTTGCAAAGGTAATAATGTATGAGTTAAATTTTGTTCTCTCACAGTTCACATGGTTATTTCTTAGTTCTTAACCCCAGAAGCTCATGGTACAATCTCATTTGGAAATGGGGTTATTGAAGATATGATTACTTGGGTTAAGATGAGTTTACACAGTTCAGATCATTCCTATGAAGACATCTTAATATGTCAGTAAACTCTATTCTGTTTCAGTAATTGATAATGGTTTCTCACTTTAGTAAACACCTATACATTAGAAGATAAAAAGCTATCCTGTCAACATTTTCCTTGCTTTCAAATATTGATTTGCTACACTGTAATTCAAGCACAATACTTGATACAGCAATTATAACTTTTCTACTCCCTTTTGTGCTCCAAGTCCATTGCAGTAACAACATTTCTATCTTATTTAACACTATGTGTATTCATGGTGAATAACATACCTTGCGACACATACCATTTTATAAATGATATTTGTTGAATCTAGTGATACATTAAGAAATAATGTTTTTAATCTACTATCAAATATACTGACAATCTTTAAGGCAAAGGTTTGACTAGAGATCAGTCTTTATTTAACTATTTTTAAAATCTAGTATATATTAGAAGCCCAACTATACACACACACACACACACACACACACGCACGCACGCACGCACGCACGCACGCACGCGCGCGAGCCTAAAATATACATATTGGGCCTTCTTGACAAATCTCTTATATTTTTGAGTAAATTTCTGGTTCCAACAAGAAATTTTTCCTATAGTCTCATGTATTTGAACACTTGTTTATCTTTTGATAGGACATTTTGGGAAGTAGGATTTTTCAGGAGAAAGTTTTGCCAATTTGCACACAAGTTTGAGGGTTTATAACCCAGACCCACTTCCTGTTCTCTCTTTGCTTACTGACTGCAGGGTTAGTCTAAATCACCTGTGGCCCTACCTTTCCTTCCACAACAATCTGCATCCTCTCTGGAACTGCAGCTCAAAGTCAACTCTTTCTTCCCTAACTTGTATTAGTCAGTTTGTATCATTAAGGCAACAGAAAAGTAACTAATACCATGAATAAAAATGCAGAACATGAATTCTCCCCTACCTCATATATAGTAATCTGCTATAGTAAAATATAAAATTTTACTAAATAAAAATACAAAATTTAAGGTAAGTTTAAATTAAATATTATTAGTTGATATCCTGCATATCTTGCTATTATTACAACCAAAGTAAGGAAATATGCTTAAACAGTTATCCTAGGGTATACATAATGAGTTTTCAGGACTGTTGTTAGGATATTGCAAGCTGAATTTGGTGCAATGCCTACCACAGTATTCAATAACATGAACTATAGCAAAGTGCTGCTGGAAAGTCATGTGAAGGCCAAATAAAATCACCTAGGAGTGTGACAAAGAATACCATATGTTGTAATTTCCGCTCATTCATGAAAATACCATGATTTTGAAACCAGAATGAAGTTGCCAGACATTTTCCTTTCCTGATTCAGGGGATCTAAATTGAGAGTGGGCTATGAATTGAGAGGAATACTTGTATTTCAAAATGGTTATTCCAGAGGACTGCAAAAGCACCTTTAGGGAAGGGAAATCCAACGATTCTTTCATAGAGAGATTTCCCCTCAAACCAAGGAAACACTGCTTCCGATACTGACAATTGCCCTTCCCTTTTTATTTCACAGTCATGTAGCAGAAGCCATTTTTCTTCAGCATAGAGCAGTGGTTCTCAATCTGGGGGTTAAATGACCCCTTCACAGGGGTCACAACACAAATCAGATATCCTTCACATCATATATTTAAATTATGATTCACAACAGTAGCAAAATTACAGTTATGAAGTAGCAACCAAAATAATTTATAGTTGGGGGTCACCACAACATGAGCAACTGTATTAACAGGTTGCAGCATTAGAAAGGTTGAGAATCACTGGCATAAAACATTTTTTTGAGGCAGGCTTTAAATGTAATCATACTGTTTTTAACAGAAATTTTTTTCTTATTTATATTTCTATGAAAAGAATATGGTTGGAGTGATTAGTCATAGTAAAAGCCATGTTGTCACAGAAAAGATCATGAGGTCCAGGTTTCAGTGGCTAATTGAAAAGTTGATTTTCTAAGAGTCTGGGTAATGTAATGTTTATCACCTGCTATCGGCTGGTTGTAGCTAAATTTATAATAGTTTCATCCTCACTTTTGTCAGTGTTGGTCCCCTCTATCTGTCTGTTAAATGATTTTAAAACAATGCCAGAATGGTTTTTCTTTTTCTTTTTTTTTTTTTTGTCTTTTTTGTTGTTGTTGTTGTTGTTGTTATTTTGTCTTTTTTTTTTTTTCCAAAGCTGAGGATGGAACCCAGGGCCTTGTGCTTGCTAGGCAAGTGCTCTACCACTGAGCTAAATCCCCGACCCCCAGAAAGGTTTTTCTTTTGCTTTTGAAAATTTACTCCTTTTAAAAAAGTCACTGTAAAATGTTTTGAGAACAATAAGATTTGAATGCAACTTAGTATATGCCAAATTTGTTAGAATAAGAAGAAATCATAATTGTGAGCCTTTGCAAAGTAAGCTAGCATCTATATAATGACACATCCACTAGAAAAGATACAGACGGAAGCAGCCTTTCTAAGTGGCACCAATACTCTAATTTGGCCTCACATAAATGACAAATCTCTCCTTTGGAATCAGATTTTTTATTGATATATAGTGAGACATAAATATTTTTGTAATTAATGTTATTCAAAATAAACAAAGCCCTGTGATGACTTACTATTTCACCCTTGACTTTGCATGTAACTTGTAATACACAAGTGGGACACTGAAAGGCAGCTTGGCTTTGGGCTACATGTGATAATTATGGAAGTAATAATGGGTGAGTGTAACATATCTTAGAGCATTGACATTAAGAATTCAAAAAGTGAAACTTAATTTCTTTGAATACTATGGACATGCTTTGCTAAAGAATAGCTTTTCATAAAAAGACTGAGAAATGAGTGAAGCTATTTATTATAAAATATAGTGCCACAAATGTAGGAAATAAAGACAGATCAGAGGCAAGATTAGTCTTTATCTTTCATCATGGAGGGCAAAACCTCATTAATTGTTTTAATTTCATCAACTTAAATTATGTATATTATATAAAATCATTTTAAAAATGGTGGGAAACGAGCTAAATTTCTTACTAAAGTGGAGAATACAGACTCTTCAAAGTTGATGGTCATTAATATCACAAAGGTTCTTTAAATACTCTGTCACACAAGAAAGAAGAAAGGAAAAGAAACTGTCATTCACATTCTCTACATTCAGGACTGAACTTTGTGGGTTTTTACTGATTTTACGGTACTTACCCTAAATTTGAAAAGTTAAGGAAGATTTTGGTCTAATATTTTTCAGTGGTTATTAATGAAATAGGGTTGTATCTAATGATAATGCAAATTCTTGAGTGAAAATCAAATTCAGGCAACACTAAATTAAAAACATAGTTGAATTGGCACATGGCCACATATAATGTGTGGTACAATCACCTGTATGTTTTTAAATTTCTGTGTGGGAGGATCCCTGCAGACTTTACAGCAGATAGAGAAAACAGTCAGCAGGAGGTACAAATGAAACTCAGAATAGCCTGATTTTGGTACCAGTGCTGGGCCAGGACTTCTACAGTCTGACCCAGATCATTTTACTTTAGCCATATTTAAGCATAGCACAAATTTGGGGGAAAAATCAGGTAACAATTAACTCAGCCCTATAAAGCACTACAAAGCTTAAGACATGTTTACATTGAAGCTCTTTACAAACTGCATATTGCTTAGTCAATAAGATGGGTATTTTGTTGACTTAGACACAATGCTAAAGATAATGGTCTAGAGAGAATGACTGAGGCGAATAAGATGACTAACATAGAAGTTACTTAGGCTGTTGTAAAGTGCAAATGACATCTTTCACAGGATGAGTTTTATGCTTAAGGTTTTGGGGAAAAATGGGCTGAGATAAACAATCATAATATTCTGGGTGATGTAGACAGAGCTTGGCTCAGCAGCTAGCAAAGGATTACCAGGTTGTAACCTATATTTCTCCCTCAGCATTCTGGAAGAACAGCCAATTATTTTTTACCTTTAGAGAGATCCACTGTATGTTTAACTTACCTGGCTTCTCCAGAGCTTATCTGTTTTCATGGAGACCTTTTTTTTTTGCCCTCTACATTTCTGTTTCCTTTCCTTGGTTATTTTGTGATATGAAGCATGTGTCTGAACATTTATTCCAGTCTCTAATGAAGTTTTCACTTAGAGTGTTAGTTTCTAATCAGATGTTACTGGAGTTTGTGTAGAAACTTCTGAAAATATACTCATTGAGAAGGAACAGCTTATTCATAAAATATAAGCATGGTCAAATATGTTCTCATGCAAGATTGAAGTCGAGTAGAATATACTGATTCAATCTATTTAGTGCCTTCTATAGGTACAAGTCAACATAACTTTGCTGGACATCAATCATTGTGGAGAGCTGGGAATGGATTCTGTCTACTGATACAGCTGTAGTGCCCAGTTTTTCTGATTTTCAGATTGCTTACAAGGTTGAAAGAGTTATTATTTATCAAATGCATTTGCCAAGTCTTTACAGCAATATACTTTGAGTGAGTATTTTGTCTTGGGAAGTATAGAGTATTCATTTTTAATAAATTATATAAAAAGGAGCTTTCATGATTTATGGACAATATTATTGTCATTTTTTTAAATGTGGCTTAATTCTAAATTTTCATTGAGGTTACTTAAGCATGAGTAATAGTACTGTTATTTGAACTTATGATTTGTTTTATCTGAGGCCATACAAGTTGAAAGTAAATGCAATCATATTTTATTTTTATGTAAATTTCATTTCTTAAAAAAAAATCTCTTTAGTTTCCATATATTAATACAGGATGAAAAGCCTTAAAATTAAAAATATAGTTCTTAAAATCATAGAGGCTAGAATCTTAGTAAACAGTAAATAATTTTTCTACATTCTATTTATTCTATTTGGGGTACAAAATTCCAAAAATAAGCAGAAATTTCCTTTGATACAAATTAGAAAACACCTGGCATATAGCCTAGGTGCTCTGCTCCCCACACGTGGCTTTGCAATCTGTGTTACGAGCAGCTGTCTACCTTCTGGAGATCGGCACGGGGTGCCTCTCATGGGCTTGGGGAGTACAAGCAGAGCCACAGCGCTGTGATCTGCCCAGGCAGAGGACCGTTTCTGTGTTCTGAAGGTTGTCTATGTACTAAAGAGGGTGCTACCGTGGCTATTAAGTCAGCCAGTGTAGTTAGAGTTCTCAGGATCCACGACACTGAACTGGATAAATGGCTCTGGGGTTGGATTCATTCTTTGACTGCAGCTCAGGACTATTAAATTCTGGGAATATCAGCTGATAAGATCTTCTGCTAGCAACTGGGTTGGTATGGTCTTTTTCTCTGCCTTACACTACCCAGCCCATGACAAGCTGCACTTTTCTGTCAGTCAGAGGCTCTCCTCTTCCTCTCCACAATTGTCTCTCAGGGCTGTCTTATCAGGGTGAATTAAATTCAGGTTCTGTGTCTTGTGGTTATGCCCATCCTCATTTCCTCAAAGTAATTCTATTTCAAATGATAGGTCCTTCCTCAAGATGGAGCCTGGCTTCCGCCCTCAGAATCACGCAGTGACAAAATGGGATTCTTGTCCATTGCTGACTGATCCCCGGTAGGAATCCTTGTCTTACTAAATCCTGGTCCTGGCTCTGAGGTTTTGTGAGTACTGTGGGTTTGTCCTGTGGTTATATCTTTCCATCTGTTTTTAACAGGGTTGCACAGCTTACTTTTTGGAGGAATTATCTGTTTCCCTCCACCTACTGAGAGCCATGTGGCCATCGCTGGAGCTATGTTCAGCTTGACTTTGTTTCCATCTGTTTCTCATCTTTCTCTTCACACTTTTCAAGCATCTGATAACCAACTTCATGAATTTCTGAATCTTCTTTTCATTTTCAGTCTTCTGAAGACAGTCTATGTTTCCTATTCTGATTTTTCTCCTTTATTACAGCATGTAGTACTGATTTTTAAATCAGTATACAAAATAATGGGTTTCACATTACATTTTTATATGTATGCATCATTGTACTTTTCCATGCCCACATTCTGTCCTCAGACAGGATTTTCTTTCCCTTCTTCACCCCACACACTCTTCATTCTGTTTTCTTTCCATATATATTATATGCTTTGATTCTATATATGAGATAAAACACATAATGTTTGTTTCCTCTCATAATGCTTTCAAATTTTGCCATTCTTTAGAATCTTCTGGCTTTCTCATAGCCTTTTCTACACTCATATTATATGTGTTTGTGTATATATATATATATGCACATGTATACATATTTATAACTAGCTCCTATATATGAGAGAAAATATACATTGTTTGACTTCCTGAGTCCAGCTTATTTTGATTAACAGAGGGTTCTCTGGATTTCCACAACCATTTATTATATTGTGGGTAGCAATATTTTGTTCTTCTTTATAGCTGGATAGTATACATAAACAACATATTTTCTTTATCCACTCACATGCAGATGGATATCTATACTTGTTCTGCTTAGCTCTTGTGAACATTAAAGAGATAAACATGAAAATGTAAATGTTTTTTATAATATGCTGCCTCTGACTCTGGTTATATATCACATAGAGGTAGTTGGAACCTACATAGTTTTAAATAAGCTTCAATATGATTTCCCCAAAGGTTAGCACAGTTCATTCTCCATCAACAGTAAATAAGGATCCCCTTTCCTTGCAACCCTATTGTGATATGTAACCATTTGTCTTCCTGACAATAGCCATTTATTTTGGGATGAGGTAAAATCTCCATGTAGTTTTAATTTGCCTTTGCCTGATGGTTAAGAATGTTAAAAATATTTCTTTTTTGAAAAGTGTCTATTTGTATCATTTTCTCATTTATGGATTAGATAATGTAGTTGTTTTGTGTGCATAAATTTTAGCAAAGTATATATTTAATGGTGAATAATAGATTAGTTATATATAATTATATAGAGATCAATCCTGTTATATTTCTCCTATTTTACAGGCTGTTTCTTTACTGACTGTTTCCTTTGCTGTGGAGAATCTTTAAAATTTCATTCAACTCCATTTTAAAAACTTTTCAATTATTCCCTGAATTAATGGAAACCTTTCTATGAAGTCTTTGACTATGCTTATAGCTCAAATTTTCTGTAGTAGGCTCAGAATTTCAAGCCTTACATTAATGTCTTTGATTTATTTTGAATTGACTTTCAGGCAGGATCAGATAGGGGCATAATTACATTCATGTGGACACCAGTCTGTCCATCACTGTTTGCTGAAGGATGTCATTACTCTGATGTATATTTTTTGTTGTTTTTGTCAAATTTTCAGTGGCTGAAGATGTGTGGATATATTTCTGGGTCACCTGTTTTTTATGGACTTATTGTCTGTTTTTGTGCTGAATCATGCTACATTTGTTACTGTGCCTCTGTACATTGTGTAACTGTCATATAATTTGAAATAAGGTATTGTAACTTGACTCTTGCTCAGGGTCACATTGGATGTTAGTTACGTTTGTGTTCCTGTAACAATTTTCAGGTTTTTGTTTTTGTTTTGTTTTGTTTTTTCTAGTTTTGTGAAAAATGTGAACAGAATTTTGAAGGAGATTGCCTTGAATCCATATAGCACTTTCAGTGCTACAGCTATTTCTGCAACATTAATTCTGGTCATTCATAAGGATAAGGGCCTTTCCATCTTCTGGTGTCTCCTTCAATTTCACTGTAGGAGTCTTGTAGATGTAACCAACTGTCTTATTAAATAAGAAACACAGAACCAATGTAAAAGAGAAAGCCAAGAAGTCAGAGCTCAGAGCTAAAACCTCACCCTTCCTCCTGCGGTGGTCCTAGCTCTCCGAAAGAGAACTACTTCCTGTGTGTATGTCTTTTCATGGTCTTTTTTGTTCTGCCTTCTCATTGGTTGTAAACCCAAACACGTGACTACCTCATCACTGTCTGTATGTACAGCCCTCTAGGTCTTAAAGGCGTATGTCTCCAATGCTGGCTGTATCCCTGAACACACAGAGATCTATGGGATTAAAGGCATGTGCCACCACCGCCATGCTCTGTCTGTGGCTCTAATAGCTCTGACCCCCAGGCAACTTTATTTATTAACATACAATTAAAATCACATTTCAGTACAATTAGAATACCACCACAGAGTCTTTCACTTTCTTAGTGATGTTTATCCAGTTTCTTTAATCTGCTATGACTGTTTTTTTTTTCTTATTTAACATGTTATACTGGGATTAACACAATGACATGAAGTAAACTAAGAAGTAGGAAATTTATCTATTCCCTGCGTGATTACTCTTCCTACCCAGGAAGGGAAATGAATCCATTGTTATAAAATTATTTTTCTAGACTATATTCTCTAAGAATTACTCCATGTAAAGTCTCCTCAATAGTCTCCTTAAAACAATTATTTATGTTGCATGGGAAGGCATTGTTTTCTTCTGCTATAATTTTCTTCTACAGTTGTTTGCATTCATAGTTATTCCTCATTTAATTCTTTCTAGTGTGGAATGCTTTAAGAAATCTTAAACATGAATAAAGAAAGGTTTCCTAGTGAGTTAGTTACCCTTAATAAACATAAAAATGATGTGGTAATAATAAAGCTATCATTTATAGAGTCAGGCAATTATAAATTCTATGCTACAGTGTGAATTGATCAAAAACTGTTCACAATTTGTCAAAAATACACACATCTCCAAGACCCCAACTTTTCCTGCCTTTGATCATTTTGTTTTGTTATGTACTGAATCATATAGCTTCTATTCCCCTGTGATGCACATGTTCCATTAATATGTCTTGAAAATTTGCTGTCTCAGTATCAATTCTCAGCTTGACATACGTTATTTGAAACTTTTCTTTATACACAAATCTTGCCTTCTTAGGTAAGACTGCTATAAACTGCTCATACTTTATGAAATCAACCCTGAACCCAATGACAGACACATCAGATTTGCACCAGTTAGTTACATTAACACATTTCTGTCTTCACATGTGATTTTGATAAACCTGTCATTCACATATGCTGTCCAGAGCCTAAGAGATGATGTTCACAGAACCTACAAAATCCATAGCCTTGCAGGTCCTCTGTGTTTCAATTTTCACCCATTCATTTAATTCCCTGTCACTGCCAGGATTGTGACTGCTTATCTGAGAACAGTGGCTCAGCTATCTATTACATTTTTGTTTTTCTTTCTCATATGCATCATACACATTTCAAACTAGTTTTTCCTTGGTCAGAGATTTACTAGAGACTATTGCTGTGGGATGTCTTTCTGTATGCTGTGAATATGTGTTGTTCTGATTGGTTGATAAATAAGGCTGTTTGGTCTATGGCAGGGCAGCTTAGAGGCAGGTGAGAAATCCAGGGGGGGAGACAGGAAGAAGAAAAGAGAGGCAGAGATGCCATCTTGTCATCCAGGGAACAGCATGTAATGGCACACAGGTAAAGCCACAGAACACGTGGCAACATAAAGATTAGTAGAAATGGGCTGAGTTTAGTTATAAGAGATAACTAGCAAGAAAATTGAGCCATAGGCCATGGCCATGTAATTTGTAATTGATATAAGCCTATGTGTGTTTACTTGGATCTGAGCAACTGCAGGATAGGCCAAGACAGGATAAATTCTAACTATAGATTATGGTAATTTGGTTTATGGAAACTCTTAAAGAAAAGCCCTAGGATAAAATTAAGATTCAAAAATGTCACATGTATAAATATTAAAGTATTGGAATATTATAACTTCAGTTAATATTTCTTTACAAAATATTAAATTAATAGCATATTATTTATGGGATTCATAGATGGCCAATTGGTCTTAGGACAGATAATTTTCTTTCATGTTTATTAACAGTTCATTGAAATCTCTAGGATGTCTCCTTTTCTGAAAGAAGTAACTTGATTTTATTTTCAAGTAGTTGAACTCAATGAGTTCTAAACTGATATATTATAAAATGTTTACTAATATGATCATACATGCATTTAACTTTCTATCAATCATTTCTTCTTTCTTATTAGGCATCCTTCTTTCATATATTTTTTGGAATATTTGAAAACATTTTTCTTTTATTCAAAGGAATATTTCTCCTATTGTAATCCATATTCCTATCTTTTGCCTCCTGGGTATTTTAAGTTCAAATGTATGTCACCATATCTGTCTCTTACTTATGATATTTTGAATATCAAAAGATAAAATGGGCTTATTATTGTATATGATTTTGAGATTTTTTTCATAATTTTAAAAGAAGTATTAATACTAATAAAATCTCATAAAGTATCCAAATAATTAACTTGGTATAAGGATTTTTGTTTGTTTGTTTTTGTTTTTTTGTTTTTCGAGACAGGGTTTCTCTGTGTAGCTTTTCGCCTTTCCTGGATCTAGCTCTGTAGACCAGACTAGCCTCAAACTCACAAAGATCCTCCTGCCTCTTCCTCCCGAGTGCTGGGATTAAAGGCATGTGCCACCACAGCCCGGCAGTATAAGGATTCTTAAATTGCCCACAATCTCCTTTGTTTGTAGTAAACAAAAAGCTAAAGTTATACTATGTATGTTAGATTGCTATGCCAATAACAATAATGTCAGTAATTATGTGTTTGAACATGTGCAAGCCTGACTGTTGGTATGGGTGAATGAAACTCAAATCCTGTGCCCTCTCTTGCTATTTCTGATGAAGTTTTGGTGAGTATATATGCATTCATTAAAATACAAGTGAAAGAGGTGATGGGTTTCACTGTCTATTTTAGTTATCATTAATACTCAAAATTCTACTCTCTTTACTCTTGTTCTTTGAAATTCTATGTTTATACATTTATTCTAAGACTTCATCTCCCATGCACTCATTCTGCATTCTCATTGCTCAGCTTGAGATGATTTATTTAATAATTGTAACATCTTTTCCAAACTTCTCAGTAATTTTATACTATTAATCAACATATATCTGCCATTGGATTCCAGGTATTACTTGAAATTGTGCTTCTTTTCACCTCAATGAATTCTTTCTTTGTGAACACCTGTAAATCACATATATCCTTGTCTATTATTTTCATTTTCCAGTGATAAAATTATTTACAATGTTTACATTTATATCTTTAGTTTCCTTCAGTATAGACATTGTTCCACACTGGAGATGATATTATTTTCTAGAGACAGGTCACTAGTATGACTCCAAATGCCTGTGACATAACAGGTCTAATTAATGCACAGCAATTGCAATTATGAATTCTCTATATTAATTCCTACAGATGCTCCATTATCCAAGACAAGACAAAACCTTATTGGAATACCCACTACTTCCTCAACTTTTGATTAATCTATAGCCAACTACTAACTCCTATTTATTTGATATCCTTGTGTGTTA
Organism: Peromyscus leucopus; assembly: GCF_004664715.2. Taxonomy (NCBI): domain Eukaryota; kingdom Metazoa; phylum Chordata; class Mammalia; order Rodentia; family Cricetidae; genus Peromyscus; species Peromyscus leucopus. The sequence continues at coordinate 13,835,386 of NC_051064.1, read as the reverse complement.
ATAACTGTTCTATTGCTGTGAAGAGACACCATGATCAAGATAGCTCTTATAAAGAGAGTGTTTAATTGGGGGCTTGCTTACACTCTCAAAGTGTTAGTCTGTTATTATCATGATGAGAAGCAGACAGGCATGGTGCTCAAGCTGTAGCTCACAGCTTTACATCTTGATCTGCAGAATGCAGAAAAAAAGAGAGACACTGGACTTCAGTGTTCTCTTGAAACCTCAAACTCCGCCTCAGCAGCACATGTTCTCCAACAATGACACTTGTACTCCAACAAGACCATACCTTCTAAGCCAGCGGTTCTCAAATTTCCTAATGCTGTGGCCCTTTAACACAATCCCTCTTATGGTGGTGACCCCCAATAATAAAACTATTTTTGTTGCTATTTATAACTTTAATTTTGCTACTGTTATGAGTGATAATGTAAAGACCTGATGGTCTTAGGTGACCCCTGTGAAAGGAGTTGCAACCCACTGCTGTGGATATTGTTCTATATAAATAAAACACTGATGGCCAATGACCAGGCAGGAGGTAGGTGGGACAAGGAGAGAGGAGAATTCTGGGAAGCGGAAGGCAGAGGGGAGAGACTGGAGCCACCGCCAGGAGAAGAGCATGTAGAGATGCCGGTAAGCCACCAGCCACGTGGCAAGCTATAGATTTATAAAAATGGGTTAATTTAAGATAAAAGAACAGTTAGCAAGAAGCCTGCCACGGCCATACAGTTTATAAGTGATATAAGCATCTGAGTGATTATTTTATAAGTGGATTGTGGGACTGCGGGGCTTGGGGAACCTGGAGAGAAGCCCTCCAGCTACAAATGGCGCCCAACGTGGGGCGAGTTTCCACCTTAAACCTGAGAATATTTAATAACCAATTCTAAACAGAGCCAAAACCAGGTTCCTGCTTCTTGTCTCATACGGGCAGCTAGATGCGGCAAAACACAAGTTTGGACACTGGCAGGTTCCTGGCGGGTGCGTTTTACCGGCAGTATGGCGGAAATGAGGCATCTGCCAGCGACAAATTAAGCTGTGTGGTAGATTTAGTCTTTACTAATATTTAAAAAAAAAAAAAAAAAGAGGTTTCTGGGCTACACGCTGCTTTGATAAAAGCTTAGACCCACTATTTCTGAGACTTGATGACTCCCAGAGCTGGCGGAAAAACGTACCACTGCCATGTTGGGAAGCTAAAGTGGGCGGAGCCAACAGCCACAGCGCCGTTTCAGGCTTACAATGGTGCAGTTTATAGGCTCAAGGCTCAAGGTAATATAAAACATAAGCCACATAAAGATGGCTACCACACAGAGAATCTGGATTATGTTCTCTTTGATATTCATAACTAAACAAAAACATTTGATTACAAAAGCTGTTGAGTTATGCCAAAATGTATATTTTAAAGGTACCTTGACTTCAAAATTTGGATATAAGGATATGTTACTTTGGAAAAGAGGTTCTGCTTTTGTTTCCACAGAAAGCCAGAGGCTGTGGACTTGTTCCAGATTAAGATACATCAGGTTTCACCAGCCAAGACCCCCTGAGAGGACTCCGATGACACCATGGCCCAGATGATCCAACATCCAGATCGGTTTCAAGGCAACTGGTTCACACAATACAGCCTCACGGACTACCCCATAGGTCTAAAATTTTCTTTGCGTCCCCATAAGATACAGCGCCCCCCTCCAGCAGGAAGTAGTAAGAGATGCTACGCCCAAATTCCCAAATATACCAAGCTGGCTTTAGAGGTGGAATTGGCTCACTCCCCCTCTAAACCCAGACATATTGCTTTAAAAAAAAAATGGTTAAGGGATTCTTGTGTCCCAAATCAGAAGAGCCCTCTGGTGTGGGACAGAGAAAAACCAATATTTTTATTTAAAACAGGTTGATTATAAATGTGATCTCTTTCTTAAAAAAAAAAAGGGGATATGATATATAGGAGGATATGGAGATGATAAGATAAAAGGGTAGATTAATGAACCTACTTTTAAAAAACAACTTGTTTAAAATGTTTTACATTGGTATAGATTTTAGTTTATGTTTAAAATGTTTTACATTGGTAAAAATTTTAGTTTATTAATACAAACTTAAAGTTAATTTTGTTATACTGTATATATATATTTCTATTCTTGTTTGAGGTATTATGTTTAACTCATTTAAAATTGTAATAGATGATTAAAAATAGATTAATAATCAGTCATCTATGATAATCATATTTGTAGCCATGTTAGTTAAGTCTTCTAGGTATACATAGATATATTTCAGATAGATAGGTAATCTTCAAACACTTCATAGACCTAGAAAATATGGCATTTAAATAACTTAAAATTCTGTTGATGTGAGACACAATTGCTCCTGGCTGCACCAATTGATCCCTAGAGAATGTTGGGCTTCTAAGACATTTCCATTTGGAAGTTTGTCTTTTTGGCACAAAATGGCCTACTGGGCAAAGAACTGCCCTTGCCTTGACGGCTGACAGTACAAATACAATGCTGTCCTTTCTGGACAAGAGGGACACAAAAAAAGCGACCACTGTACTCTGCCAAGACAGGGTAAGATGGTCTCTCAGAATTCCTGCTTCTGAAAATGGTCTGTCAGATACTCTAGGCCTGTAGCCAATTTGAATACATCAACAATGCTAAAAAAACATCAGGTGACTGTCCAGGCTGCCAGCTGTCTTGGTCTACTCTTGCAAGATTCCTGAAGTTGCTTGCATCCGTCTACCATTTCTCAGGTACCATTATGTTCCTTCTCAGGTCTTTGATGTGGTTGAAAACTAGATAGTTGTAATTTCCTCAGTTATGATAAAAGATAAGTTAGATATAAAACCTTAAACTCACAAATATAAGATAGATAGGACATCTTCTTTAATATTGTAACTATAATTCTTGCTCGGTAATTGTTTTGTTATATGTAATTTTACCATGTTAGAGTTAAAACCTTCCTTTTTAAAAAAAAAGAAAAAAGGGGAAGTGCTGTGGATATTGTTCTATATAAATAAAACACTGATGGCCAATGACCAGGCAGGAGGTAGGTGGGACAAGGAGAGAGGAGAATTCTGGGAAGCGGAAGGCAGAGGGGAGAGACTGGAGCCACCGCCAGGAGAAGAGCATGTAGAGATGCCGGTAAGCCACCAGCCACGTGGCAAGCTATAGATTTATAAAAATGGGTTAATTTAAGATAAAAGAACAGTTAGCAAGAAGCCTGCCACGGCCATACAGTTTATAAGTGATATAAGCATCTGAGTGATTATTTTATAAGTGGATTGTGGGACTGCGGGGCTTGGGGAACCTGGAGAGAAGCCCTCCAGCTACAACCCACAGGTTGAGAACTGCTGTGAATGTAATCCTTCCTAAACAGGTTAGCAGCTGGAGATGAAGCATGCAAATATGCCTATGGGCACCAGCCTCACTTAAACCTCCACACTCTGCAGTCGTCTCATTTTCTTGATTTGAAATGGAAGAAACTTTCAAATATCTCATTTACCTTTTTTATCTAACTGCATGCCCTCTCTCCACTCTGGTACAATTCCAACCACTCCCTCTTCTGAGAAATATCAGTTTTGGATTTTGTTGTTGTTTTGTTTTTGTCTTGGTTTTTTTTTTTTTTTTTTTTTTTACAAACCATGCTAATCTGGGACATTAATTATAAATAGGATATTGGATGCAATAAACACTATTTCAGAGATTTTTTTCTTTTATATGAAGTTTGTTCAGGCACCCATACATGATTATCTTCCTCAGTTACACTTCATTTGTCTTCTGTAGCTTCATTCATGAAGCTTTGTGGGGATTAGTTCAGCTACCCTGGAAAGCTCATGAAGGCTTTCCTGCCTTATACTGGAGATCACTGAGTTTGAATGGGCCTCAAAGCTAAGTTATTTCTCTACTCATGTACTAGAAAATCCTATCTATACACTCTTAAGCTGGTGCATGAAGTATCAATCTCAAACTAAGATCCAGTCAAACTGACTAAAAATAGAAACAGACAGTTCTGTTCATGGACCCCTCTATGTAATGTTTCTTCGAATACTTACTTCCTTGCTAGGTGATAAATAAACTTGGACATGAGATGATCTCAGCAGTTTGACAGGCACCTGATGTACAAATTTCACTTTATGTTTAGTAGATTTCAACATATGACATTTAAAGCAATGTCACTCAATTTGAAAGTGAAAATTACTAAAGATGAAGGCATATGCGTATAACTTACAAAAGTATAAAATAAAGAATAGTGTCTTATCTGTTAATCTACTCTTTGGCTTTTTGTTTGATGGCACACCAGAGGTGATATGGCTGCACAGTAAGATGCTGTTAATTAATTACCAATAAATAGGGAAATGCATAATATAAAGTATCTGTTGAATCAATAAATTAATATTAAATTTCCACTGGAATACTGCATTGGTTATATAAGTAAAGTCTTCTGCAACAACATAGAAGAAACAAGGCTTACTATTATTGATTTGATAGCAGAGCTGTGCATATTATGATACAACCCAAAAGTTATTTCCTGATGCAAAAGGACATGAGTTAAATTGTCTCATTTAGGCATGTATTTACTAAGCTGATATTTGCTCTTATTTTCTATGTGTACTTTCACATCCAAGCTACATGGATTTGTCCTAAGAACAATAGAATCCACTGTTTACTGTTTGACAATTCTTCCAGGTTAACCTTGGATTTGTAATACCCTTGAGATATATGTTTCAAATAATCCTTTCTGAGAAATATGTTAGAACAATATCTATTTTTGAATAAATAGAATATTATTTGTTTATTTTGACATTTATTGTTACAATAAGACACTAATTGCAGATCATTTAAATCTAATTTTGACTCATAATTAACTTAATTGAGAATTGTATCTCTATTCTTTTATAGAACTTATATATTGTTATCGTTAATTGTTTTCCCACTTAACACAAACCAGTGTCATTTGAACCAGGGAAACCCAATTGAGAAAAAATGCCTTCAGATGATTGGCTTATAGGTATTTTCTTTGTTAATGACTGATACAAGGGGCCCAACACACAATGGATGGTACTTTCCATCCCAGGGTGATTATTCCATGCTGTTTAAAAAGGCAGTCTGAACAAATCACAGAAGCAAGACAGTAATCTGAGTTTTCCAAGAGTCCGTACTTCCTGCTTCCAGGATATTACCTTGACTTTATACACTGGCTTATTTTCAGGGTGGACCACAGATTGTAAGTGAAAATAAAACTTTTAGTCTCCAAGTTGCTGTTGTTCGTGGAAATTTATCAAGCAACAGAAAAAAAAAACTAAGTGTGTCTATTCGTGTTACATCTACTCCAATGTGAAGTTTAAAGAAGATTTATGAGAATATTCCAAACAATCTTGATGTATTCAATATAATAATAATTTTATTAATGAAAATGAATCACTCTACTTTATCACAAGGTTCATCTATGATCTTGTTTATTCAGTTTCTTCTATTTTATAAAGTTTGTTTATATGTGTTTTTGAATTGTTCATATTTGTGGCTGAGGTGTGATAATGTGATACATGAATCTAGCTTATAGTGACAAAGCAAAGTACTTAGCATTACACATCCTTAGTCATTAATTGCTTCCATGTGTTTTGAAGCTTCTGACTTCTTTCTTCTCAACATGTCAAATAGACTTTCTAAACTATAAAAAATTATAAAGACTATAAAGACTTGTGCTATGCAACATGTGTACTTGTATTTATTTGTCCTACCTTGTATCTTATATTCTCTTTTTTTTTTCTTTTTTCTTTTTCTCTTTTTCCTTTTTTTTTTTTAAGGTGGGGTAGATGTACAGGGTCCTACCTTGTATAGGACTCACAGACCTACCAGACTCTGCTTCCCAAACTGTTTTTGAAGTCATCTGCCACCATGCCTGGCTTTTCCTGATGTTTTAAATTATTTGCCCTATGCTTCAGAGTCTCTGGTGACTATTGTTTGTCTATGTATGTTCATGAAATGAACTTTGGAAAATTCCATATAAGTAGCACATCCTCCAGTTCTGTCTATAATGGTAAGGCTTTAGTCCCTTTTGTGTCCAGATAACACTTCATTCTGCATATGTATCACCTTTCCTTCACTTTTTCACCCATTGATCAGTTAATGAACATATAGCCACTTCATTTTATTGGCTATTAGAGATGGAGCTGTAACAAGTATAAGATGGCAAATATCTCTTTGGAATACTGTCTTCATGACCTGAGACTATACAGTCAGATTTCCAGGTCATATGGTAATCATATCTTTAATCTTTAAGGCATATCCTTAATTTTTATTATAGTGATACAAATTTTCATTCACTAATAAGCTACGAGTGATGAGAAGTTGTCAGTTTCTGTCAGTTTGATGATAACTATTATAATAATCTGGAGAAGGCTGCTTTTCTTCTTGTTATGCTTTATTTGCATTTTTCCAATGATTAGTCACATCAAGCTGTTTTGCATGTAATTGTTGAGCATCTGTATATATAAGATATGGAATGACCAAAGATCCTGAGTTGCAACAAGCAATTTGAATGGAAAACAACAGAGTTGGAAGAATCTTAAAATATAATACAAAACTTTGTTTGTTAAACAAATTTAATCAAGCCATTCTCATTTGTGGAGGGATAATTTAAAAAGCTTTAAAGTAGAAAAACTTTTTAGATGGATGCTGATGATTAAGGGTTTTCAGGTTTTAATAAACTTCTATCATTAACAAAGTATAGAAACTGATGTGGGACATTCCTTGCATATTTTGGCATGAAGATGTACTTGCTCTTTCAATGAAGGAAATTGTCCTTTTGGAAAGGCCTATGTGGTTAGGAAAGAAGGGTAACCTCTAGCCATTTGCATGGGAGACACTAAGGCCCTGGGTTTGTAGATACTGATGTCACAATGCTAACGGAAAAAAAGTTGAGAGTTTTAGATAAGGTCTGCCTTCATTAACAGAGTTTCAAAGGAACACTATAGCATGTAAGAAATGTAAAATTGGAAAGTTAAGCTAAGCTCAATGTTGTTGAAATTTCTAACCCTAAGATTAAAAAAAAAAGATTGTGATATTTTATTTTATGATCTTTTTTATTAATATCTTTTAAAAACCTGTTTGTCTCCAATAAGAGACAGAAAGGGAATAGATCCAGACAGAGAGGAGCTGGGGAGAAACAAGAACAGTAGAGGGAGAAGAAACCACACTCAGTTCTTAGATAGGGTGTCCCCATTGGGTCCCTCTCCTTGAGGCTCAGGAAATTCTGTGGAGGAGGATGCAGGAAGATTGTGAGAGCCAGTGGGGATGGAGGACACTGAGGAAACAGTGCTTCCCAGACACAATGGGACTAAAGCACATGAGAACTTGAGGAGCCTAGGGCAGTATACACAGGGCTTGCACAGGTCCAAGCCATTTGGGATCCTAGCAGTGAGATGGAAAATGGACACAGCTCCCACCCGGAAGCCAGAACCTATCTTCAATTGACAACTGCTCATAAAGGAAGATAATTTTCTTCAGATTCCATGCCTAGTAGACTGCTAACACAAAACAAACTTGATGGTATTTTTGGAGATGCTTTGTTTCATATGATTTGTTTTAGGTTTATTGTTTTGTTATTGTTTGTTGTTTTTTTAACTTTACTTATCTTTTGCTTAACTATTTCAGTTTCTGATTTTGTGTTTTTATGAGTTTTGTATGTATGCATGTGTGGGTGTCTCTGCATGTGTGTGTGAGTTTCTGAGTTTCTTGTCTTTTTTCTGTTTTTTTTTTATTATTATTTTTATTTTTAGTTGGCCTATTGGTTTTCTGAAGACAAAGAGTGAGAAAGAAGACACGAAGTAGGATAGAAGGGGCAGTGGTGAGGATCTGGGAGAAGAAATCACAATCAGATTATGGTGTATAAATATATTATTTTCAATTAAAATAATCTGGACTGAAGAGATGTCTCAGTGGTTAAGAACACACACAAAAAAAAAGATTGTGATACTTTAAATTTATGAGGTTTTAGAGTCCTTTACTATATAAAACAGATAGTAAATATTCATTTATCTTCCAAGTTTTTCTTCCTTATTATACAATTTACAAGTTGGCAGTCACCTTTAATCCCAGCACTTGGGAGGCAGAGCCAGGTGGATCTTTGTGAGTTCGAGGCCAGCCTGGGCTACCAAGTGAGTTCCAGGAGAGGCGCAAAGCTACACAGACAAACCCTGTCTCGAAAAACCAAAAGAAAAAAAAAAAAAAAAAAGTTTTCTAATTATGTTCTATAATTTGTTGTTCCTCTAAAGTTTGCTGCATTTCCTTCTTCTGGCTGTTTTGAAGAGTTTCCTGTTTTTCTATTCATTGTGCATAAGTAGTCATGGTTTTCTTTGTATTTACCCCTGACAAAGTTGCTAATCTTCCTGAATTTATAGATTTTTTTCTTTTGCATTTTATTTAAACGTAGACTCCCTATTATGGAAGCATTCCTCCCTCCCATGTCCCTTTTCTTCTGAAATAATAATGTTATTTTTATGTTTGTATGTCCCATATGTTTCTACACATCTCTTGGCTCCCTGCTGCCTTTGTAATGTGTTCTCCTCTTGGTTTCTGAGTCCTTGGTTGCACATGTGCATCATGAAGACACAGCTATTTCTGTTAGGAAGACTATGCACAGGTTTTGTTCTTTCCTCTCTTTTTCTGCTTTTGTGAGATAATGCCCAAAATACAACTTGTCTTATGGCTTACTGGTGGAGAGCATGCTGTGGTGTGACATTATGACAAGGGAGATATGAACAAATGACTGCTCACCCCAAATAGGGAACCAATGACAAAGCAAAGTAATGACACCAACCAAAGTCCAACCTGGTAAGCCAATGGGTTTTATTGGGGATATTTACAAGAATATGGGTGAGGGGTTAGTGACAAGAACAGGAATGACTCAAAGATAACAATATCATAGAATGCCCACTCCAGTAGGAATGATACCTAGGAAAATTAGAAACCTGGGGCGTGTTGCACAATATGCAGGTAGACCAACAGATTGCAGAGTGTCTCAGACACCTTAGTTGGCCTGAGCATCTCAGCTCAGTTGGGCTGAGCCTCTTCCATGCTGCTCATCTTGTCTCTCTTTCTACCAGACAGTCTAGTTATCCTGGAGTGCCTCTCCATACCTCTTACTGATTAGCTATGCTTGGTGATGGTGGGTCCTACTATATCTGCTTAATTTCAAGGATTTCTGAAACCATCTTATTGTTTACTTCCTGAAGGTAAGGAGCTCCCCTGGAGGATGGAATCTTTTACCTCTACTTAAAACGTTATGTAGTTTCACACCCTTTTAATACCCTGTGTCTTACAGAGTTTCACTTCAACATTAAGGGTTTTCATTTCAGAGGAAACTACAACATAACACCTATCTAGTACATGTAAGGTTTGAAGTTTAATCCTCAATTTCATACACATAACTAAATCTAGAATGCCCAGACTCTGATGTGGAGACCCACAAAGATTTCCTAGTAAGAGCTGAGTTTGCTTTACCCAGCAAAGCTGCATTAGGGGATTGCTTGACCACATGCATGATTACCAGGTATTTGGAAGGGTCTGCACTTGGATATGTGGTGTGCTTTGATCTAGCAAGGGAGGTCTTTGCTCCACCCCTTGGCATTCCTTTTAAGAGCCCTTTAGATGAGACAGAATGGGCCAGTGGATAAGGACCCAGGCCCTCCTGAGCTATCCAGTGTTTCTATCTTTATCTCTCCCCACTATCCTTCTATTTAAATACTTCTCACTTCTCCCTCCTCAAGACTACCCTGGTTTAAAAGTGGGAGTGGGGCCCCCACACTCTGACATCTGTTTGATCTATCCTATAAAATTGTCTCATTGGCACTGCCCTGGGCACCAAGGAAGCATCATGTTCCTGCCCAGTGCCATGATGGACAGAGCAGGGCAAAGAGACGCATCCAGGCCCTCCCCAGACTTTGAGGAGAAAACATGAGCCCGCGCAGTGGTGAACAAATGTACAGTGTGTGTGTGTGTGTGTGTGTGTGTGTGTGTGTGTGTGTGTGTGAGAGAGAGAGAGAGAGAGAGAGAGAGTGATTGTGAGAGAGGAGAGAGTGAGAGTGAGAGAGAGAGAGAGAGACAGAGAAAATGGTTCACTTTCCATGGACAGAGGCATATCAGAAGAAATGAAAGCAGTGAGGAGTGGGCTAAGATGGTTGGCCTGATTGCCACTCACGAACATGGTGATACCTTTGCCTAGGCTGCTGCTAGGCCCAAGCCTAAGTTCATAGCCCTGATGCAGGCAGTCTGTGTTGATGTAGGATGTCCTTGATAACACCAAAGGCAGAGACAATAGGTCTTGCAGGCCACAGGAATATATTATAGAGATTCAGCTGTATATTAAAACTATACCTAGAAAATTCAAAGCACTTTTTTTTCTAGAGGAAAATTTGGTGTTATTTAGTTTTTAATATTTCAGCTGTCTTCTGCTATGAAATACTTGTGGGCCCATATACTACTAGGCCATATTGGCAAATAGTGTAAGATTCTCAGATCTACTGCTGATCCACTAGGTAACTAACACCCCTGCAGGGTCTAGGAGACAGGTGGGCTGTAGATGCATAGCTTTGTTTCTTGTGCAAATGAGGCTCAGACCATCCCTTGCCTTCAGGCCTAGTAGCACTGCAGAGCTATTGACTCAGGACAATAGGGCTTTTTGCATAACCAGGTGAAATAAGGACTGGACTAAAATTCCCGAAGAGGCAGAGCCTCATGGCCAGAAGAGAAGAGAGCAAGGAGAATTTCTGTAGATGATAGGCAGAGCTGTGAGGCTGGAGAGAAGAGAAGAAGGCAGAGTTTCTGTAGATGGTTAGGCAGAGTGGCTCAGGCTAAGGAATGAGGATCAAGGAAAAGGTTCTTGTAGACTGTAGATGAATCAGGTCAGGGGAGGAGAAGAGGAAGGAAAGATGGAGGGTGAAGGAACAGGGGACAAAGATGAGATCAAAAGCCTAAGGGCTTAGTTATTACTAGGGCTATGAGGGGACAGAAAAACTAGGTACAGAGAGGAACTGAGAGTCAGGATGGAGCTGAAGCTGTATAGACAGAATTTTGTCTTAGAGACATAAATTAACAGACCAAGGAGCATGGTGTGCATAGATTCTTTTCCCTCAGAAAACCCCACATTGGATGTAGCGTCTTCCCAGGACTCTGAGAGGAATTTTCTCAGAGGAGGCTTTTGGAAAAATTCCATTAAATAGGGCTGTACAGAGTTGGCCCCACACCTCACTGGCTGCAACACTAGGGAGAACTGATCCTGCCCCTCACCAGCTGAAGCACTTAGGAGTGAGGGTTCTACAACTCACCTGGACAACACACTAGAGTTGACCCTTTTTGCAGGGGCATGGATGAGCTGGCCCTGAGGGCCTGAGAATTGGAAGGCAGGTCGTGCCCCTCTTGTGGGCCATGTGGTAGGATGGGTGAGAGAAAGATGCCCTCCACCACTACTCCTCAAAATGTACAGCTAGTGGGAGACCCGACTCCAACAAGAACAAGCCCTGAGGTCGTAAGAGCAGGAGAGCTGCCCATGCTTCCCACCCACTGCAACACTTGGGAGAACAGACCCTGCACTTCACCTAGGCGGCAAACACAGCCATCCTTGTTTGCTGAGGTGCAGGTAAGCCAGCCCCAAAGTTGTGAGCAAGGGAAAGCTGTCCTCACTATTCATCTATCATGTGGTGGTGAGGGCAGTGGAGATACACTCCCTCCTTATCCTTCACCCTTTACCGCCTGTATGAGGGAGCTGACTCTCCCCCCCTTACTGGCTATAGCACTCAGGAAAGTGGCCCTGTTCCTTGCCTGGGCAGTACAGTAGAGCTGACCTTGATGGCAGAAGGAGGTGTGAGTGAGATAGCCCTGAGGGTGTGAGAGTGGGATAACAGGCCATACCACCCTTGTTGGCCATGTGGTAGTGAGATCAAAAGAAAGATGCTGTCTCCCCCTTACTTCTGCTACCTATTGTGGGTGAAAGAGCTGACCCCATCTAGAAAGTGAAGCCTGCACCTTGCCAGGAGAGCATGGTTGGCAGAGGTGAGAATGAACCAGTCCCAAAGTTGTGCACATCACTTATCTGTCATGTGGGGACATGGGTGGGGGAGAATGCCCCCTGGCCTATCACTGCCTGAGGCAGGCAAGAGAGCTGCCACTGAGGTCATAAGAGCAGGAAAGCTGCCACTGCCCCTCACCAGCAGCAACAGTCTGGAGAACAGGCCCTGCACCTCCCTTGGGCAACATAATAGAGCCAACCCTGTTGGCAGAGGTGTGGGTCAGCCAGCCCTAAAGTTGTGAGAAAGGGAGAGCTAACCCAATTACTCATCTGGGCAGCATGGGAAAGGGAGAGATCTCCCACCATCAATGCCTAAGGCAGATGGGAAAGGTGTACCCACTACTCATCTGTCTTGTGGCAGCATGGGTTGGGGAAAGATACCCCCCTCCCTGCCTCAGGAGGGAGAGCTAACTTTGAGGTCATAAGAGCAGAAGAGCTATCCCTGCCCCTCAAGAGTTTCAGCACTCAGGAGAGTGGCTCCTACATCTCACCTGGGCAATACAGTAGAGTTGGTCCTGAAGGTGTAGTAGTTGTGGGAGAACCAACCTTGAGGCTATGAAAGTAGAATTGACCCCATCCCTTGCTCATCACTGCAGCGGGTGAGCTAGATAGGGCAATGCTAAGGAGCTCACCCTGTAGATGAAGACAGGTGATTGCTGGTGGGCTGACCAAGCCTGCAACAACCCAAGCCTAAAACTGGGGGTGGAGGCGGGGCTGGGCAGCAACAGTATGTCCAGGAAGAGTCCCAGTGAGGGCCCACTGTTGATAGTGTAGTAGAGACCAGGGACCTTGAACCAATCCAAACCAATGACTGTGATAAACACTTGCATATACAGATATATGAATAAAAGGGTTTCCTGTGTGACTCACTGTGTCACACTGCAGCTTCCTTTGTTTTCCTTGTTTTGTTTTGTTTTGAGACAGGGTTTCTCTGTATAGCTTTGGCACCTTTCCTGCCTCTGCCTTCTGGGTCCTGGGATTAATGATGTATGCCACTACTGCCTGGCTGTTTTTCTTTTTTTATCTTAAATTTTATTTTGTTTTTTTTGGGGGGTGTGGGGGGGTAAGGGTTGTAGGGGCAGAGGGAGGATGGAAAGGGATGGGAGATGGGTGGGATCAGGATACATAATGTGAAAGATGTACTAAATTAATATTAAAAAAAGATTGTCTCATCTACTTAGGTACTGTTTGTCTGCTTTATGCTTCCAAAACACTTTGAAAAAGAAAAAAAAAGTCAATATTTGGCTTATGCCATATTCTTCTGTTGTCTCAAGAAAAATAGTCTGTAATTTATTCATAATTTGTAAGATCCATTTCTGGAAACCCTGATGTTTAGTGTCTTGTGTGTGAATCAGTTTTTCTTTTAAAACATGGGACAGTAGTAACAGAGGCATGGAATTACCTTTAAGTAGCTATACTAGCAATGAATTAAACAAATGAGATTTAGCTAGTGTACACTTTCTGAGATAGCTTTGAGGACCAGAAGGAAGTATTTGGCAGTCTCTGTGATATGAAGATGAGGTCAATGCAATCTGAGATGCTGATATGAAAATGAAGGTGGTGTGTGTGTGTAACTATATTTTGTATTTTTACAGACAATACACTTAGAAAAACTCAAATTTAGTTTAAATATTTGTGACTTTATAAATTTAATTTCAATGTGACTTGCAATCACCAAATTTTAGCTATCCATATCTCCATATCATGTATTTAATTGCCTTGTCCTTGGCCTGGATTGGGAGAGAGCACAAGTAAAGAGATTCCTTAAGAACCACATGTGATCCAGTCTTGTCCCTTTGTGTCTGTCAAATGCTGCAGTTTTACACACAAGATGCCTAACCTTACATTTAAGTGAAAATCTAAAACAGCAGTGTCAAGCTAGAAATGTGGAGTACAGGGTTTTATGGTCCTGGAAAGAATTTAACAAATCATAACAGTCACTACTATATTAGGAGGAGAAGCACCAGGTATCAATGACCGCATCTCCTTTCCTCTTCTATTTCTTTCACCTAGCTCTGAGCAATGGCCATCAATTTCATATGGCAGATTGAGCAACGGCATTGTCACTTTCATTGAAAGATAGATCAGTAGACCTGGTGTTCTTTTATTTTTCCAAAGTATTTATTTACTTTTTAAATGTTGTGTGTGTATATGTGTATGCATATATGCATGTCTGCATGCATATCTGTATGTATGCATGTGTGTATGTATATATGTGCACCACAGGAGTGCAGTTCCTGTGCAGGGCAGAGGAGGACATTAGATATCTCTTAGATATCACCTGTGTGCTGGAAATCAAACCTGGGCCCTCTGAAAGCAGAGCTCTCTTAATTCTTGAGCAGTTTCTCTCTCCAGCCGAACCTGCATTCTTCAAAAGCAAAAATTACCTACGAAAAAGTGATTAAAATAAAGAACAGATATTTCTTAGGGATCTGTATAATAAGAAATACAGTTTTCCTGTATCCATATATAGCTTCTAAAAATCCCTAAGTGATAGAGTTTTATTCTTCTTCTCATTGGCCCACTTTTGACCGCAGTTGAGTTTATGGTATGGAGGTTACCTGAGATACGGCCTCCAGTACTCCATGAAACTACAGAAAGATGAATGATTAAGCCTGTGTGTTTGTGTTTTTCAAGTGTACTGGGATTGCTCAAGGTCACAGGCTAAGGTAGAAGAGCTGAACTGTAGGAAAAGGAGGGAAACATGGAAGAAGTCATCTCCGCAGGGAGAAAGTGTTAAAGCAGAGGAGCTGCTCCACTCCTCCCCCGCCCCGCCCCCTGCCCTTCCCTCCTTCGCAGAAGCAATGTAATCATACATGAAGCTTGGACTCGAGTTTTCGATTAGAGGCAAAGCCAGCAGAGCAAAGAGAAGAGTTCACAGTCAGTCTTGGGACACTTCCTAATGTGACTCTGCAAAAAGCTTGTGTTCTTTGAAAGACCTTCAGAGCTCCCTTCCCCCAGACAGCTAGCCCCTTGTCACTCCAGTGTCCTGACTTTGACCTGCACCTTACTCAGCCAAGTCAATTCATTACTTCAACTCCAAGGGTAAAGGGGACCTTATTGTGTATAAAGGTATAAAATAGTACATGACCCCCTAAAATGTAATAACAAAACAATTTTACTAATGTGTTGATGCATGTTAGAAAAGACAAATGAGGAAATGATTTGAAGTTTTTGACACCTTTTTTCTCCAGTGACTTATCATGCTTTAAAATTGAGAAAAAAACATAATTTTTCAAATAAATTTTATTATGTTATATAAAAAAAGATAAAGCCTCCAAAATAGCCTTAGAATAGGCCTGATTCCCCAAAAGCTCTATGTTCAGAAGACTAGAGTTTTTAGTCTTACTTGTTGAGAATGGGTATCCAGAGTCCAGGAAACTAATCTCTATGGAATCTCTTGAATGATGAGTTTCAGTTAGCATTTGGTTTGGTAGGTTGCTGAATATAGCTACATACTATAAGGAAGATCGTATACCCCGACATTCTAGAAGCAGGAACTTCTTCAGACCTTTGAGTTACCAGCTACCTATTTATTTGAGTTGTTTATTTTTAGTGATACAGGTGATTGAACTGAAGACCTGACAGAAGCTAGGCAAGTGCTCTTATACCACTATAATTCCAAGTCTTTTTTTGTTGTTGTTGTTGTGTTCTGCCAGAGTCTCAGTAAGTCTCCCTAAGTTCCCAGGCTGGTCTTGAAATAATGATGTTCTCCTTTCAGTCTCCTTAGTTTCTGACAGTAGACCTGTACTATCATGTCCACTTGTTTATTTCTGTTCTTGATAATAAATTTTATAATAAATCAACAAACATATGCAAATTATCCCCTTTATATCCATGAGTAATTTTAACAAATTAACAAACCAAAGGAGGAAGCATTGGTAACCCCAATTTACAAACAAAACTATGGAAGGATCAAATGACCTAGACTTCTGGAGTGAGGGCAGTCCTGTGGGGTTGAGTCCTGAGCTCCTGCGACTGGACAGAAACTCTAGGTTGATGGTGTTAGTACTAAAGTGAATTCCTGAATATGCAATTGCTATCAGAAAACTAACCCACACTGTGAAACCCTCACAAGCAATGTCAGATATGTTCTGTGTGATCTTTTAAACAAAATGATTTTCAACAAAAATCAGCACATCATTTTTCACTTAGAATCTATCAATATTCTGGTTAGATCTGTGAAAAATGGCAGTAATACCACCACCATGGGAAGAAGTTCCTGACAGAGATGATTTCATATTTGAATCAAACTTTTCAGGTTAGTCAAATATTATCACACAAACAGCTATGTATTATCCAAGCAAGATATAAGTGTCTATCAGTAGATTATGATTAGAGACTACTAAAGTAATTAAAAATATAAAGAGATTTATAAGAACTATTCTCAGTGTGCATAGAAGTTTTCAGAAAACAAATTGAACTCCGTTACATAAAGATAAGAAACTCAAAAGGGGACTTTCAGGACAGAGTTTACAAGGTGCTAATGCCTTTTACTTTAGAAATGGAAACATTGAAAGCAGTGCAAAGCTTAATAAAAATAACTGTCAACTCATCTTTAAGCAAATTAAACATTTATAGAGCATTAAGCTTTTAGAATCACTCACCTCCCAGACACTGAAACTGCTACTTCTCTGAATCTTTCTTTGAAAAGATAAAGACTCTAGCCAGCCCTGTGGGGATTTGAAATTATGGCTCCAGGGTGTCTGAGTGTTATGAACAGACAAGCAGGAGGCTTAGTATCCAAGGACTCAATTATAATAGGAAGCACATTCTTAGATTTCAGTGTTTATTTGTATTGGCAGCTCTTTGAATCCACGTAAGTAATTAAATGTATTTTTTTTTCAATATGGCAGATAGGATTCCAGGTTTCTTCAGTAATGAGTACCACAGCGAATGAAATCTTAGAGCTTTTAATTAAATCATTAGTTTCCAAAAGTTATCTTAGTTAAATTATTTATTTTCTGTGAATTGGTGTTTTCTCTCTCCCCCCACCCCCGCCCCAATACATGTTTAACTCCTTCCTAAAAAGTAGGAGTTGGGTAAATCTTCATTTTTAAATATAATCCAACAGTATCTTTCCAGCACTAAGCAGACTAGATTTTTTTCCTTTGGTTTTTTCCTTTGTTTTTGTTTTGTTTTGTTTTGTTTTTGTTTTTTGAGTCAGGGTTTCTCTGTGTAGTTTTCTGCCTTTTCTGGAACTCACTTTGTAGACCAGGCTGGCCTGGAACTCACAGAGATCCACTTACCTCTGTCTCCGAAGTGCTGGGATTAAAGGTGTGCACCATCACTGCCCGACTAGATTTTTTTTTTCAAAGTTAAATAGCAGTTTTAAAACTTTCCTTTTTAAAAAATCATTATTTTATCAAATTGGTGAATACCCTAACTGTCATCATAGAGCCTTCATGGAACACTTTATCTGATGGAAGCAGATGGAGAGATCCACAGCCAAGAACCAGGCCAAGCTCCAGGAGTCCAGTTGAAGAGAGGGAAGAGGGATTGTATGAGCAAGGGTGGGTGGGGGGTCAAGATCAAGATGGGGAAACCTACAGAGACAATAGAACCAAGCTCATAGGAACTCATGAACTTTAGATTGACAGCTGTGGAACCTGCATGGTACAGGACTAGACTCTCTGCATAAAAGATACAGTTGTATAGCTTAATCTGCTTGAGGGGCCCCTGGCAGTGGGATCAGGATCTATTCCTGGTGTATGAACTGGCTTTCTGGAGCCCATTACCTATGGTTGGACACCTTGCTCAGCCTTGATGCAGTGGGGAGGAGTGTGGTCCCCTCAACTGAACGTACTAGGCTTTGCTGACTTCCCATGGGAGGCCTTACCTTTTGGAGGAGGAAATGGAAGGTGGGTAGAGGGGAAAGGCTAGAGTGAGCAGGAGGAAGGATGAGAGAGAGAGCCATACGTGGTTGGTATGTAAAATGAATAAAAAAGTTTCTTAAAAAAAAAACTCATTTTTAAACTCACATGGATATTTCACAGCCACAATGCACAACCAGTACTATTTTGGATATTTTTAATATGAACCAAATGAGAAAATATAAATTTGCCCCTATTACAAGTTTAGAATGTGACATTTTTTTTTTATGGTTCTTAAAGTATTCTTTATTAAGATCATTAAAAGTTGCAGAGACAATTTTATATTTTATAAAGGCACAGGGAGACAGTTCTGATAAAATATTCAAATTAAACAGTAACGTACAGTACAAAAGACAATTTAAATGCACATACAAACCCCAAATGTTTGATTCAAAAATATTTTACCGTGTCTATTAATGGGCAATGATTAAAAATATAAATTGCTGCTGTATAATAAATATCTGAATGTGAACATCTTGATAGCAAAGAGAACAAAATATTTATTGCTTTTCACATACATATTTTTTCCCTGTAATTTAAAATTCCTAATTCTTGTACTATCTTCTCAGCCTTCTCCAAAGAGAAAAGAAATTCCACATAATCTCTCATGGTGGTTATACCTGAAGTAGCCATCACTCCCCGGAGAGCTTCTTCACTTCCTGCTCTGTAATCACAACAACAACCACTCACCAAAAGTAGGAAGCTCTGGACCCACAGACAGCTCCTGTGAGTTCCAGCCTCCATGTTATGAATATGTAGAAAATATAATGGTGCTGTTTTGAAATTGTATATTTTAGTGTAGTTCTAAGGAAGAAGCAAAGGAGTGTTGATGTTTTTTCTTACTCTCAAAAATTTTTCGAAGTTAGATTAAAAAGTTAGATTACCAAAATCTTGAATGTTTCATTGAGAGCTATGCAATATACTGATGTATAAGAAGCAATACAATGCAATCTGTTTATAATGGAGATCTCTTACCCTTGGCCTTCCCATTTTTAAACTTGGATTAACTTTATTCCCATCTTCCTTCACTTTGGGATAAGAAACTAATTTAAGATGGTAGAAAGAGAATTTCCATCACAATAATCAAATAACATGAAAAGTGTCACCCTAAATAATGAATCAACTTAAGAAGTACTTATGCTAATATATTTGATAAGTTACTTGACCACGTCATGTTTAGATGGTGTATAGCAGCTATGAATGCACCTAGTGCATAGAATGTGACATTTTTAAATGTTAAAATTCTTTAGCAGGATTGCCTAAGGTACACCAATACCTTTAAGGACAAGAACCTGAGACTAGATAGGCTATAGGTCCAAGGAGAAAAGCTACTATTATTCTGCTTAATGAGGTTAGAAATATAATGGCACCAAATATCATACTTCTATACCTAAAGATCAGTTCCTTGCTCAAGCATCATCAGTGACACTTCTGTTTAAAAAAAGACCCACAACTGTGTGGTGATATTGTGTTCCCCAAAATACTGTACACCTTAACCAACTTATCTGGGGTCAGAGTACAGAACAGCCACTATATATAGAGGCCAGAAAATGGTGGCACACATGCCTTTAATCTTAGCATTCCAGAGGTAGAGATCCACCTGGATCTCTGTGAGTTCAAGGCCACACTGGAAACAGCCAGGCATGGTAACAAGAGCCTTTAATCCCAGGAAGTAATGGCAGAAAGCAGAAAGGTATATAAGGCGTGAAAACCAGGAATTATCCTGGTTAAGCTTTTAGGCTTTTGAGCAACAGTTCAGCTGAGATTCATTCTGGATGAGGACTGAGAGGCTTCCAGTCTGAGGAAACAGGATGAGCTGAGGAATTAGCATGGTGAGGTGGCTGTGGCTTGTTCTGCTTTTCTGATCTTCCAGCACTCACCCCAATAACTGGCCTTGGGTTTGTTTTTATTAATAAGACCCTTTAAGATTCATGCTACACAACTGTACAATGGTCATATAGTGAGAGTCTGTGAAACACTCAAACCTAAGTGGGATGTTTTTATAAAACTCCTCTTCTCAAGGCTCAAGGATCATTGTGGAATCAGAGGCCGAAAGATTATAAAAGCCAGAAGTGGTATGATTTCTAGGAAAGTGTTTTCCAGAAACAATAGAGCTGATGCAGAAATGATGCATGAACTCATAGAGGTTGTGAAAGCATACATAAGACCGACACAAATTCAAGACAAACAATGCTAACACTGAGAAGCAAAGTCCCACCACCAATGAAGGAACAATTGGCAACCGATAACTGCTGGGAGAATAAAATAAGTTTTCTTCAATGGAGTGACATTGGGCACAACAACCACACCTCAGGGCAGGCCTCAAGCTCAGGCAGAGTGGTTCAATACAGAAGTGATAGTTTATGTCATTCTGTATGCTGTGAATATGTGTTGCTCTGACTGGTTGATAAATAAAGCTGTTTGGCCAATGGTGAGGCAGAATAAGGTTAGGCAGGACATTCCAACTAGAGAGAAAGGACGGAGAAAAGAGAACAGAAGAGACACTGCTAGTTGTTGGCCAGACACAGAGGAAGCAAGATCTGAAGGCAGAACTGAAAAAAGGTACCAAGCCATAAGGCTAAACATAGATAAGAATTATGGGTTAATTTAAGTGTAAGAGATAGTCAGTAATAAGCCTGAGCTAATGGCAGAGCAGTTATAATTAATATAAGTCTCTGTGTGATTATTTTATAAAAGGCTCTGGGACTATGGATGAGAGATTTTGTTTTTGTCTGCGTGCTTCTTTTTTTGAGGGCATGGCTTTGGTGTTAATTGTTTTTAAGAGAGAGAAAGAATATGGAGTTGAGGAGTAGGTCTGGAAGGAGTTGAGTGATAGGAAAAATATGATCAAAATTTACTGTATGAAAAATTTAAAAATTGAGTTGCAAGCCAGCAGGCAGGACTCCTGCAGGCAGGCCTTACCACCCCCCCCCACTGGACCCTGTAAAATACAAGCCCCACTGCATCCCCAAAACCTACCCATCCTCCAAGACCACAGCTGCTTCTTGCGACATAGACTCTACCAGCTCTAACTGGACCAAGAGTTGAGTCTTTGTTCTCCTAGCTGATCACCCCAGACTCTAGTCTTTAGGACCAGGGGCACAACCAGTGCCCCCATATCCCCAACCATTGCAGCTTCAGCTGCAGGCCAGTAGACAGGACTCCTGCAGGCAGTCCTGACTACCACCAACCCCCACTGGACCCTGTAACCTACAAGGTCCCCTCTACACCAAAACCCACCCATCCTCTGAGACCACAATTGCTCCCTGAGACACAGACTTCACCAGCTCCAATTGGACCAAGAGTGGCTCCCTGAGACACAGACACCACTTGCATGGAGTGGAGGAAGAGATGGGTAGACACCAGTGCAAAAATATGGTCAACAACATGGCACCGCCAGAACCTAATGGTTCTACATTAGCAAGACCTGAAAATCCCAATGTAGAAGAAGTGGAAGAAAATGACCTTAAAAATGACTTTAAGAAGATGATAGAGGCCTTTAAAGAAGAAATGAAAAATTCCCTTAGAGAAATTGAGGAAAAGTCAAACAAAAAAATGAATTGGAAGAAATCAATAAATCCTTTAAAGAAAGCCAAGAAAACCAAGAAAAAGCAACCTAACAGGTGAAGGAAACAGTTCAAGACTTGAAAACTGAAATAGAGGCAATAAAGAAGACACAAACCAAGGGAATGCTGGAATTGGAAATTCTGAGTAAATAAATAGGAACTACAGATGCAAGCATAACCAACAGAATGCAAGAGATGGAAGAGAGAATCTCTGGTGTTGAAGGTACAGTAGAGGAAATATATTTGTCAGTTAAAGAAAACACTAAAGTCAACCAAGTCATAACACAAAACATCCAGGAAGTCTGGGACACCATGAAAAGACCAAACCTAAGAATAATACAGATAGAAGAAGGAGAAAAATACCAGTTAGAAGGCACAGAGAATATATTCAACAAAATCATAGAAGGAAACTTTTCCAACCTAAAGAAGAAAACACCTATGAAGATACAAGAAGCTTAAAGAACATCAAGTAGACTGGGCCCAAAAAAGAAATCCCCTCACCACATAATAATCAAATCACTAAACATAAAGAGTAAAGAAAAAATGGTAAGAGCTGCAAAGGAAAACGACCAAGTAATGTATAAAGGCACACACATCAGAACAACACCTGACTTCTCAATGGAGACTCTGAAAACCAGAAGGTCCTGGACAAATGTTATGCAGACACTAAGAGACCATGGATGCCAGTCAAGACTATTATACCCAGCAAAATTCTCAATCATCATAGATGGAATAAAGAAAATATTCCAATATAAAGCCATATTTAAACAATACCTATCCACAATTCCATCCCTACAAAGAACACTAGAAGGATCCAACCCAAGGAAGTTAGATGCACCCATAAAAACACAGGCAATAGATCATCCCACACAACAAATGGCAAAGAAAGGAAACACACAACACTACCACCAAAAAATATCAGGAATTAGCAATCACTGGTCATTAATATCCCTTAATACCAATGCACTCAATTTACCTATAAAAAGACCCAGGCTAGCCTGGTGGCATTGGCACATGCCTTTAATCGTAGCACTTCGAGAGGCAGAGCCAGGCAAATCTCTGTAAGTTCAAGGCCAGTGTGGTCTACAGAGTGAGATCCAGGACAGGCACAAAAACTACACAGAAAAACCCTGTCTCAAGAAACAAATAAATAAATAATAAATAAATAAAATAATTTTAAAAAAGGACACAGGCTAACAGAATGGATTAGAATCCATAGAATCCATCCTGTTGCTGCTGCATACAAGAAACACACCTCAACTTCAAGACAGACACTACCTCAGAGTAAAGAGCTGGGAAAAAGTCTTTCCAGTCAAACAGATATAAAAAGGAAGCTGGTATAGCTATCCTAATATCTAACAAAATATACTTAAAACTAAATTAATGAAAAGAGATCCAGAAGGACATTACATATTCATCACAGGAAAAATTCATTAAGATGAAGTCTCAATTCTAAACACTCATGCCCCAAATACAAGGGCACCCACTTATGTTAAAGAAACATTACTATAGCTTCAATTACACATAAAATCCCACACATTAATAGTGAGAGACTTCAACTCTCCACTCTCATTAATGGAAAGATCTGCCACACAGAAATTTAACAGAGAAATAAGGGAACTAAGAGATGTTATGATTCAAATGGACTTAATATCTACAGAACATTCCACCCTAACAAAAAAGAATATACCTTCTCAGCACCTCATGAAACTTTCTCTAAAATTGACCACACACTCAGTCACAAAGCAAATCTCAACAGATACAAAAAAATTGGAATAACCTCCTGTATTTTATCAGACCACCATGCCTTAAAGTTAGAATTCAACAACAACACAAATTACAGAAAGCCTGCAAACTCATGGAAACTGAATAATGGTCAATTTAATCACCACTGGGTCAAGGAAGAAATAAAGAAGGAAATTAAAGACTTCCTAGAATTCAATGAAAATGAATGTACAACATACTCAAACTTATGGGACACTATGAAAGCATTACTAAGAGGGAAGTTCATAGCTCTAAATGCCAACATGAAGAAGTAGGAGAAATCTCACATTAACAGCACACCTGAAAGCTCTAGAATAAAAAGAAGCAAATTCATCCAGGAGAAGTAGACACCAGGAAATAATCAAATTGAGGGCTGAAATCAACAAATAGAAACAAAGGGAATAATACAAAGAATCAATGAAACAAAGAGTTGGTTCTTTGAGAAAATCAACATGATAGACAAACCCTTATCCAAACTAACTAAAAGGCAGAGAGAGAATATCCAAATTAACAAAATCAGGAATGAAAAGGGAGACATAACAGAACAGGGCAATCCAGAGAATCATCAGGTCACACTTCAAAATACTGTATTCCACAAAATTGGAACTTCTAAGAGAAATGGACAATTTTTCTGGATAGGTGTCAGATTCCCAAATTTAATCAAGACCAGAAAACATTTTACATAGACCTATAACTCCCACGGAAGTAGAAGCATTCATTAAAAGTCTCTCAATCAAAAAAAGTCCAGAGCCAGATGGTTTTAGTGCAGAATTCTATCAGAATTTCAAGAAGAACTAATACCAATACTCCCAAAATTATTGAACACAAAAGAAACAGAAGGAACACAGTCAAATTCTTTCTACAAGGCTACAGTTACCTTGATACCCAAATCACACAAAGACGTAACAAAAAAAGAATTATGGACCATTCTCCCTCATGAACATTAATGCAAAAATACTCAATGAGATACTGTCAAATTGAATCTAAGAACAAATAAAAAAAAATCATTTATCATGATCAAGTAGGCTTCATCCAAGAGATGCAGGAATGGTTCAACATACAAAAATCTGTCAGTGTAATCCATCATATAAAACAAACTATAAGAAAAAATATATGATCATCTCATTAGAAGCTGAAAAATCCTTTGATAAAATCCAACACCCCTTCATGATAAAGGTCCTGAGGAGATCAGGAATACAAGGAACATGTCTAAACATAAAAAAAAAAAAAGCAATTTACAGCAAGCCAACAGCCAACATTCAATTAAATTGAGAGAAATTCAAAGCGATTCCACTAAAATCAGGAACAAGACAAGGCTGTCCTGTTTTCCCATATCTATACAATATAGTACGCAATGTTCTAGCTAGAGCAATAAGACAACAAAAGGAGATCAAAGTCAGGCAGCAGTGGTGCATGTCTTCCATCCTAGCGCTCAGGAGGCAGAGCCAGGCAAATCACTATGAGTTCAAGGCCAGCCTGGTATACAGAGGGAGATCAGGGACAAGCACCAAAACTACACAGAGAAACCCTGTCTTGAAAAACAAAACAGAGAGAGAAAGAGAGAGAGAGAGAGAGAGAGAGAGAGAGAGAGAGAGAGAGAGAGAGAGAGAGAGAGAGAGAGAGATCAAAGGATACAACGTGGAAAAGAAGAAGTCAAACTTTTGCTATTTGCAGACTATGTGATAATATACATAAGTGACCCCAAAAATTCAACCAAGGAACTCCTACAGCTGATAAACTCTCCTTCAGTAAGGTGTCAGAATACAAGGTTAAGTCAAAAAATTCAACAGCCCTACTATACACAATTGATAAACAGGCCAAGAAAGATTCAGAGAACATACTCTTTACAATATTCACAAATAATAGAAAATACCTTGGGGGGTAACTCTAATCAAACAAGTGAAAGCCCTGTATGACAAGAACTTTAAGTCCTTGAAGAAGGAAATTGAAGAAGATATCAGAAAATGAGAAGATCTACCATGTTCAAGGGTAGGTAGAACCAACATAATAAAAATGGCAATCTTAACAAAAGTAATCTACTGTTTCAATGCAATACCCATCAAAATCCCAACACAATTCTTCACAAACCTGGAAAGAACAATATTCAACTTCATATGGAAAACACACACACACATACACAAAAAAAAAAAAAAAACCTAGGATATCTGAAACCATCCTTTACAATTAAACAACTTCTGAAGGTATCACCATCCCTGACCTCAAGTTCTATTATAGAGTTATAGTAATAAAAACAGCTTGATATTGGTATAAAAATTAACATGTGGATCAAAGGAGTCAAATCAAAGATCCTGATATTAATCCACATACCTATGAACACTTGATTTTTGTAAAAGAAGCCAAAACTTTACAATGGAAAAAAGAAAGCATCTTCAACACTAGTTCTGGCATGACTGGATGTCAACATGTAGAAGATTGCAAATAGATCCATATCTATCACCATGCATAAAACTCAAATCCAAGGATCAAAGACATCAAAATAAATCCAGCTACATTGAACCTTATAGAGGAGAAAGTAGGAAGTAGGCTGGAATGCACTGGTACAGGAGACCACTTCCTAAACATAACATCAGTAGCACAATTAATAAATAATAAATAATAAACTGAGAGCAACAATTAATAAATAAATAAAAAGATCCTAGAAGGCAAAGGACACAGTAAATAACACCAAAGGATACAGTATATAAGACAAAATGACAGCCTACAGAATGGGAAAAGATGTTCACCAACCCCACATTTGACAGAAGGCTGATCTTCAAAATATATGAAGAATTCAAGAAACTAGACAGAAAAATACCAAACAATTCAATTAAAAAATACACTATAGATCTAAACAGAAAATTCTCCACAGAAAAATCCCAAATGACAAAAAGACATTTAAGGAATTTCTCAACATCCTTAGTCATCAGAGAAATACAAATTAACAACTCTGAGATAACATCTTCCATCTGTCAGAATGGCTAAGATCAAAAACACTGATGACAGCTTATGTTAGAGAGGATGTGGACCAAGGGGAGCACTCCTCTACTGTTAGTGGGAGTGCAAACTTGTACAGCCACTTTGGAAATCAGTATGGTGTTTTCTCAGAAAATTGAGAATCAGTCTACTTCAAGACCCAATGATACCACTCTTGGGCACATACCTAAGGGGTGCTCAATCATACCACAAGGACGCTTGCTCAACTATGTCCATAGCAGCATTATTCATAATAGCCAGAGCCTGGAAACAACCTAGATGCCCTTCAACTGAAGAACGGATCAACAAAATGTGGTATATATACACAATGGAGTACTACTTAGCAGTAAAAAACAAAACAAAACAACAAAAAAAAACAGACATCATAACATTTGCAGGCAAATTGATGGAACTTGAAAATATGATTCTGACTCAGAAAGACAAATGTGGTATGTCCTCATTCATAAGTGGATGCTAAGAGGCAAAGGATAATCAGACTTCAACCCACAGCTCCAGAGAAGCTAGGAAATAAGGAGGACCCTAAGAGTTATGTATAGATCACCTTAAGTAGGGAAAACAGAGAAGAACCCCATGAGGAAACTGGGGATGAGGGGAGGTAATAGAGGGGAGAGGGTGAAAGATGAGAATTGAGGAAAGTAGATGGTTGAGCTGGTATAGAAAGGGAGTGGAAGAGCCATGAAAGAGATAGTTGATAGAGGGAGATACACAGTAAAGGAGAAACCGGTGCTAGGGAAATTCCCAGGAATCCACATGGACTACTGCACACTAGACTACTAGCAATAGTGGTAGGGGTGCATGAACTGGCCTACCCTGGTTATCAAATTGATGAACACCCTAATTATGATCATAGAGCCTTCTTTAAATAACTGATGGTAGCAGATGCAGAGATCCATAACCAAGCACCAGGACACACTCTGGGAGTCCAGAGAGGGAAGAGGGATTCTATGAGTAATGGGGGTCAAGATCATGATGAGGAAATCTACAGAGACAACTGAACCAAGCTCATAGGAACTCAAGAATTTTAGACTGACAGCTGTGGAACCTGCATGGAACCAGACTAGACCCTCTGCATAGGGGAGACAGTTGTTTACCTTGGTCTGTTTGAGGGGCCTCTGGCAGTGGGATCAGGATCTATCCTTGGTACATGAGCTTACTTTCTGGATCCCATTACCTATGATCAGACACCTTGCTCACCCTTGATGCAGTGGGGAGGGTCTTGGTCCTTCCTAAACTGAATGTACCAGGCTTAACTGTCCCCCCATGGGAGAACTTACCCTTTTAGAGGAGCAGATGAGGAGTGGGGTGAAGAGAAGGCGAGGGTGGGAGTAGTTGGAGCAGAGATGAGAGGGGGATCTGTGGTTGGTTTGTAAAATTAATAAAAAAAAATCAAATGTAAAAAGAAAAAAGAAAAATTTAAAAAGTATTAAATGAAAACAAACAAATAAGATTTTTCCTCCTGAGTGAAACTGAAGTCGAGTTAGACAGCTATTGATTACCATCAACATGTGAATGCCACTTATTGCAATTACAGATATCTTGTCATGTTCCTCAGTGTTGGGATTTGTATATGTCCTAGCTGGGAAGGACTATTAATTCCTTCCCACTCTTTAAAAGGCAGTATAGTATTTTCTGGTACCATAGAGACTAGGTCATAGGAAGAAGATTTTTAGGTTAGATCCATTTCAAATAATCCAGATGCTGTCATCTAAGTGTACAGTGTCTTCAGCAATAAGGGTTTGCATTCAACCTCTGAAAAGCAAGCAAAAGCAACAGCTATTATCTAGATTGTTTGGTTGTTACTTGTATTGCCCTAATCAACCATTTGAAAGGAGGTTTCTCAGGCCTGGCACTGGGGTTTTTATTAGTCTATTGTTCTAAGCAGGTATATTTTCATTCAAAGTGACATTTTATCCATATAGATAGATAGATAGATAGATAGATAGATAGATAGATAGATAGATAGATAGATGGATGGATGGATGGATGGATGGATGGATGGATGGATGGATGGATGGATAGATAGATAGATAGATAGATAGATAGATAGATAGATAGATGGTGAGGGCTATATGTATGTGTGTATATATTTTATATAATTGTAGTTAAATATAAAATACTATGATTCAGCCAGGTGCCGATGGTGCATGCCTTTAATCCCAGCACTCGGGAGGCAGAGCCAGGCAGATCTCTGTGAGTTCGAGGCCAGCCTGGTCTACAGAGTGAGATCCAGGACAAGAATCAAAACTACACAGAGAAACCCTGTCTTGAAAAACAAAAAAAATAAACAAACAAACAAAAAAACCCAAAGGAAAAAAACAAAACTATGATTCATTGATGCTTTATTAAGCAACCACGGTGTTATTTGTCTCTCATCCCTCCTTCTTCTATGTTGATCTTGTTTTCCCTCCCTAGTTAGAGCCCCACTCCTCATTCTTCTATATGATACTAGAAACCTAATCAACTTCTCGGGGCTAGAGAGTTCATGGATGTTAAAGAAAATCTATAGCTGCTACTTTGCTAAACCAGTATAATTCCTAACTACATTTTCAATTTCATCCTTATATTTACTGATAAGGGTAGCTACAACCTATCATCAAAGAAACTTTTCTACAGCAAATAGACACCATCTCATGGAACTACAGCTGGACACAATGCAGAGATCAATGGATTGGAGGCTCCTATCTCCAATAGATATAGGTATGTTACTGCTCCTGCTTCTGTTGGTTCAGGATCATCCTAGAAGAGGATGTGGAAAGAATTTAAGAGCCAGAATACTAGGAACTCTGCTGTGAAACAGTCTCTTCCAGATATGGCTGCATAAACAAGACCAGACAATGGAAATATCAATAAAAATGCCAAATTAGAAGTGGTTGAATCTTAAGAGGTCCCACCCTAAAAAACTATAAGCAGTTAGTGATTGGTAAGAGAGGGAAATTTAGCTTCTCTCAGAAACAAGATCCCTAATTGTTCTTCTGATATAATGTGCTCAGCCTTGAAATCACATATTTAAACAACAAAATTGGACTTCACAAATTTCATTTGTATAATTGTGTAACAATTTTAATCGAACAAAGAGTCCATCTTGCTCATCATATAGTGAAACTAAAATCCTTCAATGGATCCTACTTTTCAACTAACCTGGTTGTTAGAATTTCTTTAGGATCAGTCCCAGGTACCTATGGTTGTTCACCTTCCTAGACTCTTTCTGTGATTTGTAATGCAGAGATAAACTAACATACAGGAAAATTAATTTAGGAAAACACCTGTATGATAAGAGACCCATTAATTGATGAGGAACAAATTATGTGGTCTAAGTGAGTAAAGGAGGAACTAAGAAAGAGTAAAATTTTAGAGTGTCAGGAAAGTACTGTACTCTGGAGGTAGCAGAAAAGTCCTGGGAGATTTTTGTTAATAACCTCCCACCCATATCCTAAATTTCTCAAATGTAAGGTCAAGCTAAGACCTCTTTTCCTTGCCTTAAGAGTCATCATCTAACTTTATTAACTATTCTCCTTAGGTCCTCATTCATCCCTTCCCTTAGCTGAACACACTCTAGTCTTCACATTAGTGAGATGCTCTCCATCTATAATCTATGGATTAGGAAGCCATTGTTAAACAGGGAAATGGTAGAGCCTGCCTTTAATCCCAGTACTCAGGAGGCAGATGGAGTCAGATCTCTCTGAGTTAGAGGCCAGCCTGGTCTACAGAGCCAATTCCAGGTTAGACAAAGCTGCACAGATAAACCTGTCTTGAAAAACCAACCAAACAAAACTTGTTCATAATTCTTTGTTCCCTTCTAACTCTCCACTAGTAGACACTTACATGTAGATATATAAAAGTAAATTGATATAATTCATGCACTAATCTCAAATAGTTTTTCAACTGAATTAAAAATAATTCTACTATTTGTGCCTATGATTCTAAGTAATCCCATTTTCATTTTCATCATACCAGCATAATAGTAGGGAAAGTGGATCAATATGGAAAAATAGTAACAAATTTCAACATATATTTGTGTCAGAATTACCTAACAATCGGTAATAGAAGGAAATTTCTTTCAACCTATAGAAGACTATTTGAAAAATTTCCAGTTAAAAATGTAAGGCAGCTTATGCTGGAGAGGATGTGGAACTCGGGGAACTCTCCTCCACTGCTGTTGGGAATGCAAGCTTGTACAACCACTTTGGAAATCAATATGGTGCTTTCTTAGAAAATTGGGAATCAATCTCCCCCAAGATTCAGCTATAATACTCTTGGACATATACCCAAGGAATGCTCAATCATACCACAAGAGCACTTGCTCAGCTATGTTCATATCAGCATTGTTTGTAATAGCCAGAACCTGGAAACAACCTAGATGCCCTTCAACTGAAGAATGGATAAATAAAATGTGGTACATATACACAATGGAATACTACTCAGCAGAGAAAAACAATGACATGATGAGGTTTGCAGGCAAATGGATGGATCTAGAAAAAAATCATCCTGAGTGAGGTAACCCAGACTCAGAAAGAAAAACATGGTATGTACTCACTCATAGGAAGATACTAGATTTAAAACAAAGATGACCAGACTGCTACTCACAACTCCAGGGAAGCTACCTAGAAAACAGGACCCCAAGAAAGACACAGCCTGAACTGACCTACTCTGGTGATAGGATGGCCAAACACCCTAATTGTCGTGCTAGAAACCTCATCCAATGACTGAGGAAACCGGATGCAGAGATCCATGGCTAGGCCCCAGATAGAGCTCCAGGAGTCCAACTGGCAAGAACGAGTGGGGTTTGTATGACCGAGAATTGTTGAGACCATGATTGGAAAAAGCACAGGGACAAATAGCCAAATGAATGGAAAACCATGAACTATGAACCAATAGCCGAGGAGCCCCCAACTGGATCAGGCCCTCTGGATAAGTGAGACAGTTGATTATTTTGATCTGTTTGGGAGGCATCCAGGCAGTGGGACCAGGACCTGTCCTCAATGATGAGCTGGCTGTTTAGAGCCTGGGGCTTAACAGGGACACTTGGCTCAGCCTGGGAGGAGGGGATTGGTCCTGCCTGGACTGAATCTACCAAGTTGAACTCAATCCTCAGGGGAATTTTTGCCATAGAGGAGATGGGAATGGAGGGTGAGCTGGGAGGAAGGCAGGGGTGGGGGTGGGGAGGGGGAGAACAAGGGAATCCATGGCTGATATGTAAAATTAAATTAAATTATAAAAAAAAATTTAAAAAATGTAATTAGGAACTCCAGCCCTACACCGTGTGGTTACTTTTGCCTCTGGACCTAGATGCAGTTGTCAACCACATATTCACAAGTTAATACTATAAGTGTCTGAATATGGAGATCATGTGTTTAAAAAATTGGTAAATAATAGCTAATCGATCAACATGAATCCTGATCCAAGCTAACTCAAGTCTTTACAAGAAGAAATAACTCAGCTACTAGGTTACACCTAAGGTCAATGTATTGAACCACAAGCAGCATATTTCTACAAAAGGAAAGAAGAGGAGCCTCACCAGAAATCACCACACCCAGCACCTGGACACAAAATAACCAGATGAAAACGAAATCCCTGGTATGCCCAACAAATTGTTCCTATCCTGAGAAGAAGTGACCAACCCAGTCACAGATTTTGACAATTAATATAAATGATATAAAAACAACCAATCATCAAATCTAAGTTTAATAGATACAGTGCATGTAGGCTTCTATAGAATTCTAGAATAACTATAGCTGAAAAGATTAGAAATATTGAGAATTAGCCAAAAGATGGAAAAAAGAACACTCAATGGCTAAGAACAGACAGAATCATGTCAGATTCTTATAGGATTAAACAGTTGCTAGAACACACATGAATTCTGATTCTCTTTACAAAAGAGAAGTTAAAACGCATTTTAAAAGTCTTCTATACAGTTTTTCATAGCAACTTTGTTTAAAATATTGAAATTGGAAGAGAATTTTATATTATCAGCAGTGAGTAAATGGAGATCTATTGTTTAAAGCAATAGGATAATATTCATCAATAAAAATAAATGCATTTTGGATTAAAATGTATCATAAATGCACTTTCAGCATGCTGAGGCAAAGGAGACAAGAAAGTATACATTGTAGGATTGTGTGAAATTCTAGAAATCAAAGTAAGCCACATTTCTAAATGACAGTCACAGAAAAAAAAAAGACACTTTTGTGACCTAAAGAAAGTGATCTCTGGTTTTACTGCAGGGATGAGAGTAATGCAGGGTTATTGTCAGTATGATTCTGACTATTCTCTTAAATAGGGAGCTTTCAGTTCATGTAACCCAAACATACTCTTGTTAAAATCTAAGTGTGCAGAGGATTGAGAACTAAGCTTGCAGATGCACAGAAAATCAGCTTTTATTACACACTGGGCATGCACCAAGCCTTTGTGTAGGTACTTTAGATACACAATCCCATTTAATCTTCACAATATCACCAAAACACTTGTTTTCCCCATGTTTAGTGATGACAAAGGAAAGTTATAGTGCTCATAGCTAATTGTGGTGGGGTTTTTTGTACAAGCAAGTCAAAGATTATTTAGTCTTTTCTTAAAGTTTATAGAAAGCTGAATAATTTCCTGTATCTTACTTCTTAAATTGCCTTTTCTTGGCATTAAGATTTAGTCAAGTTCCTTTGGAGTAAATCCTTGAAGATCAATACATTTGTTTACCAGTGTGCAATCTCTGAAATCCAGGCTTCTTCCTATCTAAAAAGAAGAGCAGACAATGGTTTCCACTGTTATCAAATGTAAAGTGAAAAAAATCAGAAAATTAAAATTATTTTACTTTTAAAAGAAAATTACATATTAATATCTGTGCTAGAGCATACGCCTTCTTCCAAAGGTGGTGATATTTCTTTATTTAAGGTATTTTTCTTTTAGGAATATACTAAAAGTAAATGAACAGAAAGATTTTAATGTATGCTATTGTAAAATTATATTTGAAAGATACTTTCTGAGAACAGAAAAGTTGATTGTAATTAATGATAATGTATTATTTAAAGGATACCATATTGGTGGTATCAGGTAGAATTTTCATAAACCTACATTACTTAAAAGGAAAGTTCCAAGGAAATATTTGATCTTTTTAAAAATTTCCACTGTGTGTGTGTATGTGTGTGTGTGTGTGTGTGTGTGTGTGTGTGTGTGTGTGTATACAGTGTGTGTCTGGGTGTGTGAGTGTGTGTGTGTGTGTGTGTGTGTGTGTGTGTGTGTGTCTGTGTGTGTGTATACAGTGTGTGTCTGGGTGTGTGAGTGTGTGTGTGTGTGTGCGTGTGCATATGAGAGAGTGAGAAAGTAATTTTCAACCACATACCCAGTGACTCCTTAAGGGTCCTTCCTCAGGCATGTCTTACTCTTCTCTAGTTAGTGATTATTGGAAGCAGATGATAACCACATAAATCAAGATAAAATGAATTTGCTTCAACAACTTAAAATATGTATATAATATTTGTAGAAAGAGCTATACTATGTTCCTCTTTCCAGGAATTTAGCTCACAACTGTAACTTCTACGATTAAAATTCTTCATATTGTCACTATAAATAAAGAGTTTCATAAAAAAAATGGTGCTGTCATTATTGTCTTTCTTTTTAAATAATGATCAATTTTTTCTTCTTGAAAATGAGGTTAACAGGGATCTTAGGCATCCTATACACAGACTTTCTTAGGATTTTATTTGTGTGTGTGTCCATATATCTGCATATAGTATCCATATAGATACTCAGAAAATACATATATATTTTCATGCATATCAATAAGTCACTGTCCTATATTGAGATTTTAGCAATATTCTCAACAAAATTAGCAATGATCTAGATTATTCTAAAACTACTATAATCATATCAAATAATCAAAATTAGATACTGAGTATGAAATAATAGAAATTTCTATACAGAAAAGGAAAATAGAAAGTGGTGTTCAAATGAAAAAGTTCTACAAAGAAAAACTTTGACCTTTGAGCAATAGTTTTCCTTCATTGACTAATCATATAACTTGTTTTATCATTAAGCACAATAATAACTTTGGGACCTTATGCAGGCAAAGAAGACCACAAACATACCCAAATAACAAAACTATTCACATAATAGACCATCTACAATGCTATCATTATTTTTTTCTTCCTACTGAAAGAATGGAATGGAAGATATTTATTGACTTTTTATAAACAAACATCAAAAATATTTTGGGGTGCTTCCTCTGTCCTTGAACAGGTTCATTCTAATTCATTATTCATCTGAACTCCCAAATCACTCAGAAATCATGGGAAAATTAGATATTATGAGTTTTGAGATTTGAGGAGGAAAACTGCACACTAATAACTGCCTCTAACTCTTTATGGCCACCTGCTGTGGGATATTCTGTATGGCAAATGTGTTGCTCTGATTGGTCAATAAAGAAAACACTGTTTGGCCAATGGCAAAGCAGGAAAACTCTAGCTTGGCAAGAGTTTCCATCTGAAACCTGAGAAAAGATTCTAAAACGGAGCTAAAAACAGCTTCCTAATTGTCTCTCTCAAATGAGGGGCAGCTTGCCGGTTTGAGCTACTTGTGGGTTCCTGGCATGAGCACTCGACCTGCAGTATGGCGGGAATGAGGCCTCTGCAAGTGGCACATTAAGTTGCGTGGTGGATTTAGCCTTTGCTAGTACAAAACAAAAAACAAAAAAAAAAAAAA
This sequence comes from Peromyscus leucopus, assembly GCF_004664715.2. Taxonomy (NCBI): domain Eukaryota; kingdom Metazoa; phylum Chordata; class Mammalia; order Rodentia; family Cricetidae; genus Peromyscus; species Peromyscus leucopus. The sequence continues at coordinate 13,800,462 of NC_051064.1, read as the reverse complement.
AAAAGAGGTTTCTGGGCTACACACTGCTTGGATAAAAGCATAGACCCATGATAGTTCCCAGAGCTGGTGGTAAATGCCCCACGGCCATGTTGGGAAGCTGAGGGATAAAAGCATAGACCCATGATAGTTCCCAGAGCTGGCGGTAAATGCCCCACGGCCATGTTGGAAAGCTGAGGTAGGCGGAGCCAGCAGCCATAGTGCTGTTTCAGTCTTACAAATGCTGCAGCAAAAGCAATAGATTCACAATAAGACAGATTCAGATGTAATAGTTTACAATGTGTGTAAAATATACATAGGCTTGAAAGAGACAAAAAAGGTGATATATACAGTTATATAAACAAATACATAGTTTTAAAAAATAAAGTCTTTAAAGAGACAATAAAATTAATATAAAAAATAAGCCACGTAAAGATGAATATTACACAGAGAATCTGGATTGTGTTGTCTTTGGGATTTTTAACTGCAGAAAAACATTTGATTGTAAAAGATGTTGAGTTAAACCAATATGTATATTTTAAAGATACCTTGACTTTAAAATTTGGATATAAGGATGTGTTGCTTTGGAAAGGAGACTCTGCTTTTGTTCCCACAGAAAGCCAGAGGCTATGGATTTGTTCCAGATTAAGATACATCAGGTTTGACCAGCCAAGACCTCCTGAAAGGTCTCTGATGACACGATGGCCCAGATAATCCAACGTCCAGATCAGATTCAAGGTAACTGGCTCAGACAATACAGCCTCATGGACTATTCCATAATCCTAAAATTTTCTTTGTGTCCCCATAAGATATAGCGCCCCCCTCCAGCAGGAAGTAGTAAGAGAAGCTATGCCCAAATTCCCAAATTATGTGTAATTTTACTTTGTTAAGGTTAAAACCTTCTTTTTGAAAAAAAAAAGGGGGGGGGAGTGCTGTGGGATGTTCTGTATGGCAAATGTGTTGCTCTGATTGGTCAATAAATAAAACACTGATTGGCCAATGGCAAAGCAGGAAAACTCTAGCTACAGCCACCTAGATATGGAAATCAAGAAATTCAGCAAAATTAATGAGCTTGTGTTCTGCACACGGCAATGATGTAAGGCTAGAGAAGTTAGGCCTGCTCTTGACTAAAGAAAGTTTATGGTAGACTACACAGTATACTAGCTCACTTTATTTATTCATAAACAAACTGACTAGGCAATAGTTGTGGTCCATGGTAAGTACTGGGAATGCAATGTTAGACTTTAATCAGGGCCTCGAGAATGAGTGGAGAAGTAAATAAAGACAGGATTCATGAGGAAAGTGAGAATAATTAGCAAGGATGGGATTTAAAACACTGTTCAAGAGAGAATACAAAAGAGGGCAAGGACACTCACTTCCTTTTCTAGGCTTGAATTCTTCCAGATTTGTAAACAGAATTAACAAATGAAGGGCTGTAAGAAAATCCTGATAGTAAGCTTTTGAATAAATCCATCATCTGACATGAATATTATGAATAATAAGTTCTTTGAAAATTACATGAACACTTCTTAAAAGTTTCATTATGAAGTGGATGCTTCAGTTACTAGGTTATAGGATTTTATTTACAAGTATAGAAATAGAAATATTTTATAATACAGACTCAATGAAGAAGAGGCTGTTGTTCTGACAAGCCACTTACACTCTTTCTCCCTAGAAGCTGAAGAGGGCAAAGTTTATCTTCTATTCTGTTTTACAAAGCTTTGTTGTGAGGGATTGGATTGATCCTAATGCAGCAACACAGATTGGTTCCACTGAAGAAAAATGGCATCTCAGTGCAAAACCTGCTAATGGCCTCATCTGACATTACAGAGGGAGCAGTAACAAATCCCAGCATTTTTACCTTCCAAAGGCTCTCTCTGCTCATTAATCCATTAGTGACAATGATGGAGGCAGCTCACTAGCTACAATGAGACAGGCACGGCCAAGTGCCCTCCAGTCACAGACTAAACTTCCACTTTTATGTGAAAGGTTCTGAAATCTTTGAAAGATGCCAGGAAGAGGCACTGAAGTCCTTCTTCCTAAAAGAAGCTGCAGGGAAACCCATTAGTTTGCCTCATTGCAGTTCAGCTTTGTAGTAAACTGAGCAAAGATGCATCATTTATACTGGTTGCCCACGTTTTCTTACTTATAGTGTGTGTGTGTGTGTGTGTGTGTGTGTGTGTGTGTGTGTATGTATGAAGGACAGAGTTCAACCTCTAGTGTAGTTATGTTATTACTCAGACTTGAACCTGATTTTATTTTTTGGGGTTTTGTTGTTGTTGTTATTTTTGCAATAGAGTCATCCACTGACTTAGAACTCAAGTAGGACACTTGTGTTGGCCACTGACCACAGAGAACTCCATCTGTTTCCACTTTCTCAGTTTTGGAATAACAGATGTGTGATGGTGGAATGTCTTCTGTATGCTGTGAAAATATGTTGCTCTGATTGGTTGATAAATAAAGCCGTTTGGCCTATGGCAAGGCAGCTTAGAGGCAGGCAGAAAATCCAAACAGATCGAGAGAGAGGAGAAAGACAGAGCACAGGAGACTGCCAGCTGTCACCTTGAGAAGCAACATGTAAAAGTACTGGTAAGCCACAAGCCATGTTTCAAAGTATAGATTTATAGAAATGGGTTAATTTAAGATATAAGAAATAGATAATAAGAAGCCTGCCATGGCTATAGTTTAAAAATAATATTAGCCTGTGTGTGTTTATTTGGGTCCAAGTGGCTGTGGGACTGGTGGGTAAGAGAGATTTGTCCTGACCATGGGCCAGGTGGGACACAAGAAAACTTTCAACTACAGATGTGTGTCATAAGATCTTTCTTTTTTCACATGGGTTCTGGGGATCCAAAAGGGTCCTTATGCTTGCAAGATAAGCACTTAACTCCATAACCCTTCCTATATATTCTTATAATAATATCTTGCCAAATTTTTATCTGTCCATGTTTTTATGACTATCATATAAGTAATTATGAATATATACACAGAATTGTTAAATATACACACATGCACATACTCATTCATATCCCTTCACACACACAAACTTATATATATATATATATATATATATATATATATATATATATATTCACATACACACATTCATATTACCCATACACAAATACATATTCACATGTATACATGCATATACATATATAATACATAATACATACAAATACCACTAATACACACATACATATGCATGTATATATACACATATACATACACACATATATACATATACATGCACAGTGTATTTACAATTAAGCAGTCAAGTGTAAATTGCAAGTGATAAGGAAATTATTTTAATAAATTACATGAAAACCTTCAAGTGAAAAATTACACCAAATTATTTACAGAATTGTATGCATAGTGCAGTATTCAGTCCTGACTTTCTACATGTTGTATGTCACAAAAATAACTTATTTTTCCACAAAAATAAATCAATGGAACTCCAAATTCAACACAATTTCTAACCTAATTAAGCAAGTAAGAGGTACCTATAAGTGAATGGTATGTTATTCAGCTAGTAAAGACTAAAACAGTGAAATCAATAATTAAAGACATTTATTCACATATATTATAGATATATATTTTATGTATTTAATCCATATAATGCCTTGTTTTGAAAACTATGCATAGATATTTATGTAATGACTAAGTCCAGCAAATTAAAAATTTACCATCTAACACTGTCATTATCTTGGTTGCCAGAACACTGTATACTCCTTTTGTACTTCTCAGGAATATAACATATTATTAACTACACATGGGTGAAGTTGATGATTCTTTATAAAGAGAGTAAACGCCCAAACATGAGGTGGGGGGAGGAAGTTAAGAAATTAATATGAATTACATTAAATGACTTAAATACTCTTTCCTTCCTTCTGTACTCTCTCCACCCTGGCAGTTTCTGAATTTCAGATCCCTCATCAAACAATGTTCTCTCTATCACTGCCAAGAGCTCTCTTCTAGACACCACATCAGATCACTGTTGCTATGAATCTACATGTGACCTTTCCCAAGGGATACATGCTTCATTAGAGAGGATTCCAAAAAAACATGCACGAAATTGTTGGCACTAGTGAGAGAGACTAAAGGGGGAAAAATCTGAACAGCTACCAAATGAACTGTAATTCATAGCACTTAAAATGGAGATCTGTGGCCATCTCAGTGCGGCTGGCATCTGGAGTACAGGTCAGTCTGAAACAGACTTGTAAATCTAAGTCCCTTTTAACAGCTGTGTATATGACAGGATCTGGCGTGATTTAGAAAGAGTGGCAGAACACTAAACAGAGTTTCTTTTCTTCAGATATGACCAAGACATGCAAAATATTTTAAATGCTAAGAAATGCAAGGCAAAACTATTGATTTACGTATATAAATACATACATATATATGTATTTGTATGTATATGTGTGTGTGTGTGTGTGTGTGTGTGTGTGTGTGTGTGTGTGTTTTAGTGAACCCATGAGTGGCCAGCTTTACACTCTGATATTCATGAAAGCTTTATTTGTTAGAGCACAAGCAAAAAATCACCGCATTTCCCCTTTTTTCATCTAAAATAAAAAAGGTTATAACTAATATAAGAACAACTATATACAATAAGTATAATAACTATATACAACATATACAGTCAAGAATTAGAGTAACAATGTCCAGTCCATTAGCATTTGACAAATTCAGAAAAAATACTCTACTATCTATACTATCTTGGTGAGTCCTAAAGGTTATATCTAATTCACTTCATATTCTAACTTGCATTACCAAAACTATCTTTTAATGTCTCTGAATCCTAGACACTCATGGCAGAGTTTCTAGGCTTAGTATTTATTAATGTATCTCACATGATAGTTTTTTTGTAATAGGATATTTGTTTTTAATATGAAGCCATGTATTATCTTCATGTATTATATTTTCAAGCTACATAATAAAAGTAGAGGCTTCTTGCTGAGAGTGGCAACCAGAATATTGATTTTCTTACTCAGCATTGTTCCATCATTCTTAGGAGCTACACCAGATCATAATGTGAAAAGCAATACTAGCACAGGAATATTGTCCTTTCAGTAGGAAGTGACAAGGCAGACACACTGTACCGTGAAACTGCAATCAGAAACAACAGTCACTCTTCAATTCACAGTGTTGTTGGTAGGATGATTAAGCAATGAAATAGAACAAATTACAACCTTAAAGAACAAGATCCCACTTCAGCTTTTATGGGCAACTATGAGATTTGGGATGCAGCTTTTTTTACTTATAAAAATGTGCAGCTGCCATTGCAGTCAAAACAGAACTACTTCGCTTGTCCTGAAATTGCTCCATATACATGCTTACTTCTTCAAAATGTATTTTAGAAGGTATCTTTGAAAAGAATTTGGTTTGGATGGTAATTATTTTTCTTTATTCTTTTCTCATAAAATGCATTCTGATTGCAGTCTCTTTTTCTCTCTTTCCTCCCACCACCTACCACCCCCTTGACCTCAGATCCACTGCTCCTCCACTTTCCTTCAGAAAAGATGGGACCTCCCATCAATCAAACAAGGCTTAATAAGATGGAATAAGACTGGGCAAAACCATCATATCAAGACTGGACGAGGGAACCCAGTAGGAGGAAAAGGGTCCAAAGAGCAGGCAAAAGTGTCAGACACACACCCCCGCCCCCCACACACACTCTCACTGTTAAGAGTCCCACAAAAACATCAAACTAAGGAAAATCACATATATGCACAGGACCTAGCACAGACTCATATAGGCTTGATGACTATCATTTCAATCTCTGTAAGCCCCTTTGAGTTCGGTTTACTGGATTCTATGGGCTTCTAGACACCTCTCGCTACTACAATATTTCCCACCTACCCTTTTTTCCCCAGGGTTCCTGACTGAGTTCTGTCTAATATTTAGCTACAAATCTTTGTATCTGCTCCCATAAATTGCTGAATGAAGCCTTTCTGATGACACTTGGGTTAGGCATCGAGCAATGAGTATAGCAGAATATCATTAAATATCATTTCATTGACTTTTTTTTCTTCAGTCCTGTTTGGTTTTCTGGGCTACCCAACTTCTGGATTCTGGCCATCCAGGCAGTGTCGAGCATGGACTCTCATGTCTTGGGTCTCAATATGGCCCACTCATTGGTTGTCCATCCCACAACCTCTGAGCAACCTCTGCCCCAGCACATCTTGTAAGCAGGATAGGTTGTGGATCATATGTTTTATGGTAGGTGTCCTGGTCCCACCAATGGGAACCTAGCCTGGTTACAGAAGTGTAGCTGGAGTTATCTCCAGTCCTGCCAGGGCCCATAGGCACTCAGACCCAAATAAATAAACAGACACTTACATTATTTAAGCTGTTTGGCCTAATGGCCTAATGGCTCAGGCCTCTTGTTACACAGAAAATGGTCTGTTCAGGCTCCTTATCTTCCATTACTAGGAGTCCTTGCCAGGGTAGCCTTCCGGCATTCCATAGATAGGCATCTATGGGTGATGTGGAAAACTGGTTCAGTGAAAATTTTCTGGAACTTATCAGGGCTGTGATTATTTTAATGTTGACATTCAATAAATGACAGAGAAAAACCAAAGCTCCTAATATTTAGAGGAGACTAGAAAATATAAAATATAGAAGCGCTTTTAAATAAAATCATCTCCTAAGAAGTTCTTAGTAGCTCTTAACTTTGCTTTCTCCTGCAGCTCTAATAATGTTATCTAAAAGGAGAGAAACCATAAAATTTCCTCCAAGAAATCTTAGCACATTCTGTGTGGTCAAAATTTATATAAAAATTGCAGTTGTTCCCAATGGTAATATTGGTAGATATTATGTATGGAAGTGTAAAAGATGTAAAAGCTTTTGAAAGATGGGGTCCCTAAATTAGGGCTCAACTCTCTTAGATGAAAGCTGAAAAGTTGTCTCTGCCATATGCTTCAGAATTCGTAGCCTTAGATTTCTGTAAACATCTGCAAGTAGCTTACTTCCTCTTCCTAAGTCTCCCCCCTCTCTCTCTCTCTCTATTTCAGAGAGTGATAATTTATTGTTTCCCTCCCACTCTTTACTCATTTATTTTCCCCTACATTCAAAGTGTATGAAATAATGAGCACAATTTGAATTTCTGTTGTGTGCACCAAGAATTTGACATCAGTCAAAATGGCTCTAATTAGAACCAATATGTTAGTAATATCTGATTAACCTCCAAAATCTCTATATTATATCCATTTTAACACTGAACATATTGTTATAATGTTTGAAGACACCGACACATATTATTCTGCTTTACCCACACAATTATGGCAGACTTTCACCAAAAAGTCTATTTTACACATAATGCACATTGGAGAGAAAGAACCCTTCGCAGCAATTTCCTTTCTAGGAATTATCCTAGACCTAGGAATGGTCACAGATCCTTTGAAAACCTCATGGATACTAGCAATGATAATGTTAAAAGGTTATAGTTAGTTAACCCTGGAGAGCACTAGGGACTAGGCTTGGAAATCACACATTTGGAAAGATCAGAACTCAGTCAGTAGTATGCTTTTAAATTTCCAACATATGTAATGTCCTTACATCCTTTTTACCCTTCCTCTTTCCCCTCCAACTTCTCCCACGCTCCTTACTCCCTCTAACATTAATTACCTGCTCTGTATGTTATTCATACACATGTGCATATGCAAACACATACATACATACACATATATGTATATATGTATACATATGTATGTGTGCATATGTACATATATACAAACACCTTAATGAGTTCATGTAGTGCTGTGCATATACATGTGTTTGAGACTGAATACTGTACTTAAATAACTTAACTGGGCTCATTCATAAGAAAACTGATTCTCCATCATTAATGGCATGTCAACTGATGTCATTATGGAGGTGATCGTGTTTAGACAATCATATTATTAATATTTCACTGGCATAACTTCTCTTTCATGTGCAGAAGACACTATCATAGAAGACATCCTTGTTCTCAGGCTCTTATATTCTTTCTGCCTCTCTTCCATGATGTTCCTGAATCTTATATGTGATACTTACATTGTAGATGTACCAATTAGAGTTGAACAACTAATGGCTGCTTAGTTCCTGCATTTTTACCAGATATGAATCTGTGTAATAATTTGTCTCCTTCAAAAAGTAGTTCCTTTGATGATGACTGAGAGCTACATTTATCTGTGGGTATAAGTACTTAGCATACAGTTAGAAATAACATTGGTTTTCGAAGTTGGCAGTACTAGCTTCTCCTCTATGGTCTATGGCATCTCCAGTCAAAAATAGCTTGCTAGGTTTATAGCACCAGACATGAATTCCCTTCTACTGAGTGGAACTTTTTGACAATTTTTAGTTACTTCAAAGATATAAGTACTACTATACCACTGGTGATATCTTGTAATGTTAGTCTTTTTTTTTTTTTTTTTTTTTTTTAACCTTGAAGGCATTGCAGGTTGGTAGGAAGGCTGTTTGGTTTTCTCTACAGATAGCTTTCATTGCAACTTTTAAAACTGTGAGAGCTGGTTCTCATGAAGGAGGCTTATAGGTCAGTTCTAGATCAATTCCTTGAAGACCTATGCCCAAAGTATGTGGTGTTTTCAGCAATAATGCTTTGCTATTAATTTCTGGGAAGCAACCAAGAACAATATTAAGAGCATATATTATTTTAAGAGTCTCTTTAATCCCCTGAACAGCATGATTAGAGGTTTTCCATCCCTAGAACTGTGGTTTGTTAAGATAGTCTATGGGTCTTGGGGGTAACATTATCATCTAATATGGCATAACTTAGTTTATATTTTCTCTCTCTCTTTCTTTCTCTCTTGCAGTCTGCATATATATGTATTTATATACATATATATGTGTGTGTGCATCTATACACATATTCACATGTCTATACATAAATATATACACTTATAGGTATATCAATATATTTTATATTAATTTATAAAATAGATTCCATATTAAAATATGTATTAATAGAATATATTTTACTACATGCAATGTAAATGTAATATATATTACATATATTTTGAGAAAATATATTCAATAATATTTCCCTGTGACTTTTTCAAATATCATCACTGTTATCTCTCCTCTCTTCTTCCCAATTAAAATGTCTGCACCTAGTTTTTTTCCCTTCATTGTAGATTGTAATATATTTCTAAAATTCTCACTTGGCTCCAATTAGCACTTAAATTTGATTTGGAATACAGATCTAGATTCCCAGATGAAATATAGAAATCTTATTTAAATTTGAATTTCAGAGTTTAAAAATGATGTTTAATATAAATATGCCTCATATAACACATAGCCCATAGTGTTACAGTAAATCAAATTTCATTGCTTATTATAAAATAAAACTGTGTGTTCTGCTTATTATTTAGGAAATTTGACAACTATAAATAAGTATTAATTTTATTCTTTACTAATTTGTGATTTTTGCTTGTTCAATCAGGCTTTCTGCTACAACATATTAATCATCTTATTCTTCCAATGGAGTCACTTTGGTTTCTCCCATCAACCTGGTAATATACATTTATGTGATGTGAATTCTCCCACTGGTTATCATTTGATTTAATAACCAACATTTGCTTGGAGTCACCTGAAATTAAATATGTTCTTTTTTTTTAATCAAGAAATAACTTTTCCCATAAATGCTATTAACTTTAGAGATAAAATTTAACATTCTCATTATTATAATTACTTGAATGCTTTTTAAATGAACCTCTTATTTAATAAATGCACCATAAATCAGGTGCATTCTAGGCAATAGCAAAACAAAGTAGAAAAATACAAGAACCTTGTTCTTAAAGATCTCATGTTATATTAATGATAAAATGAATATAACAGTGAGTATAGTCTTGCCATATTGGAGATTTGTCCAATTAGCAGTCGCATGAAAAAACTTCTACCTGAGAAATTAAGAGTGTCCTCTCTGAGACAACAATTGTGCAGAAAAGACAGGCTTTCACTAAGTGATAAAGGGTTTCTTATAATATTTTCATTAGAAATATAGGAGAAAATATACATTTGTCAGTAAAATAGATGGATTTTATAATATATGAGTTAAGTCAAAATGTAGAAAGAATGAGTGAAGTATAATTGCATAAATCATCATGGATGGATGTGAAGGTGGTACCTAATAAAGTATTTTTCCTGCATTAACAATGGTAAAAGAAATGTTATGGCATATCATTTAGTGAAATAAATACAAATATATAAGGTATCAATTATCATGGGAAATAGAGGAAAGCAATTACAGTAAACACTAGGGAATATTCAATGTTATTTTTAATTGAGTAAACTGTTTATAAATATTCATTATTGAAGTGTTAATGTATGAATCATTTTATAATTATTCTTGTATAAATTAAACAATTGATGACTCAGTTACTATGCTGCTGATGTCTTGAATGAACATCTTGATATATTTTTGTAACAGTCTCTTTTTGTTTATTCTTTTACATTCTACCTGATAATCACTATCATGCATTTGCTGACTTCCATATGAATAATTAAAAACTTTGTGGGTATGTGCACTTTATCTTTTGAAAGAATGTAATGTTTCCAATGTGTTATTAGTTTCTAATTATGAAATTCTCTTCTAGATTTTGATGTTACTTTCAGGGCTAATTATTATCTGGGCAAATGTAGTTTGTGCTTTTAAAAGGACAAAGTTATAACTTTTTCTATCAACTACTGTATCTATCAGGGTGACATTTGTTGGTGTCTACCTTTAAGTAAATCCTCATTAAAATATATCATTTTTCTGCAGCTTGAAACTATGTAAGTCATGAAATTGTTTCTTTTTCAAATCTATTCTTGTTAAATCTACTGTACAGCCTGAAACTGTGAAATGTTTCCAAACGCTTTAGGATTTTTGCTTTTAAAATGTCATACAATTTCTTATCATAAGCCTAATAACTTTAATTAAGTTGTCAATGTTCTTTCTGAAACCAATTTAATGACAATACAATGTATTTTTTACTTAACTTGACTATAGTTAAATAGATATGATAGTTAATCCAAAGAAAGTTTTTTTTAGTGCAATAGCCAGTTACTTTAACAAGTTAATATATGAGTATTTATACTTAATGATACTGTTAGAAAACAATCTCTACATGTCCAAGAGAGGCAGCAGGAAGGAGTTTTGGTAAATTATGTTCACTATATTTTCTTCTGTAGAGAACCTGTGTTAGGAATGGAGTTTGGTTTTTATTGCCGTGAAGAGACATCATGATCATGGAAACTCTTATAAAGGAAGACTTTCAATTGGGGCTAGCTTACAGTTTCAGAAATTTAGTCAATTAACATCATGGCAAGATGAATGGAGTCATGCACGCAGACATGGCGTCAGAAAAGGAACTGAGAGTTCTGCATCTTGATCCACAGGCAGCAGAAGGAGAATGCCACATTGGGCATGGCTTGAGAATGTATGAGACCTCAAAGCCTACTCGACAGTGACATACTTCTTCCATCAAGGCCGTGTCCACTCCAACAAGGCCTAATAGTGCCACTAACTATGGGTAAACTACTCAAACACATGAGTCTATTGGGGCTACTCCTATTCAGTCCACCACACTATCCCATTAGCCTTGCTACCTCTCAGAGATAGATGTTCTCTTATCATCTCTTCTCAAAAGAAGTCCCTATATAGGTCTTTGACAAACCCTTCACTTTGCTTTCCCAAGAGATATTCTTAGGATATAATTTTCATTTGGGGTTTTTAAATAAAACATATTTGCATTTTTATTATCATCATTCTTGTGATATGGTAGAGATATTAATAGATCAAATGCCAAATATAATTTAGTACAAAACAAGCACAGATAGATAGTCATTCATACATAATCACACAATTGCTATCACTAGAAACATCACCACTAACAACACCAAATGATAATCCTAGGTATGTGTGACAAGAAGAAATACATTATAAAAATATGGTGTTTCCAGGGTTCAGAACTGTGAGAAAAGGTGCATCTTAATTAATGCCACCACAACATGGTCACACATTAATTAGCAGCAATTGAGTAAAATAAATGATAAAATATGATTTTTGTTGTCATTAAGGAATGAAATTCATAATTAGTTTGCAAGTACAGAATGTATTTTCTATTTATATGAATAAACAGGTAATTCCTTCCCCCTTTGTCATATTTAAAATGAACATATTTGATAAGGTTAACAAAAGCTCATATTAAAGCTGCCTTGATACTTGGTTTAATACCATAACATTAAAAAACATTACCTTGTAGATGTGTTTTTGAACAACCCTTAATGAAACTAAATGAGAGGCAAATCTTTCTCTGCCTAATGAGTGTCAGTGCATCAAAAACAGGGAATTATAATTACCAAGATGGCACAATGGATCAAGACACTTTCCAGCAAGTCTGATGACCTCTGGGACCAAGATGGTAGAAAGAGATCATTGACTCCAACTGCTTGTGCTTGGATACCCACATGCATGTGCCCACACATATGCACACCACACATACACACTCACACACACAGTAAATAATTTTAAAAGGAAAAGAAAAGGAAGATGCTGAGTCTACAAGGATGCTAATGACGTCTGATTCTGCAAACAAAACAAATTGTTGATATCAATATCACTTTCAATTTGGCTTCATGAGCTGTCCCAAATATAAACTGTGTAATTCTATTAGCAGTTCACAAGGCTAAATTTCTCAAGAGAGAAACATATATGCAAAAGGGCAAGCATGAGTAGGAAAATGAAACAGGCTTCAGTTCAAGTTGCTTCTGTAAATTGTGGTTTTTGTGATGTAAGACAATGTGCTTAAATTTTCTAAGTGTCTTTAATTGTTAAAATATAAAACATGCTTCTACATGCTCAGTTTACAAACTTTCCTATGGATGACACATACGTTTCAAAAGGAGGCAAATTGTAGGTGTGTATTTGGAACATGGTTGAAAATATATTTATATTATAAATATATAATAAAATTATTGGTTAAAATGTTAATATTACTGGTCATAATATTTTAAAAGAATCTGATGAACATTTTGAACTTGATTCATGAACATAATTTTCTTTTGGTATTTTTTAATACAAAGTACTATGCCTTATGAAATTTTTCATTTAATCGATCAAAATACTTTAGTTGTCATGGATTTTCACAAATACGTAAAAACATATAAGCTTTTTGAAATTATTCAAATGTATACAATTGAGTGACATTTAAAAAGTTGGTTTTTTTTCTTCTCTCAGTGAATATAATACTAAATACATTTTTTTTTTCACAGAAGGTATCCTGGATATAACTGAACATTGCATGTAGGTAGTTGTTATAGAAAGGTGGAACTTGCATTTGCAAAGTCCTACACACATCTCTATAATCAATCTAGAGAACATTTAGACAACATTGTTAGGTCTAGTTATTAAATGTTATGTATTCCACCCCATGTGTGTCTTGACAACAGTACCCATTTAGTTTTTTTTTTCACACATTTACAATTCATGGAGAGCTCAGTGGGGATAGCTCAGTTTCCCCCAAATGGTACCAGAATGACTGGATTGACTGGAGTTAATGGGTCCACTTGTGAAAGATTATTCGCATGCCTGAGATCTTGGTGTAATGTATGTGGTAGCAAGCACACTTAGGTTGTCATTTGAGGTTCTTTGTTGTTTTCCATGTTGAAATCTTCATGGGATTCCTTCTGTCTTTCACTGATTAATGGGTTCTAAGAACTATTATTCCAAGAGACAGAAGCTGTTCATTTTTACTATTACAACAGAGATTAGTTATCATAACTGTGCTATTGAAGAAGCAATTGCAGATCCACCTCTAGTCAGGATGAGGCACTCTACAGTTGACCATTTTAGGAGTGCTATACCAAACACAGACAGTTCATGTCTGTGAGCACATCATGAGAACGTGTTTCTACTCACTGCTATCCCCATTTTGCCTCTGTTTATATCCTTTATGTATGTTATATGATTCTGAAACCCAAATCTCTTCATCTACAAAGCTGTTCTTTCTTGAAAATAAATTACAGTAAATTCTACATATTGTAGCTCTGACAAATTATCTCTCTGGATAACAAAGAATCTTCAAGGCTACATAGTGGATACTAGTAAGTACCAATAAGTACCTACCTTTCTTGTCTGTTAAGATCACAGATTATTTATATGTCTTCAGTATGCCTTACAGAGGATACTTCTCAATGACAGAAGAAGGCCTCTATATTGTAGCAAACCTGGATCTGCTTTAGTGAGCTGAAGTTTCCATAATAATGTCCCACATATTTTGAAGGCTTATAAATACCAGGAATATATTTCTTATAATTCTAGGATGGAAATGTGAGAAAAACAATAGTTTTCAGTGAATCATGGAAAATTTCTGATGAGAGCACTGATATAGACTATTAACTGGCTTGTAGTCTAACAGAGAATATGAGTTGGGGAAAAAAGGTAGAGATCTCTTTTTTCCCATGTATCTACACACAATCCCATGAGGGTTCCACTATTATGACCTAACTACTTGTGATACAATCAAAACAGATTGTATTATAAATGGAAAGTTTTATTAATTAATTTTAGCAGCATTGTGCATACACATCTTCTATATTCATGAACATTGTTATTAACACTGTTTTTGTGTCATGTGATTTAAACAAAATTATAATGTCACCCTTCAACCATCAAGAAGTTAATGTAATTTAAAAGAAGAAAACATATAAGTAGTGATAGATTATTTGCTATCAGACTATTTTCTTATCTGAGTCTCACTCACCAACTACAGGAAATGTGAGAGTAATGCTAAAGCACTAATGGGAAGATTACCCATCAGATTATGACTAAAATCCTGCTTGGACTGTTTTTCTGACACATAAGAATATTATACTATGTTAGCAATATGTTGGTAAGTATTTTCAGTCAATGTTAGTACATTTTGATTAGATAGGACAACAGAATGACCACATAGAAAGGCATATACAAGATGAATTATTACACTGAGTGAAAAATTTAGGAAAGAAAAGGGGCTAGTATGGAGATTCACTTAAGTGTATGATCTACTAGCAAATTATCTATATTCCATAGTTGTCTATATAAAGCTAGAAGAAATACTAAAAATAAGACAGAGACTAATCTGGTGTTAGGAAAGGTGAATCTAGAAATATTTGGGGTCTTGAATTCAATTTAGAACAAATTTTTTCTGATATATGATTATTTTTCTTACTGAAATGTAAACTCTCTAACAGCAAAGATAATATAGAAATAAGTTTTAATCCATCAGAAATTTAAAAATCAACAATTTCTACAGATATTAGAACCTCAATTCTCTTTTTTCACAATATTTATGTATTTCAGTTTTGGAAAATATCTTTGTTTTTGTGACATTATGACTTTATGCACTTGCAAATTTCAAGTTGGGTGACAAGAAAATACGTTCACAATGCTGTGCTGTTCGTTGTTCCTAAGCCTTAGCATTCTCAGTCCCTGCCAACCAATACTCTTACGCCTCCAGGAATATCCTAATTGGAGGTATTTGAAATACATAGAAACATCCTATATTGCTCTTTATCTCCTTTTGTGTCTTTTTTCACTAAGCATAGTATCTTCAAAGGTCAGCTATATTATATTACACATCAAAATTAAAGTGATTTCTGGCAAGAGAGCGGGCAAGAGTCTCAAACCTTTCTCACCTGGAAATAAAATGAAAATGAAAACCAGGTAGTTTTCTGCACATGAAAATAGCCCTGGGTGACTTGAGGCATATAGCTAATAAGCTACAGCAGCAGGGTGAAGGCAAATGAGGAGGAATAACTGCACAGAAGGGGTTACTAGAATAGTTTCATTTCCCCTAAGTTATCTCATCCCTCAGGCTAGCATAGCTCAACACTGAGACAGAACTTGTGAACTTATGAGTGTTTCTCCTAAGGAAAAATAAAAGCACAGAAAGAAACCAGCCCCTCTTGCCTCTTGTAGAAATTTCTGAGGAACGATATTTCACACTAGGTAGATCAATGCAGTTATTGGGCAATAGCTGGAAAAAAGAAAAATAAGGCCATCAGAATTACCCCCCAGAAGATACCATGATAGTTTGTACTTGTCTGTATTACAAACACCCTCAGAAGCTAAGACTAGTAGTAATAGCTGTTGTAATTATTGTGCCCTCCCATCAAAAGAGACATGGATATAACCATAGGAGACCATCACCATCCCTTCTTTCCTGCAGTCCCTAGATCTTGCATGTACAGATCCCAAAGTCACTATCACTGCAAAGAATCTTGACTCTGACTAATTCTAATATATCCACATGTCACACAAATATTGGCATCAACAGTAAGCATGCCCACACTCTAGTCTTCAGATCTGTGGACACCCTTCTTGGGTCCATAAGATAGACTTTGTCTCTATTATTATTTTGTAAACAAAACTTTGGCTTGACATGCTGATATCACAGCTTCAGTTCCTAGATCCACCTCTCAGATACTAGAATTGTGAGTGTCTTATGGAAACCAATGCTCCATATCCTAGCTTCACACTGCTGTGTGTATAGTCACCCTGTATATTCCTGTACCACTGTTACAGCAAGCATGTTTATATGCTGAATCTCGGGCCAAGATGAATCTCTCAGTCATGGTGTCATATAGTTAAAAAGTTAAGAGAAAAATCCCAGCAAACTTTGCTATTTAAGAATCTCAAATTGCTTAGCTTGACTGGCAGACTTCCATATCTTCACTATTACTGACCTTAGCTGGTAGAATTACATAGATATTAATCTGCTATATATTTTCCAGAATGAGACATACCAGAAAACTTCTAAATAGTACCTTTGACATTATTTCTAGCTACAGATCTTTCCTTATATAAGTGAGATGGAAAGTGGTGTGTATTTTATAAAGTTTCTTTTCATTATTCCTTGAAATAAACTTTAGCCAACTTCTCTTTCTCTCTTCCTTCTGGGAATCCCATTATTGTGTGTATTGTTTCATTAAGTGAGGTCTCAGACATTGTTCACTTTCACTGGAATGTAAACACTGGAATGAAATGATGGATCAAAGATAGCAAAATGAGCCCAAGTGTGCTGATCAGAAAATCTTCACTGAGACATTGCAACTAAGTGCTTGAAGTTAAGGACAATGAGCAAAGTTAAAAAGCAATAGCAACATGATGATGTAAAGTAACTGCTTTAGTTACTTTATGTTGTTATAGGAAAACACTGAGAAACAGTAACTTGAGAAAGACAGGGTTTACTTAGCTTGCACATACTGGTCAGAATCAATTATTGAGAGAAGTTAGAACAAGAACTCAAGTAGGGGCAGAGGCAGGGATCTTGAAAGAAAGCATTTTGCTGTCTTTCTCTCCGTGGTTTGCTCAGCTTGCTTTCTTATCCCACCCAGGAACACTTTCCCAGGGGTGGTGTATCACACATGGTTCTGGAACTTTCCAAATCAATGATTAATCAAAAAATAAATGCCTCACAGATGTACCCATAGGATAATCTGATGAAAGAAATTCCCCAACTTCCCTCTTCCTTGATATGTCTAAGTATGTGTCAGTTGACAAAATTAACCAGAACAATAATCTATAACAATAAAAGGTCAATGCAAGAATATTCTACCAAGCACATTGTCCTTTAAAATGCAAAGTTAATCAGACACCAGGGCTATACACCTGCTACTAGAAATGCTTGAGAAGTCTCAAATTAAACCTAAATACCTAAATTGCAATGATACTAGTGAATGTTACTTATTCAGATATATACAGATTAATGAAATCCTGGAGTAGTGGTGCATAATTTACTTTAATCTTACTATAATGTTAAAAATCTAGAAAATTCTTTGTATATGAGTGAGAGATGGAAGGACAGAGGGAGAAAGAGAGGGCTGTCAGGAAGGAGGATGGGAGGAAGAAAGCAAAGAAGGAAGAATGGAAGTTTTTAAATTGCTTCCTTTTATAACTTAAAGAACAAAAGAAGGAGAAGAAGAAGAAGAAGAAGAAGAAGAAGAAGAAGAGAAGGGGGAAAAGGAGGAAGAGGAGGAGGAAGTAGAAAAAGAGGAGGAGGAGGGGGGAGGAGAGAGAAAGAGTGAGGGAGAGAGAAAGAGAGAGAGAAAGAAAGAAAGAAAGAAAGAAAGAAAGAAAGAAAGAAAGAAAGAAAGAAAGAAGGAAGGAAGGAAAAAAGGAAGGAAGGAAGGAAGGAAGGAAGGAAGGAAGGAAGGAAGGAAGGAAGGAAGGAAGAGAATGCCCTTTTAACTAGCCTAGTTATTTTTCTCTGAAATTCATTTTGCTACAGGACATAGGCTCCATTTTACCATTTTTTGCTCATGAGAAAAAAAAACTGTAAAAGGACTCAGAAAAATTTGCAGATGATTGTACTATGGTTAGAGAATACAAGTTGGGGATCTTGGAAGCTGCTGTGGGGACAGAAGGAAAGGAAAGAAAAGAAATTGCGCTTTCAGTTCTAAAAGTCAAGAAAGCATTGGGCTCAGCAGTTAAACTCTGCTTATGGTTGGAGTGAGTTGTGGGCAGGCTTTCAGAAAGCATGTACATGCACACATCTGAGAGACTATGAATGAATTAATATCAGAGTGCTGAGGCTTAAGACTAATTAGTTTCCAGATAAAAGATGTAAATGGAGAGACAGAAGCCACTGATTTAGAACTCACAAAGCACGAAACCTAGCAGTGAAAGACTGCAAGAAGTTTCACTGTGGAGAGTCTTTGGGGGATATTTAAGCACCCATTTCATAAAGTAGACGGTTATCTATATTATTTTCTTGTCATGGCTTAAGGAAATCATTTTTATTTTCATCACATAACTTTAGGATAGTCTCTTTCAGTTTTCCTATCGCTATATTGGCAAGAAAAACACATGCTATCTACATCCAAGGGTTACTGATCATCCATTGTGCTATTTGGGTCTTAGATTATCAACATATTGAACCTTAGGTTTTCCAAATGCAGTTCTGGACATGGAACTTATTGTGTTCATCAGAAAGACAGCTAAAAGTCTCTGACCACATCATTTCGTGCAAGCGTCTACTAACATAGAAACTCATGATATCCTTAAATATGCCCAAGGAGTGGATGACTCAAAGTCTCTTTGGATTTCTCCTCTTCCTGCTTCTCATCTACTATCACTATGAACACGAATCCTTCTTAAATCTATCCTTTTACTTTTAGTACTGGTAAGGATTCTAGTTTGGATAATAAATAGCCCACAAAAACTTCCATGGTGGGGATTTTGCTCTGCAAGTGATGGAGATATTGGCAAGTATTGACTACTCTAAGAGGTGTGTCTTTGAATGGCATGTGGAGCCCCTGTACACTCTGCTTCTCAATAATCTATGATGAGAAATTCTACCAAGTACTCTCCACCATAATGAGCTGTCTCACCAAAGCCTCAGAGCAACAAAGCCAACTCATCACAGGCTCAAATCTCTAAATCTTTGTGCCAAAGTAAATATTTTCTCTCTAGAAGTTATTTGTTTTAGGCCTTTCTTACAGTGATGGACGCTGAAAAAACACACTAGTACTTTATGCACATCATGTGATGAGTAAAAATCATTACAGGTTCATGACACAATGAATATGCCAGTAGCTTTTAGCTATAATGAATGTTCAGACAACTTTTACTCCCATTCTCAATATTCATGGCATAACATCAAGTTAATGTTACCTACTGTAGACAATGCTGTCAACTAAGAGTTGGATTTCTGATGGGCATAGCAACAAAAAATGCCACTAGCATTATTCTGTGGCATTTGTCATCTAAGGCATTGAAGAGATATCCTAAGGGGAAGTTATTTACTAAAATCATTTAACACCCTTTCTAGTTTCCAAGTATGATTTTACAGAGTAAATGTATCATGTAAGTTAGTTTTCTTGCTCAGTGTGAAAGAATACCATAAACATTTCTGTAGATGTAACCAATCGTCTTTTTAAAATAAGAAACACAGAGTCAATGTAAAAGAAAAAGCCGAGAGGTCAGAGCTCAGAGATAAAATCTTACCTCCTGCAGTGCTCCTAACTTCCCCGAGAGAGAGCTTCTTCCTGTTTGTCTGTCTTTAAATAGTCTTTCTGTTCTGCCTTCTCATTGGTTGTAAACCCAACCACATGACTGCCTTGTCACTGCCGGTAAGTACCGCCCTCCAGGTCTTAAAGGCGTATGTCTCCAATACTGGCTGTATCCCTGAACACACAGAAATCTACCTAGCTCTTCTAACCACCACGCTCTTGCTATGGCTCTAATAGCTCTGACCCCAGGGCAACTTTATTTATTAACATAAAATTAAAATCACATTTCAGTACAAATAAAATATCACCATATTTCCCCTTTTCTATTTTAATAAAAAGAAAAAAGGCAAAAGGTTATAACTAACAAAAGAAAAACTATATACAAAAGTACAATAACTATATACAATATATACAAGTAACAAATACCTAAACGATGTCTAGTCAATTTGTATTTGACAAATCAGAGAAAATAATTCCCTTATCTATCATATTTTAGTAAGTCCAAAATGTATCTAATTCACTTTCTATCCTAATTAATCTTCAACTATAACTAACTAATCTTCAACTCCCTCAGGGACCCAAGAAGGAAATAATATTAGCTAACAAAAATAAAAACAGGAAGTGCACAAAAGCAACTTCCAAAAATTTTGTGAGTTGACAGAAACATCCAGCTGCCTGGACAGTCACCTGAGGTTTCTCTGCAGTGTTGGGGCATCATCTTCAGCCTATAGGCTTATGGTATCTGACAGACTCATTTGTGAAGTAGGTTGTACACAAGGTCAACAGTTCAACCTCACATTGGGTGAGAGCAGTCCATGTACCAGAAACACCTGAATTCCACTAGTGTCATGTCATGATACAGGATTGTAAATTCTGGAAATTGTTGATTGTTTTTGAATTCAGCTGTACATTCTTCTTGGCTGTGTATATATGGCTTCATCTCAGAATCCCCTTCTTCTCCACATCCCTCTATTAAATGCCAGTCTACTATTGAGAGGCGTGAGCTTTCAGTTGCTGTTCCATTGCACAACAGAAGCCATCGGCCCACTGCCTGTTCAGCTGTCTTAGAAGAAAAGGGCACTGTACCTTTTCCGGATTGTGAAGGCCACTTCAGGGATGGTGCCATATTGACCTGGCCTCAGAAGATGCCTTTTGATAAAGCCATAACCACACTTGTTTTGGCAGGAATCGGTAGTCCTTTGTTTCGTGTTCTGTCTGTCCATTTTGTCCTGTTGATTCAAGGATACTTTGTTGTCCAGTGGCTAACTTTTGCCACAATGAAAATTAACTCCATATGCAGTTTCTTCAATGCCCATATTTTCTCTGAAGTAGATTGGTACTGCCAGGAGCAGACATGTCTAAAAAAGAAAAATTTCTAAGTTATTAAAACATTTTAAATGCCATATTCGGTAGATCTCAGAAGGGTTTGAAGATGACCTGTCTAAAATATATCTGCTCAATTTTTAAAACATATCTAATATGACTACAATTTCTATTGTAATGTTTAATTACTAACTTTCATTTCTTTATATCCTAATAGTTGGTAATAATGTAAAGTATTTAAAACTAGTAATTGTCTTTTTCTTTTCTTTTCTTTCTTTTTTTTTTTTTTAAAAAAAAACAAGAACCTTAAATCTAATCTCCTTTGCTTAGCCTTTTTCCTAACCCTTGACAACAACTTGTAACCAACTCCCCTAAATAATGAAAATTATCCCGAACCAAAACCCATTAAAAAGAACCAAAAAAAAAAAAAAAAAAACTACCCTCCCCACACCACCTCTTTGGGAATGTGGGGGTCATATTCTTAAAATTGCTTCCTGCTGGGTATGGGCGAAGTTATCTTTATCCTGAAAGAAAAATTTAGGTTAATTGTCAAATTCTAGGAAAGGTAACTATATCCTTCATTATTATCCAGTCTGTGTATATTGCCAAAGTTCAGGGTTTATCTCAAGTCCTTATTCAAGTGGTCTTTGAGACTGGATCATCTCAGCTAGTCATCTCAAAATTGCTCTGAGCACCTTGTAGCTCAAAGCTGATCTGTAGATGATGTTTGTCAGCTTAGTGATATTATTATTGTCCACGTGGAATTGTTGTTGTTGTTGTGGGGCCCCATCTTCTTCCTGGAGACTTCAATTGATGTTAGGCCTGGCCGTGATTTCCTGCAGAAAACTGATAAAAGACTCGAACACAAAGACATATATATGCAGCTAATTGAAGCCTTTTTTCTAGAATTAGTTAGTACTCTATATGACCATTCATATCTTAACAAAGTTTAAAATGTATATATATGAATATATATATATATTAATCTTGTAAATTTTGATATAAAATTTATATTTTAAGAAAAGTTTAAAGAATCAGAATAGAATCAAAGAGTTGAGATTAGTAATAGAATAGTCCCTTAATTAATTTGGCTTTTGTCCTGTCCCATAGCAGAAAATGGCTCTTTTATTCTGGCATGATACAGGGAGTTTGCATTTTCCTTTTAACAACATGCTTGAGTTTAAAGAAGGAGAGAGCCATTCTCCAACTCCAAAGTCAGCTTTAAATTTTAATTGAACTGGGACTATTAGAAGACCAATAGTGTTAAATCTTTAGAGAAAAGCAGAAACAAACATTTAAGAAGACATAAAATTTTTTTAGATTATATATACCCATACACCGTTTCACTCTGTTTCCTGGGATAGATGATTTGTCCCTTTTCTTCAGTTGTCTCATTTGTCTTGTGTTCTTCAGATTCCTTAACCTTCATTCTCCTAAAAGACAAAAACAAAAACCTTTCCCCAAGACTAATTTTGGGGATGTTCCTTTTTGGCAAGTTATTATCTGATTAAATGAAAAGACATGTGTTACTGGTACAAGTTAGTTTAAATTGGATGTTCAGGCTGGTCGATGAACTATCACCTCCTCTAATTAAGAGGTTTCTCTTGTTCAAATCGAACCTTTATCAATTTTGATGGTACCCACAGCTTATCTTCTCCTGTAGAAACAAAAGCAAAACCTCGTCCCCAATGTAATACATACCCTGGTTTCCATTCTGACGTCAGCACATCCTTAAAGTATATAGGCTGATTTAATTCTGTAGTTTTTTCTATTACCCAATGACTCTCAGCAGCTGTTGTTCCTTTCTGATTGGCATTCAGAAAATTCAAAGTTAATAGAGCATTATGAAGTCTATTTCTGGGGGTTTTTGTTACTCCTTTCTGTTTATTTAGCATAGCCTTTAGAGTTCTGTTTGATCTTTCTATAACTGCTTGACCTGTAGGATTATGTGGTATGCCTGTAATATGCTTTATTTTGTAATAAGCAAAAAACTGTTTCATTTTAACAGAGACATATGATGGAGCATTGCCAGTTTTGATTTGTGCAGGTATACCCATGATGGCCATAACTTCTATCAAATGAGTGATTATAGAATCAGCTTTTTCAGAACTCAGAGCAGTTGCCCATTGAAATCCTGAATAAGTATCAATGGTGTGGTGTACATATTTCAGTTTTCCAAATTCTGCAAAGTGAAACACATCCATCTGCCAGATTTCATTCCTCTGAGTACCCTTTGGGTTACATCCTGCTGGTAATGGCGTTTGATTATAGAAGGAACAAGTAGGACATTTCTTTACTATTTTTGTGGCTTGTTGCCAGGTTATGGAAAAATCCTTTTTTAAACTTTACTATTGACATGATGTTTTTTATGAAATTCTGAGACCTCCAGCACATTTCCTATCAATAATTTATCAATCTCATCATTGCCTTGTGCTAAAGGGCCTGGCAGACCAGTATGAGATCGGATGTGAGTTATATTTAAAGGATGACTCCTTTTCCTGATTGTATCTTGTAATTGAATAAATAGTGAAGTGAATTCTGAAGCATCAGGGATAAATTCTGTAGTCTCAATATGTAATACCACTCTTTCAGCATACTGAGAGTCAGTTACTATGTTGAGAGGTTCTGAAAAATCCATTAATACCAACAGAATAGCATACAATTCTGATTTTTGCACTGAATTATAAGGACTTTGAACCACTTTACTTAAATTTTCTGATTTGTAACCTGCCTTTCCTTGTTTATTGGCATCTGTATAAAATGTACGAACTCCAGATATGGGTTTTTGCCGTACAATGCGAGGCAAGATCCAATCAGCTCTCTTTATAAGATCAATTCTATGGCTTTTGGGATATTTGCTGTTAATTTCTCCCAAAAAATTACTGCAAGCTCTTTGCCAAGGTTCACTTTCTGTCCATAATTTTTCAATGTCCTCCTTAGTTAAAGGTATGACAATTTCTGCTGGGTCTATTCCTGCTAATTGACGAAGTCTCAATTTTCCTTTCCAAATCAAGTCAGAGATTTTTTCCCCATAAGTTTTTAATTTTTTATTTGGTTTATTTGTTAAAAATATCCATTCCAATATAATATCTTCCCTCTGCATTAATATTCCAGTAGGAGAATGCCTAGAAGGTAAAATAACCAAAATGCAATCCAGCTTTGGATCAATATGATCCACGTGTCCTTCATGCACTTTCTTTTCTACCAAGGCCAATTCTTTCTCAACTTCAGGTGATAATTCTCTTGGACTATTTAAGTCCTTGTCACCTTCTAAGGTTTTGAACAAATTAGTCAGTTCATCATTTTTTACCCCAACAATAGTTCATAGATGAGAAATATCTCCAAATAATCTTTGAAAGTCATTAAGAGTCTGTAGTCTATCTCTCCGAATTTGCACCTTTTTGGGTCTAATTTTTTGTATCTCTATTTTATATCCTAAATAATTAATAGAATCTCCTCTTTGTATCTTTTCAGGAGCAATTTGTAATCCCCAGCAAGGCAAATTTTTCTTTACTTCTTCAAACATTCTTTCTAAAGTATCTGCATTTGAGTCAGCTAGTAAAATATCATCCATATAATCATAAATTATAGATTTAGGAAATTTTTTACGTATCACTTCCATTGTTGCAACAAGTCTCGACCCCACAGGTTCATAGCTATGTTAGCCACATATGGTTTTAATTTTCCTCTCTGTCCTTCTGGACCTATACATTCCAGCCATCTTGCACTCTGTTTCACCTGAGATAATGTCCCAATTCCTAACATTTGAACGTTTACCTCTTGAAGAGGCCAAGCTGGATGCCAAAATTCTGGTGCAATTATGGTAATGTCCGCACCTGTGTCTACCAGACCAGACAACAAAACACCATTTATTTTTATCGTTAATTTTGGTCTCTGTTCATTAATAGAAGTTTGCCAAAAAATTTTCTTTATGTTTTCTCCTGAATTTTCTATTCTCTCTGTTTCATCATCCTGACCAGCATGATTTATTCCAATAGGCATTTGGTTATTTAATCGCTCTGAGCAGGGATTTCCTCTACAGCTGCAGAAAAGGTTTGAATTGGTTTTGCTATGGGGGCCTGCATGAGGCCCCTCCGGGAGTTTCCCGAAAACTGAGGCAAAAGATTACCCTGTCTGTCCTTTGTTGATCTACATTCGTTGGTCCAGTGTTTTCCCTTACCACACCTTCTGCATACTCCAGAAGGAAGGGGCATTCTGTTGCCACTGTTCCTTGAAGAAACATTGCTTCTAGGAATGACCTGTTTACAGTCCCTTTTAAAATGTCCTTGCTTTCCACACCCAAAACATCTAACACTCCTCAAACCTTTTGAAATTACTTCTCCTACCCATGTATCATCATGCTCATCAGCCTCAACATTAATTGTTTCTCTAATCCAATCTTCCAAAGGTGCAGATCTTGCCTTTAACGGCCTGATTATTCTTTTGCATGCTGCATTCGCATTCTCAAATGCCAAAGCTTCAATTATTGCCTTACTAGCTTCTGATTCTGAGACCATTCTGTTTACTGCTGAAGCCAGTCTTTGTAAAAAAATCTGTGAAAGATTCTTTGTAAATAACCTTTGTAAATGACTCAGGTTTTTTTCCTGGTTCCTCAACTCTGTCCCATGCATTCAAGGCTGCCATTCGACATAAAATTAGGGTTTGGACATCATATAAACATTGTGTTTGTACCGAAGCATATTGGCCTTCTCCAATAAGCTGATCCTGACAAACTTGTATTACTTTATCCCTCCATTGTTTTTCTACATTTCTAGCTTCCTCCTTAAACCACGTTAGAAATTGAAGTCTCTGGCTGGGTTCCAGAACAGCTTGTGCAAGGTCCCGCCAGTCCTGTTGTACAATCCTATTATATGTTGACCAAGAGTTTAACATTTGCTTTACATATGGGGAATGCATGCCATAAGATACTATTGCCTCCTTAAACCTTTTAAAATCCAACAGTTCAATTGGAGCCCAAATATTTTGTGTAGCCATTTGATCAGGCATCTGATGTACGGTTACAGGATAAATTAAGGGTGACTGTGTGAAAACAGGTTTTCTTTCTGTAACCTTATGATCCAAACTTGAACCAACTTCACTGTTAATTTCTTCTGTCTGAATTTTTACAGGTTTAACAAGTTTTTCTAAAGCTGTCATCCTGGCACTTAAATCGACTATCTTTTTAAATAGTAAAAGGAGAATAAGCATGGTGATAAACTGCATAATTCCCATAATACTAATCTTTTCATATAGTTGTTCCATTGTCAGACTGCCTAAAATTTCAAACAAAACCCAATTTTCTTCCAATGTACACAGAAAACCCATTTTTTAAAAAATGTGGAAAAAATTTGTCTTTTAAATAGTTTCCTTTATGACTTACCAAATCTGCGTAGAACAGTAGAAATCCGAGTGAATTTCAAAACAGCCACCTAGTGTCCTAGGTGTGAATCCAGAGAGAGAGAGAGAGAGAGACAGAGACAGAGAAACAGAGAGAAAGCAAAAGCGAAAGTGAAAGCGAAAGCGAAGGCGTAGCTGGCTAAAGCTTAAATCCATCCACTTATTCCCTCTTGAGCCGAGTCAAGGGTTGGCTTTATAGGCAGGGGTCCTGTTTGGCAGGGCAGGCCTGAGTTGTTTGTAGCACTGGCTTTAAACAAGCAGCTCACAGTTAGTCCGGCCTGAGGCCAAGCAGACCTGGACCGGGGCTAGGGAACCGGCTGCTCAGGCTAAGGAGCCAGCCCCAAGCAGTTTTTAATGGATTCTTGTCACGTTGGGCGCCAGATGTAGATGTAACCAATCGTCTTTTTAAAATAAGAAACACAGAGCCAATGTAAAAGAGAAAGCCGAGAGGTCAGAGCTCAGAGATAAAATCTTACCTCCTGCAGTGCTCCTAACTTCCCCGAGAGAGAGCTTCTTCCTGTTTGTCTGTCTTTAAATAGTCTTTCTGTTCTGCCTTCTCATTGGTTGTAAACCCAACCACATGACTGCCTTGTCACTGCCGGTAAGTACCGCCCTCCAGGTCTTAAAGGCATATGTCTCCAATACTGGCTGTATCCCTGAACACACAGAAATCTACCTAGCCCTCCAGGTCTTAAAGGCGCATGTCTCCAATACTGGCTGTATCCCTGAACACACAGAAATCTACCTAGCTCTTCTAACCACCACACCCTTGCTATGGCTCTAATAGCTCTGACCCCAGGGCAACTTTATTTATTAACATAAAATTAAAATTACATTTCAGTACAAATAAAATATCACCATACATTTCTGTAATTGATGTTTCACAGAGCTTCTTGATATGTAGATATATTTAGATCCTCTAAGTTTTCAACACTCTATTTTAATGAATAAATTGTCATGTTCTGAATAAGCTTATAGAAACTAAGCAGGCATTTTGCCATGCTCATTGAGCAAAGCGATTTCCTTAAAAGTAAATAGTATGGTTTGGATTTCTTACTTCATATGTTGATTGAAAGCAATGAACACTTCAAAACAGAATGTTCCCAATTTGTCAAACTTACTACTGATCATGGTATTCTTTAGGTAATAAAGTAACAATAAAATTTTATAAAGAAAATAATATATAAAATTATTTTCATCAAAAATTTAAAGAGATAATTATCAAACTCATTAATTCATATCAAGTATGGTAACTTGCACAAGAGCTATATAAATTTCAGGTCACTTAAAATTTCAGTAATGATAGAGTAGATGACTTAAGACTTCGTTCCTTATTTAGGAACTATTGGCATTTGATAATTTCTGATGGAGAGAGCTTCATTCTCTTTTGAGGATGTGAACACTGAAAAAATTCCCATACTACAGTGGATAGCCATGCCTCCTTGCACATATGAACAACAATATCATTGGACTCAGTTTTAGATGCTACTTTTCTTTTCTTTTTTTAAAACAAAAACTTGATGTGCAACTGGTACAAGTCTTGAACTTATACAATATTGGGTGAGTTGGAACCCATGATTTTCCAGCTTAGACTCAAGATTGGTGAAAATTCAGGTGCATGCCGCCATACCCATGTTTTAAATATTAAAACATGTTTAATGTTTTAATTAAACTCTGTTTAAAATATTACAATCAAGTTTTCATCTTTATTTTCCAATCCATTGTCAATATGTTACCTCATTACCAATGACCTTCATTTTACCAATTCCAACAAAGCATATTACACTGAAAATTCCAGAAAATTTTGCCATAGTTAAAAAGATTTTTTTTTTCATTTTTGTTTTTGTTTTGTTTTATAACATCATATTTGGAGCAGGACTTGTTGGGAGGAATTAGAAGATACTAAGGAGCAAATTAGGGTGTGCATGTCAGATTCATATGTATAATTACAACTCATCTGGGTCTTCCCATACACAGAAAAATATTGCTTTTTAAACTATATTAAATAAACCTTGGAAATTAATAAAATATCACACTCCAAAACAGTTGTGTTGAGAACAATAATGTTGAGGCAATCTTTTCTTCTGGTATCTTCACTTCAAATCCTAGGGGCTATGAATTAAACTGACAAAGATGAACTGAACAGGGATGACTTATGAATATATGTAGACCATTTACACAAGAAATAGGTTCTTAAATGATTAAAATTAGAGATTTAGTTACCTTACTTGGTAGGGGAAACAATAGGATGAGAAGTTTGTGTAAGGAGAAAGAAAAATGGATTCATTTAGTAAAAACAACTATTTTCTGGGAAATAAGCAAAAGGGAAAAAAAGTTAATGTTCATCTATATCAATTAGAATAGGCTCTACATCTCATTTTGGCCATCAGTGTTCCTTAAAAGGGTTTTAGTAGGGTACTTTCTGGGTGGAGGTAACCCAGAAAAATGATGAAAACTTCATTTCTCAGAAAGTTTTGCCTTTACTCAGATAAGGGAATCATCAAAATCACTTCCTTCTGAGACTTCTGGGAAAGAAAATGAAACTAGAGGAAAGATGGGAGTGAAAATATTGCACTGTGAACTATTTTTATGCAAGAGATATGCCAAATCTATAAGGCAGGGGAGATCTCTTCAGTGAGTCAGGCAGGAACACCAAGGAATAGAGCCCAGGTGGATGCTCTCATCAACTGGAAAATGTCACTGGCTGCTGAATGAGGCTGGCCAGAAAAGAGCAACTGAAGCTATAACAGAAGTGCTGCTTAACTACCTTGGACTTCTAGGACTAGAGCAAGGTCCCAGAGAGTGTGCAGATGCACAAGTATGGCAGGGTCCTGTGCTGTTGTTCCCTTTGCAGGAGGAAGGAGGCCAAGTAGGCCCATAGTCAACAACACAGACTCTGGGAGAATGTCAAAACAACAATCTAAGCTTATTTAGGAAGAGACAAGCCTTATATACTCTCCACCCCACCCTGGGGGAATATGCAGCAGCTTTGTGACATGGCTGCCTCTCATTGGTCCAGATCATCTCCAAATCATGTCTCAGCTGCTGTTGCTAAGACCCTTAGGCAGACCCAGGTTGGCTCTCAGAAAGTGTCATTTTTACTGGTTTGGGCCAGCTGGCCCTCCAGTCTGTTAGGGATGAGTCATCCCACACACAAGAACTACATCAAAGGTACTAGAATCTCATCCTACATACACCAGAACACCAGGGAACACCTAAAGCTGCAGACACCTAGAGTTCTTTCCTACCCTTCCTGCACACAGCATCATGTATAGCCTGCTAGCCAGAGGTTTCTGACAGGTTTGCCTTCAACTCTGCACAGCTGTGCCTGCCAAAGGGTACTCAATAACTATTATTGTCATTTCTTATCTTTATTATTTATTTTCTATACCAACATATGCCACATGATGGTTTTGCATATATATATATATATATATATATATATATATATATATATATATATATATATGTTCCCACACACTACAAGTCATTCTTCACTAAACTCTATCCACACATTTCATATTCTCTTTCCTATTATCCCTACTTCTTTTCTTCTCCCATTCTTACTGCTTTTCTTTTTGCTTCTTAGTTATAATATTCCATAGGCTTCATAACCACCAAAATCTGTGGAGCCTCAAAGAATCTTAACTTTCTCCTCCCAGGTATGTCACCCAAACTAAATTATATTTTTGTTTCAGAGTTGATCTGGTTATTATCTTTAACAACCTTATTTCATTAGCAATCATAAACTTATTAAAGGCATTCCCAGTATGCTCATACTACCATTGGTTCTTTCTTTTATCTTTTTATTTATTTTTCTCTCATACATTACATTCTAATAGCAGCTCCTCTTCTTCTTCTCCTACCAGTTTCCCACCATCACACCTCCCCTCTTCCCAAGATCTACTGTTCTTCCACTTCCCTTCAGAAAAGATCATGCCTCCCAGGGATATCAACCAAACATGGCATAACATGATGCAATAAGACTAGGCACAAATGCTTTCGTTGCTGGACAAGGCAACCCAGTAGGTGGAAAAGGGTCCCAAGAGCAGGCAAAGAGTCAGAAATACCCCCACTCGAACTTTAGGAGCCCCACCAAAACTTTAACCTAAACACATATGCAGAGGACCTTGTACAGACCATGCTTCTTCCATCTCTGTGAGCCTCTCTATGAGCCCTGCTTCGTTGATTCTGTGGGCTGTGTTCTTGTGGTGTCCTTTACCCCTCTGGCTCCTACAATCCTTCCTCCTTCTTTTCTTCAGGGTTCTTTGAACTATGCCTAATGTTTGGCTTCAGTTCTCTCTATCTGCTCCCATCTTCTTCTAAAGAAAGCCTCTCTGATGACTGGGCTAGACACTATCTGTGAGTATACCAGAATATCATTAGGAATCATCTCACTGACTTTTTTTGGCCAACTGCTATTGACAGTTAATGACTGTTGGAGAAAAAAGACTGCTAAATTTTGTTGAGAGTGTAGCCTCTGTTAGTTTGTCCATGCTCCATTAGATGGCCTAACACCTATATGTATGCAGGCATCACTAACAGCCTCAGCTTGTAGCATGAATCTTAAAAGCACTTATTAATAAAAACAAACCTGAAGCCAGGTATTGGGGTGAATGATGAAAGATCAGAGAAGCAGAACAAGCCACAGCTACTTCACCTTGCCAATTCCTCAGCTGATCGTGTTTCCTCAGACTGGAAGCCTCTGAGTCCTCATCCAAATAGATCTCAGTTGAACTGCTGCTCAAAAGCCTTAAATCTTAACCAGACTTAAAAGCTTAACCAGGCTATAGTTCCTCATCCTCATGCCTTAAATACCTTTCTGCCCCCTGCCATTAAGGTGTCTTTAGATATCCAACAGTTGAAGAGATGAGTTGGTTGTTTCAGATCAGATTCACATTATGTGTGGCCCCAAGCTTTGTATCTGTGATGAAAGCCTCGCAGAAGCAAGGCCCTAGTATTTATTTTTCTTATGGTGTCAGTCTATTATTTTGCATGGGTGAGACAAAGTATCTCACATTATAGTAGCCAGTACGCAGAAATTGTGTTAGATAGTGTAAGATGGCAAGAGGTCACAAGGAATGTTTGGCTTGTAGATCATATACAAACTCCTAGATTCAATTTCTTCCTGAAACATGTTTACCTTCTTTTTGAACTGCAAAGTTTGGTGTATTGGAGGGCAAAGAGAAAATTTCTCTTCTCTTGGAGATTCAGTTCTTTCTCCTGAGCAAAGAGGCCTTGTTCCTAAGAGCCAGTGGGTTTGGTTGTAATGACATTGGTACCATAGTTAGCAACAGGACAAGTTATCTAGCATAAGAGCTCTAAAAATTAACTAAAGCCTCTTTTATATTTGTATCATTTTATTGCAATTTGAATCATGATGAATATCCATTAAAAATATAGAGATGATTGAGATTTAGTCTGAGGATGAGGACACAAGTTGCCCTGTACATTATATTCTATCATGACAGAATTAAGCACATTAATACCAAACACTTTCCAATGAGAAGTCATAGATGAGAAAAGCTTGGAAAATGCTACCATGGTTTAAGGATATTTAGCATTCCAGGACATGTGCTACAAAACACTCTGCCAGAGACATCCATAGGTCGAATTGAATGAGATATAGCAACATAACATGATAACAGTTTTGAAAAGATGTGGTGTTCAGTGAATCTTAAATCCATCCTCTGTTTTCCTTTTAAAATTTGGTAAAAATACAAGTGGTTCAGCCTCTTCCACATACCCTTAGTCAGTGAAACCTACCGGAATGCTCTATAAAAGGAGAGGTGTGTCCATTATGGAGATGTTAAGATAATTGTATTTAAATTGTTCTTCCTTTCTAGTTCAGAGAATTCCATGGACCACCTCCAGGATATTTAGAGTATCTGCAAGTATATTGATACAATTTGGGGACTTTTTCATTGATATGAGCTAATTACTCCATTCAATTTGCAAAGATTTAATTCATAAAATGCTCATTATTAATTTTATTCCTCTTTTCTGTAATTTATTTCCAAAGAATTGGGTAACAAATTCCAAGTAATATTAAGTGGCTTACTTATTGATCCAAATAGACTTTTAAAGATATTTTTAATTTTAGCAGGTGGAGTATTTACAATTAAGCCAAACTAAAATTTTTTGTTCTCTGGAGCCCCTGGAGATAGAACAGCAGTTTATTGGAATGGAGGAAGCATTTCACACATGATTAGGATCATCTGTCTTATGATTAAATTATTCCATTTTGAAACAGTTAAGCTTCAGTGGGATGAATTCTAGAATATCTTCCTTTAGGGCCTGAATATTGGTTTCTACATTTCCTGTCATCTGTGAGTATATCTGACCATCTCTGCACTAAGAAGAGCTTTTTAATAGTTGGAAAAGAAGATTTAAGTTATAAGACAGAGAAATAAAGCAAATAAGGAAGGTAAGATAGAAGAGAAGAAGAAAAGGTCAAAGTAGACAAGGAACCATAATGGAGCCAAAAGGAAGCTAGTAAAGTGTATTAAGATGATTATTTAAATGGTTTTGTTGTTATTATTGTTAATATTATTCGTTTATTTAGATCCTAGCCACAGTTTTCCCTTCCTCTCTTTCCAGTTCTGACCACTGACCTCCCCTATGCTGCGCTCCCTATCCACTCCTCTTCCATTTCTATTTAGAAAAGTGCAGACCTCCCATGGATATCAACCAAATATGTCAGATCAAGTTGCAGTAACACTAAGCACCTCACCTCATATTAAGGATGGAGAAAGAAACTCAGTATGAAGAACAGCATCTCAACAATCAGCAAAAGAGTTAGAGACAGCCCCTGCTCCCACTGTGGAAGAAGACCAAACTACACAACTGCTACATATATGCAGAGGCCTAGTCCCATGCAGGCTCTCTGAATGAGAGTTCAATCTCTGAAAACCTATATAAGCCCAAGTTCGCTGATTCTGTGGGGTTTCTTGTGGTGTCTGTGACCTGGGTATGGTGGCATTAAGATGTTTCATGTAACTGGACATGGTGGCACATACTTGTACTCCCAGGACTTGGGAGGCAGAGGAAGTCAGATCTCTCCAGTCAGGAGAATAGCCTGGTCTACAAAGTGAGTTCCTAGACATCCATGGTTAGACAGAGAAACCATATCTCAAAAAAAAAAGAAGGAAAGAAAAGGAAAAAAGAAAAAAAAATCAACTAATTCCTCTCTGTCATAGATAACTCATCTTCTTTCTTCATTAAAAGGCAGCTCATGATAGGTATTTCATCACAATGTCAAAAAATTTAAATGAAATAATGAATGCTGATCAATGAGTTATTCATAAAATATCCCAAAGAATTAAAAACTCACCAGGATTTAGAAAGAAACATATACCATATTTATATGACATAAAAATGCAAATAAGTTATGGCCTCTCTGCATATATGCTTTATATATATTCTTATTCCTATTTCAAATGGCAAGAATATTTCTCAACTGTCACTTAGTGTTTCATATTGAAATGGAGTTAAGGGAGACAGATTCCAGTTCACTCTTTCTAGAATTTGCAGATATTTTGATTTCTCATTTATTGTCATAGCAAACATAGGAAAAGACATAATTGTTAGCAAATCATTAATTCTACCACAACTTTTATGCTAGCATAAATATATATTTACTTCTCCCATGTCTTGCATATACAAAATTTTACCCCTTTGAACAGACTCTTAAAATCTTGTCGAGGACTTGGTTTTCCTTAATGGTTGTATTCATTGTAGCATTCATTCAGGCATTCATGAGAACCTGAGTTTAATTATCATCAGTACACAAACACAGAAGCTACTACCTCACCACTCCAGGATCTGAATGCATATTATGTTGAGACTTAGGTCTTTGCAAATTTTCATACTATATACACTCAACATGAATAATGATGTAAAATTAATATGGTCTTCTATTTGGAAAGAGAAGTGATTGTCAGTGGACATTTTGAAATTCTACTGTATGGCTAAAGTTACTCCCTTGTTTTCTGTAGGAAATTATACTTAATTACACACTTTCTTCAATGTAAAAACTCCATTTCATTGTTCCCTGTGTCATGTAAGAATCTACGGAGTCTGTTTAAAGGGCAAAGAAATTTATTAGGGGTGAAAAACTCACTGTACAGAACAGAATTGCCACAGGTTCTGGATGCTGGAGCACAGTCTTATGTGGTTTCAGTTGTCTGAAGCAGTCCCACTCCAGACACACTAGGGAGAGAAGAGAGGTGCAAAAGTGCATCTCATGTCTTCTTAAGGTTCCTTCCATAGCTGAGAGGCCATGCCACAGGGGCGTGTGCTTGGAGGTCACAGGCAGGTAGAGTAGTTACCTGTTACATCTCTAGGGATGCGCTTCAGGGTCATAGAACAGATATCCTTTATATCTCCTCCTTTTGTTTAAATAAGACAGTTCTAACCTAATACAAACATTATGCAATAGGAACAATAATCTAGTATTGTCCAGGAGAGGGGAAATGTAATAATCTAAACAAAAATAGAAATACAACCAGCAAGAACAACATCAAACAAGAGATACATACTAAAACCCAGAGATGTCCAGAACATAGGTAAATGGTATTTTATGGAGATTACTCCAATAGCTGTCCTATTCTAAAAAATAATCTAATTTTAGTATATGAAATGTTCTTAGCTAGGATATGAGAGGATTATAACTGTAACTATCTAGTCTTCAACCCCATCAAAGACCTGAGAAAACAGCAAATGCAAGCAAGCAATTTCCAAAAAAAAAAAAAAAAAAAAAAAATGTGAGAATAGACAGAGACAACTGGCAGCCTGGACAGTCACCTAAAGTTTCTCAGCACTACTGGGGCATCCATTTTGGCTACAGGGCTATAATATCTGACAAACCAATTTCAGAAGCAGCAATTTTGAAAGACCATCTTACCCTGTCTTGACAAGGTTAAGTAGTCACTTTTCCTTGTGTCCTGCTCATCCAGAAAGGACAGTGTTCATAGTGTCAGCTGTCAAGGCAAGGGTTCTTTGGCCAGCATGCCATTTTGTGCCAAGAAGAAGACAAACTTCTAAATATAGTGGATTAGAAGTCCAACATTCTCTCAGGAGTAGATTGTTGGTGCCAGGAGTAATTGTGTCTCATGTCAAAAGAATTCCAAGTTATCAAAACATTTAAATTCCATATTCACTAGATCTGTGAAGTGTTTGAAGGTTACCTATCTGTCTGGCATATGTTCCTGTAAATCTGGAAAACCTACCTAACATAACTTTAGATATGACAAGCATGGATGACTATTAATCTGTAAATCTTATCTGCCTAAATAACCTAAGAACTAAGGCTTCACATTAACAAGGTAAACAGTCTGTAAACAGATGTACAGTATAAGGACAATGACCTCCAAATTGTGATAATACACAAAATATCTTAAACAGAGGTAGAAATATACAGTGCAATGTGATAACAATATCCCTAGTATGTATCAATAAACAAAATACCCTAAACAGAAGTCCATAATTACCATAAGAATGGCATGTAGTTCTGACTTTTGTACAGAATTGTAAGGACTTTGAACCACTTTACTTAAATCTGATTTATATCCTGCCTTTCCTGATTTATTTGCATCAGTATAGAATGTAGGGACTGCAGAGATTGTTTTTTGCCATACAATGTGAAGAAGAACTCATTCACTTACGTTTATGAATTCTATTCTCTTGCTTTTGGGATAACAGTTGTTAATCTCTCCCAAAAAATTACTTCAGGCTCTTTGCCAGTATTCATTATCTTTCCATAAATAGGAAATTTCCTCATTAATTAAATGTACTACAATTTCTACTGGGTCCATTCCTGTCAATTGATGAAGTCTTAATTTTCCTTTTAGAATCAAATCAGAGATCTTTTATACATAAGTCTTTAACTTCTTACTCAGTTTTTGTGGTAGAAATATCCATTTCAATATAATGCCTTCCCTCCTCATCAAAATACCAGTGAGAGAGTGTCTGGAGGGTAATATGACCAGAATACATTTAAGTTCTGAATTCACATGATCAACATGTGCCTCTTGTATTTTCTTTTCTAGAGCCAATTCCTTCTCAGGTTCAGCTGGTAATTCTCTTGGTTTATTTAAGTCCTTGTCCCCTTTTAGAATATTGGTCAAATTTACTAGGCCATCTTTAGGTATTCCAGTGATAGTCTGTAAGTGGGTAATGCTTCCTAAAATTTTTTTAAAAATCATTAAGATTCCACAATCAATCTCTCTTAAGCTGTACTTTTTGGTGTCTATTATTTTGTACATCTATTATGTATCCTAAGCAATCAATAGAATTTTCTCTTTGTATTTTTTCAGAAGCAATTTGTAATCCCAGCAAGGCAAAGCTTTCTTTCTTTATAGCATGTGTTAAGTATCTAATAAAAGTAGCTTTCACATAATTTTATATTAAGTTTTATTTCTTCTTGGGGTCCCGTTTTCCAGGTAGCCTCACTGGTGATCTAGGCAATGGTATCAGGTCCTGGGCTTGTTGCATGAGTTAGCTGTTTGAAACCTGGGACTTATGCAGGGACCCTTGGCTCAATCTGGGAGGAGGGGACTGGACCTGCCTGAACTGAGTCTATCAGGTCGATCCCAGTCCTCGGGGGAGACCTTGATCTGGAGGTGGTGGGAAGGGGGGGGGTGGGCTGGAGGGAAGGGGAGGGGGGCAGGAAGGGAGAGAACAAGGGAATCTGTAGCTATTATGTAGAACTGAATAGTATTGTAAAATAAATAAAAAAAAATAAGTTAAAAAAATTTTATTTCTTAATACAATGGTTTTGTTTAATCTAAATTCTCAAGAGTCACATATCTCCATCATTTTATGTAACTAATAGCAAAATAATCTGGCATTTAGAAAAATGTAATTTGATATTTTTTTTTACTTTTAGTATGAAGTGATACCTAATTTGTAAATAAATTAGTCATTGAAAGTATGAAGTTCAGTAAGTAACAAGTAACACCTCTACTTTTTAAGGACAGGCACTCTACTGACTGTCAGTAACACTTTATTAAGAGGGCTGCGATGGATAGAAGGCAGTTGTATTTTTATGTAAATTTATGTGGCAACTTCTCTCTTAAGTGCATCAGTGATCTCCAAGTTATATTTGTGTTTTAGAGATAAGTTAAATGCTACTATTCTGACCTAAACTGGTTTGTTATTTTGAAGAAAATGAAATAACCAACACTTGCATTTTAAATCTGTGAGATGAGCCAAAAAACTCCATGAAATTGGATGAGCACTAACATTCTGTAAAAAGATGATTAGCCTTATTTTCTTAGATAAAATAAAATATGAAAATATTTGAAAGAGAAAATTTTCTTTCATCTTGGATTAATTTTTTTGAGAATATGTAGAAAGCCATGCATTATCTCCAGAAAAATGAAACACTAAACTGTATTATTTTAAATGTAGTCAAGAGAATGCCAAAAATATTTTTTCTCTATAAATTATTCCCCATCATTTTTAACCTAATAACTTTCATTTCTATGTGCAATGGGAGCAGAGTACAGAGTATGCCTGGACCAACATGAACTATAGAGGAACAGAGATCATGGGATGATTGTGCAATGTTACTGGCATAATTCTAAGTCTAGGTAAAATTTGAATCTTCTGAAGCAGTGTGTTCTCTGTGTAGGAAATCAAATTACAACATTACATTAATTTAATTACTAATATCTTAGAAGGAATAGTCTTGAATTTCCATAATGATATATATTCAATATTTTGGATAAAAATTTTCTAATTCCTATCTTCTAACACACACACACATACATACACACACACACATAAATCCTTTATATTTTAATTGTAATAACATATTAAGGATTTCTATAACTCATGCTTAGTAAATTGTTCCAAACACATATGAGAACAAGGATCAGTTCCTGAAGACCTGACTTATTTTAGAATGCTAAGCTGACATGTGGGCTGCCTAAACCTCAGCTCAGACCTAGACCCGTTAGCACCAGACATTCTCTATAAGTTTGGATGTTTTATTGGCTTGAATGTCAAGATAGGAGTGTCTGAGGGAAAGTCTTTGTTGCTACTGCCTTCATTCAGAGAGTAACCAACCTGATTTGCTTTTGGTAAGAACTACATCTCCCATCAGTCTTGAGAAAGCATTGCCTGTATCCTCCTGGATCTTGTCAAGTTTGTGCTGTTTCTAAATCCAAGAAATTGACCCCATTAACAGTAGCAGATAATTATGATAAAAATGAAGAAATTATGGTTCATGACATCCCTATTTCTAGAAAATAGTTGATCTATTTCCATTTACAGAAAAATAGCCACACAAAAACCCAGAAGAAGCAATGCTTCAAATCAAAATTATATGACATCATCCTTAAACTCACAATAAATTTGTGAATGAGTTAATCATATTTAAAATAATTATAGTATGATTTAAATATTGTTTTTTCTTAAAAGCCAAAGTATAATTTTGACAAATTTATAGATTAATATGCATTTAAAATTTTAATTAAACAGAATAAATACCTCTAGAATATTTTTGACGGTATAGCTGTGTTTAAATGATGTACTTAGAAGTAAGCAATATAATTAAATGTTATCAAAAACAAGTATTTGCATAATGAGATCTCAAGACTTTAATTTTGTTGATCTACATTAGTTCAAAGGAGGTACCAGTTTAGTTACCAATGTTCACATTGAGCAGTTCATAATTGAGTATAAATCCAGTTCCAGGAAATCTGAAACCTCTTCTGGACTACACAAGTACCTGCATACAAATGATGAACATACCTACAAAAAACACACATACACATGCACATAAAAAATAAATTAAGACATTAATAAAGATCTAGGTGAATGTTTTATCAGAACACTGGAGGTCAGCCATTTATATGATGAACAAAGAGTCTGACATGGTATATTCTATGAATTTCACAAATTTTAGTTACTTTTCTAACTAACAAGAACATACTACCAAACATACAAATGCCTAGGTATATTAATATTCAAAATGGGATCATGAATGTAGCAGTGACAAAAACAACCGGATGTAAGAATAGCTTGTCTTGGTGCTTGTGAAGACCCCTTCCTCCTGTCCTCTGTTGGGGCCTATTATCAGGCTTAGAGAAGGAGGTAGAATGAGAAAACTGTTGGTGTAAACTGTGTGGAAGCTTTCTTCCCAGACCCTGGCTTTAGATGTGTCATTGTCTAACTCTCATGATTAGTTATTATAATGACATAAAAACTAGAGGTTCTATCAGTCAGATGCATTTATTCCCTTTGAATTACACAAAACATGTCATCTTTATAGCCATTGGGAAATCAATTCTAATATCAGAAACACCCTGTGTTGTAGTTTCTCCTTCCTCTTTGTCCTGTTCTTCCTGAATAGGCCCATTAATTTTACAAGCTTCAGCTCATCCATCAGCCTGCTAAGGAAGCCTTTCCTCATTACTGTCATGGTGTAATCACTCCTTGTTGCCAGCTTTACACAAAATTCTATTAATGTGCTGCATATTTATTTCTGTGTTTACTTAAGCATCACTTATGATAGATTTTTAGTTGAAAGCAATTCTCATTAATATCTGTATTACAGCACAATGTCCTGTTGACTGCATGTGCTCAATAACCAATTTTTATTTCAATTAACTAACAGCTATGCTGCAAATTGTTTTTTACTCCCTTCCATTGAGATATATTCTTACTTCTGCATAATTTTTCTTATATCTTCAAACACTCATTTTTTATGTAAACAAAGAAAATGTGATATTATTTTTCTACAACTGATCTAATCTTTATCATAAATAATCATTCAGCTGAAAAACTAGTCATGAAAATTGTAGTTGTTCATTTTCATTAACTTAGTCTACCTCAGTAATTTTAACAGTCTCTTTTAAGTTATATACTCATCATATTTCAACCATATGTTAAGGCTGAAACATTTTGGTACATTCTCATCTGTAAAATAATGTTCGGTTGCATGGTCAAATTGGACTTTAAAAGCCACATAGTTTATATGACAAAGCACTCTGTGCAGAGAGACAGCTCTTTGATCTTCTTTGACTAGTGTCCAGTTCTGGTCTCATCAGATTTTGTGCAGAGAAATTTCTACTATCTAATCATGAATCTCCATCCATTTACTCCACACTCATTTCAGTCCCATCCTTGTGATTTAATCCCCTGGCCAGTTGTATCAAAATGAGGGAAAAACACATAATAAGATGGTTCTGGTGACAAAGGTGCATCCTTGTGGCAGAAAACTTGCCTTGAATGCAGCTGCCCTCAGTGTGAACCCTTATATTGCAGCACACCACACACACACACACACACACACACACGTACACATGCACATAGATTAATATAGACCCACATGCATATACATTCACATGCACATTTGAATACACAGAGATATGCTTGAACACATATATGTACACTCACATGCACGTTCATATATATAAACACATGCCCACACAGGTACACATAAATACACATACATATACACTAACATGCACATTTACACACACACACACACACACACACACACACACACACACACCATACTTTATAAAAACATATCGTTGACATATCTTCAGGAAGTATAGGAAACAAGACAACGAAAGATAACAAAAGAAGAATTCAGTGGGCCAGGACTCAGAGGCCAGATAGCCCAAAGACCTAGGATAGAATCAAACATTACTGGCAAAAATAAAATCAATGAAGTGACTACTAATGATATTCTGCTATACTTGGAGATTGATGCCTAGCCTGACTGTCATCAGAGAAGCTTCACCCAGCAACTGATGGAAACAGAGGCAGAAATCCATAGCCAAACATTAGACTGAGCTCAGGAAATCCTGCTAAAAAGGAATAATTACAATTGTAGGAGCCATTAGGGTGAAAGGCACTGTAAGAAAACTCACAGAACCAACTCACTGGGCTCATAAGGTGATCACAGAGATTAAACCGACAACCAGGAGCCTGCATGGACCTGACCTAGGCCCTCTGCATATATGCTGCAGTTCTGTAGCTTGGTCTTCTTGTAGGACTCATAAGAGTAGGAGCAAGGGCTGTCTCTAACTCTGGTGCCTGTTTTGGGACCCTTTCTTCCTACTGGGTTGTCTTCTCCAGCCTTAATAGGAGAGGAGGTCCCTAGTCTTACTGCAATTTGATATGCCATGGCTGGCTGACTTACATGGGATGCCTGCTCTTTTCTGAAGGGAAACAGAGAAGAAGGAGTGGATGGGTAGGGGGAGGGATAGGGAGAAGGGACTGGGAGGGAAGGAGGAGGGGAACTTTGGTCAGGATGTAAAACAAAAAAATAAATACACAACAAAATAATTCAGTGAGACACTCTAAAAAAGAAGTGTTGAAATAAGTTTTCTAATAAACAAAAATTCCTCATAACATTTGTGAACAGTGAAATCAGAGCATTCATGGTGATCTTTTATAATTAAAATATTATATCTTCAAACAGATGCCTTCACAATCTCCAAGTGCCAGTATAGAACAGATACCAT
Organism: Peromyscus leucopus; assembly: GCF_004664715.2. Lineage (NCBI taxonomy): Eukaryota > Metazoa > Chordata > Mammalia > Rodentia > Cricetidae > Peromyscus > Peromyscus leucopus. The sequence goes on along the minus strand of NC_051064.1, from coordinate 13,758,307 downwards.
AATAAACTATCATTCAAACAATAAAATATTTTGTGTAGCTATGTTAAGAGCTAAATATAACACTGAAAAAAACAGAGATTCATACTTTTGATATATTCTCAAGTTTGGAATAATTTCTCTTAGTCTGCTAAGGCTCTTACCCCCATCCACTGGACTCCCCTAAAGTTCTGCATTCTAAATTCTTACCATACCTTATGGATGCCTAAACTTAAAAAATATATCTGGGGAAAATGCCTGAACTCAATTTATAGCACCAGTCTACGACTGCAATTGCTCTATAGTTTCCTAAGCATGTTAATAATATCGTTTGGTATGTTCCTGCAAACTACAGTAAATATCCCCCTAGATCTCACCAATCATGACATTCAGCCCAGGTTCTGATTTCCTACTTGTACTGGTTTTGTCTGTCTCTATACACTACCTTCCTTTGTGTTGTCATCTTTATTTGAGCCAGGGTAAGATGTTCAAATAGGGAAAAGAATAAAACACATTTGAGATATCTTTTTCCCCTATGTTGCAAGACAATTGTAATACAGCTTTCAGTTTTCTCTTCCTTTCTTAATATCCAACCTGACTCACTAAGCTGTGATCATGAAGTGAAGGAGAAATTGTTAAGCCATCAGTGATGGAGAAATTGTTAAACTTCAACTTTCTTTTTAAGCTATGCCACTGAAGAATTCTGTCTTGTTAAACAGAATGAAAAATAGCCTCAAATCCCAAACATCATCAGTGATTTCTTTGTTGGGTCATTCACATTTTATAAATTTTAATTTATTACCATATGTTTTGTGCCTGCACGACAAATTCTTAATTTATTATTTAGACAAGCAAGATATTTTATACTCTTCTCACATTTAGATTTACATCCTAGCTTTTGCATTATCAAATCATATTCTCCAATCAGCCTAAGAACTTGCACTCCCAGCCGGCAGTGGTGGTGCATATCTTTAATCTCAGCACTTGAGAGGCAGACACAGGCTGGTCTCTGTGAGTTTGAGGCCAGCCTGTTCTACAAAGCAGGTTCCAAAATAACTAGGACTGTTACACAGAAACCCTGTCTCAAAAATAAATATATATATATATATATATATATATATATATATATATATATATATATATTATATATATATAACAAACAAACAAACCAAAATAAATAAATAAAAGAGCGTCTTTCTACTTTCTGAGTATTACATGCTATATTTTTTAGTTCATTTCCTCAATTCTTTTGGTTAAATATGTCTTATTTATTCTCTAAGTTTTTAAATGACTCTCAGAATGCTTATTCTTTCACTCTATAGAATTTTGTGCTTCAGATAATAAATGTATACATTTTTTCAGCTTGTGTATGTCTGTGTAATCATAACCTATCATAACATTTAGTTGCTTAAAACAATGAAACATCTATATGGTTCATGAATTCACAATTTGGATAGCAACTTGTGAGAGAAGCTCCTTTTGTTTCAAATGACATGGTTTAGGTTGACTAAGTTGATGTTTGAGTGTCAACTTGCATGATAATGCTTTTATATGGATGTTGATTTGGTCTTTGCTGTTGCCCAGGCATCCTTCCTAGGCAATTGTTCGAGGGTCTGGATTCACTTCCTCTTTTTACAAGAGTCTTGCTTGCACATCTTGTGTAAAGGCAGCTGAGTACTAAGATTAAAGTTCCAGAGTACGGTAATAACAGCTGCTCATCCCTTAATATCCAGACAACATACTGATAAAATATGATCAACTATAGTTAATGAATTATGTGTTCAAACTCACAAAATTTTCATAGGAGGACCATAGTCTTCACCCTCTCTGGGAGGATTACCAGATAATTTGTAGCTATCTCTAATTCATCATAAACACAAGTCAATTATCTACTGACATCTTTTTGTGCCTCTTAAGACAATTCAATTTTGCAAAAATCTGCTTCAACTGTGTAGTTTCTACTGCCTTTTTTTCAAGCTCACCAATTCTTCTCTTAAATCCATTTTATCATATAATTTCTCATTTAGCTTGCTGTTCTCCACTCAAAAGCCTAAATTGTCTCTGATTGTCCCACTATCTGACACAAAACATTTCATAGCTTTTAAACTAATTTCTGTTATTTCTCAATACCTACTTTCATGCTCTGGATGTAAGTGCTCACACACTTGTAGATAACCTGATGACATCGACATTCTGTTCCAGAGCCTTAATTGTTTTTCTGCTTTTAGAGCTGCAGTACTCTATCACCCCTTTAAATAAAACATTTACTTGTACTTCATAGAAAGCCCAAATCTTTCATATTTATAATAAATTGTGGTAGTCTGTTATTGTCTATCTGTCTCTCCCAAATATTCTGTATTTGAACATAATCATGACCAAATAGCTATCTGTCTGGAGGAAGGACTGCAGAGGGGACAGAGAATCAATATTTGCAGTCTTTGATAAGGTACTAGAATTTACATGTTATCTTATATATTCTTTTTTCCCCAGATACTAGGGACTCAAACAGTCTAGCCAAGTGCTCTACCAGTTAACTACATCTTCAGTCTTCTTTGAAGTTGGAAGTTTCTGTCCTGCCAGCAACTCTCAAATATCCAACAGCCACTTCCCCAGTAATTGACTCAGAGGTTTAATATTACTTATAACTACTTGGTTGGAAGCTAAGGCGTATTACTAGCTAGCTCTTATGGTTAAATTAACCCATAATTCCTATCTATGCTTAGCCTCATGGCTTGGTACCTATTCTCAGTGTGGCATTCTCATATTGCTTTCTCAGCATCTGGCTGGTGGCTCCTGATTCTGTCCTTCCTCTTCCCAGAATTCTGTCAGTCTGGTCCCCTGGCTACTGGCCAATAAGTGTTCTATTAAACCAATTCAAGTGACAACTTCTTACAGTGCACAAGAGCATTATCCCACAGCACTTCTTTGTACTTTTTATTTGAGACAGTTCTCATTAAGTTCCCCATGATGTCATTGAACTCTGTAGTTTAGATAGATCTTGAACTTGAGATTGACTTTCCATAGTCTCTTAAATTAGTGGTTTGCAATATTACAGGCCTACACTGCCAGACTCAGCTATCTCATTTATTCTTAAGATGTTCTTCACATTATGTTCATTAGATGTATGAAACTGAAACAGTGTCATGAGTAAACAGCATAAATAATTTTCAGATTTCTGCCTGTTACCATTGGAAAGTTTCTCTTTCTACCTAAAACAAACAAAAGAAGCAGAAGATATTTTGCAGCATATATATTTTCCTCAATAAAAATTGGTTTCATGCATAAGTGTATGGGATAATTTTGCTGTGTTTTATTTCTCCAACGAAAACACCAGAGTGGCAAGAAAAATGCTATCCTATATATGTGATTAACTTTGTCTTTTTATTTTATGAGTAATTACTTAGGCCTACCTGTGTGTCTTGATTATAATTTTTTTAAGAAACTGAAATAGAAATTTTTATCTCCATGTATTGCATGAATAAAATGAAAATTACATAATGAATTAATTGAGGAAAAATTTATATTGGCAAAACGATGGCTTTCGACAAGTACTGTTGACCTAATTAATATTGGGGGAAAACTACTAGAGGAATGCTGCCTCATAAATGAAAAGAGAAGAAAATTTAGATTAACTGCTATAACTCTTTCAAGCTTAAGGGAATCATAGTGTAATAGTTTATCCTGGAATTCAATTAGATTGTATCTGAAATAAAGTAAGAGACAAGTCCCTGGATGGGTCTATAAGCTTGATGCCTGGAAGGATTAACTGAAGAGAAAAAACTTTCCCCCAGAGTGGGTTGATGGAAAGTATGCAAACAAGAAAGAAAGGTCTATCCAGGGAAGAGGCCTCAGAATCCACGTGCCTACCTTTCTTCTTTCTGGTGAGTATATATACCTACCCTGTTACTGTCACTGCTGCTGCCATTGGTCATGACATCAGAGCCCAGTGTCTTTGGTCTTCCAAAGTGGACTGAAGATCAGCACCTCTCAAAGAATCCTTCAGGCCTTCATCACCAATTTGGTACTGCTGTGGCATAAGATACTCTATACTACCTTGTATTGGTTCTCAAACCCTTCAGCATTCCTAAGCCCATTGTTGGACTACCAGACTGTATTCTGTAAGTCAATCTAATAAATCCCTTTAAAAACTATTCTTCACCAAGCTGGGCAGCAGTGGTGCACACCTTTAATCCCAGCACTTGGGAGGTAGTGCCAGGCAGATCTCTGTGACTTTGAGGCCAGCCTGGTCTACAGAGTGAGATCCAGGACAGGCACAGAGAAATCCTGTCTTGAAAAACCAAAAAAAAAAAAATCTATTCCTCCATCTTTTCTATTGTTCTTTTGAGATCTCTGCTATCATTAGCAATATTTTAAAAATGAAACTCTTTAGACTTATTTTGGTGGTAATGAGAGCTTTGTATTTATTAATACAAAATAATAAAATTATTAAAATTTTATACAAATATAAAAATAAATAATAAATGAAATGTCAAAAAGCATTTTTGTTGAACCCCATATGAATGAAGTTACAACAAATTTGTCAACAATTCATTTTAAATTAGGAACTAGATTTTTATTATTGCTATGTGTTCATATGTATGAAATGTAATCAGAAGGTTTTCTGACCCACCTGGTCCTGCAGTCTGGGTGAATCTTTCCCAATCATGGTCCTGTAGTAGGTGCTTATAAAATAATTACTCAGAGGCTTAATATTAATTACAAATTCTATGGCCTATGGCTCAGGATTTTTGCTAACTAGCTCTTTCATCTTAAATTAACCCTTTTCTATTAATCTATATGCTTTATGTGGCTGTGGCATTACCAGTCTACTGGCATCTTTTTGCTTGTTGGACGGTTAGCTGGTATCTCTCTGGACTTCATTCTTCACCTCTGTTTTCCATATGAATGTACCGCCTAACCTTAATTTGCTTCACCATTGGCCAAAAGCTTTATTTATCAACCAATGACAGTCACACATATTCACAGTATACAGAAAGACATCCCACAGCATTACCCATTTTCTGTATAATCAAAAAGCAAGGTTTTAACTTTAACATAGCAAAGTCATATATAACAAAACTTTTACCAAACAAAAATTAAAGTTATAATATCTAGTCTATTTGTATTTGCTAAAATTAAAGAAATATTCTTTGAAACCTCCAAAAGGATGATGGGGCCCCACAATGATGATTCCATCAGGATGATGATAACCCCATTAAGCTGAGAAACACCACTTGAAGATCAGCTTTGAACTACAAACTGCTCAGGACAATGTCGAGATGCCTAGTTGAGATGATCTAGCCTCACAGACTACTCTAGCTAGGACTTCAGACAAGCCCTGCACTTTCTCATTACCCTGAGACCGGACAACAAATGATATAGCTGCCTCTCTCAGGACTTGACAATTAACCCAGTTTTTTTTTTTCTTTTCAGGAACCCCTAAGATACCTTTGCCCCCAGACAGCAGGAAGTATATTTAAGAAAATAAAACCCACATTCCCAAGAGGAGGGATAGGTGATTTTTGGTCATTCAATGAGTTATATATATTTGTCATTGTTTTGATGGTTGATTACAAGTTGTTATTGGTAATGGTCAAGAAAAAAAGCTAAACAAAGGAGATTAGATTCAGGATTCTTGTTTGAAAAAAAGGAGGATATAGATATGATAAGACAAAAGGTAGATTATTTAATCTACACTGAATAAAAAGAAATAGAAATGATAGGATAAAAAGTATATTATTGAATCTACTCTGAAAAGAATAAAGGGAGAATATGGATATGATAAGATAAAATGATAGATAATTGAATCTACTCTAAAAAAATAAAGATACAGGTATGACAGGATAAAAGGGTAGAAAATTGAATCTACTCTGAAAAGAAAAAAACAGAAATATAGATACAAGATAAAAAGATAGATTATTAAATTTACTTTTAAAAGGCAACTACTAGTTTTAAATATTTTTACATTGGATTGGATTTTATATATTATATACAAATTGTGTATATTGATACAAAGTTGAGATTATTCTTGTTAGGACATTCTGTACATACATTTCTAATCTTGTTCAAGGTATTATACCTATACAGTTCATTTAGCAATGTATTGCAAATTGCTAGTCCTTGAAACTTATTATTCCAATGATTTAGGATAATAAGGAAATGTAGGGTAGTAGTTAGTTGCTAGTCACCTATTACAATCAAACTTATAGTCATATTAGGTATGTTTTCAAGGTAAAACAGATATATTCTAGATATCAAGTAGATATCTAGACAAGTAGTCTTCAAACACCTCAGAAAACTACAGAACAGGGCATATAAGATGTTTTTATATCATAGATTATTTTTATGACAATGAGACATGTCTGCTCCTGGCAGCAACAATCTACTTCAGAGAAGGTGATGGGCATTGAAGAAACTTATTGTGGAGTTTACTTTCTTTGTGGCAAAAGTTATCCACTAGGCAAGAAAATACCCTTGCCTTGACTGCTGAGAGTATGCTGACCAAATGGACAATCGGGACACAAAAGAAAGGACTGCTGGACTTTGCCAAGAAAAGGTAGAAGGCCATTTAGAAAATCCTGCTGCACAGATGAGTCTGTCAGATATGCTAGACCGGTAGGCTGAAGACATTTGCCTCAACATTGCAACCTTGGATGACTTTCCAGGTAGTCAGCTGTTTCTATCATTCTCACATTTTTTAGAAGTCTCTTGCCTTCACTTTCTGTTTACTTAGGTAATATTATTTCCTCCTCAGGTCTCTGATGGAGTTGAAGACTAGATAGTTATACTTTTCCTTGATAGCAAATTCAGAAAAGAAACACACTAAAGAGGTATAAAGTGTATAAGTTTAAAAGATGTCAAAAGATAGTTTTTTGTTGGTAATATAAGTTAGGATAGAAAGTGAATTAAGTACAACATTTTGGACTCACCAAAATAGGATAGTGATTGGAGTATTTTCTCTGTATTTGTCAAATGTTTATGGACTGGACATTGTTAATGTAATTCTTGACTGTATATATTACATATTGTTATTGTACTTGTATATAATTTTTCTTATATTGGTTATAACCTCCTTTTATTATTTTAGACAACAAAGGGGAAATGTGGTAATATTTTGTGGTACTCTTATAAAATTTGTCTGAAGGTCACAGGACAGAGCCAGCCACTAGATTAAACATAGAGGTCAGGCACACATCTTTAGTCCTAGCACTCTGGAAGCAGAGATCTATCTGGATCTCTATGAGTTCAAGGTCAAACTGAACTACAAGAGATTGGTCCAGTCTAGGAGAGAAACAGAAACAGGCAGTGGTGGCACACAACTTTAATCCCAGTATTTGGGAAGCACACAGGCCATTAATTCCAGCACTGGGAAGGTTGAGACAGAAAGTGAAATGGTTAGGCAGAGAAAGGTATATAAGGCTTGGGGAGGCAGGAACTAGAGGCCATTTCAACTGAGGTGTCAGAGTCTTTCAGTCAGAGGATTCCTGGGGTTGGTGAGGTGAGAAGTGGCTGTTGCTTGTACCTTTGTTCCTCTGGTCTTTCAGCATTTATCCCAATATTTGGCTCCAGGTTTTTATTATAAGGCCCTTTAAGATTTGTGCAACAATAAAATGTCATTTTTATACCAGGCTCTAGCAACTGGATTTTTGAATGATACAGATCTAGTACAATATTTCTAATTTTAGACATTTTAAAATTAAATGGCATATCTCCTTATTGTTTCCCTTTTCAGAGAAGATGCAGATGAGATAACACTAAATTTGAAATCTTAAAGTTTTCTTTTTTTTTTTTTTTTTTTTTTTTTTTTGGTTTTTCGAGACAGGGTTTCTCTGTGTAGCTTTGCGCCTTTCCTGGAGCTCACTTGGTAGCCCAGGCTGGCCTCGAACTCACAGAGATCCGCCTGGCTCTGCCTCCTGAGTGCTGGGATTAAAGGCGTGCGCCACCAACGCCCGGCTTAAAGTTTTCTTTTTAAAGAATCATCCTCAGTGAAAAATTGTGATGGATTTGAGAAGGTATTTTGTCTCTATAACATGTAATTCAATGAGTGAATTATAATATTGCAAAATTTTAACATATATTCATTTAAAATATATTCATAGAATATATTAATTCTATGAAAAAGAAAGTGCTTTCATTACAAGTAATAATGTAATAAAACAAAGTTTATTGAAATGGCATGGTAAATAAAGCTGTATATGAAGGGACATTAATAGCTAATTTATGAATATGTTTTGTTGTTAAAATGCTAAAAATTAAAATTGTTATTACTTTTAAGTACTACTTGGAAAGCTGGGTAATAACATAGTAAATAATTTATATAGGGTATACAACCTCCTAAACTCTTCTTAAGGTTCAAGTAGACCAACAACTTTGAAAGAGAAAATTAGTCAACTTTTCCTGTAGTTACAACATGAATCTTAGCTACTTAAATATGTCTTGGAGTTTGGAGGTAGTTTGTTAGCTTCAATATATTAAGTTTTGCAAAGCTCTTTATTTTCCCATGATTTACACTTGCTTTATATAAAGGACAGTTCATTAAAATGAGTTTACTGTTGTAGTTAGCACTCAATTAACTGACTGACAGAATCTCTGGGAAATTTACTAGTCATGTTTGAGATCATTAGTCCATGAGGTGGCCAACAGCAGAGAATATTTTTTGCCACAAGGAAAAAGAAGGGACCTTAAGGAGTGGGACAGAAAGCCCAGAGTATTTTCCAGAATTTGCTCTAAACTCAACTGAAGAATAAGATAAATATAACCACTATCAATAATCATGTTCAATATATTGTATGAGTTCTTAGAGTAATAAGTTATGGCACATAATGAGGATACAAATAGGAGAGGAAGAAGTCAAATAACTCCTATTTGAATATGGTCATATCCCGTACTTAAAACACTGTGAAGACCCACCAGAAGACTCCTAAATCTAATGAATTCATCAAAGTATCAGAGTACAATATCAACATGAAAAAGTAGTCCCTTTTTATGTAGTTAAATAATGAACCTGCTAAGAAGAAATTTGGAAAACAATATTGTTAATAATAGCTTAAAAATACAAAATATCTAGAAAAAACTAAACAAGGAGGTAATATAGTCTTTCAATCATATTATACAAATTAAGAACAAAATTTAACAGATTATAAATAATTATATATTGGAAAAACAAGCAATAGTGATATTTATATTCAGATATGCTCAAAACTATATCAAATTCTAATATCACTTGTCATAAGAAAGTACTATGCATTCTACCAAAGGATAAAATTAACTGTCTTACCCAGTTGGTAAGCCTGCAAACCACAACAACAGTCACTCCAGACAAATATCCAATGGCAGAAGAATATCCAAATGGTTGCTTTTATCTTGGGGTAACAAATAACTGTCTAATTAAGGCCACTTAAGGACCACGCAATATAAGAAAACTGACATCTGGTACTGTAAGCCTTGCTAACTAATTATGGTTGGAAAGACCTGAGACCCTAGAAGAGAACCTAGTAATACCATTTTCCTAAGTCAATATGGTCACTAATTTTATTTTAAACATTTATCTGTATTTCTGCAGGCCTGTGTAGATCTCACCCTCATCAAAGGAACTTCTTTTTTGTAGCAGACAGAGATCCATGATTGGTCAAAGTACAGGCAAAAGGATACCATGGGATACCAAGTCCCGACTGATGCTTTATCACTACAGCTCATGCACCTAAGGATCAGGGAGAACCACTGAAGGAGGACAGTGGGTACTATAAGAGAGAGAGATGGCCACTGACACATCTCTCAAGATATCATCTTCTATGCATGACAGCAGGAAATCTCAACATTATAGTTTGCTGCACAAGACTTTCAATGACACACTAATCAGCATAGCTACATAAGAATGGCAAATTGCACAAGGACCCACCTCTAGATGAATAGCTGCAAGCTGTCAATTTCTGCTAAGAGTTGGAAGATCTGCTTTCTCCAGGGAAAAGCCATCTGATATGTTATATCACATGTGAGTCACACTAATGGACTCAGTTAGAGATATAGAAATATATCTATATATGTAATAACAGTAAGCATACAAGAAGAGGTCATGAAATCCAGAGGAAGTTGTGGGAAGAAGAGAAGAGAGAAAGGTATGGAAGTGATGTAAATGCAAAATGCTTATACATGAAATTCTCAAAAAACGTGATACTGAAAAAAACTGGATAGTCTTACATGTAATTCTGTAACTAGGATGTCTATCTTATATTCTATATAAAAATCAATGTTGAAGCACTAAATACCTTAATGCAAGACCTAGAACCTTTCAAATGATAGAAAAGATATTTGGAGAAACACTTCTAAATGTCAATATTGGCAATAACTCCCTATAAATAACTCTAATAGTTCACAAGTTAAGAGTAAAAATTGAAAAGTACGATAGTGTTAAACTAAAGGACTTCTTAAAACTTTAAAAGTAAATAGAGAATTAATGAGAATAAATGAGAACATATATTAATATATATTCATTATAGAATACTAACATCCAGAATATATAAATTAATAAAAATTAAATTCCATGGGAATATATAATTATATTAATAAACAGGTAAATGAGTCAAATAAGAGGTACAATAATCAATACATATGTTAATAAAATGTTCAACATCAGATGAGATCAGGTGCATTCAGGGTTATCAAACAGAATGACACCTTCCAGAAAAATAGGTGGTATCATGACAAGCTTCAGGAGGGAGAGGTGAAGAGTTTTGTAAGAGGCATTTGACTTGTGAGTTTACACATTCATGCTTAAGTGCTAAGCGATTTGCAGGAATGCAATCAGGCCTTGTAATCCATATGAGACGTTGTTTGAATCTTAGGTGGTCTTTTAATTAAAAAAAAAAAAAAACAGAGCCAGATATCAGGGTAAAAGCTAAAAGATCAGAGAAGCAGAGCAGCCAGCCACTATTTCTTACCTCTACAAAATCCTTAGCCTAAAGAGAGTAAGTTCCTGTTTCTTCACAACTTACATACCTTCCTCTACCCAGACGTCACTTTCGGGGACTACAGGTATGTGTGCTTCCCAGTACTGGGATCAAAGGTGTGTGCTACCACTGCCTGGCTATGTTTCCAGTGTGACCTTGAATTCACAGAGATGCAGAAGGATCTCTGCCTACCAAGTGATAGGATTAAGGGTGTGTGCGTAACCACTGTCTGACCTCTATCTAGTAGCTGGCTCTGTCCTCTGATCTTCAGGCAAGTTAATTAGGGTACACAATATATCACCACAATGAGCCAACTGTATCTCTACCAGACATACTGATGCATGCAGCTTGTTGGGCTTCTCTTTATGATATGCATTCAGAGTCCCCCTAAAGCATCAGAGAGTACTTCCCCTGTGAATTCATTTATCACCATGAATTTGTGAAGTTTCATTTTCCTTCTGAGCATTCATTACCACCTAATATTTGAGACTTGTTCATCATTATCTACATCCTAGCAACAACAACAAAAAAAAAACTTAATTAAAGGGAAAAAAGCTCATAGAATCCCTTCTCTCTAGCGTTAACTGCCTTGGAGGAGGTGGGAATTGGGGGGTGGGTTGTGGGGAAGGATGGGGGTGGGAAGAGAGAGGACAGGGGAATCTAAAGGTGATAAGTAAAATGAATAGAAAAATCTCTTAATTTACAAAAAAGAAGAAAAGCACAACATCATTGTCCATTAGACAAATTAAAATCTCAACTACTTAGTTGAATAAGTTTTACCAAGAAGACAAATGAAAATAAAATGTTAGCATTAAAATTGACAAGGGGATGGAATTTTTATATATCACTGGTTGGGGGTGTACATTGGTGCCAACATGGCAGAAATCAGTAGGAAAGTTCTTTGAAATATTTTTTGAAGTACTATATGAAAGACATAGAGAATTTATGGCCATGTGTTAGAAGGAATGAAAATCAGCATATAATATAAATACATGTTCATATTTACTGTGACACTTTCCATAATAGTTAAGATAAGAAATTAACTTTGGTACCTATCAAAAATGAGTAAATAAAGAATATGTTGCATATATACACAATGGAGTTTTATCCACAACAAGGAAAAATGAAATCATTTTGTTAGCAGGAAAATAGACGAACTGTAGGATACCATTTTAAGTGAGAAATAAACAAGGCTCAGATAACTATTACATGCTTTCATTAATATATGAAATCTAGAAAAAGGGATATGAAAATAGAATAGGAACGTTCAAGAAAAGGGTGAGAATCAGGGTAAAGGAAAAGAGAAAATAGTAGGAAGTTATGTTCGTGATCAAGTATATTATATCTAGGTCTGAAAATGTAAAAATGAAATATTTTATTCACAGCAGACATATACATAAAAATGAAGAAAACCAAGACACATGAGAGTAGCATCGTACAGCACATCCTGCCAGCAAAACAGTTTTCATCTTACAAAAGTACATCAGGAATGGCCCTGTGGACTATTGACATTCTTTCAGAAAAGAGTTATTGGACACTCACCTGAGTATCCATCCTGCCCCTCAAGCTGTTTGTATGTGTTTCTACCAGAATTGCACATGGGCAACTAGACTCCAGGATCATCTGCAGTACATAGGCTTGGGGAAGTTAGTTGAAAGAGGGACTATCCATGTAGCTACGAGGAAGACTCCCCCTATGCTGGGTGAAGGCTTTCCAGTGAGGCTGCTCTGGAAACAACAGGCTCCTCTCTATAACCTCTCACCTATGTTCTGTATGTAACACAATAAACTCATTGGCTGTCCAGGGTGAACATTAGTGCAATTGTACTTCAGTTTTTCATTGTAACCATGGGAAGAAGGGGTAGACATTGTTCACATATCCCCTAGGGAAGGGCTTTTGGAAACATAGGCCTCAAAAGAGTTTCTGAAATGAACCTTGGGAAGTTCAAATTGGAAAGAAATGACTGAACAAGTTATGTTGAAACACATCTATCATCCTAGGAACTGAGTCAGGAGGATCTTTACTTTAAGATCAACATAGAACACGCAGTCAAACCTTGTCTCAAAAATAGATGAAAGATGGGGAACTACTGAAACACATGAATGGGTTGATCCTACAGATCCAAAGTTGTGAGATCTGCATGACACGGAGCAGCAACAGGATATCCAAAAGCAGTCCCAGTGAGGAACTAGTATTGACAGTGTATCAATTGCCAGAGACCTCAAACAAAACCAATGACTCATTGCAATGAACATTTGCATGTAGATATATGGATTAAAGGGTATGCTGCATGACTCAATGAGGCACATTAAAACTTCCATGAAAAGATTTATTTTATTTTATTTTATTATTTTGGTTGGGAAGAGGTTGCAAGACCATATCTTTCTAGAAAGGTAAGCTTGTTCCCTCAAACCTGTGCATACAGTTATTTCAGACCACTGTCTCCTCAGAAAATATGCTGAATTATAGACCATAGCATAAATTACAACATCAAATGTGGTTTCCTTTTACCAATGTGTTGAGGGGCCTATGTGTTTCTGTATGTCAATAGGTTTCTGTATGAATATAGAACAGGCCACTCAAAATGCTCATTAGTTCTACAGTTTGGATTCTTGAATGAGATTAAAGTACATAATATTCAAGTTCTGGTGGAGATACTTAGTCGTAGATTATGGTGATGTTAATTAACTCTTAAATCTCTATTTTTAATAGTTTGTCTTTCATAGCTATGCTTTTGCATTAAAATGTCCCTAAAGTATATATGCACCATTTAACTCATGCTGATTAGAAGAGTTGTCCTTGACTCTTTTTACAAACCATTTTATATCTCTATCATAAAAAAAAGATATCACATGTCAGACTTGTTTTTAACAAGAAAAATCTTTATAGTACTGAAAAGACTAATCCTTTGTTACAATATTCATTTAAATTAACATTGTAATAGAAAGTGTTAGTAGTCTTTCCCGCCTTTCTCTCTCTTCATTTTGTAAGAAAGCATTTGCAGCACTCAGCATGAGTTGGCACTTACAGTGAACGATTTTACCAGATGTTATGATTCTACTGCTATTTAAAGTAAATTAGTCTTTGCAATTTTAGTGACAGTGTGTCAATTAAGTGACTGCAGGCAGATCAGAATCCTGTTCCATATTTAAGCAGGAGGCACTATAAGAAATTGATTGCAAAATAATTGAATAGTTTTAAAGCTTTAACAATAACTCCAAAGCCTTGCATTTATTGATTCAGTCTCTAGTCATATTTTGCCAATAATTTTTAGAAATCTCTATTTGACTTTGTAACAACTATAGTAAAATATTCTACTGTACATCAATTTTTTGCCAGTATATTTTATTATTATTATTATTATTTATTTTATTTTATTTTACAATACTATTCAGTTTTACATAACAGCCACAGATTCCGTCCTTCTCACTCTTTCTGCCCCCTCCCCTTCCCCCCAGCACACCCCCTATTCCCATCTCCTCCAGAGCAAGGCCTCCACCAAGGACTGAGATTGACCTGATAGACTCAGTCCAGGCAGGTCCAGTGCCCTCCTCCCAGATTGAGACAAGCGTCCCTGCATAAGTCCCAGGTTTCAAACAGCTAACTCATGCAATGAGCCCAGAACCTGGTACCACTGCCTAGATGCCTCCCAAACAGATCAAGCCAATCAACTGTCTCATCTATTCAGAGGGCCTGATCCAGTTGGGGGCCCCTCAGCCCTTGGTTCATAGTTCATGTGTTTCCATTCATTTGGCTATTTGTCCCTGTGCTTTATCCAACCTTGGTTTCAACAATTCTTGCTCATATAAACCCTCCTCTTTCTCGCTAATTGGATTCCCGGCACTCCACCCGGGGCCTAGCCTGCATCCAGATTCCTCAGTCCTTGGATGGGGTTTCTGGCACAACTATTAGGGTGTTTGGCTATCCCATCACCAAAGTAGGTCAGTCCCGGCTGTCTCTCAGCCTTTGCCAGCAGTCTTTTGTGGAGGTATCTTTGTGGATGTCTGTGGACCTCTTTAGCATTTTGTTTCTTCCTTTTCTCATGTGGTCTTCATTTACCATGGTCTCCTATTCCTTGTCCTCCCTCTCTGTTCTTGATCCAGCTGTGATCTCCCACTTTCTTTCCCTCGACACTCGCCTTTCATTGCTCCCACTCATGTCCAGGTTGTTCATGTAGATCTCAGCCATTTCTCCACCATTGGGTGATCCTTGTGTCTTTCTTGGGGTCCTGTTTTCCAGGTAGCCTCACTGGTGATGTGAGGAACCATCCAGTCATCCTTGTTGCACATCTAGTATCCTACTATGAGTGAGTACATACCATGTTTGTCTTTCCAAGTCTGGGTTACCTCACTCAGGATGATTTTTTCTAGATCCATCCATTTGCCTGCAAACCTCATGATGTCATTATTTTTCTCTGCTGAGTAGTATTCCATTGCGTATATGTGCCACAATTTATTTATCCATTCTTCAGTTGAAGGGCATCCAGGTTGTTTCCAGGTTTTGGCTATGACAAACAATGCTAATATGAACATAGCTGAGCAAGTACTCTTGTGATATGATTGAGCATTATTTGGGTATATGCCCAAGAGTAGTATACCTGGATCTTGGGGGAGATTGATTCCCAATTTTCTAAGAAAGCACCATATTGATTTCCAAAGTTGTTGTACAAGCTTGCATTCCTACCAGCAGTGGAGGAGAGTTCCCCGAGTTCCACATCCTCTCCAGCATAATGTGTCTTCAGTGTTTTTACACTTAACCATTATGACAGGTGCAAGGTGGTATCTCAGATTTGTTTTGATTTGCATTTCCCTGATGATTAGGGATGTTGAGCGATTCCTTAAATGTCTTTCAGTCATTTGAGTTTCTTCTCTTGAGAATTCTCTGTTTAGTTCTATAGCCCATTTCTTAATTGGACTGTTGGTCGTTTTGATGTCTAATTTCTTGAGTTCCTCATATATTCTGGATATCAGTCCTCTGCCACATGTGGGGTTGGTGAAGATCTTTTCCCATTCTGTAGGGTGTCGCTTTGCCTTGTTGACAATATCCTTTGCTCTACAAAAGCTTCTCAGTTTCAAAAGGTCCCATTGATTGATTATTTCTCTCAGTGTCTGTGCTACTGGTGTTATATTTAGGAAGTGATCTCCTATGCCAATGCATTCAAGACTACTTCCTACTTTCTCTTCTAGCAGATTTATGTTGAGGTCCTTGATCCACTTGGACTTAAGTTTTGTGCACGGTGACAGATATGGATCTATTTGCAGCCTTCTACACATTGATATCCAGTTATGTCAGCACCATTTGTTGAAGATGCTTTCTTTTTTCCATTGTACACTTTTGGCATCTTTGTCAAAAATTATATGTTCATAGGTGTGAAGATTAATGTCAGGGTCTTCAATTCAATTCCATTGGTCCACATGTCAGTTTTTATGCCAATACCAAGCTGTTTTTATTACTGTAGCTCTGTAGTAGAGCTTGAAGTCAGGGATTGTGATGTCTCCAGAGGTTGTTTTATTGTACAGGATTCTTATGGCTATCCTGGGTTTTTTGTTTTTCCATAAGAAGTTGAGAATTATTCTTTCCAGGTCTGTGAAGAGTTGTGTTTGTATTTTGATGGGGATTTCATTGAATCTGTAGTTTGCTTTTGGTAAATTTGCCATTTTCACTATGTTGGTCCTGCCTATGCATGAGCATGGGAGATCTTTCCATTTTCTGACATCTTCAATTTCTTTTTTTAGGGACTTAAAGTTCTTGTCATATAGGTCATTCACTTGCTTGGTTAGTGTTACCCCAAGGTATTTTATGTCATTTGTGGCTATTGTAAAAGGTGATGTATCTCTGATTCCTTCTCAGCTTCTTTGTATATTGTATATAGGAGGGCTACTGATTTTTTTGAGTTGATCTTGTATCCTGCTATGTTGCTGAAGGTTTTTATAAACTTTACCAGTTCCTGGATGGAATCTTTGGGGTCACTCAAGTATACTATCATGTCATCTGCAAATAGAGAAAGCTTGACTTCTTCCTTTCCAATTTGTATCCCCTTAATCTCCTTATGTTGTCTTATTGCTCTGGCTAGAACTTCAAGTACTATATTGAATAAATATGGGGAGAGTGGGCAGCCTTGCCTCGTTCCTGATTTTAGTGGAATTGCTTTGAGTTTCTCTACATTTACTTTGATGTTGGCTGTTGGCTTGCTGTAAATTGCCTTTATTATGTTTAGGTATGTTCCCTGTATTCTTGATCGCTCCAAGTCTTTTATCATGAAGGGGTGTTGGATTTTGTCAAATGCCTTTTCTGCATCTAGTGAGATGATCATGTGTTTTTTTTTTTTCTTTGAGTTTGTTTATATGGTGTATTACATTGACGGATTTTCATATGTTGAACTACCCTTGCATCCCTGGGATGAAGCCTACTTGATCATGGTGGATAATTGTTCTGATGTGTTCTTGGAGTCTGTTTGCCAGTATTTTATTGAGTATTTTTGCTTCAATGTTCATGAGGGAGATTGGTCTGTAATTCTCTTTCTTTGTTGTATCCTTGTTTGGTTTAGGAATCAGGGTAAATGTAACCTCATAGAAGGAGTTTGGTAATGTTCCTTCTGTTTCTATTATGTGGAACAATTTAGAGAGTATTGGTATTAACTCTTCTTTGAAGATCTGGTAGAACTCTGCGCTGAAACCATCTGGTCCTGGGCTTTTTTAGGCTGGGAGACTTTTAATGACTGTTTCTATTTCCTTAGGGGTTATTGGGCTATTTAAATAGTTTATCTGGTCTTGATTTAACTTAGGTATGTGGTACCTATCCAGAAAAATGTCCATTTCTTTTAGGTTTTCCAGTTTTGTGGAGTATAGGTTTTTGAAATATGACCTGATGATTCTATGGATTTCCTCAATGTCTGTTTTTATGTCCCCCTTTTCATTTCTGATTTTGTTGATTTGGATGCTCTCTCTCTCTGTCTTTTGGTTAGTTTGAATAAGGGCTTGTGTGTCTTGTTGATTTTCTCAGAGAACCAACTCTTTGTTTCATTAATTTTTGTATTGTTCTCTTTGTTTCTATTTTATTCATTTCAGCTCTCACTTTGACAATTTCCTGGCAACTATTCTTCCTGGGAGACTTTACTTCTTCTTGTTCTAGAGCTTTCAGGTGTGCTGTTAAGTCACTAGTGTGAGATTTTTCCAACTTCTTTATGTGGGCATTTAGTACTATGAATTTCCCTCTTAGCACTGCTTTCATAGTGTCCCATAAGTTTGGGTATGTGGTGTCTTCATTTTCGTTGATCTCTAGGAAGTCTTTAATTTGCAGAATGGTTTTTTATGTGCATGGGGTCAAGCATAGAGGCTGCAGCTGTGTTCCTCAGCTTTTCCCTACAGTGAACCATGCCTTATATACATTAACCTAACAAAAGGAGGTGTTTATTTTGCCTTACACTTTTAGAAGTTGTGCATATTAACCAAACTGACCCAGCTGCTTTGAGCTCATGCTAGTCTACCATAGAGGGAAAACATGCAATAAGAAAACAACTAATACTAAGGACCAGAAGAAGAATAAGAAGGGATAAATATCAAGACTGGGTTCAAGGGCATGCTTTGTTGGACTATCAGAAGTATCATTAGGCTTCACTTTGTAAGGTATGTATAATGTCTCCAAAACACCATGGGCTGGAGACCACACCTTTCACATGTCTTTCACTTTGAAGAGACATACACAAACCATAGCACTACAGACTTAAGTTTTCAGATGTTTTAAGATATCATCTTTAAACATTTTGATTTTATTTCACCAAACATGTTTCATTTGTCTCTATGGTCACAGTGTAGTATCTGTTTCTTGGAGTAGTCCTCCTGTAAACTGAAAAATTTCTTCTTACCCTTATGCTTACCAATGTCTAATAACTAGTTGCCTATATTAAGACATGTGGATTGGAAGAAAATCAATGACAGATTAGGGGCAAGCATAAATCCCCTAATCTCTCATGAATATGGAACAAAACATCTAATCTGCATCTTCCCAAACAATGAAATATATGGAAAGACAAGCCACAGATTTTAAGAATCTAGGTAAAACACAGAATCATTTAAAAAAAAATAACAACAAAAAACCAATGACCTAGAGTGCAAAGCAGAGTGATAAAGAGAGGCAATCATCAGCTGTTATCCCATTCTGTATCTGTAAACAATCCATAAAAAGAAAGTACCCCATAAGAAGAGTCAGCAAAAGCAAAATTTTGGATGATACACTAACAATATGTGTGAATCAGATGCTGGGAAACAGGAGCAACAGCTTTTAAAATGTGTACAAATAATCCTAGCCAAGGACAAGAAAGTTTTCTACAATAAAACATTTAAGCACTGAAGAAATAAAAAAACCAGAACTATCATAAAAAAAAAAAAAAAAAAAAAAAAAAAAAACAACCCACCAAGCTAAAAGTCATAATCAATGCCAAGGACCAGGAGAGGACCCGTGTGAACTCCATGCCTGCTGCCTCAGTCTGTGATCTCATCTGTGCCTGGCTTAGGTTATTGAGAAGGCCTTATTCTCCTGGTGTCCTCCACCCCCCTTGGCTCCAAAAATACCTCTTTTTCCTCTTCCTCAGGATTTCCTGAAGTCTGAGGGAAGGAACCTGATGGTGTCCCCATTTACACTCGGCTGTGGGACTCTGCATCTGTTCCCATTTGCTGCAGGAGGAATCCTCTCTGATGATAACTGGATAAAAAACTGATGTATGAGTACAACAGAACATCATTACAATTCACTTTATTGACATTTTTTAAAATTTTTTAGACCAGTGGTGTTTGGTCTTACCCTAGTTCCCTGAGCTATATAGCCTCTAGTTCTTGGTCCTCTTGGCAGAGTTGAGTGTGGGTTTTCAACTTTCTGAGGAACTGCTATCTTGATTTCCATAGTGGCTGTACAAGTTTGCGTTCCCGGGACTCTTTTCCTCCTATTGAGTTGCCTTGTTCAACTTCAATATGACATATATCACATCTTAGTATAATTTATTTTGCTATGTTTGGTTGTTATCTCTTAGAGAAATGTTATTTTCTAATGAGAGACAGAAAGGGAGTGAATTTAGAGGGGAGTTGGAAAGAAACTGAGAGGACTAGATGGGGGAAATGGTAATTGTGATATATTGTCTGAGAGGAGAATCTATGTTCAATAAAAGAAAAAACAAAAAAAATTAAATTAGCATTCTGTCACAAAAAAGAAAAAAAATAGAAAATGGAAAGGCCTGCCATATTATGTATGAAAATTTAAAAGGTAAAAATAATTATGATTACAAAAGCAATCTATAAATCCTAATACTCTGCATCAAAATTCTAAAGACATTTTTTTGTAGAAATATACAAAGAATTCTAAATTTCATATGGAATCATAAAAGACTTCTTATACTCAAAGCTACCCTGGTCAAAACAAACAATGCTAGGAGAATCATGATACGTGATTACAGGTTATAGTTCAATTATACTACAAAAACAGCTCTGTGTTGTTACAAAATTAGGGAGGTTAGATAAAAGACATGGAATTGAGGGCCAAAACTTAGCCCACATAGCTCCAGTCACCTGAATTCTGACAAAAGTATCAAAATATACTTTGGAGAGATGACAATTTCTTTAGCAAATGGTGCTAGGGAAGTTTAACATCCACAAGTAAAAAAATAAAAATAGACCAGTATTTATGCCCTTGTGAGAATCAAGTCAAAAATGGAATAAAAATCTTATCCTTATACACACAGAGAAGTATAATTCTCACCAATCATCAAGAAAACTTCTCTTTGCAACAGATAGAGACCATTACAAAAAACCATTGCCTATCAAATGCACAACTGTGGAGCCAAGTCCCATCTCACATATCTACAACACAACTTCTGCACCTAAGGCTCAGGGATAATAGTAGAAGAACAGATTGAAATATTTTTAGAGACAGAGGAACAGTACTTTGCTGTGAGACTGTTCCTCCTAAGAATGTCAGAAGCTATAATCATGAAGTCTTACCAACATAGCTGCCTAAACAATATTTAACAACAATTAAAGAAAAAAAAGAGGCCATTAAGTTGAAAGAGAAGATGGTGGGAAGGAAGTAAAGATGGAAATGATACATTTATATTAATGACAAGTTTAAAAAATAAGTATTTTAATACACCAAGGAAACTTACTAACTCCAACATAAAAGACCTTATGTAAGAACTGAAGCTAGAAACTTTTAGAATAAAACATCCTTAACAATTCTGTAAGTTTCTGCTTTCACATAATCTTTTCCTATGTAGTAACTTGGTAGCTGTTTGAAAAATTCCTCCAAGGTCTCTCTGTGTATAGCTGCTGCCTGTCCTTAAAGATTCATATTTTTCATGCCTTATCATATTTTGACATACGACTTGTTTGAGTGAAAAGCACAAGTAGAGAAAGGGTGAATATTTTTTGACCCTAGGACAATATGACTATGAATTTCTTGGGCTTTCAGCCATGTGACAATGTTGTTCTTCATGACCTCCTTGCTCCTTGATCAGTTACCATCTCAAGAACCAACTTACTTATATATTTTTTCATAGCTACATCATTCATAAAATATGTTGCCTTTCTTATTGATATAATGGACAAGTCAGTGAATTGTTCTTTTTTCATGCATGAATAATACCATTGGTTATCTTACACTAAACTCAAAGCTGATAGCACTATTTAAAATAAGCTTATTGAATGTATGTTTTTACCATAAGGCATACTACAGCTTTCCTTAAGAATCCTAAATAGTACATCAGTGTTGACATTATTAATCATTTTCGAACCAAAATTATCAAAAAAGTGCAAAATTACAAATAAACACAGCATCAAATAAATCATAAAAATAAACAAAACATACTTGTTTACAGTATGATATCAGGATCAAGAAGGCATAGCAATGCCTAGTTTAATTTCAATTGGAAATTTGCATGATACATGACTTGAAATTCCTCCTATTCTAAATTAATCAACAATTAACCAGGAAATTTTTGTTGTTGTTGTTGTTGTGGCAATATTAAGATGTGGCAATATAATAAGAATGGATGAACTCAGAAGAAGTTGTTATCCAGCAATTCAATGAGAACATTTACCAATGATCCAGCTTCAGTAAAGCCCAGTTATAAACAATGTTATATTAAAAACACTCATATGAGCAAGGGATATCAAGACCATGATGGGGAAATCTACAGAGACAACTGAAACAAGCTCGTAAGAATTCGTGAACTTTAGACTAGCAGCTGTGGAGCCTGCATGGGACTGGACTAGACCCTCTACATAAGTGACACAGTTGTGTAGCTTGGTCTATTTAAGGGGCCCCTGGCAGTGGGATCAGGATCTATCCTTGGTGCTGGCTTTTTGGAGCCCATTATCTATGGTGGGACAGCCTTGATGCAGGAGGAAGGGGCTTGGATCTGCCTCAACTGAATGTGCCAGGCTTTGCTGACTCCCTGTGGGAGGGCTTACCTTTTTGGAGGAGGGGATGGGTGGTAGGTTTGGGGAGAGAGGCTGGAGGGGGAACAGGGGGAGAGATGAATATAAAATGAATTAAAAATTCTTAATAAAGAAAATAAAATACTCATAATTAAAAGCTGCATAAAATATTACATAAATATAATGGGGAAATGAAAACTAGCATTATGTTACAGCAGGAGTGACATTTATGTCACATAAGATCATTAAAAAGAACTTCAATTTCTGAAACAAGAGACAGGGTTTTACTTTAAACTAACACAGGGAACAAAGGAGAAAAACAGTAAAATAGAGAAAGTGTAAGAGGAAGGAAAAGAAGAAGAGAAGCAGAGGAAATATAAAACAGAGGAAGCATAAAAGCAAAATCAAAGCCAATAGAAGCAAAAATAACTACACCAATATCCAAACATGGCAATAACAAAGGTTAAAATTATCTTCATATCACTTAAAATATAATTAATTAAAATGAGAAATAAGTTGAAATGTTTACTCAGATAAATGGTAACTAAAATACAACCAGGACAGCAGTGTCATTAAGACAAATGGAATAGATGGAAAAATATATATTTTACAAAAGAACAATCCACCAAGAAAATAATGAATTTGTGTACACTTAATGTAATCTGAGAGTTATATAGCTAAAATCAACAAAATTTTAGAGGGAAATAAAGACCTTTGAACACAGTTTCACTAGGAATTCAACTAAAGAGCAAGCCAAACAAACAAAAATGTATAAGAAAATAACCCAATTAAAAGCCACATTGAATATAACACCAAAGAGCTTTCTCCACAGCAAATAAATATCCATTCTTCTAAGCCACATGTAAAACTTCTATTATTGACCACATTTGTTAGTCATATTCCAATTTAAAACTGACAGCAAAATTTTAAGTCTATTCTTATAAATTTGAATATAGTACAGTCTTAGAGTTGCAAGAAAAATGTTGAAGCACAAAACAAGGAACACTTCATTGTCTTATTTACTTTAACATTTGAGATATATTTGTTTACCTGATACTTTGTAGTTCCCAAATGTTCTAGTACATATTTCCTGAAAGTCACATCTGCCCACATTGTCACAACAGTATTATAAATGAGATTTAGAAGGATACAGATGACTCATACAGTGACCTCTTCTAGTCCAGTTATAACTAGTTGGTGTGCCATTTTCTCATAGTTACAAGACATTAAGACTCAAGAGATCCTTACCAAAAAGGCAGTTATTAGCTCTAGTGCATAAAAATTCTCTTAGCTAACACTTACACTTCAGTAACATATCAAAATATATTTTATAAACTTATACTAGTGTCTTTCAAAGGAGAAATAATTCAACAAAGATTTAACATTATAAATATTGTATATAATCAAATGACCCTTTATCAACTAATTTTTGTAAAGAATCAGTGTATCATGAAACAATTTTAATTTTCTAACTCTGCAAAAGAGACATTTTAATGTAGGTTTATATTAATACTGCTTTATTTGTAGTTATATAATCTGTTATTTTTACTGGGCTATATTTTTTAACATAGAAATTGTGGCATAGAAATAGCTTTAGAAAGGAAAGAGTCGCATCCCTCATACCATGAAACTACACCTACACCTTATTTAACATGTACGTTAGCACCTGCACTGGCAAAATTCTGAGAAATAAAATATTTTTACTTAGCAAAGAAACATTTGTACAAGTCTTATTTTTCTAAATATTATTTTATTTGAAGATACTTGTTTTGGTGTCAAACACTACCTAAATTAAAATGTTTGTTTCTATCATGACAAAACAAATGTTTGTTTTTGCTTCAATATAAATGCACAAATGTTCTTGCAAATGTTCCACAGGGCAGCTGCTACTAACTCCTTCATAAGCTTTTCTCACAGGGAATTTTCTCTCCATTAGTTTCCTATTTGAAGAAATTTCCAATATGTTTATCAGAAAGACTACCAACCATTGTTTCAAGTGTATAATATTCATTTAACTTTAGTGTTTCTATGCATAAAGTATTTTCAAGTATATTAATCCTGTTGACTAATCATTAAAATACTAAGAAATAAAGTTGAGGAATGGAAATGTTGAGTAGAAAATACACATGTAGGTGGAGTAGAAAATCAGTTTTGTTTTCTTTATTGTCAAATTGCCCAGACTGCTATGAAATATTTCACCTTTATTGTCACTATAAATCAACATTTAGAAATAATGGAATATCTATTTCATCTTAACTTGGTGCCTATGGGATATCTTGACTACAAGTTCTAAGACTGGGACATGGATAGATAAACAGTAACAACAAAGTTTTAATGAGTTATAGGCAGGACATAATGGACACAAATTTTAAAAACAGCTTATTTTAAACCTGCCAACCAAGTCATCAGGGAAGAATAGCATGGCAAAAGATAGGCAGGGATGATTAAAGACAGTAGCTGAGGTCCAATCATCCTGTATATGCCCTGCTTCTATCCCTGACAATGATCTTCACTGTAACCCACTTACCATTTCTTTCTTTGGGTCTCATTAAGCTATCTTCAATAATCTCAAAAACAATGAAAATTCCAACAACAGTACCATATAAGACCTTATAATGAATAAAAATGAACAGGATATATTCTTCTTAATTGATTAAATGCACTGAGAAGAGCAACATTGAAAATCTTGACCCATCATTTCTTTAGTACTTGTGAACATAAGTAGCTCTGCCAGGATTCAGGAACTAGTAAACTCAAATAGGATTTCCAAGATTAGTATTTCTCAGTTTTGACTTCATCAAATATTGATCTTGAGTCCAATATTCAAGACAGTAGTGTTTAAAAACTGGGTTGCAAGCTGAGCAGTGGTGGCACACGCCTTTAATCCCAGCACTCAGGAGGCAGAGGCAGGTGGATCTCTGTGAGTTCAAGGCCAGCCTGGGCTACAGAGTGAGTTCCATGAAAGGCGCCAAAGCTACACAGAGAAACCTTGTCTCGAAAAACCAAAACTGAAAAAAAAAAAAAAAAACTGGGTTGCCTACTCATATTCCATGGAAACTCCAAAAATTACCCATGGAAACGCTGGAAAGAAAAATGCAAACCACAGAATCCCTTCATGGCCTCTACCTGTTTTATCCCTCAGAGGTATATTATCATGATCACAGCAGCAGGCCAGAGAGTGTAAAGTGGTCCAGGAATTAGAATACCAACTTCTAGACTGAAATCAGGGTGTTTGCCTCAAGTTTATTGACCCAGGCTGAAGCAGTTGCCAAGATTCATATGAAAAGATCACTTTATAACCTCTACAACTTCAGTCTTATAATTGCTCTTGACATTAAGTGCAAATCTATCAGCTAATGATGTGAATTTAAATTTTGTATTGCTAAGTGAGGTTATCCAGTAATTCCATCTAAAGATATTCATGAACCACTGTACCATGTTGATTTAAATGGCCTCTTCTTTAATGAGAAAAACTTAAATTGCTGCTTTTCATTATAGAGGCCTTTTTTATTTTTTATAAATATTTGACTTGTTAATTATAAGATGTTTCAAATGTATCAGTCCAATCAAGAAGCACATGAAACTGTAACTACTATTTATATGTAAACTCTCCACTAGAATCCATGTGCATTCCTGATTTATTACTAAGAAGCAACTCAACTTGCTGTTTCCATGTATTTTGTATATTTGTTTGCTTGTTTGTTCTACCAAATAATCATAGTCATAATGTTCAGATAGACCTTCTAAAACAAGAAAGGGGAGGGAAAAATCTGTATTTTAAAAAATATGAGCTAAAAAAAGACATGAAACTCACAAACCCAAAAATGCTACTGTGATGAAATGCTTGGGAATTCCACTGTGAGGAACCTTTGTGTGATATTCAAACTTACAAGCACCTTTTGATCTCACATAACCATCAACTGAAAACAGTAAATGATATTGAGCAGACTTTATTAAGTATTTACTGTGTTGCTATAACCTATGTATTTATTAGGGGACTGAAAAAGATTGTTTCTTGTTTGACTCTAAGCTTGAAGAGATTCTCTCTGTGGTTTGTTTGCTCTGGTAAAGAATTCTGTCATTCAAGTTTTAAATAACAAATATTTATATTATCTTTTGAGAATGTCATACAATGTATTTTCAATGTATTCATCCATACATCTTCCAGTTCCACACCATCATTCTTAGCTCTTCTACTTCCTGTTCTTAGTTTTAGAGGACACAATCCTTCAAGAGACTTCCCAGTATTGTGGTTCTTACAATATTTCTGTCTTCTTCTGTGATGTCACCTTAATGTAGGGGTTGTATCCTATATATGTCAATTGAGACAGGGCATCCTAAAGTCAGTTCTCTGCTATTTGAGCAGGTGTGGCTTTCTGCAATAGTCATCATCTGTTGTAATCTCTTCTTTGATGAAGGCAGAGAGCTATATTTATCATCTCCTGGAAGAGCTGAGAGACTTTGATGAAATAGAATCATAAAGCACTACTTTTGTTTACTGGTTTATTCATATGAAACATGACTAGAGATATTTACAAAATATTACATTTTATTATCCAAGGATTCACTTGACACTACAAATGTGATGGAGATCATTTTATTTCACATTCTTCATTAAAACTCACTGATTTTTACAAAAGGACAGAAAAAAATGTCTGGAAAGATAAATACCAATCAATAAGTGATATCTGCTCCATAAAGTTGAGTCAATGTCAAAATTAATAAGATTGCAAAGAGATGTTGTCTTGGCCTTGACTATATTTTTAATACGTACAGTTTTGAAAAGTTCACCTAATTTATCTTTGAGCTAAGTGCTATAGGGTTCTATGAAAGAAAATAGAAACACTCTTAATTTGCCGTAGTCTGGCAGAGCAAAAAATGGGGTGAGGGTTAAGAAGGAAGAGAAAATTGTGAAGTGCTTTCTCAGAGCTGACCGTGGAGAGCAGAGTTAAATGCAGTTAGCAAATTATTATGTCGTTGGAGACTGTGTGAGCTTGTTTTCCACCATGATCTCAAGTTCTCACTGCCCCAGTGAAAAGTATTCTAGAAAGTGAATAAGGTGAGCTTTGGAGATGGTCACATCATAGATAATGCAGATTTGTTATAGAAAAATACTAAAGACTTCAACTCATACCTCCTCCTTAATATTTTTCTCAATCCTTTTCCAAAGTATTGACTTGCACAGATCTGCTCCACTTCTAGAGAAATTATAACGTTAAAGACACCAAGCCGAAAATTGAAAAATGTTTATAACTGAGTGAAAATATAAAAAGAAGTTGATTACCCTAAATTTATAAATATAGACACATAGTTTTTATATTATAAAAGGGATTTATGTTCTCAAGGCAGCTTTGTGGGAAAGACATTCTCAAAGACATACTACAGGATATTAAAGTGGATAAAGAAAATAAAGAGATTAGATATGATCTGACAGAATTACAGAGAACAACTAGAAAGAAAAATAAAATCAATAAAGCCAATATTTCAGAGTACAGAGAGGCTTTATAAAGTTCTATAAAACAAAATGAAATTAAACCAAGATATAAAAGAGATCATGCTAGAAATGAAATACATATCAAAATACATAACTTTTATTCATTTGAAATGAAAATAAACATGCTAAACAAATAGAAAAATTAAAGGTTATTTTACATATGTACATACACCTAGAGAAATAACTATTGATCTAAATTCAATGAAGAAACTATATTACAGAAAAAAACAGACAAAAATAATTCATCACAAAATTATCTGTATTAAATTACTAATTCTCGAATATAATTAAAGTCCTAAGTCCGGACAGGAAAATAATTCAGCTATTTTTACTTTTAATTTTTTTTTAAATTTCCATCTGACTTTATTCACAAATTATTTCTTTCAACCAGCACACTTGCTGGGGATCACAAATATCAGTATCAAAAACACCACATATAGTCTAGGGTAGATACACTTATTGCTGGTAACAAACATTAAGAAGCACTAATTACACAGTAAGTAAAAGGTAACTAATGTGCCCCAGCAACATGCTCTCGCCTTTGACAGTTGAGTAGGGCTTTAAAAATGAAGATGACCATCAAAATTGTGGAGGTGTAAAATCCAAAGAAGTGACTCAACAGAGTTCTTTGCAGTTGACAGACATAAGTTGGGCACGTCAGAAAGCAGTTTAATTAACGAAAGTTACCATTTCTCTTTCAAAAAGTCCATCTTATTTCAGGCATTTCAGTAGCAAAAATTCAATGATACAACTACAGTTAAAATTTTGTATAAAAATTCTGAGTACTGTAAAGGTATGTGATCAAGAAAACTGTTCTTCACATATGAAAACAAATGATGATAATATCATATAGTCAAGATTTCTGATTAAACATGGGGTAACCCTGTCAGTTTATCAGGTCCCTTTTATGATTTTAGTTTCTTATTTTTGTCACCATTCTCATTTTCCCCATAAAAGCACATGCTGACTTGGATGTTGAAATATTTTTAATGTATTCAAATGACATTATTCTGTGAGTTTATAAGTGCATTGATCTTGTTGTATCTGGAAGACTCTGTTTCCTTGCAGCATGCACAAAACCCAGACGGGTTCAAGCCAGACAGTCATCCAGCACTGAAAGAGGGAAGCAGACATGGAGTGTTCTTCCTAGCAAAGTGAAAATCAATTTTCTCCAAAAGAGTGTGGGTGGGTGCATCAACCACACGCCAGGGGAGGTGCCATGCCCAGGAGTGGTGCAGAAGGAACACAGGGGCATTTTTGTTGTCCTTTTGTTTCAATTTTTGTGTGTGTGTGTGTGTGTGTGTGTGTTAGACCTTTTAGTTTCTTCTTAAGAGAAAGAAATGGAGAGAGAGAGAGAGAGAGAGAGAGAGAGAGAGAGAGAGAGAGAGAGAGAGAGAGAGAGAGAGAGAGAACAATGTTTTAAGATTTTAAGAAACAGGAAGAATTGGACCGCTCACTTTTAAATGATCTACAATATCTGAGAAACACAGTACTATTTCAGAGTGGAGCAAGATCAGTAGCCAAGCACTGCAGAATCTGAGGTAACCACTCAAGTATAACTATAATTCATAAGTGACTACTGTAATTGGTGTGCTGAGATAATAGCATAATGAAGTAAATGGTAAGATGGAAAATACGGAAGAAAAGGCCTCTAAACACCAGATGGATTCATATGTGAACTCAAAGAACTGGTAGCATGCATAGTGCCTGCATGAGTCTGGGCCTGATGGGGTCAGCGCTCTGAGTGAAATTGGACACAAATTCACGTCCCTAACCCAGACATTGCCTCAAACTTTCAACCACTCACAAGTGAAAAGTTAATTCTCTCCAGCACAGTCTCTGGTTATACAAATTACTCTAAGTACAAGTTTCCGTGCCCAAGAATAGATGGTCAACAAAGCAAACTAAATGATATTTTTTGTAGGTTTTTTTTCATTTGTTTGTTTGTTTGATGGACTGTTTGGTTCTTGTCCCATAATATTTTGTGTGGGCATTTTTTTCTTATACTGTAGGTTTTTTGCTTATATATTATGGTTTCTGATTTTGTGGGTTTGGGGGGATTTCTGTGTTTTCCAATGTGTGTCTCTGCATTGTAGTGGGTAGCCATTCGACCTACCTATCACTTAACTTGTGAGTTACACCATTAAATAAATATCCTTTTAACTACATGAAGTGGCCATAATAATTTCACCAATATTGCATCTGTATGTGTTTCTTGTACTTTTTCTTTGGTTCTTTGTTTCTCTGTCTTTTTTAAAATTTATACTTATTTATTTGTATTTTATCTTATTTTATTTTTTAGATGCCTGTTTGTTTTCTAATGACAGAAAGGATGTGGATTTGGGTTTGTGGGAAGGTGGAAAAGATCTGGGAGAAGCTGTGGAGGCAGAGCCATAATAAGAATATATTGTTTGAAAAAATATCCTCAATAAAAAAGAGTAGCATAGTGATAGTAGGCTGTGTTCTATAGTTTTTCTTCCTTATAAACTGAAATTTACAACTCCTTTAATAATTAATGCTAAATAACTTAGGAAAGGAAAACAAGACTAATTCAAATAAAGAAAATAACCTCAGATTCTGTGATAGATGGTGGTTTTAGTATCTGTTGCACACTTTTTTCTTCAAACTAAAGTAATCAATGTTCAAAATATTTTAAAATGAACTAAAACATCACACTGAGATTATTGAAGGGTAAACTGAAACAAGGCATCACAGTCTATGAAATTAACTCTGGTTCTATTTTCTTTTTTTTTTTTTTTTTTTTCGAGACAGGGTTTCTCTGTGTAGCTTTGCGCCTTTTCCTGGAACTCACTTGGTAGCCCAGGCTGGCCTCGAACTCACAGAGATCCACCTGGCTCTGCCTCCCGAGTGCTGGGATTAAAGGCGTGCGCCACCACCGCCCGGCATGGTTCTATTTTCATACTTAATATATGTTTGAAATGAAAGTCAAATGATTTTTCAATGATATCTGAAGTTGCTTGTTTTTTGAATTATCACATGCAAATGTTTTGAAGAATTTATATCTAACAGTATTTAAATTATATCAAAACTAGTAATTATATAAATATAGAGTCCAAGGACTGATAGAGAAAAAATAATTGATTTTACTGGAAATTTTTCTAAGATGTTCTCCTTTTAGCTTCAATTTGATTGGCAAACTTGTATTATGAATTAGCTAGTATCCCAGGGAGACAGAACCAAAAAGGGATCATGAATGAATAAATTGGCTAAAACAACTATGGCTGCATGAAGGCAGAAAGCTGTAATGATTGTCTCAATTCAAGCTCAAAGACTGGCAGAGTAAGTAGAGACAGGAAGTGATGAGGCCCTATCCCAGAAGACATTAGACCAAGCAATTCTTATTTGATAGATGGTAAAGACAAGTTATCTTGTTTCTTTTCAATGGTTAAGGTACACAGACATTGTTAAGAGCTATCTGCTCAGTTAAGTCTATGAGTATAAAAGTTATTTCATCTGAAAATACCAATGTTGTGTCTGATTGACACTGCAAGGTCTTGTCATGTTGATATTTGAAATCAACTCCTAGAATTGTACAATATTCCTCTAAAATTTGTTGATAATATTCCATCATTAACTAAATTGCTTATGGTCTCTATGAAACTACCAGATACTATTATAGATCTCAGAACATCTCTTGGGACTTTTCATCTCCACAGGACCCATCAATCCTCTTAAGCTACTTTAATGTTGAATTAGAGGCATCTATATAGAAATAGATACAGAATCTCTTAAGATACTTCAATCACGATCAGTGGTTTATTATGTATGAAGTTTACAGTCCATTTGTCTATAAAAGAAGCCATTATTTGGAATCTATTTAAAAAGTTAGAAAAACGATATGACTTTTCCCAGAGAAATTCTATAGCATTTAGCAAAATTAAGACCAACGAATGATGGTTTTTAATTTAGTTCTTTCTGTTATCTCTAGATAATACTTTCACTTTCCATATACTACTAATTATAGCAATTCTAATAGAGGTAACAAAAACAAAGAATTGTGTGAGACATATCAATAGAATTTAGAATTAATGCCCTTTCTTGTAACCATATTTATCACAGAACACAGTAAAACAATCAGAGAATTGGATACTGAAGTAAACCTTCCTTGTTGCTCTGATTATTGAAACACAAACAACTGAATACAGTAGCATGGCATGCCCTCCACCAAGGAATAGATAGAGTTCATGGCTGTCTATAGATGTCATCCATCCTGCTGAACCATCTCAACTATAAACATTTGTATTTATTTTTGTAATTATGTGTGTGTTTGTGTAGGTGCACACATACACAGTGTGCACATGGAAGTCAGAAGACAACTATTCAGTCTCAGCTCTCTCTTTTCAACCTGTGTGTCCCAGGAATGAAACTCAGAAAGTTGGGCAAGCACTTTACTCTCTGAGTGAGCTATTCCACTAACCTTGTTGTGATTTTTAGTGGTAGTTTTCCATAATTTTATTTTACTGATGAAGAAAGTAAGGCAGAGAGGTAACATGGAATAGCAAGAGATGGACTCAGAAATGTATTTGAATCTTTCATGTATAAAAACTGTTACTCTCAGTCTTCATGGATTTACTTCCACATAAAAAAGGTAAAAATTCTAACATTGTGTAAACATTAAATTAAAAATCCCAAGACAAGTTTCTGAAGGACAGAGATGGATTTTATGAAAACATCAGAAATCTTGTCAATTTTACCAAAATTCCTCAGGTTTTAGATATTTCCACAAATAAGTATCTAGGTTATATAATAATCTATCACATAACAAATCCCATTAGATATTTGAGAAATTTGGAAGTGTAAAGCTTACATTTCTTAATATTACATCTAAACTATGTTTCAACTGTAGTAGTCTGAATTAGAGTAATAGCAATTATGTAATATATATTTGTACTTCTTAGAGAGGGAAAGAAAATTCTAACTCAGACCTACTTCATGTATCAATAAACTTTATTTCACACTACCAAGTGTTTGTTTGTTATATTTATATCTTTTTTGTCTCTGTAGATTTGGTATCAGAGGCCCAGCTCAAAAATCAGACCTGTCAAGGATTACACATAGAAGTTCGGGTCAGATGCCTGTTATATGTCCCTGCATCTTTGAATATAGAAAATGATCACTTTTAAATCTTCTTCTAATATCTTTGTTTTCTTGTTGCTCAGCAGTGACATCTGTGGAGAACTGGGAAGCATTACTGCTTCCTGTAGATCACCATCTGTGGACCATGCATTTTTTCCCTTTATGATGCAAAGCAATGTTTACACTGTTCAATTTCAACATATGTCAAGTATTTTCTTTCATCTTTAATTTGTAATTTGTTTAATGAACAGGAGCATATTTTACAATAAATGATTATGAAGTGTAGTCTAAGAATACTCAACTATTGAATTAAGATTATCACATAGAGATTTATACATCATAGTGTCAATAACACAGAATATTACAAAGTGAGTGATAGATACTAACATGAATATGTAGCAATGTTTGAGAATTGCAAAAGAATGCTTTATGTTGCCCATGATCTTGTGAGATACTAAGAATACAGAGAAACGCACATTTTAAAATCTTGGAATGTGTTCACATGTGATTGAACTATGTGATGAGCCATTATACCATAGCTACAAGTGGTACTCTCACTTAACATTACCTGTATTTTCTACAAGCTACTGAGCACATGTTATTATCTAGTTGTATGAATAAACATATGAAAGAAGAATATGATGCTATGTTAATTTTACTGTTGATGAGAACTCAAACTATATCAAATAGTCATAATTTAAAAACCCACAACCATTAAAATACACTTTGAAACTCTGCTCTATTTTGTTAATGATTATGAATTCACTTGATGTTTTAAAAAATATTTCTACATCCTTTAAATTAAGGAGCTCAGATTTTATTAATTAAAAAAAAAAGACTTTTTCATGAATTGCCTCATTTATCTCTTTGGGATTCCTAGTGCAATTACATTGCATTAATCATTGACTGTCCTATATAAGTTATCAAATGAATGATTGAATGGATAGATGAATAAGTAATTAAACCTGTGAGGAATAACTGAAGAGAAACAGTGTTCAAAGCTGTAGTGTTAAGATTACATTGGCCATTATTGAAGAAAAAGGTAAAAAAAAATTCCATAATACTTGTGCCATATTTATGTGGATATTTAGCTTCTTGTAATTAGAATTTACACATGAACACACATGAATAATGAAAATGACAGAAATGTGATGAATTTGAATGTGTGAAATAGCCAAAGCTAATTTCCATCTTGTATTTTTTTCAAAAATGCTTATTTTTATTAAAAAGAATATAAAATGAATAAAGAAAATATGCCCACATAATAGTGCTATAAATTCTGACTATCATAAACTAAACATTCATTCATATTGAAAAGTCAACTCATGAGCTAGAGAGATGGCTCAGTGGTTAAGAACACTGGCTGCTTTCCTAGAAGACACAAGTTCAAGTTTCAGCACCCATATGGCAGTTCACAGCTGTCTGTAACTAGTTCAAGGACATCTGACACCCTCACAGATACAGGTAGGCAAAACACCGAAGCACATAAAATAAAAAATATTTTTTAAAAGTCACCTCCCAGCAAAAAAAAAATCTTAGGTTCCAAAATAAACCGAAAGATGATCACTACAAAAAATATCGTGAGAATTACTTTTCAGATAATTGTGAGTTAATAACCAAGTACTGTGTGCCTTAGTAGATGTCAATAGATAGATAATATGTTACAGGTCTCACTTAAATTAGTACATCAGCACGGTAAACAAAGCTTTACGTTGGCAAATGGTCCTAGCTTGAAAATTGCCAATACCACAGATTATAGTAGAAGTAATTCAACACAAAAAGGCATTCCCCTCAAGGCAAGCATCCCCAAATGACCTAGGAAACGTCTTTGACCTCAAAAATCACAAAACAACCAGGGGAAGTGTACTGTAAATAAAACAAGTGGCAGCATTAAACTTCCAAGGGCTGGTGATGCCGTTCAGTGTTAGTCCACCTTCCTAGAGTGTGTGAGGTACTAAGTTGTCAGCACAGTACACCACAAAACAACAAACACACTTCCCATCACATCATCATACAGGACTATTCAAACACAGGTTATAAAATAAATAATAGTTCAAGGATAAAAGGGAGTTCCTGGTCGTCTTCAACAATATAGCCACTTTTTTCTCTTTTTTTGCAGCTTTTAACACATTAGAGACTCTATTTATAAACAAACAAATAAGTAAATAAAAACAATCACAATCTTTTGAACTTTCATTGGGATCATCTGAAATAAAGGATTGCACAGAAAATCCAGATACTTAATTCACTGTATTCATTTTTGTCTTCTCTTCTAAAATTCGTACAAGGAAATGTTTGAAGACTTGTATTAGCTTGAATCTTCTAACAATCTCCCTTTCCAAAGACATTTATTAAACCTGCTTCTGTTTAGAACACAAACAAATAGGTTTCTAAAGATTCTCTATCAGCTTATACTGCAGGGTAGGGACAAATAGTTCTGAGACCTAATAACATTTTGAAAATGGTAGTACTCATCGTGCTTGACAGAGTCTTTCTCTGATGCAGCTAGTCTGTGTGTATTAAGAAAATCAGAGACATTATGTCAATAATGAGAGTGAGGAATGTGAGAAAGCCTAAGATATGCTTTGGTAGTCAAGTGTACAAGTAAAACATGAATATGTGTTTCCTAAATTTGAAGAGAAAAACCACGTTTGTGCCCTCTGGCATTCCTGTCAGATTTGATTGAACTTGCCCAAACAGCTTTAATATTAGGGAATGAAGGACACAGATGGGTAGACTTGATGATTTATAGCAGAAAACTTCCACTATCTTGTCTATTATTCATTCTTGTCTTCACAAAGAGTTTCAGATAACGTGGTAAGCAACCCGACTGACAGCAGCACATGAGTGCTTGCCCTCAGTGTACTGTTGTCTTTGTTGTTGAAGCGCATCATTCCATCTCCTAGCTTTAAGACTACACCTGTATTCCAGTCAGCTTTATGGAATTAAGCTCACTTAAACTGATTGTGAGATATTTCTGAATGATGAAATAAGCAAGTAATGTGGAGCTAAATTTCCTGCCTTTAACCTCAATTGTTTGAAGTTTCTCTAAGGGGAAATTAAATTGAAAGAAATGAAAATATCAAGAATATGACTTTCATTTAATTCTTCAAAAGGCAAAATGTTTCTTATACACAAGGATAAAAAATGAGATTAATTCAAATAGTTCCAGATATGCATGCAGGAGCAAATTATTTCAAAAATTGGATTCAGCTAATGCATGCTTTCTTCATTTATTGCAAATCTGTTTTTCTGTCTAATTCTCTTAGTGTCTACCATCAGCACAGAAAAATTCTAATTTTTAAAATCTTAACACCTGAGGAGGTTGCTCAGCAGGTCACAGTACTTGCTGCTCATATGTGAGGATCTGAGTGCTGGTCCTCAGAAAATATTTGTTTTAGAAGATGGATGTGTCATGTGTACCTTTAACCCTAGTGGTGTGGGAGAGTCAGATTCTGGTGGATATCTCAGACAGATATATCTGTTTAGGCAGTGAGCCTAGCTTTCAAAAGTAGTAAGCTGTTCTCCATGTTCACTAAGAGAGCCTGCCTCAAACAATATCACAGCAATATTAACTAAAACAGAATGAGTACAAAAATTAAAAATTTCCTCAGAATGTCATCTACCCATCCCTCATTTCTTTCCCTCATTAGATGTAAGTATTCTTCATATGAATCCTGGGAAGGTTTTTTTATATAGGTCTGTTGCTGACAAAACATCATGAGCTAACAAAAATGCACATAAAAATACATACACACATAAATACCTACACACACAGAGAGAGAGAGAGAGAGAGAGAGAGAGAGAGAGAGAGAGAGAGAGAGAGAGAGAGAAAGAGAGAGAGAGAGATCAGTATATATTATTGGGAAAAAAGCTTCTCTAACCAATAAACATAAAAAGCTGTGATCTATAACTGCTTTTGCAGTGTTATAATATTTGCTGATAAGATCTAGAACTATATATACTGCTTGCTCAAAGGAATGACATCATGAAATTCATGAGAGGGGACATTTTGTTCATCTGTTGTTTGAAATAATCCCAATAGTTTTATGACACTTTTGACAATAAGATGAATGAAAACTAAGTAATGGATAAATTAATTTTGTGATATTCCACCACAGATGGAAACCAAACTCTACTTAATACACTCCCCATTAGAACATATCATCTGCACCAAACCACTGTTATACAGGACACCAACTGCAAACCCAGTGAGTTCTTCAAATCTTTCTATTTAGTGTATGCACGTGCACACACACACACACACACACACACACAAACATACACATGCATACATTCATACAGTTGGGAGGTGGGCATGTCATGCAATACATGTAGAAATCAGAGAACAGCTTTGAAGCTGGTTCTCTCCTTCCACATTTATATGAGATCCAGGAATTGAATTCAGTTTACCAGGCTTGTGTGGCAAGTGCCTATACCTGCTGAGGTTCTTGCCTGTCCATTCTTATTACAGACACTAGATACAGAAGAAAATAAAACAGAAAGTGAAATATATAGGGCAGAGTACATGGAAATAGCAAGCAAGCAGCTTTCACTGTCCCCCTATCAAGTCAAGAGGAATTTCTTTCTTGGCTCTCAAGTCTGATGATACATAAGTGTAGTTGGAAGTTTTCTTGTGTCCTGCCGAGTCCCACAGCTGCTCAGACTCAAATAAACACACAGAGGCTTAGATTATTTTTAAACTATGGCCATGGCAGACTTCTTGCTAGCTAGCACTTATATCTTAAATTAGCTCATTTCTATAAATCTAAACCTTGCCACATAGCTTGTGGCTTACTGGTACTTTACATCTTGCTTCTCCAGGCAGGAGCTAGCTGCAACTGCTCAGCTGTCTTTTTCCTTCCTCTCTCTCCAATTGGAATATACCCCTAACATTATTCTGCCTCACCATTGGCCAAACAGCTTTATTTATCAAACAATTAGAACAACACATTATTCACAGCATAAAGACAGACATCCCACAGAATTTTTCCTTTTCTTTCTAATCAAAAAGGAAGATTTTTAATTTTAACATAGTAAAATTACACATACTAGAACAGTTATCAACCATGAATTACATTTATAGTATCTAGTCTATTTGTATTTTATAAAATTAAAGAAAATATTTTATCATCTATCTTATATTTGTGAGTCTAAAGTTTGATATCTAATTTATCTTTTATTATAACCAAGGAAAATTATAACTATCTAGTCTTCAACTACATCAAAGACCTCAGAAGGATATAGTACCTAAGTAAAGAGGAAGAACATTGTAAGCAACTTCTACAAATCTAGAATAGCAGAGACAGCTGGCTACCTAGACAGTTATCCAAAGTTTCCTTGAAACATTGGGGCATCCATTCTTCAGCCTATAGGCCTAGAGTCTCTCAGTTGCTTCTCTCTGTGTCCTTTAGAATGTCTGGCAGTTTCTTCTGTGAAGCAGGAACCTGAAGGACCATCTCACTTTGCAAAGTTCAGTAGTCACCTTCCTATGGGTCCTGCATGTCCAGCTGATACAACATCTTGTCAAGTTGTCCAGGTAAGAACAGTTTCTTGACCAAATGGCTATTGTTGCCAAGAAGAAGATAAACTCCATATGGAGTATCTTCGATGCTCATCTTCCTCTTTGAAGTAAATTGGTGCTGCCAGGAGCAGATGTGTCTCATTGTCCAGAAAGATTCAAATTTTTTTTTCCTTTTTTTTTTAATAATAAATCTTCTTGAGTGAACATGGCACGTAATTTACTCCCTTTAAGACTATGATGAAAAAGAGAAGATGAAAGATTTTTTTCTTGAAACTAAAGACAATTGTGATGTATAGACTCTTTAACAAATCATTTACATGAACAGAGTTTTTCTTCCCTATTTCCTGATATATAGATGATTTTAAAAGGCCTTAAAGTATTTACAGGGTTAGAGACAGAGCAAAGAAGTTATGACAAGTTTAATCCTAGGACCAAGGTCAGGTTTTGGACAACATCCTGTAATTCCTGCTACAAGAAAATCCAATGGTCTAAATCTACTTGGGAACCAGCATGCACATGCCCATATACACACAAAGACACACTGACATCATGTAATTAAAATTAAAACAAATAAGCAAGTAGGAATGAAATCAGAAAAATCAATCCTTCTTAGTTGGTGGTATCATTTGGGAAAATTTAGGAAATGCTACCCTGCTGGAAGAAATATCAGTGGGGGTTGGAAAATTTTTAAAACATTATAAATACCATATTCTGTATGTCTTTGATGTATCTGAAGATTACCTACCTAATTGAAATATATCTATGTATACCTAAAAAACTTAACTAACATGACTATAAGTTTGATTATCATGGATGACTAATTATTAATCTGTATTTCTTAATTATACACTATAATTTCAAATGAATTGCACAAGCATAATACTTTAAACAAGAATAGAAATGTACATACAGTATAACAAAATTAAATTTGTATCAATAATCTAAAATCTATAGCAATGTAAAACATTTCAAACAAGTTGTTCTTTAAAAGTAGATTCAATAATCTACCCTTTTATTCTATCATATCTATATCATATATTTCTATATCATATCTCCCTTTCTTCTTTTAAAAAAAATTGACTATGACCAATATCAATTTGTAACCAACAACCTAAACAAAGACAAACTTCCATAATCAATTTTTTGGGAATGTGCGCATAGTGTTCTAGGCTACGTCCTGCTGATAGAGGGTGCTGGTAGTCTTATGGGGATCCTGAGAAAATTTGAGATAACGGTCAAGTCCTGGTAAGACCAGCTATAACCTTTGTTGATAGGTACCATCTGTTAAGGTTCAGGAGGTCTGGCTTGATCAAATCTGATCCATCTTAACCTCGAACAAATCCACAATCTCTTGCTTCCTGTGGAAACAAAAGTAGAGCCTCCTTTTCAAAGTAACGTATCCTTAGATCCAGATTTTGAAGTCACGATAACTTTAAAATAAACATATTGGTTTAATTCATCTGCCTTACAATCGAATGTCTGTCTGCAGTTAAAAATCCCAAAGACAACACAATCCAGACTCTCTGTGTAATATTCATCTTTACTTGGTTCAACTTTTATAGTACTTTTACTGTCTCTTTAAGGACTTTGTTTTTTTTAAAAAAACTATTTCTTTATGTAACTGTCTATATTCATTTTTCTCTCTCTTCCAAGCCTACATATATGGTGATATTTTATTTGTGCTTTAATAAATGAAGTTTGTCTGGAGATCAGAGGAAATAGCAAGCCATTTTAAGTAAACAAAGAAGTCAGGCAGCAGTAGCACACATCCTTAATCCTATCACTTAGCAGGCAGGATATCTTGTTCAAAGCCACACTAGGGAACAGAGCCAGCATGGTGACACATGCCTTTAATCCCAGAGCCAACCACAGAGTTCTGGAGGCCTGTACAGACAGGAAGTGACAGAGCTGGCCAGAAAGAGGAAGTGATATAGCTAGACAGAGAGCAAATCAGATGGCAGAATAGCAAGACATATAAGCCTGGGTAGACAGGAAGTCACTCTCCTTGGAAGCTGCAGAGTTGTTGAGGTGAGGTTTGCTAGTGGCTTTCCCTATTTCCCTGATCTATATAAGGCTTTCACCCCTATATTTGGCTCCATGTTTTTTATTTGATAAGGTCATTTAGAAATACATCTATATGCATATATTTTTACACATAATGTAAACCATTTAGAGGTTTATTCCATCTGAATCTATCTCATTGTGAATCTATATTTCTTCTCTGACCAGGAGAGATTTTAAACTGCTAAACTTCATGGCTAGAACAAAGGCGGTAGCCTTGGCCACTGGGTCTGCCCATCTAAGCTTCCCAACATGGTGGCAATAAGTTTACTGCGAGCTTTGGGAGAGCCATGCTCACAACTCTAGAAAGCAATAGGTCTATACCTCCATCCAGCAGCCCATACCCCAGAAACCTTTTCTTTCTTTCTTTCTTTCTTTCTTTCTTTCTTTCTTTCTTTCTTTCTTTCTTTCTTTCTTTCTTTCTTTCTTTCTTTCTCTCTCTCTCTCTCTCTTTCTTTCTTTCTTTCTTTCTTTCTTTCTTTCTCCCTTTCATTTCTTTTTTTCTTTTTCCTTTTGTGCCAGCAAAAGCTGAATCCACCATGCAGTGCACTGCATAGTTTGGAGACACCACTGTGTACTGTGGCAGGAATCTGCCATACTGGTTAGCTTATAGCAGCTGGCAGCCAACTCCATAAAACAGGCAGCTGTTGGGAGACATTTCTTTATGCTGCTACTGGCATGAGACTGAAACTAGGAAGCCCAATGTGGCTCCATTTATGTGCGTTCAAAATCTTTAACCTTTTTTGGGTCTATGTGGATCAATGCCCCATGTTGGGTACCAAATGTAGTTGGAAGTTTTCCTGTGTCTTATCCAATCCCATGGCTGCTCAGACCCAAATAAACACACAGGGGCTTATATTATTTTTAAACTATGGCCATGGCAGACTTTTCACTAGTTAGCTCTTATATCTTAAATTAACCCATTTCTACAAATCTATACCTTGGCCAAACAGCTTTATTTATCAACCAATCAGAGCAACACATTATTCACAGCATAAAGAAAGACATCCCACAGCACATAAGAACGCCATCAGATAAGTGTATTTCATCTCTCTCACTGGGTTGCCTGGTACAGTGTGACTAAAGCTTTTACCACAAATCATGTTTCTTACTCTGACGTGACAAGCTACTGCCCTAAATCCCATTATTATAATTTGACTAGCCAAAAAAATCCAAGAGGTAGAATAGAAAAGGTAACTTCTTTGAGGACAAAGTTAAATCCTTTGTCACATCCTCATTTGCATTACAGTTGTCACAGCAAACTACCATAAACTGAGTGGATTCACCTACAAAAAAAAAATGTATTTTCTTCCAACTGTAGAGAGGAGAATGACATGAAAGATTAAAGTGTAAAAGTATTTTTCTTTCCCCACTAAGCTTCTTTTCTGATGTGTCTTTTTAACCCTCCTACTTCCCTTTCATAGAACCCTTTCTCTGTGGTCATACATCAATGGCCTGCCTACATGTTCTACTTTCTCTCTCTTTAATAAAGACAACACCGAAGTT
This sequence comes from Peromyscus leucopus, assembly GCF_004664715.2. Classification (NCBI taxonomy): domain Eukaryota; kingdom Metazoa; phylum Chordata; class Mammalia; order Rodentia; family Cricetidae; genus Peromyscus; species Peromyscus leucopus. Next base: position 13,716,280 of record NC_051064.1, on the reverse strand, counting down.
AGATTAAGACTTCCCTAATAACCTTATTTTAACTTGATCTTCTATTAAAGTCTCCAAACATCCATACAATCTGTAGTACTAGAGACTGCAAATTAAATATAAGAATTAGCAAAGAAATAATTCACCCCATAGTATTGCCTGAAATAAAGCCTGAAGTTTTGTTTTACCTTCTTTGATATGTGTAATTTTTAAAATGAATTAAATAATTAAATCAACAATTAAGCCCACACTGGGCTTTCTAGTCTCAGTCTCATGCCAGTAACAGCATTAAATTCCCACATACATGAAGAAAAACTGTGTATGTGTGTGTATGTGCATAAGTGCATGTGGATACATGTTCCAATCAATATCTTAGTTTCACTGATTTTTGTTCTTTTAGAGAGGCTGAAGTAAGCACTATACCATGAGGAAGGAAGTGATAAATTTGAGCTATGTTTGGTTTTCTTTTTCTCTGTATTTGTGAATTTTCTATGTGAAATATTGAGCTGTAGTGAAAGAAATCCTTGATGCAATCTTATGGGAAACTGTAGATGTAAAGACCAAAATGTTCTACCAATCATTCCAGGGCAAGCCTCTGTTCAGAAGCAGTTGAACAACATACAATAGACCAATGGACTCTGCAGTTGTGTGTGTGTGTGTGTGTGTGTGTGTGTGTGTGTGTGTGTGTGCACACCTGTTTTCATTTGGTTACAGTTTGATAGTTTTGTTTCTGTTTTGTCTTGTTGTTCTTTTTTGTTTAGTTTTATTTTTTCCTCTTGACTGTTGTTTTGTTTTCTTTGTTTTGGGGGCCTTTATTGTATTGGATTTTTGTTTGTTTTTTGAGAAAGGACTTAAAGTTGGGTGGGGAGGGAGGGAAGGAGGTTTAGAAGGACTTTGGGTGGAGAAATATGATCAAAATATCTTTAAATTTAAAAATAGTTTTAAATAATAAAAAAGTATGATAAAATATGTTTTTTAAGAAGATTCTTTACAAACAGATATCTATGACTTTGATTTTATCTTACAGGTTTCAGTGTCCTGCAGAACTACCTATTGTTCACTGTATAAAATGGCTGCAGTAAAATTAGTTTTTCTAATCTGATGCCAAGGCAAAGTAAATGATGCTTAAAAAAAAGATACCTTCTATCAAAACAAACAATCATGTCAGCCATTATTTAGCTCTCCACAATGAGCCAAGATAAACTTCTTACATCTTGCTAGAAATGTTTTGGCACATTAATCCCAAAGCTTTGGTCAGCTACTATGGTGTTCGCATGTGTTTAGTGAAGTTGGCAGTTATACTGCGGAGAAAATATTCCAACAGTAAATTTGATATTGGCATATGTATTTCCCTTGAGTTCCCAAAGTGTGTAGTTTCAAAAGACATCATGCCTAAGTGATATAAGATTGTTTTACATAGAGTTAGAAAATGAATTACAGTTTTGATGAACCACCTCTATAAACAAAAGCACCATTTTAAGTATCAAATGAAGATTCTATCTTCTGTCTATCCTGTTTTAAGCCAATAAACACACATACATTTCTGACATTTTGGTTGCTAAAATTACACAAAATGGGATTTCTTTCCCTCCAAATAGCATGAGAAACACCTGGGTATTTCTCAGCACTCTGTTCTACTTAAGCCTTTGTTACAGAATATTCCCCATCTTTTCCTCCCTTCTCTAGTCACAGGTTGTAATGGTTAGTGTTAATTCTCAATGTGACACAACATAGAAGCCTCTATGATACAGGCTTCTGAGGATATTTGTGGTTATTTTTATAATATTTAGTGTGGTGGGGAGAACCGCTGCTCACTATAGTTGGTACTGTTCACCAATCAGTGAATTCTACACTGTATAAGCAGATAGAAGTACAAGCGTGTATGTTTTCAGTGCTATCTTCTTTTGATTGCAAGATATAATGTGACTAGCCACTTCAAATCTCTCATTCCTTAACTTCCCTGGACTATAACCTGGAGCAGTGAGGTAAAATGAACATTGTTTTCTAATAAGTTGTTCTTGTTAGGTGCTTCATTACAGCAACGAGAACAAGAACTAAGATTCTGTCAATGATATTTTACTAATCAGCTATAGCACCTTCAATGTGTTTATGCTACCCAGGAAGAGCAAGAATAATTGTAACTTTGCTATGATCTTTAACACGTTTCTCTGCTAGAATGATAGGTAATATGAAATATGACATTTATCAGGACCTAATACTTGCCGGGCGGTGGTGGCGCACGCCTTTAATCCCAGAACTCAGGGAGGCAGAGCCAGGCGGATCTCTGTGAGTTCAAGGCCAGCCTGGACTACCAAGTGAGTTTCAGGAAAGGCGCAAAGCTACACAGAGAAACCCTGTCTCAAAAAAAAAAAAAGAACCTAATACTTGTGAAAATTGCAACTCTTTTATTTATACATGTTTTATACTTAAATTCATATGAATTGAAAATCCAGTTGCATTGTTCAATATGTGTAATTCATATACATAATCTCTTATAATGACTGAAATTTGCAATTTTGTGTACTGATTACTGCTTCTCGCTGACTAGTATTTCGATCTGAGTTGTCCTGGGGTATTTTACTTGACATTTTCTGAGTTTTGATCTTTTCCATGATGAGTCTCTGGATGGCAGAGGCTCTTTCCTTTTTCTCTTTCATTTAATTATTCTCATGTTTTTTAAAACAATTTCTACAGTTTTTTTCATAATTTTTATAGATCAGTCACATTCAAACTTTCAGAAACTTTAGGTATTTTTTAATTTAGTTCCTAGTCTTATGGATACAAAATCTACTTGACAAAAGAAACCTAAGTAAAGAGAGATTTATTTTGGCTTGAAGTTTGAAATTGTCAGCCACTGTTCAGGATCATGAGCCAGACCTGTGATATCACATCCACAGTCAGGAAACAGAGAGCAATGAATACATGTGTTCACACTGCTTTTTCCTTTTCATTTAGTCAAAGTTCTGGGACCCTGGCATGCTTCTTATACCTTGAGTAATTCTTCCCATTTCAGTTCATCTAATCTAGATAATCTTCCACAGATAAACCAGTGATTTATTTCCATGGTGATTCAAAAGCCCATTGAGTCTAGAATGAAGACTAGCATAGAATAAAATAATGTCACTGAGTATTCAGAAACATAATTTTTATAACAATGCATAAGAACTATACTAATACCTATCATAATCTATATTAGTTCCAAAGTTTTAGCATCACTTATACTAAATACTTAGTCCAGAAAAATAGCTAAATGTTTTGAAAAGACCAATAAGTAAAGTCAATTAAATAATTAAAGTAATTATAAAACAACCTCTGCAGAGTCTAGAGAAGACATAAAAATAAAGAAAATTCAAAACTGCCACCAAAAACAAAACAGTTAATGTGGTGGTCTGAATAAAAATGACCCTAGACTTATATGGGATGGCATTATGGGAGATATGACCTTGTTGGAGTAGGGTTGGCCTTGTTGGATGAAGTGTGTCACTGAGAATGGGCACTGAAGGTTAGATTTCAGAAGCTCAAACCAGGACTAGTGGCTCACTGTCTCTTTTTGCTGCATACATATTCAGATGTAGAACTCTCAGCTGCCTCTCCAGCTTAATACATGCCTGTGTACTGCAATGATTCACACCATGACAATAATGGACTAAACCTTGGAACTATAAACCAACCTTAATTAACTGTTTTCCTTTATCAGAGTTGCTGTGGTCCGGGTGTCTCTCCAGGACCCTTTATTTGGAAGACACTTCTTTGTCTTCCTTTAGTACCTAGATACAAATATAGCCATACCTGAAAAGAGAGAATCTCAGTTCAGTGAGTCTCCCTCCAACTGCCCTGTGGGCCTCTCTCTAGAGCACTATTTTGATTTCTAATTCATGTAGGAGGGTCCACCCCAATGTGGGTAAGGTCTTTCCTAGACAAGTGGACTCAGCCATATAAGAAATATAGCTAAGCAAAATATGAGGAGCAAGCCAGCAAGCAGCATTTCTCATGGTTTTTGCTTCATGTTCCTGCTTTGGCTTCCTTTGGTGATAGTCAATAATCTGTAAATTGAAGTAAACCCCTTCCTCTTCAAGTTGCTTTTGGTCACAATATTTCCCTAGAGTAACTGAAAACAAAGTAAGACAAACTCCTCAAGTACATTTAGATGATAGAAAATATATCATCCTAAGTGAGGTAAATCCAGACTCAGAAGGACAAACATTGTATGTACTCACTCATAAGTGGGGCTCCACATGTTACTAACATCAGTGAGTTGACTTTATTACTTCTTGAATGTGACTTAAAGACTGTATCTCCTTCTTCCCAGAAAGAGATTATCCCAGTTCCTCTGAGATGCTTAACAGAAATGTGGGAGCAGTATATGTAGTTCTTATATTACAGAAAAATCTGCTTTTATACACAAGAATGCAGATTAGCATTCCCAACTTAAACTATGGGCCTAATTTTACAATTATGCTTCATCACTGCACTTATAAAATGAGTTAATTTATGAACAAAATATATGTAGTATGAACTTAACAGATAGGGAGCTACATCAGTAAGTCAATTTTAATAGAGTTTCTCAAAGATACAAAAATCTAGTGAGCATCATATATACATAATGTATTTAAATGCTATTTCTAAGAAAACTTCCAGAGAATTGAAAGCAGTCACAATCTGGGTAGAACCAGGCAGAAGGCAGCGCATATCACATTCAGAGGCTTTTGTTTATCTATCACTATTTTCTTACTTATAGTTTTTGTTTTCATAAATTGTTGAGTATTGAAACTTCTACTCTCCACATTGTCAGAGTTAACACAATTATTTGTTATCAAATATTCTGCTCACATGTTAGTTGTTTTTCAGTGACTCTTGAAGGTGACCCAATATATGACCCACAGTGTGTTCATTACATGCTACAATTCTGTATAGCAAAATATCAGAGCTACCATAGCTCTTATTTCAGAAAATTAGATATTAAAAGCATTAAATAGTATGTCCAATCTTGATTTCTTTTGTATCTGACATTTTTGTTTAGCTGTACTAGCATGAAAACTATCACTTTAGAAATTCCAGTCACATTTTCTGCCTTCTCTGAATTTTGAAAAGAGCAGACAGAAATGCAACAGTGCTGTGAAATAATTCTTTCATACACTGGTTTAATAAAACACTGATTGGCCAGTAGCCACACAGGAATTATAGGCAGAATAAGCAGACAAGGAGAATTCTGAGAAGAGGAAGGCCGAGTTAGGAGATGCCAGCCTGCCATCCTGGGAGCAGCATGTAATGGCACACAAGTAAAGTCATGGAACATGTGGGGACATATAGATTATCAGAAATGGGCTGAGTTTAAGTGTAAGAGCTAGTCAGTAGTTAGCCTGAGCTAATGGCCACTCAGTTTTAATTAATATAAGACTCTGTGTGTTTACTTGGGTCTGAGCAGCTACAGACTGGGCGTGGCACAGGAAAACATTCAGCTACAATTGGCACTTTACTGTTGGGCATTGATCCACATAGACTTTAGAAAGCGTAAAGATTCTGAATGCACAGAAACTGAGCCATACTGGGCTTCCTAGTCTCACAGTCTCATAACAGCAGCAGCACAGACTCCTCTCCTGACAGCTGCCTGCAAGGTGGAGCTGGCTACCAGCTGCCAGGAGCTAAACAACATGGCTGTGGATTCCCGCCACAGTACACAGAGGCATCTCCAAGCTGCACAGTGTGCATGGTGAACTTAGCCTTTGCAAGTACAGACAAAAAAAGAAAAGAGGTGTTTGGGCTACATGCTGCTGAATGGAAGCAGAGATCATCCCAGAGTTGGTGGTTAGCATGGCTCCCCCAGATCCCCAGAGCTGGCAGTAAATGTACTTCCACCATGTTGGAAAGCTGAGGTGGGCAGAGCCAGCAGCCAAAGCTGCCATTTCAGTCCTAGTCATTCTACAGTTTAAAGAAATAGATCCACTATAAGGATGATTAAGATGGAATAAGACTTTAAATAGTTTATAATGTGTAAAAATGTATATAGGCTTGGAAGAGAAAAGAAAATGAATATAGACAGTTATATAAAGTAATAGTTTTTAAAAGTAAAGTCTTTAAAGAGACAGTAAAGGTAATATAAAATATTATAAAAATATGGATATTACACAGAGAGTCTAGATTATATTGTCTTTTTGAGATTTTTAACTAGAGAGACATTTGATTGTAAAAATTGCTGAGTTAAATCAATATGTATATTTTAAAGGTATCTCAATTTCAAAATTTATGTCTAAGGATATGCTGCTTTGGAAAAGAGGTTCTGCTTTTGTTTCCACAGAAGATTGCTTCCAGGCTAATATGGTTTGACCAACCAAGACCCCCTGAAAGATCTCAGACAATACCATGGCCCAAATGATCCAACACCCAGAATGCTTTCAAGGTAACTGGCTCAGACAATGCAGCCTCACAGACTATTTCAGTCAGGACTTGACCATAATTCTTAATTTTCTCAGGATCCCCATAAGAATACGGTGTCCTTTATCAGCAAGAAGTAGCCTAGAAAACTATGCCCATGTTCTCAAAAAACATGAATTATGGTTAGTTGTCCTTGTTTAGGTTATTGGTTACAAATTGTTATTGGCCGTAGTTAATCTCTTTCTAAAAGAAGAAAGGGAGATATGATACAGAAATATAAGATAAGTATTTTACATTGTTATAGATTTTAGTTTATTAACACAAATTTAAAGTTAATTTTGCTATGCAGTATGTATATTTGTACTCTTGTTTAAAGTATTTTTTGTGCAACTCATTTGAAATTGTAGTGTATAGTTGAGATATACAGATTAATAATTAAACATCTATGATGATCAAACTTGTACTCATGTTGTTTTCTAGGTATACATAGATATAATTCAATTATGTAGGTAATCTTCAAACACTTCAAAGACATACAGAATATGGCATTTAAAATGTTTTAAAAACTTGGACTTTCTGGACAGTAAGATACATCTACTCCTGACAGGACCGATTTACTTCAAAGAAAAAGATGGGCATCAAAGACACTCTGTATGAAGTTTATCTTCTTCTTGCAAAGGCAGCCATTTTGGTGAGAAACTGTTCTTGCCTGGACTGCTTGACAACATGTTGTATAACTGAACATGCAGGACCCATAGGAAGGTGACCACTGAACTTTGCAAGGTGAGATGCAGGTTCCGGCTTCAAAGAGGAAATATTCTACAGGACACCAAGAGAAGCTAATGAGAGATTTTAGGCCTGAGGGCTGAAGATGGATGTCCCAATGTTGCAGAGGAACTTTGGATGACTGTCCAGGCAGACCGTTGTCTCTGTCATTCTAGCTTTTTGGAAGTTGCTTACAATGTTCTTCTTGTATCTTTAGGTAATATTATATCCTTCTGGGGTCTTTGATATAGTTGAAGACAAGTCAGCTATAATTTTACTTGGATATGATTAAAGATAAGTTAGATATGAAATGCAACCTTAGACTCACTTAGATGGGATAGATAGAATATTTTCTTTAAATTTGTCAAATATAAATAGACTAGATATTGTAACTGTAATTCTTGCTTGATAACTGTTTTGTTATATACAATTTTACTATGTTGATGTTAAAACTTTTCTTTTTTAATTAAACAGAAAAGGAGAAATGCTGTGGAATAATGCTTTTTACACTGGTTTAATGAAACACTGATTGGCCAGTAGCCAGGCAGGAAGTATAGGCAGAATAAGCAAACATAGAAAATTCTGGGAAGAGGAAGGCTGAGTTAGGAGATGCCAGCCTGACGTCCAGGGAGCAGCATGTAATGATACACAGGTAAAGCCACAGAACACATGGCAATGTATATATTAACAGAAATGAGCTGAGTTTAAGTGTAAGAGCTAGTCAGTAGATAGCCTGAGCTAATGGCTGAGCAGTTTTACTTTATATAAGCTTCTATGTGTTTATTTGGGTCTGAGTGGCTGCAGACTTGGTAGGACACAGGAAAACATCCAGCTACACAACAGAAATTCTTTATGCTGCTATATATATGCATGAACAATAGTTCTAACAAGATGAGTAAAAACTCTGTGATATTTATACCTAGATTTATGAATTTGGAGTTTCTGAAGTAAAACCACAGATTCACAATTTTCCAAAGTATCTTCAGGCCACTTATTATCTACTGATATGGCGTGTGTGTGTGTGTGTGTGTGTGTGTGTGTGTGTGTGTGTGTGTGTATAACCCAACCAAGAAATTAATAATTATATCAATCACTATGTATTGAGTACTTCCTCATAGCCTGTATATGGCTATGCAGGTAGCTTACAGTTGTAGCTTTATGAGGAGCAGTGCAGAATCAATATAGTAGGGTGATAAGTCATACAGCTGACTGAACATACAAAGTTATGTTTGCATATATTCTACAGCTAGAGCTGCACATGTTAGATGCAAGAGGAAATATTTTTATCTGAATCATTTGATTACTAAACATACAATATTCTTAATAATACATATTATTTCCAAAAATTCCCCCACACTATCAATTCTTTTATGCATATTAAACTTTATTAGAAAGTTTCTAAATATTTCTTCCAAAATCAATTTAATTTGTTTTGTTTTGTTTTCAAATTTTATAAGCTTGAGTAAAAGACCTATAAGTTTGAAACAGATATTAAAAGTATAAAGATTGACTAACAGGAATTCTAGGAATTCTGTTTGAATGAACAGAATAAAATGACTCATTTCATCCTTATTCATGCCACTGAAACAAAGATGACCAATTGGCTTTCCAAAGAGTCCAACAAAACTCTGAACTTCTACCAACAACAGCTTAAGCTCATCCACAAATCCTTTGGTTGAACATGCTGAGTACAGGAGAACTAAAGTGGAACCAGAGACTTTACCAAAAATCAACATAGCAATAACATGTAACACGAACTACTAAATGGTCTTACAAATAAAAAAAAAACAAAACAAACTAAGAGCCAGATATTGGGGTGAAAGCTGAATGATCAGAGAAACAGAACAAGCCAGCCACATTCTTATCTCTATGAAATCCTCAGTCTCAAGAGAGACTTCCTGTTTATTCATGCCTTATATACCTTTCTGTGCACTGCCATCTTCCTTCCTTCCCAGTGCTGGGATTAAAGATGTATGTCACCACTCCTGGCTGTGTTCCCAGTGTGGCCTTGAACTCACAGAGATCTGGATGGATCTCTGCCTCCCGAATACTAGGATTAAAGGTGTGTGCTACCACTGCTTGATCTCTACATTTAATTCAGTGGCTGGCTTTATCCTTTGATCCCCAGGAAAGCTTAATTGGGGCACACAATATATCACTACAATAACAACACAATACTTGTGTTCACGAAGCTCTTTCTTAGCAGTTTTGACCAGAGATCATACTTCATATGCTTGATCATTTCTATCTTCTTTTGTATAGAGTAAGCAAAGTAGTGCTGTTTACTGCTCTAACAGTGGTGGGATCTGGGAGAACAGAAAATAAAAATGAAGCAGATTAAAGTCTGATGCAATAGTCAACTTTATTCAGAGCATCAGATAATTTATATTCTGAGGGTTAAGAAGGATCACCTGTGTAAAGTGTACAATCACAAAGACAGGATACATATGGCAAAAGTGTGTTTTGCCATTAATGCATGTGAATAGGAACAGCTGAAGTAAACCCACTCCTGTCAAATATACCTGACAGGATCAGCAAAACACACTACAAGACCAATTAAGTGTTTTAAAGAAACTGAGGTCACAAGACTCTTGTCTTTTTTTCTTGCAGTTTTCTCACAAGCTCTCGGAATTGTCACATGATGTCATTCTTGGACTGTGTTCCATTATAGAGCAAAGAATTTTTTTACAAATGTGTAGTGGGTTCTTCTCCGTGTTCCCATTCATTCTTTTGGTTCTTCATACATAGGACATAGGGACCTGAAAGCTTGATAGACCAAGCGGAAACTTTTCTCTTCAAATAAAGATTATGGAATAAATTTGCAGTCTTGCATCACATTTAGAAGAAGTTATTTAATATTTACAGTAATTTTCAGTCAGTGTTTTAATTATAAAAATAAGAAAAAAAGGAAACACAAGTATTCCAAGGAAATTTTTTTCCTTGAGTGCTTTCCTTTTTGAAATCCTGTGTGAAAATAGATTTTAATCCATTTCCAGAATTTTCACATAATGGCTGTCTAGAATATTTTAGAAAGTGTTTATATTATTATTTGAGAATAGTGATTGCATGTGCATAGCTATTTTAAAGAAAGAAAGATACCATCCTTCTTGTCTTTTCATTTTAGACCTAGGATAATTCCTCAACATGGCTGCCAACTGAGCAAGCACTGCTGTTCATTCCAGTTATATTCAGAAAGCTCTTCATAAATAGCATAAGTTTGTTAGCGAAGATGCAAGCAGAGCATGTTTCAGAGTCTGGTGAAACTTTGTAAGTACCACTTGTGAAATAACAAAAGGGAATTAAGACAAACAAAAGACAGGGAATGGTGATAAGAACATGGCGTTCTCTTCTCAGTCATGTGTCATGTAGATAAGTATTGCCATAGAACATTTTAAATCAGGTAGTCCTGTAAATATTCACTCTATAGGATTTCCACACCTGTAAAAAGAATAGTGTGGTATTAGCTAGTATGATGTTATTCTATAGACACAATAATGTAGGAGTTCACCAGCAATCAGTGTTGCTCAGTGAGATAAGAATTAACTTGGGTCCTTGTTAGAAAGATTCTTACAACATGTGAAAGATGAATTGCTAAATGGTCTTATTAATAAAAAAAACCTGAAGCCAGATATAGGGGTGAAAACTGAGAGATCAGAGAAGCAGCAAGAAGCCAGCTATGTCCTTACTGCTAGGAAATCCTCAGCCACAAAAGAGCTACTTCCTGTATACTCATGTTTATATCCATTCTGTGTCCTGCCATCTTACTTCCCTTCTCCACCCAGCTACATCATTTCCTCTTTCTGCCCAGCTCTATTACTTCTGATCTGTCTGTACAGACCTTCAGACCTCTATGGCTAACTAGTCCTGGAAATTAAAGGTGTGTGCCACCATACCTGACTCGGTTCTCAGTGTAGCCCTGAACTTACAGAGATTCAGATGAATCTCTGCCTCCCGAATGCTAGGATTAAAGGTGAGTGCTACCATTTCATGACTTCTATGTTTAATATCATGATAGACTTTTTCCTCTCATCTCCAGATAAGCTTTATTGGGATACACACATAAAATATCACCATATTTCCCATTTTTGTCTAAAATAAAAAAGTTATAACTAATATAAGAAAAACTATATACAATATATACAGGCAATAAATATATCAACAATGTCTAGTGTAGCTAGTTTTCCTGCCTTGCCCACAGTTAGGACAAATCTCTGTCACCTGCCAGTCCCATAGCCGCTCAGACCCAACCAAGTAAAGACAGAGACTTATATTGCTTACAAAATGTATGGCCATGGCAGGCTTCTTACTGACTGTTCTTATAGCTTAAATTAATTCATTTCCATAAATCTATCCCTTGCCACATGGCTTGTGGCTTACCGGTGTCTTCACATGCGGCTTGTCATGGTGGCAGCTGGCAGTTTCTCTCTTCCTTTTTCCCGTTTCCCCAATTCTCCTCTCTCTTTGTCCCGCCTATACTTCCTGCCTGGTCACTGGCCATCAGTGTTTTATTTATATAGAGTGATATCCACAGCACTGTTGTCTTGATCTATATAAATCAATCTCAATTTTGTAGCAATATACATAATTTGCATATAATAAACAAAAATCCAATCCCATGTAAAATATTTAAAACTAGTAGTTGCCTTCTAAAAGTAGATTCAATAATCTACAATTTTATCTTATCATATCTATATTTTGTCTTTTTACTTTTCAGAGTAGATTCAATAAACCTTTTATCTAAATCCTCTTTTTCTTCTTCTTTTTTTTTAATGAAGAACCTTAAATCTAATCTCCTTTGTTTAGCCTTTTTCCTGACTTTAACAATAACAACTTGCAACCAACTATCCCAAACAATGACAATTATCCAAAACCCATTGAAAGATCAAAAACCACCCACCCCACCTCTTGAGAATGTGGGCATCATGTTATTGAAATTATTTTCTGCTGCCTCGGGGCAAAAGCATTTTTAGGGAATCCTGAAAAGAAAAATTTAGGGTTAATTGTTAAGTCCTGGGAGAGGTAGCTGTATGATTTGCTGTCCCGTCTTTGCATAAGGTGAAAATGCAGAGCTTGTTTCAACTCCTTGCTCAAATAGTCTGTGAGGCTGGATCATCTCAGATAGCCATCTTGAAATTGTCCTGAGCAGTTTGTAGTCCAAAGCCAATCTTTGGGTGGTGTTTGTCATCTTGGTGGTATTATCATTGTCCTGATGGAATCATCATTGTGGGGCCTCATTATCTTTTTGGAGTCTTCAAGTTTGCTGTTATTCATGTGGTCATGATTCCCTGCAGAAAACTGATAATCAACCACAAAAACATGTACAGGCAGCTAGATAAAGGCTTTTTTCTAGAATAAGTTAGTACTCTATATGACCATTTAATGTCATGACAAAAGTTTATATATATATATATACATATATATATATATATATATATTTCTGATATAAAATTCATACCTTAAGAAAAGCTTAAAGAGTCAAAGTAAAACCAAAGAATTTATGAGATTAGTGGCAATAGAATAGTCCCTTAATTTTGGTTTCCTTCTGTCCCATATTAGATGGCTCTTCTGACATTATATAGAGATTTTATATTTTCCTTTTAACAAACATGCTTGGGTTTAGAAAGGGAGAGAGCCATGCTCCAACTCCAAATTTAGTTTAATGTTTAATTGAACTGGGAGTACATAAAGACCATTTGTGTTAAGTGTCTGTAGAGAACAGCAGGAAAAAAAAATTTAGGAAGACTTATGAAATTTTATATGTGATATACCAATAGGCCAATTTACTCTTTTTCTTGGGACATTTTTTTTTTCTGAATGATTTGTCCTTTTTCTTCAGATGTCTCATTTATCCAGTGTTCTTCAGATTCCTTAGCCTTCATTCTCCTGAAAGACAAAAACAAAAACCCTTCCCCAAGCCTAACTTTGGGGAGGCTCCATTTTGGCAAATTATATCTGATTAAATGAAACACATTTATTAGTTGTATGAGTTAATTTAAATTGAATGGTCATGCTAGTTGATGAACTATCACCTCTTGTAATTAACAGGCCTCTCTCGTTCAAATCGTACCTTTATTAATTTTGATGGTATCCGCAGCTTATCTTCTCCTGTAGAAACAAAAGCAAAACCTTGTCCCAAATGTAATACATATCCTGTTTTCCATTCTGAGGTCAGCACATTCTTAAAGTATATAGGCTGATTTAATTGTGTAGTTTTTTATCTATTATCCAATGTCTCTCTGCAGCTGTTGTTTCTTTCTCATTAGCATTGAGAAAATTCAAAGTAAAAAGAGCATTATGTAATCTAATTCTGGGAGCTCTCTGTTTATTTAGCATATCCTTAGAGTTCTATAACTGCTTGGTCTGTAGGTATATGTGGTATACCTGAAATATGCTTTATATTATAATGTCGGGAGCCATTCCCCAGTGGTGGATGGGTCCTGCAGAGGATGTAAGGAGTCAGTGGGAGAAGGAAGTGAGCCAGGCCATAGTGGTCAGGAGAATCATGCAGCCTGACTGACTAGGAGCCAGAGTGTTTATTTTTACAGAATTTAGTTAGCAGGGTTATATTCATGATGTTCCAAAACATAGATCATATCATTTTTGGTTTTGGACATGTATTTCACTTCCTTTTGCTCATCTTTTAGTCATCATTAATAAACTATGACAGAACAGAGTTATCATTTCCAATCATTTCCCCCAAGTTTTGACATCATTTATAAATAGAGTTATCATTCTTACTCATTAACCCCATAACCCAATTTTTGAGAATATAGAAATATATGACAGCCTGTTCTCAGGCTGTTTGTTTTGGTTGCTTCAAGGACACTAGACCAAAATAAAATCTTCAACCACCCTGGGCATTTTGCCATGTCTCAAGCAGTGTATTATTAACTCTTAGTGGTCAGAGTGCCCAGGAAAAATCCTCAGGCTAAAACCGCTGTAGTTATTATTTAAATTCTGGCATAATACAATCAATGTTTGAATTTATATCTTTATAGAATTTGTCTATATGTCTAATCCTGGCATTCTGTTGTTCGTTGGTCATATGACATATGACTTTATAGTGGCTCTACATGAGCTAACTTCTAAGAGAGGGAGGTCCTAACACCTCATACTTTTATCATCTTTCCACTCCATACTTTGCTCATCAATATGTCTTTGTAGGGCAGTTGTATGCCATGTAATTGTCTGAGTGTACAGTGGGAAGAGGTTTGCAATCTAAACTGTGGACAATTCCTCTAGCCCACTAAATCTTGTTGACCTTTTTGAATTTACTTTGTTTTGAATATCTTGTTCCAGTGTAAGTACAGGGACAGATGTCTCAAAAATATCTCATAGCCTCAAATGTATGATAGCCTCATAAAGAGACCTGTGGCTACTTTATGTGTCACAACCTCCAAGGCATAAGGAAGACCTTCAAGTAGATAAGGATATCTCCCTCAAAGTGGGGGTGGGGAGATAGTATGTTTAGGACTTTCTTGAGTAAGCTTAGAAGCAGCATTCCTTGGAGAAGGCATAAATGATTCATATGGAATTTTCTATCAATCTAACATCCCCAAATTGTACAAATATTAAAAGTACCCCAAGTATGTAACAGGTGAAGTTGAAAACCAAAGGTGGCATGGCAGCCATCATGTGGCTCAGTTTTGCTGGATCTTTGTCAAGCAGCTGTGCTGGCTTTATGACTTTTGCCATTCCATTTAGATATGGCTGTGCCATTATAATAAGCAAAAAACTGTTTCATTTTATCAGAGAAATATGGTGGAACATTCTCAGTTTTAATTTGTACAGGTATACCTATGATGACCATAACTTCTAGCAAATGAGTAATTACAAAATCATCCTCTTCAGAACTCAGAGCAGTTGCCCATTGAAGTCTTTAATAGGTGTCAATGGTGTGGTGCACGTATTTCAATTTTCCAAGTTCTACAAAATGAAACACAACTATCTGCCAGATTTTACTCCTGTGAGTACCCTTTGGGTTGCATCCTGCTGGTAGTAGAGTTTGATTGTATAAAGAACAAGTAGGACATTTGTTTATACTTTCCTTGGCTTGTTGTCAGCTTATGGAAAAAATCATTTTTAAACCCTTACTATCAACATGATGATTTTTATGAAAGTCTGAGTCCTCCAGCACATTTCCTATCAATAGTTTATCAATCTCATCATTACCTTGTGCTAGAGGTCCTGGAAGACCCATATGGTATAGAATGTGAGTTATATATAAGGGATGATTCTTATTTATGATTATATCTTATAACTGAATAACAAAGTTAATTCTGACTCATCAGTGATAAGTTTTGCTGTTTCAATATGTCAGACCACCCTTTCAGCATACTGAGAGTCAGTAACTATGTTGAAAGTTTCTGAAAAATCCATTAATACCACCAGAAAAGCATATTATTCTGATTTTTGAACTGAATTATCAGGACTTTGAAACACTTTACTTAAATTTTCTGATTTGTATCCTGCTTTTCTATGTTTGTTTGCATCTGAATAAAATGTAGAGGCTCTAGATATTAGTGTTTCCCATACAATGTGAGGCAGGATCCAGCTAGCTCTCTTTATTAAGTTTAATTCTATCTCTTTTGGGATATTTGTTGTTAATCTCTCCCAAAAAAAATTACTGAAGGCTCTTTGCCAAAGTTCACTTTCTGCCCATAATTTGTCAATTTCATCATTAGTTAAAAGTACTAAAATTTCTGCTGGGTCTATTCCTGCTAATTTATGAAGTCTCAATTTTTTTCTTAAAATCAACTCAGAGATCTTTTCCACATAAGTTTTTAATCTTTTTACTCTGTTTACTTGGTAGAAATATCCATTCCCATATAATATCTTCCCTTTACATTAAAATTCCTGTAGGAGATTGCTTAGAACATAAAATAACCAAAATGCAATCAAGCTTTGGATCCACAGATCCACATATGAATCCTGTATTTGCATGCTGCATTAGTATTCTCAAAAGTCAGAAATTCAATTATTATCTGTCTGGCTTCTGAATCTGGCATCATTCTATTTACTGCTGAAGACAGCCTTTGTAAGAAATCCATGAAGGTTTCTTTTGGTAACTTTTGTAAATGACTCAATTTTTTTCCTACTTCTTTAATTCTGTCCCAAGCATTCAAGGCTGCCATGTAGCATATAATTAGGGTGTGGTCATCATATAAAGAGTGTCTTTGTATATCAGCATAATCACCTTCTCCAAGAAGTTGATCTTGGGAAATTTCCATAACTCTAGCCCTACATTGTTGTTCTATAATCTTAATCTCCTCTTTCCAAGAGGTTCTTCATTGTAACTGTAGACCAACCTCTAGGACAGCTGTAACCAAATCTTTCCAGTCCTGAGGGATAATTCTATATCAAGTTGACCAGGAGTTTAACATGTGCCTTACAAATGGAGAATGCATACCATATGAGACTACAGCTTCTTTAAATCTCCTCAAATATAACATTTCAACAGGAGTCCAGTTAGCACATACACAGTCTTGAGCAGTTGGCAGTTCCTGTAAGGTTACTGGATAAATTAATGTTGGCTGTTTGAAAACCTTACACTGTTTCTCTGTAACCACATAATTCAATGCTGAGATAGGTTCACCTTTAAATTATTCTGTCTGGGTATGAATTTCTTTATGATTTGTTTTAACAAGTTTTTTTTTTTAAAAAAAAAAAAAACTTTTATCTTATCACTCAAATTAACCAACCTTTTAATTCTAAAACAAATATGACAAAACAAATAATATTCATAACTGATGGTATGTAAACCCCATCAACATTAATTATCCTCTCATTTAATTGTTCCATTTTCAGACTGCCTAATGTGTTATCAAACAGAGACCAAATTTCCTCCATTGTAAAAATGTTTCCTTTTTTGTTTGTTTGTTTTTTGAGACAGAGTTTCTCTGTGTAGCTTTGCACCTTTCCTTCAACTTAGTCTATAGTCCAGGCTGGCCTTGAATTTACGGAGATCCACCTGCCTCTGCCTCCTGAGTGCTGAGATTAAAGGCATGCACCACTACCACCTGGCTGTTTCCCACTTTTTTAATGCGCAGGGGGCGGGGGGACACACTAATTTTCCCTTTAAGATATCTTAACTGACTCACCAAGTCTGCCAGCTAGATAGAATAGTAGAAGCCTGAGAGAGTTTCAAAGCAGCTACCTAGTGTGGTAACAATCGGAGATGGGGATCCAGAGAGAGCCCACCACCTACCAGGAGAGAAAAAGCCAAAGAGACTCCAGCTCATGTGTAGTGGAGACTCTGGCCACATGCAGCTTGGGCTGGAATCAAGGGTCTTCAAGGCCACAAGTGGCTTTTTAGTGAATTCATGTCACAAACGTTGGGCACCAGATATAAGATGGATTGCTAAGTGGTATTGATGTAACCAACCTTCTTATTAAGTAAGAAACACAGAAACAATGCGAAAGTGAAAGCCGAGAGGTCAGAGCTCAGAGCCAAAATCTCACCCTTCCACCTGCGGTGTCCCAGCCTCCCGAATCAGATCCCTACTTCCTGTCTGTTCATCTATTTAAAGAGACAGAACAAGCCACAGCTATCTCACCTCACCAGTTCCTCAGCTGGTCCTGTTTCCTCAGACTGGAAGCTTCTGTGTCCTCATCCCAATAGCTCTCAGCTGAACTGTGTTGCTCCAAAGCCTGAAAGCTTAACCAGCCAAATGCTTCTAGTTTCTGGTCCTCACGCCTTATATATCTTTTTGCTTTCTATCACCACTCCCTGGGATTAAAGGCTGGTTTTCTGGGATTAAAGGAGTGTGTCACCACCATGCTTGGCTATTTCCAATGTGGCCTTGAACTCACAGAGATCCAGAGGGATTTCTATCTCTGGAATGCTAGAATTAAAGGTGTGTGCCACCACCGCCACACTCTTACTATGGCTCTAATAGCTCACATTTCAGTATAATTAGATTACCACCACAAAGTGGTCTTTTTAATAAAAAACGCAGAGCCAGATATTGAGGTGAAAACTGAAATATCAGAGAAACAGAAAGAAGACAGCCATGTCCTTACTGCTAGGAAATCCTCAGCCAAAAAGAGAGCTACTTCCTGTATACTCACGCCTATATTCTTTCTGTGCCCTGCCATCTCACTTCCTCTCTCTGCCTAGCTATATCACTTAATCTTTCTGCTTATCTCTATCACTGTCCATCTGTACAGACCTCCAGACCTCTATAGTTATTTAGTGCTGGGGATTAAAGGTGTGTGCCATTATGCCTGGCTCCTTTTCTAGTGTGGCCTTGAACACACAGAGATCTGGATAAATCTCTGCCTCCCAAATGCTAGGATTAAAGGCATGTGCTACCATTACCTGACTTCTGTGTTTAATGTAGTGACTGGTTTTTTTCCCCCTCTTATCTCCAGATTAGCTTTATTGGCATGCACAAATAAAATATCATCACAAACATGTTTAGAAATTCTTAAGGAGGCTATTAATGTGAATAGTTACTCAATCACTCATTGCAATCTTGAGCCCACAGGATATGTTGTTACTGTCAACATATTGTTACTGAGTCTTGCCTGGGTTAGGTTATGCCAGCTGTCAGCTGTGGATGGAGAGAGACACAAAAATCCTCACCTTATTGCTGAGCTATTGGCTACTGATGGGTTCTGGGAGGGTAGGAGTCATTGTCTTCAATTAATGAGCCCACCAGACTCTATTGGATATTTTCAAACCCAGGGTCATGCAAAAGGCCCTGGTTAGAGTCAGTGGACAACAAAACCAAACAAAACCAAAGGATAAGAATGTAGAAAAGAAGTTTGTAAAAAAGAAGGGAGCCCAATAGGAGTGGAGGGTAGATGATAAAGGATGTAGGAGAATAATCAGGATGCTGTATACACATGTCAAAGAATGAATTTAATTAATAAAAATTAGTCTTTGTCATTTATATTTAAAATAGTGATGTATTTGGGACAGAATATAATAATCCATAATCATTTTCCCCAGATGAGCATTCAGTTATCCTGGCACCATTCATAAATCTCTAATTATATTTCCATTAAGTTCTCTATATCTAAGTAGCCATATTTCAGATTTATAAAAATCCGATAAATTATATTTACTTCATAGCCCATTTTGCCTACATCCATGTCAATCTTAAATACCTTATTAATTCAAGTTCCATGTGTCTTGCACCCTGCAAAATGAAATGCCTTCTGTCTGGTTCCTTTCTCTCCCTCTCTCCCTCCCTCCTTCCCTCCCTCCCTCTCTCTCTCTCTCTCTCTCTCTCTCTCTCTCTCTCTCTCTCTCTTTCTCTCTCTCTCTCTCTCTCTCTCTGTGTGTGTGTGTGTGTGTGTGTTTGGACACAGGTCTTGTATATAATGAGAATGCACTTACTATTCCATTGAACAACATTCTCAAGCACTGGAAATACTGTTGTCTTTTTATTCCTTTAAGTAAATCTTAAATTACTTCATCAAGTCATTCATATATACAAATTGGGTGAATCAGCTTGAGTAAAATAAGTGTCTTTGGATATATTGCTAACTATGTTAGCCATTCTATTTTTGATGTTCAAGAATTTCATGAATATATTTCTAAGCATGTACATTTTTAAAGTTTAATGAGTTTTATAAAAAAATTGTTTAATTACAAGTTAACCCTTATGTAGTTAATGAAATTATTTAGAGTAGCAATCAACATAAAAATTACCCAGGACGAAGTATCATTGGTGCATGAATATATATTTTCAAAATACCAGCAGCCAGTTATATCAGTAATATCTGTAGGCTCAACAACTGTGAATTCAACAAATGTAAACTGAATATATTTGGAAACAAAGTATACTTTTGGTCATCATGCATAGACATTTTTTTTTGCTTGCTGTTCTTTTTTCCCTAAATAGTAAAATACAGTAGATATTTTATTCTTTAGAATTATATAAACTTCCTCCAAACAAAAAGGATAATAGCAGAAAAGCTTAGGAAAAGATTGTATGTCTAACTGCAGCTAAACTTGTAATATTTGTAACAAAAAATGAAATGATGTAGCAAAACAATTCTGGTAAAAATCATCTTTTGGTATAGTCATTAACTTGTACCATCTATGTGGGCTTTGTTTCTCTTGTGTGTCACTTAGTATCTTGAAGACCAAGGACTCTGTTATGTAATTCTCAACTCACTCCTATCTCTCTGTCTAGGATGTTTCTGAATAATTTGCTTAACTAGTGTTTGAAAATACCAGCAGTTGTTCTGAGACTGTTTAAAAAAACAATATAAATATATATTAAGTAAATGTTTTAAAGCACATATAAATAAATTATAAATCAGTAAATACATACCAGAGTCTCATCATGAAGCTCTGGATTTGTGCTCTTTAGTTGACAGGTTCATGGGGGAGGGCAGGTTAGTTTTCTTTATGATGTGGTTCTTGGCTCTTCTGTAGGCAAGTGTATGCCCCATATCTATGTGTATATTGGCAGCATAAGGTGGACACAATGTGTTATTTTCAAAAAAAGAAATAACATGAAGTTAAAAGTGCATGAGGGATAGAGCTAGTAGGACTTAGGGGAATTGTAGGGTAGGTTGAATGCAATGAAAATATATGAGATTCTTAAAGATTAAATACAACTTTTCTATTAAAATAAATAAAATATGTACAAGTTCATCTAAGATGCTAATAAAAGAGGAATAATTGAGTATAGAATTGGATGTACAAGTCTCATAAATATTATGGTCAATAAAGACATCTATTTATCAGCATTTTCTTGAAATTTATATAGTATTCTTTGGGGGAATGGATTATATAAAAAGGAAATGATTGACTTTTAAAATTCTTTTTTTCTAAGTTCTTTGAAGTTTTTTTTCTGTTTTCTTTTTATTATTCTTCTCACATATATAGAGCCTCCTCTCCCTCCAGTCCTCCCAATCCTATTCCCTCACGTACCCTCTCCCTCAAAATCCACTATTCCTTTTTCCTTCAGAAAAGAGATGATCCTAGTGATATCAACTGAACTCAGCATAACAAGATGAAACAAAACTAGATATAAATCTTCATATAGTGTCCAAACGAGACAATACAGTAGGAGGAAAAGGGTACCAAGATCAGGCAAAAGAGTCAAATACACCTCCCTTTCCCACTCTTAGGAGCCCCCTAAACTCCAAGTTAAACAACACAGCATGTATGCAAAAGGCCTAATGCAGACCAATACTGGCTTCATGATTGCCACTTCAGTCTTGGCAAGCCCCTGTGAGCTCTGTTTAGTTGACTCTGTGGGCCCTGTTCTCCTAGTATCCTGGATCACTGGCTCCAACAATCCTTTCTTCTCTCTTCTTTGGGGTTCCCCAAGTTCCATCTAATGTTTGGTGGTTGGTCTCTGCATTTGCTCCCATCAGTTGCTGGAGGAAGCCCCTCTCATGATGACTAGAATAGGCCCTGAGACACTGATCTATGAGTAAAACAGAATATTATTAGGAATCATTTCATTAGCCTGTCTTTCTTTTTTTTTTTATTTTTTGATATATATTTTTTATTTTACAATACCATTCAGTTCTACATATCAGCCATGGGTTCCCCTATTCTCCCCCCTCCCACGTCCTCCCCTTACCCCCAGCCCACCCTCCATTCCCACCTCCTCCAGGACAAGTCCTCCCCCGAGGACTGTGGTCATCTTGTTAGACTCAGTCCAGGGAGGTCCAGTCCCTTCCTCCCAGACTAAGCCAAGTGTCCCTGCATAAGTTCCGGTTTCAAACAGCCAATTCATGCAATGAGCACAGGACTTGGTCCCACTGCCTAGATGCCTCCCAAACTGATCAAGCCAATCAACTGTCTCACCTATTCAGAGGGCCTGATCCAGCTGGGAGCCCCTCAGCCTTTGGTTCATAGTTCATGTGTTTCCATTCATTTGGCTATTTTTTTTCAATAATTGAGTAAAACTGAAATTTATTATATGCCACAGTCGTCCTAGGGACCTCCATGCTATATATATATAGCCTTTATGGTTCTATGGGTTGTGGTCTGATTGTTCATTTTATATCTAGAATCCACCAATGAGTGAGTACATACCATAACTGTCTTTTTGGGTTTGTGTTACCTCACTCAGGATGATTTTTTCTAGTTCCATCCATTTGCCTGCAAATTTCATGCTTTCATTGTTTTTCTCTGCTGAGTAGTACTCCATTGTGTATATGTACCACATTTTTTTCATCCATTCTTCCGTTGATGGGCATCTAGGTTGTTTCCAGGTTCTGGCTATTACAAATAGTGCTGCTATGAACATAGCTGAGCATGTATCTTTATGGTATGTATCAGCATTCTTTGGGTATATGCCCAAGAGTGGGATGGCTGGGTCTTGAGGTAGTTCGATTCCTAATTTTTGGAGAAACCGCCATACTGATTTCCACAGTGGTTGTACAAGTTTACATTCCCACCAACAGTGGAGGAGTGTTCCCTTTGCTCCACATCCTCTCCAACATTGGTTGTCATTGGTGTTTTTGATCTTAGCCATTCTGACAGGTGTAAGGTGGTATCTCAGAGTCGTTTTGATTTGCATTTCTCTGATGATTAAGGATGTTGAGCATTTCTTTAAATGTCTTTCAGCCATTTGTAGTTCTTGTTTTGTGAATTTTCTGTTTAGCTCTTTAGCCCATTTTTTAATTGGACTGTTCAGTGCTTTGATGTCTAGTTTCTTGAGTTCTTTATATATTGTGGAGATCAATCCTCTGTCAGATGTGGGGTTGGTGAAGATCTTTTCCCAATCTGTTGGCTGTCTTTTTGTCTTATTGACTGTGTCTTTTGCCCTGCAAAAGCTTCTCAGTTTTGAGAGGTCCCATTTATTAATGGTTGTGCTCAGGGTCTGTGCTGTCGGTGTTTTATTTAGGAAATGGTCTCCAGTGCCAATGCGTTCAAGAGTGCTTCCTATTTTCTTTTCTATTAAGTTTAGTGTAACTGGATTTATGTTTAGGTCTTTGATCCACTTGCACTTGAGTTTTGTGCATGGTGACAGATATGGATCTATTTGTAATCTTTTACATATTGACATCCAGTTATGCCAGCACCATTTGTTGAAGATATTTTCTTTGTTCCATTGTATAGTTTTGGCTCCTTTGTCAAAAACCAGGTGTTCATATGTGCATGGATTAATGTCAGGGTCTTCAATTTGATTCCATTGGTCTGTATGTCGGTTTTTATACCAGTACCAAGCTGTTTTTATTACTATAGCTCTATAGTAGAGTTTGAGGTCCGGGATGGTGATGCCTCCAAGGGTTGCTTTATCGTATAGGATTCTTTTAGCTATCCTGGGTCTTTTGTTTTTCCATATAAAGTTGAATAGGCCCTGAGACACTGATCTATGAGTAAAACAGAATATTATTAGGAATCATTTCATTAGCCTGTCTTTCTTTTTTTTTTTCTTTCTTCTTCTTCTTCTTTTTTTTTTTTTTTGTCAATGTGCTTGATTTTGATTCCACTCTAGGTCTCAGAGTCATCTAGTTTCCAGATTCCATCCATCCAGGCAGTTCTGGGCATGGACCGACATGGCTTGAGCCTCAAGTTATCCCAGTTATTGACTGGCCACTCATACAAGCTCTGAGCTACCATTGTGTCAGCACATCTGGCAGGCAGGACAGGTTGTGTGCTGAAGGTTTTGTGGCTGGGTTGATGTCCCAATCCCACTACTGGGAGGCTTTGCCGGGTTATAGAAGATGACCAGTTCCAGGTCCATTTACCTAGTCCTCTATAGGTTCACCCTCATAAGTTGCAGGAGGTTTCCACTACACTAGGTTTTCATATTGCTCCCTAAATGCTCCCCATCATGTCTCTCCTTGTACTCTATCCTTCCCTTCCCCATCTGATCCCTCTGGCCCCAGTCTACCTGTAAAATCTATTGTATTTCTCCTTCGCAGGGAGATCTTTACATCCTGCCTAGAGCTTCCCTTGTAACTCAGCCTCTCTGGGTCTGTGGATGGTAGTGTGATTATCCTTTACTTAATAGCTAATACCCACTTATAAGTGATTACATGCCATGTTTGCTTTGACAATTTCTTACATGTCCATAAAGCATTTTGGTTGCTTTCTTCTCCAACTTTTTCCTACATCCTTCTGTGCTTCCAACTTCTCCTACTCCTTACTAATTCCTTTCTGAAATGTCTTTCTTCTTATTTTGTTGTGTCACTCATTTCTTTTAATCCAACCCATCTATGTGACCACTGGATAGAAAGAATTCATGGATTCTGGTGGAATTACTAGTAGGTACATACTTAAAGGCACTGACTCCTCATTTTCCTGTATCTACCAACAGGAAATAGTTTAGCAGTGAGTCATCAGGTTCCATGAATATCTCCTCAATCCATACATTGTTATTGATATATCCAGAAAAAGGTTGAATTTTAAGATGGTTTATTTGACATAAAATATCTACTTGATAAAATATTATACTTTACCACAAAATTAGTAACAATAATTTGAATCTAAATTTGCAAAGAGCACATGGTATTTCTTGAAATTTAATTCAATATCTTTATATGAATATACACTTATTCCAAACATGTAAAGAGCAAAAGAAAACCTTTTATAAATAAATCAAAATTATATATAATGTAGAGAAAATGAATGTATTTAGTTTTCCTCATACCCTGTGATTTCCTGCAAAAGTCAGCATTGTGTGTTATATTGTGACAAATATGAATTTATTGTGATAGTATCAAATTGATTGAGAGTCTTTGCTAAGAGATTTTATAACATTGGAAATTCTAACCAATAAATTGAAAAATACTTTAGAAAAAGTCAAATAATCTTCTAGTATCTTCTTAAATTATATGTAAAGCCTAAATTTTTTTCTAGGAATTTCAAATTAGATTTCTCAACATTTTTGGGAATTTTGTCTATCATTTACTTATCCTTAGGTTCTGAAATTCCTTTCTGATCCTTGATAATGCCCTACAGATATCCTAGTTTTCTTGTTGCTCTGGATGAGGTTTTTCTTAAATAATCTGTTCTATTTATAAAAATATTTTCAAATTATTGATGCACAAAACTTGCTTAAGTTCAATTTTTTTTTTAATTTCAATTTTCTTTCTGTCATGATCTGGGTAAGACTGTCCTCCACAGACAGTATTTGAACACTTGGCTCCCAACTAGGGGCACTGTTTCAGAGGTTTGGGAGACATGGTGTTGTTGGAGAAAGCGTGTGAAAGAAGGAGGGCTTTGAGAGTTTAAGGACTAGTCCATTTTGAGTTTGCTTCCTCTGCTTCCTACTTGCCATTCGAGATCTGAGCCCTCAGTTTCTGTGTCTTTGTTGCAACATTATAGACGCTAATCCTCCAGAATGTAAACCCAAATAAATTCTTCTGTAGGTTGGCTTGGTCATGATGTTTTATCACAGCAATACAAAACATATATTTTCAAAAGACAGTGAAAGCTTTATGAACTTGTGGAAGTTTTCTTCTGACACTGTGAAAAAAGAACCCCAATGCCTATGAATTTTTGGACTCTGAATACAAAGAAAGTGCTAAATATATACTCTTAGACCATCAAGCATGTTGTCCATTTGCAGTGTATTATACAACGTTACAGTTTGTTCCTATGTTTCTAAAAAATATTCCAAAACCAAGAACATCAGTTTAGCCTATATTTTCATAACTCTTAGATGCTTCAACCCTTATATCAATGGCAAAATGTGCTCGATTTGAATTACTATATCAATTTTAGCTAATTATGTGAGTACAGTACAGAAAATCTTTAGTGAAGATTTATAATAGTAAAAGTACTCACCACAGTAGAATGAAAAAACTTTACAGGAAAGCAATCTTCCATCATCTCTTTGGATTATATATAAAGCATTTCAGGAAATTTCAGTTCTTTTACATATTTTTGGCAGGAAGATTCCATAAACATCCTTAGTAACCATGTTTAGAATTTACTTAGCTTTACTCTTAAAATTTACATCTGATTCTTATTTCTACTCTATGAGTATTTTAATTGCACACGAGAGAGAGAGAGAGAGAGAGAGAGAGAGAGAGAGAGAGAGAACTACTCAAAATTATATAATGAAAATATTTCTCTCTCTCTCTCTGAAGTGATCAAATACTTCACAATACAGAAATCAACAATGAAAGATTCTTTGGCTGAGAATCATCACAGATTTTCCATGTTTTTCAGGATTATTATTTTCTTGTGAAAATATGGCATTTTTAAACAGTCATAGAGTAATTAATGAACTCACGCATATGTAAAATAAAAATGTTGATTTTACAGCAGTTGACAGTAGAATGATGGTTTCCATTGGCTAGGGAGTATGAGTAAAAGACTGGGTGGGAAAAGGCTGATGAGGAGGTACTTGGCCACATTTTGTAGGAGCAAAATGAACTCTTGTTATTCTGCACAGTGAGGTGACTATAGATAACAGTGTGTCATATATTTCATAGAAAAAGAGGCTATCAACTTGAAGGAAGGGAGCTGGGAGGGGCTAGATGGAGGAAAGGAAAAGGAAAAGTGATATTATATTATTCTGTTCAATTAAAGACATATTTCTAAAATCTATTAAAAGGGATTTTGAATGTTATTGACTCACAAATGATAAATATTCAAAGGAAAAGTTATGTTAACTTGATTTGAGCATTACCTAACATGTATTGAACATTGTGCTGTGTGGTGTATATGGTTTTTATGCACCTTTTATAAAGAAATGCATAAATAGTCACAGTGGCTAAGATCAAAAACACTGAAGACACTTTATGCTGGAGAGGATGTGGAACTAGGGGAACTCTCCTCCACTGCTGGTGGGAATGCAAGCTTGTACAACCACTTTGGAAATCAATATGGCGCTTTCTTAGAAAATTGGGAATCAATCTCCCCCAAGATCCAGGTATACTACTCTTGGGCATATACCCAAGAAATGCTCAATCATACCACAAGAGCACTTGCTCAGCTATGTTCATATCAGCATTGTTTGTAATAGCCAAAACCTGGAAACAACCTAGATGCCCTTCAACTGAAGAATGAATAAATAAATTGTGGCACATATACACAATGGAATACTACTCAGCAGAGAAAAACAATGACATCATATGGTTTGCAGGCAAATGGATGGATCTAGAAAAAGTCATCCTGAGTGAGGTAACCCAGACTCAGAAAGACAAATATGGTATGTACTCACTCATAGGAAGATGCTAGATGTGGAACAAGGATGACTGGACTGCTACTCACATCACATCACCAGTGAGGCTACCTGGAAAACGGGACCCCAAAAAAGACACGGAGAAATGGATGAGATCTACATGAACAGCCTGGTCATGAGTGGGGACAATGAAGAGCAACGGTCGAGGGAAAGAGAGTGGGAGATCCTAGCTAGATCAAGAAAAGAGAGGGAGAACAAGGAATAGGAGACCATGGTAAATGACCACATGAGAAGGGGAGGAAGCAGAGAGCTAGGGAGGCCCACGGAGATCCACAAAGATACCCCCGAAAAAGACTGCTGGCAATGGTCAAGAGAGGGCAGGAACTTGACCTACTCTGGTGATGGGATGGCCAGACACCCTGATAGTTGTGCCATAAGCCCCATCCAAGGTCTGAGGAATCTGGATGCAGACATCCACGGCTGGGCCCCTGGTGGAGCACTGGGAGTCTAATTAGTGAGAAAGAAGAGGGTTTATATGAGCGAGAATTGTTGAAGCCAAGGTTGGATAAAGCACAGGGACAAATAACCAAATGAATGGAAGCACAGGATCTATGAACCAAAGGCTGAGGGGCCCCCAACTGGATCAGGCCCCCTGAATGGGTGAGACAGTCATTTGGTTTGATCTGTTTGGGAGGCAGCTGGGCGGTGGTGCCCGGTCCTGGGCTCGTTGCATGAGTTGGCTGTTTGAATCCTGGGACTTATGCAGGGACGCTTGGCTCGGTCTGGGAGGGGGGACTGGACCTGCCTGGACTGAGTC
This sequence comes from Peromyscus leucopus, assembly GCF_004664715.2. Lineage (NCBI taxonomy): Eukaryota > Metazoa > Chordata > Mammalia > Rodentia > Cricetidae > Peromyscus > Peromyscus leucopus. The sequence continues at coordinate 13,688,284 of NC_051064.1, read as the reverse complement.
TACCAGGTCGACCCCGGTCCTCGGGGGAGACCTTGATCTGGAGGAGGTGGGAATGGGGGTGGGCTGGGGGAGGGGGAGGGGGCGAGAGGGGGAGAACAGGGGAATCTGTGGCTATTATGTTGAACTGAATGGTGTTGTAAAATAAATTGAAAAAAAAAAGAAATACATAAATAAATAAATAAATAAATAAATAAATAAATAATGCTTAGAATTTATTTATTCTTTCTTCTTAATACTCAGGAGGGAATAGAGGCAATTACATTGAACTTGTAGTCCATTTAAGGAAAAATCATTCTCATTTCAAAACAACAACAACAAAAAGTTAGTACTTTGATTCTCTATCTCCCATTTGCAGGGACTTGAGAGATCAATTTTTAGTCTGCAATCTTTTGACTTGTGCACATGTCCACACATATATAGCTTGACTTGATGCTCCCTGGAATACAGTACAGGAAGCATATCTGATTGCCACTGTCAGCTGGGAATTGACTCTGCAAGTGGCTGTTAGTAGTAGAAAAATGTGTGTAGACATTCACTGCCTTCAGGAAAATTCTCAGGGAGACTTACTAGGTGCTCATAATGTTTCATCAATACACAGGTCTCATGGCCCTCAAGAGGTGGGCATTGCAGGAAGGCTGTGAAAGCAGTTTAATATAAAATACAGCAAAAGTTTTGACAGGTCTCATTTCTTTCTAAGTAAACCTCATGAAAAAGAGAAGCCTGGAGCAGAAATCCTCCTGTATTAGTTCAACTGGCTTAGACAATAAGATACAATATTAACTTTAAAATAATACTTAATAGTAATACTTACATCTGGTTAATATAGCATTTTATTATATTTTCAGATATTCATACATATATGAAAACATTTTTATTGAAATCTTTGAACTCTTTCCATATCTATTCTCCACCTAAAAACTTCAGGTCCTATTCAAAATAAAAACAAAAAACAATTTTTGTACCTTCTGCTATCCATACACTGTGTGTGTTATTGACCTAAGAGGGCCACGCATTTACACTGAATATTCATTCTCTAGAAGCCATTAACTGTCAATAGTTTCACAGCCAGGGTTTTCAGATCATGAGATTCTCCATCACTGCTAGTATTTTGACTGACTTGATTCTGTACATTTTTTTATAGGCAACCACAGCTGCTGTGAATTCATGGGTGCGTTGTTCATGTCATATCCATAAAACAATGTTGTTCTTAAAATCCCTCCCTTCCTTTTTGATGGTCCATGAGACGTGGGTGTCCCAAATGTGATATAGCTGTCCCAGTGTGGCTAAGCATGACACAGACACTTACTCTAAGTACCAGTTATGATTTTCTGTGTTAACTGCTGTTGAACAAAGAAACTTAATTGATAAGGTCTGAAGGCTGCAATCTATGGATAGAGACATAAAATTTAGAGAACACTTCAGTATTATATTAATTTTTTGTTTTGTTTTGATTTGTTTAATTTTTAATAAAACAATAATAGTGGAAAGTGTGAGCTCCCCAGCCACATGGCTCCCCAGACATGTACTTTTGGATAAATTTACAGTACCAAGCATCTTTTCTCCTGTAGAGCTGGCCTTAAATTCCAATCAGAATATGTTTGGTTACGCTTATACATTCATGCCATTAGTACAGACGTGCACATTTTGTCATGCTGGTCATTATTGTAGGTTACAGTGTTCGCAGCTTGGTAATACTGTTGATTTTTTGGGGGGGTTGTTTGTTTATTTTATTTTATTTTATTTTATTTTATTTTATTTTATTTTATTTCCCAGCCACCTGCATAGAACCTTCTGGTACTAGGAAAGCTGACAAGTAAGGAAGAAACTTCTTGCAAATACCAACTTGGTTTCTCCATGTTATGTGTTCTAAGTGTTTTGTGTTTATAAGAACAGGGTCTTACCATCATTTTCTGTTGGAAAACCAAGAGAACATACTTTTTTAGGCTCTCCATGACAACCTTAACCAACAACTCAAGCTGAAGTATCCTTCATCTGGTACTGTGATTCTTATTTAGTAGCCTATGGACTCTAGAAAGAACATTATCCCCTGTATAGGGTAAATCAAATTGTGTGTGTGTGTGTGTATGTGTGTGTGTGTGTGTGTGTGTGTGTGTGTATGAACTGTGTGCATATTTTATAAAATAGGTTTTATTAAAATGTCTGAAGAGCTATTTATTAGAATTAAAAATGAAAATATCTTTGAATATAATCATATTTTGCTTTACGAAACTGTAGGCTACTTTGAGGGGAAATGACTCTTACCTAGTTTTCTAACATTGGAATTTAGCATTATGTTTGGCACACAAAACATTCAATTGGGCTTTGTTGAATAAGTGATTAAATAATTGGCATATAGAATCCATAATAACATAAAAATATCACATATTTGCTTCTTACACACCTATGGTATTCGCAATATAGAAACTTTAGGCCCTTTTAAATTTTCTTTCATTTTGTCTAAGCTAAGTATTAGACCTCTCAGTATTTCTGGATCCAGTTTTTGCCCACCAAAAGCAATCATATAACAATAACCCTTTAATATTTATTTGAATGTCATTGCTCTTTGTAGAATTATTTTCATTTAGTCTTACATTCAGTTTTACCCTTTGGCTACCTCTGTCTTACATATTAATTCAAGAGCATAGTTGTTTTAATAGACTCAGTAACCTTTTCTGCATCAAAATGTATGAGACTTTTCTGACAATGACAAATTGTTTCTACTCGTGCTAACAGAGAGCACCATCCATTCCAAAGTTCCCCACTCAATATTCTAGTGGATGCCAATGTGAGGTAGAGAGAAGAACTTCACTCGACTTATGAAGAGTGTTATAAAGTTACAAGAAATGCATTTTAACAAAAATATTATCAGGACAGCACTTGGATAGTTGAAATAATAATTCAGAGGAGATATTTTAAGCAGAGAGAAATGATATTTCAATAGATTACTATAAAAGATAATGAATATACTTTGTCCAGAGTTTAAGGAATATATATTTGAGTATGTTGCACAAACTCTTTAATATATCAAGAAATTTCAAACACTAGTTTTAGGTAACTTATACTTTTTATCCTTATTTTTATTTCCCAATCAGTATATAAAATTCAAACTCCATTTAATATAATCACTATTTATCAGAAGAAATAAGCATCCTTCACTCCCTATTTGTGATTATTGTGATTCTCACCTTGATGTTTTTTTTTAGTAAATGAATCAAGTTATCAAAGGGTATTATGAAAGGAATGAGGTGAGCCACAGGCTTGTAGTTTTTTTCTTGTTTTCAAAATTCAGGTTAAACATTAACTGCAGTTGGTAAAACTTCAGCATTTTATTATCATTTTTAATCTATGAAAGAATATAACCAACTAAATAAGTGATGCTATGAAACACAGCATGATTGGCTTCATTTGTTGTGAAAGGGGAGCTAAAGGGGCAGTTTAAGACCAGTTTTTATTGTAGTTTGCACAGTGGGAAAATGAATAAGTAAAATGAGCAAGCTTCATTGTAATTTGCAGACAATAGCAACAGCCTACAGCATTTGCATGAGATTTAGCTCTTCAGAACCAAAAGCATGCTGGAAGAGGTGAACAGATTAGAGTGGACAAATGAGGTCATTCTTCTGTGACCGGGACAATAAAAATGAATGGAAAGTAAATTTGCTGTTTGGTACATTTTCGCTCACAGCCACTGCTTTCCAAAGGGCTTACTGATTTAAAGGAGCTATGGAAAAAGTCATGTTAAAAACACATAAAAATGAAAAACTACAATGGCAATCATAGCTATAGAAGGTATTCTTTTGTTTGGTGGCTGCTGTAGTTAATCTTTCATTGTATGACAGTTGCTTCTTTAGACAACTGATTTCAGTTATTACATAGTACTGTGTTATAAGAAGTACCTAAATTAAGGCAAAAGGTCGTTTCCAAGATTCAGTTAAGCAAACATGGTATAGCCAACTGTCCCATAATTCAAAGTAGGCAATGCCCCATAATTGTTTCATTTACTCTAAAAAAGGGGGAGAAATGACATCTTTAGAATAATTAGACAAAATAGTTTGACAAGATTATTTTAATTGTAAGTAGGAAATAAAATAATAAACTGGTAGTTTATATTTTCTGATCATTTTATTTCACTATATATATATATATATATATATATATGTATATGTATATATATAAGTTCAGGCATCATTATGATAGTTTGTCCCATGTTCTACCCATTATCTTCTGTGCTCCAGATACTTCTATAGGTGCTGATGCAAAAACAAATAGGACACAATTCTTCCCTGAAAGAATTTCCCCAATAATACCAGAAGGGGAGATAATGGTGTTGTGTATACGTAGATTATTAAAATATACAGAAAATAAACATTGAAGGTAAATTTCAGATAAAAGGCTAGTTTAGGCAATTTCTGTCTTATAATAAACTTTACAAGTTTCTCAGCCTTGACAAAGAGTAGGAAAATATAAACCAAGAAATCCATGCTGCAGACTTAAAATTGTTTTAAAAAAGGAGTTAATCTAAACACACACACACACACACACACACACACACACACACACACACACACATGCAAGTTGCAATGTTTGATGCCTAATCTCACTCATATTGACCAAATCATTATTATCATACAAACATTGACACATAAAATGAAACAATATAATCATAAGTTGACATGTAAAATTATCAGTCTTACTTGAAACTATCATTTTTATTTCCTCATTAAAAATGTTACAGACATGGGTGTCATTCCTGCATATATAAAATCATATTCTAGGCCAAGTCCTCAAAAGGAGGGTGCTTCAATTGCTGGTCCTTCTCTCTAGTCCCAATGTCCTGATTCTTCATTTTCAGAAGTTTAATAATGGGATGACAAGAATTCTTCAAAAATAATATTTCTTTGATCTGCATACTAATGCACAGCTGAATGCTAATCTCTAATATGAGTGTAGTAAGAAGTAAGGCCTTGGATGACAACTGGGTTAAGAGGGCTCTATCCTCATGAATGGTACTAATTCCCTTATAAAAGAGTCTCCTGGTAACTAGCTTAACCCTTCTATTTAGGAAAAAACATACAGCAGGAGCCATGAATTGGACACTTCCTAACAGAACCTAAATCTGCTGGTGCCTTGATCATGTGCTTTCCACTCTCTGAAAATGTAAAAAATAATTTTGTACACTTGATAAGCCACCCCGTCCCTAGCACTCTTGTGATCACAGTCCTAGTGGACTAAGACATACTCCATACGCTACACCCACACGTAGACTATGGTAACCACCATCTCAGAGAAAAGACAGCTATGTCCAAAATAAAAAAAATTTAAAAACCATAATCATGACATTTGAATTGAAAATGTGAACTTTTAAAAAATTCAATGCAGAAACTTTTTTATGACATTGTAGTGTATACAAATGTTCACTAAACTGGGGGAGAACTTAAAGTCAAAGAGTGGAGAGAGGAAGTCCTGTGTCCCTAGGTGATACCTTGGGAAGGAGGGGGAGAAGCAATGGGTTTCTAGAGCTTCATATGGCCCCACCCTGTGCATCTTGGTTTTAAGGGAACTGCCAGATACTTTTCATACCTGTTCTAAACATTTATTATATAACAGAATTATTTTACTGGCTCTGTAAAATCTAATAACAGTCACTATCAAATCTTTATCTTCCATTTGTTAAAAAAAAAAAAAAAAAAACCCACCTCCCTTACCCAAGTTTCCATCTAATTTAGTTTTACATGTTACAGTCTCAGAAAACACGAAAGGGCTTTCTATCTTTTCCATTCTCTTATCTTGGGTCATGAAACACATACTGCCAGCATGTAGGGTCAGCATGCAAAGTGGCTGTCTCTCCTCCATAAAGCAGGTCCATCCAGGACATTTCTGAGAGCGATAACATTAGACATCCAGTGGATATCTGTTGTGCTTTCCACATGTGTTCTACTTGTTCTATTCTTGGTGGGCAAGGGAGGAAATGCATGGAGATCTGAGGTCATCACATGAAGCTCCTCTCAGATAATTCAAATGGTTTAGAATTTGAATGTAAAATGTACCATAGGGGCCAGGAATTGAGAGATTGGATGCCAACTGAAGAGTTTTAGGGATGTGATTGGATTCTGAGGGCTCTGTTCTAACCAGTAGGTAGTTTTCTTACTGGATCTTTAATTTGGTTGCCTGACTAAGAAATGATAGGAAATATAAGGTATAGCCTAGTTACAGCAAATAGATCATTGGGGTAATGTCAAGGAATGATGAACCCATCTTAGAGCCCTTTATGTCACCTTTCTCTACTTTCTGCTGCCTTCCACAAGGTAAGGAACTCTACCTCTGCCACAAACTCCTCTACTCATTGTATTCTTCATTCACCTGGGCTTGAATCAAGATATCCTTCTGCTGCAAACTTGAGAACTCTAAGCTAAAATAAGCCCTTTCAAATATTACAGTTATTTCCCTCAGACAGTACAAATGTGTCCGGCTTTGAATATGACATACCCAATGGGGTCTTGGAATTGAGCATTTGGATGCCAACTAGAGAGTTTCAGAGATATGATTGGTTCTGAGGGCTCTGTTTTTGTCAGTGGGTAGCTTCCTCACACTGGATTCATAATTGGTTTCCTGACTGAGAAGTGATTGAATTTGTAAGAGTAAGGGAAAAAAACAAGTAAAAATAACTAACACAAAATGCAAACACTAAGAAAAGACGGATAACAAGCCCAGGGCAGCCATTGCCTGTCATTCCCTCCTTGGCTCATCTAGTATTTCTATTGTATTTGACCTTTAGGGAAGTCTAGAAAGCCATTGGGGATTAGATTATAAAGGCATTAATAACTATAGAGATTTGGTCTTTGTGTGCATAGCAAATTTTGTGATTTTTACTTTTTTAATTAAAAATGTTTTTCATACAATATATTCTGAAAATAGTATAGAATACTTAGTGAATTTGCATGGCATCCTTTCACAGGGTCCATGCTAATCTTCTCTGTATCCTTCCAATTTAGTAATGTGCTGTGGAGGTGAGCACTTGAAAATAGTAAATAGCACAAAATGTGTGATAATATGAGACTAACATTCTATCCAGCTTAAGAAAAACTGATCAGTCACCTGATGCATGTTAATGTGCTACTCTTTTCACAGGAGCTAATTTCTTATTTATGACAAATTGTATTGCCTTAGGCCAGTACTTAAAACCTCATTATAGTGAGTACTGGAATGCTATAGAAACAAAATAAAAGGAGTATTAACAATAAATATTGATTGCCGCCTAAATGAATGTGTGTGAACTCTATTGACTTTCAGGAAGACGGAGAAAGAAAGGCAAATAAACACACACACAGTGAGACAGAGGGACAGAGAGACAGAGACAGGGAGAGACAAAGAATTGATGGGGAGAAATGATCATATATTCTAATATCTTTGATGAAATGTACATGTCTTTGCAATTTCACTTGCATTCCAATTGTACTTTGTATTACATTATCTGGCTATTATTAATCATCTAGTACAAGCTGAAAGTTTATTACATATCAGGAGTAGATGTTCTTTTATTCATACTTTGTTGGAAAGTACGTAACCTGATATATAAGCACTCCTTATAATAGACTTATAATTTAAATCATTTTGTCTATAAATTACTGATATAGAATGATATATAAAATATAACAGAAAATTATTACATTTGGAAGCATAATTATTTTGGAAGTTATTTGGAAGTTGTCTTAGCCTTGGGGAGGAAAGGGTTTATTGTGCTCATGATTCCATATAACAGTTCATCATCAAAAGCAATAAGGGCCGGAACTCACACAGCTACCCATGGAATGGTGTTGCTTATAGCTGTCCCAAACTATGCTCATTGTCTTGTATTTTTTCAGTGTCAGTGGTTTTTCACTTAATGTCTGGGATTCGATTTCTATTACATATAGATATTATGTTCTGTGTATAAATTTATTCCTACATTTTCCCAGTCCTTGTTTCACATAGTTTGCAAGAGTAAACAAGCACAACCACAACCCATGGTGCTAGCAACTTCACATTCGCAATATTCCAGATTTACAAATTCCTCAGAACCAGATATGCAGCATAGGAGTTATCTCCCTTAATATTCTGCCTAAATCTTTCTCTTTTGAATCTACAAGGGTGAACCTAGTGAAGACTCCTAGTAATGGGGGATACAGAACCTGAATTGGCCATCTTCTGTAACTAGACAAGGCTTCCAATGATTGACTTGGACTCAGCCACAAAACCTTTAACTTACAATTTGTCCTTCCTGAAAGATGTGCTGAGGTAAAGACACTTCAGAACTGGTATGAGTTGCCAATGAATGTCTGGTCCACCTTGAGGTCCACTCCGTGAGAGAGATCCCATACCTGGGACTGCCTGGATAGACAGAAATCAGAGGCAGGATATCCTAGAGGCACGTGATAGAACCAAACATGACCAGGGAAAAGAATGTCAATACTGATTCCTAATGTTATTCTGCTATTCATAGCCCATTCATCATTAGAGAGATGTCAACCACCAACAGAGGTAAGCAGATGCAGAGACCCACAGCCAAACAATAGGTGGTGCTGGAGAAACTCCTCAAAGAGGGGGAAGAAGGTTGTGGGAGCCAGAGTGGTCAAGGACCCCACAAGAACAAAGAACACGTTTCGACTAAGCAAGGTTAATAGGTGCTCACAGAGACTGATGCACCAATCACAGAGCCTGTACAGGTCTACGCTAGGTGCTCTGCATACATACTATGGTTGTTTACCTTGAGATTTTTACTAGACTCCTAACAGTGTCTCTGACTCTTTTCCTGCTTGTGGAACCCTTTTCCAACTACTGAATACCTTGTCCAGCCTTGATATGAGAGTTTATACCCATTCTCACTGCATCTTCTTATGCCTGTTTGGTTGATATCCTTGGGAAGCCTGGTCTATTCTGAAGGGAAGTAGAGGAGCAGTGGATCTGGAGGAGAGGAGAAATTGGGTGGGGGGTGGGAGGAAGCACTGTAGTTGGGATGTACTGTATGAGAGAATAATAAGGAAGAAATCATCTCTTCCAAAACCGAATTCTCTTCAAAGGTACTTTCTATAATAAATTTTGAGGAAGTAAGCATGTATAAGGACCAATTTTAGAAAAAGAGAAGTAGCTTTGCTTTGATTAATTCAATTCTGTCCAATTTCAGTGGGGGTTCCTCCTTTTCATAAATGGGAAGGGCTACATTCCAAATCTCATAGTTGTACAAAAAAGGCTGGAGTAGTGTCTTGTTCTTTAAGGTTGTTCTCTGGTCTATTTCCTTACTTAAGAAGAATAAATGAAAAAAAAAAAAAACATTTCTCCTTACTGTCAATCTTGATTTTTGTGTAAACCAACACACACACACACACACACACACACACACACACGCAGCTCTCTTCTTCTTTTTATCTTAATCATATCCTCATCTTTTCCTAATTATTAACACCATATAGCCTATCACTTCCTTCATAGACATTTATGACAATGAAGCTTTAATGTTTCTCTAAGCCTTAACAGACAAGGAAACACTGACCATTTTCAGATGGAGATAAGAAGTAATATAAAATATCTGGAAAATGTAAGAAAACTCTATATTTTCAAGGCATTAGTCTTCTCTCATTTGCCAAAAAATAACTTACCACTGCTTATTAATGACACATTATCTTTAAAGTCATTGGCACTTGAAATTATATTTTCAATATAAATGTTATTATATTTAAACCCAATTTTATATTACATAAGCCTCTAGTAGCTCAGAAATCGTCTACCCTGATGCTTTAACTTATTCAAACTGAAAGTAAACAAGAAAAAGAAAGTTTCCAAATGACAATGCTGCATTTCTGAGGTATTTTTCAGTTTTTCTTGTGTGATAGTGATTAATGATCCCTGACTTTACTTGTCTTTTATCAAGTTCTTTCAGGTTCTGTTTTAGAAGTGAAGCTTAACCTTTCTCCTCTTGATCAAGGGTATGGGGAGCCTTCTGGATAATGACAGACTACAAATGAGAACCCGTGGAGATAAAGAGTTTGAAATTGTAAAGTGTATAGATAGGGTAAAAATAAACTCTTCTCAAATACTTGTTCTTCAGTGTCTGGGTCATTTCCTATGAGATATTTAAAAGTATCAACAAAACTTTTAAATAAAAATTTATTTAATCAAATACAATAATAAACCAGCCACTTGTGCATACAAATAAACATAAGAGATTTGAGCTGCATTCGCAGACAACAGGTTGTGGTTCAATTATCAGGGTAGTATAAGAATATTTAAAAAAACTGTACCTAATTTAGAGAAAAATAAATACATGAAAATTGAGCAGCATTTTACCTATACACAAAATATCTCTCTAGGAAGACTAGTTTGTTGTTCATAAGAAGTATTTTAATTTTTATAATATATCATTGTACTCTGGATTTCTGAAAGTGCCAGAACTTTCTATTTTTCTTCATGTATCTTTAACATGCATAAAAAGCATTGCAGATCCTGGCAACACCTGCTCCCTGTGCCCACTCTTACAGTACATTCCCTGCCTACATCCACAGGACTCAGAAAGTCACCACCATCTCGTGTGTGTGTGTGTGTGTGTGTGTGTGTGTGTGTGTGTGTGTGTGTGTGTGTGTTCATCAGAGTAGTTTAATAAAAAAATTTGTAATCTACAGAATTAATTTTTTATAACAAAACAAAACAAATGATTGTGGGAGACCAGCTCTTACTCTCCCTTTCCTTGAAGAAAGAGGGATAAGAGATTTAGATAGAAAGATAAAGGGGAGAGAAAAAGACAGAAACACAGGATAGCCCCGGGAGGGTTTGGATCCTAATCCAATGGCCCCTTCTGTCTCTTCTAAAGGAATGCCAAGGGGTGGAGCAAAAGACCCCTGGGACTTCCAGGGCACAGGGAAGAGAAGAGAAAAGAGAATGGAAGAACTAGATGGATAAGAACTTGAGAGGAACAAACTGAGATGGGGAAGAACTAGATTGAAGGGCTAGAAGAAAGGACTAGAGAAACGAGATGGAAGATGAGGAAGAGCCAGATGGGGAAGAACAAGATGAGGAAGAGCCAGATGAGAAAGAAGGAGATGGGAGAGGAGCTGATAGGGGAAAGAACTAGATAGGTGAGAATCTAGAAGGGACAGAACTAGATGAAGGAATTAAGATAGAACCTAGAGGGGACAGCAGATAGATATATAGAAAAATCAGTCAAGAAAAGAGCTAGACATGAGAGCAGAATAGAAGCTGTGTAGAGGGAGAACTATCACAGGATAATAAAGTGTATGAACTAAGGAGTTTCATGTACATAGATTCATTTCTTTTCATCAAAGATTAATTATGAGCTGGTTGTAGATTCTTCCCAGACCTTCCCAGGGACTATCAAGGGGCTGGACCCCCATAGTCCCCGATACCAGTCCAGTCCCATGCAGGCTCCACAGCCATTGATCCAACTTTCATGAGTTCCTTTTCTGAAGCATAGAAACTAATACTCTGGATTGAACAGAAGACAAGTCTTACACATTGTTGTTCTCCAGAACATTCCTTTGCTCTATTTGCTTCAAGTGCCTCAGCTAGGTCCAGTATGAAAAACATGGAATCATTCAATTTGTCTGGATTTCAAATAACTTTTTTTGGTTTAAAATCTAGTCATAGAAAAGCAGAGTGTTCAACTTTGAAGCCAAGTCTTAATCATTTCTAAGTTTTAATCAATCTATTGTACTTATTTTCTTTTTTCCCACTTAGTTACCATAGTAAACTGGGTTCGTTTATTATTCCTTATTATCTTATTTGTAATCTAGTCTGAAATTCAGCGTACCACCTCAAACCAAACCCTTAGTAAATTATAATAAGCTCTTATTAAAATTCCCTATTCTCTCCAGGGTTTTCCTACCAGTTTGGAAAATCTGTTTTTCCTGCTCTCAGAATGGAATTTAACTCTGCTTTGCTACTGTGCCCCACCACAGCCTAATTAGGAAGAGGGTATTTTTTCTTCCTACAGCTTCATACCACTGGGGTTCTAAAGGCCATGTGGTCTCATTTTAACCCTTCCAATCCATGATCCTTGTCTTCTCTAAGAACTTCCAGCTTTGAGTCTGTGTCAGCAAGTTATTTGGGTGATTAAACACCTTACCTGCACACTGGCAGTGGTTTTGCCCAAATCTTTGGATTTGGACATACAAATAAAATGCATGTAGAAACTGCAAATGGCTTGGTCAAGTGCCAGCTTTGTCTTCTCACTTAATGTGAACCCCAAACCATGAAAATGAGTAAAGAGTAAGACAACCATGCTGATAGCAAAAAATCCTTGATCCGGTAATTTTTATTGTCTACCAAGGATTCTTCTCCACTTTCAAAAATTTAGTGAGTTTATTCTGCATCATCTTTTCTTGCCAAATTGGACCATATCAGAAGAATCCCTTAAACTAAGTTACAGACAGCATCCTGAGGATTGTGAACTGTTGTCTTAAATCATTAATTGGAGATTGATACCTACATGTCTCTAGCTGATACATGTTCTATAAACAAATTAACTTTTTGGACTATAACTTCCATTAAGGCAAAGAATATTTTCCTCAGTGTTGCCCAAGTATGTAAAAATATTTTAAATATTCAATAATTTCTCTTAAATTCCTATTTTAGATATATTTTTAAATGACATTTTTATTCAGATTGAGAATAAAGATTAAAAGATAGGCTTTCTTTATGGCTTACAGATTCTCAAAATTACAATATAGACATTTCTTAGAAAATTATTTTACCAAAACTCAAACGAACTTTCATTTTCCTCATGAATTTCTATCCCAAAATTAAAATAATAATGTGAAATGCTAATGACAGTGCTCATGTTATTAACATATTAACTGTTATTTATGGGAACGCCATTGAATCCATTACTATTTTATTCAGTCTTCAAAAGAATCTTAAAAATGATCATTATTATTGTATTTCTGCTACTGAGGTCATATCTTAAGGTTTAGTGAGACTAGCCACTAAACAAAAGTCTCACATATTAGGAACTCACTCTATATTCAAATTTAGTACAATCTAATTCAAAGGCATAAGAGCTATTCCTTCTTCAAGTCAAATTGCTTAAGTGGCTTAGATGAATGAAACATAAAATACCATGTTCATAATTCCTACTTAGTAGATGATGATACAGAGAACAAAAAGATCAGTGGGTATATCCAAAAGACACAGAATGATTTAGCTGCATATTTATGATGAACTTAGTGACTAATAACAAGTAAACCAACACACTCAAGGACAGAAGATGTTTTCATGCATTGAAAATACCATCCACAGGGTACTGGACATATATACATTTCTTACGGAAGAACTAAACAGTTGCCTCAGTCCTTGGGTGAGATGGCCTAAAGTTAAGGATGCCTCATGTACAACACTTTTCATGACAAAGAACAGCATAGGAACCAAAAGAAAGGTTAAATAGCCAGTTAATGAAGCCAGAGCTCAAGAAAAGAATAACACGCATTTCAGGAAGAGGTGAACTGGGAAAATAACAGACAACCAGTGATACTGAGTCTTCATTCACTGAAGCATTGATGATGGGGTTTTGACAATAGCATTTTGTTCAAGATGACATGAAAATTGACTTCCACTTGAGGAATAAATATGAACTATAATAAGTAGTATAATTAAATGGGCTATGCTCTATTACTGTAATTTTTTAAGTGTAAAGTTAATTAAAACCTATTCTGTGTGGCCTCAAACTCTGGATGAGTTGTTGATCTAGGAGATATCCCACTGAATGCATTACAGCGAGTTTGTCTTTTGTTAGCTTTCAGCAAGGAAGGAAGAATCTATTGCATTTTCTGTCATATGCTTACACTTCAGTTTGCAGCCTGTTTAGATCCCAGATTTAGGACCATGCTCTCCTTGTTCCATTTTAACTAGGTAATGACAAGAGGTTATTGAAATATCAGTATTTGAAAGCCATAAAACGGCTGAGAATCTGGCTTGTGTCTTAATTTCTGAATATCTTGCTTGCCTTAACATGTCCATGTACACACAACTTTATTTCTCACAAGAAAGCCAGAAAGGCAAATGTATCCATTCTCCCAGTGAGCAATCCATGACTCACTAGTGACTCAAAGTGAAATGATTCATTTGATACTTTAGCAGACCTCTGTCTGAATTCAGGTAACGCGCTTTGTCAGGACACAAATAACATTCAAAAACTGTTTTTACTTTGTATAAACTTTATAAAGGTACCTAAAGAAGGAAAACTTGTTAGCTGGGAGACAGTATAGTTCCTTTTAAAAACTAAATGTCTGTGTAAGAGAAATACTGTTCTTTAATACATTTTGAATTACATCAATGGAGAATAACAGCACTCAACATAAATACATGATCATAGCAGAAAACAAATTACATTTTAAGAGCCATTAAAATGGCACATTTTGTTTTAGATAATGAGAGTACCTCACATAACCATTTAATGTATGCATATATATATATATATGTATATATATATATACTGTGTATGTAATATAAGCCTTCTTTTTTGATTTTATAATGAAAATTAACATAAACTAGCATTCTAAAAGTCAAATGAAAAGTGTGTTAGTATAGAGCCAAAAAGATTCTTTTGTCTCCTGGAGTATGTATACAGTGTGGCTGACCAGGAATACCTGTCTTCTTCAGCCAGGCCTATAAGGGAATGTTCCTGGAAGTCAGTCAAGAGAAAGAAGCCATAAGTTGATTGTGTTCTTTTGAAAGCCACTGTAACCTTTTAATTATCAGGTTGTCTAACCTCCATCTAGCCAGGTACTTAAGGAGGAGAAATTCATTACTGATATATAAATGAATGAATTAATGAATAAAATGAGGTTATCATATGGAAAATTCATTCTATTATAAAGACAATGTGTACATTGGTTAAAGACAGGTCAAGAAAATACATTCAAAATGAAAACTTACAAAATTGATTTAAAGGGGAACATTCTGTGACGTTTTTAGGAAGGATGTGAACAAATGTTTATTTTCTCCAGATAGAAGGCTGACCACAGACCAAAGTTCAATTCTATCAAAGTCTATGTTAGTGAAATAGTCAGATGACTAGGGTTAATTATAGCAAGATAGCTGAGGGGTGAAGTTGCTGATATGGATCATTAAACCTGACTGAATCTAGAATCATCCTGGAGAAAAATCTATTTGCATATCTGTGTGGGTTATGGCAATGCTTGTAAGAGATTATCTTGATTAGTTTAACTGAGATGCAGAGACCTATCCTAAAAGTGATCAGCACCATTCCTTGGGCTTGGGTCATCAACTGCATAAAAAAGAGAAAGCTAGCTGAGGACCAGTAATCATTCCCCACTTCCTCAACACTGATACAAGATGATTAGCTATTTCAAGTTTGGGCTGAAAGGATTTCCCAAGGTGACAGACTGTACCCTAGAACTTTGAGTCAGAAAACCTTTCTTCCTTGTTTTTTTCAGGTGTTTTTATTTGCAACAATAAGCCAAGTAGCTAACACAATGAGTGACTCAAGGAAAGATACATCTTCCAAAACTCCAACTCAGCATGAAAACTATATTCCTGGAGCTCCCTACACAATTTTCAGGAACCTTAGTTAGCTAGTCTTCTCTCCTCTCATTTGCTTACTGCTTATATAACTTGTGTAAAGAATCTTGTGAATTGTGCATATCTGATGTTCTTGAGTTTAATAAATTGCATTAGCCACCTAAGTCTTGTAAGTTGCATTATGGTCTCTTTTCCCTCCAAGAGCATATCTTTCAGTTTGGAGAAAGAAAACACACCACACCTTTTTCCAACTCATGCATTCTTTCTCACCTGCTATATTGCCAAAGCCACAGATGGGGTAATACAAATGTCTGTTTATTTTCTTCACTTTGGGATCACTATGATAGAGTAACAGTCACTTCACAGCAGTTTGACTACTAGAAATATCTCTAATGCACTGCCCTTTGCCAAAACAGTTTCTCTCCATGACTTACAAGGTTGATAGACTCTATAATCGCAAGAGTTTAGAGTAAAATCTGGCAGAAACACACTCATTTGACAGAATAATGACAGTTCCTTTCCCCCTAGGGCCTATAAACTTCCCACCCATGGAATTTTGCCTGGCTTACATTAACAGATTTGAGTTCTCTCTTGTAGACTAAACCTTAAATCCAAAGAGGAACAAATTGGTTGTATCCACCAGTTTTGCCACTACTGTACAAGTGAGCACAGCTTGCATATTTGTTGTGCGCACATATGTACCATATTTGCAGTGCATATATGACTATATCCATAGTCAAGCAAGGATGCTGATAATTCTATTGCAAGCACATACATGGCACTTCCTTAGCACTGCAAAAGCCATCCATAAGAGAGGAAATTTCCAGATCAGTTCTAACTTCATTTCTCCCTTTTCTGTACCTGGAGCATGTGGTATCTTCAAGCAGTAGAAAGTTATCATGTGTCTCTGCCTGGCAACCAACAGCAACAGCAATGTCCTTTATCACTTGTGTGGCCTTAGTAGGTTTCCTTACCAATAGTTTATGAGGAAGTAGCCTAATCGTGGCATGAGGATTCTTGCTCAACTCTCTGATGGTCCCCAGGGCTGTCTTTTCCTACTAAGTTATATTACCTTCATTAAAATTCTTTACTTACTATTTATATTGTCCAACCAGATGCTTTTCCAAAAGAGAAACCACAACACATCATCTATTCTTCCAGATCTTACATTCTTCCTTGTGCTATCACTCCAGATATTGACCCAAATCTGTGAGAAATTCAAGGATTGGGATTACACAGTGAAACATTTTTGAACATGTGCAGGTCATTGTCAGTCACTTCAAGTAAGTGTCTGCATCCATTTTATTTTTGCTGTGATAAAACACCATGATCAAGGCAATTTAAAGAAGGAAGGATTAATTTAGCTTTGATTCTAGAGAGATAAGGGTCTATCATGGTGGTGATCCTGAAAGCATGAGAAAGGCATGGCAGCAGAAGCAGGAAGCTGGGAGCTCACATCTTGAGCCACAAACACTAAGCAGAGAAAGTGAACTGGGACTTCTAATCTCAAAATCCACTCCCTATGACCCACTTCCTTCAAGGCTACACCACCTAAACTGCCTCAATAAGTGCCATCTACTGGGTTCCAAGCGTTAAAATGCCCAAGACATTTGTCATTCACACTGTCACAGTGCCATTTGGTCTTAAGAGGTTAGAGGGATGCTAAAAAAGAGAACTGTTTGCATGATCCAATACAGATGGACAAAGATCATTAACATATATCTATTGTTTTATAAGAAGAGAAATGTTGACTAGAGAATGAAAGTATTGCTTGGCCTGGCTCATTCCCAAGGGGATGCTTTGAATAGGAATGGCCCCCATGAGCACATACATTTGAATGCTTGGTCATTAGTAAGAAGTGCTCTTTGAGAGGTATTAGGAGGTATGGTCATATTGGAATAGGTGTGGTATTTTTGGAGGAAGTGTGTCACTGGGAGTGGACTTTAGGGTTTCAAAAGCTCAAGGTATGCCCAGTGTCTATTTTTCTTCCTGCTGCCTGTGGATCCAGATATAGAATTCTCAGCTACTTCTCCAGCACTGTGTCTGCCTCTGTGCTACCATGCTTCCAACCATGATGACAATAGACTAAACCTCTGAAACTATAAGCAAACCCCAATTAAATGCATTTTAAAAAGGTGCCATAATTATGGTGTCTCTTCACAGGAAGAGAATACTGACTAAGACAGGTGCAAAGACATTTTGTGGTCTAATGTGCCTGCTGTTGAAGCCAGCTTCCAGGCTGGCCAAAAGTTTCCCTCTTCGTCATAACTGTCATTGCTTGTATTACATTGGAAAAGGGAACTTGTATGTCTTGTACCCTTCTGAGCTACCAAAGTTTTGTAAATTGCAGGACTTCTCTCCTCCCTCCAGAAGAAAATAGGACAATTCAAAGAAAATGACTGTGTAAGAGCTTTAAAGCATGCATTTCACACTCCGTGACTCTTTTCTCCTTGTGCTACTATAAATAACAAAGATGAAGGTACTTTCAAATTTTATTTATTAACATACTAAAATATTTTCAAATTAAAATTCAGAATTCCTCCTATTTATATGAGCTTAGAGCGGTGAACTATTAAAAGGCATTTTAATATAGTGATTAAAACATTCCAAATTAGAAGAGTCACCATTTTACATTAACATAATGCCCACATAATTTCAATTTAAATATATTTCCATATCCTTTGATCAGAACCATGTTAATATTCAAGTTCATTACCTCTTACTAAATACTTATTCTATTTAGAGGTCATATGAATATGTTAGTTGTTAAGCATACTTACAAGAATTCAAGTTTTTAATTAAAATTTTTAATTGAAATACCAAATGTGCAATATACCATTAGGAAAAAACAAGCCAGATACAGTTCTTTTCCTGTGGCTCGGAAGCTGTCATCTCTCTTCCTCTCCACTTGAGAACCTAGGAAAATTAAGTTAATATCTTTTCCAGTTCAGGTTCATTTATGCTTAAAATTGTAAATGATATCCAGAAACTGTTTTTTTTCCTACATTCAATTATTTCTCCACCCCCACAAAGCCTATATTTCATGCTTTCTGAGAAAGAGCAAGTGCTTTGATGGGACAACCATGTTTACTAATTCCTGGAAGTAATTTTCTACCCAGCTTGGTTGCTGTGAATCAGTATTTGTGTCATGAAAAATATTTATTAGAAAGTATCACTATAGATGTCTTTGACTTAGGGTTACTAATTCTATGGAATTAAAGTAATTTTATTAGATATTTGGGATTTTATAAGATGATCTTTGGGGACATAATGACAGGCAGTCAGAACATATTTTTTTATTAGAAAGTGACCATCAAATACTGTCTTATTGATTGACAATACCATTATGAATTTAAGCCTGAGATATAAAGGAATCAATTGAACATTTATTTTATTATTGAACTGCCAGGAGTGGTAAATGGAGGGGGGAAAATGATGTTAATGTGGGAGGTAGAGGCTACTATTCTTAGAGCTATTGATTTAGCTTGGTAAGCCTCACAATTACAATTGAGGTTTGTGGGTGAAAAGAGTTTAGGAAAGTGCATGTAAGGCAAAATGTAGATACATACTAAAAATAAAGGATGTTTTAGAGTAAAATTTGATATCTGAGAACCTGAGTTTGGCCCATAGTGAAACTTGGATGATCTAGAGCTAATGATACTGATAGTAGACATTTGATCAATGGCAAACTACTTACATTTATTGAGCTTCAAACATTTAATATGGAAAAAAATACTGAGTATACTTTAATAGTTTTAAATAATAATGGCACAGAGAGTCCAAATTAAAGATATATTATGAAGCCTTTGTAAATTTCTTTTCATTATTAGTAGACATAGGTTTCGTTGCCACTCTTTTTGACAATTATCAAGAAAATAGCAACTCTCTTGAACTGCACAAGAGAAAGGATGATCTTCATGAGCATCTGAAGCTATCCCAGGCTGTGTCAACTGTCAACATTACCCAGCCCAGAAAAACTCAAAGTTAAAGAAATATATATAGTCTCAATTGAGTACTTGCCTTTATTATGTAGTTCATTTGACATATTTGTTGGGAATTGTCTTGGTAGTCTTCAGACCACTGTGGGTAGTACCATTCCCTGGGCAGGGTTGCATAAAAAAGCTTGATTAGCAGGAGCCTGTGAGAAAGCCAGCAAGTAGTGTTCTTCCATGGCTCTTGTCATCACGTTCCTGATTGAGTTTCTATCTTGACTTTCCTATGTGACAAGTTAAGACCTGGAAGTGTAAAATTAAATAACCCCTTCCTCCCATAAACTGCTTTTCTTCTGAGGACATTACCACAGCAACAGAAGGGGAACTATAATAGAAGCTTTTTCAGAAAATATGATAAGACCAGAAATATTTTTTTCCTAAGTCCAGTGCAGGAAACAACGCTATAAATAGCAAAGACTTGGAGGACATTATGTTATGACAAGAGCATTTCTCCTCAGACCACTTTTTTCTATTCTCTCAAAACTTTTGGGACTTCAGCTCTCTAGGACCACGAGAACACAATGACTGATACAGTTTACAGTTTGTGAGCCAATCCTCTTGACGATTGCCATAGGACTATACAATAAGAAGTCTCAAACTCAGGATATTTTGAACTTTGATAGCTTTAAATGGATGGTATCTGGTCTGTACATGGCCATTATCTTCATCGTTTAAGTTTTTTTGTTTGTTCTCTATGATATTCTACATTTTGTATATAATATGTTACCATATGATACTTGCGAAATAAACAGGGAAACTGTAGAAATCTTAGCTCTTTGTAAGTCTCATTTTGTTGCGTATATTATTTTGTTTTGAGACAGCGTCACACTCTATATCACTGGCTGGCCTACATCTTACCTATGTAGAACATACCAACATATAACTCATAGAGATCTGCTTGTCTCTTTCTCCTGAAATTTCTGCTGGGATTAAAGGCATGTGTGACAATGGCCCAACTTTGCTGTGGTTACATATAATTTCATAACATGAAGAACATCTCCTTGAAAAAGCCCTCAGTTGGAACTGGATACCAAGAAAACCTTAGAAAAAGTCATATATTTTAAAAAGCTTAAAAAATGTCAAATAAGGAAATTATTACATATCATAAAGGAAAAATATTAACTTTGAGTATTATAACTCAATAATCACAAAACAGAATGTAGCATCCATCAGTCTTGAAGGGACTAAACTGATGATGAGAAGATTCATTTCTGGTTAAATAAATGTAAAAATTTACTGTTTTCAAACATAATAAGAAAGATAGGGAAAATTATATTTTCTGTTTCCAGACTTATTGAATAACCCTTATACAATTCTATATGATTATGCTTGCTTCAATACCGACAATAAACAGAAACTTCCATTAAGTTTCCATCAAGATTAGACAGAAAGTATATTATAACTCAGAGGTTTTTCAGAATTCCTTAACAAAAAAATTAGTAAAAGTTAAAAGCATTTTACCTCTGTCATTGTCACTAGATGTATTCATTAGATTTCCATTGATGTGATACACTACACAAGAAAACACTTTAAGAGAGGAAGACAATATATTTCAGCTCATGGTTTTAGACCATTATTTTTGGTATACAGTGAAGAAAACCATAATGGTGAATGGCATAACAGGGGAGAGATGCTCCACTGATGGGAGCCCAGACAGTGATGCAGACAAAAGAGGCCAGGGATAAGGTGTGCTCTCAAATACAAGCTTCCAGTGGTGTATTTGTTCCAAATTGACCCACTTATAAGCTCCTATCATCTCCCAATAGTGCCTTAAAATTATAAAAAGTCCAATTGACTATTCTATGATTAGGTCAGAGGGCATACAATCTCCAAACCCCTACTTTAGAACATTGTATTGGAGACCAAGCAACCACTACATGCATTTCCAGGGGACATTTTATAACCAATCCATAAGAGGAGCATTAATTACTTTAGGAATACATGCCCTGGAGATTATTAGTTATATATATAGGACATAAAAGAATAATGTGATTATTTTCTTTGCTATTTTACTTTTCTTTAATCATATCAATTATTCATAAAGACTAAAATAAAGATTAAAGTAAAAGGAAACTGATGAGATACAGAAAAACAAGTCTCTATAAATTATGAAAAATTGAGGGTGTTAAAATTTTATTTCAGATACAATAATTATGTATACATATCTAAGAAGCCATTATTTTATTGCCTACTTTTGACATTTTCTCAACTTCTATTCCTGAAACACTAAACTGGTTTTCATTTTCTGCATACAGCATGCTGTATCAACTCAGACTTTACTAGTGACCAACTAATCTGGATTTATTATTTGTACCTCAGATCATCAGTTAACACTTACAAGAATTCTTCCTTGATCCCAGCAAGATGGAAATCCCATGGAACTCCAGTTCATATTGTTTATTTCTCTATATCATTGCTGAATTGTTTCTGTAAGTATGCATTAATAAAGTCTATTATGTCCTTCACCTTTCCTAGACCATGAACAGTGTGAATACATGAGGAAATAATTTCAATTTTATCTTTGTATCCATGCTTTCTTGCACAGAAACTTGTAATGTCAATGAATGAACAATGAATAAATGAATGATCCCAGAGACAACTATGCATGCTTATTATATACATGTCATTATAGCACACTGTGACTGTGAGAGTCTAAGGGAAGGTAAAAGAAATCACAAAATTAATTCTATGAGAGTAAAGTGAATCTAAACACTAAAGATGAAATGCATGCAAAGAAGTTTTGGGGGGATCATCTTGTATTAGAATTTAACTTTAGAGTGGATAATGTTTCAATTATTATGAGCTACTGTAGTGGCTTTAAAGGGGGATTTTCTGAAGTCTAATGGAGGAGATGATCAACGAATTTTATGTCTTTAAAGAAAAATGAAAGCATTGCAATAATAGCAGCATCTTGATGATGTTTAAATCAATTACATCAGTGACAAGAATGAATTGTAGAAGAATAACAATTTTGACTGCTCTTCAATAAGCACAGGGAAGACTAATGACAGAGAAAACCAGTTGGTGATTTGTTAGTTTCTATCATATGGATTTGGTCTTAAGTAATAGAGATTTATCTTTTTCTAGACTTGCACCATTAGAATAGTGTCACACCTTGCCCTTTTCTTAACAGAATAATGGATTGCAAGTTATGTATCAGGTTTCGAATATGCTAATAGAGCAGATAATTAGTGCCAATGTCTAAACATACCCTCCAAACTACATGTTAAAACTTAACTGCCACTATGATCGGATGAAGATAATAAAGACCCTTATAAGAAACTATGAAGGCATGGTTCATTGTCATCAGGCTTTCATCTCATATAAAATGCGGCACTCTTTCCCCCTAGACTATGAAGTAGCATGGTATCACCAAGGAAGCAAACAGTGATGTCAACTCATAATGACACATGCTGCCTGATCTTAGCTTCCCACACTCAAGCACTGTCAAAAGAGAAAGGAAGGAAGGAGGACTGAAGGAAGAAAAAAAGAAAGGAAGGAAGGAAGGAAAGAAGGGTGGGCGGGAGGGAGGAAGAAGGGAGGGAGAAAAAAATGTACTTTGTGACTTGCATATCTGTGGCATCCCATTATTTTAATGCAAATAGAGTAATAACTAGGCAAAAGACATTTTTAGATTATGTTACTCTAATTCTTATCACTGTAACAAAGCTACAAATAATTAAAATTTTAATAGAGAAAGTTGAGTTTGGTGGACAGTCCAGGGTAATTTATTCTAACTACCTTAGTACCCTAGAAAACAACACATTATTGTTGAAGTATGGTAAAGCAAACTGTTTCACATTGTGGCCTGGAATCAAAAAAGAGGAATGGGAAGGATCCAAGTTCCCACAATCGTTTTCAGTGCATGCTTTCAGTAGTCTCAAATCTGCCCAGTTGTCCTAACCTCTCAAAGATTCCATTAGCTCATATGGTACCTAGCCGGGGACCTAGTCTTACACATAGAAAGTTCTTTAATATACACATAGTTGTTGCTTGATTTGGAGGGAAAGTAAGTTCCTCCAGCCTAGTGAAAATTAAGACCAAAACCAAAAAAGAAGCAGTGTTGGTGAATAAACATTTGGAAATAAGCTCTGTCTCCTTGTTGACAATGTGCAGTTAGAATTCTTTCTTGTTTTCCTAAGGTAACCTCCATAAGCGAGAAAAAAGTAGGTCACAAATGTATTTAATGATTTGTTAAATTTCAGTCTCAAGTTTCAAGACCACACAAGGTCCTTTTAATTATAAGAAAGAGAGTTATGAATCAAACAAAACCCCAATTCACAAAATTGCTGCATTGTGAAACATTCCTTGCTTTGAACATGCCATCCTTTTAGAATGCAGGGAGTTGACACCAACTGCAGTTAACATTGTAAAATGTTATGCCTGTATGTGTTTTTGTCAAATGATTCAATTTTGGCAAAGTTATAATCAAATATATATGTTTACCAGGAATATGATTAATTATTTAGCTACTATTACTCCTTCTTAAACTTGCTGGCTAGTTAGAAATTCCAAGTGCAAAGAGCTTGTAAAACCCATGCTTGTAGATAAGAGTTGAAATGGGGTAGGAGAGTAGATTATCTGTGTGGAAGAAAAGGTGTATTGTAGAGAAATGTTAACCTATGAAACACCCTTGAAAGTTTAAAGCACATGAAGAATTTACTAGAAGACAACATGTTGCAAATATTTGTTTTTACAAATAATGATTAGACATTGATAAGTTCTAGGATTCCAAACCTGTCTAAATAAGTAAGTGTGGTTTATCTATGTTTCACTAGAAAAAATAAAGTAGTTTCAATGACAGTTTTAAACACTGGGTGCTCTGAAACTGTATAACTCTGTTGTGCGATATTTGTACACTGTGTGAAGATGTATTTGCTGTGATGTGATTGGTGTAATAAAAAGCTGAATAGCCAATAGCTAGGTACAAGGTATAGGCAGGATTTCCAGAGAGAGAAAGGAAGAGGAGGAGAATCTAGGCATGCAGGAGACCAGAGAGGAAACAGAAGGTGCAAGATGGAAAAGAGGTAAAGCTACATGATAGAACATAGATATAAGAGCTAGTTAGGAACAAGCCTAAGCTGTAGGATGAGCTTTCATAATTAATAAGAAATCTCCATGTCATTGTTTGGGAGCTGGCAGCCCAAAGAAATATCTCACTATATAATCCATTATATCTGTTCTCAAATTTAAATAAACTATTTTATTAATATACATTGTCTGACCATGTCATTACTAAAATGATAACTTTTTATATGCAGATGATTTTTCAAATGGAGTCAGTGGCAGCCTGTGAAATTGCAAGCAGTGTAACACCCTTAAGCATCAATTCCAGCAATATTTCCCAGGCCTCTCTTTATCTCTCATTCTTTCTCCTCCATTTTTTTCTGGGAAATCAGGATTTCTAGATATTCCTTCTGGTTGACTCTCACAACTATGTCTGGAAGACACAAGGCTCTTTTAAAGTTTGGCATGTCACCACATGCCATCTTCCCTTGCAACAGAGTGAAGAAAGTCTCGTTTCTTCACTACTTAAAGATGTTTGCTTAAATTAAAGATGGAATGTCACTATCATGAAACCCAAGTGTTTGGAAGGAAGACTTGAGCGTACACTACAAGTTTGAGATACAAAGGATGAAAATTCTCAAAGGAAAAAATAACAGCTCCTTCAAATCAATTTCTGCTCACAAACCACAAAAGATTCTCTAAACATTATCAAACTATTCCAAACAGTGGGGTGAAATCTCCTGTCTCATTTCCTGAGCTGGCTTTACTATTGTTATTTTCTGAGATAAGCCCTTACCAGAACATGTGCCCTGCAAACTCAATCTCAGAATTATGTGGTTAAATCCTCTTAACTCAGATACTTTTGAATGCAGCTTTATGGGTACTGGATGTATAAAAGATAAGAAAAAAATAATGGTGGATTATTTTGAGGCCTTTGGGCTAGTTAGAAAGTTGATATGTTTTCAAATAATCCTAATACAAAACAGAGTACATGGGCCAGGGTGCAAAGAGTTATGGATGGGTCCAAGTGAACCGGAGGAAGCAACAGTTTGATTAAAGCAGCCTCTGCCGTCTCTACTTTGATAGCCTCTTTTACAATGTGTGCATAGGCTCATTGCCATAGTTCTTACTTACTGTCCAATGGGGAAATCCACTGCCTGTGTAAGTTAAAATAAACCATTCACATATGATAAGCGGAAGGACTGGTAAAATTATGTTTCTAAGGAGTTCTGGCAATTAATAGTGTCTGATTATTCATATAAATACTTAATTTAATTGAATAAACATGAAAGATTATAAGCCAAAATATGGGAAGCCATAGAAGACACAAAATGTTTCATATCAGTTGCTTTGACTAGATGGTTAGTACTTTAAGCTCTGAGCCCTAGAAGTTTGGTGGTTCATCATATTTCTTAAGCCTCTGCTCACTTTCTGTTTCAAATATCAATAATTTTGACAAAGAAGCATGGCCAATATTATGCATTTCTTCATTCATTCTCTATATTTGAACAAATTTTCACTTAGCATATCAAGTTAAATTTATTCAGTATTTATACTAATATTTAAAAATTGCTTTAAACACATATTTTTGAGACCTATGAACTAGTATTATCCTTTTTACCCCTGATGCCAACATAACATAATTTTTAATATATATGTTGTATGTTTTATTTAATTATTTTACATGTAAATAGTCCTTTATTTTTCCCAAGTATTAATTAGTCTTACTCATATTTAACCTATATTCTCAATTACATTTTTTTCAGTTTTAAAAGGTTTGTGTAGGACCACAACTTTTCATATGTCAAGTTCGGAGTACTTGTGCAAGCTGTAATGTTATTGGATTATTCCTAATGTGATAATATATGTGAAAGAGGAGATCTTTTTGAAAATAAACATTCATAATTTCCTCATCTTTAATTGGTCAACAAATACTTATTTTTTAAAATTACACTCATGTTTTTCCATAAGGAGCCTTTGAAACTCCTCCTAATGTCCTTATAGCATGCATGGGCATCTAAAATTTCTCACATGGCTTCATTCAAACTTTTATTTTCTAGCCTTTCTCTTCTCACATTGGTGAATGGATTCCCTGAAGTACCTCAGCATTTCCTTTGAAAAGGATCAAAGTTGTGAATGATCTTAGAGTATGGTTTCATATTCAGAAGGAAGATTTCTGCCATTGGATAAACTTCTGGTGGAATAAAGGCACTTAAACATCATTTACCTTGCTTGCTTTCAGAAAACCTTAAATAGTAGATAATCTCTGAAAATTAAGTCAAACAGTTTACCTTTCACTATGCATTTAATGGCATACGTTCTTGTGTGAGATAACCTCAACTTGAGTTGACCTTTATGAACCTTGAAACTTTAATCAAGAAGCCTGACCTTCTGAGCTACAGTTCAAATGACAATAAAAGGAAGACCTTAAGACAAAATTGTCTGAGCATTTATTAATATTATATTTAAATGACTTGGTATAGACCTTGACACACAGTGAAACAGACCTATCATTATCCCAGCATGATTAAACTTTTCATGATAAATTTGTGGAGAGTTTATATAAATATTTACCATATTAACATCATTGCTAATAGTATGTTATTTGGAATGAAACATTTTGCTTATAAAGGCAAGTTACATTATATACTAAGTTTGAGGAACTTTAGGTAAAATAAAATTCAGCATGGTCTGTGGTGGTATTCTAATTGTACTGAAATGTGATTTTGATTGTATGTTAATAAATAAAGTTGCCCGGGGGTCAGAGCTATTAGAGCCATAGACAGAGTGTGGCGGTGGTGGCGCACACCTTTAATCCCATAGATCTCTGTGTGTTCAGGGATACAGCCAGCATTGGAGACATATGCCTTTAAGACCTGGGGGGCTGTACATACAGAAAGTGACGAGGCAGTCACGTGTTTGTGTTTACAACCAATGAGAAGGCAGAACAAAATACTATGAAAAGACAGACAGACAGGAAATAGCTCTCTTTCAGGAAGCTAGGAGTTCTCAGGAGGAAGGGTGAGATTTTAGCTCTGAGCTCTGAACTCTCGGCTTTCTCTTTTACATTGGTTCTGTGTTTCTTATTTAATAAGACTGTTGGTTACATCTACAATGGTCCTTGCCCACAAACCTTCTAGTTCTACATGCCAATAAACAAAAGAGGAGGCATTTAGCAAGCATACTTACTGGTGTTTGAAAACTTTCAGGAAATAAAAATATTTGATGGAAAAA
Source organism: Peromyscus leucopus (assembly GCF_004664715.2). NCBI lineage: Eukaryota > Metazoa > Chordata > Mammalia > Rodentia > Cricetidae > Peromyscus > Peromyscus leucopus. The sequence continues at coordinate 13,660,529 of NC_051064.1, read as the reverse complement.
AACATCATTTTATTGCAGATTTTAAAAATCATTGACTTCTTTGTAGAGAAATTGTTCTGTCAAAAAGATGTAAAAAATGCAAGCTCATTTTGTTTTGATTTTTAGTTTCAGAATGAAACAAGTTAAAATGTTAAAAATGAGTTTTAATGTACCACTTTCTACATTTTGTCATATTTTGTGATGTAATAGTTTACAAATAAAGACAAAGTGATCAATATAAAGTCATATTGAAATCATAATATTACTTACTATTTTCTTTTACTAATACCTCAGCCAAATGAATACATCCCTAAAGTTAATCCACCTTCCTTTTTGTATTGTACAGACCTATTCTACAAAATATTAGTCCTACAGAGAAAAAGTATCATAAGTTAGTGCACATCCATCTATGAAAAAAATAGTAAAATTTCTAAATAAATACCTGAAATATACAAGACATGATGTAGAAATACAAATATAAACAAAGTAATTAAAAATAAAACTTGAAATTTTCCTTAAAAATGTGTAGTTCCCTGATTAAATTAGATGGAGAACAACCCAATAATGCATTGATTTAATTTAATGTAAGAATGTGATTCTTATGGCAAAACACATAGGCACATAAACTTCTGTCTATACTTGGGGGCTTAGACAGGGGGACTGGGACTTAAAAGCCAGCCTGGGATACATAGAAAACTCAAGGCCAGCCTAAGCAACAAAATGAGACCCTGCCTGAAAATAAAATGAAATAAATAACAATTGAGAAAAACCAAGATATACTTGAAATTATATTTTAACCACCTTCACTATCATTATGTTATGTTAGTATATCTATTATCCTTTTATGGAACTGTCATATATGAAATTCATTATAATTTCCCCTTGCTCAACCCCCTCCTCCATTCACCAAGATGTCTTAAGACAGTATCCTCTGCTATTTGGCTATTAATATGAGTTTGTTGGATGAGTGAATAAAATGCACAGCAGATTACAGAATATTTGCTTTGCTATAACATTTACAGGGTATATGTCAGTGCTATGTAACTCACCTTCAATAGAGTTAAGGATTTCTCAGTACTATCAGGTAACAACACAATATTCACATATATCCATGTTGCCCACAGATGGAAGGAGGAAAATTGGAGGGAAATAAAATTGATCAGTGCAATTCTATCTTAGAAAGAAATAGTGCTTTGCTATTGTGCCTGTTGAAGAACATGAACTTAGTTTTTACTTTTTACTTTTTGTTAAAAAATGATATGCAGGTATGGATTTAATAAAAACAATTTCCCTCAAGTATATTGCAAACTTTGACTATATTAACCCACACTTTCCCATTTGACAGGGGGCTGATCTCCAAAATATATAAAGAACTCAAGAAACTAGACCTCAAAATAATGAATATTCCAATTAAAAAATTAGCTATAGAGCTAAACAGAGAATTCTCAAAGGAAGAATTTCAAATGGCTGAAAGACATTTAAGGAATCACTTAGCATCTTAGTCATCGGGGAAATGCAAATCAAAACAACACTGATACCATCTTACAACTGTCAGAATGGCTAAGATCAAAAGCACTGCAGACAGCTTATGTTGGAGAGGATGTGGAGCAAGGGGAACACTCTTCCACTGCTGGTGGGAGTGCAAACTTGTACAGCCACTTTGAAAATCAGTGTGGCGGTTTCTCAGAAAATTGGGAATCAATCTTCCTCAAGACTCAGCTATACCACTCTTGGGCATATACCCAAGAAATGCTCAATCCTACCACAGGGACACATGCTCATCTATGTTCATATCAGCATTATTCATAACAACCAGAACCTGGAAATAACCTAGATGGCCAAATGAAAAATGGATAAATAAAATGTGATACATATACACAATGGAATACTACTCAGCAGAGAAAAATAATGACATCATGAAAATTTCAGGCAAATGCATGGAATTAGAAAATATCATTCTGAGTTAACAAGATTCAGAAGGACAAACATGGTAAGTACCCACTCACAAGTGGATAATAGATGTAAAGCAAAGGATAACCAGACTACAATCTACAACTCCAGAGAAGCTAGCTAACAAGGAAGATCAAAAGAGGGATGCATGGGTCACCCTGTGAAGGAGAAATAGATAAGATCTCCATGAGTAAAATGGGGATGAGGGGTAGGCAATGGAGGGTAGGAGATAGGGGATAAGAACTTAAGGGAATGGGATGGTTGAGCTGGAACAGGGATGGAGTGGGAAAGCAATGAATGAGATACCATGATAAAGGGAGACTGTGGTGGTATTATGTTCCCCAAAATATTGTGCACCCTAATAAACTTATCTGAGGTCAGAGTCAGAACAGCCACAATATTAAACATAGAGGATAGGCAGTGGTAGTACACACCTTTAACCCCAGCATTCCAGCGGCAGAAATCCCTCTGGATCTCTGTGAGTTCAAAGCCACACTAGAAACAGCCAGGCATGGTAACACATGCCTTTAATCCCAAGAATTGAGCCTTTAATCGCAGGGAGTGATGGCAAAAACAAAGATATATAAGTCATGGAGACCAGAAACTAGAAGCATTTGGCTGGTTAAGCTTTCAGGCTTTTGAGCAGCAGTTCAGCTGAGATTCATTCTGGATGAAGACTCAGATACATCCAGTCTGATGAAACAGGATCAGCTGAGGATCCGGCAAAGTGAGGTAGCTGTGGCTTGTTCTGCTTCTCTGATCTTCCAGAATTCACCCCAGTAACTGGCCTCAGGTTTGATTTTTTAAATAAGACCTTCTAAGATTCCTGCTATAGGAGATATCATGGGAATAGGGAGAAACAGGGTGTGAGGGAAGTTGCCAGGAATCCCCAAGGATGACCCTAGCTTGGACTACTAGAAATAGAGGTGAGGGTACATGACCTGAACTGGCTTGCCCCAGTGATCAGATCAGTGAATACCCTAACTGTCATCACAGAGCTTTTCTCCATTGACTGATGGAAGCAGATGCAGAGATCCACAGCCAAACACCAGGCAGAGCTCCAGGAGTTCAGTCAGAGAGAGACAGAAGGATTCTATGAGCAAGCACATCATAAGCATCATGATGGGGAAACCTGCAGAAATGACCAAACCAAACTCATGGGAACTCATGAAAGTTGGATCAATGGTTGTGGAGCCTGTATAGATAGACTGGACTAGGCCCTCTGCATGGCGAAACAAATGTGTAGCTTGATCTGCTTGGGGAGCCCCCTCGTGGTAGGATCAGAATCCATCCCTGGTGCATGAGGGGGCTTTTTTGGACATTTCATGCAGACTTGAGGCAGGGCGAAGGGCTGGAACTTGCCTCTTACTGGATGTGCCTCCCTATGGAAGGCCTTGCCTTCTTGTGCGGGGGGTGAGAGGAGGGAAAAGGGAGATCATTGATTGGTGTGTAAAATGAATGAAAATTTTTCTTAATAAAAAACAAATTAAAAATAACAATAATGGATTTAATAAAAATAATTTCTTTCAAGTATATTACATACTTTGACAATAATAACCCACACTTTTCCATTTCTCTGCCTTGTATTCTTTCTAGTTCACTCTCTTTTGAGATCCAGAAACCCTTCTACTTTCGGCTTTATATATAACTTTGTATAGGCAGATGATATTAAAGTCCAGAAATGAAAGAAAACCTATAATCTGCTTCAGTTTGTTTGTATGATGAACCCCAGATGCTTCCATTATCAGTGTATTACAGAGACCACTCCCACATAAATTATCTAATCCCAAATGATTAGGGCTGGACACACGCACATATGAGAAAAGCTAAACGGAATCCGTAGGTCATATTTACATGTGAGAATAATAATAATTAAAAAAGAGATCATGAATTAGGAACAGGGGGAGGAAGTTCAAAGAGAGAGGGTGGAAGTGATGTAGATACAGTGAGTATGTATGAAATTAACAAAAAGTAAATAAAACTCCCTTAAAAATTAATCTTGAGGAAAGTATTAATAGTCACTATATAGTATAAGTTTCACTATAACATATATTAGATACCTGAGTTAAACTTATCCAGATTAGTGGGTGATCACCTAAAAGTAAAAACGAATAATAATTTTGATGCTAATAAAATTGGCTTAGTAAAACATTTATTCTTCAGAAATGTCAAATGGTGAGAAAATGTTATCAATTTCAATTAACATTACAAGTTACATAGTTGATAAAAAGCTTGTAACTAAAATACGAAAAGATACACAGGAATAAGCACAATACATAAACAGAATATATGGATGGCAAATAGTCAGAAAACATATACTTGTGTTAATAGATACCAGGGAAATGGAATCTGAAACCAAAATATGAAAACTTCAAATTTTTCCAAACCAGAGAAATAAAATACCTTATGACTTTCTGGAGAGAACATAAAATCATATTTGAAGGGCTTGCAAATTTCCATTAAAATAAATTCAGTATTAGGCTAACAAAAAGGCCACCTAAGAGAAAATGAACATATATATTCTCTTGTGTTCATATATATATTTTATATATATACTAATTTTTAAAGATTATTTTTAAAGCTGATCAATATTTAAAACAGACATATTACAAAGTTAACAACAAAAGTCAGCAATATTTTCATTTTTATTGCACATTTATAACTTGCTACAAGTCTGAAATTAATACATCATAGATATTTTAAAATGTTTAATCATTAAATAAGATTTGCACATGAATTTTTAATTTGCAGACTTTGAGCTAAGCAATGTAAAAGATACACTAAGATTTTAAGAGTGGATGTCATTTGTCTAAAATAGGTGTAGGAACAAGGGAAATCTTTATTACATTAACACTAAGGAAAAGACTCAAATACCTCATGTTGTCCAATTTTCAAAGTTAGATGTGATATTGATTTCTTCACTTTGTTAAACTAAAACTTACTGCCAGAATCATTTTTTTTTTTTATTTTGGGACACCTTTCAAGATAAGAAAATTGGGCTTCATCTTATCTTAATTCACAGGATGAAAGCTTTCTCATTCTCTATCTCATTCTATCCCCCACCCCCTTTATTCCTTAATAGACAAGTCTTCAGTTCTGGCACAAAAGAATCGATACAGAACTAAACACAGGGTGCTGCTGCCCATCAAGGGCTAAATGGAGAACTATATAGAAAGTCGATCCTTGAGCAAAGTCGGTGAAACCTGTGCTGGCAGCTCTTACCTATTATCTAGACAAAAGCTGATTTTATTCAAAAGAACAGGGATGAATATTGCAACATTTTCTCAATGCTGATACAGATATACAGGTAGCATAGAACTGTCATGATCACAGCAGCCTGTGGGCATGTCTGTGGGCAATCATGTTGATTTTTAAGTGATATAGGAAGCCCCAGTCTACTGTACACTGGACCATTCCTAAGTATGTGGCTCTGGTTATACAACAAAGCTAACAAAACATGAGCCTATGCATGAGCCAAAGAGCAGTGTTTTACAATAGCTTCCTGAACTTGTGTTTCTTCCTGAATTCCAGCTCAGACTTCCTTCAGTGATAGATTATGACCTGGAGGTATAAGCCAAATAAACCTTTTCCTACTGAACTTGCTTTTGGTCAGAAAGTTTTATATTGATCATTTATAGTCTTCAATATGTAACGGCATATGGCCATAATTCCTCTTTATAATTACCTTTCTTTACTGCTACTCTGTACTGTCTTCGGACTCACTAAGCTCCCAGAACAGTCCTAGTTCCTACCTACTGGAATGATGCAATTTTTTATCACTAATGATCTGGGCCATTTGAATACATCCTGGGGTGAGTATTTATACTTTTCTAACAATTTTAATGATGAAAAATTTCAATGCTGAGAAAGACTCATGCAAAGGAATTTCCCATACTTCAGCCACATTCTCTTTTATATCCCTTGGGGCTTAGTGGTTCAATTTTCCCCCAGATGGTCAGGTCAAACAGTATCTCAATACTTTATTGATGCATAAAGTGACTGAGAATACATACTTTCAGTTCAATAAAATTAATGTTGTGTCTTCTTTTGAGGGCATTCTTTTCTTTGAAATAAAGATATCTAGACCACCAGAACACACTAGTCATTCACTAAGGACTTTTGCAAATAATGCCATTGTTGTTTCTGCTATTTGATTTATTAAGAATCCTGACTTTGGAAGAAGAGAATTATGTATTGGTTGCTTATTTACAGCATAAATGCATCTCTTTGAAACCTTGCATCAGCATAGGAACTTGTCATCCAACTGGTACTGTAAACCTTCAAAAGGTCATTCAAGCATTTCATCGATCCAGGTGTTTCATGACAGGGTTCAACTTAATAAGTTCAGAAACTTATAAGCTTATGAACTTTCTTTCAGCAAAAGCAATTTCATGCAAGAATAGCATTTACATAATCCAGAGTATGTCTTCCAACAAGAAAAAAAAACAGATCCTAATTCCTTCTATCATATAGTAAATTGATCTGTTCATATAAAATTCAATGTTTCTGGCAGATTGGACATTTAACAATAGCTATAGTTAAGCTCAGCTTTACTAAGTGTAAGTGAATGTTGTTTAGTTAATGTGAAAGTCTAATCATAGATACTATAGTGTAGCACAAATCCTAATTGGTCTTAATAATAAAAACCCAGAGTCAGATATAGGGGTCAATGCTGAAAGATCAGAAAGACAAAAGAGCAAGCCACAGCTACCACCTCTTAACTTTGCCAACTCCTCAGCCTGAAAGAGAGTGAGTTCCTGTCTCCTCCCACCTTATATTCCTCTCTTCATCAAGCCATATCACCTCCTGTCTCTACCTCCCTAGTGCTGGGATTAAAGGCATGAAATTCCAAGGGCTTGGATCAAAGGTGTGTGCCACCACTGCCTAGCTTTTCTATTTTAGACTGGATCAGCCTTGTGTATCCCAGGATGTCCTTGAACTCACAGAGATCCATCTACCTCTTCCTCCAAGTACTGGGATTAAAGGTGTATACCACCACTGCCTGGCCTCTATGGCTAACTAGTAGCTTAGCTCCACTCTCTGATCTTAAAGCAAGCTTAATTTGTTAGATCACAAACAAAATACTCCATCACACTATAGTTGTATTATTCATGTGTCATTTTGTAGATGGTGAGGGAACAGGAGAAACATGTCAACAACAGAAACACAAATCCAATATCTGTGAACTAATGAATAGTAAAACAGTGTTTCTTATAAAGAAAAGAAATCAAAACCAGTTTCCCCAGAGATCATAGTCTCCTATACCTGTTAGTTTCCTCTGGTAGACACTCGAGGGGTATACACCCTTCTTTTGCTGTGGGTAAAAGGCCAGATTTCCTTCTACTAGGAAGTGAAAGAGCATCAGGCTCTGTTATATATTATATATAATGTGCACACTAAAGCAGGTAAAGAATGACAAAGTTATGACAGGGAAATATATTACCATATAAGGTAATATTACCATCAGCTAAAGTTGGTACAGCTTAGTGCACTGTGCAAGGATAGCCAGATTGCTATATATCACCAACTTCCCAACATAAATAGGTCTAAAACCATTCAACTTTTTGTTGGTCAGTTTTTTTTTATTTTATTACTTTTATTTTTTGTTTATATTTTAAACACATCTTTGTCCTGGCAAATTTCCTAAATTTCTTTGTATTTTCATGTAGTAATTTTACATATTGTATTTATGTCCTTTACTAAATTCCAGTTAACTTTTGTATATAGTGAACTCAAAGACCTACCCAACAAAAAACAAACAAAAATCCCAGCATTGAGAAGTGAAGTTTGGTAGAAAGTTATACCCTAACCAAAAGAGATTTGAAACAAACACCTGCTGGAAAAGGGAAAATCAGTTTACCACAATTGATTGTCACTAATTATATTAATTACCCTCCAAGCAAACTTCATGCCCATAAGTAGTTGACCAACACAAACTGGACAAAGTGGATGTTTTGATTGTTTGCATGCCTCTAGTTTTATTTGATGTTTTTGTTAGTAGCAGCAGCAGCAGCAGTAGTAGTAGTAGTAGTAGTTTGGGTTTTTGTTGTTGTTGTTGTTGTTTTGACGTTTGGCTCTTGTTCTTTCTTTTTTAATTTTTTTGAGAGATAGAGGAGACAAAAATAGCATGAAATTGAGTGGGTAGGAAAGTAAAAAGAATTTGAGAGAGGAGTTGGGCGAGAGGAAAGGATATGATCAAAATACATTACATAAAGAAAAGCTTTAAGTAAAAAATTAACAAGATAGCTGTATTCTTCTTATGTTTATCTGAAACTTGATAAAAAAAAAAGGTATGGAATCAGCTGAGATGTACACTGAAGAATGAGTGGATAAAGACAAGGTGGTCTGTGTCCATGGCCCATTATTAAATTCCACTTTGGAATCTGCAGGATACACGTAGAGGTCATTATGTCAAGTGACAGAAGAAACATAGAAAGAGAAGCACTTTATGTTCTCACATACATGTGAAAGTTGAAAACATCAATCTAACAGAATTTGAGAGCATACAGTGTCTATCAAAGGTGAGAAAGATGGAGAATGGGATGGAAAGAGGCACAGGGGTAGAGATAGATGAAAGAAATGCTTAACATTTTATAGCATAATAGAGTGGAAATTGCTGTGGAATGGTCTGTATGTCAATAAATAAAACACTGATTGGCCAGTGGCCAGGCAGGAAGTATAGGAGGGACAAGGAGAGAGGAGAATTCTGGGAAGTGGAAGGCTGAGTGGGAGAGTCACTGCCAGCCACCGCCATGACAAGCAGCATGTGAAGACACCGGTAAGCCATGAGCCACTATAGATTTATGGAAATGGATTAATTTAAGCTATAAGAACAGTAAGCAAGAAGCCTGCCATGCCATACAGTTTGTAAGCAATATAAATCTCTATGTTTACTTGGTCTGAGCGGCTGTGGGACTGGCGGGTGACAGAGATTTGTCCTGACTGTGGGCAAGGCAGGAAAACACTAGCTACAGGAAATTGCTCTTAAGAATTCATTATATATTTCAAAATATATTATTATTGAAAACTTTTAATATTCACAATACAAGGATTAATAAATATTCAGTTTGATGGCTAAGTCACTTACTCAAAGTTGTTCATTACATATGGTAAACATGTACTGGAATATTGTACTCCACAAATATAGTTACACAAGTTAAAATGTAAACAATTACAATTGATATGATTAAAATGCAGTTTTGTATAAAACCCTGAGTACAATGTGCGGGACACATGCTAATGACTGCAGGTCTACTTGAAGATTTTGTATAGACCTGCAGTTACTAACATGTGTTGGTTTAGGATAGATCTGTAGTCACTAACATGTAGTAATTTACAATAGATCTGTTGTCACTAGCAAGTTTTGTTTAGTGAAAGAAAAGTACAGTTTCTGTACTACCTATTCCCAAAAACCTGGCAGAGCTTCCCAAATTACCACACAAAGGCTTAGGTTAATTATAAATGCTTGACCAATGGCTCAAACTTATTATTGACTAGCTCTTACATTTAAATTAACACATTCCTACTAATCTATTTATTACCAAGTGGTCCGTGGCTTACTGGTCCTCCAGCATCCTGCTTCTTGGGAGCTCACAGTGACTTTGTTGAATCTACCTCTCTCCCCCTGATTCCTAGTTTGATTCTTCTGCCTAACCTTATCCTGTCTTGCCATAGGCCTAAACAACTTTATTATCAACCAATGAAAGACATACATATTCATAGCATACAGAAAGATCATCCCAAAGCATTTCCATCTGTATAATAAAAAAGGAAGATTTTAACTTTAACATAGTAGAATTACATACAACAAAACAGTTATCAAGTGAGAATTATAGTTACAATATCTAGCCTATTTGTATTTGACAGAGTTAGAGAAAGCATTTATCTGTCTCATCTTGGTGAGTCTAAGCTTTCATATCTAATTTACCTTTTGTCATAATTAAGAAAAATTGTAAAGATAACTCTCTGGTCTTTAATTCCATCAAAGACTTGAGAAGGAAATTAATATTACCTGAATAAGCAGGAAGTGGAAGCAAGTGACTTCCAAAAAAATAATAATAAGACATAACAGAAACAGCTGGCTGCCTGGACAGTCAACCAAGATTCCTCTGTAACATAAGGGCATCCATCTTTTGCCTATAGGCCTAGAATATCTGAGAGACATGTTTCAGAAGCAGGAAATGTTGAAGGACTGTCCTACCCTGTCTTGGCAAAGTTCCACAGTCGCTTTTTTATGTCCTGCTTGTCCAGAGTAGACAGTGTACTTATTGTCAACAGTCAAGGCAAGGAAGGGCAGTTTCTTGCCCAATAGGCAAGTTTTGTCATAAAGCAAACAAACTCTATATGGTGTGTCTTTGGTGCCCACCATTTTTTCTGGAGTATATTGGTACTGCCAGGAGCATATGTGTCTCACTACCATGAAAAGTCTAAGTTATTTAAACATTTTAAGTGCCATATTATATAGGTCTTGAAGTATTTGAAGATTATATACCCAAAATATATCTTTGTATACCTAGAAAACTTAATTAATATGACTATAAGCTTGACTATTATAGATGGCTAAATATTAATCTGCATTTCTTGATTATACATTACAATTTTAAATGTGTTGCATAAACATAATATCAAGAGTAGAAATATACATTTAGCAAAATTAACTTTAAATTTGTATCTATAAACTAAAATCCATATTAATGTAAAATATTTTGAGATTAACAGTTGTTTTCTGGATTAAAGTAGACTCAGTAATTTACCTTTCTATCCTATCATTTCTATATTATATCCTCCTTTCTTCTTTTAGAAAGAAATTGACTGTGACCAATAACCTTTCCTAACTAACCCCCTTTAAATGAAAATAAACATTTAATACCAATGTTTTTGGAATGTGGGTATAGTTCTCCAAACTATTTCTTGCTGATTGAGGGCATTGATAATTCTTGGGGGACCCCAAGAAAATGAGGATAATTGTTAGGTCTTGACTGGAGTATTCTTTGAGGCTGGATCATCTCAAACAGGAGTCTTGCAGCCATGTTAGATGTTGGATCATTTTTATTGGTGTCTGGTCCCCTTGCTCTGAAAATATATAAACTTTTAAAGGTAACATACATAAGTGTATTAATATAAATATAAACTGTGCATTGTATACAAGCCAGCCAAAGATAAGTTGTTTTTTTTTTTTTTTTTTTAAGCAGGTATAATATACCTTATGTGTCTTGTAGTTACTTTAGATTTATTTTTTTATGTCTGTAGTCAAGCTTTTAGGGGGTCTTCCTTGATCAAACCTGATTTCCTTAATGAATGAAATGAATTCTTAGCCTCTCATTTCCTGTAAAAACAAAAACACAACCTCTCCCCCAAAGTGGCTTATCTTTTGACTTAAGTTTTGGAGTTAAGACATTTTTAAAATATATAGGTTAGTTTAATTCAACAGCCTCTATAAACAAGTGTTTATAGTGGCCAAAAATTTTAAAGACAACACAATAAATGCAATAATATATGTAATCTAGATTCTCCATGTATTTTCATCTCCACATGGTTCATTTCCTTTATATTATTTTATTCCCCTTTCTAAGGATTTTATTTTATTATTTTAATTCTATATTTTTATTCTAAAGCTGTCTATATATTTTTCTCTTTGTTCTCTCAAGCCCACACACATCCTTTAAACATACTTTAAACATACCTGACTAGAAGACTCCTTGTCCAAATCTGCCCCCACTGTGCGTCCTTAACCCTTTATGTCTGTAGGAGCAAATGTCCTAAACCCACCATACTATTTTTAGTGCAGCTCATGTGAGGCTGCAGGAATCTACCATGTTGCAGTTCAAGCTGCATGTTGTGGCCAGAGGATGTGGTACAGCCTGCATGGGAGACGTAAAGTAGGAAGCTGATCTTGGCTCCATTTTAGAATCTTTCTCAAAACTCTCTTAGGTTTTATGTGGATGGAGTTGCCCTATGTTGGGTGTCATATGTAAGCAGAGTAGTGTTTCTGTTCCACCCATTCCCAAATACCTGGCAGTGGCTTTCCAAATTACCACACAATTGCTTATATTAATTATAAATGTATAGTCAGTGGCTCAGGCAGGCTTATTATTAACTAGCTCTTACATTTAAAATAGCCCATTCCATTAATCTATTTATTGTCATGTGGTCTGTGGCTTACTGGTCCTCCAGCATCCTTCTTTGGTGGCTCAAGGTGTCTGTGTTGACTCCATTCTTCTTCTTCTGAGACCTAGTTTTACTCTTCCACCTAATTTTATACTGTCTTGCCATAGGCCAAATCAACCGCATTATCAACCAATCACAGAAATACATATTCATAGCATACAGAAGGATCATCCCATGGTAGTTTAAGATAGATCTGTAGTCACTTGAATGTGTAGGTTTAGGTCCACTCCTGTTACCGAAACTGAAGCAGAGTCTATTTTAATATGCAGTGTATCTCTTAACTTAAATATGTTCATTCAACCTAGTAAATTATTCATCTAGTACTCAAATTTCATCTACATTTTTTTGTGTTTTCTGGGATTAAGAAATCATTTATTCACTTCTCTTCACACACACACAAAAATGTAGTCTAACATAATTTTATATTCATATGGAGAATAGACCATTTGTTGTTGTTTATTATATGTCTGGAGAAAATTAAAAGAATTATAGCTTAAATATTTAAGATCTCTGAAAAAAACTAGGAAGCTAGAAAGTCAGTCCATCAAGATATGTTGTACTCACTAAAATAAGATGCAATATAGTTTTGGTATTTTATTATTATAAAATGAAGTAAATGTAGTCAGTCTAGCTAAACCTAGAGTAAATTCAGATTAAGTTTACCTGGTGACCACATGTAGATTCAAAAATAATTTTATTGAGATAGCATATTTCTACTTATGGATAGTCAACTCTATAAATATTCTATAACAGATGTATATATCATCAAATATTTCCCTTAAATACTCAGAATCCCTATTTTGAACATCATAAAATAAAGATTTGAGGGGTTGGTATTGCTCTATTTTAAGCATTTATTATTTGCAATAACTCAATAAATCAGTGGTTTTCCTTTTGAAGGTGTCTGTACTGTTTCAGTCACAGTCCCAGTCCTTCTGGGAGAGGCAGCAACTCAGACAAAGTGGACTCAATAAAGAAGCATTTTCCTTACATTCTCTTACTTCAAGATTTTATTGTCCACACTGTGTAAATTCAAGCAGCTTTGGTTCTGAATCACATAATGACATGTCCCATCCATCTTGATCTAATCATCACTACTGACAGAATAACAGCTTCTCATTTACCATCCCTGGACCTCATGATCATGATGGGAAACCACACTATCAAGATCTCATGGTCTAAAAGCTAATGAAATATAAATTCTCAAGGAAAAAAAAATCAAGGGAATTTACCAAGAGAAAATTAGATGCATTATTAAGAAATAAAATAACAGGCATCCACCAAGCCATCCACAAGGAGACTAGTTGGTTTCAAGGTTTCCTAAATATTGTGCTTTTATTTTTGAATCATTGATAGAAAAAGAAAAAATGGGCACAAGATTGCAATTCTTGCTAGTCCTATATTGAAAATACCACCAGAGCAATAAATTACTTTTCTAGCTTCTAGATAGTCTGTTATAGCAACCTCATTTAATTGCTCTTTTGCCCTGAAATATACCCTCTTAGGCCATATTCTATACCTTTGCAATTGATTAAACTATTTCATCTATTTTCAAGTAATATTGTTAGATACTGCATATTAAAAAACAACCAAGTTGTTTTGTTGTTGTTGTTTTAGGTTTTTTTTTTTTTCCTTTCTGAATATGGATGTGCTTCACAAGAAGACAGGAACAAATATACTTTATTTAAACGTGTTTTTCATATAGTGATTCTAATTCTTTTATTAAAAATACAATATAATTTAAAGGATGCTTTGAGAAACCCAATTCAAAGGAATTCCTACATCTTGTGGCAGGCCTTAGAAATAGCATTAACAAAAGGAGAAATGATTAAACATTTTTTTAGAAAGCTATTCATGAAACTCTGTTCCAAACCACACAGCCTTGTGTGTTTACCTGCTCTGCTACTATTTAACAGTTGAAAAAATTACTTGCCAATCCCCTTCTATTCAGTCTCATCAGTGCCCTGCTGGCAGGAACCCCAGGCTCACATTAAGTGTAATCTCCTCTCAGCCTATCATTTCCCTAATTTGTTCCATTTGCAAAGTAAATTTGCAAACTGACCTTTTAAATGAATGACTATGCTAAAATGGCCTCAAATAATGTATGATGAATCATTCTCCCCTTTCTTCTCTCTTTTATTCTTTTTAAACTGATGGTTACTGTTCTGAAATCCTCCATGGTTTCTGTTATTAAAAATTCACCTTATCTTCTTTGGATCTGCATAAATTTTATTATAGGTAACTGGATTTCACACATATAACATTTGCTTTATTTTTTAAATGCTTCTTTATTTTTGAGATTACAATATAATTAAATCACTTATCTATTATTTCCTCCTTCAAAACTCTCCCATGTATCCACTTTGATCTTTTTCAAATTCATGAACTATATTTCCTTTCATTGTTGTGATACACACATATATCCTTATTACAGAAATACATTTATGTTTACGTGTGTGAATGATGAAAACATGACCTTCAATTTGCTTTGCTTCCAGCCTTCCCTACTATGCCGTTCTGCCAAATACCACAATGAGAATTAGGTTCCAATAGCACTTAACTTCTTGCTGTTTCTCATCTACCAAAATCTTCCAAAGCATCCTTCATGGGCCAACATATTCCGAGAGATGTGTTTATAAATTCTATTGGACACACAGCTTTGGAAAATTGAATCATTTTTGCGAACAATTATTTGAATGTTTTTCATATGCCATGACCATCCCCTGCTGAAATATAGGAGCAGGAGAGTAAATAGGGAAATTTAAAAGTTGAGAAGACTGAAAATCATTTAGAGAGTAAAAGAAGAAACAAGAAGAAAAATCTATGAAACTATTTAACTGCCTACAGCTAGTAATGCCTGATGTAGGTTTGTGAATATGAACTAACACTTTCATCAATTTATTAATTATGATTTCCTTGAGCTACATTCAGCAGTAATATTATTTGAAGTTTTTTGGAAATAGTTATATTTTCAATTATATAAATTAACATGGAAAACTGAATAAATCCAAGTATATCAAGATCAGTGTGGATCTACAGAGTGACTAGTGTAAGTGGGGCAACCTTACAATCAGTAGGTCTAAGGGTTGCATATTGTGTTTCCCACATGAATTTCATGAGATTCTTTTTTTCCTGGTGATAGTATGAATTGCTATGAAGGATATTTTAAGTAGGCACTTATTTCCTTCTTGTATGAATGGGAAAATGAATTGAAAGATTAGACATGACAAAAAAGGAAGGGCTACGATTCACTAAAACCATGTTTCACAAATCCAAATAAATTGTACTCATTAAATAAAAAGAAAACAGAACTTAATTAAATGTCAGCCATACAGGAAATACATCCTGTGGTAGACTAGAGTGGCGGGAATAGTCATTTCCTCTGAAGGCAATAGTGTTTAGAACATTCTGAGGTAGTGTTCTGTGTGCAGAGAAGTAAAATAAATGAAGAAAACTATTTATTAATAGATCATAAAGATATAAAAGTTTGAGAATATGGCCTTAGAGAAATGCAGTCTTGGAAATAGTGGTAATAAAATGATGAACATGCATGAGATGATGATTGCTGAGACTACACTGGATCATCAATACTACAGGCCAAAGAATTATTGATGGTGGTAGAAGGGAATTAAATTTTGCTCAGTTTCAATGTGCATTACTAAGAATCTTTCTTGAATCTCCAAAGAGCTCTCTTCCAAAACATTAGTTGAGAAGATTGATGCAATATACTTACCTTCTGTTAAAAACTAGGTAGAAAGTTTTATGATAACTCAGACTTCAGATGGCAGTAAAAGGAAAAATAGTTGTAGTGAATGGAGAGAAAAATCTTTAATTAGAGTTTCCCAGGTGGTTTCTATTCTCATACACTTACTTCCTAATGGGAACATAATATTGCTCCATTACAGTAAAGACTAAACATTATTGGAAAAACCATTCAGCTCTTAGTCGAATTTTTTCCCATACTTAATGGAAGAGACTGGATATTTACTCAATGACTCTCCTGCCAAGAGAATCATAGCAGGTGACATTTGACCCAGAGAAGCTGATTTTTTTATTTTCTCACTGGGGCATGCATCATGTATTCAGGCATGTCTTCTTACTGTTTTATTTTTTATTCTTTTTATAACACAATCTCATCATAAACATTGCTTGCTTTCAACTTTTAACCACTAAAGTCCCAGTTATTTTGCTGGATACAATTTTACAAAGCATATTTGAATAAATTATGATTATAATGATTTGAGAAAATATATCATAGGTCATGTAAAGAAGTATAATGCACATTCAAAATATTAACTAGCAGGTGTGCTGGAGACTGTGAGGTTTAAATAGCATCTACACAAGCAAGATGAAGATGAATCAACATCTCTCCTTTTGCTCATCCAGGTCCAACCCCTCCAGTCTCATCCCCAGAGCTGTAGCAGAAAACCTGCTCTGGTCTCCCTTTCCTCTCTGACCACATCTCCAATGCATCACAGAGATATTCTCCTCCATTATCCCTTCCCCTACTCATCCCATTATCCCAGCTTCCAATACTAGCAGGCATCCACTAAGAACATATCC
Source organism: Peromyscus leucopus (assembly GCF_004664715.2). Taxonomy (NCBI): domain Eukaryota; kingdom Metazoa; phylum Chordata; class Mammalia; order Rodentia; family Cricetidae; genus Peromyscus; species Peromyscus leucopus. The sequence goes on along the minus strand of NC_051064.1, from coordinate 13,643,870 downwards.
GCTGAGCAGGGCAGGAAAACAGGTACACCCTGTTAGCCAAGGTCCACTCCAGTAAGCACTTTTTTTTCTCTTCTCCTTCTGTTCCTGCAGATTCAATCTCCAGCTCTGCAGCAGAACACCTTTGGCAGTCCTCCCTCCTCATGTGCTCCCATCTTCTTTGGAGATGAGAGAGACAGAGTCCCAACTGGCCATCTCTTGTTACCAAACAAGGCTTCCAGTAGAGGCACTGGGTTGCATTTAATCAATCTGTTGGCCAAGGGGGTTCCATGGAAATGCTGCAAACAACCCAGGCTGTTGCTAAGAAAATGGGTTGCACTCGGCAAACTGAGAGTAGGGCCCTATTGCCTTGTTCTGTCATCATCAGAGAGGCTTTTTCTGGCAGCAGATGGGGACAGATTCAGAGACACACAAATAGACATTACATGATGAGAGTGTTTAAATGGGATGTCTCCATCAAACTACTCCACTCAGAGCTCAGGAAACTCCATGGAAGAGGAGGCAGAAAGAGCCAGAGGGGATGGAGGACACTAGAACAAAGCCTTCTAAAACAAAGATCATATGAACATAGAGACTGACGCAGAGAGAACAGGGCCTGCACAGGTCTGCACCAGGTCTTCTGCGTATGTATCATAGCTGCTAGCTTAGTATTTTTATGGGACCCCCGAGTGACAGAACAAGTGAGTTTTGGTTCTTATGCCTTCTCTTGAGACTGTTTTCCTTCTGTTGGGCTGCCTTTTCTAACTTAGATATGATGGTTTTTTGCTTTATCTCCTTATACTTTATTTTATCATGCTTGGTTGTTATATCTTAGAAGCCCATTCTTTTCTAATGAGAGACAAAAGCGATTGTATCTGGAGAGGGGGGAGGGTGGGGAGGGATAGGAAAGATTAGAGGGAGGGGAAACTATATCAGGATATATTGTATGAGAAAATAATCTATTATTTAGCCTATTAAATTCATATTAATTAATTAATTTTTGCGTCCTGGTTGCAGCCCTCCCTCCCTCCTCTCCTCCCACTATCTACTCTACTTTTCCTAACCCCCCCAATCCACCCCTCCTCCATATTTGCTCAGAAAGGGGCAGACCTCCTATGGGCATCAGGAAAGCATAGCATGTCAATCTGCTATAAGACCAAGCACCTCCCATGTATTCAGGATGGGCAAGGCCACTGAGCATGAGGAATAGATTCCCAAGAGCGAGCCAAAGCACCAGGAACAGGCCTGCTCCCATTGCCAGGAGTCCCACAAATAGACCCAGCTACACAACTGTTACATATATGCAGAGGACCTGGTTTGGTCCCATGTGGGCTTCATGGTTGTTTAAGACTCTGTGAATTCCTATGAACCAGGCTAGCCATTTCTGTGGGGGTTTCTGCAATGTCCCTGATGTCTCCTTCAATCTCTCCTCTCTCTCCTCAGCAGGACTTTCAGAGCTGTGACCAATCTTTGGGCACTGGTCCCTGAACCTGCCTCCATCATTCACTGGATGAAGACTCTCCATTGACAACTGGGGTGGTCATCAATCCAATCACAGGAGATGGCCCATTCAGGCAATATAGCCACTGCTGCCAGGAGGCTCAGTTGGGGCTGTCCTTGTAGACTAATGAAAGTTTCTCTTGCATCAGGCTTCTTGCTGCCTGATTACATAAAAACCCCTTTCCAGATGAAATGATAGTATATATAAGTGACTGCCAAAATTCTACCAGGGAACTCCTACAGATGATAAGTGCCTTTGTGTTTTATCAAGTAACTGGATACAAGATTAACTTAAAAAAAAATCAGTAACCCTCTTAAATTAACATGATAAAAGGGCTGAGAAAGAAATCAGGAAAACAACACCCTTCATAATGGCCTCAAAAAAGTATAAAATATTTTGGGGTAACTAACCAAGCAAGCTTAACAAGAACTTTGAGTCTTTGAATAAAGAAATTGGAGAAGATATCAGAAGATGGACAGCTTCCCCATGCTCATGGATCCATTGGATTAACAGTAAAAATGTCCATCTTACCAAAAGCAATCTACAGATTCAACACAATCCCCATCAAAATTTTAACACAATTCTTTATAGACCTTGAAAGAACAATACTCAACTTCGTATGGAAAAACAAAGAACACAAGATAGCTACAACAATCCTGTACAACAAAAGAACTGCCTGAGGTATCACCCTCGCTGATCTCAAGCTCTACTACAGAGTTATAGTAATAAAAACAGCATGGTATTTGTTATTCTATATTATGTGGGGATTCCTGAGGGTATCCCACATGTGCAGGAAAACATGCTGACATACTGAAAAGATCCAGCAGCAGGCAGGCAGGTGACCCACGCCATACAAGCATGGCAGCAGGGTGGCAGGTGGACATTTACAACCCAGATGCTGCATCTACGTGGAAATGGTTTATTATAATAGAGAGATGAAGAGAAGATAGGAAAGAGGGAGAGAAGAGAGAGAAAGAAAGAGGGAGGGGTTGAGGTGTACATACCTCATGGGAGTAGAGAGAGACAGGGGAAGGGGCAAAGTTTTTCTCTGAAAAAAGGCTTTTATGTCAGGACACAGGGTGGTACCAAGGGGCAGGTCAGAATATTAACATCTCCTTCCATTTTGATTATTATAAAAAGAAGTGAGTTGTGGGAGCAAGTTGGGGAACAAGGGCACTGAATTCTCGAAGCTACTTCAAGCTGACAAGGGGAAAGTGAGACGGGGGGAAGCTGGGAGTCACGTACTCTGGGAAGCATGAGTGAAGAAGCACTGTTAGCTGTCAGTGTGAAAATTTCTGGCATGGAGGTCTCAGGTATCTGTTCCTTGAGGTTGCTAAGAGGAAAAAAGAGTGTTATCATTGGCCTTATGAGCTGGGTTAGCCATGGGAAGAGTGATAACTGCCAGAAAGAATGGAACAGGGAAGTGCCCTGTTTGTACAGGTATAGGTAGGATAAGCAGACAAGGAGAATTCTGGGAAGAAGAAGGCTGAGTCAGGTTTGCCAGCCTGCCACACAGGGAGCAGCATGTAATGGCACACAGGTAAAGCCATAGAACACATGGCAACATATAGATTAGCAGAAATGGGCTGAGTTTAAGTGTGAGAGCTAGTAAGAGTAAGCCTGAGCTGAACAGTTTTAATTAATATAAGCCTCTATGTGTTTACTTGGGTCTGAGTGGCTGTGGACCTAATAGGACACAGGAAAATTTCCATCTGCACAAGGGTGAACAGGTTCCAGTTGCTAGGCAGGTGCCCACCTGAGCCTGGAAAGGTGGAACCAGCAGTTAATTGAGGGAGACATGTTCTTCAGGATTGTAGGAGCCATTACATCTGCCATTTCTCTGGAGGTAGGGATGCAACCATCCCAGTCAGCATTCTCGGTTGGAGGTTGGCATCCTCAGAGCTGGTGCTAGCTGGTGCAGGGGCTGGTGTATCTGGAAAGCCCCTTGACCTAGGCAGAGAAGGGAAACTGCAAAATATGCTATAACATGAGTGAGGTCAAAATGAGCTTCGGAGATTGTTAGTTTTCATCAGACCAGATTTCTTGATGTAGTAGCAAAACTTTTCCTAGGAGCTTGTAGGTATCTGTAAGACAGCTGGAATAGATTTACATCATAACAAAAGGGTTAAAAAATTCATTTAAGGACTCTTTGTAGTCAATGTTTTTATCACTTTATCAAAGCTGCCTTTATCAGTGAAAGACCCCCGAAGGCAGTCTTCCCTCTGGAGAGACCCTCGCCCAGAGATCACACTGAGACCACAAGTCAGATGCAAACAGCAAGAGGCTTTATTCAGGAACACAGGTACCCGGGGCAACACAGTCCCTCAAGAGGCTCAAGAGACTGGCGCACCGACGGGCTGGAGTGGAGGGTTTTTATAGGGTCTGGTAGCAGGAGCACGAGAAGCTCGGTTTACAGGGTTCTGATTGGACGATTCAAATGAGGCCAGGTTCAAACTCAGGACAGCTCGTGGTTTTTCCCCCGAGCTCGACACGCCTGCTGTCTGGCTCCAAGTTGTTTTTCTGACCTTTAGTACCCTTTTCTGGGGCCAGGTGGCCGGCTGTAGACACCCCGTGCTTTTCAGACCTTACTCGAAATGGCGTTAGGCTAAGCTAGTATGCTGGGGTCTTTCATCAGTATTAAAACTTTGAATCTCTGGAGTTATATCTGAAAACAGTCTATCCTGTACCATGAAGTCTGTGAATGAGGCATAGCTGCCTGTAATTTTAACAGGAAACTTATTAGTGAGCTGTCAGTAATCTTGAGATTGGGGCTGTCAAACTGATACCCTAGTCATCAAAAGTGGTCAGATCTGAGAAGGATACATTTAAGAAGTGAGACAGCTTTTCAGCTATCTAGGCAGCAATCCCAAGTCTCTCCATGGTCATTAGGTGAGGGCAGAAGCCCCAAAGGCAGCATTTGTTCAGGGGTAGGTCCAGACAATGCAGTGTTTATCATCTGACCTAGCTGTAGAGAAAGAAAAAGATTACATTTGGCTGGCTGGTCCACATCACATAGAGAAGAGTCTCTGCTGGCATCCATGGCAGGGAAAGGTTGTGACTCACAAGGTCTGCTTAGATGTTTGTGCCAAACTGCTGAGATATAGACTAGAGGAGAGTTAAAATTTTTAAATTTATTTGAAATCTTCGGACCTGTATTTTTGGTAATTGGGACCAGGAGAGAAAAATGCCATCCTCAGGGAAAGACATGTGAGAAAGACTCCTGAACTGGAGCAGAGATGGAACATTTGAAAAGCAGCAGTAGACTCATACCTGTATGTTTAAAACCCTGAGTTTGTGATCCAAATAGCATCAGAATTGTATTAATCTGAAATTTAAAATCTTAAGCATTAGGGCTGCACCCTACCCTAGCATAGGAGCATGCTGTCCCCACCCACATGAGCAGCTGCAGAGGAATGAATGCCAGGCCACAACTGGACCTCAGCCCCACCCAGATGGCTGGAGCCTGAGAGAGGCAGCTGGGGAATACCAGGCCAAGGCCGGAGGGCTTTTCTTCAGCCCATAAAACAATGGTGAAACAATGGGCAGAAGGAGGTGATTCCCTGACCTCCCTCCATACTGACAGCCTGAGCACCGGGTGCCCCGCCCATGCTGCCCTTAGTAAAGATGGCAGTGAGGTCATATGACCTGCCTATTTTGACCTTAGCCAAGACAGTGGCTAGATCATGTGGTTGCCCTTATTTAAGATGGTAGAGGCAAGCACATGATCACCCCTATCAAATATGGCACCTGACCACATGTTCATGTTGGGTTTTTTTTGTTTATTTGTTTTTTTCTCAAAATAAACTGAGAAGATAAGGAACAAATAAATTGAAGTATTTAAAAGTCAGTCAGAAAGAAATATAAATGGCCATATCAATCATACATTTCCATTCACACAAAGAAAATAGACTTTGTGAAAGAATGACAGAGAAAAGTTTTTTGGGGACGCTTTTATGGTTAATGCATTGGAACTCAGAGGCAGTGCTGTGAAGGGTGGGAAACAGTAGCAGTGCAGCTGAGTGGGAAAGAGAGACACCCCCCCCCCAAACATACTGCAAGCCTGTAGGCATGATGCTGGCAGCTGCAGAGGAATGAACCCAAGCTGTGGATTGGTGGCAGGGGTAGGGGTGGGGGACCGTAGGCAGATCTTTCCACAATGAAGTTTAAGGCCCAGGAGAATGACCTCTGGTATCCTAGAGGGTCAGCAAGGCCCAATGATAACGGCCAATAAACCATCATCACAAAGACTATGGGCCATGGAATTGGAAGGCACAGCCTGTCTCCATATGTCATCGCATAGGGATAGAGCCGAGGAGCTATGAGCTCAAAAGACACGTGGTGCCTGCACCATGATCAAGAGAGAGGAGCGAATCCTCAGTTGTGGGAAAATGGCTAAAAGGGAGGCTTACCCAAAGGGGCAGTGCTTACCAATTATGCTGATGTTGGATGAAGTGAGTGTTGAAGGTTCCAGGGCTCCTAACGTGTCTCAGACTGCTGTGGCAGGCAGGGGAAATGCACCAGGAGGACCTCTTCCTAGTCACTAGCTCCAGTGTTCTGATATATTACACTGGGATCCCCAAGGGTATCCCACGTGTGCAGTGAAACCTGCTGGCATTCTGGGCAGATGCTGTCGGGTGACCCATACCATGTGGGCATGGCAGCGGGGGTGGAGGGTGGACATTCAGCGGTTTATTATAATAAACAGATGAGGGGAAGACAGGAAAGAGGGAGAGAAGAAAGAGAAAGGTCAAGGGGTGCATACCTCATAGGAGTGGAGAGAGAGGGAGAGAGAGAGAGAGAGAGAGAGAGAGAGAGAGAGAGAGAGAGAGAGAGAGAGAGAGAGGAAGGGGCAGAGTTTTTCCTTAAAAAGACATTTTTATGTCAGGACACAGGGTAGTGATAAGGGGCAGGTTATAATATTAACAATATTGGCATAAAAATAGACACATCTATCAATGGAATTGTATCAAAGACCTAGACATAAACTTACAAACCTATGGACACTTGAGTTTTGACAAAAAAGCCAAAACTATACAATGGAGAAAAGAAAGCATCCTCAAAAAATAGTGCTGGCATAACTGGATGTCAGCATGCAGAAGAATGCAAATAGATCTTTATCTGTTACCCTGCACAAAACTCAAGTCCCAGTGGTCAAAGACCTCAGCATAAATCCAGTTACACTGAATGTGATAGAAGAGAAAGTGGGGAATAGCCTTGAATGCATTGGCACAGGAGACAATTTCCTGAAAAGATCACCCATAGCACAGACACTAATATCGACAGTTAATAGATGGGACCTCATGAAACTGAAAAGCTTCTGTAAGGTAAGGACATTGTCAATAGGACAAAAACAGCAGCCTACAGAATAAGAAAAGATTTTCACAAATCCCACACTGGTCTCTAAAATATATAATGAATTCAATAATTTATTTTCAATAAAAGGAAAAAATGAAAAAAATTAAAAACTTAAAAAATTTAATAAATAACATCTATACAATGGTCAGCAAAAGTACCAAAGTGTAAATGTCAGGAGACGGTGTTGAGAGCTACTTACAGAGAAGGAGCCAGGAGATTAGGAAAGAAAAATAAATGTGGAATTTAGGGATTAGTACTAGAATTTAGAAGAAATTTTCCATAAACTAGGATTATTATTAATAATAATTGACATGAATTACTACAACAGAAACTTTTTAACTTGAGTTTACATTCTAAGTGAAGCAGAAATAAAGGTATGATTATGATAAATTGTTCTGTTGGTGTGCTTCATCTTTTGTTTGTGGTTTTGGTAACTTTGAATAATAAATGGTGTTGGGGGCTGTGGAGATGGCTTAGTAGGTGTAGTGACTCCTGTGCAAGCATGTAAATTTCAGTTTAGATCTTTAGCACACACATTTTTGACATGCAGTACTTATCTCTTTAAGCCTGGCACTGGAAGGGGAACATAGAGAGGAAGATTCCTATGATTGTTTGCCAGTTAACTTAATGGTACGATTAATGAGCTCAAGGTTCAGTGAAGACCCCTTTCTCAAAAAGTAAGGTAGAGATTTATCAAGGTAGACAGCCAATTGCCTCCACACATGTGCACATATATGTACACACACCCATGCACATAGGAGAATACCCATACAAGCATATACATAAACCACATGCACATATACACATACAAAATAAAATAACATTGAATATATAGCCTGGGCTAGGGCCATCAGTATCTGTAGGACGAAGTGCTAAACAGTCATATAAAAAATCTGGAGCCAGATGTTGGGGTTAAAACCTGAGAAATTGGAGGAATAGGAAAAGCCACATCTAACCTCACCTCACCAACTCTGCAGCTTCCAAAGAGACTTACTTCCTGTATACCCACACCTATATGCTTTTCTGTTCTACTATCTCATTTTCTCTCCACCCAGCTATATCACTTCCTCTTCCTTCCCAGCTCTGTCACTTCCTGTCTGTCTGTACAGACCTCCAGACCTTATGATTAGTGCTGGGATTTAAGGTGTGTGCCTGCTCTGTTCCCAGTGTGGTCTTGAACCACAGAGATCCAGATGGTTTGGTGCTTCCTGAGTGATAGGATTAAAGGCCTGTGCTACTGCTGCCTGACCTCCATGTTTACTATAATGGCTGGCTTTTTCCTCTGATACTCAGATAAACTTTATTGGGGGACACAGATAAAATATCACCACAAGTATCCATGAATGGGGATAATTTGGTGGACTTGAATAACAAATTAAATAGGCTATTAAACTACAATTTAACTTAGTAAAATTAAAGAGTAGGCTTTATAAAGCTTACTTGGTATTACTTCCCTGTAATCCAAACTATACATATTAAAACTGGTCAAGTATATAAAATGTAACAGTGTATTGTTGTTTTGGTTCCATAACACCAATGCTGCCATGGAATTTCCTTTTACTTTCTATGTCTATTGAAGCAACTGCTTAATATTCTGTAAACATTGACTAATTGTATGTTACATGTACATCTATTATTTTTTTTAAATTTTTGTTTTCTGATCAAGCTTAGAGTTCCAAACATTAACTTTGAAAACTGATCCTGCCATAATGTGTATGTCAAGTGTCACTAAAGTCACATTGTCTTTGAATCCTAATTATTAAAAGGAAGTTAACGGTCTTTGGGAAAGTCACTTGATACAGTTTTGTAACCACCATAATAACTCTTAGATGTGAAAAAACCTATGGCAAAATCAGTAAGATGGGAGCCATCACTAGGCTCATAGAGACCATGACTATGAGTGTTCCTTTGGTAAAAACAGTTTCGAAATCCCTTCTTCACCAATCTGCTTTTTTGTTTTATTCATGTCCACTTCCCAACAGACAATATAATTTAATAGTGGAAAATATATGACATTTCCTATTAATACTTAAATATATATAGAATACTAAATATTTCACACATGTAAGATATTTGTAAAATTTAGTCATAGTGCTATTAACATTAAATTGTGATGGCCTCAATCCATGAAATGCTGTTGTAGACAACTACAATAACTTACTAATTTAGTGTATATGATTCTATGCTTGAGTTAGTACAATGACCACTTCATTGATTAAAATAAAGGAGAAAACAGTGTATTTAAGAAATGTTGAATTTCATATTCAGTGTGAATTGGTAATCTTACTTATCTTTAAGCCATTAATAGTGTGAGTCTACATTAGTGAGGATGAGAAGGGTAAGTAGATACATTGCTATGCAAATGATAAAAAACATGCCAAGTCCCTAAATTAATAAGAGTTTTGAGTTATTCACAAATGACTCAGTACTGGTGATAAAAACATTGTTTTAATCTTCAAAAATATATCTTTCTTCCTGTTGTTTTCACATGATTACACACACACATAAAAACACACAAACATACACTTTAGTTAAAGCTAAAACAGGTACATGTAAGAGAATTTTTTGCAAAATGCTTTTGGTTTTTAGACCTCTCCTGGATGAAGATCAGCATATATACAATTGGCTTTTCACTTACAGAGCTGGAAGTAATGCTCCTGCTGAGGCGTGACAAATGGCTTTGATGGTCAACAGGAAATGCAGTGGGCAAGCTCCACATGGAAATGAGTCAGTGAAAATCCTGGGACTCTTCTTCCCTCTGAGCCTCCAGGATAGTTTCAAATGTCCCATTGGAGCTGTTTACCCTTGTAGGATGACCTACTTGGTCTCTTTGTAGCCCTTTGTTTAATAGAATTTATGGTTACCACAATTTTGTACCTCCCATCCAAGTATCTTCAATAACAGACCTAAAACAAAACAGGGTTTTATTTAATATTTGCTCCTAGAAAGCAGTAATGACACTTAGCATTTATTAACTTTGTGGTGTGGTGTGCACGTGTGTTGTGTGCGTGCGTGTGTGCGCGCATGCGTGTGCATATGTGTGTGTGTCTGTGTGTGCATGAGTTTGTGTATATGTGTCTGTGTGTGTGTTTAATCTTGAACCTTAACTTCCCATCTGTCTTTCCTTTGGGAAACAGTGAAGCACGTCTCAGCAAAGCTCTCACTGTCCAGAGTGGGACTGGTGTCTGTATACCACTAGAAATTACAGTAACTTCTGAAATAAGATTCTCCCTTAAATGTAAACTAGGCTGATAGGAAGGGGAGCAGTGTCCCTCCTTCCTATCAGAGAGAATTCCCTCTGTTCTTCCTTTCCATTTGCAATATCAAATATATCTGACAAGGAAGGTAAAACCTACATCCTCAGAGCTGTTCAGCAACATTCTCCCTTTTCCTAGAATGCTGCTTCATTTACTTCCTAAGTGTTATTGTGTATTACTCACTTTTTGCACATTCTAGTTTTAGCAGCTTGCATTTTCTTACTGAACATTTTCTTTCTTACATGCATGTGCATGTTTATTAAGGAATTACTTAATAAAAAGGAAGACATAATTTAAAATATTATACAATTATAAGAATGCCTCTGGATTTAAAACTGAACTCTCCAGATATAATTATATTAAAGCTTTACTGGAACTTGCATTTATTTTGTAAATACATAAAATTCTACCCAGTAAGCACTCCTTGAGATTATGTTTTCTTTCCTATACTTCACTATGGAATACTCATACACATAGTTACGTGTTAACAAGAATCTTTTAGGAAATTCACATACACAATTACTACTCAATTCAAGTTGTAAAGCCTGATCACACATGATAGACTCATCACTGTGTAACTAAGGGGTAGTGTTAAGTCATTCACATTGATAGAGAGTTTCAAGGACAGATTCATGTCGTATATAATATTGCAACTGGGACTTTAACTAGTTAAACAGTTAAAAAGCAAGAAGGTTCAAAGGAAGGGACACAGGCAAAACTGTAGCAATGTGATATGTCTCAACTGTAAGTGTTCTGAGAAGTGAGGAGGCTAGTTTTTCCTTGTAAAGCAATTACCACAGCAGTCAAAATAATTTCAAGTACAAAATGTACCACCATAAATCATGCTAAGTGCTGCTCCATACTTTCAGACTTTTGAAAGGCTTGACACGTGTTTGGTATGTCTTGCCTTTTCAGTATCACACAGTGTCCAACATAGCTAAATGGTTGTCTTGATTAAATCTAGAAGGATGAATGAAGTATTTTTGAGTTATGCCACATCCACTAAAACTCTCAATCATAAAAATATCACCATTTCTTTTATGAAAATAATCCAAGGGCCAAAGCTATCATATAAATACAGCTAGAGTGTCATGGGACTGACTGTTAAAAGATGTCTGTCACATCTCACAGAAAGAACAGGGTTGTAATTACTAAACCTTTTGGATAATTCAGAGCCATCCATATTGAACTCACAGACGCTTCTCAAGATTTTGATCTCCTGCCAAGGCTACTCGGAGAACTTTAAAAGATGCCAGCTGCTCACCCCTTCTAGAGAAAGCTCTTGCTTCTTGAGAGTCCTTCTTTTCTTACCATACATCCAGCTTTCTTCAAGCAGAATGAGATATGCTCAAAGCAGAATGAGATATGCTCAGCACCTAGGGCTGGTTAGCACAATCTTTGCTTCTTTGCTATTCTGAAAGTCAAAGGAGAAATTTCCCAATTAAAGAACATGTGCAGCTCTGCTTCCAAATGTGTCACATTAGCTTGGATTCCAGTATAAGTCAGAAAACCTGCAGTCAACCTCCTACTTACATCTGTGAATAAGCACATAAGCAACTGCAGGGTTGTTCAGGCTAAACAGATGGATGGTCCTGTCAGGAGCAGATTGCAGTAGAGCGATGATGTAGGATGTAATGCCACCCCCTCTGAACTGAGAAACATATTCAGCAGCAGGAAAGACAGCCTTTCTAACGTAGCTATTCCGTTAAAGTCTCCACATTTAACTATTTCTAAAGAAAGGTTAAACCCTTGTGTCTTCAACCAGTTATTTTACTTGTTAGTTTCATATTATTTTTTAATTCTTCGTACTATATTTTATCATATATAATTTATTGTCAACATATTCTATGCTTGCATATTTATAATCAAAATATATCACTAATTTAATTGATTAATTGAAAGAGATAATATAAAAATCCTATGCTGCATTTTAGTTTAGTTTAAACAAATGTAGTAAATGAAGCTATGTTATGATAATTTAGTCAATAGCCTCATAGTTACTTTATATAAAACACTGTAATTTCATATATGTGATAAAGCTTGAAATGTCCCAATAAATATAATCATTTTCTTTTTTATTATTTTTATTTATTTTTAATTGTGTGCATTTGTGTGTCTATCTGTTAGCATATATGCATATATATGCAGGTAATGCCTGAGGCCAGGGGTTTGGACCTCCCAGAGTTGGAATTATAGGCTTAGCTACACAAGGTGGGTGCTGGGAACTGAATTGAGGTCTATAAGGTCAGTACTTGTTCTTAATTACTGAGCCTTCTCTATAGCCCCAATAATCTCCAAAGTAAATATGATATCATAACCTTGCATTTTCACAAAATGCATGTAAATGCTTATGAAAGATAGTATGTCACTAAAAATGAGGCCTTTCTTAAGGTTCAACAAGTATATCTTAAGTATCCTATAAGGTAAGGAAAATGTGTATTAAATGAAGCCTATGTATCATAATTCCATCTTTAATAGGTATGTGTATTAAATGGTTTTATGTGAGGAAACACTTTTAAATGGGAATGGGAATCTGAATGTGTTATTTGTATGTCTTAAGGGCTCTTACATCCCATCCCAGCAATTCCCTTCACTCCTGTCACATGAATCTTCTGTCAAAACATTCAATATTTTAGTAGGTTAGAGAAATTAAGAGATATTGAGATGACTTTTATCCTTAGCATTAAAGTAAATGGATTGATGGCATTTTATTTTACAGATAAAATTCCTACTTATTAATGAATTTACCAAATGGCTCTCTTTTAGAAGTTATATGTGAAAATGACACTTTACCTTTAACAAGATTATCTCCACATTTTTATGCTCTGGTGAATAAAAGACAATTCACATGAGAAAAGCCATGGATGGAGGTACCTTTTTCTTTTTTGTCTTTTGAACATGGAATTCTTTTAAAATGATATAGAGAAGCATCACAATAAGTTTATTTAGACAGCCACCATTCACTATACTGACAGAACTTTCATGGTTTTATCATATAAATACTTTTTAAGCTAACAATTAGCATTCTTTAGAATTTTAATATTTATTTATTTTAGCTGAAAAAATATTAACATATACCACTTGAGATTTTTTCACAATTACCTTTCAAATTTTGTTTTGTCGTTTGTTTGTTTTTCAAGACAGGGTTTCTCTGTGTTGCTTTGGCACCTTTCCTGGAACTCACTCTATAGTCCAGGCTGGCCTGGAACCCTGTAGCCTGCCTGCCTCTTCCTCTGCCTCCCCAGTGCTGGGATTAAAGGCCTGCACCACCACTGCCTGGCTTACCTTTCAAATTTTAGAGATCATCCCTCAAAATATCTTATGATGATGTGTTTGCCTAAGATGCTAACAAACAGATGAGTTAATGTTTTTAATTAACAAGTGCTTCTTAAATAATGACATCTACTTAGGATAGAAAAAAATTTGTGATACATGATCATGGGTAGTTTTTAGTCTAATGGGAAATGTAGGTATGCAATCAAAAATAACAATACAATATTGAGCATGATTGGTGGTACATGCCTATCGTCCAAGTCCTTGAGTGGTTAAAGCAGGAGGATTGCAAGTTCAAGGGCACCCTACAGTATTAATCAACACATTGTCTAAAAAAAAAAAAAACCCAAAAAAAAAAAACCAGGAATTTTGGAAGCTAAGCATTGACAACATAGCCTGATTTTTTCTTCCTGCTTAAAATATGCAAAGACGACAACAACAAAACAATGGGTAACTGTTGAAGCAAAACAAAATATGATGTGAGAATTTGAGAGTTATTCAAAAAGCAAAAGCACTGAAGATTAAATGATAAGAGGTTTACAAAATGTGCCTTGAAGTATAGGGTGGATTTGCCTGTACAACCTTGTGCTAGGTCCTTGAATCAAATCATTAAGTAAGAACTAATACAGGCAGTTAGGAAAGGATTGAGAGTTTGACTCATAGATCCCTTCAATTTAACAAGAGTATAGGGGAGGCTTAAAAATATGGGCTCTCTAATCCCCCCAAAGCCAACAATAGACAACAGATTTTCCAAAGGAAAAAAATCTATGGATCAAAATCTTCACTTGTAAAGACACGGAACATGCAAATAAATCCCAGAAGGTTCTTAAGAATGCTAGGTTATCCGAATCACTGCTAAATTTGATTGAAAAGAACATAGAGTATGAAAGGAAATAAAGCTGTCAGAATCCAAAAATTCTAGAAGCAGGAACAAACATGATAAGAGGTTGGCTTAAAACACATGACATCTTCCAGAATATCTCACGGATGACTCTGAATGTGGACCTACGAGTACAGAGGGCACAGCCACTAGTTATATAAACGCATCCCAGGTCACTAATCCCAAATGGAATGGATTCCACTAGAATTTAGAATTTCTTGAGACCATAAGACCATTTTCCTTCCACTTTCTCCCATTCACATCTAAAATGGCTATTGATGTTTTCTTAGCCTTAAAATGATATCTCTACTTTGGAAAGAATAAAATTATTTCTTCAGTTGCACAGGCCCATGGATAGAGTTGTGGCCTATAATCCACCTAATTTAGATGAAATAATGGGAGACTTTTAGGTGATGACACTTTGAATTTTGACTTGATAATGTGATTGATTGGTATTTTAATTGAGTTAGTGTTGCGGCCTATGTATTTGGAGAAAGTGGAAAGGGCTGTGGTGGAAAAATAATACTCTCTCAAAGATACCCTTGTGCTAACTTATGGCATCAATTATACCTTTAATGGGAAAAAATACTTTGAAATTGAAGTTAAGAAAGGGATGTTGAAAACTGAAAGTTTTCCTTGGTTTCAACAGTGGACAGCTTTGAATCACATGAGACATTAATAGTGAGTATTCCTGAGAGAGATGGCAGTATAAGTGCTCTGACAGCTTTCATTCATGCTGCTGACATTTCAAGGCTCCGTGTATGTAACTGGGAGAGAACTCTGGGAGCTAAGTGTGCTCCTGAGGTGACAGCTTCCAAGAAGAAATTGAGAGGTCAGTGCCACTGCATGGGAATGAAGTCTACTAACAGCCTGAATGAGGAAGAAAACCATTTCTTCCTTGGAACTTCTGAGGGAAAAAAATGTAACTACTAAGAGTTCTTTAGTGAGGCACATGGATTTCTCACCTACAGATAAATTTATGTTATTTAGACTGTTACGTGTCTGATAGTATACTATCAACCCCTATAGAAAACTAGCAATACAGGTGTCATAGCCTTAAAAGGAGTGAACGAAAATCCATTTGAAAAAAGTAAGTTACATATGAATATATGACAACTCTCACCAAGCTTCAGCCGTCTTCCCTGAAGAGGGAGCGTAAAGAGTGTAAGAGCAAAGGAAGTGGATAGCTTCTCAAGGAAACATTGTTTGCTTGTTTTGGCACAACAGGGGAGTTGCACATACGAACTCCCAGCAATTGTGACAGCATGTACAAAACACAGGTAAACATCAGCCAGACAAAGATGTCGGCACAGAGGGTAGGAGCTTGACCTAAAATACCTCCACCAGCTAAGAGAACATGGACTAACTACCACAGAAATTATATTGCGCATAATATACAAATTTGACTCTTGTAAATCCGGTGCGACAAGAGTTCTAGTACAGTGAAATATTGAGTTATCAGTATTGTGTAAAGTATACATTTTTCCAACGGCAAAATCTTACTAATAGCCTGGTATAATACTAAATTCCTGATGTCCTGTCTCAGCATTCCAAAGGCAGGACAAACAGATGAGCACTGTAACACCTTCTGTCTGTAGTTCATCTAGGAGTGACGCCTTGTGAGATAGCCCTTATCCATGTTGACTTGTCAACTGAGTTCATTGTTATTTTCTTGTTTTGGACACCATATTGTTAAGAAATCATAGATGTGGTTTCCTTGAAAACACTGTTTTGCAGTACGCATATTGATTCCCTGGACCACTATTCCATGATTTTCCCTAAGCCTTTGGTGTAGGTGTTGTGCTGTAGATGTATGCTGGGCACCCCATGGTCCATGTTGTTCTCTTCATTATTACCAAGTGTAGCTCTCTGTAATTTGTCTCCATCTGCTGCAAAAAGAAACTTCTTTAATGAACAGTGAGAGAGACACTAATCTTAGGGTATAAGGACAAGTATTTAAATACATTTAGAAATTATACTGGTTAGGAAAATGTCAGTAGTAGCATCTCATCTAGCCCCACCAGCTGTGGGTAGGTGGGCTAGGATTACTCTATCAGGTATGAGTTTTACTCTACTGAGAAGAATTTATGACTAATATGGTAGCTGTTAATTAGCCCAATGATGTTAAGTGCTTCTCTTTCACCTTTAGGGATATCTTGCATGATGATCAATGTTGTGATTTTTAGACTGCATGTGTGTGTTGGATTATTGATTACTTTTTTTCTCTTGGAAGCTTGCATAGTAACTTTTAGTAGTATTAAAGCAAGTGCTCAGGAAGGAGCCAGGCATCTAAATCAGATAGAGTTTGATTCTTCTAAGTCCTGTATTAGAAATATCTGATGTCTTCAGCAATAAAGATTTACCTTCAGTTTCTTGGGCAACCAAGAGAAAAGGCAGTAGACTGTATTGTTTGTGGAATCACTAAGACTCTAACCAACAACGTGAAGGGTTTTTCATTCATCCATGAAGGCTGAGACCTACACTTACCTGTGGGTATAAAGAAAAGTATTTAAATGCATTTTTATCTAATGATTCTCATTAGTAAAGTGTCAGTAAAAGGTTCGCATTTAGCTCCAACAGCCAAATCTTACTTTGGTGTTAGGATTTTTGTTAGATAGTCTATGATTCTTAGAGGAGATTTATCACCTCAAGTGGCACAATTTTATTTATAATATATATTGTATTGTCTTTGTAGAAATTTCTCCTTGTTATCTGCATTTTACCACCAATCCTTAGAGATGGGAACAGGTGATAATCTAGTAAATAGGCTCTTTTTTTTTTTTTAATTTGTATTCTTTTTTCCATTTGTATCTTTTTTTATTTTATTTATTTATTTATTTTTTATTTTACAACACCATTCAGTTCCACATAATAGCCACAGATTCCCATGCTCTCCCCCTCCCGCTCCCTCCCCCTCCCCCCAGCCCACCCCCCATTCCCACATCCTCCAGATCAAGGTCTCCCCCGAGGACCGGGATCGACCTGATAGACTCAGTCCAGGCAGGTCCAGTCCCCCCTCCCAGACTGAGCCAAGCGTCCCTGCATAAGTCCCAGGATTCAAGCAGCCAACTCATGCAACTAGCCCAGGACCCGGCACCACAGCCCAACTGCCTCCCAAACAGATCAAGCAAAATGACTGTCTCACCCATTCAAAGGGCCTGACCCAGATGGGGGCCCCTCAGCCTTTGGTTCATAGTTCATGTGTTTCCATTCATTTGGTTATTTGTCCCTGTGCTTTATCCAACCTTGGCTTCAACAATTCTCACTCATATAAACCCTCCTCTTTCTCACTAATTAGACGCCCAGCGCTCCACCAGGGGCCCAGCCATGGATGTCTGCATCCAGATTCCTCAGTCCTTAGATGGGGTTTATGGCACAACTATCAGGGTGTTTGGCCATCCCATCACCAGAGTAGGTCAGTCCCGGCTGTCTCTCGACCATTGCCAGCAGTCTTTTGCGGGGGTATCTTTGTGGATCTCCATGGACCTCCCTAGCTCTCTGCTTCCTCCCCTTCTCATGTGGTCTTCATTTACCATGGACTCCTATTCCTTGTTCTCCCTCTCTTTTCTTGATCCAGCTAGGATCTCCTGCTCTGTTTCCCTCGACCGTCGCCCTTCATTGGTCCCACTCATGTCCAGGCTGTTCATGTAGATCGCATCCATTTCTCCATGTCTTTCTTGGGGTCCCGTTTTCCAGGTAGCCTCACTGGTGATATGATGTGAGTAGCAGTCCAGTCATCCTTGTTCCACATCTAGCATCTTCCTATGAGTGAGTACATACCATATTTGTCTTTCTGAGTCTGGGTTACCTCACTAGGATGATTTTTTCTAGATTCATCCATTTGCCTGCAAACCTCATGATGTCATTGTTTTTCTCTGCTGAGTAGTATTACATTGTGTATATGAGCCACAATTTATTTATCCATTCTTCAGTTGAAGGGCATCTAGGTTGTTTCCAGGTTTTGGCTATTACAAACAATGCTGATATGAACATAGGTGAGCAAGTGCTCTTGTGGTATGATTGAGCATTTCTTGGGTATATGCCCAGGAGTGGTATAGCTGGATCTTGGGGGAGATTGATTCCCAATTTTCTAAGAAAGTGCCGGATAGGCAGGGTTAACATGGTAAAAATGGCAATCTTACCAAAAGCAATCTACAGATTCAATGCAATCCCCATCAAAATACCAACACAATTCTTCACAGACCTGGAAAGAATAATACTCAACTTCATATGGAAAAACAAAAAACCCAGGATAGCCAAAAGAATTCTGTACAATAAAACAACCTCTGGAGGCATCACAATCCCTGACTTCAAGCTCTACTATAGAGCTACAGTAATAAAAACAGCTTGGTATTGGCATAAAAACCGACATGTGGACCAATGCAATCAAATTGAAGACCCTGACATTAACCCACATACCTATGGACATACAATTTTTGACAAAGAAGCCAAAAGTGTACAATGGAAAAAAGAAAGCATCTTCAACAAATGGTGCTGGCATAACTGGATATCAACGTGTAGAAGGCTGAAAATAGATCCATATCTGTCACCATGCACAAAACTTAAGTCCAAGTGGATCAAAGACCTCAACATAAATCCAGCTACTCTGAACCTGCTAGAAGAGAAAGTAGTAAGTAGTCTTGAACTCATTGGCATAGGAGATCACTTCCTAAATATAACACCAGTAGCACAGACACTGAGACAAACAATCAATCAATGGGACCTCTTGAAACTGTGAAGCTTTTGTAGAGCAAAGGATATTGTCAACAAGGCAAAGCGACAGCCTACAGAATGGGAAAAGATCTTCACCAACCCCACATGTGACAGAGGACTGATATCCAGAATATATAAGGAACTCAAGAAACTAGACATCAAAACGACCAACAGTCCAATTGAGAAATGGGCTATAGAACTAAACAGAGAATTCTCAACAGAGAAAACTCAAATGGTTGAAAGACATTTAAGGAATTGCTCAACATCCTGAATCATCAGGGAGATGCAAATCAAAACAACTCTGAGATACCACCTTATGCCTGTCAGAATGGCTAAGATCAAAAACACTGAAGACACTTTATGCTGGAGAGGATGTGGAACTAGGGGAACTCTCCTCCATTGCTGGTGGGAATGCAAGCTTGTACAACCACTTTGGAAATCAATATGGCGCTTTCTTAGTAAATAGGCTCTTGAACACAGAAGAAAACTTAAGATTATAAATGACAATATCTATACAAATTTAACAATTCTTTTTCTATTCTACCATCCTGGAAACTGACTACCAAAATTCAACAATTAAGATTAAAAGTATTTACTCTTTAATAGTATCAGCCCTAACTTAACTTTGGTAATCAACATTTATGTTATTACATGTATTTTTGTTGCTTTTAGATATGAATATATGGCAAAATTTTCTATACAGATTTAAAAATAAGATGACTTGATACTTCAATGGACATAATTTTTTCACTATATTATCATTTGGATTATGTTAAAATGATTACTTCCATACAGTCAAAATATCATCTTTCATCTCCAATACTTTTGTTTGTTTGTTTTTTTCAAGACAGGGTTTCTCTGTGTTTTTTTGGTGCCTGTCCTGAATCTTGCTCTGTAGACCAGGCTGGCCTTGAAGTCACAGAGATCTGCTCAAGTCTGCCTCCCAAGTGCTGGGGTTAAAGGTGTGTACCATCAGTGCTCAGCTGTAGCCAGCACTTTTTTTCAGATAGTAAACAAGCAAGGACTATTTCAATAAGCCTATTTTTCAAATAATTTGTTTACAGAAAAAGAATCTTTCAACAAAATCAAATACCATGCTTTCAAAAAACACTTAAAAATGTTGTTTTAACTTTTCTTCTTATCAACAATACAATCCTTTTGTAGCTGGCACTTTCCAAACTTCATTTTTGAAACTCAGCTAATCAAAAATGAAACTAGAAAATTTATGAAAGCATCATCATTTCAGGATTCTAAGGAAAATAAAATGCTGAAAAGCCAGTGTTCTAAGCCACCAAACTTTCAGGCAACTGCAGATCAGGGACTGGATGATGCATGAAAGAGGAATAGATGTCATGAGAGTCTGAATTGTCTGGGCAGTGGTGGCACATTCCTTTGATTCCAGCACTCAGGAGGCAGAGGGAGGTGGATCTCTGTGACTTCAAGGCCAGCCTCATCTGTAGAGTGAGAACCAGGACACCCAGGGCTGCTCAAGGAAACCCTGTCTTGAAAAACAAACAAACAAACAAGAACAAAACAAAACAAAGAACAGTCTGAACTGGAAAGAAAGTCATACTCACTTCCTTCCTGGGTTTTGAAATTATGTCTTAAAGCTCAAAAAGCAGCAAAATATGTGAAAAGGCACCAGCAACAGAAAACTTACAGTTTACCCAAGATCTTTCCAAGTTACATGACTAAGAAATTAATTCTGCAAACAAGAGCCTCATTGTTTCCTTGATCTTTTCACCAGTTTCTCGGAAACATCAGCGAGATACAGTTACAGCATCACTGATTCCTACTTAAAAATGTCACTCATGTTGTAATATTATTTACATTTTAGCAAAGCCATAATATTTCCCCATTATTCTAATGAGTTACAGTAAGTTGACAAACTAATCATAGTAATATGTCAGCTTTTGGATCAAAATGTGTGTATCCCAGTCATATGCACATTGCATCAAACCTCAGTGTGTCTTGCACTAATAATGTGCCAGATGGCACCATATTGCTTCAGGGAAAGCATGAATCTAGTATTATACTTCAAATAAGAATAGGTTGATCTTATTATAAACTGTGAAATAGCACTAGAGCTCAGATACGCTATTGCAAATCAGTTCACTTATGATATTAGACATGAAAATGTATGAGACATCTCAGAAAACTTTTGAGATTAAAATAGGACACTTTGATATCAACACAGAGTTTGAGAGAGAGAAAGAAAAAATTTCACCCAGGATAGGAATCTTGGAATCAGAAGTCTAAAGCCACAGATACGGCAACCTAAGATCCAAAGATTCATAAACAAACGAGCAGAAATGAAGCAGTAATAGACAGATGAGGAGTCCTTAAGAAAATGCTGAAGAGTTGAAGGGCTGAAAACAGTCCAACGAAAAGGGTTGAACTTCATCTTTGTGACACTACAGAGTTCCTAAGTGCACAAAAGAATAATGACCCCCACAGCCAATTGCCATCAAAACCAGTCTATCTAACTGTTCATAGGCCTCTCCTTTCCTGTCTCATTATTATCTTTCTAATCTCATCTCCTTCAGCCTCCACTAATGCCTCACCTTAGAAACAACCAACCTCTGTGGCCTTATTTGTACATTTGACATGGACTTCTTTCCTAAAACTGTTGTAAAAAGTGAAAAACCTTGGTAGGAGTATAAAACGTAGAAGTCAAAAATCACAATATCACCAGGGAAGCACTCCTACAAGGCTCTTAAGAAGATCTGCATATGGTTCTTACAGCTCTAGAAAGTCCTAGTTCTTTGGTTGATTGTGATTCCATTATCTTCATGGTTTTGGCATGGCTGTATCCCTGCTAAACCTCCCTCAGCCATTTGTTTATAAGGACACAGAACTTAAGAATGTTTATAAGAGAAGCTGTCCCTAAATACAGATAAAATCAGAATGGGGCCCTGTGTTTTAAAGTGCTGGTTTTGAACACCCTACTATATAAATGTGATCACCACGATGAAATCATTGTTGTCCCTGCAACTTTTTCTCCTTCAGTATGAGCAGCTCACCCCTGACCTTGCTTAGGTCTTTGCTCTCATTAAACCCCTCTGGGAAGATTTTCCAAAAGATACTTTGTCAGATTTACAATGCCTCTGTAAATCTTGCAGCTATTTCTTATTTTTTTTTCTGTGTAGTAATTATCCTCTGAAGTGCCTTATATTTGCATTGCTTTCCTATTACAATGCAAGAATGTTTAAGTGCCACAAAGATAAGGAGCTGCTATCTGTTGCTGAATATTTTATTCTTAGTGTCTAGAGAGTGCGTATAGCAAAACATCGCTGGGAAAATAAATAAATAATATTTAGGATTTAAAATTGTGAAAACTGACTATTAAGCAATATTTGAAGAATATGAACACGTCAGAATCTAATCTCTGTGGTGATGGTTCAGTCTGGTACAGTGGACAAATGATGAACTTTTCAGAATATGACACTGGATAAATTACGTATATTCTCCCACATTGTGAGAAAGTAAACCAAAACTTCTAATTCACACTATCCACAAATATCAGTTTCAGAGGGACTGGTGATTTTTTATGTAAAAACTTCAAGAATACTGATTTTAGAAGAAAACAAGAGAGAAAGATATCTTCAAAACCTTGGAGTAAGCAGAATTTTCTTTAAACAAGACTACAAAAGAAATAAAAATAAGACTGATTTTTAGGAATTTCCAATTTCAGTAAAAAAAAAAAAAAAAAAAAACCTCAAAATGGAAAGCTTAATTGAATTTAAAAGCAAATGATGAATATTTTAAAAATATTTAAAATTCATGTTTATAACACAAATTACACATTCAGGCTAGAAGAATGTGTATAAGTGTATTGATATAAAAATTACAGCTCGATAGACAAAAATAAGTTCGATGAGGTAGATCACAAAGGAAGAAATTTAAATTCAATACAGATATAAAACAGTATCCACTTTCATTAGTTAGGTGAGTTATGTAAATAAAACCACAATGTCATAATGGGACAAAAATGGAAAGTGGGTATCAGTGAAAAGACTTGCAAGAAAAAGGTAGGCTTTAATGGATTTTATCTGAGAATATGAAACACCTAAGCCAAAATGTGCCTGTTGCTAGAGTACAAATTGAGACAAAGACTTAGAAAAATTGTTGGAAAGTACCTTCTATAACTGAAACTAGTCTTACCATTAAAATCATACTTGCATCATCATACATATATATGTATATATTGCATATATATAGCATATATAAGCTAAAATGCATATATATATAAATGTATAATGTATAAAATGTATCTTGAGATCATAATATTTTGCAGTAGTATCCTTAAATTGTGAATAGACAATGAGAGAAAAAGACACATATATAACACTGATGAATTGCACAAGTGAAATATGCCATAATAGAATCCAGATACAAAGTATGTCCCATGTGATGTAATTAGTACAAAGCTAGAAAGTATGCAGTCTAACATGTAGTTAGGAGTCAGGTCAATGACCACCTCTTGCAGGATATCTAAAAGGGGGACTGAGGAATGTTTAAGTTTAATTTTGGCTCATGAAACATGGGTGTATTGTCTTTGTGGCCATTTGTCAAGCTATACCCTGATGATTTTAAACTTTTACATTTTTAAAAGTTTTATTTTCAAATATATCCACAAATCTTGGCATCCTACTCTAGAAGTCTCTTATCTGTCACCCCACCATATGCACAAAGAGTCCCTCTTTCTGTAGAACCATATGTCCTCTGAAGTGTTAGCAGAGAAAATTCATGAATTCAGAGAAATCACGAATCAGTCTAGATTTCTTGAGGGTTTCCTTCATTTTTTAAGGTGTTTTTCAGTGAACTATAGGCATTTCTTCTGTATTAATGGTAGAAAGAAAAGATTTAGTACTCTGGGAAACTCTAAAAGTGCCGTGTGAACTGGTAGTATACATGAGAGACCAAACCTGGATAAGTGACAGGTTGCTATTTGTGCTCTTCTGTTTATAATATATTCCAACTCTGAAACACTCCCAGTTCAAGTTCTGGTATTTTTGCTGTGATTAGCTATATCTCCTCCATATTGTCAGTTGGTCATAAATGTTCTTTCCGCCTTGCTGAATCTACATCACTGCCATCTACTTTTTCCATGCTTGAAGGATTATACTGCTCTCATTACCCTGAATATGGGATGCTTCAGGGCAAGCCTTGTGTTAATGCCTCATTTCTTTAACCATTTCCTCCTTTAAAAAATCATTTAAGAAAATGGAGTATTTGACTACTGTTAGTGACTGAAGAACAAAAACTCCCCTCTTTCTCAAATAAATCTGTTCCATAATTTACTGAAGTTGAGCCATGAACTCCATTTTAACTGTTTTGGGTAGAATATGGGTAATTTCTTTCATGATAGTTAATCTTTTTGATATATACAGATTCTCAAATAAAAATATTGGATACAAGAAAGAACATAATCTCAGAATTTAAAAAAAAATGAATTTCTTAGCAAATTTAACTCTGTTCAGAAATCAGTGATAAAACTAACCTCTCATAGGATACTATAAAGTCTCATTAAGGAAGATGTAAACAATAAGTATGGTGTTACTAATAAAAACAAAAGTGCTTTGTAATTTAGTTTTGGATGTATTGAAAATTATAGTTATACACATGCACTATGAAATAAATATAGTTATACTTCTCTTGACAAGACAAGTTGGATTTAGGTAGCATCCATCAAAGCCACAAAACTAGTTTATGTTAGAAAAATTAACACCAACTATTAGAGAAAATTCTCACATTCTCCATACTTAAAGAAATCAAGCAGCTGCCCAAGAAGACAAATTATAACTGGAAAATGTGACATAAAATAATAGGAACATTTTTGGAATGAAATTAAAAATTTTATGTTTTTGTTATGTTCAAAATAATAGATTCATTTTTGTAAAATTGCATGTTGTAACATTGTAAAACTTTTATTAGAATTCTATGAAACAATGTTAAGTAGTTTAATGTGAACAAATTTATCTTATTTCATTCTTAATATAATGGTAGGCCATTTTAGGATAATGAGAGATTGATTTAAATTCTAGCATGGGAAAAAAAAGGATTGATTCTCTATTCTGTGGTGTAGGATACCTGATACCTACTGACATAAACAAAGCCACAACACTTAAGAAATGTAGAGAAGTGTCATTGTCTACATAATTGTATGACTTGTGATTTCCTCAAATATGACTAACGTAGTGAGTGACTCAGAAGCTGTGGATTCCAGCTCTTGGAAATGAACACACTTCAGTGACTGGCGCTGAGCAGTACAGCTTTAGGTAGAACTGTTTGTCAGCGATTTGTGGAATGCATTAATCACAGTACATTGCCAGAGAAGGTCAGAAGAATGCAGAGTTTTGTATCACAGTATGAAAATTACTAGATATTTCAATGCGCAAAGTAATGTATTATATAGGTGCAGTTATGAGCAAAATATTGAGCAAATTAATTCAGATCTGTATGTATTAGGTAATAAAACAAAAACCAGAGAACTCCACTAACACGTGATACTTCCAATGGTTTTGACAATTTCTGTTAGATTTCTTATACTAACACCAAAAAGATTATATCAAAACAAAACAAACTTTCCCCATTTATAAGGTTATTTCACAGATACTTCATTATTAAGAAGCTTACCTCTATTTCTGTTGTCTTATTCATGCAATTGGTATCTCTTTTCTTTCCAGTTAAGGTGAAGATACTGAAGCTATTGGGATCAGACCAGCTAAGAACCCTGATTATCTCAGTTACTCTGTTTAGGGCATCCCAATATTTATACAGTTCACCTAGTCCTTCTAGTTCCCTCTTATTCTCTTTGAATAGATGATAGCTTGTCCAGTGTGAAAAATGGCTGTGTCAAGGGACTTCTAAATGCTATAATTAAATAATTGAAAAGTTTATTTTTGTGAGCTTTTCCAATATATACTAGCTAGATAACTGATTAAATAAAAGAATCACTCTGGTATAAACTGGCTATCATTAACAACTCTCCAAAACATTTGCTACCATGAAGCAATTTAAAATTGATATATAAGGCAGTTAAATGCGTATTTCCTGAAAAAAATCTTACTTTTTTTTCAGACACATTTAAAAAGTTAATAAGAGCAAATATGAAGAAGGATCAAATAGAATGAGAAATGAAGATAGTATTTTTTTAGATTAAAACAATTGATAGCTCAGCTTAACAAGTCAATTTAGGGGAAAATGAGATGAAGAAGAAGTAATCAAATAAAGAGAAATGAACCAAATAACAACCCAATTATGATTCAATTACCAATTCTTCCATGAAAAAAAATAAACAATCAAAGCAAAGGTAATGAGTACTCAACAGAAATCTTTGAGAATTACTTTTGCAATATTTGTGGGTGAGTGACTTTGATCAGGATAAATTAAGTATCCTTGTAGTCCATCCTTTAAATATAAAATTTTAAAACATACATACTTTACAAGTTATCTTTCTCTTCCTTACTTGAAAATAACCTTCGATTGGTTCACAAATTAGCAAAACAGAAAACTAGCAGGACTGTGAGCTAAGTGTCTGGTGAATAACTGTAGGTTATTCTCCCATTTCAGTCTTGCATTTTGGTCAGCACTTCAGTGATATTAAAGGGAATTTTCAAAAGTAAAATTGTACAGCTGACTGACAATGATGAAAGGTATTAAATGCTGACAATTGCAACAAGTATTAGGCCACATGGCTGTCCATGACCCCCCCAAACATATAACCTACTGCTGTTGCCCTTGGTTTTTCCCCAAGAGGTAGAAGGTAAGTTTCTTCAGGGGACACTATAAACTTCACAACCAGGGCTCAAGAGACCCCTGAACTTGAACTGAAATGAATGCTCCATCTCTAAGAACTAGCTTTCATGATACCGGAAGGCATCACGGAAGCTTCCAGAGGAAGGCGACAGCCAATAGGCCTACCCAGAACATCGACAACCACCATGTTCCAACAAACCTAAGGTTGCAGTTGTGGCACACATCTCTAAAATGGCTTATGACCTGTTCAACATGAGAGAAACCTGTCTTGTAATAGAAACCTATCTAAATACTCAGTGCTAGTGAATTCATAGTTATTCAAGAAGAATCTACAACAACTAATTTACAAAAGCAGCACAATCTCTAACTAACCTATAAACATTTGTCTTTATAGCCACAGATATGATAAATATAGTTTCACCCCTCATCAAGGAAACTTCTTTGATATTATTTTTCTTGACTTGCAGGGTGTTATTCGTTGTTTGTTTTTACCCTGTATTTTTTCTTTCCACTTATTCCTGTGCTACCAGATTTCTGCTACAAAACCAATTGAAATCTTTATTGGGTTTCCTTTCATGCCGAGGACATTTTCAAGAGCCATGCCATATTGCTTGCCTGAGTTAAGTTTCTGTTGTCCAGTATTGAGCCACTAACCAGAAACTTTTGACAAGCCTGGACAAGTCCTGAGTTATTAGAAAATAAATTAACATTTCCTTATCTTTATGCTACAATGACCATTAGTAACAAAGTTTTGTGGTTAGGTTGCTTGGTTGGGTTGCTTGGCAACTCAACAGTCCCCTGATCTTTTCCCAAAGAAAGTTTCCTGGTCTGCTTCTATAAAACTCAACTGAGAAAAATAAAAGTTTGCAGCTTGATCAGAATATTGTCTTGCTGTCAATTCTTTGTGTCTCTTGTCCCTTCATTCCCCATTCCCCCTTCTAGGGTCTCTGCTGAAGATCCTGCTGGCCGGGACACTTTCACATTATGAATCATCTTCCCTTGCTTCTTTCAATATTCTCTTTTACATTTAAAAATTCTGTTATCATTTATGCTCATGAAGTTTTATTTTGGGGTTTCATTATATTTTATGTTTTGATCACTCAGTTGCCTTTCCAGATTATTTAAAAACAATACAAAATAAACAGCAAAACAGGGTCTCAGGTATGCTAGGCAGGCTTTGACGTTTCTATGTAGCTGAAGATATTTTTGAATTGTGATCCTCCTAGTGTTTCAGAATTTTGGCACCACACATGACTTTTGCAGTCCTGGGGACAGAACTCGGGTCTTTGTGCATGCTGTGCCAGCACTCTATCAGCTGAGCTACATTTTAGTCCTGCATTATGTTTGACATAATATCACTCTTTCCGTTTTGGCTTTGCTTCTTTCAGGACTCCCAGAACACATATATTTTGCTAGGTAATAAGCTTTAGTTCATTTATGTTTTCCTCAGTCATTTGCTATTCTTTTTGTTTCTTTGCCTGAGTAATTTCAGTAACTTGTGTTCGAGTTATATGACACTGTAGGTGTAATTCTAAATGGTCTTATTAAATAAGAAATACAGAGCCAAATAAAGAGTTAAAAGCCCAGTGATTGAGCAGGAGCCAAGAGCTAAGATCACCTTATCTTACTACTAGCTGCTGTACTTCCCCTGAGAGAGAGCCCTTCTTCCTGTGTCCTGTCTTTTTATTGCTTTTCTGTTATGCCTTCTCATTGGTTCTAAACCCAACCACATGACTTCCTTGCCACTGCCTGTCTATACAGACGTCCAGGTCTCTATGGTTCATACAGAGATTCAAGGTTCGGGTCACTGCTTGGCTGTGTCCTTGAACACACAGAGATTCTGCCTGCCATGTGATTGGATTAAGGGTGTGTGCCACCACCGCCGGACTTCTGCTAAATGGCTTGCTCTTAGCTCTGATCTCCGGGTAACTTTATTAACATACAAATAAAATCACATTTCAGCACAAATAAAATATTACCATATGACACACTAAAACCAAGTCTGCTTTTGAAACTCCCCTTTTGAAACTCCCAATGACATTCATTTACTCATTTTTATTTAACTTCAGAGAACCCCCACCATTTTGTTATTAGAGTTTTTATTTCTTTGTTAAATTTCTCCCCCTTATTTTATTTTTTCTGATTTTGGTCAGTTTTTTAAAATTAGTGTTCTATTATAATTCAGTATGTTACTTTAGAACTAATATACCTGGCATTATAGTATGAACCTAATGTCCCAACAATTAGAAAGCTGAAGCAGGAAGATTATGAACTTGAGGCCAACTTGGGCTACATAATAAGGTTAAAACCA
Organism: Peromyscus leucopus; assembly: GCF_004664715.2. Classification (NCBI taxonomy): domain Eukaryota; kingdom Metazoa; phylum Chordata; class Mammalia; order Rodentia; family Cricetidae; genus Peromyscus; species Peromyscus leucopus. The sequence goes on along the minus strand of NC_051064.1, from coordinate 13,614,843 downwards.
GCCTAGGCTATACAGTAAGAGCTGAGTAATAAACAAATAAATAAAAGAAGAAATATACAAATCTGCTATTATGAATAGTTTCATTTGTTGAGATAATTAACAAATATTCTATATTTAAAATTGTTGCAGATGCTTTATTTTGTTCTCTGATGGTGCTCCAATTTCCTGATCCTTTGTGGTTTTTATGACTTTATGTGGTATCTGTGCAATTTAATATGGAGATCAATACGTCTCCCAGTCTTTACATACCCACTTTAGCAGAGAATACTATTCATTGAATATCCCATCCAAAATTCTGAATTAACAATCTGAATGGCAATGTCTATAAGTATTCAAGTAGATTTGCTTCTGGGGTTCTTTGGTGAGCTAATGTAGTTCCCGAATCACTAACTCTGGTGAACCTCAAGCTATTTGTAAACATGGAGATGCTGCCCAGTGCCACAAGGGCAGACCAGAAGCTGGAACTAACCTGTAATTTCTTACTACCTGGCTGATATGAAGACTTTGATATGAAGAGATTGAATAAGGCAATTTTACACAAGGTAATATACTGTTCTGTGACCATGGGAATTGGTTGGAGTTTGGACTTGGAGACTTCTGGATACAATAGCTAGGCTTGAACTGACCTATCACTGATGTAAATATGAATTGTAGATTCATAGAGTTGTTCTAGAACCTGAGGTTAAGAGGCCCAGCCTGGCACTGGGCAGCTTAAGAACGAATCTATGTAGCAAAAAGCTTCACTAGGACAGGACTCGTCCCAGGGGTTATGGTAACCTGGGTGACTGCTCCTTTTCACCTACATAAGTATCTCCTTCCACATTATACCAGCAGTTTAGGGAAGGGGTAACCTGAGCAGTGCTGGAGTAGATTGTCCATCCTGCCTTCTTCAGTAAGCTTTTTCTGATTTCTGAGTATCTTCTGGGCACTGGGATCGTTTTTCTGGAGTCTCTAGTCCCTGCATGCTATTTTTGTGCACTGCTGATTGTTCAAATTGGTGTTTAAGTGATGGATGAACCTGGGCAACTTCTATTTTCCCACTTAGGTGGTGTCATTACACACTCTTTTTGTTTCATTATATATTAATGAAAGCAGACATCATTTGCCTTTGAAGCATACAAATATGTATTCTAATTTTCAAATTAAAATGAACATTTTAATAATAATTTTGAATATGGAGCATATTCTGTCCTATAATTTAATCTATTTTATACTACTTAAAGACTTATGTGTACCTTCTACAATTAACATGTTAATATATGTACAACCCTATTGTAAAAGAAGATAGTTACTATTGAAGTACTTTGTTGAACATCTCAGTGAAATGATACCCATAAGCAATAATAAATATATCTGCTCTCATAAGAAAGTTGGATTAAAGAAATTAACTTGTTTAACACTGAAACACCTGTAGAGATTAAAATTATGTGTCAAGGATGCTGAGGAAAAGAAATTGCTCAGAAAAGAAGTTGATAGATCTCAAATGACAATGACCTCATATCTTTTATGTAATGTTATTAATATGGGAACCTTTTATTTGGAAGTTAATATTAAACAATCACCTTCTAATAATAATATTCTTCATATAGATTTTTCTCTATAAGCAACTTTATTAATATAGTACAAGAATTCTCCACCCTTAGAATAATCCAGAAACCTCAATATGAAGGGTTCAATTATCTCTTGTACACATGGACAGCAAGCACTATTTGACCTCAATGATTATGTTTTTGTGAAATAAAGAAAGCAAGAATTTAGAAGAGGTACATGTTAGAGATAATATAGAAAGGGTTATATGGAAAAATGATGAGGTGGATATTATCAAAATATAATGTACACATGCATGGAATTTGCAAAGAAAAAGTATAAAATATTACCTCCCCCAAGGCCTAGAGACGAGCATGAACTCACAGATGCTGTGGTGCCCGCACAAGATCTGTACACAGTCAAACCAGGCATTATTCTAGCATAGAGAGGAAGGGTGTGAGCTCCCATCCCTAGCTGAAGACAGTGGCTCTTAGTGAAGAGGGAGTTAGTCTTCTTTAAGGGTGTGGCCCCTAGTAGGTCGTTCATGGTCCTGTGGATGGCTCTAAAGCCAGAAGTAGTGGTAAATATAAATTGAACTTGATGAGTTATTAAGAAGAGGACATGAGGTTGAGAGGATATAGAGGTAAGATTGTATCTGAGAGTAATTGGGGAAGGAGTAGGGAATGAATATGATCAAACAACATTGCATGAAATTCTCAAATAAATAATGAAAATATTCCATTAAATGAAAGATTCAGTTCTCCAATTTCTCAACCTTTTCCTTAATTGAAACTACTCTTAAAGAATATTTCTTAGCTAATCTGGTGCTATTTAAGGCGATCAATTTATTTTTTATTTTTTTCTTTATTAAGTTTTTTATCCATTTTACATACCAACCACAGATCCACCTCTCTTCCCTCCTCCCACTCCCCCCTTCAGCCTTTCCCCCATAACCCACACCCCATTCTCTCCTCCAAAAAGGTAAGGCCCATGAATATTCTCTTTCTACTCGGTTTTAAGAAATCAGTCAACCTGAATGAAACAAGAACATTTCAACAACATTTATTGTTATCAGTTGTAATATAGCCCGAGCACATCCCTTTAATCCCAGCACTTGGAAGGAAGAGCCACTCAGATCTCTGTGAGTTTGAGGCCAGCCTGGACTACAAAAATCAGTTCTTGGACAGCCAGAGCTATTACACAGAGAAACCCTGTCTCAAAAAAACAAAAAAACAAAAAAAAAAAAAAAAAAAAAAAAAAAAAACAAAAAATCAAGAGTGCTAACTGGTACAACTTTCTGAGAAGCAGTCAAGATATATGCACAATTATCAGTCTCTAAGACTAGTCTGAAAAATGTATAAGATGAAAATAAGTAATCTTGAAATTAAATAACATGTACATGTATCAAACAGCATTTATAGTACTGACACAATGAGAACAATGTGACTTTCAACTAAGATAGAAAAGCCTAAGTCAATCAAGGCTCAGTGATAACATGAAAGACAATGAAGCATAAATTAAGAATATTTGACATAATACCATTCACTTTAAGAAAAATGTATATGCCTTTAAAGAGACATCATCCTATTTATACTTGGTAAAGATAGGGATTTTATTTAAAATAAATATACCTTTTACTTATTACTGAATTAGAAAGTCTTATAATTATTTTACTAATAAGTAAGTGATTATATGAATTATGGTTCATGAAGTACCTACATATGCACAATTCATAATTTTGTATTTAGAGATTAACTCTTATTACATGATATAATATGCTCAACATTTTTATAAGGTTTACTGAAGAATAAATATTATCTTATAATAAGTAACAAAATAATTATGCTGTCCAACTGCACTCTAAACATTTATGATCATGTCTTCAGATTTCTCCTGCTCTCAACATTTACTAGAGAAGTTTCTTTTTGCAGTGGGTAATGTTTTTCATTCATGTAGCTAGAGATATCTCCAGTCTGACCCAGGGCCGGCAGCCACTCAGACTCAAACACACAGACACTTATATTATTTAAACTGTTTAACCTAATGGCTCAGGCTTGTTGCTATCTAGTTCTTACATCTTAAATTAATCCATTTCTATAAATCTATACCTTGCCACATGGCTTGTGGCTTACCGGTATCTTACATTATGCTTCACATGGTGGTGGCTGGCAGTGTCTCTCTCCCTCAGCCTTCCACTTCCCTGAATTCTCCTCTCTCCTTGTCCCACCTATACTTTCTGCCTGGCTACTGGCCAATCAATATTTTATTTATCAATCAACCCACAACACATTCATGTATCTTTCCCCCCTTTTATCAAATACAAATTCTTTTCTCATACAATGTCATCTGAATACAGTTTCCCCTCCCTCTTTTCCTCCCAGTTCCCCTCCACCTCCTGTCTCATCCAGATCCACTCCCTTTCGGTCTCTCATTAAAAAAAAAAAAAAAAAAAAGAACAGGCTTCTGAGAAAGTAAAATATAAGCAGATAAAACAAAAATCATCATATTGAAATTGGACAAGATAAACCAAGAGAAATATCAGAGACTCAAGGGAAGGCACAAGAGTCAGAGACACATTCAGGAGCCCCATGAAAGTACTAAATTGTTTATATATATAAACCTTGTGATTGCTGCTTCAGTATCTGAGTTCATATGAGCTTTCCCCAGTTGTTTTGGAGGGCTTTGTTCTCTTCTTTATCCTCCACCCTCTCTGTCTCCCCCACTTCTTCTTCCTCCTCTTCCACAAGGTTCCCTGAGTTCTGAGGGGAGGGATGTGATGGAGACATCTCTTTAGATCTGTTTGTTCCAAAGTCTTACTCCTTCACTGCCTAATGTCAGGTTGTGGGTCTCTATATATGCTCCTACCTGCTGGAGGTGGAAGCTTTTCTGATGAGGACTGAATAAGGCATCAATCTATAACTATGACTATAGCAGAGTATAATTAGGAGTCATTTTATTGTTCCTTTTTTTTTTTAAAGACCAGTAGTATTTGTTTTTATGCTTAGTCTCTGGGCTATTTAGTCTCTGGATTTTGGCTACCCAAATAGTGTCAGGTATGGGTTTCATCTCATGGAGTGGGTCTGAAGTAAATGAGGTTGGTTGCTCCCACATAGTTTGTGTCACAACTGCCTTAGCATATTTTATTGGCAGGACAGATTGTAGATGAAAAGTTTTGTGTTTAGTTTGGTGTTTATATTTCTCTCTTGGTGTAATCACTGAGATACATACCAGAGTGGATCTTCACATCTTCTAAATCAGTGGTTCTCGATGTTCCTAATGCTGTGAACCATTAATATAGTTCTTCATGTTGTGGTGACCCCTTCAAACATAAAATTATTTTTGTTGCTACTTCATCACTGTAATTTTGCTATTGTTATGAGTTGTAATGTAAGTATCTGATATGAAGGATATGTGATATGCAGCCTCTGTTAAAGGGTCTTTCAACCCAAAGAAGTCACAATCCATAGGTTGAGAACCACTGAGTCTAAACAGTTACAGTCTCATCTGGGTAGCCTTAATTTCTATAACACTTTCAAAGTTTTTCATCTAATTCAGAAATGCAAAGACAAGTGATTGAGCTAAACATTGCCAAAAAACCATTAGCTACATAGGTGTTTTTCTGCTCAGATAGCATATGAAATGAATATATGCACTGTATTTCTAAAAGAATAATACAGCTTTTTAAAGTAGAGAGTCAATTTTACTAATTTTGAAAGTTCTCTCCATTAGTAGCAAGGCTATTTCAAAAATTCTTATATGTAATGTAAAAAATTTCTAGAAGTATTTGAATGTTTAAAATAGATGAAAACAGAGTTGCTTTCCTTGCTAATGAAGTACAGGCTCGGTAGTACTAGTTGCAAACCGTGATACCTTCCCTACATCCCCTACCCATTGATTGCTCAAGGAGCACCTTCATGGGACATTCAGCTTTGGGGAATTATATTTGAAGTTCATGGTTTATAATATTATTCAACAAAATCAATGAAACATGGTCTACAATAATATTTCTGTAGCAATGTATCATTACTTAATTGTATTGATCTTCATGCTATAACGATAACTCAGATAGCCATAGCAAGAGTGACACACTAAATAAATTTGTGTTAAAATATTAGAGTGTAAAGGAACTGGGTGTACTTTTTATTGGAAATACAGATGGTTGGACCCTAGATTCATACATTCATTTTCAGGTGCACTGGAAACAAGTAGGCAACTAGTTTTGGAATACCAAGTGTAACTTTCTCAAAACTAAAAACAGGGAGTCTGCATATATGTCTAATTTAAAGAATCATTAGAGAAGAAAATATACATTATGAATACAAATATGTGAAATTTTGAAAATCAAGCAAATAGATATTTACCAAAAATATATGTTTAAGTTTCAAACATTGAAAACATTAGCATTAAATAATATACTATCATTACAACTGGAAGAATGCAAATTAAAAGCTTTATACTTCATTAATATTCATTGTGAGTTAGTATGACTAGGTATAGTTCAACCACTACCATCCAATGAATGATACATTATTGAACATTAAGCTTTGTAGAGTAATTTAGTGGCTAAAGAGACAGCTTAGTCTCAAGTACTTCCCAAAAGAACATGAAAACCTGTGTTCAATCCCAAGCACCCATGGAAAAGTTGATACAGATTTGTAATCCAGCACTAGGAGGCAGAGATGGAGCATCTAGCCTAGCCAAAGTGATAAGCTGTAAGTTCAGATATAGACAGGTCTCATCTCAAAAAATAAGGTTAAGGATGGCATTGTCTCCCCTATTACATAGTGGCTTAATTTAAATTCTTTGCATGTAAGTATGTATCTTTGGAAGCTTCACATGAGTATTCCCATATGGCTTTTCACAGCCTTTAGTATTTGTTGACTCTTCCCATATTTCCTCCATTTTTGCTTTCCCATCCCTCTTTCCATTTAATCCTCCTATTGTAGTGTCTCCTTTCTCTCTTTACAAGACTATACTCTATTTTCCCTTCTTTGGAATATCTCTTCCTATCCCTGGTCCCTTTGGGGTTCTCTGGATGGAAACACATATATCAAAAGCTTAAATCTAACACCCACATTTAAAATAAAACAGGCCATATTTGTCTTGGGTGGTTTGGATTATTTCATTCACAATGATTATTACTAGTTCCATTCATTTACCTGAAAATGTCTTAATTTCATTTTTTCTTATCAGCTGGTAATAATCCACTGTGTATGTGTACCATATTTTCATTACTTACTCATCAATTGATGAACATCTAGACTATTTCCATTGTCTGGATATGATGAATAAAAAAAGAATGAACATGGACTAGCAAATATCTGTTATAAAATATAGAGGCCATTGGGCATATGCCCAAGAGTGTTATAGCTGGATCTTGTGGTAGATAGGGTTTCAGATTTCTGAAGAACCTCCGCACTGATGAGTAAGTGTTCCCCTTTCCCTGCATACTTACCAGCATCTGCGTTCCTTTGTTTTATTGATTTTGGACATGAGCCCAGGAGAAGCTTCTTTCTGCAGTAGATGGTAATTAATGCAGAGAACCACAACTGGACAATGTGCAGAGAGTGAGTGATTGTAAGCACTTAGCCCTAAATGATTCTTTTCACCCCGCCCCAAGGCTCAGTGTAAGAAAAGGCAGGGAGATAGTAAGAACCAGAGGTGGTGGATGCCTCCAAGGAAGCAGTTACTTCCAGATTTTACAGGAGTTCATTTATTCATATGAACTCACAGAGACTGTGTCAGCACACACAAGACCTACATAGTTTCACACTGGACAAATCCTGCCACTGAGAACAAGAAGCAGTCAAAACTCCCACCCCTAAGTAAGAAGATATTTGCTAGCAAAGAGATAATCAGATTTCTCCAATGTGGCGTCACTGGGAATGCCAAACACACTCCAGGGTAGGCCGCATCCTCAGGAATAGTTCACCAACATGAGATGAACTCCAAGTTTTTGTGTGGTTTTTCTTTTGTTTTGGTATTTTTTGTCTCATAATATTTCTTTTTCTCTTCCTCCCTTCCTTCCTCCCTCCCTTCCTTCCTTCCTTCCTTCCTTCCTTCCTTCCTTCCTTCCTTCCTTTCATTTTTTGTTGTTTTTCTGGATTTTTATTTTGTATTTTTGATTTTCATTCTTCTTATTCTTCTCTCATAAATTACATTCTGCTCTGCCTATAGCCATTTCACCTCCCTCCACTTCTCCTAGTCCCTCCCCCAATCTCCAATCTTTCCCAGATCTGCTGCCCGCCCCCCATGAACAGGCCTCCCAGGGTTATTAACTGAACATGGCATAAAAAGTTACAATAAGACTAGACACAAGCCTTCATATAAAGGCCAGACTAGGCAACACAGTAGGAGTAAAATGGTTGAGAGAGAGAGATAAAGAGAGAGAGAGAGAGAGAGAGAGAGAGAGAGAGAGAGAGAGAGAGAGAGAACATGCATTTGGGTAGGTAGGAATATAGGGAAGATAGTTGGGAGAGGGGAAAAATGACAAAATGTATTATATGAAAAAAAATTATAAAAATTAAATTTAGGTGATTGATGAAGAAAATTAATTTTGACCTCTGGACTCTATAAGCAGACATGTACATCTGGACCTGCACAAGCAAGTACACAAACATGCACACATATGAGCACACAAACACAAAAATAGAAAAAATTTCAAAGCAAACCAAATATTTAAAACACTTTCCTTAGCTTGGTGGCACATGCCTTTTTTCCAGCATTTGGGTGGTTAAGACAGGATGATCACAAGTTCATGGCCATAGGAAAAACTGACAATGAAAACAAATAAATAAATCATATTTGTTTAATAAGTCTCTATGTAAAAATGTTTTACTAAAGAGTAATAAAAATCAATATTCACTACTAAAGAAACACTAATAGGACTAATTGACATCAACATATAAATAATACATGAAAATGATCATGACAATTTTTAAATTTTAAAATTGAATATACATGTGTGTATACATGCATATCTAAGTAAATATATTAATCCTCATGACTATGACTAAATATATATATATATATATATGAATATATGTGTATGAGTTAGTGTGTAAATATATGTTTACATTCACATAGACACATATGCATTTATTTGAGTGGGAGTATAGGAGCTCACTTTCCTTGAAATGGAACAATTCAGTGTGAAAAGTGAAAAGTGACATTATCTTGATAAATAAAAATGAGACAATAGGTTTGAAAACTTCACCTGTCTGCATAAAATTACATTAAGGAGATTATCAGATAAGCTCAGAAATGCATTTTGCAGGACAAATTGTGTTTCCTCAATGCTATTCTTCATTTTAATGCTTGTCATCACAGCAGATTGAGACCCACATAAAGACAGGGAGAGGCTGAGACCAGCATGAGTCTTACCTTTTCTTTCCTGACAGATATTACACAACCTATTAATCTCCTTGTTTCTGCCATCTCCTCAGAGAAGGAATCTTCAAGAACATGAATCAGAGCAGGACTCAGTTACTGCAGAACACTTTTCAGTAAATGGCTTGATAGTAAATACTCCCTGCATTACAGACCAGAAAGGTTCCTTGGCAAGTGTTTGGCTCTGGTTCTGTAGCAGAAAGCAGTCATAGGCAATACAGAAATGAGCAAGTATGGTCACATTCCAACAGCACTTAATTTATAGATATTGAGATCTGAGTTTCACATGAATTCCATATTTCCTTAAATGTTATTCTTCTTTTCATTTTCTTTCAATCTGATAATACTGCAAAGAAATCATGCTTAAAAGACCTCTACAAAAATAGACAATAATTGAGAGTGGGACACAGATAAAGCTTGTAGGCTTCTGCTGAACACTAAGCTAATTTAGTAATTGCAGTGGTGACACACAGTAAGGAAGACTGCCAAGGGTGCTACTTTGTTCCTAAGGGACAGCCTGCATTGATTCCCAGAGTTATGAAACTGGGAATCCATTCTTCTTTACTTTTGCAATTTCTGGAAATTTATTAGTAAGGTTTTCGTTACCACAGAGAAGAACCAAAGACAAGCTACTTCACAAGTAATGGTTATTTAGCTCCTAGTTTTGTGTGGTTAAAGGTCAATGCACCTGCATGGGCTCATTTATAATTGGTGAAAGCTGCATCAATATAGCAATGATGGAAAAGACGAGCACATATATCTCCAGCCAGGAAGCAGAGAGTGGTAAGAATGGGCAGCCTTGATGCTTTTATAGAACCCTCTCTGAGAACTGGAGGAATTGCAGGAGAATTGTCTTTGAAAGCACGCCACCAAGGGACTGAAGGGATCTCATGAGACCCACCTTTGGAATGTTACACAATGTTCCTGAATATCACCACTCCAAGATCATAACTTGAACCATAATAGACACATTGAGGACCCCTTGAGTAAACCATCCTAAGACACAACAGGAGTAAGTAGGACTCTGATTTAAACTTGATAATTAAGTGAACATTTATTTAGAACAAGAATAAATTAATCATTGACTCATAAATAGAAATGTAGAGGTTTGAAAGAAAATGCCCTCCCAAAGGGAGTGGTACTATTAGGAGGTGTGTCCTTGAAGGTGTAGGTGTCATGTTGCTGGAGGATGTATGTACTGAGGAGGTAGGATTTGAAGTCTCATATATGCTCAAGATACCTAGCCCAGTGTCTGGGTTTACTTCCTGATGCTTTTGGATCAACATGTAGAAATGTAGCACCATTTCTGCTTACACACCACCATTCTCACAGCTGCCATGATTCCTGCCACGGTGATCATGGACTAAACCTGTAAAATTATAGGCTACCACCTCATATAAGTGTTTTCCTTTATGAGTGTTTACATGATCATAGTGTCTCTTCACAGCAATAGAAGCCCTGACTAAGAGAAGAATAGTTGAGCACACATATATCAATAACGCAAGCAAAAGTGATTCATAGCTAACACAAAATTATGTTATATCCTGTGTTTACCTCCCTCATCACATTTCTGCAGCCTATTTCTTAAAAGTGGAATGCAGAATTGATATGTTTCCTCTAAGAAAAATGTCAGTGTTCTACTGATGCAATCTATTTTCATGAGAAAAAAAAAAGTCTTTCTAGATCAGTTACTACATAGTCTCAAACTCCAAACACAAAATGCCCTCTGTAGTTTGAAATAACAAAAGTTGTTCATTATTGTCTATTTAATCATTGAAAAAAAGAAACACAATTTTCAAACAGTAAACAATTATAATATTTTAATAAACATTAAGATAATCTAGTATATAAGTATGTAAACTATTATAAAAACCATATTGATATTTTAAAATTATTTACAGACTTTTTCTTTTATAATTTCATTTAATTTTACATATCAGCCACGGATTCCTTTGATCTCCCCAGACCCACCCCCTCCTTCCCCCCAACCCACCCTCCATTCCCATCTCCTCCATGGCAAAAACTCCCCTGAGGATTGAGTTCAACTTGGTAGATTCAGTCCAAGCAGGTCCAGTCCCCTCCTCCCAGGCTGAGCCAAGTGTCCCTGTATAAGCCCCAGATTCCAAACAGACAGCTCATGCACTGTGGACAGGACTTGGTCCCACTTCCTGGATGCCTCCCAAACAGATAAAGCTAACCAACTGTCTCAATTATCCAGAGGGCCTGATTCAGTTGGGGGCTCCTCAGCTATTGGTTCATAGTTCATGTGTTTCCATTCGTTTGGCTATTTGTCCCTGTGTTTTTTTCCAACCTTGGTCTCAACAATTCTCGCTCATACAAACCCTCCTCTTTCTCGTCAATTGGAAAATATTTCAGATTAGAATAGCCTAAAAGACTCCTCCTAGTCTCTAGGACATAGAGACTCTTAGAAATCAAAGATGAAATACTGTTTTTTCCAATTCTTTAAAGTTCAATACTGCTTATAGTTTGGGCTCCACAATTACAGCTATTATTTAAACTGAGATAATATTGAGATTCTTGGAAGCAAGGTCATTGATATTGCTACCAAAGAAAGATGTTATCACTGAGTTTAGGGATAGGAAGAGAAATAAGTGAAAACTTACAAAAATTCAGGATTTTTTTTTCTTTTCGAAGGATGTAGGATTTGAACCCACAGTCTAATATATGCTAACACTGGAGTGTGTTCCATGAAGTTTTCCAGAGGAAACAGGAATAAATGTCTACTCATCCTTGAAAGAGCACCATAGAGAGACCAAAGAATGATTTTATTAAAGTTCAACTCAATGAACCAATGGGAGATTATTGGGCTTACAATGCTTGGGAGAAGAATTACTTAAAGAAACATAAGTGATCCCAGTACAGCCATGCCACTGAAAATTCTCCCACCGGCATAGATTATAGCTTGCTTATAGCTATAAATGGAGTCCTCCTTCAGCTAACCCTCCATGCTTTGTACACTTTAGAACCTCCTGAGACCACAAGAACATATGTGTCAAGGTAGACTTGTACAGAGCTAATAATGATGTGCAGGAGGAAGGGATGGGGAGCTCAGATTAAAATCCAACAACCTTCTTCACTCCTTTTATCTGTGAGGAAACATCAACAGGTCTAGTCTGAGAGTTTTTCATGAGCAGATATTCACAAGCAGATATAGCTGCTCTGTTAAGAATGATAATGTCTGTCATACTCAAAGGATAGTCTTTTTACAGCTGTTAATTCCCATTTCTGAAGACACTAATGAAGTTAACATGCTTTCATACTGGAAATCATTCCACCACCTGCATGAACCCCACCTCTTCTCTAGCAATGTACCAGCCATTCTAATGTTTTTACTTTCTGCATTTTGCATTGTATTAATTGCCTTGTATTTTATTCTGTAAAGTTTACTAATATAGCATAAGACCTTTTAATGAGGATTAGAGCACTTCACACATGCAAAAGAAAGTTCCCACTATGGATCACATAGATTTTATAAAAGTAGATCATTCTGGATTCATAATATACTAAGATGATTTAGACATACTCTGCAAGTCTTAAGAATGGTTGCAAACAAGGATGCAATACATTATTTTTTGTATAGAATTCAGTAATGTTTTCTTCAGTCCTGAATATCCCCAAACATTATAACTACTGAAGACTTTTAAGTAAAGCTTCTCATCTTGCCTTTGCAGTTTTTTTTTTTTTTTTTAACAAGATGTATAATGGGACTGACTGACCTGGCTTGCAAAATGGGCTAATTAATCATTAATTTGGAAATGTTCACAAAGCATTAAATACCTGATAATTATCGAGATGAAAAGGGCCTAATAGCCTTGAATTATCTGCCACAATTTGTCCTTACGAAACTTCTATAATCACAGGCTTTCAGAAAGCTTTTCTTTGTTATTGCCAAAAGCTGGAGCACAGAATTATAGAGCAATTCCAACAGGATAAAGAATGTTTTCCACCACTCAAAATAGACTCTATTACAGATAAAGAAGTAAATATGTGTTTTGATGCTTGCATTACTTAATGAAATGTATGTCATTAAATAATTGACCTAATAACGGTTAACTGAAATTTTCTTATAAAAACATAGAGACTTCAAATGAGATTTAAATTGCAGTGGCTCTAGATAAATGGAAATTATCTATGTAAAAATAGTTTTTACTAAAGCAGTTGGTTGGTCCTAGTTAGTATAACTAGAAGAGGAGCTGTGGATTTAAAATTATTAGGAGTTCATAATAGACTGGTTTAAAATATTGATAGAGAAGTCAAGGGTAGTCAAACCTCTACAAATGTCTTACAGCTTTCTCAAAATCTTGCTCTGCATTTTTCATCTAGTATAATTTTTCATTTTTTACTCTCTCATCTCACATTCTCTATAAACCCCTGATTTCTATATTTGTGGAAATTTTCTGGATAAGATTAATCATGAGTGGCTGGGTGCTGGGTTTATTTATTCCCTTGAAAAAAAACCTAACATTTTAAACTTTTTACTTACATTTCTATCATCACAGTTTAGCCAGTATCTTCATTAATATAGTTAAATTCATTTATCACATATATATATATTTTCATTTTTTCCCTTTTATTTTATTTTACAATACCATTCAGTTCTACATAACAGCCACAGATTCCCTTGTTCTCCCCCTTCCTGCCCACCTCCCCTTCCCCCCAGCCCACCCCCCATTCCCACGTCCTACAGGGCAAAGCCTCCCCGGAGGACTGAGGTCAACCTGGTAGACTCAGTCCAGGCAGGTCCAGTCCCCTCCTCCCAGACTGAGCCAAGTGTCCCTGCATAAACCCCAGGTTTCAAACAGCCAACTCATGCATTGAGCACAGGACCAACAAACTTAGATTTTTATGTATTTAAAAGTCTCTCTCTCTCTCTCTCTCTCTCTCTCTCTCTCTCTCTCTCTCTCTCTCTCTCTGTGTGTGTGTGTGTGTGTGTGTGTGTAAGTGTGTAAGTAAGTACATATGACGACTGGTGTGCCCATGTGGAGACCAGCACATGTGGGGATGAGAGAGTAACTCGTCCAGGGGTTGAGAGAGCAAAATCTAGAGGTTGAACTCAGCTCACCAGGCTTGTCCACAACCATCTCTACCCACTTTACCATCTCTCTTGCTCATTAAAAACTTACTAGTGTCTACGTCCTGATGAGATCTGCAAGTCTAGTGTCTTTTCACTTTCTTTCTTATTTTCTAATTGTTCTGAAAGAGATCTTCCCCACCTTGGAAACACAAGATAATACATCTAGTCATTCCAGAATGAACCCATGACAGACAAAAGTAATAAGTAAACCAAAGTCCAACTTGGTGAAGCAATGTATTTATTGGGGCTAATATAATGAGCATGGATGAAGGGTTACTAGCTTTAAAAAAAAAAAAGCAACTACATCCTCAAAAAGCACATCCCAATAGAAGTGATGACTGACAAAAATTGCCATTCGGGAGCTCTGTGCAGAGCTGGAAGGCAGGTCTGATCTGTGAATCTCTTCTTTGCAGCTCAGTGGTCAATGTCCTCCTCCCAGCAGGTGTTTGATCCTTCTGTACAGCTGGGAAGGGGCCTGGGAGAACTTTCCAAGTTTCTTCTTTCCCAAATATCTAACCTCTTTACTTCTCAAGTCTCTGGAGCCCCTCCCCCTTCTTCCTGGAGCAAACATTCTGGGAAAAACTCCTATACAGTAGTGACATTTACTATCCATTTGTCACTATTGAACACCACCAGAGTTCTAATGATCAAATAGGAATAAGGTTTCTCTACAACATATTGTCAAAACATGTTAGGGGATGGTGAGCTAAATTTTATCCATACCTCTCTTTAGAAGAGACTCTTTTCTTCAGCCAGTACTAGTTCTCTGAATATTTATTTTTAGAATGCTGATAATAAAATAAAAAGTGACTATTTACTCCATAGAGTTATGATGACAGGGAATTTAGTGATGTGTGTAGATTACAGAAGTCCTTGGCTTATGGTAAGCCAGGAGTAAGCAGTAATATTAATTAGTGAATCACAAGACCTCAAGTAATAAACACTTTTCCCAGATGCAGAAAAAGTAAGCTGCTTGTGGCCCTTATCCTGTGTTGTCAGTCTCGCCCGAAATGTGGAGAAACTCTATTTCTCAGAAGTTACTATATTTCTGCTACTGGGGTATTGGTATATTGGTATGTGTTCCCAGTAGTTCTGTTTTATGGGGATGGTCACCTTCACTCTTTCTTCTAACTTGTTTTGTGTTATTATCCCCAAGGTTCTCTCTTAGATCTTCTCTTTTTTGTCCTTCTGAACATTTTTTCCTCTGAAACATCTTGTTGCTATGGCTCTAAATGCCAAATATATACCAGTAACTCCACTTCTCTCTGCCCTCTTGATATGTCCAGATAACAAAATACAACTAATTTCTTTTAATAATCAAAGTAAAGATATAAGAAAATTCTTTATTATTAACTCAGAATACTAAAGTATGCATTTAAATTTAATGTTTAATAATACAGCTAATAGATTTTTTTAATTTAAAATTTTAAAACCTGATATCATGATACACATCTGTAATCCTAGCTCTTAGGAGACTGGAGACAAAAAAAAAGTATGCTGTAATTGAGCAATAGATATCCATGAGATTTCATATATTTACTTCTATACTTTAATAGTTGAGTAACTTTCTAAAATTTTCCAAGGTCATGGGTATCAGAAAGACTTTTGTTATACTACTCTTGCTTACTAACTAACATGTAACACCAATTAAAGAATAAGAAGTTATAGAGCAAGAACTTAAGAAATAGGCTTGTTTGAGAGTCTTTGTAATACTATTTTTATAAAATAACCTCCTGATTTGATAAAAACAACAAAAAAGTTTTACTATTTTCTACTTGTATTCTTTATTCTGTATACATTTTCTGCCATCAGTATACACAAACTGTTTAAATCTGTTTCATTCTTTTTATAATAATCACATCATCAAGTCTAACATTTTATTATGGTTGTTCCTATATCTTAAGTAGACTTACTAATAATGTTTTAAAGCTACTTTAATTCTATGTTCCAACTTCAATCTACTACTTACTGTAGCTAGAGTTTTCCTGCCTTGCCCACAGTCAGGACAAATCTCTGTCACCTGCCAGTCCCACAGCCGCTCAGACACAACCAAGTAAACACAGAGACTTATATTGCTTACAAACTGTATGGCCGTGGCAGGCTTCTTGCTAACTGTTCTTATATCTTAAATTAATCCATTTCCATAAATCTATACCTTGCCACATGGCTGGTGGCTTACCTGCGTCTTCACATGCTGCTGATCATAGCGGCGGCTGGCAGTGTCTCTCTGCCTCAGCCTTCTGCTTCCCACAATTCTCCTCTCTCCTTGTCCCACCTACTTCC
Source organism: Peromyscus leucopus (assembly GCF_004664715.2). Taxonomy (NCBI): domain Eukaryota; kingdom Metazoa; phylum Chordata; class Mammalia; order Rodentia; family Cricetidae; genus Peromyscus; species Peromyscus leucopus. Next base: position 13,598,549 of record NC_051064.1, on the reverse strand, counting down.
TGCCTGGCCACTGGCCATTCAGCGTTTTATTTATTGACCAATCAGAGCAATTTGACATACAGACCATTCCACAGCAACTTACATTCTTATGTTTTATCAGCACTATACAATACTTAATGCAATTAATCCTGAGATTTTTTAAAATATTTTAATTATTTGAGAATTTCATACAGTGTATTTTGACCACGTTCGATCTCAAATCCTACCTATAACTCTTCCCAAATTCCCCCTATCTCATTCCTCTTCAATCTCATTCGCTGTTTGTCTCTATTTCTCTTCCATTCATTTTAATTGTAGCTTTCAGTATTCTCCTGGGTAGGAGGCCTTCCACTGGGGTGTTAAACTGCCAGGAGTCACACTCTTAAAAACAAACTGACTGTCTGACTGTCCCTCTTCTAGAAACCATTAAGTGTCCATAGGTCCTCTATTAGGGTAGGAGCTCCTTAGCTCACCCCATCTCTATGCTGGCATATTGACTGGCTTGATTTTGTTCAGGCAACCACAGCTCCTATGAGTTCATGTGTGCGGTGTCCATCAGAGTCCAAAAGACAGTTTCACTTTCGTCTTCCCCAACCTCTGATTCTTATTGTCTTTCACCTTGTATCCACAATGATCCCTGTGCCTTGGGAATAAGGTATGATCTAAATGCCCCATTTTTTTGTATCAAGAGAATAAGGAGAGGATAGAGCAAGATACCCTTCATTCTTCTTTGTTCTTTGTGTATGCACACAGCACTGCACTCACTTACACACACACACACACACACACACACACACACACACACACACACAAAATTTTTAAAAATTTGGAGACTATAGTGAAAACCAGCAGTACTGAATAAAACAGCCTCGTGAGGACATCTTAACATAGGTAGTGTCTTTGATTAGATGGGGTGTCACTGTTTTATCCAAAATAATGTTGCATCTAAAACAACAAGATGCATTTCTAAAAATATTTCTGTCATTTAACTTTTACCCATGGAACTTGTGAAACAAAGTCAATTTGATGAGCAAGTTTATTAACATCTTTGGTCCAAGCAAAAAAGTCATTTTCAGTTGTTATTTCTCCTAAGAAAATATGAAATTTATTGACAATATATAAATGTTTGATAACATACAGCAACATCTTGCTAAGTAATCACTATATCCATGAAATATAAGGCATTTATAAAAATTATTTCAAAGGAGAGTGATTATTTAAAATATATGGTAGAGATACTTAGTGTCATTTAAAGGTTCTGCAATACACAAGGGTTAAACTTTAAATGGCTCATCAGTAATATGTATAATTTATATATTTTATATATTATAAATATATGTAAATTAACTGTGTCCCTAGTTTCTTGATCAATATGTATGTCATTGGTGTGTATCAAGGCTACTGATTCTTGCATATCAATGTATCTTCTGACTTTGTTGTGCCACCAGGACTAGGTTTTACTAAAACTGATAAACATATGTATGTTTATGAATAGGAACACATAGTGTTTCACCTGTACATTATTTTGGAAAATATTTTAAAGTGACAATTTTAAATTGCCTTTTTAAAAGTATATATGTATATTCAAATATCATTTCTTGCAGAAAAGTAAAAATCATTGCTTATAATAGTTTTATCTAATAAGGTAAGATAGACATTACAACATTTTTTTCAAAATTCCAAGCCTCTTTACATTTTGTTGGCTATTAAATCACAAGTTAGTCAATAAATCCTGATTTTGTGTGGAATTACTAAGGTTTTTAAAAATCAGAAAATGGTAGTTGCAAGAAATTAAGTTTTTTCTAACTTGGATTACCCATTCATAACATGTTCATTGGTTCTTTCTCATTTTGATTTGATATAATTTTTCATCAGACAGATGTCAATAGTACAGTCATACTTAAGATAAAGGTGAGAACTGATTATGAACTACAGGCTCAAAATGTAGAGCTTGAAAAGAATCTAGGTGGCCTGAATAAGTCACTTACAGGACAGTAAGAGATTGTATTTACCACTGCAATTTTTTTGTTATCTATGTATATCTATGTATACATACACACACACAAACATATACATATATATATATATATATATGTAGAGAGAGAGAGAGAGCTTTCTTAAGACAGCTACTTCTAAAAACAGCTTTACAGTAACATGAAGTCACAAAAGTAGGAATAAAACAAAACTATTGATCATTGGTTCATTCAGTAAGCAAATAATTATGAAGGTAAGTATTTTATTTATAATAGGAAAAGGAGAAGGCAGAATGGTAAAGAAAACAAATTCTAATTACAAAACAATTTAGAAAGCAGATATAGACAGGAATTCATAGACATAATTTATTAATAGAAATATTATAGATAGTGAATGCACCTTAACTCCATGTCGGTGCTATTTCAAATAATGCTGTAGAATATCTTTGTATATGTTAGTCACTTTTCCACCATTGTTTCAAAAATATCTGACATAATCAACTTAAGAAGAAATGCTAATCTTTGCACACAGTTTAAAAGGATTCATTCAAAGGTCACTTGGGCTCTTGCTTTTGGACCTAGTGATAAGTGTGCCTCAACAGGAGTACGTGGCACATCCACTTGCAAAGAGAGGATGGAGAAAGGAGAAATGGACATGGAATGACATGGAGAGATACAGTAGTGGCACCAAGAGAGAAGGAGAAGACTGGAGTTGTCTAAGCTCTGTTGGAATACTTCCTATGAGTTATTGTTGAGTGTAAATTCATCTACCTCCCAACATCACTATGAACTAAAGTGGCTTAGCAGAGTTCCATACTGTGAGCAGGTTTCACAACAATGTACACATATGGGCCAAGGCAAATGTTCAGGCACTTGACCATATTTCTGTAAAACAGCAGATCTTTGTCATAAGTGAAGAATAGTGCTGTAAGAGCATCTGTAGAATGCAGTGGGATCAAATTGACAGAGAAAGCTCTACAGAATCTATGGTGAGGAATAGAAAGATGACCTTCAGCAGATTTCCTCCATTGCTATTGAAATAGCTAAGTTTAATTTAGGAAATGAGTCATTATTTTTTTTTTAGCAACAAAACAGTTTTTCAAAATGAGACAACATTAAGGAGCTAAAATGTAATCATTGTACACCAGCTGTGCACAGCTTGTACTTCGGAAAATGTAAGAATTAAATGCTAGACCACTCAACTACTTCCAAAAATCAATGTAGAAGAGGCTCATAGAGGAAGAGCATAACCATCCCTCCTCAAAGACACACGATGATAAGCTAAAGAAATGTTTAGTTTCAAAAGTTTCACTCTTTGTGGGGAAATCTCTGTCTCAGAATTTTCACTATACTTATCAAACCACATTTCCTTTGAAAGACTTTCAGAATTGTGAACTGGTTTTACAAGAAAGCACTTTCACCCTGTAAAAAGCTAAGCAAGACTCAGATTTGTAATAGGGAAATGTGCATGTAAACCAAAAGCGATGAGAGCTAAGAGACAACAACAAACAGAAATTAGATACTTGAGAAATATATCTTGAAATATAAGTGACTCATGATGTATAATTTATTTTATAATATATAATGCTCAGTTATTCCGCAGCTAATATTTTATACATAGATCAATCTTAAGGGGCTTTGTACAAAGTATTTTTTACACTCATTTGTGTGTGAATGTTTTCACATAAGTTCATGCTACAGCATGCATGTGGAAGTCAAACGACAGCACTCTCAAATGAACTCTCTCCTTCCACATTGTGGGATCTTGGGACCAAACTCAGGTCATCAGGTTTGGTGTTAAGTGCTCTTACCTCTGAGTCATCTCACCAGCACTAGCAAGAATTACTTTACAAAGACAAGAGAGTCACAGCATGTTGGTGCATAGCTTTAATCCCAGCATTTAGGAAACAGAGACAGGGGATCACTGTGAGTTCAGGGCCAATCTGACTTTGCCTCAAAAAGGGGTGGGGGGGAAATAAGTCTTATTTTTATTTTGTAAACTATGCAAAATCTAATTGGAACAATCCTTCCCAATAATTGGTTCAACTAAATAGTTATATTTTTATTTTATATATAATTATTTATCTGAACATAAACAATTAAAAATCAACTGTTAATATTTTGGTCATTTTAAAGATTCTCATAAGGTTTATCTAAAATTGTATTGAGATAGATGAATTAGTGAAACTAAAATAAGTTTATTATATTTTATTTAATAAATCTGGTGGGAAGGCTTAGAAAATCTTGAAGACTATTAGTGAAAATGTCTTTTCTTATATGACTCTGGATTAGATTCCATAACATTCCACTGGGTAAAAACTTGTTTATATTTTAGCCTGTTCTGAGACTCTGCATGAGGGGACTGTAAGAATAAATGAACAATTATACAGCCAGGAAAAAATAAAGGCAGCTCATATGCACCTTGTGACATGGTTGCTTTTCATTACATTGATGATAAGATTTACAGATTAAAAAGAACAGGAATGTTTCACAATTTTGAAGTTTGTTCAGAAAAGAAGCAAGCATATTATTGGAGCTAAATGAACTTTGACTACTAAAGACAGAAAAACCATTACATAGAAGTAGAAAATGTCAAACTGGTACTAAAGAAAAGATTCCTTGAGGATCTGTCTGGAACTGGCAAGTGTACCCACTGCAGGTTAACAGTATAAACATTTTAATTCATTTTGAATGATTGGCATGGAGAAAATAGGGGCCAGTAGAAAAAGCTACTTGGGAACCCATGATCTTGTAATCCAAACAAACAAACAAAAACAAAGAGGGGACAGTAGAAAATACGTTACAGGAAAGAAAGTAGTACAGGTAGTAGGTACTAGGAGCTAAAGGTGTAAGAGGGAGAGGAAACCGGATAGTAATTGAATAAAAAAGGTAGAGTGTGGGTTAACTAAAACTAAGAATGTAGGAATAAACTTTATGAATTCCCATTAGTTTGTAATTTCATCAAGAATATTTTAGCCCAATATGTGTTGGTCAACTATTCCTGAACATGAGATCTGCCCTGGAGTGGTTGATATTCCCACTATGATTCCACTGGAGAAACTGATTTTTTTACTCTCCCAGTAGGTATAAATTCAATTCAGTTGCTAACTTTTACCCTAGAAGCTAGGTTTGCACTTATTCATTCATTCACTCACTCACTCTTCATTCATTCATTCATTCACTCATTCAAAAATATGTAACAAATAGAATATCATAAGATAAAAGCTATCACATCAAAGTCGACAAGACAGACCAACAGAAGGAAAGAGCCCAAATGAGGGTATAAGAGCCAGAAACCCACTCCTCACTGTGCTCAGGAATCCCATAAAATACTAAGTGGAAGCTATAATGTAAGTGCAGAGGACCTGGTGCAGACCTGTGCGGGATCCTGTGCATGCTGCTTCATTCTCTGAGAGTTCATATCAGCTTTCCTCATGTTGATTTTGAGAGTCTTGTTTACTTGGTGTCTTCCATCTTCTCTGGCTCTTACATTCATTCCACCTTTTCTTCTGTGGGGTTCCCTGAGCTCTGAGGGGGCAGGATTTGATAGAGAAATCCCATTTAGGGCTGAATGTTCCAAGGTCTCTCACTCTCTGCCTAATGTGTGGCTGTGAGTCTTTTTTTCATCTATTGCAGGAGGAAGTGTCTCTAATGATGGTTGAATAAGACCGTGATCTAAAAGTATAGCAGACTATCATTAGAAGTAATTTTATTACTACATTTTTGTTGTTTGTTTTTGCTCTTTTAGGGAGCCTACCACCTAGCTCCCAAATAAATCACACATGGAGGGTTATTCTTTCTTATGAATGCCCGGCCTTAGCTTCGCTTGTTGCTAGCTACTTTTTCTTAACTTTAAATTATCCCCTCTACCTTTTGCCTCTGGGCTTTTACTTTTCTCTTACTTTTGTATATTTTACACACCCACAGACTTGTGTACAGTGTGGAAAAGAAATAGGAGGAGAGAAAGAAAAGGAGACACCTTCAAGGGAAATGTCTTTAATGTATTTTCAATAAACCCTAAAAATTAGAATATTTCCAGTAAAAACACTACTCTCTGGGACATTATGCTGAATACTGACCAGCATTTCGGGGACTCCCTTAGAAGAGATATGTTTACCTAGTCATCACTGTACATGCAGTGGTATACACAGGCAACCTGCCTCTGGTCCCAGCTCTGTTATTACCTTTCCTATAGGCTTGAAGTTATAACTAATGAGAGAGAGGACCTCAGAGACCTGGTAAATAGAGTAAAATATATTCCAGGACCATATTTTCATGATATACTAATAAATGTATTTGTTTACTCAGTAATTCAGACTGGGCAGATCACATTTTGTTTTATATATTCTATAGCAAGAATATTAAGTGATTATTGCAACTTTTAAAAAATATATTATTCAATTTTTCCCTTTAAAATAAAGAATATTTTAGAAGGTGTTTGAGTAGAAGTATCCCTCCACAGTAAATGATGCTGCTTCCAGAGACGTATGCTACTAAATAAAAATCTCAATGCCAGACATAGGTTACCTCCCTATGAATTATTTGTTAGGAAGGTATTAGAGGCACCTAAAAGAATACAACTATTGACATCACTCTTGGTTTCCCAAATAACCATATGATAACACCCTATTGACATATACCTCCCACATTTTGGTTTCAGGACATAGATATTGGTTATGAAACTACAGGATTTTAAATTTTAGCATGATAGGTTTGAGCTTGCTCTGGTCCCATCCTTCCTTTTCATATGCCAACACTTCCTTGTCCAATAGAAATTTGATGTTTACCCTGTTGTATGTTGAGGAATGCACGGTTTTGTTTTTGATTGTTTTGTTATAATAGGGACTCACATTGAAGAATTGTTTAAAGACTATGAGGAGATTTCAGAACTTGGGCTTTGAACTGTTGAGTTGTTAAGATGGAATACTTTTAGAGAATGCATTTTTGCACTATGAAATAGACATGAGCCATTTATAGGGACCAGGAATGGAATGGTGTAGGAGATATATTTGAGTGTGAAGTTTAAGGTGCATTTGTAGAAAATCTTGACTGCCAATATAATAGAATTGGAAGATACCTAGAAAATAGATAATAAAGGCAAACTTTAGGTATGTTTATATGGGCATGTTCAGAGATATTGAACAGAACTAGAAAGATCTATTCTCAATATGGGCGCACTATCTCCTGGGCTAGGGGCATGGATAGAGTACATAATGGAAATGTTTATTAGTATTGTCATTCTCTACTTTTCAGCTGTCATGAAATGAGCTACTCTATACCTTATGCCCTACCACCACAATGTTCTACTTCCCCATGACACAGAAACAGTACAGCTGGATGACAATTCAACACCACTTCTAAACACATGTATCCAAATAAATCCTTTCTTCCTTGGATTATTTATGTCAGGTATGTTCCCATGGCAATGAAAAGTCTGGCTAATAGAGTATCTGTAATTCTAGATAACTATCAACATGACAAGACAGCCCATATTCTGCTACAATTTATGACTACAATGAATCCTCAATGCATTTCACAACCTACACAAAACATCACTGTTCAAAACTACCCTCATGTGTTTTTAGGTAGCTTACTTTTCCTATCTTCAAAGAATTTTATCATCTCCTTCTCTATCCCTTACAATGTGCTTCCAAAACTTAACACATTACAGAGCTTTTCTGACAGAGAGCTACTACTCAGTAAACTGCTTATTGAACACCTACCCACTGTGTAGGATGGATTTCCCTGTTACTTATGGAAAGAACTAAAATTAGGTCAAAGAAAAAAGTACAGTGATTAAGAAAATATATCCTATTTTAATGGATGCTGCTGTTTTCTCTCCTTTATTTCTAGAGTAATGTAGCATTTTATTCATAAGAAAATTAATTTTTTCTCATTAAGCCTGTCATAGTATGAACTAACAGTTCAAAATTTTCTTCTTCCCTATTTTTCTCTTAGAAAATATTTTCAAGTCTTTGAAATATATATCAGTGAAGGTTGGTAACACTGTAAGAAATGATAATTTTTCTGTTTCACAATTTTTAAAGCCATCAGCATTCAAAATGTATGTTTATGATTTCAAACCTGACATTGGATTACTAATTGGGGGGCTCATCCCTGAGAATGACAGTTCTTAGTTGTCTGTCATTATTGGCCTAGGAGTGTGACTTTATGATATTTTCTCCACCCACACCAGCATGGCTATTGGTGTCATAAATGTTGCTGAGGGATCAAGTGTGGTGTGTAGCTTCCCTATCATTTCCATGAGATGTTATCTCACAACAAACCTCCTGTTGCACTGTCTCTTACAATAATTCTTTTCCTATTCCATTATAGTCTCTGTGCCTTAAGTGCAAAAGTTATGTTATAGATGTATTCGTGACGTCTGGGCACCCTATTATCACACGTTCTCTGCATTTTGACTAGTTGTTTGTTTGTTTTTTCTTCTTCTTTCTAATGTTCTCTATCTGCTTCAAAGAGAAGATTCTCTTATGAGGAGTGAGAGTTGTACTTATCTGTGGGTATAAGGATAAGTACTTAGAAGGCAGTTAGGAATTAAGTTGTGGTTATAGATTCTCCTCTGGGATTCCTGGTCTCATTTACCCTGTGTAGTTGGATATGTTTCCTGTTAATTGGATCTCAAGTTAAATTATTCAGCTGTTGGTTATTGCCAAGATATAAATGCCAATACGGTACCTGTAGGGTTCCCTTGTCATGCTTGTCATTGTTGTGGTTCATGGGCATCACAGCTAGCTAAGATTATTGACTGACTTTCTCCTTAGTAGCTCTACAGTAGCTTCTAATTCTGTGAAAGCTTGTCCTTAGGGAAGAGGTTTTCAAGTCAGTTACAGCTCAAGTCCTGCATGTCCGGTGTCTGGTATTTTCATCAGTAAGGACTTACATTCAACCTCTGGGAGGCAACAAAGGGCAAGAATAATTGGCTATATTATTTGGGGTATTTCTGGGGCTACTCTGAATAACAGCTGTAAAGGGGGAGTTGTGTGTGCCTGGTACTAGAGGTTTTGTTAGCAAGTCTAGGCTCTTGAGTGTAGTGTTAGCATGTCAAGCTATGTATTTTCCTTTACACACACACACACACACACACACACACACACACACACACACACACACATGTATCATATGTAACCTTTAGTAAGTATAAAATGATGTGGTTTTTTGTCTTTTTCAAGCATTATTAGAGTGTTTTATACTGCTTCCCCACCTCTGTTTCTGTATTGTCTTTTTTCTATGTTGAACATATTTGCTCATCTTCTATGATAAGAAAATAAAAAATAAGTTCTGTGATTTCAAATTATTAACATATTTCTGTTAGAATTTCATCTCATCATCACAATGGATTTGAGGACCTTTTAAAGACAAACTTCTATGTGAAAGGTTTTGCTTCTGTTGTTTGAAAACATTCTCATGTTATCCTCCCCAAAACAACCAGAGTTGTATAACAAGTACTGAGAGGAACACAAACCATGGCCAAAGCCAAATGTTTTATATGGAAGTGACTAGGAAAGAGCTCCTGCTTATAAAGCAACATGGGAATAATCAAGGGAGGTGAGTTGTGTAGTGGGTAGCCATTCCAGCTTTGGTCTGGAAGTTCCAAGCTCCATTGAGGCTTCGTAACTATTAAGCCTACAAGGTGGGGCGAAGGGAGGTCCCTGAAGACCCAAGATCGGGATGCACCTCGCTCTCTTGCTGCTTGGACCATGGACGCTAGAGGTAGACAGAGGAGAGTTCTCCAGAGAACACTGCCAGACTGCTCTGTGTCTTTCCCAGAACCTGCAACCTACCTATCCCTTCATTTGCAAGTTACACCATTAAATAAATCTCCCTTTTAACTATGTGGAGTGGCCTTAATAATTTCACCAATAGAGTTGGCTTTGGGCAACAAGGTTGAAAAGGAGATTTATGTTACTAATCTGCCACTTATTTCAAGCATTAGATATACCTGATAATACCTCATGCAATATAGTCTTTCCAAATGAAGACATCAGTGATTGTGTACCAACATAATTACATAAAAACATGTTAAAATCTTTAAGTTTACTATGTAGTTACACAACACAGGTGGATTCATCTGCTAGGGTTGTTAAAACAGTTTATTACAAACAATGTGGTATAAAAAATAAAACTATTGTCTTACAGTTCTGGAAATTGATGTGTCAAATCAATGTTTTGTAAAAAACTTGCTACCTCTGAGGTTACCAGAGAGCCATCTGTCTTGGGCATCACTCCTAATTCTTGGTAGTTCTTTTATGTATGGCAGCATAATGGCATTGATGCTGTATCCATGTCTATGCACAAACTTCTTCTTTCTGTAAGGATGTCCAAAAAGGTGAACTTCAATATATCTGGATCTTACAAACTTCTGGTACATTGATCCACCTTCCAAAAAGATCACACTCTGAGGTACCAGAAGCTAATACTTCAAAATGCATAAAGTTATGAGAGTAGGAAGGTATGGGTGATCTGGGAGGAGTTGGTGGAGGGAAATAATCAAAATACATTATATGAAATAAATAAAGGTAAAAATAAGACATAAACAGAAAACAACAACATAAAAAATGTGCATAAAATAAACACATAGTCTGTTTTGTGTTGACCAGTTACTGCTGAGAATAGAGCCTGTGCCCTGGAGTTTTGATACACCTGGTGACACTCCATTGGAGAAAACTGAATTTTCTCTTTCCCAGCAGTTATCAGTTGCAAATAGTTTCTTTATTAGTGATGGGAATTGTGCCTCCTTCCCATTTTCTGCACAAGGATTTTGTCTGGTTAGAACTTGGGTGGGTCTTGTGTATGTTGTCAGCATCTCTTTGTGAATATCTGCTACACTGTGTGTGGAAGACAGTTTCCTTATAGTCATCCACCACTTATGGGTTTTAGCTTTCTGCCTGATGTTTTTGGCATAAATTCCTAAGCCTTGGAGGAGTATATTTGATAAACACAACCTATTTAGAGCTGAATGCTCCAAAGTCTCTCACATTCTGCACAGTGTACAGTTGTGGGACTCTGTATTAATTACCTCTAATGCAAGAAGTAGCTTCTCTGATGAGGGGAGAGCAACGCTCAGTGCTGTGGGTATACAGATGTCATTTTATTTAGATCCATACCCCATTTCTTAATTAAATTATTTGGTATTTTGAAGTTGAGTTTCTTGAGTTATTTATACATTTTGGATCTTTTCCTATTCTGTAGGCTGCTGTTTTGTCTTATTGACCATGCCCTTTGCCTTACAGATGCTTTTCAGTTTCAGAAGTTCCCATTTATTAATTGTCAATCTCAGTGTCTGTGCTACTGGTGTTATATTCAGGGAGTTGTCTCCTACACCAATGTGTTCAAGGCTACTTCCTACTTTCTCTTCTATCAGGTTCAATGTAACTGGGTTTATGTTGAGGTCTTTGATCCACTTGGACTGGAGTTTTGTGCATGACAATAGATATGGATCTATTTATATTCTTTTACATATCCATATCATCCAGTTATTCCAGCACCATTTGTTGAGGACACTAGATTGACAGCTAAGGAGCCTGCATGGGACCAACCTAGGCCCTCTGCATGTAGATGACAGTTATGCAGGTTGATCTGTTTGTAGAGCCCCTAGCAGCAGGACCAAGATCTGCCCATGGCACATGAGCTGGCTTTTTGAAACCTATTCCCTGTGGTGGTATGCCTCACTCAGCCAAAATGTAGGTGGTAGAAGCTTGTTCCTTCCTCAACTTGATATGCCATGCTTTGTTGACTCCAATAGGAGGCCCCACATTTTCTGAGGAGAGTATAGGAGTGTAGAAAGGAGTTAGGGGGAGGGAACAGAAAGGGATGAGGAAGGGGAAACTGTCCTCAGTATGTAAAATAAACAAACAGATGATAGATAGATAGATAGATAGATAGATAGATAGATAGATAGATAGATAGATAATTTTTTTGCTATGTTCCTATAACATAAAGAATAGTAGTAGTTTTCTGTAAGGACTATGGCCTATCTAGTCTCAGGTTATTGTCCACATTATAAAAGTCAAGTACAAGTTTCATTACATGGAGTAGGCTCTATATCTAATCAAAATGTGGTTGGTTACTCCCATAAATTTTTGTCACAATTGCAACAGCATATCTTAAGAACAGAAATTTGTTGTAGGTTGCAGGGTTGGTAGCTGCATGAGATCCATGATTACTTTTCTCCTCTGGTAGCAGGCAATGTACCTTGTAGGACCAGGAGGGCTGAGGCTTCTACTTGGCCAACAGCTCAATTTCCACTTGTCTGGTGCGTAAGTGTTATCTTCAGGAAAAGGGCCTTATTCTCTGGTTATGGAAAGTAATCAATATTCCTGGCAGTAGTAGCCTGTGATATTCAGGACAATGGTTTTATAGGGCCTTTTAGGCCAAAGACTCCATAGGATGTAATCATTTTTGGAAATGAAGGATTTTTTATTGGTGACATAGGATGTCTTCCCCATTATATTGTGACCCCACTTAAATTTAATTCATATATGTATATATTTTATGAAGTTTCTATACTGGAAGGTCTACATTTAGCTTTTTAAAAGGCGTTTAGTATTTGTTGTTCTTCCACATAGTCCCTCATTTTTACTGCTCTTCCTTGCATCCCTTCCCTATTTAATCCTTCTATTCTAGTTTCTCCTTCATCACTTTATAACACTGTGCTCTATTTCCCTTTCCTAGGAATATCCCTATTCTCCATGGTCTCTTACTAGCTCCATAACCCCTGTGGTTATTTGGATTTAAACATACATATTGAAAGCATAAAAATTAGTAGCCACATATAAGAGAAAACATGCAATATTTGTCTAATTAAGTCTGAGTCATCTCTCAGGATGATTGTTTCTAGTTCCATCCATTTACTGACATATTTCATAATTTCCTTTTTTCTTAACAGCAGGATCCCATTGTACAAATGTATCATATTTTCATTATCCATTCAACAGTTGATGGACATCCTAAGCTGTTTCCAATTTGTGACTATTATGAATAGCATAGCAGTAAACATGGATGACCAAGTATCTCTGTATAAGATGTGGAATCCTTTGAGTATATATGCTCAAGAGTATTATAGCTGAGTCTTGAAGTAGATTGATTAAGAAAATATGTATGTTTTATCTGCTTTAAGCATTATATAAATTCTGTGTATTGAAATAGTATATAATACCCTAAAAATATCAACATGTCTAATTTTGATGTTTTATTTATTAATTAAAAAAACTATAATCCAGGTGTAAATAAGATTCATGCAAAATTTCTCCTTTTTCGTCTGGCTAACTTTATTTCACATAATCTTTAATCTATCAATGCTGCTTCTATGGCTAGTTTTACTTATTTGAAGCTGAACAGTATTCCATTGTGTGTGCCTACTATTTTTCTTTATTCCTTCACAATTGACAGTCACTTATTTTATCCTCATTTCTTGACTACTGTGTGTACTGAAGCCATAAATGTGGGAGTTCAAATGTATCACTGACATACTCATTTCATTTACTTTGGTTGAAGACTTGATAGTGGTGTTGCTGGACCATAAATTAGTTCTATTTTGGTTTTATGAGCAATCCCCATACTGTTTTTCATAATGTCTGTGTGAACTTAAATCATCACTAACAGTATGTAAAGATTTACTTTTCCTCATAGTCTCCAACATTTATTGCCTTTAATCTGTGTGTCCATGTGATATGATGATGTGATGTGATGTGATGTGATGTGATGTGATGTGATATGCGTGTATGCATGTTCATGTGTGTGACTGAAGGTACATATACCCCACATGTGGAGGTTAGAGGACAACCTGGGGTGTCAATCAATCCTCATTTTCCATTTTTCCTAGTTGTGTGTCAGGCTGGCTAACACTCAAGCTTCCATGGATTCTCCTATCTATGCTCCCATCTTTCCATAGGAACATGAGAATACAGAAGCATGTTACTGCTTCCAGCTTGGAACCAAAGTGATATCCTCATGCTTGCTCAGCAAACACTTTACCCATCTAGAGCTCTCCCCAGCCTTGTCCTCTTAAATCTTCTTGTTATAGTCATTCAGATGAGATGATATATATCATTGTGGCTTTGTTTAGCATTTCCCTCATAATTAGTGATGCTGGATAGTTTTCAACTCGTGTGCCTTGCATCACAAAATGTCTATTTAGTTCTACTTCTCATCTTTAAAACTGATTTTCCCTCTCCCAGCATACATTAGTTGCAAATAGCTTAGACTTCAACACAATGTCTTCTGTAATGAGTCTTTCTGTGTCCCACCAGCCAGATACCAAATAATGACATGGAGACTTGTCAATAATGAAATTGTAGTTGGAGAGTTTCTCTCCAGCTCTCACCAAACCCCGCCAGTCCCAGAACCCACTTATAAAATAAACACACTGACACTTATATTATTTAAACTGCTCTGCCATTAGCTCAGGCCTACTATTGTCTAGCTCTTACTAAGCCAATTTTTGTTAATCTATATGTCGCCACATGTTCCGTGGTTTTACCTGTTGCCTGTATATGATGCTCCCTGGACGGCAGCTGGTGTTTCTCCTCTCTGCCAGTCCTGCCTATACTTCCTGCCTCAGCTACTGGCCAATCAGTCTTTTATTTATCAAACAATCTTCCACAGCATGAAATCTTAGCCTATAGTTTGAGCTTGTTCCTAACTAGTTCTTATAACTTAAATTAACCCATTTTTATTAATCTATGTCCTGCCACATGGCTCATGGCTGTCACTTTGCCTCCTGCATGTCCTGTATCTTCCACCTCTAGCTGGAGACACCGTCTTCCTTCTTCCCAGAGTTCTCTCTCTTCTCACAAGTCCCACCCATACATTCTGTCTACCTATTGGCTATTCAGACTTTTATTACACCAATCACAGCAATACATCTTTACACAGTATAGAAATATCCCATGACAGTCTTTTCAATTAAGAAAAAAAAATAAGATTGGTGGGGTTGGGGAGATTTTGCTATAGAAAAGCAAGAGCTCCTTATATATCATGAGTATTGCCCACTGTCATATATTCAGTTTGTAGGCTTCACTTTGTTTCTTTGCATTCCTAAATTCATGTTAATTTCCTGTACTTAGAGATCTTTTGCAAAAACTCCTTTATTCTTCTAACCACTGACATGAACCCCACCGTTTTCTACTAGTGGCTTCAGTAGCCATGTCATGCAAAAATTGATTACATAGCCACTTCCATATTATTTTTTTAAAACTTTTTATAAAGTACATTTTGATAATATTCCTTCCCCTCCAAGTCCTCTCATCTCTTTATGCACCCAATTTAAAGTTCTCTCTCTCTCTCTCTCTCTCTCTCTCTCTCTCTCTCTCTCTCTCTCTCTCTCTCTCTCTCTTTCTCTCTCCCTCTCTCTCTCTTTCAAGTGAAACAAAATACAACAAAAGACAAAAATTAGCAAAACATAACATCGAAAAAGGTACATACTCACACACACACACAAAAAAAAAAACCTGAAACCAAAATATGGAGTCCATTTTGTTTTGTTCAACTACTCTCAGCCCCAGAGTATGATGTTCATGTACCCAGTGCAACTCCATTGGAGAAAACTGATTTTCTCTCTCCCAGCAGGTATCAATTGCAAATAACTTAGATTTCAAATACAGCATCTTCTCCATTATGAAAAAGAATTAACCTTGAAATGTGCTTTTGTTGCGGGACTGATTGAATATATGTAAACTGTAACAGTTACTTCTTTTTTAGGACCCAATGAGAAATGATATAAAATTAGCTAAAATTATGTCTCTTAGTATAGAATTGATACAACTAATTCCTTTCAGATTGTCCAATAATTTCCCAGCTTATAAATACTCTTCTTTTAACATATGAGAGGAAAAGTCCTCGCTATTTCATAAAAAAAAAATTCAACAACAATTACAGGTAGATTTTTAAGTTTATACCCACCTGTGATGAATATTTTACACACAGTCAATATTGAAGGGAAAATATTAATACACTGACTTCTATGGTGTAGTGGGTAGGTGTTCCAGCTTTGTCTTGAAAGTACTACCCGCACTGAGGTTTCTGGTAACTCTTACACCTACAAGGCAGAGCCCTTATCGGGGATGGCCGAATACTCTGGCTGTCATAATAGAACTCTCATCCAGTGTCTGATGGAAGCAGATGCAGAGATCCACAGCTGAGCCCCAGGTAGAGCTCCGGGAGTCCAATTGGCGAGAGAGGAGGGATTGTATGAGCAAGAGATGTTGAGACCATAGTTGGAAGAAGCACAGGGACAAATAGCCAAACTAGTAGAAGTGCATGAACTGTGAACCAATGGTGGAGGAACCCCTTTGGAACTGGACCAGGCCCTCGGGATAAATGAGATAGTTGATTAGCTTGAACTGTTTGGGAGGCCCCCAGGCAGTGGAGCCAGGACCTGTCTTTGGTGCATGGGCTGACTTTTTGGAGCCTGGGGCCTATGCTGAGACACTTTGCTCAGCCTTAGTGTAGGGAGGAGGGGACTGGACCTGCCTTGGGTGAGTCTGCCAGGCTGGCCTGACTCCCCAGGGGAGACCATGCCTTGGAGGAGTTGGGAATTGGGGGTGGATTGGGGAGGAGGGCGGCGGGGGGGAGAGGGGGGAGGATGGGGGAATCCATGGCTGATATGTCAAAATAAGTTAATTATAAAATAAAAATACTATAAAAAGAAAAAAGACCTGAGATCCGGATGTGCCAGCTCTCTTGGTACCTGGATCCTGGACATGGGAGGTAGATCGAGCAAAGTTCTCCAGAAAATACCACTGGATGGCTCTTCACCTCTCACAGACCCTGTAACCTATCCCTTTGCTTGTAAGTTACCCCACAAAATAAACCTCCATTTTAACTATGTGAAGTTGCCTTTATACTTCCACCAGTACTATGCTAGTTCTATATCCCAGTATTCTAAAATACTTTGAGATGAACATGATAAATTCTACACATTAAGGATCATTTACAATATGAATAATGATATTTTCTATCAAGCTAAATTGCTACAGACTTCCCATTCATTTTAATATTGGAAACAGTTGTGAAATTTCAACAAACTGGTACTGTGGGAAATAAAATAGGCTCCTTATCATGAGCTCACAACAGTCCAGAGAAGGACTTGTGGTGAGCTGAATAGGAACAGCCCCCATAGACTCATGTATTCTATATTCATATTTGTGTACACATTCACACATATAAATAAATAAATAAATGTAAACATTTTAAAATAATAGATAATAATTATTATAACAATAATAGAATATTTAGAAATCTTGTGATACTTCTTTTATCCAGGTGCTAGTTTAAATACAACACACACTATTATAACCTATATGTCCTTTTAATGGTCTTGTGCAGGCAAAAGGAATTCAGGCACACAGAGTTTCTATAGGTTGCTTCCTGAAGCTACACAATTTTTAGGAGCTGCATGTAGATGTAACTAACCGTCTTATTAAATAAGAAACACAGAAACAATGTAAAGGAGAAAGCCGAGAGGTCAGAGCTCAGAGCTAAAATCTCACCCTTCCTCCTGCTGTCCCAGCTTCGGGAAAAGAGACCTACTTCCTGTCTGTTCTTTTTTTTTATAGTATGTTGTTCTGCCTTCTCATTGGTTGTAAACCCAAACACATGACTGCCTCGTCACTGTCTGAATGTACAGCCCCCTAGGTCTTAAAGGCATATGTCTCCAATACTGGCTATATCCCTGAACACACAGATATCTATGGATTAAAGGCGTGTGCCACCACCGCCACACTCTTGCTATGGCTCTAATAGCTCTTACCCCCGGACAACTTTATTTATTAACATACAATCAAAATAATATTTCAGTACAATTAGATTACCACCACATTTCCCCTTTTCTATTTTAATAAAAAGAAAAAAAGCAAAAGGTTATAACTAACAAAAGAAAAACTATATACAAAAGTACAATAACTATATACAATATATACAAGTAATAAATACCTAAACAGGTATTTGACAAATCAGAGAAAATAATTCCATTATCTATCCTATTTTGGTAATTCCAAGATGTATCTAATGTACTTTCTATCCTAATTAATTTTCAACTATAACTAACTAATCTTCAACCATAACTAACTAATCTTCAACTATAACTAACTAATCTTCAACTCCCTCAGAGACCCAAGAAGGGAATAATATTAGCTAACAAAAATAAAAAACAGGAAGTGCATGCAAGCAACTTCCAAAAAATTTGTGAGTTGACAGAAACAGCCAGCTGCCTGGGCAGTCACCTGAGGTTTCTCCACAGTGTTGGGGCATCATCTTCAGCCTATAGGCTTAGTGTATCTGACAGACACATTTGTGATGTAGGATGTATACAAGGTCAAAAGTTCAACCTCACATTGGGTGAGAGCAGTCCACGTACCAGAAACACCTGAATTCCACTAGTGTCCTGTCATGATTCAGGATTTTAAATTCTGGAAATTGTTGACAGTTTTTTAATTCAGCTGTCCATTCTTCTTGGCTGTGTATATATGGCTTCATCTCAGCATCCCCTTCTTCTCCACATCCCTCTATTAAATGCCAGTCTACTTTTGAGAGGCATGAGCTTTCAGCTGCTGTTCCATTGTACAACAGAATCCATCGGCCCTCTGCCTGTTAAGCTGCCTTCAAAGAAAAGGGCACTGTACCTTTTCCGGATGTGAAGGCCACTTCAGGGATGGGGCCATATTGTCCTGGCCTCAGAAGATGGCTTTTGATAAAGCCATAACCACACTTGTTTTGGCAAGAATCAGTAGTCCCTTGTTTCGTGTTCTGTCTGTCCATTTTGTCCTGTTGATTCAAGGATACTTTGTTGTCCAGTGGTTAACTTTTGCCAAAATGAAAGTTGACTCCATATGCAGTTTCTTCAATGCCCATATTTTCTCTGAAGTAGATTGGTACTGCCAGGAGCCGACATGTCTCAAAAAAGAAAATTTTTCTAAGTTATTAAAACATTTTAAATGCCATATTCTGTAGATCTCTGAAGGGTTTGAAGATGACCTGTCTAAAACATCTCTGTTCAATTTTAAAACATATCTAATATGACTACAAGTTCTATTGTAATGTCTAACTACTAACTTTCTTTTCTTTATATCCTAGTAGTTGGTAATAATAACATTCAAGGATCAGAAATTTGCATTACATTGTTAAATGAATGGTATGAATACAATTAGAAATAAACATATAGCATTTTCTAACAATATCAATTTCAAATTTGTATACAATTATAAAACAATCCAATCCAATGTAAAGTATTTAAAATTAGTAATTGTCTTTTTCTTTTCTTTCTTTCTTTCTTTTTTTTTTAAAACAAGAACCTTAAATCTAATCTCCTTTGCTTAGCCTTTTTCCTAACCCTTGACAACAACTTGTAACCAACACCCCTAAACAATGAAAATTATCCCAGAACCAAAACCCATTAAAAAGATCAAAAAACCACCCGCCCCACACCGCCTCTTTGGGAATGTGGGCGTCGTATTCTTAAAATTGCTTCCTGCTGGGTATGGGCGAAGTTTTCTTTATCCTGAAAGAAAAAATTTAGGTTAATTGTCAAATTCTAGGAGAGGTAACTATATCCTTCATTATCCAGTCTGTGTATAATGCCAAAGTTCAGGGTTTATCTCAAGTCCTTATTCAAGTAGTATTTGAGACTGGATCATCTCAGCTAGTCATCTCAAAATTGCTCTGAGCACCTTGTAGTTCAAAGCTGATCTGTGGATTATGTTTGTCAGCTTAATGATATTATTATTGTCCACGTGGAATTGTTGTTGTTGTGGGGCCCCATCTTCTTTCTGGATACTTCAGTTGATGTTAGGCCTGGCCATGATTTCCTGCAGAAAACTGATAAGAGACTCGAACACAAAAACATATATATGCAGCTAGCCTTTTTTCTAGAATTAGTTAGTACTCTATATGACCATTCATATCTTAACAAAGTTTAAAATGTATATATATATATATATATTAATCTTGTAAATTTTGATATAAAATTTATACTTTGAGAAAAGTTTAAAGAATCAGAATAGAATCAAAGAGTTGAGATTAGTAATAGAATAGTCCCTTAAATAATTTTGCTTTTGTCCTGTACCATAGCAGAAGATGGCTCTTTTATTCTGGCATGATACAGGGAGTTTGCATTTTCCTTTTAACAACACGCTTGATTTTAAAGAAGGAGAGAGCCATTCTCCAACTCCAAAGTCAGCTTTAAATTTTAATTGAACTGGGACTATTAGAAAACCAATAGTGTTAAATCTTTAGAGAAGAGTAGAAACAAACATTTAGGAAGACATAAAAAAATTTTAGATAATATATACCCATACACCATTTCACTCTGTCTCTTGGGATAGATGATTTGTCCCTTTTCTTCAGTTGTCTCATTTGTCCAGTGTTCTTCAGATTCCTTAACCTTCATTCTCCTAAAAGACAAAAACAAAAACCTTTCCCCAAGACTAATTTTGGGGATGTTTCCTTTGGACAAGTTATTATCTGATTAAATGAAAAGGCATGTGTTATTGATACCAGTTAGTTTAAATTGGATGTTCATGCTGGTTGATGAACTATCACCTCCTCTAATTAAGAGGTCTCTCTTATTCAAATCGAACCTTTATCAATTTTGATGGTATCCACAGCTTATCTTCTCCTGTATAAACAAAAGCAAAACCTCGTCCCCAATGTAATACATACCCTGGTTTCCATTCTGAGGTCAGCACATCCTTAAAGTATATAGGCTGATTTAATTCTGTAGTTTTTTCTATTATCCAATGTCTCTCTGCAGCTGTTGTTCCTTTCTCATTGGCATTCAGAAAATTCAAAGTTAGAAGAGCATTATGCAGTCTATTTCTGGGGGTTTTTGTTACCCATTTCTGTTTATTTAGCATATCCTTTAGAGTTCTGTTTGATCTTTCTATAACTGCTTGACCTGTAGGATTATGTGGTATGCCTGTAATATGCTTTATATTGTAATAAGCAAAAAACTGTTTCATTTTAACAGAGACATATGATGGAGCATTGTCAGTTTTGATTTGTGCAGGTATACCCATGATGGCCATAACCTCTAGCAAATGAGTGATTACAGAATCAGCTTTTTCAGAACTCAAAGCAGTTGCCCATTGAAATCCTGAATAAGTATTGATAGTGTGGTGTACATATTTCAGTTTTCCAAATTCTGCAAAGTGAAACACGTCCATCTGCCAGATTTCATTTCTCTGAGTACCCTTTGGGTTACATCCTGCTGGTAATGGCGTTTGATTGTAGAAGGAACAAGTAGGACATTTCTTTACTATTTCTTTGGCTTGTTGCCAGGTTATGGAAAAATCCTTTTTTAAACCTTTACTATTGACGTGATGTTTTTTATGAAATTCTGAGGCCTCCAGCACATTTCCTATCAATAATTTATCAATCTCATCATTGCCTTGTGCTAGAGGGCCTGGCAGACCAGTATGGGATCGAATGTGAGTTATATATAAAGGATGATTCCTTTTCCTGATTGTACCTTGTAATTGAATAAATAGTGAAGTTAATTCTGAAGCATCAGGGATAAATTCTGCAGTCTCAATATGTAACACCACTCTTTCAGCATACTGAGAGTCAGTTACTATGTTGAGAGGTTCTGAAAAATCCATTAATACCAACAGAATAGCATACAATTCTGATTTTTGAACTGAATTATATGGACTTTGAACCACTTTACTTAAATTTTCTGATGTGTAACCTGCCTTTCCTTCTTTGTTGGCATCTGTATAAAATGTACGAACTCCAGATATGGGTTTTTGCCATACAATTCGAGGCAAGCTCCAATCAGCTCTCTTTATAAGATCAACTCTATTGCTTTTGAGATATTTGCTGTTAATTTCTCCCAAAAAATTACTGCAAGCTCTTTGCCAAGGTTCACTTTCTGTCCATAATTTTTCAATGTCCTCCTTAGTTAATGGTACGACAATTTCTGCTGGGTCTATGCCTGCTAATTGACGAAGTCTCAGTTTTCCTTTGTAAATCAAGTCAGAGATTTTTTCCACATAAGTTTTTAATTTTTTATTTGGTTTATTTGGTAAAAATATCCATTCCAATATAATATCTTCCCTCTGCATTAATATTCCAGTAGGAGAACGCCTAGAAGGTAAAATAACCAAAATGCAATCCAGCTTTGGATCAATACGATCCACGTGCACTTCATGCACTTTCTTTTCTACCAAGGCTAATTCTTTCTCAGCTTCAGGTCATAATTCTCTTGGACTATTTAAGTCCTTGTCACCTTCTAAGGTTTTGAACAAATTAGACAGTTCATCATTTTTTACCCCAACAATAGTTCGTAGATGAGAAATGTCTCCAAATAATCTTTGAAAGTCATTAAGAGTCTGTAGTCTATCTCTCCGAATTTGCACCTTTTGGGGTCTAATTTTTTGTAGCTCTATTTTGTATCCTAAATAATTAATAGAATCTCCTCTTTGTATCTTTTCAGGAGCAATTTGTAATCCCCAGCAAGGCAAAATTTTCTTTACTTCTTCAAACATTATTTCTAAAGTATCTGCATTTGAGTCAGCTAGTAAAATATCGTCCATATAATGATAAATTATAGATTTAGGAAATTTTTTACGTATCACTTCCAATGGCTGTTGTACAAAGTATTGGCACAGAGTTGGGCTATTCAACATTCCCTGTGGGAGGACCCTCATTGAAATCTTTTAACCGGTTGAGAATTATTATAAGTAGACACTGTAAAAGCAAATCTTTCTTTGTCTTTTTCTTGTAAGGATATTGAAAAGAAACAGTCTTTTAAATCAATAACTATGAGAGGCCATCCTTTTGGTAACAGAGTAGGCAAAGGCATCCCAGATTGTAGAGAGCCCATTGGCTGAATTATTTTGTTAATTGCTCTAAGGTCTGTTACCATTCTCCATTTACCAGATTTCTTTTTAATAACCTTTCCTGCAGCCATAGAGGAAATACCTGCTCTGGAGAGCGATTAAATAACTAAATGCCTATTGGAATAAATCATGCTGGTCAGGTTGATGAAACAGAGAGAATAGAAAATTCAGGAGAAAACATAAAGAAAATTTTTTTGCAAACTTCTATTAATGAACAAAGACCAAAATTAATGATAAAAATAAATGGTGTTTTGTTGTCTGGTCTGGTCGACACAGGTGCGGATGTTACCATAATTGCACCAGAATTTTGGCATCCAACTTGGCCTCTTCAGGAGGTAAACGTTCAACTGTTAGGGATTGGGACATTATCTCAGGTGAAACAGAGTGCAAGATGGCTCGAATGCATAGGTCCAGAAGGACAGAGAGGAAAATTAAAACCTTATGTGGCTAACGTAACTATGAACCTGTGGGGTCGAGACTTGTTGCAACAATGGAATACTCAGATTAACATCCCTCCAATCTCAGAAACAAATCATAAACTAGCACATGTTACTGAGAGAAATATTAGAAGATATTGTTCTAATGAGTGGTCACCAGCCAAGACCCCCTGAAAGGTCTCCGATGACACCATGGCCCAGATGATCCAACATCCAGAGCAGTTTCAAGGCAACTGGTTCACACAATACAGCCTCACGGACTACCCCATAGGCCTAAAATTTTCTTTGCGTCCCCATAAGATACAGCGCCCCCCTCCAGCAGGAAGTAGTAAGAGATGCTACGCCCAAATTCCCAAATATACCAAGCTGGCTTTAGAGGTGGAATTAGCTCACTCCCCCTCTAAACCCAGACATATTGCTTTAAAAAAAAATGGTTAAGAGATTCTTGTGCCCCAAATCAGAAGAGCCCTCTGGTGTGGGACAGAGAAAAACCAATATTTTTATTTAAAACAGGTTGATTGTAAATGTGATCTCTTTCTAAAAAAGAAAAGGGGATATGATATATAGGAGGATATGGAGATGATCCTCAGTTATGATAAAAGATAAGTTAGATATAAAACCTTAAACTCACAAATATAAGATAGATAGGACATCTTCTTTAATATTGTAACTATAATTCTTGCTCGGTAATTGTTTTGTTATATGTAATTTTACCATGTTAAAGTTAAAACCTTCCTTTTTTAAAAAAAGAAAAAAAGGGAAGTGCTGTGGATATTGTTCTATATAAATAAAACACTGATGGCCAGTGACCAGGCAGGAAGTAGGTGGGACAAGGAGAGAGGAGAATTCTGGGAAGCGGAAGGCTGAGGGGAGAGACACTGCAGCCACCGCCAGGACAAGCAACATGTAGAGACTCTGGTAAGCCACCAGCCATGTGGCAAGGTATAGATTTATAGAAATGGGTTAATTTAAGATAAAAGAACAGTTAGCAAGAAGCCTGCCACGGCCATACAGTTTATAAGTGATATAAGCATCTGAGTGATTATTTTATAAGTGGATTGTGGGACTGCAGGGCTTGGGGAACCTGGAGAGAAGCCCTCCAGCAACAGCTGCAGTTGTCACTCAAATACAGGTAGTCTGTCTTTCCAGAATTTTCTCCCTTGGCAATTACCCAGCATTTCCTCTCTGTGATTAGAATCATGACACTGTTTTGGTGTCTTTTCTGTTACTATGCTGAAGCTCCCAAACATCAGCAGCTTAAGAAGTGTTCCTTTAGCTCATAGTCCACGGTCCAGTTTGTTATGATCAGGAAATGAGGGCCAGTGGAGCATGAAGCAGCTGTTCATGTTATATCTGTGGTCAGACGAAAAGTAAAGAACGTCAACCTCACTTTCTCCACTTCATGCCATCCAGGATCTCTACTTAGAGGATGCCCCTCCCTACACACAAAAAAAGAAGGTGGAAATTCCCACATCAGTTAAGACAATCAAGATAATCCCCCACAAGCATGCCCAGAGGCCCATCTCCTTTGTGAATCTAGATCCTGATAGACTGCAATACTAACCACCATGTGCACCTCCTGCCAAAGGAATCTTTGTTAGTCTACATACTAATTTGCAATGAACCAAATATTACAACCAAAATAACCAAAATGAGGATTACAAACAAAGCCTGTCATCACCTAAGCAACTATGAAAAATGTTTTTTACATTTTGTGAATTTATGACAATGTGAGGATACTGGGAAAATATTAGTTGCATGATGCCCCGCCTGCAGGTCTTCAACGGGTTCTCGACCACCCTAAGGAGGGAATGTAGGGACAGGAGAAAGGAAAGACACCAAGTCTAGATTCTGATCAAGATGCCACTTTATTTCTCTTCCAGAAAGGTTTATATAGTTCCGCAGGGTGGGGGGAGCAAGAAGCTGTCATCTGCATAAGGTGGGGCAAGCTAACAGGATGTTTGTATAGGATGTTTACAGGGTGAGAGGGTCAAGGGCTCTGACTCAATGTCCTGTTGCTAGGCAACCTGACTGTAAGATGATCTAGTTCCCCGTCTTATTGGGGGTCTGTATTTTTCCACTAACTAGAGATTCTGTCCTTGTCCCTGACTGCATTAGATACATAACAGAGTGGGGAGAGAGCAAATGATAAGTAACTCAAGTAATGTTTCTTACTAGAGAAATGACATTACAGAGATTAGCAGACCACAAGCAAATAAACTGTATCTTTGAAAAGACCAAGTACCAGCCCCAGAATAACAGAGAGAGGGCAAAGTGGGAAATGCCTATACAAACCATGTCCACTTGCTACAGTCGCCCTCCTAGTCTGGAGCAGTCCTGAAGAAATAGGGAGGAGGCAAGGGCAGAAGCATTTGCCTTGGTAGTCAAGGCTGCTGAGTCCCAGGAGCAAAGGAAGCATCTGGAGCATCTCCTACAAGGACTTCCATTCACTAATCTTTGTTTCTCTAGAATGTCTGTTTAAAAATAAATTGACTTTAGTTTCATATACTGGAATTGCTGTTTGACCTTGCTTACTTCCAGATCATATTTCAGAAATGAAGAAGAACATTGTGTGGCCCACACTGAAATACATTCTTAAATCAAAAGAATATAACATGAATATTAACTTCTGGGATTCTATGAGGCTTTTTCATATATCATTAATTTTGGTGAAATCACCCACTGGGAATTCCTTTACCCATCATTTCCCAACCCCTGCTTAACCCTTTAACCCTCAGAACTCCACCCTTTTCTCTGTGTATTTTATTATCACTTTACTTTTGTTTTCAGAGTTGTGAGACAGTCAGTGTCCAAAGGGCTTTTCAGATCCTTTAATTTTTGTGGCTTCTATTTCACATCCTAACTTGATGCATACCTTTACACCTCTCCATGTTTAGGCCTTATGATCCCCAGTATTCTACCACAACTTTTATTTTGCCTTCAACAAAATAACAAGCCATGTGCTGGCTAGTTTTATGTTAAATTTTTGCAAGCTGGAGTTATCTGAAAGGAAAGAACCTCAGTTAGGAAAATTCCTCTTAAAAAATCTGACATTAGGGTTTTTTTTTTTTTTTTTTTTTTTTTTTTTTTTTTTTTTTTTTTTTTTTTTTTTTTATTACTTATGGATGGTGTCATCCCTGGGCTGGTGGTTCTGGGTTCTATAAGAAAGTAAGCCGAGCAAGCTACAGCAAGCCAGTAAGCAGCAGCCTCCCATGGCCTCTGCATCAGTTTGTGATGATACTGTGTTTCCCAATGTATCGTGGACCCTAATAAACTTATCTGGGGTCAGAGAACAGAACAGCCACTAGACAGACATAGAGGCCAGAAAATGGTGGCACTCACACCTTTAATCCTAGCCTTCTGGGGCAGAGATCCATCCAGATCTCTGTTAAGTCAAGGCCACACTGGAAACAGCCAGACATGGTGACTCATGCCTTTAATCCCAGGAAGTGATGGCAGAAAGCAGAAAGGTATTTAAGGTGTGAGGACCAGGAACTAGAGCTAATTAAGCTTTTAGGCTTTTGAGCAGCACAGTTCAGCTGACAGGCATCCAGTCTGAGGAAACAGGATCAGCTGAGGAATTGGAGAGGCGAGGTGGTTGTGGCTTGTTCTGCTTCTCTGATCTTCCAGCATTCACCCCAATAACTGGCCTTGGGTTTGTTCTTATTAATAAGATTATTTAAGATTCGTGCTACATCAGTTCCTGCCTCCAGGTTTTTTCCCCTGTTTGATTTCCTGTGCTGACATCCTGCAATTATGAACAGTGATGAGGAAATAAAATCTAAATAAACCCATCCTTCTACAAGTTTCTTTTTGATCATGGTGTTTTACTGCTGCAATAGTAACCCTAAGTAAGACAAGGCCCTTCCAGTTTTCTTGGTTCTATGTTTGCTCCAAGTCAAATATACGAAATAAAATATTTGAAGCTAGGATTAACAAACGAGAGAGAATACACAGTTTGTTCTGGCCCTGAATTACCTAAATCAGTATAATTTTTTCCAGATCCAGCCAAATTACTTGCAAATTTAATTGCTTCTCTTTTCCTACAGCTGAGTAATATTAAATTATTTCTTTTTTATCATTCATCTACTAGTAGGCATTGAAGTTAATTCCATTTTCTAGCTATTGTGAATAGAGCAGCAACTAGTTAGTAAGCTAATTTCAAATTTTAACTTGTAACAAGGAGTTCAAGTGAAATTACTTTGCATGGGTGGACAATGTTGCTCCCAGGAGAAAGGAGTTATTACATGAAAATCATAAAACACAGCTTGAGATGCATCCTGTGAGTCACCAGTTACAGATACCTAAGTGATCTCCAAACAAATATAGCTATTGTCATTACCCTTGGCTAACCACCATAACTACGTGGTAAGATTCTATTGCTGTTGAACATCCACAAGTTTGCTACAGAACTGTCTTAATTGGCATTTCTACTGTATGCTGAGATAGAACACCATGGCCCAAATCAACATGGAACAACAAGTTTATTTCACATTATACTTCCTAAAAGCAGTTCATCACTGAGAAAATTGAGAACAGGAACCCAAGCAGGGAAGAAACTGAAGCAGGAGCTATGGTGGAGTGCTGATTACTGGTTTGATCCTCTTGGCTTGCTTAGCCTGCATTCTTATAAAACTCAGGACCACTTGCTCAGAGGATGCACCATGCTTCATGAGCTGGGCCTGACCACATCAGTCATTAACAAAGACAATACTCTACAGACTTGTCTACAGGCAATCTGGATGAAAGTATTTTTCTCAATAGATGTTCCTCTTACCAAATAATCAAATAATTCTGGCCTGTGTTAAGTTAACAAAAAGAAGATAATTAAGTCCTTGTCAACTTGACCAACTTGACTACACACAAAGACATCACTAATAAACCATGACCTTTTCTTTCTTGTCTTTAATATGTGATTTTAATCTTAGCATAATAATATAAAATATTACAACTCTTAAAAGTTTCACAGTAGAAAAATTCAAACGCTTTAAAGGTTCAGTCCCTTCAAAACATACAAAGCTTCTTCCAAAATTCAATGTCCCCCCTCAAATGAATCCAAACTATCCAAAATTTAAAATACCCAAAATATCTCAAATTGAAGGGTTTAAATTTTTCCACTTTTACAATTGAATTTAGGTTTCAGGTCTCTGATAGAGGCAAACAGGTGGCTCTCCCAACAAAGGGACATTTATCAACAAATCGCATTCAGGGATGAGGGAGAGAGCATGAACAAGGCCTGAGTCAGCCCTACAATGTCTCAAGGACAGTCCTGAAACCCCCTTGAAACTTACCCAAATATGTCCAAAGATAAAACCTCAGCCAATTGAAAGTGTACTGATATAACTGTTGCTTGCTTAAACAATTACGTGTCAGATGACCTAACTGTTCCTGAAATCCCCCTAGCTGTTTGTAAAAGGAGCCTGCATGCTCCTCTGGGAGTTGTCACCATTTCGTACAGGTGAATGACCCACCACTGCACATACTTTTGCTCTTACATACTATTTGAGTCTGGGGTCTTCCTCAGCATCTCTTCAGACCCTTGCAAACTGTGGGCTCCTGCAAAATTAAAAAGAAAAAAAACACAAAACAAACATTTTCTCACTTCAAGAGGAAAAAACTAGCACACAGCACAGTCAAAGTCCAAGAAAAACCCAAATCTAACACTATAAATAGCTAGTGCTGGATGTCTGGGACTATTCACAGTCCTCTGGTCTCCTAAAACCTTTGGCAGCTCCATTCTTCTGCCTGCCATCCAAAGCACACATGGTTTGTCTTGCAGTCTCAGGACAGTTCCATTCCACACCTGTCACTGTCCTTATCGGTTATCCCACGGTATCAACATCTCCAAAATGCTGGAGTCTCCTCTGCAACCGGCCTGTACCTTCATCAATAGTGTCTCCAGGGCTCTCTTTAGAGATCTGTCCCTGCCACAATGGTGCCAACTTTCAACTTCTCTTCATCACCCTTCAATCTTGGGGCTTCTACTGCAAGTGAGGCCATATATTCATCAGTTGCCTCTCTGGCGTCTCGCAATGCTGCACCTCAGCTGATCTTCATGCCTTCACATCTAGTAACATCCGAGAAACTCTTACACATCTCCAAGTTTTTCTGACAGCACAGCCTCGGTCCTCACTGAACCACAGTTTCTATGTGCTGACACAGAAAAACAACAGCAAACGCTTCCAAGACTTTTTAACTCAATAATGCTGGTATCTTCTTAAAAAACACCTGATTCTTCAGCACCACCTAATCAGTATTGATTATCCCAGGAAAGTGATGATTTCACTTTAGTGGTTCTGGTCTCTTGCTAAAAACAGCTTCAGCTGAACCGGACCACAGATTATTAATTCAAAATATTGAATGGCTCCAACAGAGTCTTTAAAGAATTCACCAAATGTCTGTCTGAAACATTACAATCCAGTCCTCTGTCTTTTACACTTAGCTCTGCATTCAATGGCATTTCTTGCCCAAAGTTCCAAAAATCCTTCCACAATCCTTCCAAAAACATGGTCAGGGCTGTCACAGAAATACATTACTCCTCATGCCATCTTCCTAGTTATGATTTCTGTTACTATGCTAAAACATCATAATCAAAATCAACTCATGGAGGAAAGGGTTTATTTCACCTTACACCTACAGGTAGCATTTCATCCTTGAGGGAAGTAACTGTAGGAACTCAAGCTGGAAAGAAACCTGGAGACAGAAACTGAAACAGAGGCCATGGAAGAGAGCTGCTTTTTTACTCAATCCCTACAGCTGGCTTTGTCTGCTTTCTTATAAAAGTCAGGACTGCCTTTCCAGATATGGCTCTGCTCTCCATAGGCTAGGCCCACCTACATCATTCATTAATCAAAAATTGTCCTGCAGATCTGCCTACAGACCATCTGGAATGGAAGCATTCTCTCAATCATGGGTCCCCTTCCCAGACTACTATAGTTTATACCAAGTTGAAAAACAGAAATAGGACAAGGCCATTGAGAAACCAATCTCAAGCTCAAACAAGCTGTGAAACGTCCTCCTTGCTGACTAGTTTTTATAGTATTGACTGGTGCTATGAAACTGCTCAGTGAAGAAAGAAAAGACATCAATGGTTTAACCCAGGGTTAGACACCACATGCTCTCATTCCAACTTGCCAGTCAAGATGTACTCACTGCTGTGATAGTTACAAGACTATTTGGGGCTACCAAACCATGTTTACATTGGATTTAAGGCCTGCTAAACAAAAGAATGTGATGTCTAATACTATAATCCTGGTCAAAAGGCCACGGCTGACAAGGTCATAAATACAAGGTTAGCACCTGCTAATGTTATTGTGTTAGTCTTTCTGTGTAATTGACTTCTAAACATGCATACTTATACCCACAGACCTGATCTGTTTTCAGTCTTAGTCAGAGAAGCTCCTTTTTGCAGTGGGCATAAGTCAACAGAGAGATGTATAAGTACCCGAAGAGCTGAGAATAAGAGACTAAGAACTCAGTCCTAAACTGGACATCTACCTGAACCCCACTACCTCCAAAGCCCAGAGGTCACCATGGAAGAGAAAGCTGAAGAAATACAAGAACAAGAGGATTGGGAAGAGTCCTGTGAAATGCTGGGTATAACATAATTATCACCATTATTATCTCACAGCATCTGTGGATACCTGTCCAAGATGGACAAAAGGTCATGGCAGCCAAAATCCTGGCATAGACAAAATGGATGATCTCAAGCCACACTTCATACTGAAAAGCTATTGGAATCAGTTAGTTACTTGGGGACACAGAAAATTTTTTTTCTTGAGGTTGTTGCCACTATAAGTTTCCCACACTTTAGTGAATGGCTCCATACCCATGCATATATGGGCACTTCTAATTGGAGCTAGTGGTTTGTTAGGTAAAAGACACAAATTTGGGAGGAGGTATATTAGATGAAGGGAGATCGCGAATGGGAGGGAGAAAATAAAAATGAAATTATATTTCATTGCATACATGAATGGAATTCTCAAAAAAAAGTTAAGAAGGAAAAAAACAAGCAAAGATATCTGCCACTGTCATAGCTCTATAAGTGCTTGGAAAATGAAGGGAGAATGCTCTTTAATCTCAGTTTCAAAAATAGAACCTCAGTTCCCACACTACTGAAACCTGAGACAGAAGGAGTTGGCTGTTTCTTTCTGATAGCCAATCAGAAAAGACCCTGTAACTATATTAAGAATGTAACTTGAATGCCCATACCCTCATCTGCCTAACTAATCAGGATAAATGCTGGCATCCCTGCTCACCTCTTGTAAGGTCAAATTCTCCAGGCTCCTTGAACATTCATTTAAATTAAGACCTTCACTCTTGGTCAGGTGTCCCATCCTTCAGTCTAGCCAGATCACTGACCCTTTCCTGCTTGAACTGTGTTCTTAGATACTGTACATCTGAGCAAGCAGGCTCATCTATATGCATACTCACCCATTCAAACTTTCTCTAGGCTTTCTTATCTAAACTGAAGGGGCTTTGCCCAAGGGCAAGGTTTCCCCTTCTCCAAAAGGCTATTTATTTATTTATTTATTGCCCATCTCCCAAATGACTGAAGCTCTGTGCATATGAGTCAGCAACTAAAGAAGGGAAGAGAGGGAAGAGAAAAGGAAACATGCCCTACAATTCAAGGACAAAGCAGTGTAGATACAATCAGCAAAATAAACCACAAGAATTATGAACTAATTTAGACAAAATCATATCCTCTTCCCTTAACATAGATATCAGAGTTAATAAATTTCAAGAGAAAATAAAAAAAAAATTTAAAGGCATCTAGGTAAAAGGAATATGAAAGGGAAAGTAACAGAATTCTTGGTTGGGCTCATAGCACTGTGTCACTGTAGAGATTAGGGAGAAAAGTGGATAGATCGGTTCTTAGAGAAAGTGTAGCTCTGCGTGGCAAGCATGAAGAAGCCCTGGGTCTGATCCCAGCAAAACAAGCCACCAAAGACACAAACAAACAAGAAAAGAAAGAAAATAGGTTGGTGACACGGCTCAGTGAGTAAAGGTGCTTGATGATAAGAATGACAGTCTGAGCTTGTTCCCTGGGACCAACATAGTGGAAGGAGAGAGACCCTAGCAATTTATCCTCTGACCTTCACATGTGTGCCATGGTACATATGAATGTATATGTACAGACACACACACACACACACACACACACACACACACACACACACACTAAATAGATGAATTAAATAAACCTATTTGTTTAAAGAAAGAAAACGAGAACCCCTCTCCCTTCCTTCTACCTCTCTCCTCTCTCTTCTCACCTATCTCCTCATTCTCCTCCTTCTCCCTCCCCCACTCTCAGAAAGTTTACTAAGGACAAACACAGCTAATGAAGAAACAAGAATACTCACTGAGTCAAGGAAATCTAGAAAACATCACTAAGAACCGAAAGTGTCTGGCATTTGAGCTATGACCCACTTATCCCCCACCTGTCTCTGCTCAGCACAATATGACATAAATTACTCAGGATGGGTGGTAGAGAAGAATAAAGCTTGGCTTCTATGCAGAATAAGCAGCTAGCATTTCCCTCCATTCGTATTCTGTGTGGAAAGAGTTAAGTTCCAGGTAAAAACAGTTGAATATTTGGAAAACCCATTCGAGTACCGAGCCCCTTGTAAAGCAGAACTTGCACACCAAGCATAATGCCTCTGGAGTTAACTTCATTTTATCTGACTCATGAAGCAGAGTTTGAATTCCAGGAAGAGAAAGTTTAAAAAATCAGAGACTATGTCTTCAACCCAATGCCAAATTAAAAAGAAAGGGGGAGTGAATTCACTCCAAGTCAAATGGAGTGCTTTCCAAGCTCTCCTTCCTCTATCCCTGGACACTTTAGATCTAGACCTCGTATCTATTGTGATACTGGACTCAAATGATACTCAGTGTTTAAATTTTACATGACTTCAATTTTGTACAAAGTATGGTTATTAAATTTTGTTCTTAATGATATTTCCACAGATATGTAACTGAGAATGTACACTTGAAGATTTACCGAATTTTACATGTAAGAAATTCTTTGAATTAAAACAAGTGTGCTTTCTCAATTACCTTATTATGTATTTAAGATGTATTGGAAATTCAAGTGTACTTAGTGGATTCTAATAGACAAAATCAATAGTAGATAGTAGGTTTGAAGGATATAAATATCCTAGAGACTTAATACATATAGCCAACTCTTGTCTATAACACGTTTTATGCTGTGTAGAGAGTTTAATTATAGAGAGTCTATCTTTCACCAGGTGATTACTTCCAGTGAAGAAATGTTTTAAGGGGTTGTCTCTCAGACGCAATACCCAGGTATAGCACTTTGAAAAGCCTATTTATCTTGTTGTAGTGATCCTGCAACTAATTGAATCTCAGTATCACTGTGAGGAAAAGATTATTTTCAATTATAATGTGAAGCAAAAGCCCAGCTCATTGATATTTCAGGTAAGCCAAACCCTGACATCTTCAGCATCAGTACCACTGAAAATAAATGGCTCTGCTCAGTGGACAGAATTCAACGTGGTTCTTTTAGGACAATCAATATTCCTACTTTTTTAAAATGTGCTTTTTGGTTTTGTTTCACTTGTCTCTCATGTTGACTTTTAATGTTGTGTGTAGCTAAGAATGGTCTTGAATTTCTGATTCTTCTGCTTCCAACTCCAAAGTACTGGGATTGCAGGCATGTACCACCATGCCCAGTTTATACCATTCTGTGGATTGAATCCAGGATTTTCTGTATGCTAGATAAGCACCAATTGAGCAATTGTCCCTAACCATCTCTCTTGTCGATCTGGTATCGAAATTTTGCTAAGTCTGGCTGTGATAATGGTCAAAATATCTGATTTCCCATTCTCAAAAATAGGTTTACAGACTGCAGGATTTGTCTTGGCACCCAGGAAAAGGCAAATAACTTGCATATACTGTTTAAATTGTCTGGGTTCCTTGTAGACATTCATGATTAGCGCCTGTTGTCTGATGAGATTAATGGTAATAGAGCCACTTAGTGGGCATAGGAAGGGATAAAAAGGTCCCTGTCTGTGTTATCATTACTGTGGCCTGACAGAGACAATTAAATGAAAAAAGATTTCAGAATAGACTAGGGATCGGATACCCCTGTATTCCACATTCCAGCAGAGACTAAGAGGAACAGAGAACCAATAAGACAGAGGCAGTGAAGATATAGTTCTCAAAGACTTTCCCCTAGTGACTTATTTCCTTAAACTAGGTACTTTCTTGCAATTTACACACTTCTTAATAATCTGTTCAAAATTGGAGTTCAGCCATGAGTTAAACCGTTCATCAAATCAAAACCCTGGGAAGTGCATAAGGGATTACAGAAACTAGATGCAAAAGCTGTGCTTGAAAATGAACATTTCACAATCCGTACCAATAGTTGCTCTGATTTGCTCAGAGCAAGAGAGTATTAAATTGAAAGACATGCCATAAAATTATTACCAATGGCTCTAAATTCATCAAAAAATGCCTACACACATGAATAGTAAACCAATATTCCATGTAGAAGAATTCCAAATTATTTACACACATCTATAAAAGTGGAATAGGTGTCTGCTAGCTTATGTTTAGGCCTTACAACGTAATTCATTTCAAAAAAGTAAGGTATAAAAAGACCAAGAACATAATTTATAGAAGAAGGAATTTAAAACCTCCTATTGTGAGCAGGGTATCAAGGTTAAGAATAATAGTGAAGGCATTCTGAGGCCATGGTCTTAATAGTAGATGAGCATTTTCCATGTGATGTTCTGCTAAAAAATCCATGAACCCTGTGGAGATAAGTATCACAGAAACTCACAGTGAAAGCCAGTCTTTAAAACTATTCAACCAAAACTCATCAAAACTGCTAGGTCACCTAAAACAACTCTAGTACAGAATACTGTCAAATTCTGCTAAAGCTTAGAAAGACATGATGATAAATGAAGTAACAAGGGATCCTGGGATAGAAATGAAAGGTCATTAGGAAAACATGGGTGAATATGACTAAGGTACTGTCTTTAATTAATAAAGCATATTAATATTGACATGTTAGTTGTTTTAAACATATCAAACTAATTTAAGGGGTTAACAAAAGGGAGTTTAGCAGTACAGTGATTGGAAACTCCCCACTATTTCACAACTTTTATACAAAACTGTATATTCTAAATACTGTTCTTCACAGTTTTAGTTCTTATCTTCATCCAATTGGTATATACATATGTTATATGTTTCTTCCTGCAGTCATTTATATACTTAAGTGTTCATATAAAATGTCTTCTCAAAAGGTATTAAACATGTAATTTAAGAAAAACATATCAAAAAAATTAACAATTTCCCCTGGGTAATTAGACCCAGAGTTCTTTACAGAGGTCTTTTAGTTAGTTTTTGCTTTTAATTTTATTTTCTTAATACAGTCCAGCTTTCTTTCTTTTACTTTATGACTCTTTTGTGTCATATCCTTACTCTTGCATGCACAAAATAATATGTAAAGGTTATTTACAGCAGGAAATACAGTTTCTCTTTTTTCCTTTCCTAAAGCAAAGAGCATATACACTGTTTGGCTGAGCTGCAGGTCCTGTTTTTCTTGATCTTCCCTGTAGGTTTCTTTATGAGCTTCGAGGCTTTAACTATAATTTATTTTACACTGCATTCTATCTTATATTTATTCTTAGGAGTTAGAGAATGCAAACGTCAACAATTTCTGTCCATTTCAAATAAGGCTTTATGATGAGGAGCAAATCTTTTCAACTCAAGACATTTTTAAATGGAGTGACTCTGGCAAATGGTGAAAGGGTGTTGCAAGTTTCTACTGAAGGAGCTTCATTATGAAAATTGTAGGGTCATTGCATTAACAATATCTTCCTTTTTGTGAGAATAAATATATTTTAACATATTTAGAACTGTGCTATCATAACTATAAGTAGATGTGAACTAATCTTGTCTGTGAGGTTTAACATTACGAATAATTAACTTGAGATAGGAATTAGGATAGCAAAGGATGGCTGCTGAGACTAAGTTGAATGCTAACAAATATAGATATATATATTATAAGTAGTAGCCACTGTCCTTAGAGCTGAGGTATAGGTACCAAGGAAGACACACCTCTCAGAATGAGATATAGGCATTTGGTATACTACATATTGAATATATCTTATGAGACATATGATATATGATTTCTAGATTCAAAAATTGGACAATATTTTTTTCCTAAATAGAAATTTAGTTACTACTATGAACATTAGAAAAGTGGTTTGTAGCTAAAAGGGAAAGGACTCAATATTAGTAATTAGTATTAATTTATTACAATTTATTTGTTATTTAAATTGAGTTTATTATTTTCCTACCATATACCTGGTCTTATTTTTAACATCTATGGCTCTCAAAGGTCAGTTTCAACCAACCGCGTTCTTTTGCGTTGGTGTGTTATCTAGCCATATCATGCTAAGAACACTTAATTTTATATTTGTGTCAGAAGACAACATTTTAAGTATTTCAATCTTGAGTTAAACCTTGAGTGCAATATATCATATGTTGGCATATAAATTGGCCAATTAATTTGTGATGCCACCCTGGAAATATATACAATTTACAAAGCAAGTATATGAGAAAGAATATGCAGAAAAAGACTTCAAACTATTCACCATTGAGTGTTTTTATAGAAGAAAAGAGAGGAGAATCCAGAGGAATTGGTTCAACCAATGACTGTGGGGAGGACATAAATCAAAGAAACTAGTTGTTTATTATTTTGAAGAAA
The DNA here is from genome assembly GCF_004664715.2 of Peromyscus leucopus. Classification (NCBI taxonomy): domain Eukaryota; kingdom Metazoa; phylum Chordata; class Mammalia; order Rodentia; family Cricetidae; genus Peromyscus; species Peromyscus leucopus. The sequence goes on along the minus strand of NC_051064.1, from coordinate 13,561,567 downwards.
AAATTCATTTGTGGATGTATTTATTTATCTGTAATGCTAAGATTGAGCCCAGAGCTTTGTCTGCAGTAGGAAAGCATTCTCTACCCCTGAATTTCAGCACCAGGCCAAAACTTTATTTCAGAGAAAAAGTATCTGAATGAATTGAAAGTAACTGAGAAATAAAGATGCTAAAAACAAAAAATAAATTTTTGTCTTTACTGACCTTGATGAGAATAGTACTGTAATAATAGGATATTATTATGGTTAATAAATGAGGAAGAATAAAAGTAAAGAATAATGTTGTAGGATTTTAAAAATGGAAATTCGTTAGAAAAAATAAAAGAAAGAAAACATTGAGGATTGTCTCATGGTGGGACAGACTTGAGTATGGTTAGTGGTTTTTAAAATGTAACAACTGTTTTGTTAATCAAGAGTACAGGATTTCTGAGAATTTAGGAAAACTCATAAGGATCACATCTGATATAACACATGTGCTTCCTGGTTTTTGTTTTTTTGTTTTTTTCTTGGTTGAAGCAGTTTCATTTATAACTATAGTATAAAGAAAGAAGATGAGGATATATGTTGCTGGAGGACTTCTCTCCAGGTTCCACCAAGCCCCACAGTCCCACAATCCATGTATAAAATAATCACTCAGACGCTTATATTACTTAAAAACTGTATGGCCACGGCAGGCTTCTTGCTAACTGTTCTTATATCTTATATTAACCCATTTCTATAAATCTATACCTTGCCACATGGCTGGTGGCTTACCAGTGTCTTTACATGTTGCTTATCCTGGCGGTGGCTGCAGTGTCTCTCCCTCCTTCTTCCTGTTTCCCCAATTCTCCTCTCTCCTTGTCCCACCTATACTTCCTGTCTGGTCACTGGCCATCAGTGTTTTATTTATATAGAGCAATATCCACAGCACTTCCCCTTTTCTTCTTTTTTTAAAAAGGAAGGTTTTAACTTTAACATGGTAAAATTACATATAACAAAACAATTATCGAGCAAGAATTACAGTTACATTATTAAAGAAGATGTCCTATCTATCTTATATTTGTGAGATTAAGGTTTTATATCTAACTTATCTTTTATCATAACTGAGGAAATTACGACTATCTAGTCTTTAACCACATCAAAGACCTGAGAAGGAACATAATGGTACCTGAGAAATGGTGGATGGATGCAAGCAACTTTCGGGAATCTTGCAAGAGTAGGCCAAGGCAGCCTGGACAGTCACCTAATGTTTCTCAGCATTGTTGGTGCATTCAAATTGGCTACAGGCCTAGAGTATCTGACAGACCATTTTCAGGAGCAGGAATTCTGAAAGGCCATCTTACCCTGTCTTGGCAAAGTACAGTGGTCACTTTCCTTGTGTCCCGCTTGTCCATAAAGGACAGCATTGCATTTGTAATATCAGCGGTCAAAGCAAGGGCAGTTCTTTGTCCAGTAGGCCATTTTGTGCCAAGAAGACAAACTTCAAAATGGAAATGTCTTAGAAGCCCAACTCCAGATCAAATTGGTTCAGCCAGGAGCAATTGTGTCTCACATCAACAGAATTCTAAGTTATTTAAATGTCATATTCTCTAGGTCTATGAAGTGTTTGAAGATTACCTATCTATCTGAAATATATTTATGTATACCTAGAAGACTTAACGAACATGGCTACAAATATGATTATCATAGATGACTAATTATTAATCTATTTTTTAATTATCCATTACAATTTTAAATGAGTTACAAAAAATACCTCAAACAAGAATAGAAATATATATACAGGATAACAAAATTAACTTTTAAGTTTGTATCAATAAACTAAAATGTATACCAATATAAAACATTTTAAACAAACTAAAATCTATACCAATGTAAAACATTTTAAACAAGTTGTTGTTCTTTAAAAGTAGGTTCATTAATCTACCCTGTTTCTTATCATCTTTATATCCTATATATCTATATCATATCCCCTTTTCTTTTTTAGAAAGAGATCGCATTTATAATTAACCTGTTTTAAATAAAAATATTGGTTTTTCTCTGTCCCACACCAGAGGGCTCTTCTAATTTGGGACACAAGAATCTCTTAACCCTTTTTTTTAAGCAATATGTCTGGATTTAGATGGGGAGTGAGCCAATTCCACCTCTAAAGCCAGCATGGTATATTTGGGAATTTGGGCATAGCATCTCTTACTACTTCCTGCTGGAGGGGGGCGCTGTATCTTATGGGGACACAAAGAAAATTTTAGGCCTATGGGGTAGTCCTTGAGGCTGTATTGTTGGAGCCAGTTGCCTTGAAACTGTTCTGGATGTTGGATCATCGGGGCCATGGTGTCATCGGAGACCTTTCAGGGGGTCTTGGCTGGTCAAACCTGATGTATCTTAATCTGGAACAAATCCATAGCCTCTTGCTTTCTGTGGAAACAAAAGCAGAACCTCTTTTTTAAAGCCACATATCCTTATATCCAAATTTTGAAGTCAAGGTACCTTTAAAATTTACATTTTGGCATAACTGAACAGCTTTTACAATCAAATGTTTTTGTTTTTTTTTTTAGTTACGAATATCAAAGACAACATAATCCAGATTTTCTGTGTGATAGCCATCTTTATGTGGCTTATTACCTTTCCTGTTTTTTTAAACACTTTATTTTTAGATACTATTTGTTTATATAACGGTATATATTTTTTAAGCCTACGTACATTTTTACATTCATTATAAACTATTTCATCTGAATCAGTCTTATTGCGAACCTATTGCTTTAAACTGTAGCTTTCTAAGCCTGAAATGGTGCTGTGGCTGCTGGCTCCGCCCCCTTCAGCTTTTCAACATGGCGGTGGTACATTTTCTCCAGCTCTGGGAGCCACCAAATCTCAGAAATAGTGGGTCTACACTTTTACCAAAGCAGCGTGTAGCCAGCCCAGAAACCTCTTTTTTTTTTTTTTAATACTAGTAAAGACTAAATCTACCACCACACATCGTAGTGTGCCGCTGGCAGACACCTCATTCCGGCCATACTGCAGGTCAAACGCAAAAGCCAGGAACCCGCCAGTGTTCAAACCTGCGTTTTGCAGTGTCTAGCTGCCCGTATGAGACAAGAAGCAGGAACCTGTTTTTGGCTTTGTTTAGAATTAGTTATTAAATATTGTCCGGTTTAAGGTGAAAACTCGAGCTGTTGGGCACCATTTGTTGCTGGAGGGCTTCTCTCCAGGTTCCCCAAGCCCCACAGTCCCACAATCCATGTATAAAATAATCACTCAGACGCTTATATTACTTATAAACTGTATGGCCGTGGCAGTCTTCTTGCTAACTGTTCTTATATCTTAAATTAACCCATTTCTATAAATCTATACCTTGCCACGTGGCTGGTGGCTTACCAGCAGCGTATTTACATGTTGCTTGTCCTGGCGGTTGCTACAGTGTCTCTCCCTCCTTCTTCCTGTTTCCCCCATTCTCCTCTCTCCTTGTCCTGCCTATACTTCCTGTCTGATCACTGGCCATCAGTGTTTTATTTATATAGAGCAATATCCACAATAGATATATGTGCATGTTATGTAATGAGATAATCATTGATCCAGAATTTGAGCAATTCCTTCATCCAGCAAATGTGTATTCAATTCCTACTCTCAGTCAGTGGCTGTGGTTTAGAGCTTGATGTAGCTGAAAAATATTAAGGAGACAACATGTTCTCTGAAATTTCATGGACTCTCACAGTGTGCATATCCAGTATATAATCATATAAAGTAGAGAATTGGGAAATACTTGGTTTCTAAGAGATAAAAACAATCAGATAGAACACTTTCAAAAGATAAAACCCCAGCCACACTGGCACACCAAAAAATATGCAAAGGGGTAAAAAATTCAAACTGAAAGGAGAGGTTCTTCCTACATAATTTTGCATTATAGTGAGTCTCCATGATACAGTTTATGAATAAAAACTGTCGTCTATACATGTAATTACTTTGTTTATATATTTAGTTAGTTTTAATTCTAAGAACAGTTCTCAGAAACAGCATTGTAAAGAGGTTGAGAGAAATGGAGAAAGAGAGAAGAGTCTAGATGAAGCTATTTTGCTTAAACAGTTTCAGAATTTGTGACCCCTAGTTCCATGGAATTCCATAGCAGGGATTTGTAAAATTATGATGCAGAAACAGTTTTTCACAAGACATTAATAAAAGATATAAGCATTGCAACGTGAAAAGAAAGTAGAAAGTTCTGACAGGCATGTGGGATCAGAAATAATGCAATGGTTAATACTAGAAGGTAAAATTTCTACACTAAATTTCACATAAACCTTTTGGGTTTGATTTCAGAATTTCTCTGTTTCCATATAACAAGTCAGAGGAAATCTACATCCCTAAAACACCATTCATGTTGTCTTAGTTAGAGTTTCTATTGCTGTGAAGAGACACCATGACCGTGGCAACACTTATAAAGGAAACATTTAATTGGGGTGGTTTGCTTACAGTTTCAGAGGTTCAGTTCATTATTATTATGATGGAGAGCATGGAGGTATGCTGGCAGATCCGGTGCTGGAACAGCTGAGAATGCTACATTTTGCAGACAACAGGAAGTTGACTGAGACACTGTGTGGTATCCTGAGCATAAGAAACTTCAAGTCTGGGTTACATCACTCAGGATGATTTTTTCTAGATCCATCCATTTGCCTGCAAACCTCATGATGCCATTGTTTTTCTCTGCTGAGGAGTATTCCATTGTGTATATGTGCCATAATTTATTTATCCATTCTTCAGTTGAAGGGCATCTAGGTTGTTTCCAGGTTCTGGCTATTACAAACAATGCTGATATGAACATAGGTGAGCAAGTGCTCTTGTGGTATGATTGAGCATTTCTTGGGTATATGCCCAAGAGTAGTATAGCTGGATCTTGGGGGAGATTGATTCCCAGTTTTCTAAGAAAGCGCCATATTGATTTCCAAAGTGGTTGTAAAAGCTTGCATTCCCACCAGCAGTGGAGGAGAGTTCCCCTAGTTCCACATCCTCTCCAGCATAAAGTGTCTTCAGGGTTTTTGATCTTAGCCATTCTGACAGGCGTAAGGTGGTATCTCCGAGTTGTTTTGATTTGCATTTCCCTGATGATTAGGGATGTTGAGCAATTCCTTAAGTGTCTTTCAGCCATTTGAGTTTCCTCTGTTGAGAATTCTCTGTTTAGTTCTATAGCCCATTTCTTAATTGGACTGTTGGTCGTTTTGATGCCTAATTTCTTGAGTTCCTTATATATTCTGGATATCAGTCCTCTGTCAGATGTGGGGTTGGTGAAGATCTTTTCCCATTCTGTAGGCTGTCGCTTTGCCTCGTTGACTGTATCCTTTGCTCTACAAAAGCTTCTCAGTTTCAAGAGGTCCCATTGATTGATTGTTTGTCTCTGTGTCTGTGCTACTGATGTTATATTTAGGAAATGATCTCCTATGCCAATGAGTTCAAGACTACTTACTACTTTCTCTTCTAGCAGGTTCAGAGTAGCTGGATTTATGTTGAGGTCCTTGATCCACTTGGACTTAAGTTTTGTGCACGGTGACAGATATGGATCTATTTTCAGCCTTTTACACGTTGATATCCAGTTATGCCAGCACCATTTGTTGAAGATTGCTTTCTTTTTTCCATTGTACACTTTTGGCTTCTTTGTCAAAAATTATATGTTCATAGGTGTGCGTGTTAATGTCAAGGAACTGGACCTGCCTGGACTGAATCTACCAGGTTGAACTCAATCCTCGGAGGAGTCTTTGCCCTGGAGGAGACGGGAATGTGGGGTGGGCTGGGGTGGTAGGCGGGGTGGGGTGGGGTGGGAGGGGGGAGAACAAGGGGATCAATGGCTGATATGTAAAATTAAATTTAATAAATAAATTTAATAAATGAAAAAAAAGAAACTTCAAAGCCTGCACCCACAGTGACACACTTCCTCTAACAAGGCCACACCCACTCCAACAAAGCCACACCTCTTAAAGATGCCACACCCTATGAGATTATGGGGATGAATTACATTCAAACCACACATGTCTACCTGTTACTAAAGTTTATTTAACTTAGTTAATTTGTATTAAATTTCTCTTACTGATGTATATGATTTTCATACTAGAAGTATTGAATTTTAACAGATCTTTTCTCTTTAAATTGTGACTATAAATTATAATTTCCCTTTATTTGTGTACTTTCTAATATTTAGTTGGAAATTATTTTGGATATCAATTTTAACCAGTAAGTCTCAAAGTATCATATTATTGTTAAATGTTCACCAAGATTTTGCTCAGTATTTTTTTTTTTGTCAAAATACTCATATCCTTTAAGAAGAGTTCATTTTGGGGGGGATTTCACATATATATATATATATATATATATATGTGTGTGTGTGTGTGTGTGTGTGTGTGTATATATACGTATATATGTATATATATACATATATATATATACACACATATATTCCTATCAAAATCATCATCACTATAAAGATAAAGAGCTTCTTTTGTAAGTTTGAATTGGTATGTACTCATTGTTGCTGTGGATATCGCTCTGCAAAATAAAATGTTGATTGGCCAGTAGCCAGGCAGGAAGTATAGGTGGGACAAACAGAAGAGAATTCTGGGAACAGGAAAGCTGAGTCAGGAGTTGCCATCCAAATACAGAGGAAGCAAGGTGTAAAAGTACTAGTAAGCCAGAAGCTACGTGGCAACTTCAAGATTAATAGAAATGGGTTAATTTAACATATAAGAACTGATAGCAAGAAGCCTACCATGGTCATACAGTTTATAAGTAATATAAGTCTCTGTATGTTTACTTGGGTCTAAGCAGCGGGCCACAGGAGCTGAACAGAACCAGGAAAACTTTAGCTACACATTGTACAAGGTAACAAGTTTCAAAAAGATGTTTTCTTTCAAGTCTATCACATACTTTGGTCGAATGTACCACCATACTCTTCCATTCCTTCTCTTCTAATTATTAGTCTCCTTTCTTCCCACAGAGAGTCTCAGTTCTGTTTCCATGTCATAAATGATTTTATTTATTTATAAAATCAACTATCCACAGATAAGAATTTTATGACTTGCCTTTTGGAAATGACCTATTTCCCTTAAAATGATATCCTTTCATCAGGGCTGAACTTTGGTATGATGTCTCTTCCTGCAGTGGTGTTTGATCCACAACCCAAATGGGATGTGTGTGAGCTGGGCTTCTGTCTCTATGTACTGGATATGGCTTTCCGTACACTTTGCTCTCACGTGCCTTAGACTCTAGCACACTTGAGCATTTGACATTTCCTGTTCTGCTTTAGGAATGCAAGAGAATCTCACCCTGTTTATAGCTGAGTCCAGTTTTCTACCACCAAGGACAATGATCTGTTCTAATTCACAGATTATCCTCCTTGGCTACAGGTGTCCTGCAGATCAATTCCTGGCATTCCACCTGGAATCTCAGAGTGAACAGTATGGGAGACCTTTGCTTCTAGTGAGTCACTAACTTTAGCAAGAATCTTCTCTCTGTTCTTTGAGGCAGGTTTTCATGTACTCAGGCCTACCTGGTTTGTCACTCCCCACATAACTGGGGCTGCTTGGTGCTCATTCTCCTTCTCAAATTCTAGATTTATAGGTGTGAGCCACTTTTTCTGCCTTCAGCAGGGTTTTTTTTTTTACATGGCTTCTTACATCTCTCCTGGTCTACTGGGAGAAAAGAGGCTTTTCTTGGCACCTACATGGTCTGCAGATGCCAAGAACCCAGGATGTACTACAGATCTGTTCAATGTGATGCACCCTGTGCTGACTTAATAGAGTCACAACTGGGGCCTTTACCATTCCTCTGCTAGTACAACCACAATACAACACAGCCACAGGATTCTCTGTCACTGCTCTGTTTTCAGTCCTGGATCAACCCTTCCCAGGTGTACTCACTACACACTTGCAGTTGGTCCTCAAGAATGGACTCTGGACTTTCCCTCCTTCTCTTCTGCTTTGCCACTTTCCTCCCTTCATTGATACTGAAAGCAATGTTCTACTGCTCACCCCTACCTCATGAGAAAGCTGCTGTCACCTGTAACTGGTTTATTCCTCGAGTCTACACACTGGCGAATGACTGTCATGGCAATCTTGTTTCTCAAGAATATTCTCATCACTCGGAAATGCCCTCTGTCCCTGTGTCCACCAATTAATATTTTTACTACAGCAATAACTAATATTGACCTGCATTAGAGCATCAGATAAACAGAGGAAAATAGCCTGATTCCTTTATGAGTTGGTCTTCTTTTCTCATCTGAATGTTTGTGTATTTACTTTTGTTTCTTTGAAGCATCACTTTGTTCATGTTAGTGTTCATTAGAGTTCATTCTATGCATTCACTGCAATTTGTCCATTCTCAATTTATTGCTGGAAATAATCTGAGCACAATAAAGACAGAGTGCTTTAAATGAGGTTTAACATTAAGAATAATTAACTCCAAAATGGAATTAGACTAACAAAGAATTAGCCACTAAGAGATAAATAGAATACTAACAAATATAGAAACATTAAAAGGAGCAGCCATTGTCCTTAAGCTTAGATATAGTGACCAAGGAACACTCTCCTCTTGGGATGATATGCAGATATTGCACAAAGGCTATAACCATGGCTTACCAGTAGCAGAAACACTACAGTGTATTACATAGTCTACTGTAGTACAATGAGACTCAACATTGCTCTAATAGACCATCTAAAACTTCTGTGGTATTGGAGATGGCTAGGGTCTGGAGAAATCTATAAACAGAAAAAGAATGTTATTAGAATCACTTTAAATAAAATCATTCAAGGTTAATAGGACTGATGCATCTATGAACTCACAGAGACTGTGACTGCATGCATAATACTTACACGGTATCAAACTCAACAAAATCCTCACAGAAAAGAGTAGATGTAAAATCCCACCCTTAATTAAGAGGCTATTTGCAATGGATACCTGCTGGGTAATGGAAAACCTGTTTTTGCCAAATGAAGTGGCACTGGAGGTATCAATCTCACTCAAAGACAGGCTTGATGTCCAGGAGAAGTTAGTCAACCTAAAACAAAGTATGTAAATAATTCTGTATTTGTGCAGTTTTTGTTTCTTTTTGTTTATTTGTCTTTACAGTTTTAATCTTATTTTGTTTGTCTTGAAGAATCTTTTGTGTTTGTTTGAGGTTTTTGAGAGAGAGAGAGAGAGAGAGAGAGAGAGAGAGAGAGAGAGAGAGAGAGAAATAGAGAAAGAACATGAATTTAATGGGGAGTATCTGGAAAGAGCTGGCTGATTAAAAAACAATCAAGCCATAGTGTATGAAAAATTTAATAAAACAAATAAAAAAAAAACAGATTTTCCTCCTTGAGCACTAGGTGCTACAAGACATGTCCATTAGAAAAACCTCACAGATCACAGGATTAATCTGAACAGATCCTAAGGAGCTAATAAGTGAAATTTCCTTTTATAATGTTTGTTTACTCTACTGACTAAACTTCAGTGTCAGGATTTGTACAAATCTTTACAGGGTGCAGGGGACTGGGAGACAACAGCAAATAACTGTATTTAACACTTCAAATTTTAGCAGTTTAAATGCACGTGCAGTAAATGAATCTCAGAGTTGTTTGTGGAATTTTGTCTTCTTCTCTTTATAATAAATGCTTACAAGTAGAATTTGTGGGTCACAGAGTAGATATATTATTAACTTCTTACTGTTCATGAATGAAGTGGGAACATTTTGGAATCAGTTCGTAGATTCCTAAAAACAAGCCAGTAAAAATTTCAGTTGTTTTGTCTTCTTCTGCTGTTGCTCTGGTTTAAAAAGCCTTACAAATACAGCTGAAAGAGAAAGAGTTAATTTTATCTCACAATTCCCGGTCCATAGAAAGGAAGTCCTAATGGCTGGAGGTCAGGAAACCAGGTCCCATCGTATCCAAACATGGAGCAGAAAGCAATGATGAATGCATGCATGTACACACCTCTCTTTCTTCATTTTAAATAGTAGAGAATCTCAGTCCAAGGAATTGTCTAAGCCTCAAGGAAGAATGTTACACAGGGCAATTTGCAAAAACTAACTTTAAAATTTTAGTTGTAAGAGTTTTAAGAAGAAATTAGAAATACAAAATCTGAGTGAGAAACTATAAGTAAAAAAGTTATCCTATGTAAAATACAAGAATCTCAAAATAAATACAAAGTATGATACTCAGTCATACTTCTTTTCTTCTCACCAAATTTAACACAACCTACAGGCATGCCCAGAGGCCCCTCTCACAGATGACAGTGTTAAAAAATTGAGCTGTTTTGACCTATATATTTTGTGGAAAAAGAAATGCAGTTTCAAATGTTAAATAGAAAAATTTTAAAAATTATATTTTATGTCTAATAATTGTTTGGCTTATGATTTTTTAACAAGGTTTCATATTTATAGTATCTTCATATAAGTTTTTAACTACACTTTGATAATTTTAAATTTTAAGTGAGTTTGCTAAATATGTATGTTTCTTGAGTAACATTCTTTGAGTTATATTGTTTGGGTCCTATAGTAAGGAAACATGTCATATCAGGAATGTAGTGAAACAACATCACTTAAATTATTACCAGGAAGCAAGAGGGTGTAAAAGGTCAGGGTCCCACAGTCTCCTTCAAGGATATGAGTCCATGAATAGAAGTAAACTTCCCACAATATCCCACCTTTTAAAGTTCCCACAGCTCTCCAAAGTGCCACATACTAGGGACCAACACTCATCTAAACCAGAGCCTTAGATGTTTGGAGGTCTAGGAGGTCTAGAGCAGGTTGTCATTAGCCATTTGACTCAGGTCCTCTCAAGCATAGGGTTTCATCATTTCTAGACTGTATCTGAGTGAGAATTTCAGAATGTTCTTCTTCAAGGCAATGATGTAAAAAAGCATGAATGGAATATGATGGTTTTTTTTCCTACTTTATCTTCAGATATCCATGTTGGATTTTCTCGTGCTCCAGGCTAAGGTCAGTGCAGTGGTCAATTTCCAGAGGACAGTCATTCAAATTTTAGTTTCTGTTTGCTTTCCAACCAGGTGAAGATGAAACTTTGGTCAACTAAGATATGCATGTGTACTTCTGAATGTTTCAATTTTAATTTAGACATTGAAATCATTAAATCAATTATTTCTTAGAATCACACATATCAACTCTACACCTTGTAAACATTCAACCACTCTTGTCATTTGAACAACACAATTAAAGTAAAAAAGACCATATTTTATCACTTAATATTAACAGAATTTGTAAAAACTTAAAATCATTTTGTGTGCTTCTATTTTTCATTAGATTTAAGTGCATCATTGTTTTTAAGGAAGCATTTTTATAAATTTCTTTAAATTTGAAATAGAAGTGAATTGTGTTTTCTCTTTTAATTTGTGTGTGTGTGTGTGTGTGTGTGTGTGTGTGTACATAACTGTGAGACTGACCTCAGAGACCAGAGGAGGGCAGCAGGACCTCTGGAGCTAAAGTTACAGTGGCAAACAAGCTCAGGTCCTCTGAAAAAGCACTAAGCCATCTCTTCAGCCAGTGAATTGTACTGCAAAAGAACTTCACATGAGTATGTTGCAAGATATTCAACAAAACAATACACCAAAAATGAAGTTAAGAAGCCATGCTAGCCATTTAACAATCATATAGCATAAACAATGAAACAGGGTTTCCACAACTTTCCTGCTACCTAATGGCTACAGTAATTATGAGGGCTTTATTTCCAAATGACAGTGTTCCCCATGATGACATAAGCCTAACAGACACTTTGTTATATTAGAGAATATCAGGATCCACAGATTTCCTGCATTACTTTATTGTTGTTGCTATTGCTTTGATTGTGGCTAATCATTTAATATTGTGCCTATTCTTAAGTGATATGATGACGGTATTTTACAAACCCTTCATACCTGTCACTTGCAATTGCTGAAACTTAATTTCTTCACAATTTTAAAATGTGGAAATTTTATTTCCTCATTCAGAGTGTTTTTTATTCTTATTTTACTGAACCTCTTTGAGATACTAACTATTAATGTTGGTATTTGCTTATAACTGAATTCCCTGAAGTATATTCAAATATATTTTCAGCTACCCACAATTTGGTATTTCTATGGCATCTTTTAGTTTGAATGTTTTGCAGAGACAGTGATATAACATTCCAGACAATTTTGAAGGTTTCAACTCCAGTCTACAGCAGAGGAGTGTTAGTTATATTTAAGGTGTGGTCTGTCAGAATCCACCTCAAAAATGACTTCAGTAGTTCTTTCCAGTTATAAAGTTTAGGAGTCATTCTCTGCTTCTGATTTTATTGCTGATATCCTTAATACAGTGAAACCACAGCTATAACACACTGGTGTTCCCTGTAATGCAGTTCTCACTTTAAATGAAGGTTTTTCTCCAGCCATCCTTTATTCACGTGTGACTGTCACCTCATTACATATATCATAATAACTGTTATTGAACCCCAGATAAGAACTGTAATGTTCCCATATGGCATTAATACATTTGCTAAAATATTCACCTACTGGCTGCTGATAACAAATTTTAAATTAATGATGGGAGGCAAAAATGATATAGAACAAAGTTAAGAATTAGAAATTGAAACCTAGATTTCTTTTTTATGGCTAATTTTCTGTAATAATTATATATTCATGTTTTGATTCTAATTTGGTATTCTTTTTTCTGCAGTTCATTAATAAATATTATTTTATTTAATTTTTTATTAAGGAATCTTTTATTCATTTTACATACAAATCACAGATCCCCCTCACCTCCCTCTTTCTGCCCCTCCCACTTTCACCCCCCAACACACCCCCTGTTCCCTCCTCCAACAAGTGTAGGTCTCCAATGGGGAGTCTGCAGAGCCAGGTACATTCAGCAGAGGCAGGTCCAAGCCTCTTTCCCTGCATCAAGGCTGTGCAATGTGTCCCACTGTAGGTAGTGGGCTCCAAAAAGCCAGATCATGCACCATGAATAGATTCTGATCCTGCTGCCAGGGGGACCCTTAAGCAGATCAAGCTATACACACAGCTGTCTTCCTTATGCAGAGGGCCTATTCCAGCCCCATTCAGGCTCCACAGCTGTTGGTCTAAAGTTCATGAGTTCCCGCTAGTTTGGTTTGTTTGTCTCTGTAGGATTCCCCATCATGATCTTGATGTCCCTTGCTCATAGAATCTCTCTTCTCTCTCTTTGACTGGACTCCTGGAGCTTGGCCTGGTGCTTGGCTGTGGATCTCTGCCTCTGTTCCCATCAGTTACTGGATGAAGACTCTATGATGACAGTTAGGGTACCCACCAATCTGGTTACTGGGGTAAGCCAGTTCAGGCACCCTTTCCACTATTGCTAGTAGTGTAAGCTGGGGTCATCCTTATGGATTCCTGGGAACCTCCCCAGCACCCGGCCTCTCCCCATCCCTAAGATGTCTCCCTCCATTGTGGCATCTACCTTACTGCTCCCCCACTCAGTCCCTGATCCAGGTTGACCATCCTGTTCCCTCATGCTCTCATCCCTCATCTGCCACTCTCCAGTGCCCCCCATCCCCATTTTACTCATGGAGCTGTCCTCTATATCCCCTTCCCAGGGTGATCCATGCATCACTCTTAGGGTCCTCCTTGTTAGCTAGCTTCTCTGGAGTTGTGGGTTGATTTCTATCCTTAAGTCTATAACTAAAGTGACAAGTATGTTATATAATAAGATGTCATGGCTTTGGACTCATCATCAGGACAACTTCAGTTTCAGTAGTTCATAATTTTATCAATAAATATGCTTTATTAAGTCTATCCCAGATAATTTACACTGCCGGTAGGTACAGAAACCCAAATAAAGGGTTCTTGGAGGTTTTAGACTATTCCCTGAAGGTCTGGAAATCATTCTACAATTTAGTTCTTTTCTGCTGCATGGAATGATTTAAAAGTAAGACTTTTTAAATCTAAACATTATTCTTTTAATGTATGAATTCATAAAACAAATGCACTTCCAGTTCTGAATATGTGCATGCTTTGTGCATGTGAATGAATCCTTTTTAGTGGCTGCTTTAACCCTTAATATCATCTAACCTCTATTTTCTTATCTGTAAAATGGAGACAATACCATTGACACCACAGTTGTGAATGAGAATTAAAACATAATCTTTATATTTCATGAGTATTCACATGTCATCTTTGTGCATTTTCCACATACTTATTTCATCAAAATAAAAACTCTTTGTTACCTTTCCAATTTCCTTTTTCCTGAATCTGATTTTTCAGGGATGTTTTATTTCCCCCAAGATGCTCATTTTTCAATTGAAAGCGCAGCATACAATTTAATATATCATCTCATCCTGAATAGCCTGTTTGCAGTTGATGTGTACTTTTGGCACCACTGCACAGAACCTCTACCATAAATGTCACCTATGATAGATACTATTGGCTATCAGGCCACTGGCATCTCTGGCCCATGGAGTAGGTCAGCAGGCAATTTTGCAGAGTGTCTGAGCAATCCACAGGAAGAACTTACTCAGCAGTGCTACCAATTGCTTTTACTTAAAATTTAATTTGTATGATGAGTGCTTAAAGCAAGCTTCTACCCTTACTACCACATCAATAGCTTCCAAGAAGAAACTTCAGAGGCATAAACAACAGAAAAAGGAGATGAAGAGGCAGAAACTTAATAGGAAACAGACAGTTTGGAGTGTGAAAGGCCAATTTCTCCTTTAACTTCTGTGAATGTCTGAGGCAGCCCACGTACAAGACTGACTCAGATGCTGAATGTCATGGGTTCTTTTTTCTTCACTTTTTCATTTTGAAACTCTATTTTTCCTTAAAGCTGACAAGAAATGTTCTCTCTGATACTGGAAGCAGGAGGAATACAGAGCAAAGCCTGTGAAGTTCCAAAGCTAATTCAAATACTAATTCTACACATCACAGGGTTGTTTGAGTCCTGAGAAATGGTGTGGACTGTTCACACAGAGCTTCAGAGTTTATAGTTGAACTCCACAATAATCACTGGGAGGAAAGCTTGGAGTAATGAGAAGACTTTTAAAAAAATAAGTAGTGAGCATGTGAGGCTAGAATATTAGCAAAGGTAAGACGACTAGTGAATGAAAATGCCTGCTTTGTGGTAGCAGGCATAATCTGGATTGTATGGTTCACAAGTTCTGTGGTGAGTTCTTACAGTCAAGTCTGTGGAAACACATCCTTATGGAAGTTTCTTTTTCTTCTATGGGAAGTCAATCCGTTTTCTGAAGAGCTGAAAGTAACATCTTTATTTTAGGAACTCACATTAGTACTTGCTCCACTTCTGCATATTCTTTCAAAGGAAATGGAGAACTCAATTTTTAATTCAAGTATTAAAAACTATATCAGACACATTGACATAAATTAAAGCACATGGAATTTTAATTAATTTCTTCTGGCCTTTTCTAGGACTCAAGATTTTGAATTGGTTCTTTACATCTGGTGTTTACAGTGAAAAAACAGAAAGTTATTTTCATTTACTCTATGCATTCCAGTGACTGGTGATGTAGAGAGGGTTGTATTTTGACATGTGTGTTGAATTCATTAGTACTTTCATTGTGTTATTTTATTAAATTATAGGAAATTCTTTGCATTTAATTTATCATATAATGGTGTTATGCAGTTCAATAAGGAATTTTTGTATTTGAAATTAAATTTAATGTTAAAACTGCCTTGTCTAAATGTTAAATTTCCTAATGATAACTCTTTAAAGATAAGTGCCTATGTTTTGCTTTTATTTCTTTAGAAATATAGGACCACCAGAGCATCCTTTATTTATTGTTTGTAGACAATAAAGTAAGTGAAATAAAAATTACACAACTTAGAACTTCCTTTTTGAATATTAAGTTTTAATATAATGTGTGCTTCCTACAATCTTTTCAATTTATATCTAAAAGCATGCTAATCATATTTTTGTCAAAAGAGAGTCCATAAATTCTCCAACTTGTTGCAAAATTAAGTATAACTTGGCAGTACAAACAGGTGCCAAGCCCTCTGGTGATGTTTCTGCACAAGAGCAATTCATTTGGATAGCTAGCCAAGCACCAAGCAAACTCCCTTCCCAAGAAGGACTCGCCATAAAGGAATAATATACTGCAGGACAGAAAGATACACTGAAAATAAAGCCAGAAGGCAAAAGGTGCTTATGTAACCCTTTTCTCAATTCCAATCACCTAGTACGAGAGAGCTACATCCCATTTGGACCACTGAGAGACAGTTAAGTTAAGGCCTTGGACTGGAAACCCAGGAAGAGGCATGCCATACTGAAACCCATGCCTGAGCACTCTTAGGAACTTGACTGTCAGATAATACGCAGGGACTGAGCCACTGGAGCCAGGTGACTAATGTTCTCTACCACCCATCCTCCAACCACACAAGTCACAACAAAGAACAGGACCACACAGCAAGAAAGAGCCAAGGAAACTAGCATAGAGCTGTGTCTTATAAACTATTCAAAAGCCCAAACTGATGAGACCAAGCACCTAGTGTGATCTCAGTGTCCCACAGATAGACCAGAATCCACGACAGAGCCTCTGAACCAACCATGACATCAAAGAGATACCTATACGCTAAGGAGACAGATGTGGAGTTTAACTATCTCAGTGCTTATTGCAGAAAGCACCTGTGGTATACTTGTACCATTCTATACAGTCTCCCATGATTGTGAGACTCAAAATGTGACCTAGCATAGAACCAGTCTTGACGGTCAAATGACGGTCTGTATCATGCATTCCTCAGCTTCAGGAAGCACCACTATCGGTAATCCAGTATTCAGAGACAGAGCTCTATAACTGCTCCAGTACTGGGTTGAGAACTATACCTCAAAGAGATGCATTACTCCTGTTCCATCCTGTATCAGCAATAACAGCTATGGTGTGGCATCAGTGCAAACCTGACAATATACAGATCAGTGTATCTGTGACACTCCCTTACATCCCAGAATCAGTTCAGGATGCCATGACTTATTTTCATCAAGATTATCCAAAACTCGGGTAGCCTCTCATGGTACAAGACCACATTCACTACAGGAGGGCAGAGTAATAAATATAAATCTTTGCCTTGGAACTTAGTGTTGGGTTGCTGAAACCTAACACTGGGCCAGTACTTGTGGCTACCACATCTTGGCCTTCCTGTAGACAGAGCTAGAACAACTCCAGTGTTAGGAAAAGACATAAAGACAGATTTCTATTCAAACTTACAACTCTCATGTATGACTGCAACCATCTTGGGCTATCTTGGGCCATGAGCACACCTTAGCAAAAGAGAGACTATAGCAATGTAGGCTTTGTTTCTGCCCCAATTTAATGTTGTTTTATGAGCTTTGGGTTCATGTTTTGGCACAACTTGGTGAGTAAAGTGAGCACAGATGTGATCTAGAAGCTTGGGACTGGTCCATTCATAGTAATTTTGTCCAGAAGTAGCCAGAATGCTGTGATTTCTCACCAAAGGACAATAACTATGGATGAGACACCCAGATCTACATTACATCTCGGGAAGAGAGACTTCTTTGAACCATAGTGTGAATTTGGGACAAACATGGGCTTAGATAATCTTCTACTACTGCAATAATGAAGATGACTAACAGAAGACTTCTCACAAACCTAGATTGCAGTACTCTTTAGTTAGGAAAATAGAGGTAGTGACTATAAGCTCAATAAACTGAGCAATCTGTTTAGACTAGAACATTTAAAATGATAAGTAGAAAGGAGAGAAAATAAGAGTAAGAGGGGGAGTAAGTAAATGAGTGAGAGAGAGGATGAGTGAGTAAGAGAATAGGATATTTGTTATCAGTACTTATCTTTTATTTCCTACCATCATTACTCACCAGCATGTACCAAGAGCTTTCAGAAAACATAAACACAAGTACTAAAAATAAAAAAAGCTGTAACTTGCCTATACTGAGGATCCTTAAATAGAAAGTCAAAACATTTGCTTCAAGGAAATTCTATGAGCTTATAAGAAACACCAAGAGACATGTAAAATAATATGGGTTATTGCCATTGACCTTAGTCGACTCATATAATTTGAATTTAACTCTTTATTTTTGAAGATACCAGGCACTTTGGACAACAAACATGGAGGAATCAAGCTGGATCTGACCTAGAAGTCTCTTCCCCAAAGAATGGCATGTGTAGTTGTGGTGATATTGTGTTACCCAATATATTGTGCATCCTAATAAAATTATCTGGGGTCCTAGAACAGAACAGCCACTAGATATAGTGGCCAGAAAATGGTGGCACACACACCTTTAATCTTAACATTCCAAAGGCAGAGATCCAGACGGATCAATGTCACACTGGAAACAGCTAGGCATGGTGACACACACCTTTAATCCCAGGAAGTGATGGCAGGAAGCAGAAAGGTATATAAAGCATGAGGACCAGGAACTAGAGCTAGTTAAGCTTTTAGGCTTTTAGCAGCAGTTCAGCTGAGATCCATTTGGATGAGGACTCAGAGGCTTCCAGTCTGAGGAAACAGGATCAGCCGAGGAACTGGCAAAGTGAGGTAGCTGTGGCTTGTTCTGATTCTCTGATCTTTGAGCGTTCACCCCAAAACCTGGCTCTGGGTTTGTTTTTATTAATAAGACCTTCTAACAATTCATGCTACACATAGTACTGGAAAGTGCCATAGAAGCTTCCATTGAAGAAAAGCAACTTAATGATCCCATGCAGTTGTGGTACCCAGTAACCACAACAATTACTAGAATCACAAGATATGCTCACAGATGAACTACTGGCACTGATACTTTAGCAGTAATCAGCAGTGGTCAAGTTGGATTTCAGCCCTGCCCAGTAGGAGACTGTTTATCCTTGGTACCCTAAACCTACCCAGCTATCTATGGGTGGTGCTGTCACCGGAACCTTGAGAAGAATCTACTATTAAAACCTTCCCAAACAAGTATGATCTTAAACTGTTTTTAAGATTCTAAACACTTATCCTTATTCCCACATAAAAGCAATTTTTTTTTGCATAAAATGGAGATCATTACAGAGAATCACAACTGGTCAAAATGCAGAGAATAGGTGACAATGGTATATACAGCTCTGATTGGAATATCTGCACTGCAACTCCTACATCAAGAAGGCACACTTCTAACAACTTTCTCAGAGATGTTGTTGATGCAGACTGCTGTTATGGCATCTCTGTTCATTAGAAATCTATCCCGTACTTTGTAATTTTGTTACATCCTATACTATATAAATTTGTTAAATCAATTCAGTTCCTTGAATGTGTTTGTTGGGCTCCAGTAACAAATCACATAAATGTGAATAACTGCACAACCCTATTTTGCCATAAGTATTTCTAATGTTTATTTCACAAAGCAAAATCTTTTTCAAGAATTCATTGCAGTGCTGCCATTGTGTCAGGATATGAAGCATCAGAATATTTTATCAAAAAGGAAAAAAATGTGTCTTATGGGTGATGAGTAGGATTTTACAATAAAAGACTATGACATTATTTCTGACTCCATTAGAATAAATGGATAATTCAGAGAGTTTATCCAGCACTCTTGGAAATGCTCTTTACCTTTTCCTATTGTATTCAGGCAAGCAAATAGACAAAAGCTGAGAGGTAGCAGTAGTTGGCTGTTTCTCATATCTCTCCGACTCACTGCTATAATCACTTTGGAAAATGAAAGGGCTGACAAATGCTATTTAAGGAGTTGTCCCTCTTCATCTGTTATGCTATTTCATGTACAAGGTATTTTTTACCATATCTCTGAACATTTTTTGGATACACAGGCTACAGTCTAAGGTTGGACATGCAACTGCAAATCCCAGAACTGTTTTTACCATTTATTTATTTTTTGGTATGTAAGTACCCCTAAGTGGTGCTGACCCCTTGTATACAACCAAAATCACTGGAAAAGAAACAAATGTCAAATTAAATTCACAGTTCCTTTTAAAAGGTTTTCTTAAATGTGGTTTATTTAATGTTACTTGACATTACCAAGATTATTTTGCATTTCTCTGAAATGAAATAATAAGAATCCTTTAGCTTCACTGCCTTATTAGTCTAGAAGTAAAGAGTAGACTTGAAGATATTAATCAAGCATACTTTCATTCTGTTTTTATGAAGGTAGGATGTCTGAAGG
This sequence comes from Peromyscus leucopus, assembly GCF_004664715.2. NCBI lineage: Eukaryota > Metazoa > Chordata > Mammalia > Rodentia > Cricetidae > Peromyscus > Peromyscus leucopus. The sequence continues at coordinate 13,541,529 of NC_051064.1, read as the reverse complement.
GTATAAATAAAACAGCGATGAGGAACTCTTTGCCTTTCAATACATTTTCAAAAAAGGAAGTGTTTTGATTCTTGTAGAGACACAAAGATAAGGGCCTTCTTGGTGATGATCTTCTTGCTGAAAAAGTCATAAGACAGTGTGAGACACTAAATACTGTCTTAGTTTCATTGTCTGTTGCTATGATAATATATCCCAACAAACTCAGCTTAGGATGAAACAGTTTATTTTAACTTACAGTTCCAAATTTCAGTTGATTATTTGGGGGAAACCAAGATAGCAGGGACTTTGTTTTTTATAAATAAATCCTATTTAAAAATAGATCCTTAATTTAAGGGTATTTTTAGCTTACAATTCCAAGTTACAGTTGATTATTTGGGGGACACAGAGACAGTAGTGACTTGAAAGAGCGAGTCACATCCACAGTCAAAAATCAGAGAGATATTGAATGCATGCCTGCTCCTCTATCTATAGAATTTCACCACAAACAGTGGGTAGATCTTCTAACTTCAATGAACATAATCAAGATTACCTTCCACAGACAGTGCCCACAGGCCAACATGATTTAGATAATTCCTCATTGAAACTTTCTTCCTGTACTATTTTTGAGAGTGTCAACTTAACAATCAAAACTAAACATCAAACAAGACAGAGAGCTTCTCCATATTTTCTACTAATAATCAACTTCCCAAAGTCCACCACTGCACTGTACTGACATTGTCTTAACCCTCTTTAGTCCTCACAATGGAGACTGAATGTGAAAACTCGATCCTTAGAAGTCACACCTAACCACAGCATGCGGTTTCCTTATAAAGCTATTACACATAAGAATGAGGTAGTGAATGATGAAACTTCGAAACTTCTTTTTATGTGACATTAGATCACCCTTAGTTGCATAAAAATTATTACAGCAAGAAATTTTGAAATAGTAACACAATATTGTCATCTAAAATTTCATGCTGGAAAAACACACAATAATATAAATGTGAGAAAATTGCAAAGATAAGGGAATTTCAAAAAAAAAGTATGTTTTTGAGGTTGGGGCTTTCATAGCTATCCTGGAGTACCTGTGACCTTTCCAGCTGTGGATTGGACATGGCTGACATTTTATCTAGTGACCAAAAGCATCAAATACAGATTTGTTATTAAATACATTAACACAGTTTTATTTATTTCTAGTTTTGTCTATTAGGGTTTTGCCTGCATGACTGCATATCCTACATATATTTGCCTGGTACCCACAGAGGTAATAGGAGGACATCAGATTCCAGCTAGCATAACCCCAACTGACCTACCTCTCCTTAGCACCATGTCCAAGCCTACACCTCTGGTGGAATTCTCCTACTCCACCAGAGGCCAGAATAGCATCCTGAACTCCAGAGACCAGGCCAACTCCCTGGAAACCAGGTAGAAGCACCAGAACCCAGACCAGCATTCTGAACATCAGAGGACCCCTGGTCAGATCATAGGCCACACATATCACCAGAAGTTTAGCCCCAACATAGGCTGTAACCTCATGCTGGACTACAGGACATCTAGGTCTTTAGAAGCCCAGCATCCAATGTGGGTGGACACCCTCTACTCAACCACAGGCCACTCCAGCCAGAAGACCAGAGAGGAAACAGAAACCAAGAAAGAAAACATTCATCCAACAAAGACAAATCCAGAAATCAGCACCTAGTCCTATAATAACTATAAATCCAGATACCAAAACATCAGTATGAAAACACAAACAAGAACAGAAAGGGCACCCCACTACAGCAAGCTTTGAGTATTTCAACACAACTGATGCACAAGAAAATAACATTAAAAACAAATTTATGAACATGATAGAGACCTTTAAAGAGAAAAAATGAATAAATCCCTTAAAGAAATCAGGGAAAAGATAGGAAAAATGGAGGAAATTAATAAATCTCTTAAAAATGCCACAAAGTTAAGTAAAAACACAGAGATGAAGGAAATTAGGAAAATTGTTCAAGACCAGAAAATGGAAATAAAAGCAATAAGGAAAAAAAAATGAGGGAAATCTGGAGATGGAAAATCTGGATAAGTGAACAAGAACTACAGTAGCAAGAATCAGCAACCAGAATACAAAGAAATGGATAAGAAAATCTCAGGCATTGAAGATATAATAGAAGAAATAGATACATTGGTCAAGGAAAATGTTAAGTATATAAAATTCTGGACACAAACCATCTGAGAAATCTGGGATGTTATGCAAAGACCAAACATGAGAAAAATAGGAGTAGGCCAACACAATATTTTTAACAAAATCATAGAAAAAAATTCTGAATCTAAAGAAGAATATGCCCATAAAGCTACAAGAAGCTTACAGAACATCAAATAGATTGGACCAGAAAAGAAAGTCTCCTTGCCATATAATAATCAAAGCACTAAATACACAGGACAAAAAAAAAAAAAGAATATTAGAAGCTGTAAGAGAAAAACACTAAGTAACATATAAAGGCAGACTTATTAGAATTACACCTGACTTCTCAATGGCAAAAGCCAGAAGGGCCTAGACAGATATGTTGTAGACACTAACAGACCACAGATGCCAGCACAGACTCCTATACCCAGCAACACTTTCAACCACCATGGATGGAGAAAACAAGATATCACATGATAAAATCAAATTAAGTGTACACACACACACACACACACACACACACACACAAATCCAGCCCTACAGAAGGTACTAGGAGAAAAACTCCAACCCAAGCAAGCTAACTTCATCAACAAAAACACAGGCTATAAATAATTTCATACCAACATAACCCAAAGAAGAAACACACACACACACATACACACACACACACACACACACACACACACACACACCTCACCACCACCAACAACAACAACTACTACCACAAAATAACAGAAATTAACAATCATTGGTCATTGCTTTCTCTCAATATCAATGGAATCAATTTCCCAATAAAAAGACACAGACTAAGAGAATGGATGTGAAAACAAGATCCATCCTTCTTTTGTGTATAAGAAACATACCCCAACATCAAAGATAGACATTACCTCAGAGTAAAGGATTGGGAAAAGATTTTCTAAGCAAATGGCTCCATGAAGCAAGCTTGCATAGCTATTCTAATATCTCACAAAATATGTTCCCACCCAAAATTAATCAGAAGAGATAGATAAGGACATTTCATACTCATCAAAAAAAATCCATAAAGATGACATTCTAATTCTCAACATCTATGCCCCCAAATGCAAGGGCATCTTCATTTGTAAAATAAGCATTACTAAAGCTTAAATCATACATCAACCCTCACATATTGGTAGTGGCAGATCTTAATAGCCCACTCTCACCAACAGACGGATCATTCAATGCTGTGGGATAATGCTCTTGTACATTGGTTACAATGTACAATAAAACACTGATTAGCCAGTAGCCAGGCAGGAAGTATAGGCAGAATGAACAGACTAGGAGAATGCTTGGAAGAGGAAAGGCACAGTCTCAGAGTCACCAGTCAGACACAGAAGAAGCAAGAAAACAAGGCTGAACTGAGAAAAGGTACCAATCCATGTGGCTAAACATAAATAAGAATTATGGGTTAATTTAAGTGTAAGAGCTAGTCAGTAATAAGACTTAGCTAATAGCCAAGCAGTTATTTATATAATTATAATATAATATAAGCCTTTGTGTGTTTACTTGGGGCCAAGTGGCTACAGGACACAGGTACAACAGATTCATTTGGACTGCAGGGCTGGGCAGGACCAGAGAAATATCTGACTATAATTCAGACAAAAAGTAAACAGAGAAGTAATGGAATTAACAGACAGTATGAACAAAATGGACCTAACAGATATCTAGAGGACATTTTACCCAAACATGAAAGGATAAACCTTTTTCTCAGCACCTAACAGAACATTCTCCAAAATTGGTCACATATGCAATCACAAAGCAAGTTTCAACAGATACAAGAAAACTGAAAAAATGTGTGCATCTGAATGTATCCTATCAGGCCACCTTGGATTAAAGTCAGATTTCAGCAACAGAAAGCCTAAAATCTCATAACAACTGAACAACTTGTTATTCAATTAACACTGGATCAAGAAAGAAATAAAGAACTTAATAACTTCCTAGACATCACTAGGGAATAACCAAGTGTGTTGACACACACCTTTAATCCCAGTAACAACTATAGAGACCTGGAGGCCTATAAGGACAGGCAGTGACAAGGAAGGGACGTAGCTGGACTCAGAGCCAATGAAAGGGCAGAACAGCAAGACAATAATGCCTGGGTAGACAGGAAGTAGCTCTCTTGGGAAGTTATGGCAACGTGGTGAGCTAAAGTTAGCTAGTGACTCTCACTGTTTCCCTGATCTCTATAGCTCTCACCCCTTTATTTGGCTTTGTGTTTCTTATTTAATAAGATTGTTTAGAAATTCATCTATACACTATCAAAATCACCATAGCCCAGCTTTCTTACTACAGCAAACTCTGAATAGTTCACCACAGATGAGGCACTTTAAAGACCTTTAAAATAACTTTATGAAGATGATAGAGGTCCTTAATGAAAAAGTAAATAAAGTCCCCACAAAAATCAAGCAAAAGACAAACAAAAAATTATAAGAAATGAATAAATCACATTTAAAGAGCCAAGAAAGTCAAGAAAAAAACAAACAAGAGTTGAAGAAAATGAATGAAACTGTTCAAGACCTGAAAATGGAAATAGAAACAATATAAGCAAACAGAAACTGCAGACACAAGCATCACCAACAGAATACAAGATATGGAAGAGAGAATCTCCAGCATGGAAGATACAATAGAAGAAATAGATACATTGGTCAGAAAAAATATTAAATCTAAAAAATAAGGCATACAACTTCCAGGAAATCTGTGGCACTGTGAAAAGTCCAATCCTAAGAATAATAGGAACAGAAAAAGGAGATGGATTTCTGCCCAAAGGCCCAGAAATTAGATTCAACAAAATCATAGAAGAAAAAGTTTCCATCTCAAAGAAGGACATGTGTATAAAGGTACAAGAAACTTATAGAACACCAAATACAGTAGACCAGAAAAAAAGACCTCACCACATTATAATTATACATTAACATTAATCATACAGAATAAAGAATATTAAAAGCTGCAAAGGAAAAAAGGCAAGTAACATCTAAAGGTAGATCTATTAGAATTACTCTTAGTGGAGACTCTAAATGCCAGAAGGTCCTGGAAAAATGTATCATAGAATCTAAGAGACAAGAAAACTCACAGAATTGACTAACTGGGAGTTCATAGGGGCTCAGAGACTGAACCAACAACCAGGGATCTACATGTGATGTCCTTGACCCATCTGGTTCCTACAATCTCCATCTCTCCAGTGGGATTTTCCAAGCTTAGCCTAGTGTTGGGCTGTTGGTCTCTGAGTCTGTTTCCATCAGTTGCTGGATGGACCTTCTTTGATGACAGTTGGGATAGGCACTAATCTGAGCACCTCCCATTGGCAGGATAGGCTGTAGGTCAAAGCTTGTGTGGCTGGATTGGTGTTCCATTTCCTTCACTGGAAGTACTGTCTACCCACAGAAGATGACCAATTCGATGATTACTAGGAATATTAGCTGGGGTCATCCTTGTAGATTCCTGGGAGTTTCCCTTGCATCAGGTTTCTATGTGATCCTCAAACACCTCCCTTTCCAGTCATCTCTTTCAACAATCTCCCCCTCCATTACCCCACCTGATTGCTCATGTTCCCATCCGCCATGCCTCAAGTCTACCCAGAAAATCTCTTCTATTTTCTCTTTATAAGGGAGATCCAAGTATCCCTACTTAAGCCCTCCCTTGTCACCTAGTTTCTCTGAGGCTGTGGATTGTAGCCTGTTTATCCTTTATTTTACAACTGATATCCACTTGTAAGTGAGTGCATACCATGTTTGTCTTTCTGGGTCTGGGTTACTTCACTTAGGATGATCTTTTCTAGTTCTATCCATTTGCCAGCAAAATTCCTCATGTTTTTGTTTCTAACAGGTGAGTAGGGACATCTAGGTTGTTTCCAGTTTCTGGCTATTATGAATAAAGCTTCTATGAGCATAGTTGTGCAAGTTTCCAAGTGTCCAATGGTGTGGTAGAGTGCCCATATATGCTCTTCTTTTGGTATATGCTCAGGAGTGGTATTGCTGGGTCTTGAGGTAAATTCCCACTTTTCTGAAAAACTGCCATTATTGATTTCCAAAGTGGCTGTACAAGTTTGCATTCCCACCAACAGTAGAGGAGTGATCCCCTTGCTCCACATCCTCTCTTGCAGCTTTTAACATTCTTTCTTTGTTCTGGGTATCATATTGACTGTTTTGATTATTATGTGGCAAGGGGTCTTTCTTTTTTTATGCAGTTTGATTTTCTGTAAGCTTCTTGTACCTTTATAGGCACGTCCTTCTTTAGGTAAGGGAAATTTCCTCCTTTGATTTTGTTAAAAATATTTTTGGGGCCTTTGAACTGGTATTCTTCTCCTTCTATTCCTATTATTCTTAGCTTTGGTCTTTTCATAGTGTCCCAGATTTCCTGGGTGTTTTATGTCAGGAATTTTATTGATAGAACATTTTGTTTGGCCAATGTATCTATTTCTTCCATCATGTCTTCAACAGCAGAAATTCTCTTTCTATCTTTTGTATTGTGTTGGTGATGCTAGCATCTATAGTTCATGTTCCCTTACCTAGATTTTGCATTTCCAGAATTCTCTCAGTTTGTGTTTTCTTTGTTGCTTATATTTCCATTTTCAGGTCATGAACAGTTTTTTGTTTGTTTGTTTTTTCATTTCTGTCAACTGTTTGGTTTTTCTTGTTTATTTTTTTTACATTCTTTAAAAGAGTTATTGATTTCCTCTAATTTCATGATTGCCTTTTCCTTGATTTCTTTAAGAATTTACATGTTTCCTCCTTAAGGACCTCTATTATCATCATAAAGTTGGATTTAAAGTTATTTTCTTATGCTTCAGTGTTTTAAAAAATTTAGGGCTTGCTGTAGTGGGATGGCTGCACTCTGGTGGTAACATATTACCCTGGCTGTTGTTGATTATGTTCTTACCCTTATATTTATATATCTATCTTAGAGTAATTATAGCTCTGGGTGCCTATTTCTGTATTTGTCTTTGTTGGATGGTTGTTTTCTTCCTTAGTTTCTGTTTCCTCTCCAGTCTTCAGGCTGCAGTGGCTTGTGATTGAGTAGAGAGCATTGGACTTCTGATGGCCTTGATGGCTTCTTGTTCAGTCAGGGGTTGCTCGCCCAGGTTGGGGCTGAAGTTGTGGCTATGTGCCTATCCTCTGATCTTGTTTGGGCTCCTCTGGAGTTTAGGATACTGGCCTGGGTTCTAGTGAGGTAGGAGACTTCTGCCTGTTTTTCCGGGAGTTGGCCTGGCCTCTGGAGTTCAGGATGCTGGTCTTACCTCTGGTCTTAAGGATCCTGGCTTGGCCTGTGATGGAGTGGAAGGCTTCTGCCAAAGGTATGGGCTGTCATATGATGATGAGGTGATGAGGGGTAATTGGAGTTATGCTGGGTGAGTGTGGGCAGAGTTTGGGGCAGTCTTTTGAGGCAGTTGGAAGAGGAGGTTTCCTTCAGAGTTGTGGGCTGGGATATGGAAGACATTTCAATTCTTAACATCCATTCTCTGAAACTAAGGACACCATGTTCATAAAAGAAACATTACTAAAGCTTAAATCACACGTTGATCCTCAAACATTGATAGTGGGAGACTTTCCCTAATGGACAGGTCATCCAAACAAAAACTAAACAGAGAAATACTGGAGCCAATAGACATTATGAACCAAATGGACCTAACAGATAGATACCTATGGAACACTTTACCCAAAACAAAAGAATATACTTCTCAGCAACTTACAGAACTTTCTCCAAAATTGACCATATACTGAGCTGCAAAGTAAGCCTCAGCAGATACAGTAAAATTAAAATAACCTTTGCATCCTTTAGACCACTATGGATTACAACAACAGACACAACAGAGTGCCTACAAAACCTTGGAAACTGAACAACTCTCTACTGGATTACTATTGGATCAAGGAAGAAATAAGAAAGAAATTAAAGACATCCTAGAATTCAAGTCCCAAAATTATGGGACACAATGAAAGCAATGCTAAGAGGAAAGTTTATAGCACCAAGAGCCTTCATAAAGAAATTGGAAAGATCGAAAACTAGCTACTTAACAGCACACTTGAAAGCTCTAGAACAAAAGAAGCAAGCATGTGCAAGAGGAGTAGATGGCAGGAGATAATCGAATTTAGGCCTCAAATCAATAAAATAGAAACAAAGAACAATGCAAAGAACCAAGGAAACAAAGAGTTGATTCTTTGAAAAAATCAACAAGACAAACCCTTATCCAAACTGACTAAAAGGTAGAGAAAGAATATTCACATTAAAAAGATTGGAAACGAAAATGTGACAAAAAAAAAAAAAAAAGACACTGAGGAAATTCAGAGAAACACAAGGACATACTTTAAGAACTTGTACTCTACCAAACTAGAAAATCTAAAAGAAGTGCTTAATTTCTCAATAGGTACCACTTATCAAAATTGAATCAGGTTCAGATAAAGAATTTAAATAGACCTATAATCCCTAGTAAAATAGAAACAGTCATTAAAATCTCCCAACAACAGCAAAAGCCTAGGGCCAGACAGCTTTAGCACAGAATTCTAGCAGACTTTCAAGAAAGAGCTAATGCCATACTCCTCAAATAATTTTAAAAATAGAAACAGAATAAATATTGCCAAATTCATTTTATAAAGCCATAGTAACACTGATACCCAAATTACATAAAGAATCAACAAAGAAAGAACTAAAGACCAGTTTATTTCCCTCATAAATATACAAAAACTTGATAAAATGTTCCCAAACCAAATCCAAGAACATATCAAAATAATCATCCAACATGGCCAGGTAGGCTTTATTCCAGAAATGCAGGAATAGTTCAACATAAGGAAATCAGTCAATATAATCTACCGTATAAACAAACTGAAATGAAAAAAAATGATTATCTCATTAGAAGCAGAAAATCCTTTAATAACTAGTATTATTAAATTCCTACTATATATTTAAATTCATTGAAATAACTTAAGTTACAATGCTGGTATACAAGCAGTGATCCACTGTAGCATTATTCAAGACAAAGATTAATGGATCTTACTAAAAAACTTTTTAGTGGAAGATCTTTTAGGCTGTTTGAGTTTTGTCATTCTACCAAGTAATATAAATTATTTCTTTGCACATAGGAGGTTTTTAATTACTGGGTCAATTACTAATAGCTTTATTGAACTCCCAGCCAGTTTTTTTACAAGATGATAATTTTTATTAGAAAAATTAACTTCCATGAGCTTCAGTTTTCTGGGCAAATAACCTCACTAAAATAAACAAAACAAACGAAGATACAAACCCCAGAAAACTCTTGCTTCTATAGTTTTTATGAAAATTAAGCAGGACACGGAATGTAGGAATTACCATATTTTCAAAGTTGGAAGTAAATATGCCCATATATATGAATAAGTAATCAGAAATTTCAAATTGGAAATTTTCAAATGTAAAAAAAACACTAAAACTCAAATGAGACAAGATAACGCCATAGGAAATTATAAGGTAGACTATTTTGCAATGTGGCCTCAGGAAAAAAACTTTAATGTGATGTATTTAAGGATGCATTTCTTAAATAACTTGGTCATTCAAAGAATGGGAAAGGGGTCCTCAGACAAAAGATAAAACTCTACAGTGGAGATTATTGAGATTTATTTTGAAGGAAGGCATGGCTGGTTGCAATCAAGATCAAATGATTCTAAACATATTTTCAAAGTTGCCCAAGTGCTGTATTACAAATCTTATTATTTTGATGATTTATGCCAAAAATAAAATTGTATTACTGATAGATTTTAAAAGTGAAGTGACATGGCTCGATTTACGGTTGTGAAAGTAGAGACTAGCGACAGTAAGAATTAGAACATGCTAAGACAGTATAGAGGAAAATTTTATAGAATATTAGTGTTATTGTCCTGGTGAAAAAAAACATAACATTACTGTTTTTTGTTTAACAGTGATGATTAGATTGCAGAAATATATGAGAGGTGAAGTCTTGCATAATTTCTAATGGATTAGGTGTGTCTAATGAGGAGAAGTGAATCAATGGCAATTCTAGTATTGAGAAATAAACAAATGACTCAATGTAATGGTGTACTTATTGCGATGAGGAAGATTTAGAAAATGGTTTGATTATTTAAACCTGAAAAATATGGGGGTGTTAATGAATTCTAAGGAAATGAAAAGAGCTCCCATATGTAAGTTATTAGAGTCACAAGACAGTAGGTTACATAATTAGTAAGTACACTTAAAAAATGTACAGGGAGTTTCACCTGCACAGGCCTTATTGAAGTTGAATTAATGAAATAGACCTTGTAAGTAATAAGATACAAAGAAAGTCAGGCATGTAAGTATAAATAAAGGCCAGAAAAAAAGCAAAGGATATTAATGTTTTAGAGGAAGTCAAGGCTATGGCATGTTCTACAAGAGAGTCAGGTAAAATAGGGCAGAGATTTCAATACCAAATTTTTATCATGAAAATAACTTTTTAATTGTAGACATTAGGAGAAAGATCTCATTGGACTAAGTTAAACAGAAAGTCACAAGTTATGAAAAAGAAAAAACAATAAAAATACATCTTTCCTTTGAATTTTGATTGAAACTATGAAAAACCAGGCAGTTACTGAAGGAATGTCAAGTGTGTTAGTTTCCTTTTTCATCATTTTGAGCAGAATATCAGACAGAAACACCTGATTGGAGAATATTTCTTTGATTGATGTTTTTGTTTATTTGTTTGACTTTTTTGTTTTTAAAGACAGGGTTTCTTTGTGTAGCCTTAGCTGTGTTGGAACTAGCTCTGTAGACCAGGCTGGCCTCAAACTCAGAGATGCACCTGTCTCTGACTCCTGAATGAGAGATTAAAGGCATGCACCACAACCACCCAGCTTGATAGATGGGTTTTTTTTTTTTTTGTTTGTTTTGTTTTTTTTTTTTTGAGACAGGGTTTCTCTGTGTAGCTTTGCGCCTTTCCTGGGACTCTCTTGGTAGTCCAGGCTGGCCTCGAACTCACAGAGATCCGCCTGCCTCTGCCTCCCGAGTGCTGGGATTAAAGGCGTGCGCCACCACCGGCCGGCTATGGTAGATGTTTTTAAAAGAGTTCAGTTCATTTCTGTGGGCCTCTTTAGCACTTTGTTTCTTCCTTTTCTCATGTGGTCTTCATTTACCATGGTCTCCTATTCCTTGTTCTCCCTCTTTGTTCTTGATCCAGTTGGGATCTCCCGCTCTCTTTCCCTTGACCATCGCCCTTCATTGCTCCCACTCATGTCCAGGTTGTTCATGTAGATCTCAGCCATTTCTCTGTCATTGGGCAATCCTTGTGTCTTTCTTGGGGTCCTGTTTTCCAGGTAGCCTCACTGGTGATGTGAGTAGCAGTCCAGTCATCCTTGTTCCACATCTAGTATCCTCCTATGAGTGAGTACATACAATATTTGTCTTTCTGAGTCTGGGTTACCTCACTCAGGATGATTTTTTTCTAGGTCCATCCATTTGCCTGCAAACCTCATGATGTCATTGTTTTTCTCTGCTGAGTAGTATTCCATTGTGTATATGTGCCACAATTTATTTATCCATTCTTCAGTTGAAGGGCATCTAAGTTGTAAATGAAGACCACATGAGAAAAGGAAGAAACCAAGTACTAAAGAGGCCCACAGAAATCCACAAAGATACCCCCACAAAAGACTGCTGGCAATGGTCGAGAGACAGCCAGAACTGACCTACTCTGGTGATGGGATGGCCAAACACCCTAATAGTTGTGCCGGTAACCCCATCCAAGGACTGAGGAATCTGGATGCAGATATCCATGGCTAAGCCCCGGGTGGAGCGCTGGGAGTCTAATTAGCGAGAAAGAGGAGGGTTTATATGAGCAAGAACTGTTGAAACTAAGGTTGGATAAAGCACAGGGACAAATAGCCAAACGAATGGAAACACGTGAACTATGAACCAAAGGCTGAGGGTCCCCCAACTGGATCAGGCCCTCTGAATAGGTGAGACAGTTGATTGGCTTGATCTGTTTGGGAGGCATCTAGGCAGTGGTACCAGGTCCTGTGCTCATTGCAAGAGTTAGCTGTTTGAAACCTGGGACTTATGCAGGGATGCTTGGCTCAATCTGGGAAGAGGGGACTGGACGTGCCTGAACTGAGTCTACCAGGTTGATCTCAGTCCTCGGGGGAGGCTTTGCCCTGGAGGAGGTGGGAATGGGGGGTGGGCTGGGGGGAAGGGGAGGTGGGCAGGAAGGAGGAGAACAAGGGAATCTGTGGCTGTTATGTAGAACTGAATGGTATTGTAAAATAAAATAAAATAAGAGTTCAGTTCAACAGGCCTAGATATCAGGGGACAATGCAGATCATATCATAGTGAATTCAAATGCAGAGGAAAGGAATATCTTGTGCTCTATTGGCTTTCTCACTCTTTCCTTAGTCTTTCAGAGCCCACAGATTACAGGATGGCTCTCCCATTCCCATGCTAGGTGTTTGCCTGTCAGCTAATCTCTCTAAACTGCTATAATAGACATACCCAACGTTGTATCTCTCTACCTTACTTATTTCTAATTCCAATCAAATTGACAAAGATTAACATCACATCATCACATAAGGTAATATGACGGTATATTTTCAAACAGCAATAATGTTAAAGCATGTTTCTTGACGATTGGAATAAGAAAGGAAATTTGCTGATATATTTGAAGGAAAACATAATTGCAATCTTTTTGAGAAATATAAATAGGAATGGAATACAGGACACAGTCAGAAGGAATCATACCATGGAACCATGGACTTTTCTTCTGTTAAGCAATTCTGTAGAGAGATTCAGGTTAAGTTAATAGAACTGATACAGAACTCATCTGATGTTCAACATCAGGATATGTTAATACATATTGTATGAGAGACTATGGACAAGAAATAATCCCTGATTGAAACAACTTACAATAAAGTAAAACGTCCATCGTAATTGCTTATAATTTTATTGCACTTTATTCTTGCAAATACTATTTGAAATTTAAATTTTATCAGTTCTTTCAATATTAAACATGAACCATTTTACTTTTTGGCCCTCACCCACATTTTGATGTTACAGAGCCATCAGTGTCCCGTGTGGTAGGTGTCCATCCAGTGTAAAAAGATGCTGCAATAGACTGGTACTCTCTGTCACTTGTTTGACACCAGTTAAATCATCACAATGGTTTAATAGTTCTCTAAAACTGATGTTGTCAAGAATTCACTTCCCCAATGAGAAAATGTTATTTTAAGAAATATATTGTGTTAAAGGAATATAGCTTGTTTGCATATCAGTAAATGAGAATTGTATCAACCTATGAGCTGAGTGGTCTATTTTAATTCCCTGGGGTTGTAGTGATAATGGCTTAGTCTTTAAAAATCAGGAAGATCTGATTTTATGTCTCAGCTCTTCAAGGCCTTCTATATCTGAGAAAATTTCTTAACTTGTTCATATGTGGAGACATTTGAAGAAGTACAGTAATATGTGTACAGCAGCCATTGCAAATTTATACCTGACATATTAAACGGCAATCATTCATTTTTAATTCCTACACTTATTAATGACTTTACCAGAAGTAGGATACATTAGTGCTTATCACCTCTCATGTGCTTTTTTTTTTTGGTTTTTCGAGACAGGGTTTCTCTGTGTAGCTTTGCGCCTTTTCCTGGAACTCACTTGGTAGCCCAGGCTGACCTCGAGTGCTTTAATATATATATATATATATATATATATATATATATATATATATATATGTGTGTGTGTGTGTGTGTGTGTGTGTGTGTGTGTGTGTGTGTATTCACATATATACAGCAATAATACTTAAGTGAATAAGTATTAATAATTAATTAATAATTAAGTGAATAAGTAATAATACTTGTGAAGAGGAGGAGTAGGAACAAATGTACAAGGATTAAGTTATTACCTAAAGATTGTTAGCTAATAAGCAGCAGAGAACTGTGTCCAAACCCCAAGCTTTCAGTTCTTATGTTCTAGTGGATAATACCACTCCTGCTCATGAATAACACTGTTCCTTGTCTTTCATCTTGATCAAATGGAATATTATCAGTCGCCTTTACTATTTTTAGTAAAATTTTACCTAAAAGTGGTGTATTCCTTATACAATAGTCCTCCTTATTGCTTTGTACAGATTGATTGTTTCTCATGTTGAAGGAGTAATTTCTATCTCCTGAGTGTCACTGGTTTCCAGGGGAAGCAGGAATAGAGGTGTAGTGTTACAAATGAAATGTACTACATAGCCTTGAGCACTTGAATACTTGATCAGTTGGTGGCACTGTTCATGTAGGTTTTAGGAAGTGTGTCCTCATTGGAGGAAGTATGTGAACATGTGCAGGCTTTTGAGAGTTGAAAGACTAGCACCATTTCTAGGTTGCTCTTTCTGCTTTGTGATAACAGTTCAAGACATGAGACCTCAGTTTCCCGCTTCTCCTATCTGTAGTTTTTGTCATGTCTTACCATATGGGACTCTTATCTCTCTGAAACCATAGCCCAAGTAAATAATTTCTTCTATACATTGCTACCTTGGTCATGAAGTTTTATCCCTGCAGTAGAAAAGTAACTAATGTAAAAGGTAATTATCTCAACACTGCCTGATATTATTAAAACTATTGTTAATTACATGTTATAAAGAATTAGATTTTTATCTTCCAAAGAAAACCTTTAATCTTTTATCTGCATCAATGTGACCTCAAAGACATGCAAGAATTTTAATTTTATTAGTATATCACTCATTATTGTGGACAATGAATGGATAGAAATTCATATTTTGTGTATGGAAATTATTTTATATAGATTGTGTTCACTCTATTCTTGTTTTGTCATAAAAATTGCAAAAGCCCAGACTTCTCAATTATAGAACAGTCTTGATTCTTTCCTGAATTTCTTTTACATCTGAGGGACTGCAGAATCAGATATAAAAGAAATATGATTTGCCTATGTTTTTACAAGGGAGGCATCCAAAGACATGTGCCACCTTGTTATCATGTGACTGACTGTGTACTAGAACTGAATTTTATTCTCCATTAGAATAAAAGAAATGCCCTTTTCCCTGCCAGACAAAAATGAATGAGACAGCATAGAATTTACACTTTCTATTTTCCACAATCTGCAGTAGACTCAATTTTCTAAAAATACTGATACATTAATTGTTGCATTGTATTGAAACGCAATAACTTACAAAGTTTTCAATTAAGCAGATATGACTCACTTCTAGTATCTAACACTCCATACCTATGTAAGGCTCAAATCTTTAAAAGTCAGCTTATGAGCAGCCAAGATAGATCCATGAGTAAAAGCATTTGATGCCAAACCCCACAATCTGAGTTTTATGGCAGGATCACACATGGGAGAAAGAGAGTACTAACTCCTGAAAATTCTCCTTTGACATCCACATGTGAATCCTGGCAAATGCAAACCTTTCCATACACAATCACATTCATGCAATCAATAAATGCATGCCATTTTAAAATGCATAAAAAATAAAAGTCAATCTACCATAATCTTTCCTGTTAAGTGAGAGAGCGAACTAAACTCAACATATTTGGCATCCTTTACATAAAATTAAGATCAATAAATCAGAAAAATAGTTATGTCAAACATATACAAATACTTTGTAGCTAAAAGTTTTTCTGTGTCCCACCTGGTCCACAGTCACTCAGACCCAAATGAACACACAGAGGCTTATATTAATTAAAACTGTTTGGCCATTAGCTCAGGCTTACCACTGACTAGCTCTTACACTTAAACTCAGACCATTTCTGTTCATCTATATGTTGCCACATGTTCTGTGGCTTTACCTGTGTGCCATTACATGCTGCTCCTTGGGTGGTTGGCTGGTGTCCCTTGACTCTGCCATCCTCTTCCCAGAAGTCTTCTCTCTCTTATTCTACCTATACTTCCTGCCTGGATACTGGCCAATCAGCATTTTGTTAAACCAGTATACAAAAGCATTATTCCACAGTAATACTTTCACCTACTAGTAATAAACAAGATCAAATTATAAGGAAATGTGTTGGTTCATATAATGAATTAAAGAGTAGGGCCATCTTTAAGATTAGCTAATATCATAATCTCATATCTGTGGGCTTTCTCTGATATACTATTTATAAAGCTCTTAGAATGCACTTTCTCACCACAGGGTCCAAAAATGAAGAACTGCATTTTAAAATGAGTTCCAACAAACACGCTCTACACCTTTCCTTGCATGAATTAAGAACTTTGTGTGTTTAGAGATCATTCCTGATAGCCAGAGAAATGTCATGTGAGGAATGACCTGGAAATATCTGCCAGTCATTATTAGAGGAATCATGGGAATTAGCCTTAATGTAACAACTCATAAATGAAAACACCAAATTAAAGTATAATTCTTTTGGGAAGAGAAAATAACAAATGTTCTGTACAGTCCAGGAAATGTTCTCCATAGCCACACTTTGGCTTCTACACAGGTGGATTTAGTAAACACGTAGCCAGCAGAAGTTAAAGAATAAATAGAAAGGAACAAATAGAACTAGTAGATAGCAAAACATCAAACCAGGCACTGACAACATGGAACAGAGATAACCGAACATCCTGACTGAGAGAACAAACAAAGGCAGCTCCATCAAAGCAGAAGCTGGCAACACCCAGCAAAAATGACTGGGAAAGTCTCATTGAAGCAGCCTTCAGAGCTCCTGACCAAGAGTTTTCTGCCCACAATGATCAGGTTCCCACAACCGGCTGTTTTATACCATGGGACAAAACATAGCTATGAACAGCCTTCTAGCTGTTCTCGGAGATGCAATATTTTAACACCGTCAGCTGCTTTCTGCTTTTTTTTTTTTTTTATCCCTCTTGTAGATTGAGGAGGACAGGATGACCTAGGACAAAGGGTTTTGGAGGAGGACTCTTTTTGTAAACATGGGAGAGCCAGAGTCTCAGAGTTCACTTTCAATAATCTTAAATAGCACACAATTTACCAATGTAGTGTATATTACAGCAACATAGATTTAGGAAAGATGACAAATCACTATTTACTGGCTAATTTTTCTAAACATAATATGTTTATTAATTATTTTGGAATTACATACAATGCACTTGACACAAGCTAGAGTCATCTGAGAGGAGGAAACCCCAATTGAAAAACTGCCTCCATAAGACTGAGCTGTAGGCAGCCTAGCCTGTGATTGGGGGTGGAGGAGCCCATTGTGGGTGGAGATACCCCTGAGATGGTGGGCCTGGGTTCTATATGAAAACAGGCTGAGCAAGCTATGGGGGCCAAGCTAGTAAGCAGCACTCCAGTGTGACCTCTGCATCAGCTACTGCCTCCAGATTCCCACCTGGTTTGAATTCCTGCCTTGACTTCCATCAGTGGACTGTGATTCAGCATATGTTAGTCAAATAAATCCTTTTCTCCCAATTTGATTTTGATCACGATGCTTCATCAGAGCAATAGAAATCCTAACTAAGACACTGTACTATCCACGCAACCTTATTTTCATAATTAGTGCTCCTAAGAGAGATTTTCTCCATAGTTATTAACAATAATCTTAATGTCTGTTTTGAATAAATTTTTGTGTGTATGTGTAACTAAAGTATTATGAAGTGTTATTTCCCAGCCTTACAGCATGTTGAAATACACTAGGCCTCAGAATCATGAAAACTTGAGTTGACAGGTTTCTTAAAATACAATGGTAAAATGCTTCATATTTTCAAAAAATTTATGAACTAATATGATTTTTATGCTGTAGAAA
Organism: Peromyscus leucopus; assembly: GCF_004664715.2. Lineage (NCBI taxonomy): Eukaryota > Metazoa > Chordata > Mammalia > Rodentia > Cricetidae > Peromyscus > Peromyscus leucopus. The sequence continues at coordinate 13,523,703 of NC_051064.1, read as the reverse complement.
AACAAACACAACCATATGGCCTTCACTGTGGTATCTGAAAATTCTACATCTGCAGTTTTAGTGACCTGTTAAATGTTCAGAATAAAATCAATGAATACATGGCAGTAAAATTTTACATTGTAAGTATAGTTACAAATAATTATATTTAACTAAATTTATTTTCCATTATTTTAAAATTATTCATATATTTTCCATTATTACTTATAAGAATGTTAATATATCAAGTATCACACAGCCTTCTGCATAAATTTAGCAACAAATAAAATTTGCTAAATTTTATTTAACAAAATAAGAATTATTTTCTTAAAATTCTGATCATAATTCCATAGTGCTTATATTATTTGTCTTTTCCTACATTTTTTTCTTCTTATCATGCTAGCAATCTGATCTTGGGCCTGATTCACATCCCTGGGCTACAGTCTCATCACCAAACTTTCTTTTGAGTGTACCATTTGTCACAAAGTGGCTTTTTGCGGTGTCCAAAAAATCCCTTTTTTCCCCTTGAAACTTCAATCCTGTTTTTCTATTGATTCTCATAAGAATAGACACCATCTCAAAGGGGAAAAAGTTATTTTAAGTTGTTTGGTCTCTTTCAGATATTATTTTGATGTTGCCAATTAAAAAAATTCACTGAAAATAGAAAAATTAAAATTCAGTTAGACAAAAGGTAAGTTGAATTTGGACATTGCTAAACCCATAAAGAAATTTTTATAACATCAGATTTTTGAGAAGAAGGAAGAACCATAGACATTTTTTAATTATTGCAGCAATTGAAAAGTCATACTTCAGAATGTTTGCATTAATATGAAGAAAGTAGAGGGAAAGGTAAACATGTATTTGCCTAGAACTGAGCTACTTCTCCTTACTTGCAAATGTATCTCAAGTCTTCTCATTAATTTAGGATTGTACAACAGCCCAAAGCAACTTTTTGTTTGTCTGCAGTTTTATTGTAGTTTTTTGAGACACAAGTCTCAAATTATTCCAAGATGGTACTAAACTCACAATCTTCTTGCCTTCATCTGGAATGCTGAGATAAAAGACCAACAAGGCTACCCTGGACTCCCATGCTACTTTTAACCTGACCTCTGTGGTTTGCCAGTGGGTACAAAAAGCAGATTTGTTCTAATAAGATCACTCCTTTTGCCATGTTTTATGTTTCCTCTACTTGCCTAACTCCAACAATGTGCTAAGAATGGCCAGAAATGCTGCATTTACCCTGAAGCTAATGGATGATAAAAGCTCTTCCGACACTGCAGTTCAATTTTGAAAACAGGTGTTAGAGCCATGAACATGAAAGACTGCCCTCTGCTAAAATCTGATCTAGGCAAACATACAGAGTTTCTGCTTGATTTTGGCAAACGAGTCTGAAACTGGCATCCCCTGAAGGAGATCACAATAGCAACTGTTTGGTTAATATAACACACTGTGTCCTTTTTCTATTGGTCCAAGGGCACAAAATATTCCATGAAATGACTATAAAGTCAGTGGGGAAGATGAAAACAGTCCATGTCATCTGCCTACTTGTTTTAAAAAGAAAGGTCAAACAGATCTAGTGAAATCCCTTAGCTCAGGCAGAGCAATCGGCCTTGAAATAGATAGGGATCGTGAGCAATAAATATTTACTCTCTTCTATACTGCAAGATAAAGATGCTACATTGTCCTTTGTTCAAATTAAATAGATTAGTGCTTCATACCACCAGTGTGCAGTGTCTGCGCATTGGCTGCAGTGGCTGTTCCTGAAGCGCAGCAAGAGATTGATTAAAAGGGGCCTTCTACCATCTGTGGCCATGTCATGCTTGGGATAGCTCATGCATCTGCAAGGACAGCAGTAAACATGCCAATGTGGGCAACAGGTTTCCTTGAAACACACGAGAAAGTGGAGTCAGTCGAACTGCAGCTAGAGCTTAAATCTCAGAGAGTGGAATTCATGGGAAAGACCTGATTCTACCGTTCTGGGTGAAAAGACCAGGTTAGAAAGAATATTCTTACTTGAAAGATCTATGGTTCAAATGTTAATTTTTTTTCTAATATTTGTTCAATTAAACCAGGTACAGGCATTTTGACTGGAAATCAAACTTTACATTAGGAAGCAGTATATTTTAAAAGGATTTGGCTTAAAATGGTTATATTTTATTTGGATAAGAATAGAAAAGGAAAGAATGAAGTAGATAAATAACTACAAAATACATCTCTTCTACCAATTTACTGAACACCCCCTTGGTCCTACAAGAGGCCAAAACTTCAGTATTCTGAATTATTGTTCATTCATTATTTTGCTCACTTACTTACAAATTCAGCAAATACATGTTGTAAGGTTGCTTCACACACAGTGTCAGAGATGAAGCCCCTGGGAAGACAAACTTTCCTGATTTCCACAACTTAGGCACGCAATGAATTATGCATCTAGGTTTACAAATATTGCATCTTCTTTGATTAGAACAGTCCAGGAAGAATTAGCACCTCAGATGAGTGTACAATCAGCATTTTCCTGGGTACCAGTGTTTGTTCTCTTTGAAGTAACTATTCTTTCTTTCTTGATCTAAAAATGCCTTACCTTTTCCCCCTTGCTTTCAGAGAATGCAACATAGGGAATGAAAATCACTCAGTGACATCAATTCTTTATGACCAAATGTCCAAATACACATTGGGTAGGTAATTCTTTCTTATTCTCCTTCGTCTTCTTCCTTTTTAATTGAAATGGGGTGTGAGTGTATGGTGCCATTTCTTTCTCTTGGTAAGTGAATTATTCCATGTATGCTGCCTTCCGAGTAGTCTGCCTCCTTGGTTATTTCTTTTCTTCCTATATCATTAAACTTTCTTCTGGGTAGTTGCTATATCTCAGAAGTCACTGTTTGACATGCTTTACATGATTTTAAAAATATCAAACTGCAAGACTTATAACTCATATTAAGAAAGAGTGATGGGATTGTTCAAGAACTAAAGCAACTGTCTTCCTTTGTCTCTGGAGGTCTAGAGCACTGAGGCTCAACACACGCCCCCAAGCATTGGTGTAGGAAGCTTTGGCATGTCCAATCTTGGCCTGTTGTGCTATGGTTCTGCCATATAAATGTGCATTGGGCTATATTCATAGCTATCCTGATTTTCAGACAGCCCACAGCCCACAGATTGAACAAGCCTGTAAAGTATTTTATCTTATACTCAAACAAGTACGCAAACTAATCCCCTCCTTTATCCCAAATGCTCATTCTATCCTCCTTGGTCTAATTAGAAAATAAAATGCTCAGAATAATTTTAACCACACTTGTAAAAACACTTTTACAAACTCTCTTATCACTATAAAAATACTTCAATCTGACTTGCCTTCTGACTTCTATGAAATTGCTACTGTCAGTCAGAATGAGCTTTCTATTATAAAACTCAATGCATAACTCCCGGCCTCTAATTTTAAAACTTTCTGCCTTAAGCTCTCTCTTTACTTCCAGAATACAGAATGTTCAAGATCACTCCCATGTATTCCCCAGCAGATTATTAGTCATTCCTCTTCTGCTGCCATGTGATCTGAGAAAATGGGTCACCCCACCATTTTCCTTAGCTTTGTTCTTTTTATTTAGGTCATGTTATCCAATCAGATAGTTTTCATTGCTGATTTGTTTCAGTAGAATAAGAGTTCAACCACCATGCTTACAACTTTATTTGAGCATTGTGTTTGGCTGAATTATAAAGTCAATGAGTTCAAAATTAAAATCTTCAACACTTCCTTCTATAGTCTTCTCCATTTTTATAGCAATTTTGTAAGACAACTGGTTCTATAGCTAAACATTTGAAGTACCTGAACTTCCATTATTCCTGGTTCAATATTTCATTTGTTCTAATATTTGTTCAATTAAACCACAATGTTCTGTCTGACCTATACCCAAAAGAGCAAGACCAAAGGACCATGGACAAAAGTTTCTGAAACCATTACTGAAAATAAATCTTTAATGTCTTGACGTGTTTTTCAGGCATTTTGTTACAGTGATGAAAATCTAATATCCATTTTCATTCTTTCCAAAAAAGTTGGCAAGATGTTGCCCTATGGTGCACACTGAATAAATGTTGGATATGAGCTTCCATTTTGATATGGTAGATTAAAAGATATGCCCCATTTTTATGTCTTTCTTTTCATAAGATACTTATAAGAGATATGAAAAAATTAAATCAAGGAAAACACAGGGCTAGAGAGGTGAAATGATGGTTAAGATGTCTGGCTGATCTTCCTGATGACTGGGATTCAATTCCTAGACCCACATGGCTCCTCATAATTATCCAGTACTAGGATTCAATGCCCTCTACTGGCTTCAGAAAGCCTAATACTGTATAAGCTCTCTAAAATATATACATTTATAAAATGAATTGAAATGGAATCAGATTATTATGGGGGAGACAATCATATGAGAAATCATTGTTACCAAATAAATCCGCAAGTACAAGTGAGTCATTTGCAAAAGGGGTCCTGTAGAGCCCTAAACACTTCATTAATACTGTTAATGCTGTTATTTGTCCTCTACAACTTGATGTTAATATTATTTTGTTGAAGATACCATTTATTTATGGTACAGAACATGAAGAAACCTAGTAGATACTGAACTGGAAGATTTATTTCTACTGACTAGTATTCATAGTGCTACAAAGTGCTGAACATGACACTGGAGGAGAAAGTAATAATTTCATCCAGCTATAAACTCTTCAAGTTATAATAATCACCAGCTTGTAAGATTTGCCCACCGGTACAATAATGGCACAAATGTTAGGTAGATAACAAACCACTTTTCTTTTAACTCAAGGCCCACAGGCACCAGATATTGTTAATGAGTCAAAAAATATTAAATTTAAATAAAAAACATGAAGAAAATGTGATACTAAAGTGCTATACAGGGTTTTTGTACAAGTACCAAAAAAATGACATGAAGTAATTATTTCAGAATGATTAGAAAAAGTAAAGAAAGTCAGTGCCTAGAATGCTCAGTAACAAGACCACATTAGGGAAGAGAGTAACTAATGCAGTAAGTGCAGTCAAGGGGAGGCAGAAGTATGTAACTAGAAAGCAGATGTCTACTTGATGGCTTCTATAGCTGAACATGTAGTTTCTCTATCCCTTGCCTCTCTACCCTAAGCAACACTTATATTAGTGTTCCCAGAAAGAGCCAATTTAAGAAATTATACACATAATTACAAATGTGAAAGTAAAACATTTAAGACCTAAAAGATACTTTCAAAAGATTACCTAGAAGTATAAGAAGGGCAAATATCTAAGAAAAAGTATCTTGAAAAGGAAATGAAAGGCATTTAAAATTAACATAAAGACATTCTGTAGTTGGTGACTTGATAGTCCAGAATAAAGCAAAGAGTGGGATAAAAGTTATAAATGAACAATGGAAAATAACTGACTCTTCAATGAGTTGTTGAAGCAACTCAACTGGATATATAGATAGGAGAATAAAATAGATCTATTATCATGTGATATTAAAAAACATCAATTTAAATATAAGACCAGAAAATGGAAAGCTACTAGAAGGAAACAATATAGCACTGATATGAACAATATTATTTTAACCTCAAAACTGAGGGTCATTGTCAACCTCTAGCAATAATCTGATGCTGTCCTCAGGTATACCCTCAGGGTGACAAATCTAGTGGAGCCCGGGAGAACCATGCCATTTCTGGGTCAAGATTCAAGATCTATAAATGAAGCTGGATTTAAGTTTTAAGGATTGGTAGGGGGAAATGACTCCAGTATTCAAGAGCTCAAAATAAGAAATTGCCAACATACCTTCAATCTTGCCATTGTCTTATAGAGTGGAGTTGAAAAATAAATAATGAAATAAGAATATGTATTGAAAAATAGAACAAGGGAACATTTTGAAAAATGATACGACTGCTCACAGCTTTTGCCAGGAAAACTGGATCCACACCAGGAAATAACACATAAAAGAAAGACACAAGGACTGTACCCTGTGAGAAGCCTCCAACTGGCTACACTTCACAAGCATCATTCAAAATATTAGAAGGTTTACATATGTCCTCAAACTGTTGCTGCTAATTGCAAAGGCATGCCTAACCACATTGAGTGGTGTGGTATAGAAGTTGACATTTTGGAGAAAATCATTCAAAAGATTGTTCATAAAATACACTTTCACAAATTCAGTGGCAATGACAAAATGAGTCCTCTTTGAGTATAAGATCAAACTAGAGTAATGGTTTTACACTTGCTCCTGCTCTTGTGGATTGAGCTGTAAACTGTGTGTACTGTCTATAGTCAGTAGCACTGGTCTTCTCCTGGGAACCTGTGCCATGAGTACATCCTATGTCCATATCTGGGTTATAATCTCCAAATCAGAAGAGTCCTTCTATAAAAGAGCACAAAATAGTCTCACAGACCTAAATTTAACTTGTGTAGAAATTAATTCCACAGGGAAAATAAAAAGATATATACATCCTCTAAATGAGCTTCATCAAACTTCCATCTAACTGAAAAGTATGATGCTAGACTGCTGTGGGATGTTCTGTATGTCCTGTGGGAGCCCTTCTTGGGTTCTTTGTGGTGTTACCCAGCAGGTCTGCATAGAGGATGATTAGGACCATGGGCCTGAGTGCAGGTGTCTGAGATGGTCTGCACTTGGCTGTGCTGGGGGATGGTCTGTATGTCAAGTTGCTCTGATTGGTCAATAAATAAAACCTGATTGGTCGTGGCTAGGCAGGATGTATAGGCGGGACTAACAGAGAGGAGATATAAAAGAACAGGAAGGCAAGAGGCACTGCAGCCGCCGCCGCCATGACCAGCAGCATGTGAAGATGCCGGTATGCCACCAGTCACGTGGCAAGGTATAGATTTATGGAAATGGATTAATTTAAGCTATAAGCACAGTTAGCAAGAAGCCTGCCACGGCCATACAGTTTGTAAGCAATATAAGTCTCTGTGTTTACTTGGTTGGGTCTGAGCGGCTGTGGGACTGGTGGGTGACAAAGATTTGTCCTGACTGTGGGCAAGGCGGAAAACTCTAGCGACACTAGACCTTTGAAATGTAATATTGCATAAAACTCCAGAATGTTTTGGATTTTTATTGTTTAAATTTTGTGCATATTTTGATCCTATCTTGTCCTTCGCCATATGCTCCCAGATCCTACCTACTTCCCTACACACCCAACTTCGTGTGTTTCTCTCTCTTTCAAAAGAGAAAACAAAAAGAAATGGAGTCTTAATTGTTGATGATATACCTAGTGTTACACTTTTGGAGAAGACATTTTTCCTCTTGCAGCAGATATAAATAGTTTCTTGGTTAAGGATGGGACTTTATATCCACTTCTCTCTCTTTTTACTGGGATTTTTGTGTGTTCATGTGTGCATCAATCTTGTTGTGTCTGGAATGTGAATTCTGTGACCTTCAAGAAGAAGCCTCTTGATGAGGATTGAGTGATATACTGATCTATGGATATACCAATGTGCCATTAAGAGTAATTTTATTGCTTTGCATACTAACCAAAATAGTATGTTTTCTCTAAGGCCCATGATTATATTGTCTCAAGTATTTGTGTCATTAATAGTGTCAGGTTGAATCTGATGGAGTTGGCATTAAAACCAATTTTTGAAATAGTGTTTGTGCCATTAACACCATATCCTTCAGACATGACTTTACTGTAGGCCACAGAGTTCATTGCTGGGGGATACTGGCAATTACTTTTCTTCCCCATTATCATGTACAGTAGTTTTCAGCACTAAGAATGCTATTCATTATGGATGAACTTTCCAGTGAAGCTCCAGCTCTATCTTCCCATGTTCAATGACAGAAATTTTAAAAATTAATGGCATATTAATTGAAAATGCAGGCTAACAAAGGAGTAATAAAAACAGTAGTTAATAGAACACTAAAAAGCAAGGTAGAAGAAATCAAGGATGGTACTAAAAAATTTCCAAGAGTTTGGAAGAAAATATTAGTATGTCATACACCTGATAAAGAGTAATTTCAAATATGTAAGGGCTTCTCAAGTAACTCCATAGAAATAAATCAAATGACCAACTTTATTTTGAGACAGGGTTTCATTGTGTAGCACTGGCTGTCCTAGATAATCCACTTAAAGAACATACAAAATGTCAATGGATATGAAAAAAATATTCAATACCGTTAGTCATTGGGAAAATGCAAATCAGAATTGAGATATTACTACACGCTAATTGGCAGAGCCATTGTCACACTGGATAATGATGACAGGAACAGGTGAAGATAGAGAAGAGCGGGAATGCTTGCATCCTGCTTATGGTAATGTAATTAGAAATGCAGTGTGGAGTATCCTCACAGAAATAAAAATAAATGACCATATCATATCATTATCCTACTTTGGGATATTTACCCAAAAATATTTATATCAATACATTAAAGAAATAACTCACCCTATGTCTACTCCAGAGTTACTCACAATATCTTATAATACTTATATTAATATACTTATATTTCAACCTAGGTATTCATCAGTGGATGAACAAGTAAAGAAAATGTACTCAGATAGGTTATGCATGCTGGATTAGAATTAAGTATTCATCCTTGCCCTCACCACTACAATGTTATCTTCCTTTTTAGAAGTTTTAACAATAGTTTGGCTGTGGGACCAACCCCCTAGGATGCAAAGGGCTGCGCTCATTTTCTGCCAACTGTCATTTTATGCTTTGGAACCCAAATGCTTCTGTGTTATGTGAGACTGTTGGATGGGGAAACAATGTTCTGTCTCAAAATGTGGTAATTCTCCAAAAGAAATGGCCACTGGATATGGGGAGATATATATATGGAATATAACATTGACAACTAGTGAAGACATACACAAGAGATCTGATTCTCAGCTGCTGATTTAGTGATGAAAGCACAAGGTCAGGACACTCTTCCACAGTTCTTGCAAGAGTGTGTTAATAGGTGGACTTACACTTCTCTCTAGTAGAGAGAAAAGACCCTATGATATAAAGAAAAGCCATAACCAGAGGGATGAAGCAAAGGCCCATGCTCTGGCAGTTCCAACAGGGTAGGCCAAGCCAGAGGCACCAATAAGCTATTAAGCCATGATTTTGAAAGGCAGAGATGAAATCATTTTAGCCCCACTGGAATTAGCAGACAGTGTTGTTCAGTGACCCCTAAATCCTGTTTTGGAGTACTGATATGAGCTATAGGGTTAAACACAGGGATAATGGGCAGTCATCAGTCAATAAGTGAGTAAATGATCTCCCTACCATCTAGACTGCCACCACCTCCTGGATTCTCATCCTCCAAGATTCACTCCACTGCCCACCCTCTCCCCACTCATCATCCTCCACATAGCCAGCCTTTCCTAACAATTCCAACAAGCTCCATAGGCCCAGGTACAGCCCACACCTGTCAGAAGAACTGGTGAGTAACCAGCCTCCCAGCTGAGTTGCCCCAATATCCAGTCACTAATACCCAAGGCACATTCCTTGCACCTCCCCCTTCCAATTAAGCATCAGCACCACTCCTAGACTGTGTCCCAACCTCCACTGCTGTTGCTAAGGCCCTTAGGCAGACCCAGGTTAGCTCTCAGAAAGTATCTTTTTTACTTGTTTAGGTCAGTTTGCCCTCAAGCCTGTTAGGGATGAGTCACCCAAAAGTATATATAAGCAACCCCCAAAATTCTACCACAGAATGCATACTGCTGATAAACACCTTCGTTGATGTGACTGGATCCAAGATAAACTCAAAAAAAAAATTAGTAGCTCTCTTATATACAAACAATAAATGGGCTGAGAAAGACATCAGGAAAACATAAACATTCAGAAAAGCCACAAATAATTCAAATTATCTTGGGGTAACTTTTAAACAAGCAATTGAAAGACTTGTATGATAGGAACTTCAAGTCTTTGAAGAAAGAAATTGGAGAAGATATTAGAAGATGGAAAGATCCCCCATGCTAATGGATCAGTAGGATTAACATAGTAAAAACAGTCATTTTACCAAAATAATCTACAGATTCAATGCAATCCCCATCAAAGTTCCAACATAATTCTTTACAGACCTTGATAGACCAATACTCACGTTCATATGGAAAAACAAAAACCTAGGATAGCTAATACAATCCTGTACTATAAAAGAACTTCTGAAAATATCACCATCAGTGATTTCAAGTGCTACTGTATAACTATAGTAGTAAAATCTGTGGTGTACTGGCATAAAAACAGGTCACTCAATACAACCAAATGGAAGACCCAGATGTAAATGCACTCACCAATGGACACCTGATTTTTGACAAAGAAGCCAAAATTATACAATGGAAAACAGAAAGCATCTTCAACAATTGGTGGTGGCATAACTGTATGTGAACATGGAAAAGAATGCAAATAGATCCATATTTCTCACTTTGGACAAAATTAAAACCCAAGTTGGATCAAATACTTCAACATAAACACAGGTACCCTGAACCTGATATAAGAGAAATGAGAAACAGCCTTGAATACATTGGCACAGGAGACAGCTTCCTGCATAGAATATCAGTCACACAAAAACTAAGATCAACAATTAATAAATGGGACTTCATGAAATTGAGAAGCTTCTGTAAGGCAGAAGATACTGTTAAAAAGACAAGACAGCAGCCAACAGAATGGAAAACTATTTTCACTAACCCTATATTTGACAAAGATCTCATCTCCAAAATATATAAAGAACTCCAGAAATTAGACTTCTAAAAACCAAATAATCTAATTTAAGGAAGATAGAGAACATATCTAAACAGAGAATTCTCAACAGAAAAATCTCAAATGGCTGAGATACACTTAAAGAAATGTTCCCAGGTTCTGGCTATTACAATAATAATAATGCTGCTATGAATAGAGTTGAGCAAGTGTCCTTGTGGTATGCTTGTGCATTCCTTGGAACTAGATACCAAAATACCAAACAATCCAATTTACAAATGTGCTACAGAGCTAAGCAAAAATTCTCAACAGAATAATCTCAAATGCCTGAAAGATATTTAAGGGATTGTTCAGCATCCTTAGTCATCAGGTAAATGAAAATGAAAAGGACTCTAAGATACCCTCTTACACCTGTCAAAACATCTAAGATAAAAAACACTGATGACAGCTTATGTTGGAGAGGATGTGGAACAAGGGGAACACTGTTGGTGGAAGTGCAAACTTGTACAGTCACTTTGGAAATCAGTGTGGCAGTTTCTCAGAAAACTGGGAATCAATCTACCTCAAGACCCAACAATACCACTCTTGAGCATATACCCAAGAAATGCTCTGGAGCCTGCATGGGACTGGACTAGGCTCTCTGCATAAGTGAGACAGTTGTGTAACTTGATCTGCTTAAGGGGTCCCCTGGCAGTAGGATCAGGATCCATCCCTGGTGCATGAGGTGGCTTTTTTGAGCCCATTACCTATAGTGGAACACCTTGCACAGCCTTGGTGCAGGGGGTGGGGGATGGGGGGTGGGGGTGGGGGTTGGACCTGCCTCAAATGAATGTACCAGCTTTGCTGACTTCACATGGGAAGCATTACTTTTTTAGAGGAGGGAATGGAGGATAGATTGAGGGGGAAATGAGGGGACAGAAGGAGGGAATAGAGAGGGATCTGTCAATGATATACAAAATGAATAAAAAAAAATCTTAAAAAAAAGAAATGTTCAAAATCCTTAGCCATCAGGGAAATACAAATCAAAAGGACTCTGAGATACCATCTTACACCTGTCAGAATGGCTCAGATCAAAAACACAAATGACAGCTTATGCTAGAGAGAATGTGGAGCAAGAGGAACACGCCTCCATGATTTTCTGGGAGTGCAAACTTGTACAGCCACTTTGGAAATCAGTATGACAGTTTCTCAGAAAACTGGAAATCCATTTACCTCAAGACCCAGCTTTAACACTTTGGGGTATATATCCAAAGGATGCTCAATTATACCGCAAGGAGACTTGCCCAGCTATGTTCGTGGCAGCTTTATTTCTCATAGCCAGAACTTGTCGTCTCCTATTGTTGTACTTTCTTGTTAGACTTTTTTAGACCACCAGGCTTCAAATAGTGACACAGAGACTTGTTATTAATTGTGAAAGTTTAGCTTTTATAACTTAAATTAACCTGCATCTATTAATTTATGTTCTGCCATGTGGCCCCGTTACCTCTCCTCTGTACAGTATGTCTGATTTTTTTTTTTTGTGTCTCACTGGTGTCTGTCTGCATCCCTTCTTCCCAGATTTCTCTCTCTCACCAGAAATCTGCCTATTGTCCCCTGTCTAGTTATTGACAAACCAGCTCTTTCTTAAACCAATCACAGTGATACATCTTCACACAGTATAAACAAGTTATCTGCAACAATCTCCTGTGACCCAGTGGAGGGATATTGGCCCAGCCTTACAACCTTTGACCTACAGTCTGTCCTGCCTTTTGAAATTTAGGGCTTAAGAGTGGTACAGAGATTGTAGGAGTGGCCAACAAATGACTGGTCCAGCCTCAGACCCATCATCCCATGAGAATGATTGCACCTCTGACACTTCCTAGAGTGCCAGGACCCAGAGGCTAGATGACCCAGAGACCTAAGATAGAACCAAACATGACTGAAAGAAATTGTCAATGTAATGATGCTTAACAATATTCTGCTATATTCATAGATTGGTGACTACCCCAATTGTCATCAGAGAGTCTTTATCTAGTAACTTATAGAAACAGGTGCAGTGATCCACAACCAAGCATTGGGCCAAGCTCAGGGAATCCTGCTGAAGAGAGAGAAAGAAGGATTTTACAAGCCAGGGGAGTCAAGGACATCACAAGGTAATCACAGCAACAACTAATCTGGGCTCACAGAAGCTCCAGGATCTGGACTGACAACTAAGGAGCCTGCATGGGACAAACCTAGGCCCTGTGCATTATAGTTGTGCAGCTTGGTCTACTTGTGTAACTCTTAACAACGGGGGTAGGGGCTGTCCTTAGCACTTTGGCTGTCTCTTGGGAATCTATTCCTCAGATTGGGTTACCTTTCCCAGCCTTAATACAAGGGGAGGAGATCAGGCCTAGCTCAACTTGATATGCCGTGCTTTGTTGATACCCATTGGAGGCCTGCCCTTTTCTAAACAGAAACAAGAGGAGTGGATGCGGGGGGGGGGGGGGGGGGGGGGAATCTGAGAGGATGTTGAGGCTGGAAATGAGAGGAGAGGGGAAAATGTTGTCAGGATGCAAAATAAAAGAATAAATTTAATTTAAAAAACATAGAAAGAGTGGAGGAAATGGTAAGAGATATGCATATTTAGACCATCATAGTTAAGGCATGATGCTGTCAACGATCATTGCCTTTGTTGTCTGAGTTGAGAATGTGTAAGGTATTCCAGAGAATCCGCCATCACTTAAGGTAGCAAATTGGTCCTTAGAAGATGTATTACTGATGCCTTAAGATGAGTCCATGCTTTTACTTATAATTGCTCTCATTTAGGTGGGTCAATCCTGTGAACCTTTGCCCTTCTGGAATCCAAGGTAACTAAATGCTGAAGGATGTGATTTGTCTCTGTTATTTCAGGCTTGAGGGGTGATGAGATGTGATAAGTCTTCAGATACTCTTTGAAGGGTAATCATGCCTATGCAGAGTCAAGAAGAAGTCAGAGACAGAAATGAAATAAATGAAGGTGAAAAGCAGCTACATGGTATGTCATTTTCTCAGCCCACGTAAGGAGTCCATGTTAAGAATCAAAAGCAGTTTCTAAGCCTTTTTATAAAACCATTTAATGGGAAAAGATCTGAAAAGAAATGAATTGTTTTTATAATTTACTCCAATTTTTCTGCTTGCCTTGTGTTCTACAACTTGTTTCCTTTTTTTCCTTTCTTCTTCCCTTTCTTCTTTCCTCTTTGTGTGTTTCTCCTTTCAGGAAAGCACTGCAGTTTCAGTTATCATCCATAAAGGCATGAAAAATTCAATGACCTTTGAGAAATTTCACAATTCATAGAATTACACTAAAAACAGTTTTATTGTTAAATCTGTAAGGTCTTTCTCACAATAAGACAAATAATATCCGTCTTCAGCTGATTTCCTGCTTCATCCTAGAGTCAGAATCAAAGACATTAAGAAGACATTCCTAATGCATCAAAACCCAATCTTGACCTTGCTACATTATGCAGCAATTCACTATGAACCAATTCCAATATGCAAAATTGTGCTTGCCCCATTTCTTGTTATTATAGTTATTTCCTAGATCACTGGGAACTCACAATGTAGTAGATGTTGCTTCTGCTGCTAATGGCTCTTCTGAATCTTCCAAAGAACAGCGTTCAATTTTAGAACTCAAATGCCTGTAACAATCACAATAGGTGTGTGTTAGAAGTGCATGCATATCTGGACCTGTTCCCAGTAATTCTGATCAAGTGTTCTTACAATTTGCATTTTAAAAAGGCACTTTAGGTTACTTGAGTCAGGTGGGAAGAATGACTCTTGAGAAACATCACAGTGGAATAAATATACAAATACAATGGAAATGTAAAGGTAAAAATTTACAAATATCCACAGTGTGAGAGGAGGGGAATATGGATCTATGCATTCCTGTGCTCATGAGAAGTCAATGAAAAGAGGCTCCTGTTTTCCCAGATCACTAAGATTCCCAGACAATTGCTCCTAGTCTCCAGGGACTCTGTATGTCTTTAGGAGAAAGATGTTGTACTTCAGTTCTCCTAGTCTTTGACAATGAAATCTAAAACTGGGACTATTAAGGAGACTCAGGATAATTCAATATAATTTGACTGTGGATTTGCAACATTCTAAGTCTTCACAATACTGAAGTTCCAATCAGTCATTCTGTCTTTTGGAACCTTTAATATAGGTGTGGTATCTCCCCAGCCCCTAACTACAAGTTTTGGTTCACAAACCAGCAATTTTATTCAGGCAAATTTGTATTTATTCTTTGAAATTCTCTAACATATATACAATGTCTCTTGATCAAATCCTGAAGGGTTCTCTACAACCACCACAGCAAACGAAGTAACAATACATGGGAGACAAAAAGTAGTTCTCTTCAATATGACTCAGTAGCAGATGTTAGTTCATACTTTGGGAGTCTGACTCCAAGTAGTCTATTTTAGGTGTATTTAAGCACAGTACAATTGGTAAACGTTTCCTGGTGGTAGATTAATTCAATTCCATGTGCACAACAAAGCTTAAGACATGACTACATCCAAACATTTTGTAAAGTACATGTGACATCATCTTCAACGATAGGTTCTATAAATTAACTGAACAAAACAAGCTCAAGATAAGTGTCTAAAAGGAGACCCAGTATGGTCCCTGACACACAATAGCCCAAAGGTCATCAGGTTTTGAACCATGTCTTCTCCCATGATTCTGGGCAAAAAACAAGTTATGCATCTTTTCCTTTGAAGAAACAACTGTGAATATTTCACATTCCTGGTTCCCCTGGCTCTTATCTGTGAGCACAAGGACATACGTGCCTCCTATATCATCCACCACCATCTTTTCTCTAATCTTCCAAAGACCTAAAACATATCTCCTTCCCAACTCCATATGTTCTTTTGACTTATTTCCTTTGTTTGTTTGTTTGTTTTTTAAAAATCACTGAGACCATCTAGTGCTGCCTATATATGCACAGTTGTGCCTATCATCTACTGGGTAATAGGCAACCTAGCAATGGCTATGGACCAAACAAACAATAGTCTGATTTTCCTTTCCCTAGTAGCCAGCAACTGCCAAGTATTCCTCAGAAGTCAAGACTATCAACCCCTCCTCTTCCCTTGTCTATGTTAGAAATATTTAATTACTATTAATTATTTACAATTGATATTAATGTACTGTTTACATAGAGTTACTGACCATCTTCTAAGTTCTGGGTACTATTTACAATAAGGGGTTATAAAAACCACAATAGTGACTGACTTTCATTTTTATTTTTCTTTTGTTCTAATAAAATTAATTATAGTAAGATAAAACAAAAAAACACAGAAGTTGGACAAGACAAGCCAATAAAAAAATAAAAGAGCCCAAAGAGTGGGCACAAGAATCAGAGATCCACTCATTCACAGATTTAGGAGTCCAGTAAAAGTACTAAACTGAAAGCTTTAATATATATTCAGGGTGCAGACCTTTGTAGGCACTGTGATTGCTGTGAGTTCATATGTGCTTCACTTGGCTATTTTAGAGGGCCTTGTTCTCCTGATATTGTCCATTCGCTCTGTCTTCCCCTAGTTTATTTTATTTTATTTAAATTATTTTTATTTATTTTACATACCAACCATAGATTCCCATTTCATCTACTCTCCTCCAGCTTCCCCCCTTACTTGCCCCCCATCACTTTTCCTAAAGGGTAAAGGCCTCCCATGGGGAGTCAGCAAAGCCTGATACATTCAGTTGAGGCAGAAATAAGCCCTTCCTTCCTGCACCAAGGGTGAGCAAGGCATCCAACCATAACGAGCTCCAGAAAGCCAGCTCATGCACCAGGGATAGATCCTGATCCTGCTACCAGGAGCCCCTCAAACAGACCAAGCTGCACAACTGCCTCATATGCAGAGGACCTAGTCCAGTCACATGCATGTTCCACAATCTAAAATTCATGAGGTCCTAAGAGCATGGTTCAGTTGTCTCTCTAGATTTCCCATCATGACTTTGACCCCACTTGCTCATATAATCCCTCCCACCTCTTTGACTGGACTCTCAGAGAGTGATACCATGGTTCACATCTGCCTTCAATATGTATATGGACCCTTACATAAACATGCACAGGTACACACAAAAACATACAATAGAATATTAGTAAACTTTAATAACTGGTTTAAAAAGCTGTAACTGGCCAAGTAGTGATAGCACATGTGCTTAATCCCAGCTCTCTGAAGGAAGAGGCAGGCAGATCTCTGAGCTAGAGGCCAGCCTGCTCTACAGAGCAAGTTCCAAGACAGCCAGAGCTACATAGAAACAGATTTGAAAAACTGAAAAACAACATTAACTGAAGTAGTTATTATTGCATCTTGTTATGCCATGTTCAGTTGATGTCACTGAAAATCCTGTTCCTTCCTGAAGGGAAATGGAGTAGTAGATCTCAGGGAGAGGGGATGATTGGAGAGGGGGTCAGTGGTCAGGGTGTGTCGTATGAGAGAAGATGAAAGAAAACTTAGCACAAACCTCGTATTAAGACTGGAAAGGCAACCCAGTAGGAAGAAAGGGTCCCAAGAATAGGCAAAAGTGTCAGAGACACCCCCACTTCCACTGTTAGGAGTCCCCCAAAAGTCCCACACTAAACAACTGCAACATATAAGCAGAGGAACTAGTACAGACCCATGCAGGTTATGTGATAGCCATTTATTGACAAATAATAGGGAGGAAATCAATGTTTATATTTTATTCTGAAAGACAGATTTGGTGCCAGTGACTATGGTAGGATGTGACTGGAAATTTTATCAAACTGATTTTTGAGACTTGCCTATTGATTTCAGGCGGATGTGTGGAGATGGAAACAATAAAAATGACAGTGGGTATATAAAGTCAGGCCTAGGCCTTGGAGCAGATTAACTGAAAACTAATACATGGTCTTCTACTACCATCCATGACAGATGACCTGCAACAGAAATTGTGTTGTCATTTCAATTATCCAGACCAAAAAAAAAAAAAAAAAAAAAAAAAAAGGAAATAATCAGACATTATGAGCAGAAATTGCAGGGCGGTAATCTCTCTAAGAAAAAAAGTTGGGAGACAAGTAGAAAGCTTCTATGTGGAACTCATGTAGAGAGATGAACAGGAGAGCCAACAGTTGCTGGAGTTTGTAAGGATGAAGCAAATACTATGATTGCACCAAATGAACGAATTTGGAGGGATAGTAAAATAGACTGGTTAGAAGAAAGAGTTTCCAGGAATTTGCTTGAGTGCTGAGTACACTAGTTGTTTGGTTACAAGAAAGGAAACATCATTCCAACTGTGAATCCAGTCAAACAATTCTTTGTAATCACAAAAGAGCAAAAGAAAGCTTATACTTTATGTTCTATAAATTAGAGTAGAGTAATTTACCTTAGGGGCATCATTCAGTACACTGGGAAGACCTAAAATTTATTAGTGTGCTTAAAATAGTTTTAAAATGACTATTTGCTAATGAAGCAAGTAAAAGACATGTATGATAAAAACACTGAGTCTTTAATGAAAGTAATTGAAGATGTTAGAAGATGGAACGATCTCCAATGCTCATTGATTAGTAAGATTATCATAGTAAAAACAGTTATCCTCCCAAAAGCAATCTAGAGATTCAATCCCCACCATAATAATTCCAACACAATTCCTCACAAGTATTGAAATGACAATTTTCAGCTTCATATGGAAACCCAAAAAATCATGAACAGATAAAACAATCTTAAACAATAAAAAAACTGCTGGTGGTGTCACTGTTCCAAATTTCAAGTTGTGTTACAAAGCTACAATAATAGAAACATCATGATATTGGCATAAAAGCAGACACATTGCTCAATAGAATTGAACTGAAGACCCAAACCTATGGACACTTGATTTGTTTGTGTTTGTTTTTTATAAAGAAGCCATACACAATAGAAAAAGAACAATATCTTCAACAAATGGTGCTGTTGTATTGGATGACTATATGTAGAAGAATGCAAATAGATCCACACTTATCACTCTGTACAAAACTCAAGTCCAAATGTATCAAAAACATCAATATAAATTAGAAACACTGAACCTAATAGAGAAAGTGGAGAATATCCTTAAACTCATCGACATGGAAGACAACTTCTTGAGCAGAACACTGATAGCATAAGCACTAAGATCAACAATTAATAACTGGAACCTGATGAAACTGTAAAGCTTCTATTAGGCAAAAGGCACCACTGTCAATTGGACAAAAGGGTAGCCTAAAAAATGGAAAAAGATTTCTTTTTGTTTTTGTTTTTTTCTTAAGAAATTTTTATTCATTTTATATACCAGCTACAGATTTCGCTCTCATCCCTTCTGCTCCTGCCCTCCTCCCTCCCCCCCAGCCCCGCCTCTGAAAATGTAAGGCCTCCCATGGCAAGTAATCAAAGCCTGGTACATTCAGTAGAGGCAGGTCCAAGCCCCTGCATCAAAGCTGTGCAAGGTGTCCTATCATAGGTAATGAGCTCCAAAAAGTCAGCTCATGAACCACAGGAGAAGATTTTTAATAACTCCACATATGATAGAGACTAATACTCAAAATATACATAAAACTCAAGAAACTTGATATCAACAAACCAAATAATACAATGAAAAATGGGGCACAGATATAATCAGAGAATTCTCAATAGAAGAATCTTAAATGGCTAAGAAACATTTAAAGAAATGTTCAACATCCTTAGCCATCAGGGAAATGCTATTCAAAAACTATTTTGTGATTCTATCTTATATCTGTCAGAATAATTCAAATGCAGGCAGGGATGTGGAATAAAGAAAACACTCATCCATTGTTTGGTGGAGTGCTAAGTTGTACGGTCACTATGGAAATCCTATGGCATTTCTTTAGAAAGATGGGATTTGATCTATTTCAAGATCCAGCAATACAAAACTCTTAGGCATATAACCAAAAGAATGATTTACACTACAGCAAGGCTACCTGCCCTTGTGCCCAATGTGCTGTTCTTTCATAATAGCAAGAAATTGGAAACAACTTAGATGTTGCTCAACAGAATGGATAAAGTCAATGTGGTACATTTTCACAATGGAGTATTACTCAGCTCTTCAAAAAATGAAACCATGCCATTTTCAGGCAAATGTATGGAACTAGAAAAAAGAATCATCCTTAGTGAGGTAACCTAGACCCAGAAAAATTAATGTGGTGTGTATTTCATATATGTTTACATTAGTCAGTAAGTAAATGATAGCCAAGATACAATTTGTAGATCTGTAGAGATTAGGTGTAGAGGAAGGGACACATGGGTCTCCCTAGGAGGAGGAATTAGAATAGATTTTATAAGTAGACTGGGAGTGGTATGGTGGTGTCAGAAATGGGAGGTTCAGATGGAGATGGGGAGGGAAATCTCACAGAAAAGGGGCTAAACAGAGTATAAAGACCAGAGGGTATGGAGGACACCAAAAGCACAGGCCCCTCTAAGTCAACTGAGCAAAACTCATATGAAGTTAGATGTAGATGTAACCAAACATCTTATTAAATAAGAAACACAGAACCAATGTAAAAGAGAAAGCCAAGAGATCAGAGCTCAGAGCTAAAATCTCACCCTTCCTCCTGCGGTGGTCCCAGCTTCCCAAAAGAGAGCTATTTCCCTGTGTGTAAGTCGTTTCATAGTCATTCTGCCTTCTCATTGGTTGTAAACCCAAACACATGACTGCCTCGTCATTGTCTGTATGTACAGCCCCCCAGGTCTTAAAGGCATATGTCTCCAATGCTGGCTGTATCCCTGAACACACAGAGATCTATGGGGTTAAAGGCGTGCACCGCCACCACCGCCACACTCTGTCTATGGCTCTAATAGCTCTGAACCCCGGGCAACTTTATTTATTAACATAAAATCAAAATCACATTTCAGTACAATTAGAATACCACCACAGTTAGAGACTGAAAGAGCAATCATGGTATACATGCAGGTCTGCACCAGGTCCTATATATATATATTGTAGCTCTCAGTTTAGTATTTTTATGTGACTCTTGAGTGTTTGAACAAGTAGGTCTCTGATTCTTGTGCCTTAGGCTCTTCCTTTCTGATGGTTTACCTTGTCGAAATTTGATGTGATGGTTTCTGTTTTATCTTACTAGACTTTATTCTATTATGTTTACCTGTTGTCTCTTAGAAGTCTGTTCTTTTCTAATTAGAGATAGAAAAGAAATGGATCCAGATGCAAGGGGAGGTAGGGAGAAGCTGATAGGTATAGAGGGAGGAAAAATGTACTCAGGATATATTTCATGAGAAAATAATCTGTTTTCAATAAATGGAAGAAAAAGAAAAGAAATGGGAAAATGGCAAATGTCCTAACACAAGTATATTAGAGATGTAAGAAGAGAAGGTAGAAAGGGGGACAAATTCTTCTTGAAGAATTATGTCAACCATATCCCAAATTTGATGAAACTACAAGTTAACAGATGCAAGAAGCATAAAGGCATTTTACTCCAAGCAGAAACAAAACAAAATCACTCAATTAAGGGAACATGATGTTTGAATGAGAATGGCCCCTATAGGCTCCTGTCTTTGAATACTTGATTCCCCAGTGGTGGGACTGTTTGGGAAATACTAGAAGGTGTGGCTTTTTGAAGAGGTGTGTCATTAGAAGCAGGCTTAGTGGCTTCCAAGAACTGGCACCATTCAGAGTGCTTTCAGATCGAGATGTGAGCTCCCAGCTGCTCCTCAGGCCATCCCTGCCTCTGCTCTGCCATCTGTGGAGGCCAGCCTTCTGAAACAGTAAGCCCAATTAAACTTTTGTTGTTGTAATTTTGCTTCATTTTGTTCTCTTTTTTAAATAAATTTTCTTAACAGATGGTGGTGGTGTGTGCCTTTAATTCCAACATTCCAAAGGCAAAGGCAGGTGAATCTCTGATTTTGTGGGCAGCCTGGTCAACAGAGCATGTTCCAGAATGGCCAGGACTATACAGAGAGACCCTGTCTCAAAACCCAATAATAGTAATAGTAATAATAATAATGTTTTCTTAATCATATTTTTGTCACAGCAATAGAAAAATAGCTAATAATTAAAAAAACAAAAAGCAAATACTATGATGTTAATCTGGAAGCTGATGCAAATATTAGAAGCTGTATAACCACTAAGACAAGTAAGAATGAAAGATTTCCCATCAAAACCATGCAAACAGAACATTAGAATTATGTCTTCAAGTCCTTGAAAATATGGATTAATACATCCAACCAGTCAAAAACTCATGCAAGTCCTTTTCTGGCTGAAAAAACCTGAAAGAATTCAAATCTTGAAATTCTTTTCTCCTAGGCAGAGCTCCAGGAAAACAGAATGAAACCAGGCTAAAACTATAAATACATACATACATACATATATACATATATATGTACATAAATATATAATATTGTTTAATATAATAGCAGTTCACCATAATATATTTTAGGATTTGTGGCATATGTAGATTATGATACATGACAAAACCACACATACAATGGAGGGAGAAATGAAAGTAAAAGGCTTTGTGGTTAGAGAGATGCCTCAGCAGTTAAGAGCACTGATTGTCCTCCAAGTGGACCTGAGTTTGAGTCTCAGGACTCACATTGGCACTAACAGCAAACCGTAATTTCAGTTTCAAGGGATGTAATTACCTCTTTTGGCCTCTTTGGGCACCAGACACACATGTGGTGCACAGACATTCATGCAAGCACAGCACATACATGTGCAGAAATAGTATAGGCTCTGACATCTGTAATACAAAGCTAGTATTTGAAGGTAGAATATGATAAATTAAATGGCCCAATAGTTGTGAGAAATAGATTCAATAAAGATTACTCAATTCATTTAATAACAGAATATTTGAAAAAGAATAAATAACAGATGATTCAATACAAAAGGCAGAAATTCTGAGGTCATAGCTCCAAAACACATAGGTAATTGTATAAAAACACATCAATCACTGTAACATCGTTAGTCATTAAATAAATGCACATCAAAACTGAATTGGGATGCTGCTCTGTATCACTAGGATGATTTTTTAATGGTGGTAACTGTTAGCAAGGATGTAGGGAAGTTGTACTGATTCTAATGGGAAGGTGAATTGCAGTAACGGCTTTTGTAATCAGTGTGGCTGCCTCTTAGCTAGTTAAACATGGAGATTCACCACTTCCATTCCCAGGTACACCCAGGAGAAATGAAAATACATATGGACACAGAAACTTTTGCACAATATGTATACAAGACTAAAAGTTCACAGAAGTAATATTCATATAAGACAAATGTAGAAATAGCAGAAATGTTTGTCAATTGTTGAATAGATAAATATAATAGATGACTAAATATTAGAATATTAGTTATCAATAGCTATAATTGAAGTCCTGAGACATTTCAGTATGAACTCACATTGAAATATTATGCAAACTGAAATAAGCTGTCCCAGAAGGGCTCCAATTCCATGTATTCAGAATAGTAAATCTCTGGAGACAGAGTATACACTGTTGTTTCTCTAGGCTGGTATGGAGAACACTGGATGTGGGATTGGAAAAGAAGCAAAATTTCTTTGAGAATAATGGAATTGTTTTTAAATTGATTGTGGTAATGGATGCACCACTCTGTGAATATACTAAAAGCCATTGTTTGAATTATGCCTTTTAAATAATGGATTGTATGATATGAGAATCATACCCCAATAAGGCTATTTCAACAAAATGAACAGATAAATTGAATAGAAAAAATTTTAAATGATGGATTTAATTAAGGCCCACCATATAAATAATTACAGGAAATACAAACTGACTAAGCAATCCAACTACAAAGTAAAGAGTTTCAGATGAATGAGAGAGCAAAACAAAACTGTACTCTGTCTGTTGAAATCCACTGAAAATTAAAAGACATCACTGGGTTAAAATGGAGTCATGGAAAAGTGCACACTGTCGTAACACTAATCATAGAAAAGGTGAAGGGTTTGTTTTCATGCCATAGAAATGGAGTTCAGAAAGCTTCGTGTCAGACCCAATGCAGCGCCTTCCATTGTGACAATCCGATGGAGACATGTTTCAAAAGTGTAAATAACTAGAACCAGTGTCAAAGCTCACCAAACAAAAACCGATAGACTTCTAAGGAGAAACGGGCATCTCAAATTTATAGTCAGTGATTGCAGTATTCTTCACCCAGTAATTTACAGAAGTAGACAAATGACCAGCAGAGATTCAGAAACCTTAAATATTACCAACTAAGTCTACCAAGTTGTCAAAACTGATGACATGCTATTGCTGTGACCATGAAAAATAGAGGAACCAAAATCACCAGTGTGGGTAGTCATTGAAGAAGAATTTCCAAAGACCTCTATACACACATGAAAGAGAGAAGACAGTGTTCTAAAACTTCATAATGGCACAGAGCACAAAAGGCACTCAAGAAATGCTGGAGGAGGGGGAAAGAAGGCTTGCTGTCTTCTCTTGAACAGTGACATAGCTACAGTTCCAGAGGACTAGGCACATCACAGGGAGGGAGAGATGGCAACAGACAAGAAAGGCATGCCTGCAAGACTGGGAAGCTGACTAAGCACAATGAATTCCTCTTCGGGAGTGAGGCAGAGAGAGTGGGCCCAGGCTATGAAGACTCAACACCTGTTGGGAGTAAAGGGACCCTCCAGCTTTAGATTCTACCATCTGCAGTTTCAACCTTCTCAAGTAGCTCCACACACTGGGGATCAGGTATTTACATGCATAAGCCTACTGTGGACATATGATATTCAAACCACAACCCTGATGATTTTACAATGAGAAGAAAGCTTTTTAATGATAAATATTTGGTACATATGTTTACCTAAATTGGTGCATCATACAACACATACCCATAACAAACTTCCATATGGTACCCCACAAAGGTCTACAGTCTTATGTCAGTTTAAATGGAAAATACTTAAGTAAATAAAAAGTACTGGATATCAAAAGTAAATAAAGAGAAGTATCAGATACCAAATACTATAATAAAAATAGGAATAACTTCAGTAACATCTCTTCTGTGACTAATAATATTATTTTTGTTTCTCAATCGTACATGTCAGACCAGTAGAGGCAATAATGACTTAATAGGGAAGGGAAGAAACATTTTTTTTTGTTTTTTTTTTTCTGGCTTTTTTGTTTGTTTGTTTGTTTTTCGAGACAGGGTTTCTCCATGTAGTTTTGGTGCCTGTCCTGGATCTCACTCTATAGACCAGACTGGCCTCGAACTCACAGAGATCCTCCTGGCTCTTCCTCCCAAGTGCTGGGATTAAAGGCATGCACCACCACTGCCCAGCTTAAGGGAAGAAACATTTTAATGCAACACATAGTCATGATAAAAGTCTTCCATCAGAATAGAAAAAAAAAAGGAAATAGGAAAGGGCTATCTTTTAAAATCCTAGAAGTAACATTATAATAACAGTGAAAGGCAAAATGCCTTTTCTATTACCATCAGGAAAAAGACCAGAATGTCTCTTCATACTGTCATTCAATATTATTTAAATGTTCTAGTCATTACAATAGCAAATAAAATGAAAGAAATATGATTGTGAATTATTACATGATATCCCATGCATATGCTAATTGTGTGATAGTATCTGATAGAAATCAAAGGAATCTACAAAAAAAGGCCATTAGAATTTGTTTTTTTTAAATGTATTATTTTTTGTCTCCACATATGTATATGCACCATGTGTATGCTTGGTGCTCATAAAAGTCAGAAGAGGGTCACCAGGAAGTGAAGTTATAGATGGGGTCTGGGAATCAAACCTGCGTTTTCTATAAGACCAGTAAGTGTTCCTGACAACTGAGCCTTCTCTCCAGCCCCCAAATCATTATGTGTTTTTACACAGTACTCATATACAAAGTTCATGTGAAAAATCAACTTACATTTTTTGGAAAATCTAAGAATTGATAATTAGAAATTATAGGGGGCTATAACAGGAGTGTCACATATGAACTTCCGAGGGGATAATTTTAAAATGCCTACACTATTGGTGAGTTAAAAACTACCAGGTACTATAAAGAGAAGTGAAACCTCTGAGCAAATGAAAAATTACATAATTATTGTGGACAAAGCATTAAGTACTCACCAAGATAGAAATCTTATCAAATTGGTTTAGGGACTAAGTTAAGTACAGCATCAATTATACTCTCTGCACAGGTTCATAATACAAATACATAAAGCGTCTAAAATAGAGAACAAATACCATGTAACCACACAGAGATGAATTTTGACATCTGATTTCATCAGCCATGAAGGCAGAAGACAAACAAGCAGCCTTGTTGAAATCTTGCTGAATGTCTGTGGATCCAGGGAGTAGAACAGTGCTGAAAGACCCAGGCAACAGGAGCAATCAGGATTCTGCTTTCTGTTTCTCCCTCAGAACCATGGTCCATGAGGCACGGGAAAGTAGGCTCAACACTTGTAGCAAGTTTATCTTTATCTTACAATGTGGTCTTGATGCTAATAGTGCATAAAACATGGCCACAAAACAGCAGGAGTTCTCAAATATATAATATATAAAATATCACAAAATTTGCAAAATTGAATAAAAGAGAAATTGTTAGACCTTACAAGGCAGATGTCCCAAAGGCTTAGGATATAAAATATGTATTTATTGGAGGCTCAAGTTTTATTTAATTTCCCATATTTTTTTTTCTATTTTTAATAAATTATAAATGTTTTAGTATAATACACTCTTAAACAGGTAATGATTGGCTGGCCAGATATTCAGGAAGCAAAGGTACTTGTCCCACAAGCCTGAAAGCCAGTGTTCAATCACTGAAACTCAATTAAGGTTTGAATGAGAGAACTAACTCCAAAAATTGTCCTCTGACCTCCACACACATGCATGTGGCACCATCCACACACTCACCTTGTGCTTCTACTCACACAATAAAAAGAGTAAAGACAAATAGATAATGACAATTGTTTATACTCCCTTTCTATCACTATGAAACATACTTTGATATCCTGTTTTGCTATTGACCAAGAGCTATATAGTATATGGCTTTCATTAGGAAATTTCTGCTTCTGTATATATATTCTCAGTGAAAACTAATATGTTTTCTGTTGGATAGTTTTATTTCAACTTTACACAAGCTAAAGTCATCCGAGAGGAAAGAACTTCAATTAAGAAAATTCCTCCATAAGATTAGGCCTAAAGGATAGTTTCTTAACTAGAGATTGATGGGGGAGGGCCCAGCCAATTGTGGGTAGTGCCATCCCTGGGCTGGTGGTTCTGGTTTCTATAAGAAAGCAGGCTGAGCAAGTCATGAGGAGCAAACAAGCCAATAAGCAGGAGTACTCCATGGCTTCTTCTTCGGTCCCTGACTGCAAGTTCTTTCCTTGAGTCCCTGGCCTTAATTCCTTTGATGGTGAACTGTGATGTGGAAGCCTAAGCTTAATAAACCCTTTCCTCATCAAGTTGCTTTGATTGTGGAGTTTCATTGCAGCAATAGTAACTCTAAGTTATCCATACACACACACACACACACACACACACACACACACACACACACACACCAAGAACATTTTCCCCAAAAGCGGTAGGCTTGCAAACCATGAAATGAAAAGATGTCTTCCTTTCCCTGCTGCTCGGGAGTCTCCCCTAACAAGGAGGCTGAAAAGCAGAAGCACAGTCACTTTGTATGAGGGCTGCTGCCTGAGTGGAGTCCATGGTACTTATCTCTATGAGAAATATCATAAAAATTGTGTATATGAGCAATGTGCACAGGAAATATCACTAGACCAAACAGAAAGTGGAGACAGGACCTACTGTGACATCTACTACAATTAAAAATAGAGCCGGGTGGTGGTGGTGGCAGGGGCGGCGGCGCATACCTTTAATCCCAGCACTCGGGAGGCAGAGGCAGGCAGAGATCTCTGTGAGTTCGAGGCCAGCCTGGTCTACCAAGTGAGTTCAAGGAAAGGCGCAAAGCTACCCAGAGAAACCCTGTCTCAATAAAACAAAAAGAAAAAAAATAGAAAAACAATCTCAGAAAACTCCCCAGTCCTCTGGGTTTTATAACCTGTCTGCCTCCTCTTCCTCAATTTTCCCTGGACCTTGGGTGAGGGAGTGTTTTGTATATGTATCCATTGGGACAGGACTCAAAAAATACTACCTACATAATGAATTCATATCAGTAAGATATTTCAAGACAGGAATTCACCAAATTAAAAAAAAGATGAAGAAAAAGAAAAACAATGAACCAAAGCTTTTCTCATATTAGACTTCAGAAAACTCCAGGTCTCTGAGGCCCATGTTTAAAACCAATTGTAAACAGTCTCTCTTAAAATTAGTAGTGCTTAAATTGTTTGTTTTTCCAATCACAGCATAAAGAAATGGAGATAGTCCTGTTCTTCAGAAGCTACAGACCTGGCCTCAGGAGGTGCAACTGGCTTTCCTGACTGGCTTCCCAGATCCATGTCCCCCAAGGATCCACCACTGAAGCTACAATTTCCTGGGTTTTGTTATTAGCTTTCTATAAATGACCAATTTTCTATAGGAAGGCAGAGATAGTCTGAGAATCTCCACAGCTTTTGCCAAACTATAAATAAATCTATTTTTTATATTTTATATAGTTTATGTTGTTTTTCTATTGATGCAGGTGAGATGTCAGACTCTGGGGTTTTTATTGTTTTGTTTGTGCTATTTGCCTTTTTAAAAATGTTGTTTGATTATTTTTTTCTAAATCAAGATTTTGAGGGAGTCCTGTTACAAGCTTGTGGCCTATAGTGAACTTCCAGGTTGTATCATAAAGCCATGAGTCACAGCTGAACCCAGTAAGTTTTCTACAGTGATGAAAGTGATCTGTGAATTCGAGAAGCAAAGGTGGCAGGAATCTGCATGTAGTACTTAGATCTGCAAAGAGAGATTACCAGCCTGCAGAGTGCAGCCTTCAGTCCTTAGCTGAGTACTCCTGGGGCACGTGCTGAAGATATCTTCAGTCAGAGAATGGACTCCCTAGGAGGGGTAAAGAAAGAATCCTGGAGTCCTATGCCAGGACATCAATAGTAAGTGTGCCAATAAGCCATTTAGGAATCCTCATAAAGGAGAACTGTCTGAACAATAAGGTGAAATCAACTGAAGAAAAACCTACACTCGTTCTGATTAACATGGAGCCATTCCTGTGGCTCTTAGTGATTTTCAACAGGATGGTTTAGATTACTGATTCTATATAAATCTCTAAGGAGTGACGGGCGGTGGTGACGTACGCCTTTAATCCCAGCACTCGGGAGGCAGAGCCAGGTGGATCTCTCTGAGTTCAAGGCCAGCCTGGACTACCAAGTGAGTTCCAGGAAAGGCGCAAAGCTACACAGAGAAACCCTGTCTCAAACCCCACCCCACCCCAAAAAAAAATAAATAAATAAAAATAAATCTCTAAGGAACACCATATTTTTCTTGTATCTAGTCCAGTGTTTTCTGTATTTTTTGAACTTTTGCAATTGTACTTTATATTTTCTGTATTGACCTCTGTTTCTTTCAGAGGATATCTTGTCTTGCACGCTTTCATGCTGTCATTGGCAGTAAGGGACACAAGTCTGTGTTATCAGGTACCAGCCCGCGGAGCTCTTCCCAAAGACCTGTACTCAGATGGAGCCAGCAAAAATGTTCAGGAAGAGTTATTGCAAAACTGAACTGAGAGGCTGTATTTCCTTAAATGCATACTCAAATAGATTGGAGTTAAGAAAGATATTTCATATATGTATATGACACACACTTATATGTGGCTTTTCAAAATTAAATTATCCTAGAGATGTAATCTGTAGCTCTATGACTGGCTTTTTTTTTTTTTTTTTGGTTTTTCGAGACAGGGTTTCTCTGTGTAGCTTTGCGCCTTTCCTGGAACTCACTTGGTAGACCAGGCTGGCCTCGAACTCACAGAGATCCACCTGGCTCTGCCTCCCGAGTGCTGGGACTAAAGGCGTGCGCCACCACCGCCCGGCCTATGACTGGCTTTTAATGGTAATTAAATTTTGAAAATTAAGGGAATTTGGAAAACTAAATGAAAAATGAGCTTGATTATTTCTTTTATTTTAAATAATTTCTTTTGGAAATGAGATTGCAAAGTGGTTTATGGGATGTATTTTTTAGAAAAAAAGAAGTGTTGATAAAGTAAAAAAAAAAAAAAAAAAAATTAAAGGTCCCAAGGTTTTCATACACGATTTTTGCCTTAGTAACCCTCCTTCGGCTGCTTTCAAACACTTGTTTGAGAAAAACATACATATATATATATACACACACACACACACACACACGTACACTTGTTTGAGAAAAACATACATATATATATACACACACACACACACACACACGTGTGTGTGTGTGTGTGTGTGTGTGTGTGTGTGTGTGTGTGTGTGTAAATATACATGCATATATGCCAGGTATTGGTTTTCTACCTACAAGCTATTGGTTAGAGAGTCCCTGGTGGCCCCCAAAACAATAATACAGGCTACTGTTCTTGATTGTTCCCCATAAATACATGATGAGATCCTATTGCTGACTACAGCATGCATAGTAGTTGCAAACCAAAGGGAGAACAGATTAGAACTGACCAGGAAAGTCTCTCTCTGCCAGAAGGTGAGATGCAGGCTGCTAGTGAAGAAAACATTAATAATCTTATTTAATGATGGACTTTTCATGCTCAATTACTGACTTACCTGGCAAGATGTACATACTTGTACAGCAGTGGTAAGACAGTTTATTGTGATAAACTTATCCCTTGATTGTACTTGAAGGCTGCTCCACAAAAAGGAATTCATGCTTGGTAGACATGGTTAAAGCCAAGATGAGGAAGATTATTTGCCAAGAGGAAATCCTACTAATATTTTATTTTGGTGGTTGCCCTGCCAAACTACCTTTTATTTACATTTCTATTCAAGGGTCTGTGTTACTCTGAAATTTGGTCCAAGAAGCTTCTTATTGCCATGAACAATGGTTAATGCTGAGTCTCACAAATGTTCCAAGTGCTGAAAATAAATGACAGTGTAGAAGGGACATACATATCAATACCCCATCACGGCTCATGAAACATTAGAAGAGGGCCAGAAAGAGTGTAACAACTGGAGGGTGAGGAGGAACACTGTGAAATGCTGTCCTCTGGACTGGACATGACATGGCCATTGCACACTTGAATTCACAGCAACTGTGGTTACTTGATGACAACATGCATGAGTTAAAAATTCCAGTAAGGTGTGGGAGTGGCTCCTAAAGTACCATCTCCAGCTTTTGGCAATTGATGGTTGCTGGAGCAGGAGAATCACTTTCCCTTGGAGGATATTCACTGGTCAGTTGCTCATACCCCCAGTTGATGCCCCCACACCTATGTTCCTATGGGAGTTAGTGTTTTAAAAATAAGGACATGCAGCCTGGTGGTGGTGGTGCAAGGCTTTAATCCCAACACTGGGGAGGAAGAGCCAGGCAGATCTCTGTCAGTTTGAGGCCAGCCTAGTCTACAGGGTGAGAGTTAGGATAGGCACCAAAACTACACAGACAAACCCTGTCTTGAAAAAACAAAAACAAACAAACAAAAACAACAACAAAAAAAGGACATGGAACATTAGAAGGGGAAATGTGTTGGTGAGTAGACCAGGGGAACTGAAGGGAGGGAATAAGGTGTGGACATGATCAAGATACATTGTGTAGTAGTATGATATTTACAAAGGATATAAAAAATGTATGTATCACACCAAGTGAGAGACATAAACCAAATGCAGAGGTGTTAGGGACTCTGCTTCATTCTTATGCTGCTTTAACTTCCCCTGTCTAGCCTTCTTCAGCACATTATATGCTATACATTTGTATAGAAGAGTAGATGCTTAAGGATAATTTATGAATTTTAAGTTCAGCATAGCCTCTGCTAGAGCCATTAAGTCCATTGGAGAAGTATGTCAAGTGAACACCATCAAGTTGTAACTTAGTCAAAATACCAATGCCTCAGGCTTAAGATTATGGAAAAGCCTCAGCACTGGACTTTACTGAGCTAGGTCTGCTTTGGAATGTGCTGAGGCATATTAAAACTTCCCCTGGATGGCAGATGACACATTTTGCTCGTTTGTTTTACATAAAGTGAAGACAGTGTTGTTTATTACTCCTCCTGTATTTTGGATATATAACTTCCATATCTTTGAGGAATGCTTCCCTTCCTTCTTGTTTCCCATCTTGAATCCAGCTTTTACTTACCTACAGGAGGAATAGCAACAGGAGGACGTTCTCAGGCAGTTGTTTCTGAGCCTACTTTCAAATTATCAACACACGATCACTTCTTTTATTTCCTCTTAATAGACAACAAAATAGAGAGACATTGCTTCCTGGTAAAACAATATGTGTACTGTGTAAGCATGGGCTTCCTGTTAAATTCCATTAGCAGCATATATGACTTTCAGAGTTCTTTATGCAAAAAAATGGTGCCTTTGATAGTGCCTTATCTTTATTGCCAAACTATCTTTCAAAAATCATGAAGACTGATTTTCAGGTAACTTACAAGATAATAAGTTAATTCAACATAGTTTCAGGGACTGTATTGGATACAAGACCATATAACCTAGATTATTTGAATTTTTGCATGGTTTAATGTGAACTCCATTCCCACAGAGAGATGTGACGATGCCCAGGTGATCCATACAAACACTGTGAATTTCAGAGGAGGAATGCTAAATATTGGAAAGTTGAATATTTCATAAGAGGAGGTAAGCAAGTCCGTCCTCGATTCTCCCGCAATCATTATATTATTAAGCTGAGGAGCAAGCAAATTTGCTCTTTACTTCAGAGTGAGACACTATATCTTGCATGTCTAGTCTTTATGCAAATAATCCCAGAGAGTTCAAAACAAAGGTCAGCCAATACATCATACACAGACATGCAAACACATCAAAACCCCACTGAGTGTTTTCTTAATAATACCAGCAATATGAAATTATCATTAAACAGAATACTTAGATTTCTAGTCTGCTTTTATTTTTCAATAATTTCTTATGAATCCCAGTCTGGCCTCAAATTCCCTATATAGAAAAGGATGACCTTAAATTCCTGGTCTTCCTGACTCTGCTACATTGAGCTGGGATTATAGACATATACAACAGGCCAGCTATTGTGGTATTAGGGATTGAACACAGGCTTTGTACATGCCCGACAAACACTCTGCAATTACTACCATCACTAGCCCTGAATCATTTTTTTTTCAATAAAATGTAATCACAGATTATTTGGGTGAATTGGATTAAACTTTCTTTAATGAACTAATGTTCCCTGTATAAATTTATTGTTGTTATTTATAGAATTGACCTGAATGGGTGGGTATTAATATCATATAACCAATACTCAATTTGTAGACTTAGAAACAGTACTAGAATATTTTTAAAAGAAATGGAATGAAAACAAATCTTGGAAAACTGTATGTAAGCTGGACAGTGTCAAGAGAAATGAAAACCCCTCTTTAGTATATGCTGGTGACATTGAAAGAATGAAATTACAGTTGTTTGAAGAGTCTTAAATTGTAGTCTGAATTAAATTAGTACATGCTAACAGCCATAGAAATTGATTAGTGGGTAATGAAAGAGTCTTATTGCTAAACCTAACAACCTGAATTCAATTCTCAGAACTCACATGGGTGGAGGAAAGAACTGACTTCTACAACTTGTTCTCTGACCTTCCCACATGTCCTGAAGCACACGCATGTGGAACAGTGCTTTTCCCCCTCATAAGTGACAATTTATAGTAGTTTATTTTCAGTTACAAACTGATTTTTTTCATAGCTTTGATACTAAATTCTAGTGGGCTGAGCTCCAGGAGTCCAGTTGAAGAGAGAGAAGAGGGATTCTATGATCAATGGACATCAAGATCATGATGGGGAAACTTAAAGAGACAATCGAACCAAACTAGTGGGAACTCATGAACTGTGGACCAATATCTGTGGAGCCTCCATGAGACTGGACTAGGCCCTCTGCAAAGGTGTGACAGATATATAGCTTGATCTGCATAAGGGGCTCCCTGTCAGTGAGATTAGGATCCATCTCTTGGGCATGAGCTGGGTTTTTTGGAGCCCAGTGCCTATGGTGGGACACCTTACGCATCCTTGGTGCAGGGAGAGGAGCTTGAACCTGTCTTAACTGAGTATATCAGGCTCTGCTGACTCCTCATTGTAGGCCTTGCCTTGGAGGAGGAGGTGGGAATGGGGGTTTGGTTGGGGGGAAGGCTGGGGGATGGGAGGAGGGAGGAGAGGGGATCTTTTGTTGGTATGTAAAATGAACCAAAAACTTCTTAATAATAAAAAAAAATTAGTGCAGCGTTTCTCAACCTGTTAGTAGTGACCCCTTTGGCAAACCTCTATCTCCAAAAATGTTTACATGATGATTAATAAAAGTAGCAAAATTACAGTTACAAATTAGCAGTGAAAATAATCTTATGCTTAGGGGTCACCTCAACACGACAAATTGTGTTAAAGGATCAAAGCATTAGAAGGTTGAGAACCACTGGGTCTATTAATGTTTTAATTAAGGACAAAATTATTTTGTTACTTTCTGGTAACTTTTACAACTATGTTCTCAGTACATAAGACCATAACCAAGAACCTCACAAAATAGACCATGAATGTGAGCAACAGAAACAGTGTGGAGACAACAAATCTCAGGACGTAAATAGTAAAGATTTGAGTTTTTCAAAGCTGTATATTGTATAGGAGAAATATAAATAAATAGAAAGAGAGAGACAGTTCATAGATTATTTTCAAATAAACCATCTGCAAGCAGACCAAACTTTGTTTTTCTTACTCCAATCTGAAAACTCATTTCAACCTAGGAGAAGCAAGACAGAAAGAAATCTCATGATCAAAGAATTAGCATTGATAAACTCTTCGTATACATTCATGAATCCCACATTTCCAAGTCTTCCCATCTATAATTTCCAATATAACATGCCAACAGCCCAGTGGAATTTGTATGTCAGTGAGCATGAATAGTAATTGGTCTAAAACAATTCACCTAAATTCTGTGGAATGAATATTTTTATTATAAAACAAAGTTAATAGAAATACGCTTTCCCTCCTAAGACTCATTTAGGATTGAAGCAACTGTTGTTGCTATAATGTATGCTTGTTTAAGAGTGTTCATGGGTACAGTATCATTGTCATGTCTAAAAGATACTGCCTGTGGCAGCAGTTATTCTGGTCCTCTGGCTATTACAATCTTTCTTCATGATCATTCATTATTTTCCCTCAGGCTTAACTGTAGAAGTTTCACTGTAGTCACACCAATTTGGAGTGTGAATTCCATGGCTTCTTATCCTCTGTATTTGAACCAGTTGTGGATCTCTGTTAGGGCATTTGAATGCCACACACATACCACCACTACTATCAGCAAAACAAAACCAATAAGAAAAATCTTTCTTAGGGGATGAAAGCTACAGTTTCTGTCAACATAAGTTTGCATATTTAGAATATAGTCAGAAATTATGCTGGTTTAGGAATGTGATTATCCCCAAGTTAAAAATACTATGATTGCACCATTGGGGATATCTTGCTGGGCTAGTCATTGTTCTGGTTCATGTGCTTTACAGCTGGGTAGAACAATTGACTGCTTTTCGCCCTTAGCATCCTGCATAACACTTTCAGTTACTATGAGAACTAGTTCACAGGGAAAGACTTCCAAGTCAGTTTCAGTTGGATTCCTCCATGTCTTATATCCAAAGTATATGATGTTTTAAGCAATATGGTCTTACCCTCAATTTCTAGGAGACAACCATGGATAATGGTAATAAAATATATCGTCCTGAGAGTGTCTCTGAATCCTCTGTAAACCACTTAAAAAATTTCCCATTTTTTTGTTAGTCTGTGACTCTTGTGTATGACATAACTCTGTGTGTGCACACATGTGCATATATATAATTTTCCTAATGGCTTTTTCAAACATCTCTAGCACTTTTATCTCCTATTCCTTTCTATTTCTCTGTATTATCCTCTTACCTCCTTTTCTCTCCTCATTTTAAGCCCCCTTTTGGTTTTTTCTCATTTTTCTCTTCTGTTTTGTTTTTATGAAGGGATGTAATAGCCCAGTCCTGTAGAAAGAGACCTTAATACATTTATGAAAATAAAGAAGATACCATTTACTAGACATAAACATTTTTGTACACTAATATAAAAAATTCAGTGAAGTAGTGTTAGATGCCTCTTTCTATTTGAATAGGCTCTGTAACTTCTTTACGATGAAATTCTTGTTTATTTGTAATCCCTTGAGCTGTCTCTTGTTGCTGTTGTTTTGGTTGGTTGGTTATTTTGGTTTCACTTATTGGATCTTGAGGGGCCCACCACTCAGCTCCCAAATAATCACAGGGAGGCTTATTCTTTCTTATGAACACCCGGCCTTAGCTTGGCTTATTTCTAGTTAGCTTCTTAACTTTAATTATCCTGTCTGTTATTTGCCTCTGGGCTTTTACCTTTGTATATATCTATTTTTACTTCTTACTCCATGGCATGTGGTGTAGTTAGGTGGCTGGCCCCTGATGTCCTCCCCTTCTCCTTTTTTTCTCCCCAATTTCCCTTCTGAGATTTCTCCTATGTATTCTCTTTGCCTGCCAGCCTCACCTATCCTTTCTCCTGCCTTGCCATTGGCTGTTCACTTTTTATTAGATCAATCAGCTGTTTTAGACAGGCAAAGTAATACAGCTTCACAGAGTTAAACAAATGTAACATAAAAGAATATATCACATCCTTGAATCATTAAACAAATATTTTTCAGCAAAAACAAATGTAGCATATTTTCAATTAATATTTCACAACAGTCTCTATAAGTTGCATATTACGTGCTCATTAAATAAATTTTGTGTGGAACTAAGAAACATAATAAATGCAGCTTATGGTCCATAGTAGCATTTTTTCTCTTTGATGCACAATGTGTTTATTTCAATGGAAATTTAAATTTGTCATCAGTTTTAAACTTGACAGCCTATCCAGAATATTGAGAAACTTTAACTTGTGAGGAGAAACATTAATAACATGTTCCTTATATTCAACTGTCAATTTAATAAAACATACAAATGTCTCTACTACCAACAAATTCCATTCAAGAAGCACTGTAAAATGTAAGAGAGATTTTATGAGTAATGATATCATGCATGAAAACTGAAAAAAAAATAATAAAACAATTTCAGTGAAAATAAAAGAGGACCAAGCTGTATAGAACAATTAAAAGAAAGTTATTATAGAACGCAGATAAAGATAATTCGTCATACACATGTATTGGAATAAAGGAGAAAGCAATTAAAATATAAAAATATTCAAAACTCAAATGGAAGGAATTCATTGAAATAATGATACTCCTGAATTTTACAAGACCAAGCACAGATACACATGGACATAGAAAATAGTCAGATTTCAATAAAAATTCAAACTTAAATAATCATTTACCAGTACTAGAAATTTTAAGAATGTTGATTAGTTTGACAAAGAAGTGATAGATTAATTTTATCCTAACTCAAAATATTACCCAATTCAAAGAATTGCCATTTCATTGTTTTCACAAATGTCATATTTCAGTGGTTAAGATTCATTTATTTTATTTATTAATTTGCTTACTTCTGTGTTTGAGTGTTTGCCTGGGTGATTTTATGTATATCACTTCCATACAAGAGACTGTGAATGGCAGAAGTAGTTGCTGGACCCCAATTATAAGCCACCTAGTGGGTACAGAGATCCAAACTGAGGACTCTGCAAGATCCCTAAATACTCTTAACAGTTGAGCCATCTCTCCTGTTCCTTAGATGTGATTTGAAGTTTTTGTCTTGAAAGTGTCATCAAGGAATATAAGTGAGAGAGCAAGGTGTTTGCTAAGGGGCTCTGACAAGACTCAACACAGACAAAAACTCAGACGTGGATGAAGTTAGGATGTGTTCACTAAAAACAAGATTCATAGTCCCTTTACGAGAGTCTTAGAAGATGCCTAGGAGGACAAGGAGACCCTGCTCAAAATCACATACGTTTAGGTCTTAAGGTTACTTCATTGCCATTTTAACATAAAATGTCTTTTTATAATGGGAATGTCAACTCTGGGACAGCAGCCTTCACAGCAGATGCTGTGTAACTATGTTAAAATTCTTGATTCTCAGCTTGCTAGATTTTTCAACCAAGTTCCTAGGTTAGGAATCCTTTTATTTCTCATATCCCCAAGTTTTCCTTTTGTTTTTATCCTGCCCCATTAAATACTTACATTTAATAAGAATAGTTTTATCTTTTCAACTGAAGTACAAAATCATGATATATAGTTTATAATGGAATAATTTACCTGTTTTCCACCACACAGAGTAGAGTTGGAGCAATACCTACAAGGCATTCTTTTAACTAATCTCTCACCCCTTTAATGTGTTACTTTACTTTTTTCTCAAATCAAATAAATTTACATATGTGTGTCATGGTTGATTTCTACTCTTGATGAATCAAAATGGTTCAGTATTTGAGCCAACAATGGATTTGCCATGACCTTGGATTTAATGTGGCATGATGATTCTCTTTCAGTTCCTCAGAATAGGAATTTATCCATTACATTGCATTTCTACAAATGATAGTACTGATTAGAGTCACTGAAATCCTCCTATGTGTGTGTAAGCATGTGTGTGTGCAGGTGTTGAAACCTAAAGTCCTATTGTCAGCACTTTACTTCTTTTTAAATTCCCTTATTCTCCTCATGATATATTGTCTATTAATTTTCTTTTTTCCAGTCTGTGTCTAATTGAGTTCTTAGGTTTTGTATAATTGTTTGCTGATACTCTGTTGCTTTTCACCTGGTAGGCCATAGAAAAATTTCAGAATATCAAGCAAAGTCCTTCTAGTGTTTGGTTTATTTCAGTTGTTAGCTGCTCAGAAGTCAGTTTTATGGCGCCACAGACACCTGTCATTTATTTTTTTCTTCTTCTTCTTTAACCTACTGAGTCTGTTTATTGTTGCTTGTATGTGTTTTTTTTATTATTAAGAAATTTTTTGTTCATTTTGCATACCAACCACAGATCCACTCTCCTCCCTCCTCCCACCCCCCAGCCTTCCCCCTTACCAACCCCTCATTCCCACCTCTTCCAGGGTAAGGCCTCCGTGGGAAGTCAGCAGAGCCTCTGCATCTGTCACTTCCTCTCTTTTTCTTTCTCTACTTTCATCCATCCCTCCTTCTTTTCCTGTAGTTCCCATTATGCCTTATTCTTCAGCTTTAAGTAGAATCATGCTTCAATCAGATAAGGCAAATGACGTTGTAACTTCTATATATCATTAATATTTAAGCATCTATATATTTGCCTCTTTCAAATGTCTTTAACCTATTACACATTGTATGTTTTATTTTTATTAAATTTATTAGTCATTTAACATGATCCTACTCTCACAGGGGCCCCTTAAGCATAACAAGCCACACAACTGTCTGGATTGTGCAAAGGGCCTAGTCTAGTCCCATTCAGGCTCTATAGCTGTTGGTCTAAAGTTCATGAGTTCCTACTAGCTTGACTTGGTTGCCTGTGTAGGATTTCCCATCATAATCTTGATTCACCTTACTCACAAAATCCCTTTTCCCTCTCTTCCACTGGACTCCTAGAGCTGGCCTGGTGCTTGGATGTGGATTGCTGCATTTGCTTCCATCAGTTACTAGATGAAGGCTCTATGGTGAAAGTTTGGGTATTCACTAATCTAATTACCAGGGTAAGTCAGCTCAGGCACCCTCTCCACTATTGCTAGGAGGCTAAGCTGGGGTCATCAGGTGGATTCCTGGGAACTTCCCTTGCACCAGATTTTTCCCTATTCCCACAATGTTTTGCTCTATTATGGGACATATTTCATTGCTCTCCCACTCTGTCCCTGTTCCAGCTCGACCATCCTGTCCCCTTATGTTCTCATCCCCCATCCCCTACCCTCTAATACCCCCACTCACCCCCAGTTTACTCATGGAGATCTCATCTAATTCCCCTTCGCAGGGCAATCCATGCATTCCTCTTAGGGTCCTTCTTGTTAGCTAGCTTCTCTAGAGTTGTGGGTTGTAGTCTGATTATCCTTGGCTTTACATCTAGTATCCACTTATGACTGAGTACATACCATGTTTGCTGTTCTGAGTCTGCATTACCTCACTCAGGATGATATTTTCTAGTTCCATCCATTTGGCTGCAAATTTCATAATGTCATTTTTTTACAGCTGATTAATAATTAATTGTGTATATGTATCACATTTTCTTAATCCAGTCTTCAGTTGAGGGGCATCTAGGTTGTTTCTAGGTTCTGGCTATTATAAATAATGCTGCTATGAATATAGTTGAGCTAATGTCCTTGTGGTAAGATTGAGAATCCCTTGGGTATATGCCCAAGAGTGGTATCATTTAGTCTTAAGGTAGATTAATTCTCAACAAATTGGAGATATCACCATACTGTTTTCTAAATTGGTTGTACAAATTTGTACTCCCATCAATAGTGGAGGAGTGTTCTCCTTGCTCCACATCCTCTCCAACAAGCTAACATCAGTGTTTT
Source organism: Peromyscus leucopus (assembly GCF_004664715.2). Lineage (NCBI taxonomy): Eukaryota > Metazoa > Chordata > Mammalia > Rodentia > Cricetidae > Peromyscus > Peromyscus leucopus. Next base: position 13,483,656 of record NC_051064.1, on the reverse strand, counting down.
TTTTTTATTTTATTTATGTTTTAGCCATTCTGACATGTGTTAAGATGGCATCTCAGAGTCATTTTGATTTGCATTCCCTGATGACTAAGGATTTTGAGCAATTCCTTAAATGTCTTTGGCCATGTGAGATTCTTCTTTTGAGAATTCTCTGTTTAGATCTGTAGCCCAATTTTAACTGGATTGTTTGGTATTTTGATGTCTAGTTTCTTGAGTTCTTTATATATTTTGACATCAGCCCTCAGTCAGATGTGGGATTGGTGAAGATCTTTTCCCATTCTTTAGGCTGTCATTTTGTCTTATTTACCATGTGCTTTGCTTTATAGAAGCTTCTCAGTTGCAGGAGCTCCAATTTATTAATTGCTGCTCTCTGTGTCCTGTGCTACTGGTGTTATATTTAGGAAATGGTCTCCTGTGCCAATGCTTTTAAGTCTACTTCCCACTTTCTCTTTTATCAGGTTCAGTGTAACTGGATTTATGTTGAGGTCTTTGGTCCACTTGATCTTGAGTTTTGTACATGGCAATAGATATAGATCTATTTGCAGTCTTCTACATGTTGACGTCCATGGTTATGCCAGCACCATTTGTTGAAGATGCTTTCTTTTTCCATTGTACAATGATGGCTTCTTTGTCAATAATCAGGTGTTCAAAGGTGTATGGATTAATATTTAGGGACTTCAATTATATTCCATTCATTCACATGTCAGTTTTTATGCCAATATCAAAGTGTTTTTATTACTATAGCTTAATAGTAGAACTTGAGGTCAGGAATCGTGATGCCTCCAGAATTTGCTTTATTGTACAGGATTATTTTACCTATCCTGGGTTTTATGATTTTTCCATATGAAGCTGACTATTGTTCTTTCCAGGTCTGTGAAGAATTGTGTTGGGATTTTGATGGGGATTGCATTGAATCTGTAGATTGCTTTTGGTAAGATTGCCATTTTTATTATGTTAATCCTACCTATATATGAGCATGGGAGATCTTTCCATTTTCTGATATCTTCTTCAGTTTCTTTCTTCAGAGACTTAAAGTTCTTGTCATACAGGTCTTTCACTTGCTTAGTTAGAGTTACCCCAAAGTATTTTATATTATTTTGTAGCTATTATAAAGAGTGATGTTTCTTTGATTTCTTTCTTTACCCATTTATCAGTTGTATATAGGAAAGCTACTGATTTTTTTTAAGTTAATCTTGTATCTCACCACATTCCTGAAGGTGTTTATCAGCTGTAGGAGTTCCCTGGTAGAATTTTTGGTGTTACTTTTGTATATTATCATGCCATCTGCAAATAGCTGGTTTGACTTCTTCCTTTCCAATTTCTATACCCTTAATATCCTTTTGTTGTCTTTGCTCTAGCTAGAACTTTGAGTATATATATATATATATATATATATATATATATATATATATATATATAATGTATATGGGGAGAGTGGACAGCCTTGTCTTGTTCCTGATTTTAGTGGAATTGCTTTGAGTTTCTCTCCATTTAATTTGATGTTGGCTGTTGGCTTGCTGTAAATTGCCTTTATTATGTTTAAGTATGTTCCTTGTCTTCCTGATCCTTCTAAGACATTTATCATGAAGGGGTGCTGGATTTTGCCAAAGACTTTTTCTGCATCTAATGAGATGATTATGTGGGGTTTTTCTTTGATTTTATTTATATAGTGTATCACATTGACAAATTTTCATATGATATGTTGAACCATTCTTGCATGTGGGATTAAGTCTATGTGATCATGGTGGGAAAGTTTTTTGATGTGTTTTTGGATTTGGTTTGCTAGTATTTTATTGAGTATTTTTACACCAATGTTCACGAGGGAGTTGGTCTGTAATTCTCTTTATCACCCCTTTGTGTGGTTTGTGTATCATAGTAACTGTAGCCTCATAAAAAGAATTTGGCAATGTTCCTTCTGTTTCTATTGTGTGGAACAATTTGAAGAGTATTGTTTTTAGCTCTTTTTGTATTTCTGGTAGTACTCTGTGCTGAAACCATCTGGTCCTGGGTATTTTTTTTTTTTCTGGTTGGGAAACATTTAATGACTGTTTATATTTCCTTTGGGGTTGTAGGACTAATTAAATTATATATATGGTCTTAACTTAATTTTGGTATGTGGTACTTATGCAGAAAATTGTCCATTTCTTTTATATTTTCCAATTTTGTGGAGTACAGATTTTTGAAGTATGACCTGGAAGTGTGATCTTATGATTCTCTGGATTTCCTCATTGTCTATTGCTATGTCCTTTTTCATTTCTGACTTTGTTAATTTGGATGCTTTCTCTCTGCCTTTTGGTTAGTTTGGATAGGGATTTGCCTATCTTGTTGATTTTCTCAAAGAACCAACTCTTTGTTTCATTGATTCCTTGTATTGTTCTCTTTGTTCTATTTTACTGATTTCAGTCCTCAATTTGATTATTTCCTGGCATCTATTCCTCATTGGTGAGTTTGCTTCTTTTTGTTCTAGAGCTTTCAGGTGTGCTGTTAGATTGCTAGTGTGAGATTTCTCCATCTTCTTTATGTGGGCATTTAGTGCTATGAACTTTCCTCTTAGCACTGCTTTCATAGTGTCCCATAAGTTTGAATACGTTGTATATTCATTTTCATTGAGTTCTAGGAGGTATTAAATTTATTTTTTCATTTCTTCCTTGAACCATTGGTGATTCAGTTGGGCATTATTTTGTTTCCACGAGACTGCAGGCTTTCTATACTTTTTGTTGTTTTGAAATCTAATGTTAAGCCATGGTGGTCCAACAAAATACAGAAGGTTATTCCCATTTTTGTGTATCTGTTGAGATTTGCTTTTGTGACCAAGCATGTGGTCTATTTTAGAGACGGTTCCATGGACTGCTGAGAAGGTAGATTTTTTTTTATTTTTTTAGGGTGGATAGTTCTGTAGATATTTATTAAGTCCACTTGAGTCATAACATCTGTTAGATCCCTTATTTCTCTGTTAAGTTTCAGTCTGGCAGACCTATCCATTGTTGAGAGTTGGGTATTGAAGTCTCCCACCATTAGTGTTTGGGGTTTTACGTGTGATTTATGCTTTAGTATTGTTTCTTTTACATATGCCCTTGTATTTGGGGCATAAATGTTCAAACTTCATCTTGGTGGATTTTTCCTGTGATTAATATGTAATGTCCCTCCCCATCTCTTTTGATTGATTTTAGTTTGAATTCTATTTTGTTAGATATTAGGGTAGCTGCTCCAGCTTACTTTGTAAATCCATTTGATTAGAAAATATTTTCCCAGGCTTTTACTCTGAGTTAGTGTCTGTCTTTGAAGTTGAGGTGCGTTTCTTATATGCAGCAGAAGGATGAATCCTGTTTTTGTATCCATTCTGTTAGCCTGTGTCATTTTACAGGTGAATTGAGTTCATTGATATTAAGGGATATTAATGACCAGTGATTGCTAATTCCGGTTATCTTTTGATGGTAGTGTATGTGTATTTCCCTTCTTTGGGATTTGCTGCTGTGGAGTTATCTATTTGCCTGTGTTTTTGTGGGTGTATCTAGCTTCCTTAGGGTGGAGTTTTCCTGCTAGTACTTTCTGTAGGGATGGATTTGTGGATAGGTATTGTTTAAATCTGGTTTTGTCTTGGAATATCTTGTGCACTCTGTCTATGGTGATTGAAAAGTTTGTTGGGTATAGCAGTCTGGGCGGGCATCTGTGGTCTCTTAGTGTCTGTATTCTGTCTGTCTAGGATCTTCTGGCTTTCAGAGTCGCCATTGAGAAGTTGGATATTATTCTGATGGCTCTGCCTTTATAAACCTCTTCGCCTTTTTTTTTTTTTTTGCTGCTCTTAATATTTTTCTTTATTCTATAAATTTAGAGGTTTGATTATTATGTGGTGAGGGGACTTTTTTGAGGTGTCTAGTCTATATGGTGTTCTCTAAGCTTCTTGTATCTTCATAGGTATTTCCTGCTTTAAGTTGGGAAAGTTTTCTTCTATGATTTTGTTGAATATATTCTCTGTGCCTTTGAGTTGGTATTCTCCTCCTTCTTCTATCCCTATTATTCTTAGGTTTGGCCTTTTTATGGTGTCCCAGATTTCCTGGATGTTTTATGTTATGACTCTTTTGGCTTTAGTGGGTTTTTTTTTTTTTTGACTGATAAATCTATTTTCTATTGTATCTTCCATGTCAGATATCCTCTCTTCCATCTCTTGTATTCTGTTGGTTATGTTTGCATCTGCAGTTCCTATTCTTTTACTCAGATTTTTTCAGCATTCCCTGCATTTGTGTCTTCTTCATTGTTTCTATTACAATTTTCAGGTCTTAACTATTTCCTTCACTTATTTAATTTTTTCCCTTAGTTTCCTTGACTTTCTTTAAGGGATTTATTGATTGATTCCATTTTTTGTTTGTTTATCTTTTCCTCAATTTCTTTAAGGGAATTTTTTATTTTCTCTTTAAAGACCTCTTTCATCTTCATAATGTTATTTTAAGTCACATCTACTTTTACATTGTGATGTTCAGGTCTTGTAGTTGTAGAACTGCTAGGTTCTGGTGGTGCTATATTGTTATTTATGTTGTTGTATGTATTTTTGCACTGGTGTCAACCCATCTCTTCCTCCCATAGGTGCAATAGGTGTCTGTGTCTGAGGGAGCTGTTTTTGGTCCAATCTGTGCTTGCTGTTTCTGTGTCTCATGGGACCACTCTTGGTCCAATTTAGCTCTTGTTCCAATCAGAGCTGGTGGATTCTGTGTCTAAGGGAGCCACTGAGGTTGCAGGTGGATGGGTGTTTTGGGGGTAGGGGGTGGGTCTTATAGATTGCAGGGCCCATTGGAGGATTTTGGTGGGGAGGCTTGCCCACAGGAGTCTTTCTTTCTGGCCTGCAACTGGAGCAGCCATGGGTGTATATGTTCTTTTTAATTGTTTTATGTTTTAACTTATATGCCTTGTAGATGAAGAACAACAATTAAAAGCTCTATGAAGTTCTTAAGTACCATGTGCAGCAATGCTGAGCAATGTACTTTAAGATTAGTGCTATCAAGCATGCCATTTTTACTTGTATACCTATGTGTATTTATATGTAAATTATATTTATATTTTTTCTTGTACTAGGAATATTAAGAACATATGCTAACATATTGTTTCTTAAATTATTCAGCATTCAAAGATTCATGCTCACAATTTCATTTAAAATGGAAATGTTATTTTTATTTATTCATTTTATTTTATTTTTATATATTTTAGTGTGTGTGTGTGTGTGTGTGTGTGTGTGTGTGTGTGTGTGTGTGTGTGTGTATGTGTACTATATTTGTGAGGGCCATCACTGGAGGTCAGAGCAGAGCCTGGAATTCCTCTGGAGCTGGAGTTAAAGGAGTTTGTGAGGCTCTCAATGTGGGTGCTGGGAACAAAATTGGGGTCATTTGGAAGAACAAGTACTCTTAAATGCTGAGCCATCTCTCTAGCTCTTAACATAGAAATTTATGTGTATTACAAATGTGTATTAATGATAGTGTTATTTCCAAAAGTATAAAGCAGTTTACTGTAAAACAACAAAAATAATTAGTCTATATTTACCAACTATGATATATGTAAATGAAAAAACAGCCTAATTTCAACACAAATTACCTTAAATCTCACAGATTATCCAGTAGATTACCCACTATTACCCTTGAATATTTTACCTGGTAAAGTTGTAGTTATTCTCAAGAAGTTGCAGGATGACATGCTTGAAATAGTAAAGCTGCCCCTCTGCACCTCTTTTCCCATTTGTGTGCTAAAACATACATCTGAAGTGATGTGTGCAGGTAGGCCTGTGAAGTACTTAGGTTATCAGAATGAAGCCCCTCATGGATGAGATTAGCGCCATCAGGAGACAAGGAGCAGCATAGAAAATTTATGAAATTGCAGAGAGAAACTTGTCTGTAGGCAAGAAGGCAGGCCTGAATGGAGACTGGATCTGCTAGCTTCTCAACCTTGAACTTTAGTACCTCCAGACTGTGAATAAGTGTTTATTGTTTCAGTGACCCAGTCTATAGTGGTTTTAGTATAGCAGCTCAAAATTGAGGTGATTTTTCCCTACATTGAGTAAGAACACAAAATAAAACACCTGTAGCCTTTCCACTCTACAAGTGATGGCTCCATACTTGAGAGTAAACAGCTGAGTCTCCAGAACTGCATTGTTTGGACTCCATCCATTTTAAATGAAAATTTAGAAACCAGGCAAAATTTCATGGAAGCAATATCTAGCTAATTATATTATCTTAATTTACAAATTGTATACATACATAAAAAAGGACTCTTTAAACGTGGGAAGCAGGATTTATTTTAACATAAATGGAATAACAACTTTAAATATGACAAGCATTAAAATATGGTAAACACCAACGTATATTTATTATGAATAAAATAAAACTCCTTTACGAAGTGCATATATCTTAGGTACTGACTTTTTTTTAAATGGTGACAATATTAAAAATCAAGTTTCATGTTGTAGTACTTTCCACTGTCTGATGTAAGATGATAATCAAGTCTGACAACATTTTCTGATAACTTTGACTAGTGTGAAAATAACATTTTTTGAAATACATAATAATGTTTCAGTTGAAAAACTGCTTGAGTATAAATATTTAGGCAACTATATTTTTGTAACACACTTTAAAACCTGTTTTAAATTTTGTTTGGGTTAGTGAGGGACTTTGTTTTTGCTGTTTTATTTCATTTTTAAGACAGTATCATTTTTGACATGTATCCTAGGCTGAGCTTAGATTTGCTATAAACCCCAGGTTAACTCTAAACACTTTTTAAAAATTGCATTACATTTTTATTTACTCTGTGTGTGTGTGTGTGTGTGTGTGTGTGTGTGTGTGTGTGCCATGACACATGCACAGAGGTTAGGAGACAACTTTCTGGAGTTGGTTCTCTCCTTCCACCATGTAGGCCCTAAGGATTTCATCTCTCTGGCCTACTTTTGAATTTCTTATACAACTGATATAGTGATAGGCATTGATCACATTAGTAAGTTTTAATGTTCCTAAGAACATTTACATATTTCATCAAAATTAGATGAATAATAATTGTATGGCATTATTTTACATTATTTATAAATATGTGAAAACTTTTTTTTAAGTCTTAGCTTGTTTGAAATGGCTGATGCTTTATATGTGTATGCATGCATGTATTCATGTATGTGTGTCATGAGGGCAAGTTCTGGTACTGTTTTTAAGGTCACTTCCTCCTTTGGTTCAAGACAGGGTCTCTGTTTGACCTAGAACTACTCTAAGTAAGTTAGACTGTTATCTATGGAACCCCAAGGGTCTACTCACCTCCTCTCCTCCTCCCCAGCTATGACTGGAATTATAAGCATGTGCCACCTTGCCCACATGTTATGTGAGTTCTAGATTAGGTCTTCATCCCTACCAAGGCTTTACAAAATGAACTACCTATCTAGTTGACTGCGATTATTTTTTGGTATTAATTTTTTAACTTAATTATCTTTTTTACATCCCAACCACAGTTTCCTGTCCTTCCTCTCCTCCTAGTCCTTCTTCTGTACCTCCTCTCTGTCAGAAAAGGGCAGCCCTTTGGTGAATATCAACCAAATATGGCTTATCAAGATGCAGAAAGACTCAGGATTTAAGAGTGCCAACTGTTACTATTTTTTAGGAAAAAAGTTTTTATATACCTCTAGAGTTGTAGACATTGGTACTTTCATAATTTAACATGAACGAGTCACTAATCTGTTAAACTGAAGTTAATAGAAAAGTATAGGTTTAATGTAAATAGAGGCAGATGCCTTAATGAAACTTTTAAAAACAACCAGAAACCTAATATACCCTATAAGGAAATTGTCTTGGAGGGACACTATAAATGTGTGTGAGGAGTAACTCTTTGTTAACTCTAAGATAGTACTACAGCCACTGTTCAGCACATGAGCAAATAGTAATCAGGAAGGGTATGGACGACACCGCCTTCATTACCATCTTGAGTTCAATAGTGAGAAACAAGGACAGAATAACTCTGCCTACCCTAGTAGAGAAGAAATTAAAGATAATGGAGATTGAACAATTTCAGAATGATAAAATGTATAATGAAAACATAAACATACCAGAACTAAGAATATTTGCTCTTTCTTCTTTTTATTATATCCTTGCTTAATGTTAAGTGTGCTGATATGGATTAATTTACTTTTATTTTTCTTCCAAAAGATATAAAAAAGGGTATTTCATTTGGATGCTTGCTCTCTCATTATGGTTGGAAATTAGCTGATAAGCAGTTTCATGAACTCAAGTTTAGATTTCAATCCAATACTCCTATTTTAATGAAAAATTATCAGTTTTACATTATATATTTTCATTGTGATTTTATGACTTTTAATAAAAGTCAATCTAATTTCCATTCTGTTTTCTATTTTCTTCTCTTTGCCTGTGAACTAATAAAATGTACACCTAATACGTGTATTAGTTTAAAAGGAGCTAATTATATTTTCATAAAAATATTAAAATCTGTCATGCTAAAGTTCTTTTTCTTTTGTTGAATTATAATAAACTTCATCAATTGTGTCAATGCTAATTAACAGCAAAGCAGTTGTTTCTTCCCATCACGTCTTCACTCTAAACAGTAGCCAGGCACAGTTGGTCTTTCCTGCCCACATACTGTATGTATATTAAGTTGTATATTATGTATATTAGATAATACAGTTGCAATTAACTCTGTTTATTATTTACATATTTCCTGGATCTTCTGCACATAAATATCTCTTTGAATTCTCACAACTCTTTATGAACATGGAATCCCACTGTATAAATATAATAAAACTAGAAAGAATAAATTTCCCAATGCTATATAAATGTCTAAAGGGATTCTCAATTCTCCTATTGGACCAACCAGCTCCATTATGATTCTCATTTCTCATTAGATCTATCATTATGAAACTATGACATAATTAGTAATCAAGAAGACTCTTGAACTTTAGACTATTTTATTATTTGCATACCACCACTAAATTAAAAATGAAACTATTTCTTAACATGTTATGGTGGTTTGAAAGAAAATGGCCTGTAGCTAGAGTGTTCCTGCCTTGCCCACAGTCAGGACAAATCTTTGTCACCAGCCAGTCCCACAGCCGCTCAGACCCAACCAAGTAAACGCAGAGGCTTATATTGCTTACAAACTGTATGACCGTGGTAGGCTTCTTGCTCACTGTTCTTATAGCTTAAAGTAATCCATATCCATAAATCTATACCTTGCCACGTGGCTCATGGCTTACCAGCATCTTCACATCCTGCTTGTCCTGACAGCGGCTGGCAGTGACTCCTTCCGCCTTCCTGTTCTTTCTTTTCTCCTCTCTGTTAGTGCCACCTATACTTCCGGCCTGGCTACTGGCCAATCAGTGTTTTATTTATTGACCAATCAGAGCAACACATTAGCCATACAGAACATCCCACAGCACTTCCCCTTTTCTTTTCTTTTCTTTTCTTTTTTTTTTCAAAAAGGAAGGTTTTAACCTTAACAAAGTAAAATTACATATAATTTGGGAATTTGGGTGTAGCTTCTCTTACTACTTCCTGCTGGAGGGGGATGCTGTATCTTATAGGGACACAAAGAAAATTTTAGGATTATGGAGTAGCCCATGAGACTGTATCGTCTGAGCCAGTTGCCTTCAAACCATTCTGGATGTTGGATCATCTGGGCTATGGTGTCATCGGAGACCTTTCAGGGTGTCTTGGCTGGTCAAACCTGATGTATCTTAATCTGGAACAAATCCATAGCCTCTGGCTTTCTGTGGGAACAAAAGCAGAGTCTCCTTTCCAAAGCAACACATCCTTATATCCAAATTTTAAAGTCAAGGTATCTTTAAAATATACATATTGGTTTAACTCAACATCTTTTACGATCAAATGTTTTTCTGCAGCTAAAAATCCGAAAGACAACACAATCCAGATTCTCTGTGTAATATTCATCTTTATGTGGTTTATTTTTTATATTAATTTTACTGTCTCTTTAAAGATTTTATTTTTAAAAAATATTTATTTGTTTATATAACTGTATATATCACCTTTTTTGTCTCTTTCAAGCCTACATATATTTTACACACATTGTAAACTATTACATCTGAATCTGTCTTATTGTGAATCTATTGCTTTAAACTGCAGCATTTGTAAGACTGAAATGGCACTATGGCTGCTGGCTCAGCCCACCTCAGCTTCCCAACATGGCGGTGGTACATTTACTGCAAGCTCTGGAAGCTATCGTGGGTCTATGCTTTTATCCAAGCACCTTGTAGCCCAGAAACCTCTTTTTTTGTTTTGTACTAGCAAAGACTAAATCCACCATGCAGCTTAATGTGCCACTTGCAGAGGCCTCATTCCCGCCATACTGCAGGTCAAGCACACACGCCAGGAACCCACAAGTAGCTCAAGCCGGCAGCTCCCGCTCATTTGAGAGAGACAATTAGGAAGCTGTTTTCAGCTCTGTTTTAGAATCTTTTCTCAGGTTTTAGGTGGAAACTCTTGCCAACTCGTTGGGCGCCATTTGTAGCTAGAGTTTTCCTGCCTTGTCCACAGTCAGGACAAATCTTTGTCACCAGCCAGTCCCACAGCCGCTCAGACCCAACCAAGTAAATGCAGAGACTTATATTGCTTACAAACTGTATGGCCGTGGCAGGCTTCTTGCTAACTGTTCTTATAGCTTAAAGTAATCCATTTCCATAAATCTATACCTTGCCACATGCCTCATGTCTTACAGGCATCTTCACATTCTGCTTGTCCTGGCGGCGGCTGGCAGTGTCTCCTTCCGCCTTCCTGTTCTTTTTTTTCTCCTCTCTGTTAGTGCCGCCTATACTTCCTGCCTGGCCACTGGCCAATCAGTGTTTTATTTATTGACCAATCAGAGCAACACATTTGCCATACAGAACATCCCACAGCAATGGCCTCCCAAAGGAAGTGGCACTATCAGGAGGTGCGATTTCATGGGAGTAGGTGTGGCCTTGTTGGAGAAAGTTGTCACTGTGAAGATAGGCTTTGCAGTGTCATATATGTTCAAGCCACACTCAGTATCTCAGTTCACTTCCTGTTGCCTGACAATCAACATGTAGAACTCTCAGATCAAGCGCCATGTCTGCTTGCATGCTGCCATGTCCATCATGATGATAATGAACTAAACCTCTGAAACTGTAAGCCACCCCATTAAATGTTTATAAGAGTTTCCTTTATAAGAGTTACTGTGATCATGGTGTCTTTTCACAGCAATAGAAACCCTAACCAAGACACATGGGTTGCTATTTTTTTCATACTATTTACTTATATGTCTAAAGTCATTTATAATAGTACTTTGCTTATAAATAAGCAATATGGTACAAATAAAAAAATGCACTATTTTCCTTTACTAACTATTCACATAACTTTCTAAATTTTGGCAAGCTTCAATTTTCTATCCTTTCATTATTAAGGAATTGTTATTATTTAGGAATTTAGGAAGAGGGCATTTAAAATATTCTTTCAATTTTAGAATGTATAGCTGTGTTAACAAGGCTATTTAAAGAGTGGTCCCAGTGGACTGATATGCAGGACCATTGGAAACAAACAAACAAAAAAACAAAGTATGTATGGTACACAACATGATAGAAACGCTGCAAACTCTCAAGAGTGTGAATTTACAGGGACAACAGTTAACTGCAGTGCAGGGAAAGAATGAATCAGAGTGGCAATGGACAAAAATGACACCATAGCTACTGGCTTCTGATTCAGTCCTGGACATAAATTACCACGAGAGTCAAAGGTATATTCAAAGGTTGGTTCATTAGTGGGTCTTGGCTGAAATGGGAAACTAAAGACAAACAAGCAAAACTAGCATAAAGAAAAAGTGGTGAGCTTGTTGAAGCATATGCTGACTTTTAAGTGAAAATGATGATATGAATTTGAGATCCAAGAACTGGATTTGTATTTGAAGAAATAGATCTGAAAAATCATCACAATAGGAGTACATGATAAGATCTTGAGAGGGAAGAATTTACTTCTTAGTAAAATGGTAGCTGAGAGGAGAACCACGTTAGAATTGGAGCTTCTATAAATTCTAATATGTGCTGTCCTCAAACTAAAGTCACTGTGAAAGATGTTAGTGTACTTTCTGAGGAATAGCCTGGTCTTGATGACACAATACAAATAAGGACAGAAATTCCTCCATTGACCAAATGATATGAGGACTATTATTTCTCTACTTCCCAAGTCTGTAGGCTTTCACACATGCCTAAGCTAGTTTGGACCTCTGAACTTCAAACACTCCAAGATCAAGAGAATTGGAGGATCTGGGGCCAACCCTGGATACTTGCTAATTTTTGCTAAACATTTTTTTTAAGTGTTTTATACTGTCATATCTTTATTTCAACAATAATTACAAATGAAAACAACTTTAACGTCCAAGACTTTCTTCTCCTTAATCTTAGAACCTAACCAATCTAAGTTACTTAATCTTAACTCATTTCACATTTATCTTCTCATATCTTTAGTGGTTGGTATTTAATGGGAATTAATGAATGATAAATGAAGGAAAATTGACAAATAAACAAATGACCAATAATTTGGGAAACAGACGATTGTGGAGGAGAAAATAGAGAATAAATCAAGGAAACATGGGGGAAAAAAGTTATTTTCACTGGCAATGATTCAACTAGCTTTTTTTTCTTCTTTTCAGTGAGTGTATATATATGTTTTTTTTGTGTGGATAATTATGTGTGTACTTGTGTGTTCTAGTGTGTTTCTCCATGCAAGCACATGTGGACACAAGACAGTACTACCACAATGTCTTCCTCACTTGTTTCTCCACCTTATTTTTGGAGACAGGATCCCTTGCTGAATCTGGGGTTAATCTTTCCAGCTATATTGGTTTGCTGGTGAGACCCAGAGATCCACTTCCAAGTGCTGGGGTTATCAACTATCTGGCATTTATTTGAGTACTGGGCATCTAATATTAAGTCCTCTTTTTTGTACAGTAAACATCTTGTCCACTGAGCTCTTCTTCCCAATATTTTTCTTAATTACAATATAATTTGTCAAAGAACACCACGCTACCCAAAGTAACCAGTTATGTAAATAACTTCAGCTCATGTGATTTTATTTCTCGGGAAATGAGTATCATTTCATCACCATAAGGATTTCCCTGGTTGGAATCAGTTAGCAACTTGACTCAAATATAATGTTACTATTATTACAGTGGTGGATTCAGTGCAAGGACCTCTACTCTGTGCAAACTCTAGAACAAGGCATCTCAGTTTTCTCACGATTGTGAGTCACAGGGAGAGCTGGTGGAATCAGTAAGTATTCATTTCTGACAACTTCCTAAGCCTTAAAGTTCCATCCAGACAGCAAATTTAAATAACAAGGTCTGATTTGCATATGCATACCCCCTGTAGTAATAGTATGCCAGTGGCTTGACACTAATTTGATATGCATTGGATTTTTTTTTTATTTAAAAGCTTTATAGGTTTAACTGATACAAATATGGAAGGAAGTACACATACTGGTATGGTAGAACAGCTGATGTAACTTCTCACACTATAAAAATAATTTTTAGGACTATATTCTAAGAAATCTGGTTCAGTGGTATTTATAAAGAATATAATTTACCTCTGTTGTTTTGTAAGCAGCTATACTCACCCTCAAACACCAACATGTCACCAAATTGTTCACTTTTAACTGTCTGCCATTGTTCTCTGGAAGGGTAGAGGTATTATTTACTGTTTCAGTCTCCATATCTCCCAGGCGGCACTTTATTGAATTGCCATTGGCCTTTGCTGGGGCAACTACACTTTCTCCTTAGCTTTCTTATTAGTTTTCTCTCCTCCGTTTCCTTTAGTCACAGGTAATTATGGGATTATTAGTTTTCTGAAATTTCTATAACAGAGAAGGCCTATGACGAAAAGCACACACAGCAAGAGACAGGAATTGTGAGGAAAGAATTCATTAACATCCTAAAGGGAAAAATGGTAATCAGTATTTTAATTTACTTTAGATAGGTTATCAACATCCTCTCTGAGAAAACCACTAACTAAGAAGTTCACATATTATTAGATATGAGAACAGGGAATTTCCTATATCCCTGGGCCTTAAAAAGAAGCACAGCTAATAGGTTAGAAATGGAATGCAAACCTCTGACAATAAAATTGAGTACCTATCTGTAGGCTTTCAGCTGAGTCCATAGCAGGTATTATTATTCCAGACTCATTAGTGAAGCATGAAAATGTCTACAAAGATATTTTAGGAAACACAAAATAGAAGAACTTTGAGAAAGTGAGTTTCCATAGTTCACATACCACACAAAGGCATAACAAATTCAATGACCTCTTTCTAAGAATTCCTTCAGGGAAAGCAATAAGCTGAGTCGGACATGCATTGTTCTTCGTTGCTCCTCATCCCAGTGACCTCTAACCTTGACTGTTTAAACATGCCCCAGCATTTACCCTTTACACAATATCCGTACTTCTACAAATGCCTTCTTGCATATTCATTGCTTCATTGCACAACAGGTCTGAAATGTCCTTCTGTTTCTTATCTTCCTAATTGATTTCTATATATTTTACAAGATTCTATGAGGATCACTTACTCTGTGAGGCTTTCTCCAAAGACCCTCGAGGAATATCAGTTGCTTATTCTAGTCTACTGTAGAGTATCTTTCATAGATGACTACCCGAATTCTTACAATGTTGTGATAATTAATCTCTCTCTCTCTGAACTATGCATCCTGAATTCCATTATTGAAATGAGACTGTGTTTTATTTGTTAGTTGTTCCTGGAACCTCAAATACCTTCTTTCTTTGTTCACTGGTGGATGTTAATAATTCAGATTAATAAATGTTAATGAATAATTTTACTTTTTAACTTTTTTTATGTTCCTAAATTTAGTATTTCCTGTTTTGAATGTTTCTTTCTTTCCTTAGGATTGTTATTTGAAAGTATAGATTTCTGAGCTCATCCCATTTGTCCAGTTTGATTGCTTTTGAAATTTTTTGTTATTATCTCTTTATAAGCAATTTGACCTATGGCCGTTCTCATGATAATTTTAAAGATACCCTTCTATAGATATGTATTTATTTTAATTTTTTGTTTATTTGATTGATTCCTTACCTTAATATATTACTGCAAGCCCACCTCCACATACTTCTGCACATAACCATCCATCTCTTTCTCCTTTCCAAGTTTCTTTAGGAAATGACTCCTTGGTTACCACCTAGCAGGCCTGACTTTCTCTTCGCTTTCTTTTTTCTTTTTTCTTTTTTTCTTTCTTTTTTCTTTTTTGGTTTTTTGAGACAAGGTTTCTCTGTGTAGTTTTGGTGCCTGTCCTGGATCTCTCTCTGTAGACCAGGCTGGCCTCAAACTTACAGAGATCTGCCTAGCTATGCCTCCCGAGTACTGGGATTAAAGCTGTGTGCTACCACAGCCCGGCCATCTCTTCCTCTTTCTTGATAACAGTCCTCTAATATTCTCGATTATTTAGTAAGGCCTTCATAATTTAGAGCTCTTTCTTCCTGGAGTTCTTTTGTAAATTTGTTTCAGTTTTCAACAAACTTTAGGTGATGAGAAACATTTTAAAATTTTTATTGTCATCGTCTTTGCTCTCTAATTTTGCATCTTGTTAGATGTAATGGACATGTAAAATAGTTCCGTGTGTGCCTATTTGTGTGTGTGTGTGTGTGTGTGTGTGTGTGTGTGTGTGTGTGTATGAGGGGGGGGGAGGAAGGGAGAGGAGACACGTGTTAGTCATGTCACACAGACAGCCAAAAAGAATACCAGGCACCCTCGTCTGTTGCTCACCATTTTAATTCCTTGAGAAGGTCTCTCAGAAACTTGGATTTCTAGGATTTTCTTTATCAGCTGGGCTGGAGACCAGCAAGCCCCAGCCATCCACACAGCTTTTTAATATGTCTTCATGACACACACCCACAGGGAAGACAGTCAGAATGAGCTCCCTGAGTCTCAACTCAAGTGGCTGAATGTGTCCCACAGGTTCTAATAAAGCAATAACAGGAAACTTCTTTTCTTCTGTCCATTCTCCACGAGCCAGATATCATATACAAATTATTACAATGCTTGGCAAACTATTTTTTTTCAACATTTTCCATCTGTTTACTAAATGTGACCTCTTGTCTTCTGCTTCTTGCTTTACTGACTGACCATGAAATACATCTTGTCAGTTCTCTCTTCCATTTTGCCTAGGCAGCTGTCATGTACCTGGAACACTGCTCCCCACTGCTCTGGCTGCTTTTCTCTCCTGTGGGCTCCTCTTTCCCTCTACTGGCTGCCAAGCAGAAGCACATTTATTGGCCTTGCCCTCAGACAGATGCCTGCCTTCTTCCCTTCCCCCTCTCTCTTCAGCCAACAGTCACCTGCCAAGGGCTGGTAGTTGCTGCCTCCTCTGTCCACTGCCTCGCACTGCCTCTGTTCAGGTCCCTTTTTTGCAGCCTCTTCTGGAAGTTCCCTGCCCCTGTTTGCCAGCCTGGCATGCCAGCAGTCTCCCTCCAGCTCCTGCAGTTCTCTGGGCTCTTTCTAGACGGCCGCTTCCCCCTCTGATCTGCTCTCAGCACCTTCCTCTCGCCCTTGTCTGTCAGCTGTTCACCTGGAACAGAAGGGGTGGAAGTGGGGGTGGGGATAGGGAGCTCTGCTCCCTCTTAAGGACCCTGTCTTTGGAGTCATCAAATCTGTGTGCTCACCACTCATTTGAAGAGGGCAGTTTAATGCTGATTCTGAGTTTGACTGCTCTCTGACCAAAAACTGTGCTGATTCCCTGAACCTATTAGGTAGAATACAATGATCCCGGGAGATACCAGGCCACAGGATTAGGGACCCTCACAAAGTTTTTGATGGCAGGTTTGCCATCTCCAGCTTACAAACTTGATCAGCCTTGGTTACTGACCCACACCATCAAGCAACCCACAGGAACCTGGGTGTTGTTCTGTTTTCCAGGGCCAGGGATCTCTTTGAACATCTCCAAATAAGATGCCAAATACTCTTCAAGACCAGGCCTGGTCTGCTCCTCAGCTTCCAACAGGGTCCACAGACCAAGCCCCACCCAAGCGCTGGTTGGGGAGGGGAGCACTGTTTTTAGATGTGAGGTTAGGGAGGGGTGGGGAGATGTAGGAATGGATTCTTCCGGGGGTCCTAGGTATCAGATTTCTGGATGAGAGCAGGTAAAAAGAAAAAAAGAGTTCATCACCAACTAGGGCCCTGCTCAAAGGCCGGGTGCCTAACTCAGGGCTTCTTACAGTAGCCAAGAGGCAGCCTTTACAAGCCTTCTCCTTTAAGAAGCGCGCCTGCGTGTGTTTCGGGCCTTGTGTGTGTGTGTGTGTGTGTGTGTGTGTGTGTGTGTGTGTGTGTGTGTGTGTGTGTGTGTGTGTGTGTCTAGGACGGAGCGTGCGCGCGCGTGTGTGTGGTTTGAGTGTGTGCACGCGCGGGGCCCCCGAGAGCATCACAGACCCCGAGAAGGAGGAGCTATGTAGATTCCGGGTGAACATTCTGGAGGGGAGCGGAGAGGAGGGAAGGAACAGCAGAGGCAGTGAGCTGGGAGCGGCGGAGGCCCTTCCCGCAGAAACTGGGGGCACCGGCGGCGTAGGAGGTGGAGGAGGCGGAGGACGCACGGGCTGGAGGCGGCGGCTGCGACTCAGCGGCGCTGGGAGTCGGAACCGCGGCTGAACTTGGGCGCCACGTTCCGGGCGACAGCAGGGTGAGGATGGTGAACGCTCGCCGCCGCTGACCCTGCCTTTCCTCCGCTCCTCCCAGACTGCCTGCCCCGGCGCTGATCTCCTCCCCTGGAGGGGTGGGTGAACCTGCAAGCTCCTTACCCACCCGAAGACTTTTTTTTTGAAAGGAAACGAGGGAGTGGGCATTGGGAAAGAGGGAGAAAACGCAGGGGAGCTCGTCCATCCGTAGAGGCACAGTTCACTATGATCTTACTCGCATTCAGCACTGGAAGAAGGTTGGATTTCGTGCATCGTTCAGGGGTGTTTTTCTTGCAAACCTTGCTTTGGATTTTATGTGCTACGGTCTGCGGAACGGAGCAGTATTTCAATGTGGAGGTAAGAGTACAGAGCTTTCTTCCTCTCCCCTCGGCTGGCTGCTCGCTGGAACCTTTCCTTCACTCGTCGGATCCTTGCATCTTGGAGCACATTGTTTCCCTTGCAGCCAGCCACCAAAACCCTTGTTGAGTTTGCCAGTGTTGTAGGTGATGGATGCCTGGAGACCGACAATCCGTTATCCCCAGCTGCACAAAGCACGAGGTTGCACGCGCAGAGACTCATTGTAGCATGCTGGTTCTGCTTAGCCAGGGAAGAGGCAAAGCTCTATCTAGAGCAAGCGTGTAGCTTTATAAGAAAGCTTGAGTTTATGCTGGATACACAGCTAGGAAACAGCATTGATGGCTGGCATCATGTGCCGCCTGGGTATTGTTCCTGCAATATTTCTCCTTGTGGTCTGTGCCTAACAAAGGGAGGATAAAAATCAAAGAATCCAAAGAGAGCATGGGAATACTTGATATGCTTAATAACATCACTTCGTGATAAAACACTCGAGCAGGCAGTGTCTTTCTATTAGACATAACTTAATACACTTGTAACTAGATCTAACTGTACTGAGCACATGAAATCCATCGCCTTTAAGTGCCTACTCTCTCCCTTCCCAGGGGGACTGGAAATAAACGTGGCCCCGTCTAATAGTTCGGAGGTGTGTTTTTAATTTGAATTCACACTGACACGACAAAGCCTAGTTGTCTTAGATTGCCGTTTGTTTTACTGTGATCATTTTGGGAACAAACAGCAGAAGCAATAGGGAACTTAAGGATAAGGACTTGTCAGACCTTTGCCAAAGCGCTCTCTTCCTGTCATCAGCTGAGCACTAAAGCTAGTCATGTGCAGTAAATCAATGAAAGGCGTGCACACCTGGGCTGTGACACAGTTCCTTCCATTAACCTCACACTTAAGGTTGACACTGTGGGAGGGTCTGGGTAAAACAAACTTCTCCTGATTAGCTGCCATGGCTTCATATATCTCGAAAGAATTAAGACCGAAACCGCATTGATTGGTGTGATACTTTCGTTGTTGTCTTAAAGCTTCCTGTTGTGGTGTTAGGAGCTTATGTTTATACAATAGCAGGACCTGTTGCACAGGGTTTGAACATGTTTCATGCAACCAGTTTATAAGCAAAGTGTTCATAATAAGTGCCATGTGTGCAGGCAGAGGCTTCTAGGGACTGTCCTTTGGACTCCATATAATGGGGCAGAAGCAATGTATTTGAAAAAGTAAGCGCCATCATCACAGGGATTAAGGAAGTTTGCAGATGTTAAGTAGGAATCTGTTTCAAAGAAACAACAATTTGAAAACCAAAATAGTTTAACCCTTTGAAGCACAGAGCTTGATATTTCTGCCTGAAAACAGCAATGGAAAGAAAGGTCCAGACTTTTCATGATAGCCAATTTGAACTTTTGGAACTACATGCCACTATAAGTTTTGTGTACTAACTTTTAAATGTACTAACATTTAAATCAAGAGATAATTTAATTGAAATAAAGGAGTTATGGATTCATAGGCTGAAGGAATGAAAATGGCAAGCTGTAGTTTATAATGCTATATAGAGAAGGGGCTGTTGCTTGGTGGGAAAGGAGACTGGTGAGGGGTGAGTGGGAGGATGTTAGAGTAAGTGCTGGCTGGCATCTGGCTTCCTATGGGAATCTGAGCCTGAGTGGATAGCTACCTGCTTTGGGAAACTAACTTACATTTACAAGATGGAATGACATGACTGTTTTGTTGATTATTAGGTTTGTTTTGTGAGACTAAATATAGATTAGATTGTATTTCGTTATGTTGGAATCTCTCAGTCAGTTCAACCAGATATTGTTACCTGAAAGAGGTTGAGGCATTTTATAAAAACGATTTCATATTGAATTTCAAATATCTCTTTCTGTCTCTCAAGATTTATGTGGTTCACAGAGCCACTTTCCCGTTTTGTGGGGATATTTGAGTTTTTCCAGCCATGTCTATTGCACAATGCAAAGATTTATCTGACAGATGAAAGAGTCATGTGCTCTCTGAGACCTTAGTAAGCTTACTTAACACAAAGAGAATTTTTCTAATGATTTATAGGAGATTGTGATACACAGTTTGTATTATTTCCAAGTCCCTTTGGATGCTCCTTAGCATTTCTTTGGTTGGATTTCTAAGCATATGTGTGTATATATATGTGTGTGTATTTATGCATGTATGTATATATTATATATATTACAAGTAGCTGATAGTAAATATACAACTAGCTGTTAGTGAAATCAAAATATTATACAGAACATAAGATAATATGACATATCTGACTTGCGTTTATACCTGATGAAAGTTGAGTAGATATTGCTTTCTAATAGGAAATGCTAAAGGGAAGAATATTCCATTATTTCTTTTCTAGGAGAAAAGAAATTGTGCTCTATAGTCTTGGCTGCAAAACATACATACTGGGGTTGTTTTATTCCATTGATTCTCAAAGGCAATCTTTACAAAAAGAAAAGCAGTAATATCATCAAACATGCTTGAGGCTCATAGAATACTGATTTTTTTTAAGTTATTAAGTTGGACCAGCATTTTGGAGAGATGCCTTTTATGCTGACAACTAAGATTGCAATGCTTTATTCATTGCAGAACTTAATTTGTGATTCTCCCATAGTTTTGTCTGTATGATTTAAGGTTGAAAAGCCTGTATTTTTTTTTCCTGTAGGAGGGGTTGGGCAGAGATATTCATGTTAACTCTCTCCGGTTTGATTTTTTTAAGAAAATAAACATTTAAGAAAAATAATATTTTTAAGAAAATAAATATTCCACTTTCAAAATAGATGCTAGAAAAATTTTGATATTCTAATGAAAGCCAACGGTAAAGGGATATTTTTGAGTTTTTGAAAAAGGAAATGAAGTATGTATTAAATAAAGAAACAGATCCTATCAAAGGTAGTACTATGGATAGATCCCCTGCATTTCTCAACCCCTCCTTAAGTTGTAGGTGAATATTCATTCACTGAAGTCTCTCTGTATCCTCGAAGTGGGAATAGTGTAAGTCACCTCATTACAAAGGAGTAGCATGACTAATATTAACCGAAAGTCAAAAACTGCTGTCATTGGACAGTCTAAAACTGAGATAAATTATTAACAATAAATTGTGATTTTTAATTCCTAAATTTAAAATCATTTTATTCTTAATGTCATTCCCGGGAACTGGAGATTTTCATGATTCTGGGGCTTATTTTCGGGGTGCACACATTTTTTGTTATGAAATTTGAAATACATTATAGTTCATGATGACAATAACTTATCAACTTTTGCAGCATGTCATATGTATGAACATTTCTAGATTGATTTTCAAACAATAATCCATTTTTGTTAAGAGGGAAACCATTTAAAGGCAGCTTTATGGTAAAAGTAAACCATGTAAAACTGAATGGTGCATAGAGCTAAGTGGAAGATGATGATTATGGTTTTTGGGGAAAACAATCTTACTGAGGCAAAATTGGATTTCCTTATATCAGGAAAATAAGATTACATATGCCATATGGATAATTTCTTGAAAGAGTTGTGCATTGTAAGTGCAACTCTTTCTTAAATTTTCATGTAGTTTGTTTATATAACAGGTTGTTACCTGATCAGTGTTTTCAGGTTTGTCTGATCTATTTAAAAGGTCAAAGTTTCATTTGGATAGCTATGTACTGCATTTGACATTGCCAGTAATTCATTATGAGATGTTTTAAGATATAAAAGCACTTCTATTATAGATTTAAAAGTACTGTATGTTGAGATGCTTCTTTTCTTATTTCTTGGTTTCTGTTTGCTTAAATGTTCAAGACTCATTATTTAATTTGCTCATAAAAAATATGTCCAGCTCTAACCTCTACCTACAGCATACCATAAGTCTGTGTCAGAGCAGTTATAGCTGATCTGCAACAAGATTCCTGTGATTAATTCATAAATGTGTGTATCTGCTGTGGGATTGTAGGCTGAATGAGACACTCCATATGTGCTGGCCACTTGAAATGTTTCAGAGGGCCTAAATCTATAACCAGAGGTCCAGGAGTTAACAGTCCAAGGCTCTCCAGCTTCTCACTTTGGCACTGCCTTTCTCTCTGGAAGTTGCCTAGACAGGTTTTGTCCAAATGTAGAGTTCTTTAGGAAGCCCTTCTGAAGGCATACAGACTAGGAAGGCACCTTTGTCCTGACATCATCTAGAAAAGTCCACCGAGCCCTACAGATCCATCTCTGCCTGTGCAGCAGGATTTTCTTTTTGAGACCCTTCTAGAAAATAAATACCAAGTTAGATTCAACAACCACTTTGTTACCTTTAAAGTCAAGTTAAAAGTGATGTATTGAAGTTTCTACTTTTTTCTCTTACAGAATATGTAGTTGCTAAGTAGAAAATCTTAATGAACTTTTTCAGATTAATACTTATTTTTCTAAAGTTGGATTAGTGTTATTACATGTTAATTTATTTCATTTTGAGACCCTCTGCAGCTACTCACAATGTACATGTTCTAAAGATTTGTAAATGACTAATTAGAAGTTTTTCAGGCCCAAAATGAATATCCATGACATATTTGACTCCATGTGTTGGATTTATTCAGTGTTGGAAGAGAAAGATTTATTTCCTCATGCTCCTTTGGGGATTTTCTGGCCCCTTTGCCTGTGAATTTTCAATTGTCATAGTTCCTTTACTCATTACTTTTGACTACATTTTATTTCAGTATCTGTGGATGTAATTATGTCGATCACATTGCCTTTTGTGGAGTTATGTACTTATGAAGAACATGTATCCTGACACTAGATTTCCTGGTTTCTATCTAATCCCATTGGTTCTGTTGGAGCACTCATCATGCTCTGAAGACGCAGCTCACATATTTGAGAGATGAGGATACTATTTGCTTTATAGCTTGTTTTGGTGATTGAATGAATATATGCGCGTATATTGTTGGATTCATTTCCTTGCATGATACTCTTTAGATATCATTTTTACTAGTTTTAAATCAGTATTAATACACAAGACATTGACATGATGGCAATAAATTACATGATAGTCTATCAGGTTACAACATGTCAGCTAGTCTGAAAATTTTCATTTAAATATCTTTTATGTTTTTGTATTATAATGTACTAAAAATCAATCATACTAACATCAGTACATTTTATTCCTGTGGTTTTTTTTCTTAGACAGTTTAGCTCAAGAATGTGATTTTCACATTTTGTCTTGTCATCTGTTACTATCATAGAATGTTAAGTTCAGCTTACACCTTCTATTACAAGGCAGAGTTTGCTGAAATCTGTTCCTAGTTTAAATAATACCATGAATATTAATAGTACTTTATAAGTCTAAGAGCTTGTGAAGTTTTAGTCAGTTGAGGACCAAGTGCTTCTTCTCTAAACATAGGACTAAAGCTCAATACATAGACCCGTTGTACTCAAACTTTGAACATTAAGTTCCAAAAATGAACAGGAAAAGGGTGTTTTCTACAAAGGCAGAGAGAGCTAACAAAATCATTTTTATGTAGCCTTGGGAATGATTAAGTGATTTCTGATGGAGTGTTGTGGAGCTTGGAGTAGACGTCAAGAGATGGTGGCGTCAGCTCTGGTGCTGTCACTCAGTCCTTTGAACATGGGCGACTGATTTCTTCACTGCCATTTTCTAAGAAGTGAGTATTAAAATAAAGTGTCCATAGTGATGTGGTGATTTGTATTGATAGTGGACTTGAAGAGCTCTAGAATCACCTTGACGGCAAACCTCTGGATATGTCTGTGAGGTATTTTTCTAGATAACCACACTTACCTAAATAAAGACTAAATCAGAAGGGGAATGGAAGCTGAGGGAATGTCACAAGCTTCTGCTGTCCTAAGTTTTCTTCCACAAGGACCTGTACTCTCCAGCTGCAAACCCAAGTAAATTGTTCCCATAAGTTGCTCTATTAGGGATTTTCCCACAGCAATGAGAGAATGCAAAAACAAATAAACAAAAGAAAAAGAAAACAAACAACCCCCCCCCTCAACTAACAGAAAGGCCATTTCCAAATTTACAGCAGTTATTTTGTGCTTCAGAACATATGGTATATATATTCATGAACTATCAGGGGTGGGACATACCTACTTAACCACTAAATTTGTAGACAAATTAGATTACAAATGTAGATATTTCAATTTTTTTTTCAAAAATTAATGCCTTGGGCTATACATAGTTACAACTTGCATCTAACTATATTACCATCTCTAGCAACAAAGGGCACTTCATTCTCAAAAATTATCTCAATCTCCCTCATAGTAAAAATACTGGCATCAGATGACATATGTTTAAAATCAAACCTTTACTAAGATAACAAATTTAAAAATTAAATGTTAGTAATATGAAAATGTTATTCTACAATAATATATTCATCACTCACAAGTGGTAATTTTATTATAGAAGGAAGGTGGAGTAGGTTGTTTAAGTTCTTTTGAGGATTTTTCTCAAAGTTGGTATCTATCGATCATCTGTCTGTCTGTCTGTATATTTATCTCTCTATCTAATCTACCATCTATTATGAATCATCCCTGCCTATCATCTGTCTGTCTATCTGTTTGTCTTACCTATCTGCGTATGCATCAAGCATCTTCATTTTACCTATTGAGGAAGATCATTTTGACACATCATCTGAGTGCTAGTTTATCTTCCTATCCACATATTTTATTTTGACTGTGAGAAATTAGGTTGCATTTGCTTCATAAAATATTCAGCTAATATAATCAATGAGAAATTCCAGGCAGAATCATAAATGCTAAGTAGTTATGTAGGTAATGCCTATGAAACAAAATGTCTCTTGTCTTGCTTTATCTTAGGAAAGTTATTTGTAGATTTTTGAGGTCATTCATGAAACCTTCCTTGATTGATGCTTCCTGTCATTTAGCACTCTGAGTGGACGCTCTGTCATGGCGTTTCATCACCAACACCCCTGGTACATTGTTGTTTTGTTGTTGTTGTTGTTTGAATTCGTGAGCAGCTTGGTGAGCCACATAGCAAGTTTGATTAAATGTGACCTCTGGGTGCAGTATATTAAAAGAGGCTAGAGGGCACAATTGAGCTGTCTATTAAGGACTATCATGTCTTAGAAGAACTTGGTTTAAAAGTCAAAGAAACTAGGTGGAATCGGATGTCAGAGAATGACTCATAGATAATCAGATTTTTGAAGAAGCCAGTGAACACATAGCTTATGATTTAAGATTTCACCTGGTTTGAATGGCAGTCACTTGGAACCAAGATTTCCCAAACTCAGAAGGAAATTAACATTTCTTTGGGGAAAAAAAGTGTTCTGAGCCTAACACTATGATAAAGCATGTTATGATGTAGCACTGCTTTATATGTTATTCTTTTTAGTTGTGGAAGAGTTCAAAATCTATTTGTCTTCAGTTACTGTACTTGCCAAAGTGACTCATGGTCTTAGAACAGAGGTGGGATGAATTTAATTTGATAATACCTATTACATTGTGTGTAGCAAAAATTCAATTAAAAAAATACAGAAAGGTTATTTAATCCTTTAATATCTATTGATTATTCTTTTAATATTTATTAGGATCATATTAAAATGACTATTTTTCAATGAAGACAGGTTTTGAAATACAGTTTATGCCTATTGTTTTTATGACATATAAGAAGTTAGTAAAAAAAGCTGGGCGGTGGTGGCGGCGCACGCCTTTAATCCCAGCACTTGGGAGGCAGAGCCAGGCGGATCTCTGTGAGTTCGAGGCCAGCATGGGCTACCAAGTGAGTTCCAGGAAAGGCGCAAAGCTACACAGAGAAACCCTGTCTCGAAAAACAAACAAACAAACAAACAAAAAAAAAAGAAGTTAGTAAAAAAATAATGAAACTGATTAATTTAAATAGGAACTTCAGAAGTCTTTTAATTTAAAATATATTAGACACATTATATGAATGATTATTATAGGTGAGAAGGATATGAATAAGAAGACATTCATTAATACATTAGAGAGTACCAACATTTAATTAGGATATAACCTACTCACAAATCTCATTCATGTTTTAGAAAACATGTTAAATGACATATAGATAAATAAAGCAAGCTATTTTCTCAGGAGAGATAGTTATTGGAAGGATATAAATTATTTAATGGGATGGAATTTTCTAGTATTTATTTCAACTACACCCAAGTGAAAGCAGAATAAACCTTCCTCTTTTAGAGGAAGCTGGATATTGTCATGAATGATATTTCATATGTCTAAATTATGTGCACTTAATGTGACATGAGGAAAATACAAGCACATGCCTCAGCACATGAGTGACATAATGAAACTCAGTGGATAGCACTGGATGGATTTTTCCGTGGGAACTCATCAGAGCTAAATCACTGTCATGTGTTAATGATTTCTAACGATTGATATTTGTCTTTGTTTTAGGTATCTATCTCCTGTGTGTTCATACCTTCTTTTAACATTTGCTGGCCTGTTTCTTCTTACGGGCCTATTTGTGTCTTCTACCCTGTGTCTTGAGTCACCTAATGTTTCCAGAAATTTTCTGAGGCTGTTTTACAAGTTGGGAAATATTATGAGAAGCCAAGTGTCTACCCCTCCCTTTTTTCATCATGAGTTAAATGAAAGAGAAGCAAGTAGGTTGCAGAAAATAATGAAAATGCCCAGCTGCTTGTATGACATTGAGAACAAACTTAGAAAGTCCAGAACATTGCCAGTTATAGGTAAAACCTTTTTGGAGATTGAGCATTCTTAATATTGCAGCAGCTTTTCCCATGTCCCTGCCCGATTTGTTCCTTTATGGGACTCAGGACAGTTGTTTACTCAGGGGGAACTTAGGGTCACTAGAGTAGAGTTTTCTTGCAGCAGGTGTGTGATCTTCATTGGCCTTAGACAACACAAGTCTGCAGCAGTTGGTCACCCCTGAGACTGAGAGTCGGGGGAGTTTTACTTCCTGTAGTAACTCTCAGGACTAGAAGTACAGAAATAGGCAGTTTTTGGCATTATATTCTAATTAGAAAGACATCTAGATAATTAACAAAATTGAAAGACTCAGATTTCTTCAAACGTTTCAATTTAACCATAAAAACAATGGTAAGTAACAAAGATTGAATGCTGGAACCCTGCAAGTGCTTAACTGTCCTGCATTAGCACATTTCATCATCACTGCAGTCTTGTGAGGAAGCACAACTCTGTCCATCTTGCAGTGAGGAGGTAGTCAGAGAGGTAGTCAGAGAGGGTAAAGTTATTGACAGAGACACACTGAAAAGAAGTGTTTGAGTGAGAAGTCTAGGATTAAATCAGGGAGGCTGTGTCTGGAACCCAGGTTCCTAACTAAGTCAGTTCAGGTGAAAAGTACTTTCTAGGTTCCCCATAAGGAATGTTGGATACACTTCCATTTATGACAACTTTTATACCCCAGCCTAACAACAAATATTTAATATGCATAATGAATTTGAGGGACCTATTCTAAGCAGAATCTTACCTGGGTTAAAACTGAATAGGAGGCCCTTGATTTGATTGCTAAATTCAATGGTGATTATCTACAGATCAATAACATCTTAAGGTTAAATGTCTTTTATGATTTTTAATCATTAGACCTTTGGAACCTCTCTAAGATCTAATCTGAAGTTACATATCATATTAGATGATTTGTAACCTTATTCCTCAACTATTTGTATCTATGTAGTCTTACCATTAAATATGATGCTCAAAGGTCATGAGTATTTTATCATATTTTATGATGAAATGAACTGACCATTGTAGAAAACATAAAAGAAAACTTTCCACCAGAAGTCAACATTATGGTGCCCTGAAGGAGAGGGTGTGTGGTTATAACCTGTAATATTATATGAGTTTTGGTAATTTCTGTGCTAGATGGTACAAGATAATAGATTTACTATTTCAGAATATTTATTTGTAATATTAAGGAAACTTCTTCAGACAGAGAGGAGATGCCTCAAAAATAATGGAGTAAATGTCCATGTTTTGTCAACAGGCCTTATATCCTGTCTCTGACATTTTTGTAAAGAGTTCAAGTTGGTGACTGACCAATAGATATTAAATAACATCTTCAGGTCTTATGATTGTTACTGTGTGTAGCTTCCAAGAATCGTATAATTGATTCATTGTTCTTTTAAAGGAGACCTGTGTCTAAACCAGCTTACAAGGGCAATACTCTGGCTAGTTTTGTGAAAACCTCAGTGTTAAATATTTATTCCATATCTTTCTTGTTTCCTCTTGAAGCAGTGTATCATAGTGACTGTGGAAGCTTTAAGTGTTGTATCACTTACATACTCTAAACTCCAGTGAGTTGAGTTATTGACTAATTCTCCAGTTACTCATATGCAAAGCAGGGAAGATCATAATCATGTTTGTTTTAAGAATAAAGAGTTAAGGATGGATATTGGACAAAGATGAAATAACATTTTTTTTTATTTATTTCCTTTACTATAAAATAACTCCACCAATATACAAAATAAATGAAACCATGTTTCTAAGTAACTTACTGTTTAGTAGAGAATGTACTATCTCTGGGATTTGGAACCAAATAAGATGAGCTCTGTCAAATGGTTTTCAGCAAAGTGACCAAAAGGGAAAACCTTGGTTTGGGCATCCCAGACCCCCAAGATACAGAGGGAACTAACCTTGGTGAGACCAAGGTCCTTAGAGTTCACAGGCAATATACTGGAGAGGAGATAACTATAGACAGTGAGAACATCAATGTTCTGTAGGAGGTTTCTCTCCTTGCACTTTCTGTATCTCCCTGTGAAGTCACTAGGGAGAGGGGAAGCAGCCAGATAGATTGGAGGATGTAATAATTGGTGCTTATGAAGCAATGGCAATAGAGCCCTATCTCCTATCCCAGCCAGACAGGAAAATCTCATTTTCACAGGGTATTTGCAGAGTACCCAAAATTATCCTACCATAGTAAGTGGGAAATAAGTAGCCCTGAATGCAGCATTGTGTGCTTCTGCTTAACAGTTCTTAAAGGTATGAAAGGATCATTTCCTTTCTAAGTGACTTAACCGTGAAGCTTTGTAGTATTTATTGCAATAAATATCTCATATATCAAATGGTAACATTTATTTATCATCCAATAAAGACTTACCAAGCATAGGGATGCAGAGATTGATCATTCAGTAAAATCATGGCCACACAAGCATGAAAACCTGAGATCAGATCTCTAGTACTCACTTAAAAAAAGTGATTGTAGCAACAGAGACCTGAACTCCAGAATTAGGGAGGTGGGGACAGAAGCATCCTTAGGGCTAACTGGTCAACCTGTCTATCTGAATAAGCAAACTCTGGGTTTAGACTCTGCCTCTGAAAATAAGGCGGAGAATGACTAGAGAAGGCATGTGATGCTGTACTCTAACCTTCACATATGTGTTACACACAGTAATAGTTCCTCTATAGTGCAC
Source organism: Peromyscus leucopus (assembly GCF_004664715.2). Lineage (NCBI taxonomy): Eukaryota > Metazoa > Chordata > Mammalia > Rodentia > Cricetidae > Peromyscus > Peromyscus leucopus. The sequence continues at coordinate 13,454,277 of NC_051064.1, read as the reverse complement.
GTAATTCATGATTTTGGAAAGGAACACTCACACACACACACACACACACACACAAAAAAAAAAACAGTTCTGAATATAGAGAGAACTCGGTGTTTGTAAGACATAGATATTAAAATTAGAAATAAGACTATTAAGCAATTACAACTGTATTATCTATGCTCAAAAGTTGATACATGAAAGATATTTTTAAAAAGTTACAAATTGAACTTCAAGAGATCAAAATTATAATAGGTAGATTGAAAATAAAATAAAAATGAAATGAAGGTTAGAAGCATATTAAGTATTACTGAATAAAAACTAGGTCACAACAACAGAATGAATATGCATATGAATCACAAAGAAAAGACAATTTTAAAATGAGCAGAATGTGTAAGACCATATTATACATATATGTTAATGGTAGAAATAAGCAAAAGAAAAAAAAAGAAAAGACATTTTCCCAATAATTATTTTAGGAATTTCCAATAATTTTGCAGCAATTTTGCAAGTTCATAGATCCAAGAAGCCACAGATGGCACATGCCGCAGAGATGATCATCTCTGAGGTTAACCAGATAGATTAGAACAATATTAGACACAGACGTGGAGATAGCTTATACAGCAAGGAATCCAAAAAGGAAGGAAGATTTCTTGCCAGAAATCATAAAGAACACCTTGAAATACTAAATGGAAAGAAAACCAAGCACAACAAAACAGTTCACTTAGAATTTCACAGTTACTGAAAATATCTCTCAAAAATGAAGCAAAAACAAATGCCTTTTAGGCTTAGGAACTCTGAAAGTTTATCTTTGGCTTTTCGGGACCCAGAGAATGTTCAAAAGCATTCCAAACAGGGGAGGCCACCTAAATCTCCACCTGTGTGAGCAGGGACAACAAACTCTCCTGTGTCCATAGATGGGATACAGCTAGTATAAAACAAGAGTGAACTGGGCTGGGGAGAAGGCTCTAGGGAGAAAGGGTGAAGTGATTAGTGTACAAGTGTGAATAAACCAGTTTTGATCCTTTGAAAAATGTCAAGGCTGAGCATGATAACATGCAGAACCCCAGACCTCAAGGAGATGAGAGGTGGGCACAGGAGAGCCTAGAGAAACAGCAGCCCATGGGCCAGCTGGCTTGACATATGCAGCAGCAAACCACAAGTGACCTTGTCTCAAGGGAGCAAGTGAGGGCTGGCACCAGAGGTTGTCTTCTGACCTACACATGTGTACCCTGGCACTTGTGTGCCCCCTCTCATAAGCAGCCCCCACAAACGGAAAGATTAAAAGAATGATAAAAAAAAAGAAAGAAGTGTTATAAGTAGTAAAACATGAATTAATCCCTAAATAATTAATGTTGACTGAACACAGCAGGACAAAAAGAGGAAACCCCATGACTCCATTCCACAAAACTGCAGAGAAAGGACACACAACTAAGGCAAGAGAGAGCAGCCTGATATTAGTGAAGGGCTTGGAGGGCGGGGTTAGATGAAAGGATTGCAGAGACTCCAGAAGCCTTTCAAGGTGAAGGGTATTTTAATTTCTCTCATTGCTGTGTTGGGTGTCACATGGATGCCAAAACTTATTCTTTTCATATTTTAAATATGTTTTTATTTATCTAAAGTAGTTTTATCTATCTAAAGTAGTTTTTTTTTTACTACCTAGTAACCAAGCTAATGTTAACAGGTGGTGATTTCATATATGGTATTGCTTAAATTGGCATGGGAAAGAACAGATTGAAATGTTGAAATGCTGAACTATAGAGTTTGTTGTTGATTAGCACTTGGTTTTAGTTGAGTAGTGAATCGCTATGGCTAAAACATGATAAGAAGACCACCGCCATTTTTTAAAAAAAAATTTCCAGTTACCTTCCTCTTCTCAGCTGTACTTGTGTTCTCATATGTCACCCTCATAAACAAGGAACTGATCTCTTCTCTCTACGTTTTCTCTCGCGTTTTCAACCACATTGCTGCTACTCCCTACCACATGAGCGTAAACTTCAAGGCTAGATACCAACCTCACTGTACCTAGATTTTGTACACAACCTCAACCACAGTTTCTGATCATTTTTCCTTATGTCCTCTATTTAAATAAATCTCTAGTCTTTTCATTTCTTTTATATGGCCTGATTTTTGGATCATAGTAGCTCCAGTCTTCACATGCTGTATTATTCCATGGCTTGTCTGCAAGAACTCTCAGTGTCAAAGCCCATACCTCTCCCTAGCCTTATAGATAACATTCAACTTAAACATTCTGTGATATATCACAGGATGGTCTCTACACATCTAAAAGGAAATGAAAACCTAAATAATTCTAACATGTGGTTTATGTCTGTGTTAAATTATTAGAAAGACCTGATATACCTTAAAATATTTCTTTAGAAATTCATTAAGAATGTTGTAGACATATTTGTCTTATCAAAAATAATACTCTATGAAAATTAAATATTGTAAAACTTTAAGAAAAGTATCATTGTTTTTACATTTTCTCAAATACCTTTGGTAGCAAGATGAAAAAAATAGTAAATTTCTTCTTTATACTTCTGCATTTACATAGGCAATATTACAAAGTATTGTATGTAGCCTCTAGTGAGCTCAACAGGCAGTTGCAAAGAAATGAGAGAAAGGAGGCAGATTTCATAGCAACTTATGAAAATAGCTTAACTTAGGAGACTTGAAGAGTTTTATGACACTTTGGTTCATGTGTATGTATGTATATATGCACATACATATAAATACAACCTACTGAGTCTGTTTAGTGTGGCTTGTGTGTATGTGATTGCAGGACTGTCCACTTTGTACTGGGTAACCAGGGCGGAGCTCTTAAGGTTGCTTGCCCCTTCTGCATTACCATATCAATAACATTGATATTGTCATATCTTGCTTAGGCTGCGTATTGTTGTGGTATTATAAGTGTAGCTTCACTGTCATTTTGAAGAGACAAATTCACAGAAGATTCTAAACATCACTGTTGAAAATACTAAGACTTGGCTTTCAGGTGTTAGCCAGTTTCTAAGTCTTTCACTTCTATATACCCTTGAGCTTTGATCTTCCTCTCTCTTGAATCCTGTAGGCCAAATGCATATTTGTAGGGAGAGAAAGTTAAAGGAACTGAAATAATTTTTTTCTTTTTGCTCAGGGCATATGAATAAATTTCTAATATCAGAGCTAACTAAATGCCTTGCAAATAATCTGCTGTCCAGGTGTTGTGTATAATAGATCCAATCTGTTTCCCACAGTAAAGTGCAGATTGCTATTAACCAGTGTATTTGTCTTGGCCACCTTTGCGTTCCATGAGCTGGCAATTGCTATGCTAAGAGTAAAGAGCTCACTAGGTCTGCACTCAAGGAAGAAATGGGTCACATCACCTGGATTCAAAGTGTAAGTGACTAGTGATATTTTCTGATTCATTTAAGTTTTGTCTCTTACCTGAATACATGCCCAAATGATAATATAGCATCCCACATTTACTTCAGTTGTTTTACTGAGAATATTAAATGGTTCTAACATTAAATAACCAAGGGTTTTATCTACTAGAGTGACTCTCAACTAGTTTACCATATGCACTTTGGTACTAGATTTTTTTTTCAAACTCTTTCCCTCATGTTTCAACAGTATTTTTGAGGTAGCTATAAAGAGTGTTTTCTACCTTCATTCAGCAATAGAATATTTATGTAGACACTTTTGGCTTGGCATTAAACAGCTAAGATATGTCTGTGTTATCTAGATGAAATTGAAAAGCATAATAGCCCTGTTCTAGTTTAATGACTTCAAGTGTAGTTGTTACTATTAATGATTAGGAACTTCATGTAGGACAGTTTTCAGGAAACAGCAAGAACAGTTTTATTTGTATTTCACTGAACATTTAAATTCATTTCAATATATTTTTTTTTTTGCTACATGGTTAAGGAAATATGTATATTCTATTAACTTTTATGTGTATTGTGGTACAAAATTCTAAGAATTAATAATAAAATAATAATATAAATTTCTTTTAAATAACTAGATTATACATGTGTTCTAAGCAACACAATTCTAAAAATTCTTCAATAATTGACTTAATACATATGAAGGAGTTGTGTACTTTTCTGAAGTATCTCCTTCCTGGCAGGAAGAGAAAAATGATATGAATTCCATCCCTCTCTTGTTGCTAGATGACCTGTGTGTCTAAATTGCACCTTCTGTAGCAGATGAATGGGAGAGGATAACTGCTAATATTAGTCACTGTTAGTCACTTTTGCTTTTAACAGTAAAAACGTGGTTTCAACATGAGTGACGATTATCTGATAATTGGTTGAGCCGAGCCATATGCCCAAGATTTAGAAGTTTGTTTTTATTTTTAGCCTGTTTTTCTCTTCTTTGTGGTATTGGGATAGCTCAGAAATTTTCTAGACGAACATACACTCACTGCAAATATACGCATACAGTTCATTTTGACTTCACAAGACTTTCTTTCTCCCTTCTCTCCTTCTTTTTTTCTCTGCTGTCTTTTTTATTTGTTTGTTTTTTGAGACAATGTTTCTCTGCATAGTCCTGGCTGTCCTGGAACTTACTCTGTAGACCAGGCTGGCCTTGACCTCACAGAGATCTGCTTGTCTTTGCCTCCTGAGTACTGGGATTACACACATAGGCTCTTCCCTCTTTTAAAAAGCCATTATAAATAAAATATCTATACCATTTAATATAACAATGTACTAAAATGATTTTTATATTAATACATATAAATGTATATCATATGGTAATTTATGAAAAATTAAGTAGGTTTTTATAAGAGTATTTCTATTATAAAAGTATTCTTAGGTTTTGTGGAGAACTAACACTTATTACATACTGCACTTCAAGAAAAATGTTCCATTTGATCTCATAGATGTATATATGGTTCAGGGTTTCCTTATGAATATACACATATACACATATATATGCATATATGTATATGAACAGACTTCCTTAAGCAGTTGATGGTGATAAAAGCACTAGAGTGCAAACAGGTGTGTGTGTGTTGAGAGAGAGAGAGAGAGAGAGAGAGAGAGAGAGAGAGAGAGAAATAGAGAAATGGGTCCCTTAAGTCTTAGTCTTATAACTAGAATACTGTTATTTAATCACACTCATTTGCATAAAGCAATGTAGTCACATGTCAAGGTAAAGTGCCAAAGTGAAGGTGAATACACACACACACATACACACACACACATTGTGGTGGTTTCATGGATAAGTGTGTGGAAAATGGAGAAGGAAAGACTTGAGATACCAATTTTTTTCTACGACATTTTCAATTGTTTGATTTCTACATTTATCATATACTAATTATCATACATATTTCAGTTTATTTCTGAATGTAGATCCATTAATTTAAAAAATTATATGGATATTTCCAGCTATTTGACTTATTTATCTCAATAGTTCACCTGTCTATATAAAAGTAATTGGCATTTTCCTTTTATTTGCTTTTCTGAATCGGAATTTTTACTGCATTTATCATATATTTATTTATTTACAGAGAAATCACAGATTTGTATATAATAATTTTTAATGCCTTGCTGGATCATCATGTTCTCTTAAATACTCTTTCTGTGGATTTTCTTGAGTAGTTTTGTATGGTGTCATATATAATCAGTTTTGGTTCCATGTTTTCCTTTAATTTATGCTTTTGCTTTATTTACTTTTCTTGTTTTTACAGAGCAGTGTTAAGTGATTATGTGAATATTAGGGAGTATTAGCATTATTCTGAATCAAGGGTAAATTTTATATGCAAAGTTTTAGTAATAAAGTTAATTAAATGTTTTTTTCTTTTTTTTTTTTTTTTTCCGAGACAGGATTTCTCTGTGTAGCTTTGTGCCTTTCCTGGAACTCACTTTGGAGACCAAGCTGGCCTCAAACTCACAAAGATCTGTCTGCCTCTGCCTCCCGAGTGCTGGGATTAAAGGCGTGCACCACCACCACCACCACCACCACCACCACCACCACCACCACCACCCAGCGGTTAATTAAAATTTAAAATGTTTAAAAAATAGAATGAACATCTACTTATTTTCAATTGTCAATCAATGTCTTTATAAAGAGCGAAAAGCTTACTTATTTTATCCAAGATAATTCTAGACATATTATGTATTGTCTTTAAATTTACACCAAGGATGGAGACTAAGTGGAGAGTGAAACTCAGCGCTAAGTTGGTGGGGAAAAAATTGTCAAGACTAACATCAAAAGACGTAGAAATTTAGTATTATATCACCCACTACTCTGACCAACAGTATTTGTTTCGTTTTTTAATATGTATACTTTTCTGTTAACATTTCTTTGTAGTTTTCTTAAAGTTTGAATTTCTGAATTAGTCATTTCTGTGTTTCCATGATTGTGCCAGTAGTGGGAGGCTGAAATTGTTTTGTGAATTAATCAATGGATAAAATTTTCTTTGGAAGAGAGTTGGGCCATTTTATTTAAGATTATCATTCAAGACTCTTCATATCATGCAACAAGAAGCCATTTGACTCACTTCAAGAGCTAGAGGGGGTTGTCATAAATATGAATGCTGTTCACACTGTTGACCAGGTGGACCAAGCAAGAGAGGGACACAGTTTTTCTCATTCTTTTATTAGTTCTCTGAGAATTTCACACAATGTGTTTTGTTTATATCTACCCTCAACTCCTCTCTGACCTACCCACACATCTCTACAGTTTTTAAACCTCTTGACTTTGAAGAGATCTTGTTCTTAGCACCAGCTCTGCTTCCATTCATTGGCTGCCTTCATTCCCTTGGTTACACTATCTATTCTTTGTGCAGTGTTGGTCAGCTGAAATGCTTTTTCTTTACCATCTAACTGGAAGAAAATGACTTTCTTTGCCATGTGCTTACTTCCAAGTTTATTGAAGAAAACCCAAGAGAAGACCTAGGATTAGTCCACATTAGGGCACTAGCTATCCCTAAACACCACAGAAAGTGTGAGGTCTGTAAAAGGCAGGTCCTGGAGTCAGGAAGGAACAGAGAAAAGTGGGTTTCTCAAAAACTGAAGAGACATATTGCACAGGCCACCAATAATAAATGTCCAACACTGGTGAATTGATTCATTATTGCCTTTATTTTGCTCTTGTCATTTATCTGCCTTTCCCTCACTTCCTGCATCTTTAGGTATCCCTCTGACATATCCTTCTTTCCTCCCCTACGTTCTTCCCAACTTTCCTTTGTCTACCATTTTCCTCCCCACATCTGGGTACATTTGAATGGCAGCATGCCTGTGCATAAGAGCTGTGACTGCGTGGAGAATGCTATCACAGGTCTAGAGTGAAGTGTCCGTGTAGACAAACACAGCAGAGACATCATTTGTGTGCGGATAATATAACAAAGGCAGAAATTGGACTACTTGTAGCTAATATGACAGAGACAAGTCCAGATGCTTAAGGTTGCTCTTGAGGAGTAATTTGGCCTTCTTCTGTAAGTTCTTCTTCAAGATGAAGAAATAAAGAAATAGACAATTTTTTTTTTCTACCAGCAATTACTTTGGTGACTGAGGCATCTCCCTGGTCCCACCATTTTTTCTTAATGAGGAAATTATAGATCTGCTTTTTGCCATGATTAACCATATACTTTATTAAGAAGTCTGAAAAAATAAATAGGAAAACTTCTCAGAAGAAAAAGGGGGAAAAAGAAAGCCTCATGTAAAGCAATAAAAATTAGGACTTCAGGCATCAGTGTCCATGTGAGTTTTATGACCATGCAAGCTAGATTAATCATATATCAGCTGTCAGAAATCATTATTGTAAGCTAGGGATATTTATGATTCATCTATTATTTGGACTGTTGCCAACTCTGACAAAATACAGTGTGAAATAGTAAAATTTCGTGCATTTGAAAATTCATTACTGTGGTTCTCACAAACCAATTTTGGTGGAGCGAAAGGATCAAGAGTGAAAGTGGGTTTATAAATGTTTTCTGAGTTCACACAATGATAAATTCCTTTTCCTTCAGATAATTTTATTTGGGATATATTCCTTTTCTCAGTAGCAAAGAAGTTTGTATTGTAGCCGTAGTTCAGTCATCTGAGTCCTCAGCATTTTAAAGACGAATGTCTGCCTTTCATCTTTGTGTAAATTTATATGCAATGTTACAACTAAACAGATTCCTTACTATATACACATCATGTGATAGCTGTGCATATATCTCACTGTTCATAAGGGAAGGATTTATATTATAGCATGCATATTCATGCATAATTCAAAGAGAGCTTTTGGAAATCAATCAACTTTTTATACATGTCAGTATTTTTATCCTTCTTTTAAAACTTTGTAGCAAATAAGTCACAGAGAAATTGGAATGAAAGAAATATTTGCCTGCTTCCAGGACAGAATAAAGAAGAAGATCAGAGAGTTGCACTCTAGGGGCTCTTCGTTTTTAGGTCCTGCATCTAAGGCTGACTGCAGTTATCAAACAGAAAGATGCAGAGGAGGGTAGAATCGGAGTGGACAAAGGGAACATGAGAAGCTTGGGAAGGTACTTCCCTCTCCTTTTCAGCTTATATTGGAAAGGAGTAGCTTTCCTTTCAGAATTATTACATAGAACCCTAATGAGAGATAACCCTGTTTTTTCAAGGTGGATTTTTTAAATCAAGGATGATGGGCTAGTAGGTCAGAGCTCTTGCCAGTAAGTCTGATAACATCAGTTTAATTTCCCCATGGTAGATGGAGAGAGTAGACTACAAGTTGTCCTCTGACGCCATACAGATGCTATGACTCAGGCAGCAACACAGATACTCAAACACAATAAAGAAATAAATGTAAACAAAAGTTGAAATCATGATGCTGCTGGTTTGTGCAAGTAGAGAAAGTGATTTATTAGAGTTTGATGACATTATGTATAGGTGTTAGTCTAATAACTGTGTATGTAATACCACTTCTAACATTAGCTTCATTCTTCCCGTTTCACTTCTTCCTGTACATGGAAAAAATAAAGCTCATGATTTCTCTCTGTAGTGTTTCATGTATCATTGATTTGAAATTACTGCTGTGATTTTGACCTATTTGATTTTATTTGTTAAATTTTTACTCTAATTCATGACTATCCTTTCTTCAATATTTTCTTTTCCCTTTACCCTCGTCCATGACTTGGGTCTTTTTCTGACAGTCAGGGCCTAGAGGAATGAGCATATTATTTATTTATTAATAATTATTGGATAATGTTTTAATATAGAAGGTATAAATTTACAGTTTAACAAACAGAAAAGTAAAGTTCAATGCTATTCTCCCTACAATCTCCCTGGGTGGAAAGGATGTAATTAATATATATTAATAAATTAATAAATAATTATATATATATAAATTTTGTTTATAGTTATGGTAGTTGAATACTTAAATAAACAAGTCTTTATTTTCTTGAGAAATAACTTGCATGTTTCCACATTTCTTTCATCATCTCTGTGAAAATTCTTCTTGGCATTCTCCTCCACATTGGATTTTCATGTTTAACAGGAAAGTACTGGAAGCTTAAGCAATATAAACCTATATTTTTTATTCTTCTTAGTGTCTAAGACACACAGATATTAGATTTTCAGTCTTGGTGTGTTATTGGGAATGGAAGTGTGGAATTGGTATAGGAAATAAGTGACCATGTTTCTAATGTTTTTTATATGAACTGAAATTTATTGACTCCTTTATAGGTTAATTTCTTAGCGATGAAAAAAGAATGACTTTCTGGAGAACTCTTGTTTCCTTTTGTGATTTACTTGACTTAATGTTTTTCCCCATCTTCTACACCATGTCTTATGGCAGCATTGCCATATGAACAGCTTACTGACGTCATAATCACTTAGGTTGAGCTGGCTCTTTTGACAATGTGTCTGTAATCTGAAGTTCTTAGGTGGCAGCAGACTTCGATAGAGCTCTGGGTGTGTTTAAAATCAGCAGGAGATTTTGTGTTTTGTGTGGCAGGGATGCTTAGGAGGTGATTCTTTCCAAACTATCCTTTGAGGGAAAAGAGGAAGTAGGAAAGGGGAAATGGATTTTTACTCTTATGACTTTCCTTTTTGGCTCATTCCCTACAATTATGCTCCAGATAGAAGATCTAGAGATACCACGTGAGCATTAATTAGAGGATTCAATGTTTGGAACACTTTCATTTTTGCACTTTAAATATATTGAAACCAGTGAAAACCCAAAAGCAGGAAGTAAGATTGTACATTCACTTAGTGTAAAGAATAAATCATCCATGACAAAAAATGAACTACTCTGTTTGCAATATAGTTTTCTCAAATTGGGAACAGATACAAATGCAGTTTCAAAGTGTAGGTAAGTAAGAGGAAGCTTTGCTTTTTCTCTGACCATTATAATCTTTTGCCAGGGAAGATCCTCTCTGTTCTATTCCTCCCCATCATATATTAAGTATACTCATCATATATTAAATCTAAAAGGAAAACTCTGGGTTTCTACTAACCACATTATTAGTCATAGTGTCACAAAGTAAATGACACTAGACTGACCACATGCACCAGTGTTGAGTCTTCTGTTCCGTCCATCTCGCTGTCAGCTCTTCTCTGTGCTGTCTCATGGAGGTAGGAACACTTGTTAAAACTGCAAAATACATTTAAAAACTGTCTTCTTTCTCCTTATGTGATTTAATGCTGTCGAATCACTGGTCTTGCTTTGGGAAACACAGCTATAGGATTTCCTCAAGGATTGTTATCTGACCAATTGCATGTGTTTTCCATTTCATCCTCTAAATTGAATTCAGGTTTATTGGCCTGTAATTCTCTGGTTCATCTTTTGTTCCACACATAAATTTCGCCATTACAAGCAGTACATTCTCTCCCACCCAGCCTGTATTTTGATGCTTAGATGGATCTGCCATCTTATACTCTTCCGAACATAGGGCAATGAAGATGGTATATCATACAGTTTACTGAGTCACCTCAAAACGTTTGACATATACTCTTTCTTCTCTTTTACTAATGGTGACTTAAAAATTAAATTATAATCACATCATTTCCTCATCTCCTTTCCTCCCTCTGTCCACACTCATATGCCCACGAGCCCATTCCTTCTTAAATTTATGGATTTTTCTCTTCAGTTTTTATTGTTTTACACACACACACACACACACACACACACACACACACACACGCACATATACATAGAAACCCGACCTCCTAAGTCTGCATAGTGTTGCTTGTATGTATATGATTTCAAGGCTGACCACTTGACACTGGACAACCTACCAAGGGCTTCATACTTGGGAAAGACTATTTCTCTGTCTCTCAGTAGTCCTTAGTTGTCTGTAGTTCTTTGTTTAGGTCTTAGGTCTCATAAGATTTCCCCCTTTAATGCTGCCATGTTTGTTTATTGGTGTTGTTACTGTTCAGGTCTTGTTTAGGCATAATTTTGCTGAGGCATTATGGGTGAAGTTCCCCTGTCATTTCTAGAAGATCTCTTCCAATAATCACTGTGCCTTGGTTGCATGAATTGTGTTGTAGATGTATGCATTAGGGCTGAGCACCTCATGATCACATTTTTTTCATTTTGGAAAGTTGTATATATTTTTTTTTTGTAATGGTCTACGTCTTTTGAATAGAGAAGCTTCTTGGATAAGAGGTAAGAGCCACACATATCTGTGGGTTTAGAATAAATATTTAGAATGGTGTTATGAATAGTGTTAGTACATTCTGTTCTGAGATCCATCTCCTCACTAGTCCTAGTCATTGGATATGTTACCAATATCAGGAAGGATTTTCCTCCTGCTGAGCAGACCTTATGTCTCTTAGAGAGCTGTTGGTTACTGCCAAGATATAAGTGCCACTTTTGCACAGTTAGGCCAATCTTGCCATGATCCTCATTGTTGTCGTTCAAGGTGGCACAGTTGATAGGACTATTAATTCCTTCTTCCCTTGTCAAATTGTCTAGTATAGTGAAACTTACTCCTCACATAGGAAGTTTCCAGATCATATCCAGCTCAGACTCTCTGAGTCCTGTGTCTAAAATATGTGGTATCTTCGGCAATAAGGACTTAACTTCTACCTGTCTGAGGCAAGGAATAGCAACAGCAATAGCATTTGTTTTTAGGGATTTTCTATGACAACCTTCAGTTGATATGAAGTGGATAATAGAAAAAAAGTAGATGCTTTATTTGGGAATGGGAGAATAGTATAGAAGGAGAGGGTGGGAAGAAGGAAAATAGCACTAAGGATGTTTGAAAAAGCAATTAGAAATAATTTACTTTTTATTAACAAATTACATATTATGCATGTAAGTGTATATGTATAAATTTAGTTTTAATAAAATTATGCCACTTGGGCTGGCACTAACCCTAGCACCAAGCCTGAGAAATCCTGAATTGTTGATCATTCCTATTTTTTAAACAGCTTCATTGCTGTCTTTAAAAAGTATCCTTCAAATCACTTTGAACTGGCACAAAGACAACATTATTTACCCATCATTTTTTATTTTTCTTACCTTCTCTAACAGGCCTAGCTCTGCTTTATCTACACACCCCTCTCACTGAAGTCACAGAGGCATGTGATTGGTTACTTGATGGCCTATTTTTCAGTTGATTTTTTTTTTTTTTTTTTTTTTTTTTTTGAGACAGGGTTTCTCTGTATAGTTTTGGTGCCTGTCCTGGATCTCACTCTGTAGACCAGGCTGGCCTTGAACTCATAGAGATCCACCTGGCTCTGCCTCCCGAGTGCTGGGATTAAAGGCGTGCGCCGCTGCCACCCAACTTCAGTTGCATTTTAATACAGGTCTTAGTTAGGGGTTCTACTGCTGTGATAAAACACCATGCTTAAATGGAACTTGAGAAAGAGTAGGTTTATTATACCTTGTATCTTTCAAGTGTATCACTGAGAGAAGCCAGGTCAAGAACTCGGGGCAGTAACCTAGGAGCAGGGACTGGAGCAGGAAATTATGAAGGAGTGCTATTTACTGACTTGCTCTTTGTGGCTTACTCAGATTGTTTGCTAATAGATCACAGGACCCGCAGCCCAGGAGTGGCATCACCTATAATGAGCTGGTCCCTTCCACAGCAATCGGCAATCAAGAAAACATACCACAGGTTTATCCATGAGCTAATCTGGTAGTGGCATTTTCTCAATTGAGAGCTTTTCTCCCAGAAAACTCTATCTTGAATCAAGTTTACAAAAACAAAACAAAACAAAAAAAAAAACTAGTCAGTGCAGTGGGCGTAGTTTCTTTATTCTTAAAATAGACAGTATTTATTGAATGGCTTGTACATATTGCAGACATTGTACTAAATGCTGCATATATTATCATATTCTCTTTATGATTGCTTTTGTATGTATACAGTATTCCAACCTTGTTATCTTCAGTTCTAACACTTATGGCAAGAAGTGCTTTAGGTTATAACTTCACAGAATCAGGGATTTACTGATTGGATAGTAGTCAAAAATACTTCCCAAATCCTCAAGTTTTGAGCAGATTTGGGTTTGCACATTACAGACATTCATATTAGCATGTACCCAGTCTATAGAAGAGAAGACTGAGATCACAGAAATGTAGAAAACTTGCCTGCCTATTGTCTTAAAACTGATAAATGTGGAAGCCAGGAGTGCCAGAATAATGCCAAAGCACATATATGTAACCACCACACAATATTGACAGTCTGTGAGCCATCGTGGTGTCTGTGTGAGAAGCAAGCTCCATCTTGACTTTATTAAGACCCTCACCGGCACAGTGCTGTCTTTTCTTCTCTGATGAGCAAGCCCTTGAATATTTGGTGAGTAATCCTGAGCTTTTATGTGGTGATATTTAGAGGGATCATTTCAGTAGTGATTCATAATGACCACTGCAGGTGTCTGTTCTCCATGCTCACAAGGACTGTTTTCATATTTTAGAAGCCTTACTTATTCCATTCCAAATGAGCTAAGGAATTAAGTTAGGATATCCTGGAACTCGCACTATAGTCTAGGCTGCCCTCAAACTCAGAAATCCACCTTCCTCTATCTCCTGAGCTGGGGTTAAAGGCGTGCATCACCACTGCCCAGCTAGGGTACACCTTTCTAAGGGCTGTTCAAGATTCTGGTAGTTTTCCTTTGACACACTGTTTCTCCCAATAACAACAACTGCAGATGGTAGTACTGCGCATGTCGTGTACACTGCTTCTGCACACTTCTCCGCTTAGATTGTGTGCAGGGTCACTTTTGGAAACATGAGTAGGCCTGTAAAATACCAGGTGTGTGGGTTTAGCTGTGTGTGGATAATCTTTGCCAGGAATATATTTTAGGCAATCTCATAAAACTATACCTATGTAACCTGTAGTGAGAGCTGTTCCAGCTTTGACCCGGAAGTACTACCCCCATTGAGGCTTCTGGTAACTGTCACACCTATGAGGCAGGGCCAAGAGAGGAGCCCTTAAGACTGAGATCTGGATGGGCCAGCTCTCTTGGTTCCTGGGTCCTGGATGCTGGAGGTAGATTGAGCTGAGTTCTCCAGAAAACACCGCTGGACTGCACTTCACCTCTCCTGGAACCTGTAACCTATCCCTTTACCCCATGAAATAAACCTCCCTTTTAACTACATGGAGTTGCCTTAATATATGCACCAGTAGTAACCATAAAGTAAATATACTGAAAGTTTGTTCTTTCACTTTGAGACAAGTTCCCATTCTGTAGCTTGGGCTGGCCTGTAACCCACCCTAAAACACAAGCTGGCCTCACACTTGTGGCAGTTTTCCTCCCTTAGTTGCCCAAGTGCAGGAATGAGAGGTGGGAGCTACCATACCCAGCTTAGATTTTCATTTTTCATTAAAATCATGTTCTGGTGCTTAGTCACTAAGGTTAACTTGTAGGTTTTTAGTTGTTAGTCTTGATACAGAGTCTGAATCTATATTCCAGTCTGTCGCCAAACTCATGAAGATCTTTCTATGTCAGCCTCTCAAGCCCTGGGGTTATAGGCATAAGTCACTATACCCAGCTTTAAAATGGTAAATTTGTCGTGTTTTTAAGACAATTGGAACTAACCGTGGTAATAGGAATGAATGGATTGGAAGTTCTTGCTTTAAGTCATTATTCCCTTCATTGTAGACATCTTCCTGGTGGGTCTTTTAGTGTCACTCTTTTCTTTTTAATATTTTTTGTGAAATTTTTCTTTTTCTTTATTTCAAATTATACTTATGCATCTTTGTGGGTGTGCACATGAGTACACACGCTGACAGAGGCCAGGGGTGTTAGATACCTCTAGAGATGGAGTTATAGGAGCTTGTAAGACACCTAATGTGGTCCTGGGAATTGAACTCTGGTCCACTGGAAGAGCAACACATGCTCTTAAGAGCTGAGCCACCTGAGTGTTTCTCTTATTCATCTTTATGTCTCAAAATAGCACTTGTCAACTAGTAGAAACCAAGTAATCAACTGTTAAATGAATGACAGATTGCAAATTTCAGAGGGCAAGATAATTAGATTCTTGATTTTTTTATTCAAGCTTATCTTAATGAATAATTAAGAATTATATAAAATTAATACATCAGCAGTACAAACTTTAAAAATTAATGCAGTCAAACAGCATATTATATTTGTCTTCATCTGATTTTGTGTTTTCTTATCTTGTGTACACGTAATATGATGTTTTGTGACTTGTTAGAGAAAAATGGCATATTATAGAGTTCATGAGACCTTCCTTCTACATACAAAAATATGTCCTAGGCAAGTGATGTAACATCATCTGTGCTTCATTCAGCTCCAGAAAATTACTACACAATCTCCAGAGTTACTGTCCTCTTCAACCTACATGTGTTTCATGAAAGTGGATTAAGAGTTGGAAAGCATTTGTGAATTCTTTTCAAAAACTGCCGTGTTTGTATGATGTGAGCACTGATATTAAGAAAATGGAACATCGGAGAAAATATCTTTTGTTCAGACTTTGTTCTTTTGAAACTCCAAGGTCACCAGCCAAATACTTACATTGCTGCTTTATGATATGCTCTCTGTAGTATAACATTTTTGAATGAAAATGTCTAGGAGTAAAGCTTCCTGGACTCCAGGTCAAATTCATACTTTCTATCACTTTATAACTTCTTTTTTTCCTTTCCATTTTATTTTCCCAAATATTGGTTGCAAATACCTATAGCAGTTTTTATTTGAAATTGTTGGGCATCTTTGTTTATTCTATTGTATATCTTCCAAGTCCTTGGAAAGCATACACCATGGATTCTAAAAATAGGAAAACAATTGTCATCAATTAAAAATAGTATTTCTTGTAAAAAAAAATTTTGAAGAGAGAATAGCTTTAAATCCAGGAGAGAACATAACAGTGATGGGAACCTTCAGTAATTGATAATCCCAAGTGTGCATTAGAAAGAGATTTGATTCTTTATGGTGTGTCCTGAAGAATGCACTATACTTTGTAGGATGTAGAGATACATCAAACACTACTCTAAGCCTCTGAAAATAGGGATTAAGAATCACGAAAATCTACCTTTCTTATGAATAAAATGTTAATCACCCACCAAAAGGAAATAAATATAATCATAAACATATTAAACATATACACTCAGAATTCAATGATACATTTCTGCAGCTCATAGACAGTTTGAATTTTAATTCCAGATGTTTACTTAGGCAATTGTAACCCAAGCTGGGATGGGTTATCTAGAAAACTTATTTTGTGTGTAAACCCAAACATACAGAGAGTTGTGCCTTTGAGATCTCTTTATTTTAATAGAATGTTGAAGTCTATAAACCCTCCTTATAGAAAATCCACTAAAATGCAAATTTCTTTGTATATCACGTTTTAGAAACTTTGTATTTATGTTGCCAATTGAATCTGAAGTAGTTGGAATAGTGTTTGCCCTAGTTCTTACATTATATTTTAGCATCATATTCCCATTGCGTTTTTTAATCAACTAGATGCTATCTAATAAAAGGTCCTGCATGCAATTATTGTTTACTAGACACTGGGTAGTAGGATTTGGAATATATAGAAATGGTTCAAGCTAGGAGAGAAAGGGCTTTCCTATTATGAATTTTCCTGATTTCACTTAAATTAATCTTGGACAATTTTGCTTTAATATTCTTCATCTCTTTTGTTTCTTTCAAGCAAAAAAGGTACCTACTTTATAGCTCATAGGTATATTAAATAAATATGTAAAATACATAATATACTCAATATGAATTGCATAAGCTTTAAAGCATATTTTTCAATATGTTTTAAATTCAAGGAATGGTCAAATATTGAATGCATATTAAAGCAATAAATTAACATTTATTTTTAGAACGTGTTTACTCTAATCACCATTTAAATTGCAACATTATTTTAAAAATGAACAATGGTTGACTAATTGGATTTTGTTACTTTCACAAACATTTTGAATTGTTAGATTGGGCTACTTGCCAGCTCAAAGATGTTTTTGTTTTGTTTTTTATTCATCAATCACCAGCATTTAGGGTTTTCTCTAAAGTAAAAACAGTAGGTTATTTTGGGAGGGAAATAACTTATATTTACAGTTAGCTAAATAAGTTATGAGCAGGAATGAGGAACTTGAATTTTTATGCATTGGATAATGTTGTATCGTATTAGGTAGTATACCTCGTGTGTGTGTGTGTGTGTGTGTGTGTGTGTGTGTGTGTGTGTGTGTGTGTATTAAACCCAGTTCCTTTCACATACGAGGCAGGTACTTGGACTTTGAACTCCAAACCCAGATATTTTTCATTTTACTTTGAGACTGTGTCTCTAGAGTTTTCCTCTGAACTCACTTTGTAGTACAGGCAGGCCTTAAAATTACAACCCTCTCTCCTCAGCTTCCTAAGAAGCTCGAATTGCAGGCTCAACACATACTATCAGTTAATTCTTTTAAAATATATTTACAGTCATCTGTGATGTACCTAACATTGCTAAAGATATAAGCAAAATTAACCTTGTAGTGTGCCACGTGCCATTAAAGATTTATATGTTGGGGTTGGTGATTTAGCTCAGTGGTAGAGCGCTTGCCTAGCAAGTGCAAGGCCCTGGGTTCGGTCCTCTGCTCCAAAAAGGAAAAAAAAAAAGATTTATATGTCATTTTCAAAGCTAAACATTAGTTACCTGGTCTTCATGGAATGCTGGAGAGCTGTTGAAATGGACATCCTGACTGACACCACCTTCGCTTTCCCAAAGTCACTTTCCATTGCTTCTTTCATCAGAGTCTCCAGTGGTCAAACAAAAGCCAAAACTAGTGTCTCCACATATTTAATTGTGACAAGATGGCAAAAGTTAAGTAAAAGAGGTTTATAAACATTAGTAATTTTTTTTTTTTTAAATTTTGGTTTCTTATAACATTTTCTTCTTTTCAGCTGTGATTCCATGTGTATTCCATAACCGGATTAAAATAACAATGCATGCTTCCATATTTAGGTGTTTCCTTTAAACACCAAAGCAAAGCTGAAGTTATGCATATGCTAGATTTAGATTTTAACAATACCTGAAAATAAGAACAATCGCAACCTATTTCATTGATACCTTAAAAGTGATCTTTTGTTTCTTTTTTAATTTATGTATTTTCATTTTATGTTCATTAGTGTTTTGCCTGTGTGTATGTTTGTGTGAAGTTATCGGGTCCCCTGGAACTGAAGTTACAGACAGTTGTGAGTTGCCATGTGGGTGCTGGGAATTGAACACGTGTCCTCTGGAAGATTAGTCAGTGCCCTTAACCACTGAGCCATCTCTCCAGCCCAATTTTTTGTTTCTTATAGATTTGGTTTCTGTCCTGTGATTTTTATTGTGTAAATAGTTTTAACATTTGACTATTTTTGAACCTTTTTCTCTATCTTCATAATAGCTAACTACTTTCAGGCTATTTTTTAAGGCAGTACATAATCTCCCATCAAATAAGAAGTAAAATTACTGATGCTGTGAACTAATTAAATAAAAATTGAACTGAAAAAGGTTCAAAGAATTTTTCTAATTTCAATTTACAAATATATTTTCTTATCGAACATTAATCTCTTTATCAAAGCAGGCAATACTTTAGAATTAGTCTTTCCTAAAAACTATCACATTTTGCTCTCCAAGTTCTGTTTTTCGCTGCAGCACAATTCTGCAGTGATATGCAGATGTAAGCATTTAACTTGAAGACCTCAAAATATTAGTTATGCACAACCTTAGGTAAAAACAATTAGTGTGTTCATGTCTACACGTCCTCATCAGGAAATTTAACGTGCTAAGTCCTACCATGCAGTACAACTATGAGAACTAAAGAATATTTACACTGTGTTTGTCTGATAAGCACTAAGTTCGCAAAATATGGCAATCATATATTTAAAATGTTGACTATAAAAAAGTGTCTTTCTTCTTTCTCCTTTAATTATAAACTCAGTGTACACTAAACAATAACACTGAAACACAATGTTACCTATGTCTACCTCCCAATGTTTATGCTGATCCTTTGCTTGGACTCATTTTGACAGCTTTCAGCTCTTCTTCAGTCTCTCAAATATTGGAATAGCAGAGGGGCACCATCATAATATTTTTAGAGGATGAATTTCAATTTGAAGAGGACATAGATTTTTGTCATAATAACTTGTCTGTAAAAGATTGAGCTACACAGCAGCTCTTCTCCCTATTTAGTATCACAGGATGCCGTTAACTGATCCATAATGTAAGCATTTCTGCCTATGCTTGGCAGATTTCACATTTGTAAATTTGCCCACTTGCTCAAAATCAATAGTCATGATGTCTTCCTGGCCACTCGTGGACATGCTTGGAACGATAGGAATTATTTCACCTGGCACATGCCTTTTCTCTTATATGCATCAGCTTTCCAATAAGCTCTCTAGTACCACAATATAGTCGAAGATATATTTATAAAGAGAACAGATTTATTTTTGTTTCACTGTTTTGCAAGTTCAAATCCATTGGCCTTGTTGCTTATGGACCTAAGTTGAGGCAGATTATCATGATAAATGTTTAGAGGGAGGAAACCCACTCACTTCCTTAATAGAGAATGGGGGGGGGGGAGAGAAAGAGGGGAGGGCTAGGGTCTCACAAATCAAAGTAAAATTATCATCGAAGTCCAACTTGGTGACCCAATACATTTTATTGGGCTTCCTTATGTGTGTGAGGAATTACAGGAGCAGAATGACTCAATGATGGATACATCGTCAAAAGCCCAGGCCAGCGTGGTTGCAGATTGCAGGCAGTCTCAGCCAGCTCATATAGTCTGAGCCTCTTTCTGGTGGCTCTGCTAATCTCTTCTTCTATGGACCTTGACTGATCTCAGCACCTTTCAGGATTCTCAGATATTCTGAGGCTATTCCAAGCAGCTCAGCTTATTTGAAAGTGTCTTTCACCAGACCTTAGAGCTTACATATTACAGTGAATCTGGCCAGTTTCAGGGTCTTCCTGAAACCCTTGAGTTGTGTACTTTTTGAGCTTATGGAACTTTCCTGAACAATAGAATGTTTCAGCTCCCTTTAAAACATCTGTCTTTTAAGGAGCTCCTTCAAAAATGGATGATTTCAATCACAAAGGAAACTGTTACACAACAGCTTTTCAAGTAGTTTAGAGTAACAAACAGAAGAGACTGGTGCTGTTAACAAAGGGCTGAAAGGTAGCCGGAGAGGCAGATCTCAAAGCCATGCTAGTAGCTGAATGATGGGTGTGGCTGGAATAGATGCAAAGACAGAACACAAATCTCCATTAATGGGCTTGTCATTATTTTCGAATCAGAGGTGCTCTTGCATAGTCCTAAATTGGCAGGGATATTGTGGTGTTTATTGCAGTTATGAGTAGGTATTGAATTGGAGTCATGATGGATATAGATAAAACTATTAGATATTACAGCATTTTATGTGGGGATGCTTTATGAGCATGGTGCCTGTGGAAATAAATATGACAGTGATACTAAGGAAGAACCTCACTAACGAAGGAAGCTATGAGCAAAATCTCTACTGGAGAGGCAAAGTATAAATGTTAAAGGAGTGGGAGGTGTCAACATTGAATTCTAGGTTTCTGCCTTGCTTAGATGAAATGAGAGTCACATTTGCGTAAATAGTGACTTTCAATAGCAATTGAAGCTCAAGAAATATTTTAGCTGCGCTGTCACATATACATACAAAGTTGGCAAGCCAAGACAAAAGCAGACTTGACAACTACTGGGTAAGTGAAACATATTCTATGATTTTAAAAAGACAACTTTGGTAGAAATGCAGGGGCTCTTGTTGATCTAATGTCTTTGTGTAGACCAAGACCAAAGATCACACAAAAGGCACAAGAAGGACTCATTTGGAGGAAACATTGGCAAACAAGTTATCTCTGACCATGGACAAGTGAACTGAGGAAGAAAGAATGGAAAATATTCATCATGCTGCTGAAAACTAATAAGAGATCCTTGAATGGATCATTATGCCAAGCCAAGAGTTTCTGAGAGTGTTAGAAAAATGATGAAGCTCTCATGGGAGAAGAGTGAGTTAGCAATAAGAGACTTGTCATACAATCTAGGAGGAAGGAGATAGTGTCCAAAGTCAGTATTGTAGGGGAATCAGTTTGGCTTTGAAGAGAAACAAAAAAAATTACTGAAAGAGGATAAGAAGATAGACAATATGTATCATGTAGTATACTTGAGGCCTCTAGGTTGCATATTTTTTTTAAAAAAACTGTAATATATATTCTCTTTCTATAAATATATTTATCCAACAAAGCTAGTGGAAGGATCCACTTATGGCAATACATGTGCAATATAATAAGAAACAAAATTATCAGAAGTATTATCTACATTAAGGCAGCCTCTCATAGTTACAGTGATTGTGTTAGGAAGAAAAACATAACAATATCCCACTGCTTGTCTAAATAGTGTGATAATGTGTGATATTATGGAAATGAAAGACTTTTCATGGGATAATCTCTCTTGAATTTAATTATCTAAATGCCCTTGGGAGTAAGGTAAATTGTTACGAGAGACAAAAACAAGACCCTGTCAGTATTAAAATTTATAGTCTATTGGGAAGACAAATACTTAAGAGGCTACAAGTGCAAATGCTAACTGGTATTGTGGGGAAAGCAAACCATTTCTAGGAGTGTATTAAAAAGCCCACATGTTAGCAGGAATCAGAAGTTTACCATGAAGAGTGTATATTTAGATTCCAACCTCATGGATAAGTGGGAATTAGTTTGGGTTGCATAAGGAGAGGGTTAAGTTTATTTGTGAAACAGAAAACTGACATCAGCAACAATACACCACCGAAAGATAATTAGCCTTGGTGTGAGGAGAGTTTGAAGCATTCAGTTCTAAGTTGGGTACAACGGAAGCACTTCAGGAAGCCCTGATAGAAAATTATGAACTCTAGAGAAACCAAATGTGCATTTGGTGACCAAAGCGTCTTCCAGTGCATTCTCTGGCCATGGTCATTGTCATCTGCTTCTGAGAAGTGCTTGGTGTGTCTGCACTACAGTTCTGGTGTTCACAGAGACAACAGGTTGTACTCAAAGAAGCACCGGACTGGGCATCTGGAGACCTGCAGTTTATCCGTGCACTCTGTCTATAAGGCTTTTCTCTAACATCTTTTGTGAAGTCGAGACTGCCACTGTACATGGAGGGAACTGAGTGAGTTCATCTTTCAGATCTTTTGCAACTAAACACTGTTTAAAATGTCATCACAGGACACCTAAACACGTACTCAGTGTGCACCTCATAAGCGTCAAGAAATAGAGAATGTATAAAGCTATGTGCCCTGGTTACATGCCTATTAAATAAATAGGAGACTCTCAGTAATGGCACGATGTTATGACATCCCTTGCCTTTTAGGATTAATAGCTCCACTATTCCTCCGTGGATATCACACCGCTTGCTGCCATTTCAAGTGATTTTCACTAACACAGTTGATGATAGTGTTAACAGTCCACCAAGTGATTTTACTGAAGTTATCCTATTTGTGGACAAAGGATGGTGATGCTTTGATACATTACTTTTTACCTTTAAAAAAGGCCAAAGACTTATTGTTAACAACTGTCTCTAATTTGTTTGAACTTTTTTTTTTCATCGCTCAAAAGCAAAACTGCTAGTACCATTACATGCCCAGAAAAAAAGTGTGACTTGCTTTGTTAGCTGCGGACAGTCCACAGAGATAGGGATTTCTTTCTGTCAGTGAGCAGTGTGTGTAAGGATTGCTTATGTTAGTAGAAGAAAACTTTTCCAAGCAGTACACTTATTAGAATGCAAGCATTTAAAAAATGGTTTAGGTTTCACAGATTAGAGTGAAACATTGTTACAAAGATTCTTCTTTTTAGAAATCTCATTTTTCTTTTAATATTATTGTTATATATGTATATGTATATATGTATCTATGTGCACAAATACATAATATAACTTTCTGAGTCCATTTTTGTGTGTATATGGTTCTAGACTGACCATTTTGCATTCGATAACCATATTGGGGGCTCATCCTTCAATTTGAGTGTGTGCAACAGGGCCAGGGTGGGAAGGAGGGTACAAGGGAAGAAAGGAAGTGATATAGTTCTATTTTTATTAAAAATAAAAAATTGAAACTGTCTTTGTGAGCTTGCAAAATAGCAGATTACCTAATGACATCATAGAGAGTTAGTTTTGGTTGACCCCCCCACCCCTCTTCTCCTCAATATTTCTGCCTCTATCTCTGCTTAAATCCTTATACTCCTATATCTCCCCTTTCTGTCTTAATATCCCGTGTCTTCTATTTCTCTCTATATTGGTCTTCCATAAGCCTCCTTTGCCTCTCTTGTTGGCCCTCTTCTGGTTTTCTGACACCTGTATATACTCTCATTTTAGCAAGCAAATATAAAAATTAGAGGCTTAGATCCATGTGTGAGTAAAATATATAGTATTTATCTTGCCAGGCCTGGATTATTTAATACATTTTACAATTCTATTTGATTTCCTAAACATGTCATAATTTTATGTTTATTTGTGCATGAATAAAATTCCACTGTGTAGATATATAACATTTTTTTATTCATTCACCTGTTGATAGACATATAGGCTGATACCATTTCCTTGTAAAAATAAATGTAGGTGAGCAAGTATATGAGTACATCTCTAGAAGACATAGAATCCACCGTGTATATACCCAGGGTTACTATAGCTGGACTAATGCATATCTTTATCCTTGGTGTGCACTTATAATTATTCTAGCTTCTACATCACCTAGAATTTGTATATCCTGAACCCTATATTTCTTATTCTTCTGTTTAATAGAAAATTAGCAACTCACATGAAGATGTTGTAGCAACAATATTAACAATATTACCATTTACTCAACTCTTGGGAAAACCCATCAAGTGTAGCACTCCAAGACCCAAGCACTATATTCTATAATTTTGCATTCAGAGGACATGTCTATTAGTTACTTGCCTTACTGCCTTGACAAAATACCTGACAGGAATAGCTTAAGGAGGGAAAGATTTACTTTCGCACCATTCAAGGGTGCATCCCATTATGGCAGGGAAGCCATGAGCTTAGAAGGTGGTCACATTGTGTCTAAAGTTAGAAAGCAAAGAACAGTGAGTGATCATGTTGAGGTCACTTTCTCCTTTTTATTCAGTCAAGAACACCAGTACATGGAAGGATGCTGCCCACTGTTAAGGTAGATCTTCCTACCTCAATTAAACCAATGCAGACAATATTTCAAAGGCCTTTAAACCCATGAAGTTGACAGTATTAACCATAACAATATGTGTTCATAATCCATGACAAATCTTATATTTCAGATCTTTATTCTGAGACTTCCTGTGGCCTGGAAAACTACGGTCAATACAGATCTCAGACTACCCATAAAATATGGGCTTTTGGATTATATTTCAGTGTTGATGGTTGAAAATTGAGGACACAAGTAGACTAAGTGTATAGAAAGGGTCTGTGTTGATGAATTGTATTTAACTTTTGAGGTCTTTCCTGTTATATGTTTGACCATATTACTTGCCATATTTCTTAATTTCAGCCATATCTCATTGACATTATAATCTTAGTCATTGAAATTACTCACTGAGTTGCAGGAATTCAATGTAATTAGTAGTGCTGTGAAATCGTTCTCAAATACTAGCATATGAAGTATCAATGTATAAGAACATCTTACTACCACAGAAAGACAGACTTTATTTAGTATTTCCAACCAAACCAAACCAAACTGAACATCATTCTGAGAGTACATGAACTCTGTGGGCCACAGGTATTATTGTAGGTGGATACTAAGTGTGCTAGAGCTAATTCTTACATGCAATACAGCAGACTACAGTTCTCTTCCTTAAAGCACCTAGAATGTCCAACTGTATACCCTATTTCTTGCAATGTTTAAGTGCACATCATCCCTCTTATGATTTACAAAAGTGTTTATATGCTACATTTTAAATTCTGGATCATCACTAATTTTCAGAATAACCAATGTAGACATTTAGAGCACAATTTCTGCTCTAGTAGATCAGAAAAGAGAAAAGATGATATATTTTGTTTTCAATCTCTCCCTGGAAAACATCTGTGATTCTCATTTAAAAATATTCCATTTTAAAAAAACAAAAAAGTAAATCATTTTTTAAAAGATTTGCTTATTTTTATTTTATGTACATTGGTCATTTTGCCTGCATGTTTGATATTTGTTTGTTTGAGCGTGCTGGATACCCTGCTGGAGTTACAAACACTTGAGAGCTACCAAGTGAATGCTGGAAATGGAAGCCTGTTGCCCTGGAAGAGTACCCAGTGCTCTTAACCACTGAGCCATCTCTCCAGCCCCATCTTTAGTTCTCTTAATTAGCATTTCTCTGAAGCTTAACTGTTTTAGCCTAACAGCACACCAGGGTATAGATTTGTATCTACAGATGCTTTGAGACTTTATCTGAATAGCTTGAGTTGAACATTCATTATTAAGTGGATTTGAAGAATATACACATAATTACAGTGACAAATTAAATACAAAGGAGAAATATATCCCAAATAATTCATATTGAGCCCCTGGGCCTTTCATTGCTTTCGGTTGTATACAGAAATGCAAATATTTCAAAATAAGAATAGAAATTAAAATGTAAAAGTTGAGCATCTATGGAACTGCTTTATGACTAAAACATAGTTAATATGTTGCATATTACATGTACTTTATTGTTCTTTGAAACTGTGTAATATAATTGACTAACTTTAATAATATTTAATTAAAAGATAAGGAAACTGTAGGAAAAAATCTTATAAAGCAAAAGAATGCTTATCCAAAAGTTAAAAAGATTAGTTTTATTTAGTGTATTGTTTTTATTTGTGATTTGTGCATCCAACTGCGTTATAATTTTGTATGGATTTTTTATAACAATGGATAGAGAAAGAAGAAAACTTGACCAATTAACATTTAGTTAACTTAATCTTTTAAGACTGGCTAACAAATTGTTTAGGAATTTTATTCTTTACAATTTAGAGATGACAACCATTAACATCTGTTTGTGACAGGTAATTATTAACTCCACATGGTTTAGTATGAACACACACACACACACACACACACATATATATAATATTTTATGTGCTTAATTTTCTGTTACAAACATTTTCTGATGGCATAGGCAATTTCAGTATTATAAATGCTCAACAGTTCTTTAAGTTAGGTTTATTTATTCTGGAATTTTCTAAGAAACTGAGCTGATCATTTGCATAAATGTAAAGCAATAAATTTGAAAGCAGGAAGCAGAGAATTGCTTTTATATCTTATTTAAGCTTCTGTAGAGACTGTAGAATTATCCCTGAGGGAAATGAGTAATACTTGAATCCAAAGATGCAGCAAACCACAGAATATTGGCAGACTGTTGCAATATGCTTTTACTACACCCACATGCACACCTTCCTCTCAGTCTTTTATAGGAAAATGAGAAAGTACATGGTTGTATACTGTAAGCTGAGAATGGATACCTCAGCACTGATGCCATTGTTTAAGATACTGCTTATAGCTTGGTTCTTTATGTACATGTCTACAAATCTTGAAATTGATCTGTTCTTAATTTTGATTTGTAAAGTGTTTACTTTCAACTAGTCAAGAATATGATTTATTTGGCCTAAAATATTATGAATGAATCTAAAAAAATTGTAATTTTAAACCCAGACCAGAGACAGAAGTAGTAATGCATGTTTATAATATTAGTACTTAGATTGGTTGATTGGTTGGTTTTATGTAGGTCAAGCATAAGGATATCATAGCTTAGGAAATGTCATAGTTACTGTTCTGTTGCTGCAAAGAGACACCATATTAGGGGTTTGCTTAGAGTTTCTGTGTGTGAGTCTATGACCCTCATATTGGGAACATGGCAGCAGATAGGCAGGCAGGCAAGCATTGTGCTGGAGCAGTAACTGAGAGCTTACATCTGATCTACAAACTCCAGGGAATGAGGACAAGACTGGGCCCAACCTGGACTTTTAAAACTTCAAAGCCCACCACTAAGACTATGCCTCCTAATCTTTCCCAAGCAGTTCCACCAACAGCAGAGCCAGGATCCAAATATGTGGGCATCTGAGGACCATTCACATTTGAACCACCACAGGAGAGTAGGAGAAAGGATTGATTACCATTTTCCTGAGGTGGGAAAATATAATTGATGTATAATTATTGACAATGATATTTATGAAGTTACTGCATGTTGTTCACTGATGTTTTATTTAAACTGAATATTACTAACAAGTCTGATACCGAATCCTCCAGACCTGTTGAGCTCCACGCCTGTTCCTTAATGTCAGGTGTTGTATCATCTTTCTGCTTTACAGACACCACATCATGTCCCCAGGACTTCTCCCTTCTTTCTTTTCTTTTTCACTTGACAAACACAGAATTCATCTCTCAAGTATTCATGCAGCAGTTAGCTCTTTTGGTATCGTGGAATCCCGCTGGGCTTCTCAACTGATCTGCGAGTTTAAACTTATGACGGCCTTCACCAACACAGGTGAAAAATCCCTTGTGGATTGAGGTTGTCTGATTGAAATCTCTGTCTCTCACACCTAGTACCATGCATGGCACAAAGATGACACCTTACTAACCAATTGTGATATGTTGATGTTTAATAATAACAGAAAGAACTGAATATAGTAAAAAGAGATCCTGAAAACATTGACGAATCTCTTAGAAATGGCATCATTATTCTACATCTTTTAATTATTCTCAACTGAATTAATTAATTCTAGTCTTATAATTTATTAAGAAAGACTTTTAATGTTAATTTTGACTCTTGACCTAGTAATAAGCATTTATTTTGAATAATTCACATTAATTGGATGTTTGTTTATCACATAATTGACCTACCTGTTTAAATTCTTGGATATCTTTCATTAAAATAAATGCATAATTTTAATTGGAATTTCTTTCTGTTTTTAAATATACCTACTCTCCGTCAAATGTTTCATTTAGTCTTTCTCACACTCTTCTCATACTGTTTTATTGAAAATGTCCCTTGTTGGTGCTATCTTTGTGCCATGCATGGTACTAGGTGTGAGAGATAGAAATTTCAATCAGACAACATCAATCCACAAGGGATTTCCACCTGTGTTGGTGAAGGCAGTTATAAGTTTAAATTTACAGATCATTTGAGAAGCCCAGCGGGATTCCACGATACCAAAAGAGCTAACTGCTGCATGAATACTTGAGAGATGAAGTCTGTGTTTGTCAAGTGAAGAAGAAAAGAATGAAGGGAGAAGTCCTGGGGACATGATGTGGTGTCTGTAAAAGCAGAAAGATGATGCAACACCTGACATTAAGGAACAGGCATGGAGCTCGACAGGTCTGGAGGGCCTGGTATCAGGCTGAGTGAAAAGTGAAATATGGACTTGAAAACAACTGCAGACCAGTCATAACCAATCTCATAAAAAGGCAAAAATTAGATAAGATTCAAGAGAGCATAAAATCACTCCATTAGGCATGCACTTTTTTTTCTTCTGTTATCATACGAATTAGCCAAACCTCTACATTCTGAGTAAACTTAGCTACCCATATCCTGTGTTTGCATTTAAATTCTTGAACAATATAGAAGAAAAACACAGATTTAACAACGGGTCTCATTTTAAGTCCCTGATCACAAATATCAGACAGATGCTAAGCTTTGCTTGGATGTTTGATTGATTTTGCAACATTTGTTTGTTTTTGTACTATCCAAACTTGCTATCTGCTACTTCTCTTTCCATAAAACTTCTTTTAAAGTCATAAGTGTTAACAACATTGTTGGTGACAATGATGAAGATGATAAAAAAGATGATGACATTTATACAAGTAAGACTGTGGACGATAGTGATGGCTTATAGTTACCTCTCCACATCACCTATCAGGATTGATTCACAGTTTTTTTTTCTCCCTTATGATAAAATTACTTTTCTCTCTTCATGTTTTTGTTTGATATGAATACATTCTACTTTCTTTTATACATTCACACTATCTATCATCTATCCATCTCATATCTATTTATCCATCTGCCTCCATATCTGAGAAAGACACTTATGTATAAAGGACATAGGCATGGCTATCCTGCCCAAATTGCTATTTCATTTCTTTAATGTTCTTTACAACAAAATGTTTTGAAAGTGTGGTTTCCCATTGGTTGCATCAGTTCTTCATTTCATATGCTCTTATAACCAATCCAATGTCTACAACTGCAGTTTCACAGTTTCTTATTTTTTTTGTGTGTGTGTGTCAAGAATGCCAATAATCTCTATGTAGCTAAATCTGCTTGACTGCTTTCTTGTTATTTTTCTCTTGATTTCTCCCTTCATTTGAAGTCCTTTTTTTTCTGGTTGTTATGTGTAAGCCTGTGATGGATCTCCTCCTTCCCCTTCCTGTCTTTCTGACTCTTCCTGTCTTATCAACATTATATCATGCTGCTCTGTATAATACTGAGTACTTTTCTGAAAAAAACATTTAATATGTAGTTTTTGTTGGTGTTGATTACTAATGATCAGAATTACATTTGAGGATTTTGTCAATGGTTTCTAATATTTTCAAGTTACTAGCAACTCTTTTATATGGATTTTAAAATATTTGTTTCAGGAAAAGACAGTGTTTCAAAGAAAATAACTCCTTAAATCTGGAAAACATGAGAAAAAATGATTTCAATCACCTTTTTAGGAAGTGTACAATTGGATACATGGCCATTATTTACTCTAGTTAATTTAAGGCTGTTAGCATAGCCTGGTGGCAGAGTGAGGATGTAGAATGCATGAGGCAGTAGGTCCTGTCCACAGCAATACTGAATTTGTAAATTATTTTCAATTTAGCTTGTGGCTAAAATACAATAAATGTATATCAACCTGTGAAAGACTAATCCAGACAGAAATTGTGTGTTCCTCAAGTGGGTCAGCTCAGAGGTCCTTCAATCAGGCTTTCCTTAGCCTTATTGTTTACTATGTGACACTCAAGGCAGGGCATTTGCTCACAGAATGATTTATTTGAAGCTGTGCTATGAGCAGAGACTCTGCATGGATGTTTCATTACAGTTCTTCATTTTCTTTGTCTGAAGTTATAAGATCATGGTTGGCTGTTTTATTCTCAGTCTCTGGGAAAGAAATCTTGAGGTCAGCTTAAGCATCCTTTCAGTATCACTAACTCACTCACTTGGGTGATCAAGTTGTTCTTTACCATGTACCTACAAAATCCTTCCTCTAGAGTTTCACCAGCCACCACTATTCATTCATTCCTCTGCAATTTTGAGCTTTATTGCTTGCCAACCTTTAACCTAAGATTCACATTTTTTTGTGCCTTTGGATTTTTGGCTACTTTCCTTTTGCTCATGACAGTGCAAGTATTACTCACAGTGGTTGTGTGAACATTTCTTTGCAAATTATTCCATTCCACCTGCCTGGGTTAGCTTTGTCAGGATATAAAGATAACCGGAGCAAATTCCTAGTCTTGCTTTTTCTGTCACACGGCATCATTTGTGTCTTAATCATGTTCATGTAAACAGCTTCACCATTTAGAATGATTTTCCTGGATAAAGAAACGATGACAATAGGACTCGAGAGGTTGTTATCTTTACTCAGAAACATCCATGCGTTTGTTGGTATTTTGTGCATTTTAAAAAGACTGAAAAGTGCTGTTTCCTTGTCCAAAGTACAGATGTGGGTGACAGTGGTGATGATAATGGGGAAATTCGAACACTAGTTATAAGGCTTATTTTGTATGGCACTACTTCAGTACTGAGGGGGATGACTGGGATTGTAGGATGATAAATGTGAAGTCAACATTGTGCACTTGCACACACACACACACACACACACACACACACACACACACACACTGAGGTAGATCAAATTACTTGCTAAGGTTTCCGATTGTTATTTGAGTGTGGAATCACTGTCACAAACATGATTAATTATGTATAAATTGTTTTTAGAAATCATTGATTTGGGTGAATGTTAGGAGAGAAACCATAAAGCATCAAGTGTTTAAAATATTTTTTTTCTGTTTTTGGTGCTCTAGGAGTAATCAATGAAAGGAAAGATGTGATTTTTGCATTGGCTTAGACAAAAGGTTCACTATTTCAATATCTGTCTTATTTCTGACCCTCACTTGTTTCATGGGACTTTGCTAACACTCACCTTCTGTTTCTAGAGACTGTAACTAGTAAGCTATTCTGAATGTTCAGGATGCTTTCTTTGAAGGTTTGGCAACCTATAAATTGACTTTCAAATACTTAATCTTGATATATTTTCAGTTAGATTTAAGATTCTAGGTGAAGTTCAGTGTGTAAAAAAAAATGATATATAAAAGTGATTCCTGGTTTCCGTTACTCTGAAGCAAGGCATCAGTCTGAATGTAGCTTCTTGGTGTCAGTGTTTACATCTTACACTCCGAGGTCCCAAGAGGAAGAGGTTGCCTTTGCATAGGAACTATAGCTTAGAACAGTGGCAGGTGTTCGGTGACTTACTGTCCGAGAATTTTTGTTCTGAGTGAAGGCAATAGAAGAATAAGGATAAAACTGAAAGACAAATAATAATACTGGAGTGGAAGTTTTAAAAAGAAATTTATGGAGAAATATTGATATTATGATAAACACAAAATTTGTGTGTATATAAATTTCAAATCTAAAAATATCCAACTATCCAAACTAGTGGAAAGGCATGAACTGTGGACCAATGGCTGAGGAGCCCCCATTGGAACTGGATCAGGCCCTCTGGATAAGTGAGACAGTTGTTTAGATTGAACTGTATAGGGAGCCCCCAGGCAGTGGGATCAGAACCTGTCCCTAGTGCATGAGCCAGCTTTTTGGAACCTAACGCCTATGGTGGGACACTTTGCACAGCCTTGGTGCAGGGTGAGAGGCTTGGACCTGCCTCAACTGAATGTACCAGGCTCTGTTGATTCCCCATGGGAGACCTTGCCTTGGAGGAGGTGGGAATGGGGGATGGGTTGGGGAGGAGGGCTGGGGGTGGGAGGAGGGAGAAGAGGGAAATCTGTGGTTGGTATGTAAAATGAATAGAAAATCTCTTAATAAAAAAAAATATAATAATTAAAATCCAGGTGCTGGGCAAACCGTACAGTGTGTGTTCTAAGTGACTTGTGGATAGAAACTGATTTCTAAGGAGCAAAGGAAGTTGAACTTTTGCCCATTCTGAATGCCCAATTTCACCGGTACTTTCCACTAGAGATATGATTGTAATTTTATTTCAGGAGAATCACAGAATTGTCAGGCAAAATATATAAAAGGGTCACACTATATGGCCATTGACATTCCTTCCTATGTCCTTGTGCTTTACAAAGTGTGGGCATGTTTCCTTGAACTCTGGTTAGATTAATTTTTGATGGAGATTCTATTGTTCTTTGGAAATCTTAGCATATTTAACATGAAACTTGTTTTATTAACATAAAGCTTTGCATTAATTTAGCTTGAAAAAAATGTAGTAAAAACTGGAGTTTCTTTTGACTCCTTCATTTATTACATTATGCCAGGACAATATGCTTGTAAGCTTCAATAATTAGTAATGAGGTGTGGGTTTTAGGCTCAGTTTCAGAACTGTCTCATTCTTTCCCCCTAGTTTATTTTCAGTTTGTACATATTTATTAATAAATTATGAGCTAGAAACATTTGCTTATATTGATAGTATCTCATTTATTTGTTCTTGTTTTAGTTCCTAAAGAATAAAGGGTCTTAGCCGGGCGTTGGTGGCACACGCCTTTAATCCCAGCACTCGGGAGGCAGAGACAGGCGGATCTCTGTGAGTTCGAGGCCAGCCTGGGCTACCAAGTGAGCTCCAGGAAAGGCGCAAAGCTACACAGAGAAACCCTGTCTCGAAAAACCAAAAAAAAAAAAAAAAAAAAAAAAAAAAAAAAAAAAAAAAAAAAGAATAAAGGGTCTTACTGTGTGCAATATTTAGTAATTCTACTGATCATTATTTCCTTGTAGAAAGAAGAAAATGTACAAAGAACTCTGAAGTAATATTCCTCTTGTAATGTCTATTGCAGTCATGTCTGTATTCTGTGTGGAGATCAGAGTACAGCTTGCCGCTGTTCAGTCTTTCCTTCTACCATGCGTGTTGGAGCATCTTTGCTCACAGAGCTTTGCCAGCCCTGAGCGGTATTCATTTTTATGCATTCAACAAACATTTATTATGTGTTCCCTATTAACTCGGTGTTGTGCTCAGCACTAGATACTTTAAGTAATGCAGCTGAGGAACCTAGAGTACCCAGAAAAGCCCAGTCTGCTGGGAGGAAGGTGGCACAGTGGTACTGTGGGAAAGCAATGTCAAGATCCTCTCTGGAGTGGGGGCAGAGAGAAGTCACAGTAAATACAAAAAAGATTCAGCCCAAGACTTGCCCAGATAATTGCTAGTCATTCAGCACAATTGAGTGATAAATCCGAATGATGAAACTGTTTTTGAAAATGGCAATATGCTCACCTATTTCTATGTGTGATTTCTGGCCTCCCATTAAGAAACTAAACAGTTGTTCACCTTTGGCAGGAGTATTTCTCTTCCTGCGCCTGTAAAGCTCCTGAGCACAGGACTCCCAGATAGCACTAAGTGAAAGTACACCAGTAAGCCATTTTCCTTAAAGGTTTTAGAATGCCTAGACACGGGTGGTGAAGAGGCAGAAGGCCAATGGCATAGAAGGGTCTTCTGTGATTATGCAACAAGTTCACTGCTGTTCAAGTCTAAGGGATAAACTTATATTAAGTAAACTAACAACTGTTTGTGACATTGGTGTTTGTAAAGGCATGAAACCTCAACTTATGGGTCATTCATTTTTCAATATGGAGTAAAGTGCATAAAAATAGCATATGTAAACAACTGGAGGTTATGGCTAATTATCATAATACAGCTGGGGACTATAGAATCAGAGATATGGAGGGAAGTTAAGAATTTATCTAGCCTGCTAGTTCCTACCAGGCATGGTGTTCCTTAAGGATTTCGGAGGAGAATCTGCGGATCGAATGTTAGAGGAGTGTTTCTCTTTCTCTTTCTCTCTCTCTCCTTTCTTTCCCCCTCCTTCCCTCCTTCTTGTGCTCCTGTGGTGGGAATACAAGTTGGTGCAGTCACTATAGAATTCTGTCTGAAGGTTCTTTAAAAAGCTGAAAAATGGATCTATCATACAATCTAGTTATAAGATCCACTCTTAGGCATATACCTAAAGTATTCTACAACCTCCTATAGAGAGTTGCTCATCCATATTCACTGTTGGTCTATTCATAATAATCAGAAATTGGAACCAGCCTAGATGTCCACCAATTGAATGGACAATAAAAATGTGGTACATTTGCACAATGGAATATTCAACTGTTAACAAAATGAAATGATAAAGTTTGAAAGTAAGTAGATGAAGCTAGAAACAATCATCCTGAGTGAGGTATTGCAGACCTCAAAGGACACTATTATATCTTTTATCTTATCCTTGGACTTTGTCTTTCAAGCTTTCAATATGTGTATATTAATCCTAATAATCACAGAGGTTAGGTAGACAGTAAAACACCAGCTACCGGATGTTGGTGGCACATGCCTTTAATCCCAGCACTCTGGAGGCAGAGGGAGGTGGATCTCTGTGAGTTCAAGGCCATCCTGGTCTACAGATCAAGTTCCAGGACAGTCTCCAAAGCTACACAAAGAAACTCTGTCTCAGAAAAAAAATATATACACCAGGGAGAAGGAGGGGAATCTTCAAAGGAAGAGGAAATAGAGTACAGTGTTATAAACAGATAAAGGAGAAACTAGAATAGGAGGATAAAAATAAGGAAGGACAGCTAGAACTGAAAGCCTTTTGAAAAGCCATATGGAAACACACTACTTCAGAAACTTCCTAAAATATGCACATTTATAAAAGGAATGTAAATGGAGTCACCTTATGATGGGGGAGACAATACACAAACTAGACATCTTATGCCACCAAGTGTGAGAAATGTGTTTTACATCTTGTTGAGTCATTGACCAAAAGGGTCCCATAGAAGCACCCAAACATGACAAACTATTGCCAAGGATGTTTATTGCTCTCTACAACCTGATGGCTAGGCCCTGTTGCTGAAGCCACAGCTCACTTCCACTGAATATGGAGAAATCAAGCTGGTTCTCAACTAGAAGCTTCAAAGTACTAGCATTCATGGTGCTGGAAGGTACTCTGCATGCTGCCAGATTGGAGAGTAATCAACAGTATCACCCAGCTACAAACACTGGGGCCTACAGCAGTCACTTGCCTGGAAGCTATGCTGGTGAAATGGTGGCTCAAATGTTATGAGGGTCATCAACGACTTTTAAAAAATAGATTTAGGAGTTATTCAGTCAGATGGAACCCACACCTGATATTGCTAAAGTGCCCAAGAACCTGAGACTAGATATATTATGGACTTTAGGAGGAAAACATACTATTATCATTCTGCTAAAGGAATATAGCAATAAAATGACTCCTGACAACCTATTTCTATACCCTTAGATCAGAGCATTTTTTTTTCAACCCTTATCAGAGAAGCTTCTTGTAGTAGATGGTAATTTAACGCAGTGACCCACAACCAAACAATGTGTAAAGAGTAGAAGACTTTAGAGCATTTTGCCCTAAGTGGGATGTCTTTCTCAAACCCTTCCCCTCAAGGTTCAGGGATCTATTTGGAAGAGAAGGCAGAAAGATTGTAAAACCAGACAAAACTTCACTGATGCATATATGGACTCATAGAGTCCATGACAGTAAATATAAGACATGCACAGATTCAAACCAAACAAAATCCCAGCACTAAAGGGAGGAAGTAGACAAAAAGCCCTACTCCTGACCAAGAAGCTCTTTGCAATTGATACCTGTTGGAAGAGGGAAAATCAGTTTTCCCCAATGCAGTTTCACTGGGTCCATCAAGCACACCCCAGGGTACGCCACATCCCTGGGAATAATTGGCCAACAAATAATGGACTGCATATTTTTTGAGAGAGATATAACATGAGATTGGGTGGATAGGAAAAGGTAGAAGGATATCTGGAAGGAGTGGAGGAAGGTAAAGAATCTGATCAAAATACATTGTGTGACTTTATAAAAAGTGTTCCTGAAGAGAGGGTGCATTTGTAGCACACCCATATTCCCACCGATTCCCATGCCTTTCATACCACTCCCTTGTCCTCCTATTGTCCCAGTGGTCAGTGTTCATTTGCTGTCATGGGGAAAATACTGCCACGGACTTCTCATGGAACCTGAGTGGTGTGGGATTGGGACACAACACTGAAAAATGACATTTGAGAGCATTGAGCTCTGGCTAAAATACTTGCTTCCATACTGGAAAGTCTCCTGTATTCATGGACGAGCTAGAGATGATATATTCAAACAACTAAAACGAGATGATTCTAAAGGGAGCCCACAGAAGGGATCAGCTACAGTGTGGAGCCTTCTCTACTCCATTCTGCTTGCTTCACTTCCCCATTCTTTGTGCTCATATAGTTTATAACTTTCCTAGCAGATGGACTATTTTTAATGCTACATGGAAATCCAGAAAGGACATGAGGTTGGAGGCCATGATGGGGGATACATCTCTGCTAAACTGCTGCACTGATCTGGACTCGGTGTCTTTAATTTGAAAATTAGAAATTGTGAGTTGTGCATCAGGTTGACTTGAGGATTGAGTTTTGGAACTGAATGCTGGAGGACATTAATTGTGTTCACACTGAACTTTCCCTCGGTGAACTTAAGGACTTTTCACTAAGCAACAGATTTTGGTTAGATCAAATAGGAAATAGTCGATCAACTTAGTTTTGGATAGTTACTCAGTATCTTAGCATGTTCTTCCTCATAAATCTCACACCTCTGAGGTTTGCGCTGAGAACTGAGGCAGTCATATGTATGTTCTGGATACTTAGGAGATATTCAACTCATAGTGATCCTGCCTCGTTTTTACCTCGAATTCTAATACTATTAAAATGTAAAATATTTTTATTTGTTAAAAAATTTTTCAGACCACATATTGTTATCAGGCTTTCCCATTCCACAGTTTTTATAGATCCTTCCCATCTCCTCACCTACACAACTGTAAGCCCATTATTTCCCTTTCTTTTTCTTTACAAAAATAAACCCCCAAAACCAAAACAGGCAAACAAAACAATACAGAAAACCATCATTAAAATGTGAAATATTGTTAAAAACTGAATATGACATTTTATTTCTCTTCCTTCTCTGTCTACCTACAATCACATACATAAATGTAGATATGTGACACATGTATGTTATATTTGTAGGAAAATGAGGGAAACGTTGATTGGTAATGCACCTCACATATTTTTTGCCCAGGTTTTTTCAGCAGTAATTCTTGAACAGGTGCAGTTAGAAGTTGAATTTAGACCCCAGAAATGCACACTGAAGCCCTTGCTCTGAGAGCATAAGAATGTAGCCTTACACTTAGGGAAGGCTCCCATAAGAAGTTGATTAAATTAAAACACAGTCACAGAGGATGAGCTGATATTCAATACACCTAACGTCTCTCTGGAAATAAAATTTGGATATAGAATGTGAGTATGGAAAATGATGGGAAAAGGAAAAGCCAGTGCCATCTTTATACCAAGAAGAGAAGCTGGGTACAGAGACTGTCCTCAAATTTCACCAAAGAATCAACACTCCTGAAACTTTGATATCAGACCCCAACACTAGGATCCATAACAATAAATTCCTCTTTCTTGTATCACCATTTGATATACAATATGTTATTTCAAAAATAGAAAACTTATGCATAAGGTGGATGAGAATTTGTGTATACAACTCTCAGCCAGGGATTGCCTATAATTTCAACTGTGCTTTAAGTAACATGTCAGAACAGTGAATCTGTACTCTGGTACCTCAGAGAAGATAAATGTCCCTGAAAATTGAGGTCAGTGTCTCTGGATGTAGAAAAAGGAACTAAAAATTGAATTTTTCAAAGAAAATTGCATCTTTCTGTCATACTTGGTTTAGAGTGTTATCTGTTGAGACAGTGGCAAATGACAGTATGATATCATGCATATCAATACATTTTCTCTAGCTGCAAGTTATATATAGAGAGATATGAAGATAGTCACATGTCAGCATTCCTGCTAAATTCTAAAACATTTAAATTACTCTAAAGTTGTCAATTAGCTGAAAAGATTTTTTAATGAAGTATTTATAATGCCTGAACAGTTCAAGAAATGTATAAATTTAAAATGCACACAGCCAAGAGTTTTCCTAAGTGCAACTATGTTGATCGGAGCCATTGAACTTAGTATTTGTGCAGGGTGTGCTAAGGAGTAAGATGCTCTTGCCAATGGAACCTCCAGGTGTGTCCTTCCTGCCTAATGAATGCTGAAGTTTTAGTAAAAGGCGAAAGATTTATACGTTCTGAAGAGAAACCAGAGTACTGCTGAAGTTTTAGAAATGCCTCAGTGTTTTATGAAGAATGTTGTCAGAAAAGTCATTCTTGTGGATTCTTAGAAAGCTTTGAGAATCAAATCAAATACAAACATAAATTGCAAGAAGCATTTTTAAAAATTCTTTTCCCACTTTAATAAAATATAGACATATGTTTCCACTGTTAAGCCTGTTACATGCACGCATACTAGAAAACATATGGCAGTGCTTGAAGACTTAAATTTAAGTAACATTTTGATTAATAAGTATGTAGCAGACATTTTAAAAAGAAGTATATAGCACATGCCTTGTGTCCTCATTTTCTCCATTATAGTATGTCTCACTATCACACACAAATCACGAGTGTTTTTTAAGTTTTGTTTACTTGATGAGAATTAAACTTTGGATTGGATTGACCGTCAATCAAATATAGCTTTAGCTCAAGACATTAAAGCTGTCATTTTGGGACCTGTGCTAGACCCTAAACCACAAGCAGTGAGACGTGGCTGGACCCTGTTGTTAACAAGTTTATAATAATCTCCATATTTTACTTGTATATGTCCCACGTAACCTTTACCAGACTACTTCCTGAATATATGCCCATGTGTGTTGTTTTGCTTTTTGAGGTTTTTGGTACACAAGGTTATCAGCATTCAGAAAATATTAAATGGAAAACTCCATAAACAAATAGTTCATTAGTTTTAAAATATATATATAATTCTCATTAGCATAAAATTTACAGCATTCTATTCTGTCCTTCTCATCGCCAATCATCCCATTATCTCAGGTATCCATAGTGCCTATGCAGCTGGCTCCTTTGTCACTTAGGAGTCCTCTGATCTAATAGTCCTGCTGTCCCAGGATTGCTGTCATTGTTTCCAGAGAACCTTTATTTTACTCAATAATGGCAACAAAGCAAAAGTTATGATGCTGGTAGTTCAGATTTGACAACAAGAAGCAAGTGAGTGCATCCTTTAGTGAAAAAGACAAAGTCATGTAAAGAAAGGGAAAGCAATGTAGCTAATGCCACAGTGAAAATATATTCCTATCCAAAAATTGTGACTAGAAAGATAGAAACATTTACTAGTCACACCTCACACTATAAACTCTATGATCAAAGTGCATGTTAAGTATAGTTAGGATGGATAAGGCATTACATCTGGCTGGGAGACTTGAACAAACAAATGTGTTTGGAATTTCAGCAACTTTTTCAACCAGAAAAATAGTGTTGCCTTGTGGCAACATCAAAGGGTATATGAGTGAAATGAAAATCATCCTCCCTGCCCTCAGAAAGATTGAATTGAGACCATATTATTTATGGGATGGCTTTACCCATGCTTCTTCCCAGAAGAGAAGACATACTTAGAGGAGGAAGGAACAGAGTAAATTCCTGTTCATGATAAACAATGTTTCTGGGCATTCTGAATCTGTTTACCATGAAATTAAAATGTTGATATTATATCTTATGATTAATGAAAACATGTCGCTTCAGTTTCTTGACTAAGTTTACTCACTTTGTAGATGCCACATACATCTTCTGCTATCTGATCTCCTTTGTTCAACAGTTTATGTAGACTTTAATTTGGAATGCTGAAATCACTCACTATTGCTAAGACACCAAAGCTGCAATGGATGAATTAAGACCACACACTGTAACTCGGATGTGATGCTTTCAATGATGTTCAAAACTTCTGGGAGATTGATAGAAAAGTTAGGAAACTGTTCAAATAGAAAGACAAGTTGGTGAAGAAGGATATGGTAACATGTTTGATGGTCAATTGCAAGGTCATACTGAAGGATATTGAGAACTGAGTAATTGGGTACATCTTGAATCTTCTGAAGAAGTGGAAGATGATGAAAAAAAGAAAAAAAAAACTGAACAGGAGCCAACAGTATGAACACTACAGAAACCTGTCAAAGTGTTTCAAATTGTACAGACTGAAAGAATCTGATCCTCAGTTAGTGCCATAGTTTAGGTTTTGAGTTCCCTGAATTCTGAAGCATTGAGTACTCAGTCCCCAGGCTTTAACCCTATTGGAAGGTGGTGGAACATTAGAGATGTGAACATAGTAGGTCACTGCACTGTACTCTTGAAGATCAACTCTACAACCGATCTTCTTGTCTTTCTCTGTTTCCCTATTGGCAGTCGTGACTGAACTTCCTGTCCATCACATGTCTTGTTAAGATATGTTGTGCTGCTTTAGGCTGAAAGAAAATGCTCATATGATTATGGACTGAAATCTCTGAAACTTTGAGCCATCATAAGATATCCTTTTCTTTACATTGGTTGTCTCAAATATTTCACACTTTAATAGAAAGCTTTCTTAATGAAGATGCACGGATGGAATAAGGACCCTGAACTCACTCTTATGGTCAGAGAATTACAACATCACTTTGGCAGGTAATAAGGAAATACGCAGAAACTTCTGATTACAATGTTTATCCAAAAGTACTGAACGAAAAAATATAAATAAACAAAACTCCTCAAGTATCAAATATTGCCAAATATCAAGACTGGTTGCTCCTGGCATGCAACCAGATAACCTGAAACACATCAGTCTTCTGATATTTCATCAGTCTCACAGTCACATAATACGGTGCTATCTCATGTCACCTCATCATGGAGTAGGCAATGTGTCATCTCATAGCTTTACTAGAACCACATTCTGATAAATTTAATTGTGGTTTATTACTAAATTTTTCTAGTTTAATTTTAGCTAATGTTTTTTAATGTGTCTAATTTATAGTCAAACTGTATAGTAGGCAGGCATTTTATAGTAAAAGACACAGTTATATATAAAGAAGAGTGATGCCATCTATAGTTCACGTATACATTGTGTTGGTGCTTCCTCCCATGGAAAATAATGGACAATGATAGGTTACTCTGTAACCTCACAGGATTGCTCTGAAAAGTAAATAGTACAATACTTTTGGTGATAAATGCAATGCTTACTGCATTTTACAAAATAATAACAGTCTTTCTTCTTCACTAGATAGCATTGTGAGTGTGTATTGTGT
Organism: Peromyscus leucopus; assembly: GCF_004664715.2. Taxonomy (NCBI): domain Eukaryota; kingdom Metazoa; phylum Chordata; class Mammalia; order Rodentia; family Cricetidae; genus Peromyscus; species Peromyscus leucopus. The sequence continues at coordinate 13,412,605 of NC_051064.1, read as the reverse complement.
GTGTGCGCGTGCATGTATATAAATCATACTGAATTAAAAGTGTTTTGAAGTACTAGTCTAATATTAGATACAATGATGGTTCATGGTATCCTTTGCCACCTACCTTTTTGCCAAGTGGTTTGTCAGAATTTGGCTGAGGGAAAGAGCTTTATCTGAAGGCAGAGGTGGGAAGTGTGATAAATAGGAAAGAAGAACATTGATTATATTATCAAGTGTGGTAGTGAGAAAATGAGCAATATGACAAGAGTGTTAGGAGACTATATTCTAGAGGTTTCATAGTATAAATTCTAAAATATTTTCTTTATAAACCTAGAGGGCAGGATACACAGTAACAGATTTTTGGCCTTGAGATGACTGTTTTTGAAATAATGTTTGAATCTTAAATGGCATATATGTCTCTTAAATATTTTCTAATAGGAATAAATAAAGACAAATCAGTACCCATCCAACCCACTGTGCAATATAACTATATACTTAATCATGGCAAAAAATTATTTTAGTGACACTTTTGAGATCAAATGAAGGATTCAATTAGAATCAGTACATGCAATCAGTATTGTGAGAAGTGCATAAAATATTTGAAGGATATTTACAATAAAAATTTATTAAATGTCATAAGCATTTCAGAATATAGTGTACCACTTGCCTTAATGAGGACAAGAAATATGAACCATTGTATACCTATCTGTGAATTCAGTTCTCAGCATTTCAAAATAAAGGTAAATAAATAAAGAGAGGATTAGAGTCAAAGATATTTTTGAAATGCATTTGTTGTCTGAGATCCCTAATGTAAGAATGAGCCAATTTTTATATCTGAAGAAAGTACAACTTAAGTCTGCAATGCCTCCCAAATGAGAACAGCTTGCTGAGTTTTAGGTTCTTAGCAGTAAGTGTTCTAGTAGCTAGTAGTTAAAATATCTGTTAATGAGGAACACAACAGAATTAATTATACCACATGAAGATTTTTTTCATCTTGTAGTCATGTTTATAACATGTTACTGTATGTTTTCCTGGTTGTTAACCTGTACTGTAGTTGCTAAATTACATCTCGTCTATGGTTGAAGTGCTGACTTTTTTCCTTAGTAAGTTTTGGCCATGGTAGTTGACTTTGTTCCTTGGGAGACATAGAAGGGCACCTTCCTTTGGATTTTATTATAAACTCATTTAAGATTTGCAGCTATAAAGAGATAATATCCAATTTTGATTGGCAGCATTAAAGCTCAATTAGTCATGGTTGTACAAAGTAGAAAAAAATCAATATATACTTATTTTAATAGCCTACTAAGAGATCTTCAACAATTGACCATAGAGTTTGAAGGTAAATATGCTTTTCGGTTAGTAAAGATGATGAAGTGGCTTAAGTGGCTAGGAAAAGAAGTGTTTTTACATTCATTATTATGTAATGTTTTCAAAAATGAGAATGCATTCTTTAGCTATAAATGTTTAGTGAAGGCAATATTTCCTGCATTTCAGTACAGATAATCAATATACTTTCTTTTAAAACAATAGCACTATGTTATAGAAATGTAGAAAACATCCCTTTTATCTCTTCAGGTACTCTGCTGATCTGTGTGTTTCCATGGATACCATTGTGGGCATGTTTCTTTTCTTTTTTCCTTTATATTATATATTTTATAGATAAATAACTTTTCACCACAGCTGGTTAAGCTACATAGACTGATGCTTCCATTTTTAGAGTTGTGCTAAAATATTTGAAGAAAGAACAGGGAAGTAACATTTAATCTATTTATTGAATTATGCTTTATTCATACTAGCTTTACAGACTGAATGGACCCATAAGGAATCATTGTCAAGTCAAAGAGTTTTCAGCAGAGTCTGTTACTGAAAGACTGAGCCAACACATATCACAAGCATCTGTACCCCTCCTTGATATAAACTTTAGAGTAAGGCCTTATGTCTACATAGAAATTAATGGGATTATGTTTCTATTTTTAACATAATTATACTCCCAATTTTAAGTAATTTTCTCTCTCCACCCTTTCCCTTTCCTTCCCTTTATTTCTTCCTTCCTTCTCTCTTTCCTCCCTCCCTTCTTGTGTCTGTTATTGATTGTAAAATTGCTATTGCTGCTTTGTCTGTTGATAGCATCACTTCACAGTGAGATAAAAGAGTATGCAAATGCCTACCCTTCATTCTCACTAGTAAATACACATCATCACCCTCAGTTTTCTACTTCTATTTTAATATACTTATGGGAGTTTTGTCTAACTTTGACACAGAAGTAGTTCCTTTGGGAACTTATGCATCTTCCTAGATTCAGTGTGATTTGTTAGAAAGTTTGAATAAAATACCCAGATAGTTTTATTTACACTTTAAATAGATGAAATTAATCTATAGCTCCCTAAAGATACTGACAGGCTCCTAAGGCAGTGAAGCCTCTGTGCAGAATGCTGAACACAGGCTTCTCTGTCACCTGGAATATAGAGTTGATGGATTCAAAGGGAAGAAAAAAAGAAGAGAACTTAGTTCTCCTCACAGGTTCCTCAAAAGTTCTTCACAATGTTATGTTTGTTCCAGAATTATGGTTCTGTTCCAAATGGAAGATGAAATGTCTCAATCATGGCTGTGAAACTTATATGTGTTAGAATAAAACCCAATGTTTTAGTTTATTTTTTAATAATGAGGACTTTCTATGTTTTTGTTTCTCCCAAAATATCCCAACTTTCTTGCAATGCTTTCTGTCTGCAAAAGGAACTGGCATTTCTTAGTTTCTGAATTAGGAAAAGTAGTCATCACAGGGCTCATTTATCCAGGCTTGAAAAGATATTATCACGTTATAGTGATAAGTTCTCTTTCTTTGTTCCCATTAAACAGTTATTTTAAATTTCTTGTGTGCCTATAAGTTTGGACATCATGCTCCATTCATGAACAGCTTCATTTTATCTTTTTTTTTCCTTAGTAATTTCCTGTGTTTTAGAATAATGGTCAGAATCTCAATGGCAGTATGTAGGGGAAAGAATGAGAGACTAGGCGCATAGTTATTTTTCAAGTGAGAGAGAGACCTGAGGCTCTTAGGCAAGAATTAGTATGCTTCCACTGACACACTAGAAACTCACTTTGGTAACCTGTTCATTTTTTTGAAATTGAAAACACATTTTGACCTCTGATCTTAAGCGGTGCATTTTAATTATCTTGTTCTTGAAGCCAGGCAAGGAAGGGCATTTTTATTAAGGCAGAGGAGATTGGAGCCCAGGAAACCTGCACTGAGCAGTTGGAATGAGAGATGTAACGTATGTGATATGGGTCTTCCTGAGTGAGTAAACTTGGGATTTCAACCCACCCAGCCCTAAAATCACCATCCCATCTTTTCACTGCTCACTAGTGACCTACATATGTTTTTAGGAAGCATTTTATTTTGGAGTTGAAAATTAATGAAAATAAATGACACTGGTGGTGGCTCTGGTTACCTCGTGGAAAGATCACGGTCATGACAGAACCCAGTGCTAGTTTTAGAGCTTTATTAGGAGGGAAAGTGGGGAAAGAAAGAGAGGAAAGCTAGGCTTGGTGGCGGAGGGAAGCAGGGAGCAGAGCAGAGAGAGAGCAGGGAACAGAGAGAAAGGGTGTGGGTCCTGTCTGGTTTTTAAGGTACAGATTGTGTGACCACATAGTCACCAGCACCCCCTGATGACTAAGACACAAGACCCCGAGCTGTGTATATACAGAATCCTAACAAGTAACCATATTGAACCAAAATGGGCTTTCATTTCAACAGGAATTCTGGCTTATATATTTAATTCTTTTTAATTTCTGGAGATTATATGACAGTTACTTTAACCCTCCTATGTGCCTTTAACCCAGGCATATGCACAGGGTAATGTTAGTACAGCCACCTTGGTCCAGACCCAGCCTTTACTAACTTTGAGTCACCTCTCCTAGGATAGAAAATCCAGTGTGCTTATGTTTGTCTAAGTGACATGCTAGAGTGTTTGTTTGTTTAGTTAGATTAACAACTATTTAATGCATAATTTTCATACTTACTGATTGACTGGTATGCACCATGAGTGAAAGAGCTTATGCATTACTAGTAAAATCCTAACAGTCACTTATAAATAAAATTAGAATGATAATTACTATTAAATTACTAAGTCTGCAAGTGTTAGATTCCTTCAAAGATGTCAGTCTGTCTAGAATACCATAGTATTTACTAAGAACATGGGATATACAAATAAGGGCAACAAATAATTAATAGCTATATTTTATTTCTTGTTGGTATTTAATACAGCATGTATGCAAAAACAGAATCAATATGAGCACATGTGTTCCTGCTGCTAGAAGGTGATACATTCCTTTTCATGTGCAGATTTCTAAGGTATAATTTCTGTTTATATTTCTTATTACACACACACACACACACACACACACATATATATATACATATATGTATATATATATATACATATATATGTATATGACAGGCTTTCTAAAATAGTTTGGACTTCTAAATAGTTGCAAGTGTTTATTGAGAGAATTTTAGATTATTTTAATTTTACTAGTTTATATGTATGGGTGTTTTACCAGCATGTAAGTCTGTGCACTATGTGCATGCCTGGTGTCCATGGAAGAGAGAAGAGGGCATAAAATACCCGGCCACTGGAGCTACAGTTGTGAGACACCTTGTGGGGTTGAAAATTTAACTTGGCTTCTTTGGAAGAGGAACCAGTACTCTTAACTGCTGGACCATCTCTCCAGCAGTGAAGTTCCGGTTTAAATAAATCTCTCTACGAATTAATTTACTAGAGACAATAAAACAACTTCAAATCCAACACTATTAAGTATTTGATTACAAGTCGGCAAAAGGATAGAAAATAACAATTCTAAAATTTACCAATTTGAAATTTCTGAGTTTTAAACAGTGGAAGCTGAGCAAAGACATTCTGGCACAAGTAGTAGTAATTATTGTAAAAAGTATAAAGTAAAAAGAATTTGTTAGAATTGTAATCAATTTACAATTATTTATTTTGAAAAGATTATAGATTATGCTTAGAACTGCATAAAGTAGTTCAGAAATAAGAGTAAAATCATATTTGGTTTTATGCCATTAAAGAAAGTTGTAGCAAAGACAATCATAATCATGAAATGTAGCTGTTCTTATTGAGGCTAGGGGTGTTATAAAGCAGTAGTTGGTGAGATATAAGAATCAGAGGGCCGGGAGTTGGTGGCGCAAGCCTTTAATCCCAGCACTCGGGAGGCAGAGCCAGGCGGATCTCTGTGAGTTTGAGGCCAGCCTGGGCTACCAAGTGAGCTCCAGGAAAGGCGCAAAGCTACACAGAGAAACCCTGTCTTGAAAAACCAAAAAAAAAAAAAAAAAGAATAAGAGGATGGACTGCATTTTTTGTGATGGTAAAAATGGTGTATGTGTTTGTGTGTGTGTGTGTGTGTGTGTGTGTGTGTGCGCGTGGTCTTGTGGGAAGAAGTATGTCACTATGGAGGTGGGCTTTGAGGGTTCATATATGCTCAAGCCATATCTAGTGAGACAGTCTATTTCCTGTTGCCTGCATATCAGCATGTAGCATCTCCTTCTCCAGCACTATGTGTCCCTGCATGCTGCCATGCTCTCAGTCATGGTGATAATGGACTAAACCTGTGAAACTGTAAGCCACCACTTCAATTAAATATTTCCTTTATAAGAGTTTCTGTTGTGATGGTGTCTCTTGACAGTGGTAGACAGAAGTTATGTCTACCACATAACTAAGACAGAAGTTGTCACCAGAAACTGAGGTATTAGTGTGATAGGTATGACCATGTTTTTGTTTGAAGAAGTATGGACATTGAGATGGTGGATTAGAAAAGCAGTTGAACACTTTAGCTGCTGCTTAATGGGCCATACTAGTAGGAGCATGGAAGACAGTGTTGCTGAATGTGATTATCATGATGAATTGTGGGGGGCTGGCTCAAAAGGTTGCAGAAGAGAATATTAATTTATGGCCTAGAGATTGTTATTGTGATATTTTGGTGAAGAATGTGGCTGCCATTTGCCCTTGTCTGAAAAGTCTGTCTGAGGCTAAAGTGAGGAGTTTTGTATTAATTCTGTGGACAGAAGAAATCTCAAAACAGCCTAATATAGAACCTGCCGTGCGGTTATTAGTGGGAACCTTAACAAAGATTTTTAATGAAAAGGAGCAAGCTGAACATGGTATATTTAAAAAATGTAAAGTTTAAGGAATTAAAGGAGCACCAAAAAGTGGAATAGAACCAAATCCTCTGTTCAAGGACATAAACAGATTAATAATGAAATAAAGAAAGTAGTGCCTTCAGGGCAAGATCCCACCCAGTTACATTTCCAACTTGTGAAAGGGAATTAAAGAAAAGTTTAGAGCCCAGTGTGATGGTGCATGACTTCATTCCCAGCACTTGGAGGGAAGAGGCTGGCAGATCTCTGAGTCTGAGGCCAGCTTGGTCTATAGAGAAAATTCTAGGACAGCTAAGCTGAGGCAGTGAAAGAAACTACTGAAAAGAGAAAGCTAGTGAAGATGTAATTGAATGTGGGGGCCATGTTCCAGCCCCAGCAAGCAGCAGAACTTGGCAGCTTCTGGCCCCATGGTTCTTGCTTTAGAGTCAAGGAATGATGAAGGAAAGCTTCTCAGGCTAGACTTGTGTCAGGGGTGTCCCTGAATGGAGGCCTGAGAGGCCATTGTGTGAACCTGTGAAAGAAACCTTGAATTGCCTTGGAGACCCTCAGAAGTTAGAGATGCCATAATTGTGGGATACCCACCAAGGAAAACTGCTAACAGGAAGTAGAACCAGTTCAAGGGAAATAGATGTGTTGCAGTCAACAAAACTGAAAGAAGTTGAAAATCTGAAGAACATTTCAGCATCAGACAAGGAGATGCTGAGTTTCAAGTTTGCCTAGCTGGTTTTTGGTCTTGCCTTGGTGGAGTATTTTCTCACTGTGTTCCCTTCCCTATGTTTTGGAATGGAAACTTATATCCTCTTCCATTGTATGTTGGAATTAGTGATCTGATTTTTTATTTTGATTTTAAGAGGGGATTACATTTAAGAGATTGCCCTGTATCTTACAAGAGACTTTGGATGTTGAAACAAGTTTGAGACTGTTACAGACTATGGGGACTTTTGAAGTTGAACTGAATGCATTTTTACATTACTATATGGCTAAAAGTTTTTGGTGCCAGGGAGTGGAATGTGGTGGTTTGAAAGAAAATGGCACCAAAGGGAGTGGCACTATCAGGAGGTATGGCTTTGGAGGAGTAGGTGTGGTTTTGTTGGAAGAAGTGTGTCACTGTGGAGGTGAGCTTTGAGGGTTCATATATGCTCAAGCCACGCCCAGTGAGACATTCTTCTTCCTGTTGCCTGCAAATCAGCTTGTAGCAGCTCCTTCTCCAGCTCCATATCTACTTGCATGTCATTATGCTCCCTACCAAGATGATAATGGACTAAACCTGTGAAACTGTAAGCTGCCACCTCAATTAATTGATTTCATTTATGAGAGTTGCCATGGTCATGGTGTCTATTCACAGCAATAGAAACCCCAACAGAGACAGAAATATAAGCATGAGTTCAAACTTCCTACATCCACATAGAATTCAGGTGCAGAGGTATATAGCCCTACCTGTAGAGGTAGAGGGAGGAAGATCCCTGAAGCTCTGGCCAGTCAAGTCTAAATGGTAAGGATGAAAAACTTTCTTAGAGGTAACGTGGAAAGTGCTGTGGAAGATACCCAAAGTTGACCTCTGTATGTACATGACCATATGTACTCATGTTCCCACACAGGAATGCACAAACAGGAACATGTGTGAACCCATCTCCCCACTCCCCACAGCCACTTTAGACGCTATCAGTATTCATTTATTATTGGTAGATTAAACATGTATCTGAGGAAAGCAATTCATATGCTAGGAGAATTTTCCATAGATCAATTACTGTTAAATTTGGGAAGACTTGCCATATGTATTAAATGTATTTTTAAAGTCAAGTTGATAATAATTACTCTGTTAAAAGATTGCTTTAAAACAAGCAAGATACACTTCAAATTTTGCCTTCTGTTTAAAATTGTTTTATTTTACACATAAATATTATTGGGCATTATATAACACGTAAACATCATACTTTTTTTTGCAATCAAGATCCATCTAAGTTTGCCTCTTGAATTCTTTATCTTACAACATTGTAGATGGGTTGTTGAAATTCCATAGAACCCAGTGTCATCAGTTGTAAAATGAGATTTTTGAGCTTATATAATCAATATCTAAATCAGTCTTTAAATACTAGCTTTTGTATTGCCTATAAATAATTTTTTTCAGAATATTGAAGAAACCTGGAGAATAGTTAAAAGTACTGGCCACTCCTCCAGAGGACCCAGGGTTCAAATTCCAACAGACATATTTACAACCTCTTCTGCCCTCCAGGTACAAGGCACATCTGGTGCACAGACATACATGCAAGTTAAACATTCACAAACATACCTTTTTAAAAAATAATCAAAATAATCATAACTTAAAAAAGAATATTGAATAAATATTAACTATCATGGGCAAACTTTTTACAAAGAAATTCTCTGAAAATAAAAGGATGAATGTGACCAAATAGAAGAAAACTATCTAATTTCTGTGACCTAGGCTTCCTAAACTAGTTCAGTGCATGTTTCAAATGGGTTTTTATGCCAGCTGAGAATCACCCTAATCACTGATAAATGAAACCCACGCCTCTTCGTAAACCTCTAAGGGCACAGCATGGATCTCTGTGACTGCATTCTGACAGCACAACTTCATGTATCATTGTTACTAGGAGAACAGCAAGGAAGTAGCAGTGTAGGAAGCTGGGGAAGCTTACATTCAGTCAGAAAAGTAGGAAGATGCTGTGTCAATGAACATGATTCCTATGTTGCTTCTTTCTATCACCATGTTCTGCATCTCTGTGACTTTACAGACAAGCTTAACATCCAGAGGATTTGAGTTTGAAGTTGGTTACACAATGTGAAAGATCTGTTTATATATTTGATTTCAAACAGTGCTCTAATAATGGAACTAAAATAATGAGAGTTAAATATAGCTGTCGCCAAGGATCAGCTTTATTTCAAAGACTATTTATAGATGAATTTAAAACATTGGATGTTTTCTCCTTGTAGATGTTTATTTTTATTTTCAATTAATCAATGTTTTGTAGTGGTAGCTATTGAGCTCAGGAACTTGAACATGCTGGACAATCACCTTGTCACTATACCCCATCCCTCCTCATGAGTTTTGAACAGTTTAGATTTCTATAACCTTTAAATGATCTAACATTATTTGAAGAAATAGAAATGTACTTGGCAAAATGCCAGCTTCATGTCACTATTTTCTTCAAGTTTCTTTTGCTCTTGACTCACACAGATCATTTGCACTTCCTGAGCAACAATAAAAAATGAAACCATCCTTGATGCCAGTATTTTATGTACTCACTTCCTGGGGTGATCTCCAGATTTGGGTTTTAGTTTCTATCCCTGGGGGTCCAATAATTCATCCAGTTTCTATAAACATTCCTTCATTTGTCAAAGAACTATTATGCTTTGAGACTAAAAGATGCTTAATCCAAGCTTTCACCCTGAGGCACGGATATGTATGCAGGGAGCTATTTGAGAAGGGAGAGAACTTCAATATAGTAGTATGTCTGGCTTCGCATAGCTTTAATGTTCCCCTGCTTTTCACCATCACAGGCTCCTCCCAGAGCAGCCAATCTTCCATCCAGACCATTGTTCACTCAAGTTCTCTGCTGTGCTCTAAGATCTGCTCAAGATGGGGCAGGTCCTGAAACCTTCCCAGTAGAAAAGTCAGATGGCTGCAAGGCACTGAGAGCCTTCAGCAGAACCAACATCAAAGTCTTTCCACTTCGCAGCTGAAAGTATGGAAGGGCTGGCTCAATGGCTAACAGCATAGTTCCTGTGGACATGAATCTCCCATGGGTATGAGCATATTAAATTTGGGGTGAGATAAAAGACAGTTACTGAATTCTAAATGGCTTGGGACCAGGATTGGAGGCACATCGGTTTCGTGCACAAGTCAAGATCTAATTTTAAAAACGAAAGAAAAAAAAAAACCATTTGGTTATATAAACATATATTTAGATGATTTGACGTTGAAAATTGTTATGTAAATTTCCGTTTACCATTCAACTTTGGACGTGAGAGCTGAAGTACATTATCACACTTATCCATTTCACTGAAAGAAATGAATTCTGATTAGACAAAAAAGATCTTAAATTAAAAAAGTGTTTTTAACAAATGCAAGATAAATTTTTTTATTATTCTTAGTTTTGATAAATAAAACCATGGAAGGATTCTTTATGTATATGTTAAAAGTATTTTGAGGAGCTGGGGATATGGCTCAGCAGCTAGGAGCACTTATTGCTAAATTGTCAGCACTTACGTTGGGAGGCTCACAACATGCATAACTCCATCTCCAAGGGAATTAATGCCTCTGGCCTCTTTTGGGCACCTACATTCATGTTTATGTGTGTGCCAAAGTACCCACAACATTAAAAATAATACAGATAAATATTTAAAAGTTCTTCAAACAAACTGATTATTTATCTGGCTTAGAATACGACCAACTGCACATGACAGAAGTATTGAGAAAAATTGAAGGACTTAAAAATGCTGCCTAGGAAAAATGTCACAAGCTGAAAACAGGAGATGGGCTATTTTAATGAGATCAGGGACGCCAGGTGCAGAGACATTGCAAAGATAAGCTGGGACAACCTTGAGGTTCAACAGAGAAGAGGGATAAGAATGACCTCTGGATAAATGAAAAGATAGAGCAGGAGAAAATGAAGCCAGCATCTTCAGAATGATTCCCTGAAGCCATGACTGCAGAAATTGAGATCTAAACGATTGGATTCCACCCCTGTCAGACGAGGACACAACAAGCTACATGCTTTCCTGGTGAAAAAATTAGACTCTTACTGTCTATCAGTGTTTAATGACTGTGGAATTCTGGTTTAGTTTTTGCACTTAGAAAAGTCATAACAATTAACACTTCTTTTTCTATTAATCTGAGAGCAAAATTTATATAGTGTTTTAATGCTGGTACATATATTAAATATACTTAATACTTAAATATTACTATAAAATATAGAGAAAACTCTTGGAAGAAAGCTCTGCTCTTAGAATCAAAGGTTTTGTAATTGTTCAAATTCATTATCTATTAGTGATCCAAACAGATCACTCATATGAAAGAAAGTTGATTTTCAGCAATAATTATGATAATGCATACTTATGTATGGGCATCCATTCTGGTTTTTTAACTGAATATTTTATTTTAGGAACAATTTCGGCATCTGAGGAGATGTCTCTGTCAGATATTAAGTGCTTGCCACACATGAAGATCTGGGTTTTTATGCCACCATGTGTGTAAAGGCCTAGCATGATGACACTCAAGAATAGCGTCATTCCCGGCGAAGGGACAGAGACTAGTGAATCTCTGAAGCCGTCTCTCCAGACAGTTTAGTTTAGTCAGTGAGCTCCAGGTTTGCTGAGAAGCCCTCTCTGACCTGATATTTAACTCTGTCCTTCATATGCACTTGAGTGGGCACCCCACCACACACACATAAATGCAGATACACATACATATATCAAACATATAGAAACAACATATTTGCTTCAAATTAGTTATGACAGTAGTGCAGATAGTTTTTGTGTTTTCTGGAATGACTTTGCCTTTTATTAACATCTTAAAGTAGTTAGGTGCTTCTATAGCCATTACACTTCCCAAATTGATACAGTATTTTTAGTTCTGGAATTTATGTAGGTATCATTAATTTTTTTGTTAATATCATTTTTTCCTTCTAGGATCTGCTCCAGCATTCATCATTACACATAGTTGTTAGGTCTCCATAGTCTCCTATTTGTTTTTTGTTTTTTGTTTGTTAGTTTGTTTATATATAATTTAATTTAATTTTACATATCAGCCACGGATTCCCCTGTTCTCCTTCCTCCACGCCCTCCCACCGCCCTCCCTCCAGCCCAACCCCTATTCCCATCTCGTCCAGGGCAAGTACTCCCCTGGAGATTCAGCTCAGCCCGGTAGATTCAGTTGAGGCAGTTCCAGTCCCCTCCTCCCTTCACCCAGGCTGAGCAAAGTGTCCCTGCATAGGCCCCAGGCTCCAAACAGCCAGTTCATACACTAAGGACAGGTCCCAGTCCTACTGCCTGGGGCCTCCCAAACAGTTCAAGTTAATCAACTGTCTCACTTATCCAGAGGGCCTGATCCAGTTGGGGGGCTCCTCAGCTATCGGTTCATAGTTCATGTGTTTTCAATAGTTTGGCTATTTGTCCCTGTGCTTTTTCCAATCTTGGTCTTAATGATTTTCGCTCATACAATCCTTCCTCTTTCTCGCTAATTGGACTCCTGGAGCTCCACCTGGGGCCTGGCTGTGGATCTCTGCATCCGGTTCCCTCAGTCATTGGATGAGATTTCTAGCAGGACAGGGTGTTTGGCCATCTGATCACCAGAGTAGGTCAGTTTGGGCTTTTTTTCGACCATTGCCAGCAGTCTATTGTGGGGGCACCTTTGTGAATTTCTGTGGGCCTCTCTAGCACTTTGCTTCTTCCTATTCCCATGGGGTCTTCATTTATCATGGTCTCTTTTTCCTTGTTCTCCCTCTCTGTTCTTGATCCAGCTGCTCAATCATACCACTAGGGTACATGCTCAGCTATGTTCATAGCACCATTATTTGTAATAGTCAGAACCTGGAAACAACATAGATGTCCTTCAACTGAAGAATGGGTATTGGTACATATACACAAGGGAGTACTACTCAGCAGAGAAAAACAATGACATCATAAGGTTTGCAGGCAAATGGATGGATCTAGAAAAAATCATCCTGAGTGAGGTAACCCAGACTCAGAAAGACAAACACGGTATGTACTCACTCATAGGTGGATACTAGATGTAAAACAAAGGATGGCTAGACTGCTACTCACAACTCCAGGGAGGCTACCTAGAAAAGAGGACCCTAAGAAAGACCCAGGTATCGCCCAGTGACAGAGAAATGGATGAGATCTACATGTGCAAACTGGACGTGAAGGGGGATAATGAAGGCCAAGGGTCGAGGGAAAGAGAGCTTAGGGGAGCGGGAGATCCCATCATATTCTCCTCTTTGAGGTAATGACAGTTTCTTATGTCTTCCATGTGTTTTATCATCTTGGTAAGATTAAGGATTATTGATCATATATATACTGTTCTAAAATATTTCTCAATAGGAATTTGCTGATGGATGTTTTCTTCCAATTAGATAAGGATTATGTGTTTTTGAAGTAATAGTGAGGAAACACAAGAAGAATGTCTGTTCTGTCACATCATGTCAAAAGCATGCACTGTCAAACTGAGTCAACATGGTGATGTGTACCTTGAACACTGGGCTGAGTGGGGAATGTTGTTTTTTAAATCTCTTCTCATAAGATTCCTTTTTTTTTCTTTGTCACTATCTTACACTCTTTGGATAGAATCATTGTACATAAGATTTAAGGTATGGTTAGTTATATTCTACCTACAGAATTATACCTATTTTATGAGATTGTATGGCTACGCATGGAAATACCTAAAATATAGTGTCATATAATTAACTATTGTCAATGCTAGTAATAATAACAGTTTCCTGTGCACTCAGGGAATTTTGTTTAATCAAGACCTCTTCAAAAATATCAGGCAGCTATTTCATAAATTTGCAGGAATAGATGAGGTGAGTGAAATGGAATTTTAATGAAAGGAAAGGCAATCTCCCTGAAGAATAGCCCTATCAGAACTGTCTTTCCCAATGCTTACCATGCATCTTAATTCACGAGCTCACGTGTTGCTCAAATCGACTTGTTCGTTGGTCAGCAATTCTTTTTCAGTTCTGTTTTGCATGAGTCAAATAAGTCAAGTTATGTAATTTGCATTGCCATTTTATCCCATTTTTCTCCATTAGCACTTCGTTATCGCTCAAGTGTTATCAGGAGGATTTTAAGTTGATTTAATTTTTATTTTTTTGTTATGCACTAAACTATTGGGACAATAAGTTAAAATTTTTTAGTGAAACAGTTAAAATACCATCTAAATTCTTTCTGTTCAGTTAAATTTTGCTTCTGTGTTTATTATGCTGTTAAGCAGAAATATATTTTTTTTGAGATTTTATTGTAAATGTTATTTGAATTTTTGCTTAAATCTTCATTTTTATTTTGGAAATATATTTATGTATGTAAGCTTGTATATTTTTTCTTTGTGTTTAGAATAAAATATTTTTATGAAGCTAGGGAATTAGTTACAATAAGAAATAAAATGTGTTTTCTATTCCAAAATTTTAGCTCTATGTGATAATGAAATCCTGCTGATTAACTGTAGGGATTTGGGAATCAGGTAGAGATTGCTCATTGTCTACTGGGATAATGAACACTGCCAGCTAGAAACTGAGTGTGGAAGAGCGATTAGTACAACAAACCACATGAAGCTATTTACAACTTAAAAGAAAGTAACAAAAAATGAGTAGAATACAATAACTGACCAAAGAATTACAGTTACTGAGGCCTGCTTGTCATAGTTGTGTTTAATATGAATTTTAAGATTTGAAATATTTTGTACTTTATCAGTTGGTTTCTTTCATATTTTATGTAGGATAGCTATTGTTGGTGATTATAAAGCCATTGATTTAGTAGTCAAGATTCCTTTTTGTTGTTTTCTAAGGAAAAAATAAATTGTTCATATTTGATTAAATAAGACAAAACTGAAATCAATAATTGTCTCACATGTTAGCATGGCTTATTTAATGATTTGAACATTCTGGTAATATAAAATAAAAAAGGAAACCATTATACAAATGCATGTTGGGAAGGAAAAACTGCTTCACAGACAAATTGTAAAGCTGATTTTCTAGCTGGGCAGTCTTGATGGAACTATTAGACATACTTGGGTACAGCTCCACCTGTCTGTCAACACTCTCCCATCACTTTTTTCCCAGAGAGCTTCCCTTTGTGGGCAACCTTGACTTCATCTTGTTGGCTCTCAGAACTGCTTCTTTTTGCTTGCCCTTTCTCCACAGACACTTACTGCAGAAGGTATTAGCCTGGGAGAAATAGACATCCCAAAACTCCAAGTTTAGCCAAGGAGAGGCCTTTCTCAGCTTTTATCTAGTATAATGTGGCTTTTTTAAAAAATGGCTTCTTCCAGGTGGAAGATCCTTGCTAAAAAGGTTGCTGAAATTAGAATATTATCCTGGGAATCAGAAAGAACAAGTTTAAATATTAGAAGATGCATCAATTCCTTGGGCTTGGGTATTGAACACAGTCATGCTCCCACACAGATGTTCACAGTTTGCTTTCTTACATCTAGCATCCTATGCTTTAGTTCACTTTTCATGAAGCCTTTGGTAGGTCTAAATTTGGATCCAGAACAGTTAATGATATTGGCAATTATTCAGCATCCCAGTAGAGAGCCTTTTTAGTGAATGCAAATCTATTATACTCATTCTTGCATCTCTGGCTTTGAAATTCTAGGTTTTTTTTCCTTATTCTTCCCAGTCTCCATCATTTATAATTCTTTTCTGCCCATTCTTACTTCCCCTTACCTAGCATGGCATACTGAATGACATTTTACACTCACAGCAGCTTTCTTTCTTATGCATCTGCTGCCTTAGTATGCTTTTGCCTATGATGTCTACTTTTGCTTCTTTGGTGAAAGTTTTTAGCCTCAGGCATGTTTCTTCCTGAGTGAAACACTGATCCATGTCTGCCTGGTTAATTTAAATTGCTATATTAGCACAAAGCCCCCTTTTTTCTTTAATGAGTAGTTTTACTCTAGATAAGAGATTTTTACTGAAAAAGAAACAAATAGAGTTACTGATTAAATTTGCCCAAATTACTACTTTAAATCTTCTATATTGGCCATGGAATTGTAAACTATATTGTAGTTAGGAATCATGTTAAAGTTTAACTTGTCCAATGCAGCACCATTTTAAGAACAGCAGCTCATCATCTTTTACCTAGAGAATTTCTCCATTTCCTAGTGCACATTTTATGCAAGTGAATTTCAGTGAATTAAACTTAGTTCACATTGTTGATTCTACAATCCATTCCTTATTCCAAACAAGTGTGCTGTTTTGTCTGTTCAGTTATTATTTCCATATAAGGTAGCACAATACTTAGAATGTGTGCACTTGTGTGGCAGAGGCAGGAGCAGCAAGAGTTCACTGTCATTCTCTACTATATAGCAAGTATAAGGCCATCCTGGGCTAGCAGACACAATCTCACAAAAGTTAAAAAAATTGTGTTGAATTTATGTGCCCATTATTTCCATGCATTAGCATATTTGTTATGTTTATAATTATACAAGTTCCTTTCTTGAGACAGCATTTCTCTGTATAGTCCTGGATGTCCTACACGTTACTCTGTAGACCAGCGTGGTCTTGAACTCAGAGAACCACCTGCCTCTGACTCCTGAGTACTGGGATTAAACATGTGCACCACTGCTTTCTGGTCAGCCTCAATGTTTTTGTTGTTGTTATTGTTCTTTTGTTTCATTTTGTTGTTGTTTTAGAGTTTGTGGTACAGATGGATGGAATTGTAATGGAATTATCTGCTCAAGTAGCCTCAAACTTAAACTTGTTCAGCATTCATTCCACTCCCTTCTCTCTCTCTCTCTCTCTCTCTCTCTCTCTCTCTCTCTCTCTCTCTCTCTCTCTCTGAGTGAGTTTGACAAGGATCAAACCTGGGTTAGTGGCTTGGTGTGGTGGTGGTTACAGTATCGGAACTTTATAGAGTTACCTAGCTTTGATGATGTCTCTATTGCACATTCCATTCCTAACTACCAGTTTTAATTCAGTTCTTGTGTGGGACCCAAGCTTTAGGACTTTTCCAAGGTGATGTGCTAATTTTAATGGCTGTTCATTTTTGAGAGTTTTGGATGCCTGACTAATGTGGGAAGATAGAGCAAGAGGCATAGGCATTCAGGGACTGCCAGACATCCATCCATTCTTATGTTTCCATAATTGATTTTTGCAGATGGATTGATAAATATCTACCCAGAAGATGACACCTAATGCGAACATAGTCTGTCTTATAGCAATAGTTTTGAACTTGTCTCTTCTCTAAAGTGATCCACCTAAATTTAGTATAGGAATCTTTTTCTTTTCATTGTCAGTCTCTTGCTGCTTATATTGTATCCATTGAGGGGAAGAAAATGTTCTTATTAGAAGTTTCAGTTTTTATTTTCTATCCTGTTGACCTCTTCTTTTTGTCAATTTTCTCTTCTGTTGGTGTTTCTCTAGGAAGAAGACAGAGAATACCTAAGACCAGTTCATGTGTCATGGGAATGATGGCTGTTAATTTTTTGCATGCACTTAGTACCTTATCTCATGTTTCTGAAATTCATATAATAACAATTTATGTTATTTAAAGAATGGTGGAACTTCAAAATGACATAAATAAAAGTGTCTGACAGTACAAATAGTTCCTATAGAAAAATCATTCTTGAATTATCCCCCATATGATTCTATTAAAAGTCTTATAATACATTATGAAAGTTAGTGCCATTGAATTAAGCACAGTCTTCTGCATCTGTTTTGTGAATCTTTCAGAAATGCAAGGTAGTTAGATGACTGATTGTTCCCTGAACTCAACCATTTCAGTATGGCTTTGGGCTTCTTGGAGATATTTAACACTTTTATTTTCCATTAGTTGATTGCTGCTATTTGTGACCAGAAAAAAGGCTTCCCTTGATTCTCTATTTGATCCTGGAATAGTTTCAATAAAATAATATCCATTCTGTTTAGAGGCAAACATTAAAGAACAAAACACACTGAGATTGAGACTTAATTTGATGAACAAAATTCAATGAATTATAATTGTTTAGCTACTGTGAAGGAATGTTTTGCATGTGCATATTTTGGATATAATTGAACAGTGCAATTTTCTGGATTTCATTGACTTCTGTGTAAAAAAAAAACAGCATTCTGATTAAGCTTTAGCAAGTGTCTCTTAACAGAATGTTTTTTCTAACAAAAGACATAAATTCTTCCTTTCATTCTTTACCATGGAAAACAGACCTCTATTTTCAGTCCTTAGTGCATGCCTAACTCATTGACAGATACTATTCTGGGTTCAAAAAACCTTCTATGGCTTCTGTTACTTATTGATGTTAGAGATGCTCTAGGCAAAATTTCTCTTTCAGTAGATCTTTGTAAGAATTTCTTTTTGCAAAAATGCTGTCCTACTAAATTCATAACTTTGTTTTTAAACATCTTACTAGTGGATTTGAGGTAAAGAGATTTAAAATCAATCAGATTGGCTACTCTGTTGTGATGGTTAGCCTCATTTATCAACTTGATGGGATTTGGGAGGTAGCTCTCTGCTCATGCCTGTAGGGAAATTATATTGATTAGTCTAACTGAGACCTGACCACTGTTATGGGTGGCACTATTCACTAGGCGTGGCTCCTGCATGATATAGGGAGAATAATGTAAGGCGAAAGCAAGTATCCATCATTTCATACTTACTAGTTGTGGATATAATGTGACTAGAACGCTCAAGTTCCGTCACATGGCTTCCTTGCCATGATAGAACATAATGTGTAACCTTGAGGTAAAAGGAAGTTCTTTGTTCTTGAAGTTGATTTTTTCAGGGCATTTTCATAATAACTGGAAGAGAAACTAGGACTCTGTTCATCATTTTGCTTGTCACACAGAGGTATTAAAGTATTCTGTTCCTTAGAGTCCATCATTCTCCAATGAAAAGTTCTACATCCATGATCACTTGATAGTCGTCCCCCCCCATACACACACACACACACACACACACACACACACACACACACACACACACACACAAAGGACACACAAAGGACACAGAATTGGAAAATGAGAATCTTAAAGAGGAGGGGAAGTGACTGGGGTGGGACAGAGAGGGGAGGTTAGGCATGAGAGTACTCAAGAATGAATATACATATATGAAATACAGAAATAAATTTTCTTAGTGAAAACAGACATAAATATATAAAACCACCTTTAGTTTTTATATAGATAGAAA
The DNA here is from genome assembly GCF_004664715.2 of Peromyscus leucopus. Classification (NCBI taxonomy): domain Eukaryota; kingdom Metazoa; phylum Chordata; class Mammalia; order Rodentia; family Cricetidae; genus Peromyscus; species Peromyscus leucopus. The sequence continues at coordinate 13,393,599 of NC_051064.1, read as the reverse complement.
AACAATGAATTTTCTCTTTAAACTTGTGTTCTGTTCTCAAGAAATCTTATTATGTATATACAAGTATTCCAAAGTCTTGGAGAAAAATCTGTAACACTTTTGATAATTGATGTTCAACCTAGTAGAAGAAATTCACACCATTATATGTAAGTACTTGTTAAAGTTCCAAAAATTAAAATCCTGTACCCTTTTGTGCATTTTAAATCTTAAAATGAAGTAAAAATGTAACCCTTCTAAAAATGTGTTTATACATGTACTTAATTGAAACTGGAAAAAGTTCTTTGACAAATTCAGCTTTCACTGTAGACCTAGTGGCTTTAAAACAAAAAACAAAAAACAAAAAACTTGTGTATGCGTAGGAAAACACCTCCCCCACACCCACATGACACAGGGACACATACATGTACATACTCCACAGGCACACACAAGCACACAAAGAATTGTTTGCTAAATTGACAGTTCATTCTAGTACATGCATTACATATATTAGAATATCAAAACACATTCTAATCAATGTAATATCTGTGATGGCTACTCTTGGCTGTTAAACTGACCTCCCTAGAAGGGAGAACCTCAGCTGTGGAACTACCTCTATCAGAGAGGCCTGTGGGCACATCTGTAGAGATTTTTCATTGTTATTTCTAATTGATGTCAGAGGGCACAGTGTACTGTGAGCAGCGCCATTCCTGGGCAGGTAGGCCTGGATTATACAAGATAGCAAACAACACACTGTAGAGAGCAAGTTGTCGGTCCTGCTCCTCCGTGGTCTCTGTGTTCATTCCTGTCTCTCAGTTGAAAATTTTTTAAAATTCTATTCTATAATTCAATTTAATTTTACATTTCAGCCATGGATTCCCTTCTTCATGCATCTGTCTACATGGAGTATTTCATACATTAAGAACACCAAGGTCATATCATTTAGTTACCTTGAAAATCCACAGGATAATATTATAGACTGCCTACTTTATACAGTTGTATGTCTTGAAATGAAGACAGCCCTGTATGATAAAAATCTCTAATACAAAACAAACACTGAGTTTAATGTTGTCTCATTAAATCTGAAGATAATAATTTATTGGTATACCTAGGAGTTTGATTTCTTATGTGTTGAGGAGATAGCCCAATAATATCTACTAGGGCTTGGAAAAATAATGATTAATAATAGTACTGTGTGTTCCAGAGCTTTCTTTTATATAGCTTACTATAATATAAAATGGTAAAGAAAATGATTATTCAAGGAAATGGGTAACCAAAGCTGTGAGCCAGTATTGTCTTTTGGCAAGTCACTTAGCTGTTCTCTGTCTTGGTTTTCATGTATTTGACTTCATAGGGCTTTGGTTAGGACCAAGTCAGTTAGTGAATGTAAACTTCTCAAAGTAGTGCATTATTCACTAAAAACTTGTTCAGGATCTGTTAGGGAAAAAAAAAGATCATTAGAGAAATTGGTATAATAACGGTATCTTTCTTTAGTTATTATGAAGGAAGGGAAATGATCGTGGTACCACAACGACACATGGTCTCTTGTTTCCATTTGGCACTGGTTTTTATATCTTCTAATAGTGTTTGAGCCATAAGCCCCAGAGTTGGATGTGACTTCTATATATAGATCCATGGGTGCATTTCAGTCACAACTAAGACTCTGCAGGGAAAACCATGATGAGATTTAGAGATTTCAGTTTTTCCTAAGTTTTCCAATTTTATACAATGATAGCTTGGCCTATTGATCACCCTTGGCTTGTGAAAGGGTATCCTAGCAAACCATTTTTTTCTCCAACTCCCAAATTAAAAATATATAAATAAAAATTACATGTATTTTAAAATTTTATACATCATAACAATATTACATTTTTTTGTGTTTTCTTATCATAAAGTGTCATTGGAGTAAGATCAGCATGTATACTTCTTAGAAGGGAAATTTAGCTGCTTAGGAGTCTGCTTTTTTAGTTGAGATTTCACTGAGTGCAATGCTGACTTCAGACCAGAGAATCATTTGTGGTTGAGTGGCGATCACGTATTATTGTGAGCAAAGGGAACATTGTCCACTTGAGGTTCCTTATTAAGACTTTTTAGGAACTTTTTTAGTGTAATTTAGAACTTGGTGATGAAACAATAAGTTGCAGATCTCTCATGCTTCTATGCTTTCCCTTCAGGTGACTTTTAATTAAAACAAATGCCCATAAGAAGGAAATTCTTGCAATCCAAGATGTTGAGCTCCACATTACCTTCAGCAGGCATCCCAAGATCGCTACCTAGAAAGTAGTTCATTATTCATCTCTACGGGTAGTTGCTCAAATCAAACAAAGATATCATTCATTATTTTAACATTATTTTAATACACACACTCGAGCGCGCTGCGCGCACACACACACACATGAAAGCCCTGCTTATTAAGTAATTCTCCTCTTCACTGAAGGATCTGGGCCTTCATCCAAATATTAACATAAAAAGTCCTGCTTCAGCAGAAAGCGAGTAAGTATTTCATGTATTCCACAAGAGATTTGAGTATTCTTGACCCAAGTATAATTTTAAACTTTTGCTATCTCATTTTGTCTTCCTGTCAGATTTTGCTGCAGCATTTTCCAAGTGGAATCATGCTGACTGGAAACACAATTAGGAGAACATATATGGCATGAATTAAATGTCTTCAGTGTTATGAATGGCCCAGGGCTTCTGTCCTGATAACTGCTTATAGAGCTATGGAGGGAGTGAAGTGAGGATCTGTAGGTATTTCTGTCAGCCTAGTACATCCACACTAACCTTTCTGCTTTCTGCTGGTCACTGACAAGAGTGGAGGTCTCAGCAAAACATATCTGTCCCACTGAATGCCTTCCTAAATCAGGGTAGACAAACCTGGATTTTTTTTTTTTTTGGTACTTAATCCAAATACTAAGTCTCAACAAGCATATATGACCTTGGGGATATTTTTATCTTTCTAGTCTATAATTTCCTGGCATGGTAACTTTCATTCTGTGTCAGTTTCTGTAAGCTTAATGTCAAGGTTGACTTGTTGAAAGCACTATTTCTCATTCTCCAGAATGTAACAACCTGAAAAATCATTTGTTATTCTACTGAATCTTGATTTTTGAGATCAGAGAGCATTTGTTTTTAGATGGGCTCAAGACATGCAGTTTTGCTGTCACAGATGACTATCGAGTCAACAGGATTCCCAACCAACAATGTGAACAAATAGCAGTCATTTACAGCTTATTTTATTTTCCTGATGTAGCAATGTTGGGATTAACTGTTCTCCACTAGTTAAATTGAGGCAAACTGCAATGGAGTTTTTTTCAGTCATATACTTAAACTTAGGGTACTCTTTTATTACTATGATTCTCATTGCTCAAAATGGAATTGTACACTTAAAATCTAGGAGTGCTATTTTAGTTCGGAATGACTCAAACCATCAGTTTATTCTGGCATGTGGCATTCAAATGAAGAGTTCTCTGTGCCTGTGTGGAAGTTAAATAATAGTGTACTTCTGTGGTTCTGTTGCCTCTGCAATTTATGAATCCCTGTTTCAAAGTTCTGTGACCAGTTGGCTGGGCCATAGTTATTTATATTGCTGTGTTCACATAAGGAGAACATACAGAACTTAGTAGAAAGTGTCATTTGCCTTAAAATATCTCCCTGAACACTATAATTGGTGCCTGAATGCAATTACAAAGGATATTGTTGATAACCAATCTAGAAAATTTGCCAAAATTTTTTATTTCAAAATTAAATCATAAAGGTTAAGAAATAATTTGTAAATTCAATGATAGATGTAGGTTTTATGTATAAATACAGTTGTCTACAGTTATATATTCTTCCTTTCATTATTTATTAGATATATATTTGAAGAATCCAATGTATGACTTAATTTAGGGATCTTCTTATCATCTAATTTTTTATCTTTCTATTTTATCCAAACACTAAAATATTACATATGTTTTCTCATAGCTTAACACTATGCAAATCCAAATGCATTGGATTTGAAATGTTCACACCCTTGCTCATATTTCAATAAAAAATGAATTTTTAGCAATAAATGTTTAAGATTTCCAGGATGAGGCAACTCTCTGTTACTACGATGACTAATAGAAGTTGCAAACTGCTCTTTTTCTTAACAAAACAAAAACAAAAAACCAGCAACAACAAATATGCCCCCCCCCCAATCAAAACCAAAACCAGAACAAAAAAAGCAGAAAAGCCACTGTTTTTCAATATTGGAAAATATATTTTTGTTTTCAAACGTTGCTTATTTTTATAGTACAGTTGGTAATACAGACCCTTGTCTTATAAAAATTGATTTTATATGGTACCATTATGCATCTCAGAATTTTCAAGTGTGAGAACTGACAGTAGTACTGTAATTTTTTTTTATTTAGAATTTAAATAAATCTCATTCTTTTACTCACTAAGATATGTGTTAAGCATGTACAAATTTTGAGTCATTATTCTAAAACCAAGAGCTGAAAAGTCTTGACTATTCCTGCTTTCAGAGCCTGACAGTCTAGTATCGAAAAAATAATTAGGATTAGTGAGTTATGCAGAAAAATCTCTGAAACAAGAGGGTCATAGAGTTTCTCTATGAGTGCTGATGCCTTAGCTGATTCAAAAGAGATAACATTTTTACACAGATTTGCAAAGCTATTTATTTTATTTTTTTGTAGGACAAGAGTGTCAAGTGACCAATATTAAGAAGGAGAACCTATGAAATTATAGAAAAGCAAAACAATATACCAAATAAGTATATTTGATGAAGGGGCTGTGAGGGATTCTAGAATACTCAAACATTCAGCAAATATATGTATGATAAAAAGGGGAAATGGATAACAAAGAATAAGTATACATATTATAGTCAATTAATTTCAGCAAAGATTCTTAAAATACATAATGAGGAAAGGAGATTCTTTAATAAATGATGCCAGAAACTACATATCTGTGTGAAAGTAGATCTTTGTCATCTTCAAAATAAATCAACTCAAAATAGATGAAAGGTTTAAACATAATGTGTGAAATTATTAAAGTACAATAAAAAACATGAGAAAATCTCCATGCATTGATCTAAGTAAAGAGCTTTTGTCTGTGACCCCTTTAGCACAGTGACCAATACAAAAATATCAAGAAGGATCAAGCTAAATGTTGCAAAATCAAAGAAACAACCAATAGAATGTGGAGACAACATATAAATGTTTAAAAATATCTTCAAACCAGATGTATAAGTTAGTATCTAAAATATATGTATAAGTCAAGTAAGTCTGTAACAAGAAAAGAAATATCTCAGTTTACGAATGAGAGAGAATGGGTTGTGTCGCTCAGTGGTGGACTTTTGACTAGCATGCTCAAGGCCCTGTGTTCAATCACTAGCACAGGGCCTAAATACACATTTCCTTAAAGAGGTCATTTAAGTGATCAAGAGTTAAATGAGAAAATGCTCAACATCACCAGTCATCAAGGAAATACAAATAAATTTCAAATGTGAAATAATGCCACACCTTTTAGGAGAGGCAGGATGGAAAAGAAAATAAAATGACCAGTGTTAGTGAAGCTGTACATGAGAACGTACCCTTGCATACTGTTAGTGGGATGTAAATTAATTATCTTAAAAATTGAATCTTAAACTGCCATATTATCTAGCCATCTAAATTTTGATCATGTCTCCAAATGCAGTGAAGTCCAAATGTTTAAGATATCTGCACATTTTTGTTCATTATAGCACTATTTCTAAAAGGCAAAGTGTAGAATCAATTAAAATACATACCAATTGATGAATGGATAAAGAGAAGTTAGTATATATGCCTAAAACCTATCATTTGAAACAATATGCATCAAGCTAGAAGACATGATATTAGATGAAATTAGCCAGCCACAGAAAGACAAATACAAATAACCTCAACATGTTCACTGACAAGTGACACAAAATGACATTGAAACAGAACAAAATGTTTATACAGGGGTCTGTATCATTAGGCTAAAGTTAATAACAGTATATTACTATTTAGCGCATTACTTGAAGAGTAGACTGAGGCATTGCCAGCAAAATACCTTTCAAAATGTGTGCTAGAATATGTACCAAATAGCTTGTTTTGTCACGCCACAATGCACATATGATGTTCTACAACATAGATTTTTTCTTCTCACTTACTTATAATCAAAAAATAAATAAGAATAATTTTCTTCTTGATTTTATCATGCTAAATGCTACTTAGATAGTCTCAACTCCTCCCAAAGAGCCATACATAGATTCATAGAACTGTGGGACCTTATTGATAATTCACTGTTGTTGGACAGCAAAGTTAGCTGCAATGTATTAAAACAATTTGATGCAGAACCAATTATTCCTGGCAGTGCTGTAGTTTAGAATAAAGCTATGGCAAGAAAAACTATTGTAAAATTAAGTTAAAACATAGTTCCAATTAGTTCCTGTTTTTTCCCTTTCCATTAAAAAATTGAGATTCTAATTTAATTACAAATCATATGACCTTTGTAGCAGTCAAAATCTTAGGAAAGCTATTATGGTCATACACATTCTATGATATACATGAAGTAAAATTTTTAAGTATTAATTGACTTTGTCATAGATCATTGTTTCATAAAACAAGTGAAATGAGAAAGCATCTCAGAAATACTGAAATATGCATTCACGTAGTCAAGAAACAGTGTGATGCTGTTCCTAATGCCTGGCTAGTCTTCCCATTAAGACAAAGGTCATCTTCAATGTATCATATGAGATAAGCCTAAGTCTTCGAGTGAGTTTATTCTCAGTGTCACTAGCTTTGTGCACAAGGCAAGGGGAACTACCCTAATGCCTTCCTTGTACAGGGAAAACTAACATTCAAACTAACCCATTTCGGGATAGAGGAATACTTCCAGTTAATTTGAGTAAAATTCTTGTAAGTTATGTAGGAGAAAATATTGGGTGGAACATGCACTTTAATTATCCCTTTGTAATGGTGTGACTATAGAAAATGGTTAGCATTCAAGCATTACTTCTAATTGTATGGTATTTGAAAGAGGAAAATCACAAGTTATCACACTGCTCTTCACTTATAGCAGTTTCTGTGTCTATGCCTCCATCCCCTTCCTCTTCGAGTTCCAGTACTTTTATTACTACACAGGAAGATCCCCACAATTTCCCCCTTTGATTGACAATTCAATTTAATTTCTTCAAAAATGTACAAATTCTATGTTATGTTGTTTTCTGATGGCAAGATGACATTGTAAACTGTTTTCCTATTCTCTTGACCATTAAAATTGAGTTTATAGATTGAGCAGCTACAGTTGCTCTGAAACCTTCGGATAGCAGGGCCGTTTTAATGCATCCTATAATGGCAGAGTTGTTGGGTGTGCACTAGAGAAGTCAGGAGAATTTTAATCTGAATCAATTAAGTAAGTTTCATAAAAGAAAAGACTTGTTTATTAAAAAATTCTCAAATATTTTAACTCATGTTTTAAGAAAGATGTGGAAGTATAATGTATTATTAGTAATTGTTCCTATTTATTTTTTGTGGAAAAGAAAATTACATTTCTTCTAACCAATGTTAATTTTTTGTTTTTGTTTTTTTCCTGAACAAGTGAATAACGTAATGTAATAGGTGTGCAAGTCATTATGCTTAATATATTTCTAATTAAGGATTTGAACAATTTCATCATCTAACATGTCACTCATATCATAAAGACAATGTTTTGTTTTTTGTTCATTCATTTTTCTTCATAATCCTTTGCTGTATTCAGAAACTGCAGAGAAGATATTGACTATCATAGAATGCTTCAAATAGCTTTTATTTTGATGCTAAATAAACACAATTCGTATTTATTTTGCTAGAAATACACTGCAATGGTGAAAGTTAAAACATTCATATGTCTTATACTGACCACTTAAAATAGTAAATTATTCTAAAATTACAAGTATCATTTTAGCTTATTTTCAAATTTCCATTTTATCACAGTATTTTCTCACTCAGTGTCACAAAAATTAATGTCTTAAGCATCTAAAATTATTACATAAACCATGAATGCATATGGGGTAAAATGGCTGACAGATGAAAATTCAAGGCATTTTGAACAATCACTGATATCTGGGCTTTCCCCTTCCATATGGCATAGTGGTTTAGAGCATTGTTTGACAAGTACAAAGAGTATGGTAAAAAGAAAATGGAAGTTCATGATCTGTGTCCCCACTGACTGCGAAGGGCAAGGAAGCTATTTTTGCAGATACTGATGACTGCAGACTCACAGTTGAAAAAGAGGGACATAGAAGGCTTCTGTGACAACCTCTACCCCTCACCCCACCTATTACACATCCAAAAAAGTAACTGCCTAGACAGAGAGCCATCAAAGTGAACTCCTGAAAATTGTGATAAGGACATTAAGTATAGCTCTCTACAGCTGGTGGCTTCCACTGGGGGTACAGGTGAGCAAGGACTCAATTTTCCTTAATGGTCTGGCCAACAGGAGTTTGATCATACTCCAGTGAGTATATGGGCAACACAAATTGGGCTTGTTTTTTTTTTTTTCTGTTTTGCCTTTCTTTCTTTCTTTCTTTCTTTCTTTCTTTCTTTCTTTCTTTCTTTCTTTCTTTCTTTCTCTCTTTCTTTCTTTCTGTCTCCTCCTCCTCCTCCTCCTCCTCTTTCTTCATTCTTTTCTTCTTCTTGGGAGTCACAAGGGTTGGGATGTGGACCTCGGAGGAATGGCAAGTAGGTGTGATTGAGGTCCATGATGTGAAATTCCCAGATAAGGAATAAAAGTATTACAAAAAATATGTCCATTTTAGCCTTCCCCATATGCAGAAATAAATATTTGGTGGTATTAGGTTTACATTAAAGCTGTTCAAATATCACAAAAGAAGGGAAAAAAGAAAGAGAGCAGAACAACTTCTTGTGATAACTATACCATATGCCACCTGGCTTTGCTGAACATAATGAGTGTGCTTTCTGGAACAATTAATCACATTTAATTAATTTCTGTCTGCAAGGCTGGAGGAAGTGTGTGTTACTTTGAAGTTTGTCCTGCCAATTTTAGGTTGATTGATGCCTCTGTTTTTGCTGAGAGAATGATGGATATACTCTTTCATATGCTATGTTACTGATAGTAATTAATATGTGCAGTAAGTATACAAATTAATCCCAAGATATAGAATTGGTCATAAAAGTAGAGGCATCTGTTCAGGATTCTGGACAGTCATTTCCAGTTTTTTTGAAAACAAGCAAACACACAAGTACATATCAGCATTAACAGCCTCATCTTATTCAGCAAACATTTTGCATTGTGCACACTCAGAGCCTTGAATTAAATTTAGAACAACTAAATGTGTTCATATTAATTTGCACCATTGAGTTGCTAGCTTTGTGATATTGAGAAAAAAAATGCCTGATGCCTCTGCCTTTCGTTTTTTATTTGTAAAGTGAGGTAGAAAAGAGTTTAAGGTTCCAGTTGTGTTGGACATTCTGTCAGAAATTTTATAGTTTTTATGGAAGCCGATCTTATCAGGAAAATAGAGTTACAGAACTTTAGCTGGGTTAACAATTAGCAGCAAGCTTCTTATGCAATCATTTATAATGGATTTATATATTAATTATGTGTTATATATATAAATGCTTATGCTGTCTGAAATACCATGTAATGTGAGAAGCTATGAAAGAAATAGATACAGAGTAAGATGGTAAATGATGGGATGTGATCAGCAGTGGCTTTTGTATGAAAAGTGAGTTGTAACTGACTACCCAAATGCTCTCCTCAAGGACAGTGCTCACAACCTGAATCCCAGGTTACACTTCTACACTCACTGTTCATTTAAGGTGAGATTTTTTTATCATGATTCTGCCATGAGCAGTTATTATCATCATCATTTATTGGTTAATAGGTAGTCACTGTGTGCCAAGATCCATGCTAAACACATTACATTTACACACACACACACACACACACACACACACACACACACACACACATGCACGCACCACTGGAGCATCAAAGCCACATCACTTAGTTGCAAGTGGTAAATTCTGGCTCTCCTTCCCATATTTGGATTCTGCAATATATGCTTCCAACACCTCCTCCAGGCTTCCTTGTACTCAGGTTGTTGTGTTTCCTCTGCTTTACCTGTTCTTGTATGGTTTCCACCTCCAGTTTCCATCTCTCTGTGCCCCTTTCTATCATGTCATACTCCTGGCTCCAGTAAGTCTACTTCAAGATTTAAAAGTTGTTGGTTTATTTTACAACTAGGTCATTTGAACCAAAGAAGTCAAACAGTTTGACCAGACACTATGCCTAAGTCTGAGGAGTTACACTTGTAAAAGTTCCCTGACTTTAAAAACAACACTTGTATATCTATGTATTTTGATTTGGGAATAAATTAATTTCTAATTAATATATTTCTCAATGATCTATATGCCAATGATTCTTAACATTTCTACTCTGGAAGGATTGGCAAATCTTCAAAAAGTAGAAGCTGTGTACATAGGCAGAATTTCCCCTTGGTTAATGGGAGTTAGACACCTGAGGCTCCTGCTTGGGTCATAGTTTAAGCACATCCAATTCATTATTTGAGATTTATTTACGGATGCATAGCTTCAGGAATAGTACACGTTTACTATTATAACACTTTCAGAAAGACATTTCAACAAGAATGAATAATAAAGTTCAGGACAATATATTTTGGGACTTGGAAAGGCCTCCTAGCACCTTTTTTCTATTAGACTCTGACCTTTCCTTCCTGCGCTTCTTTATAACTGGTCCCCTTTATTGCATCACTCTAGTTAAAAGGACTGGCTTTAATTGTGTCTGTAAGGAAAGGTTAAAGACTAACCCCAAATTTCCTATATTTGTCCTCATATCTCCTGAATGAAACAAAAGATCAGCTGTGGTTAAAAAGGGTCAAGGCTAAAAAGTTAGTTAAACAATTAAATTAAAAGCAGCCATTATTTAAAAAAAATGGTCGGGCAGACACATGACACCCGGAACCATTAGTGCAGGAAGGGCTTGGATTCATCATTCCTCAGGCCAAGTCTCTTCCTGGAATTATGGCTCAGAAAAGTCAATGTGTTCTCCTGATTGATACTATGCCATCCTCCTGCCAGACTGCCTTAACTTTTATTAAGTTCACAAGAAAATGTGAGTTCCACATTTTAGAACTGTGGCACTCTCAAATTATACCTTTTATGTAAAATTCAGGCTATAAGATGACAGAGTCCAATAAATAATACTAAGTAAATGTTTTTCTGTGTTTGTATCTAGTTATATGAGCATTATTTTGCTTTCTGTTTTCTTATGGAGAGTATAAGCTTTAGGTATGTATTTGATCTTGAATGAGAAAGTGTGAATTTCTGAGAATAAAATGCTAACTATCTTACATTAATGGCTTCTTTTTCTACATTTTTAATTGAAATCTATTGTTTTCAATAAGGTAGTCCAAGCTCCTTGAAGTTGTGCATAATGTATGTCAAATTACATCCCTGGTAATAAAAAGAAGTACTTAGATTTTATGTCAACTGTAGGAATGTATCAAGCAATGAAAACAGCAAAGCACAAACAAATAAACAACCCCCTAAAAACCTAGAGACCCCAATGACTTGATATACTGTACATTAAAGACTTGTTCCAAAGTGAATAAACTGTGCCTCATTTGAAGTTTCTACATTAGGGACAAGTGAAGCTAAAATTCTAGTTGTTTTCATGTATCAGCATGTGACATGGATTTCAATCATGCTTTGTGCTGAAATTGCCCTGGCAGCTTTGGACATCTAAAGAAGAAAGTAGTCCATAGCCTAATATGATATCTGCTTCATGCTGACAATTTAAGATGGATGCTATCAGCTTGCTCCTCCAGCCACTCATCATACCTGTCTCTGGACACTCTTATCATTCTGGAACATTACACTCCAATGGCCCCTCCTTCTCCAAGTGTCCTCAGGAATGGTGTTTTATCATAGCAGGAGAAAAGTAACTAATATGGAAGTAAACCCAAGTTTCTCCTGAAGCCATTTTGAAATAAAGCATGAAAGCTATTTCAGATATTTTTCTTGGCCTTACACATCAATCCAGGTGTAAATTATGATGGACACAGCTTCTTTACTTGCACATGTGGAACTTTGATCCTCATAGATTAAAAACTTCTTGAAGTGCAGGCATGAGTGAGTGTTTCTGATTCCTTCATCTGTCCCCTTTTGATGGTTTTATGTCTGTGCAGCAAAATGAACCCAGAATATTAACTTAATCTTGCTCTACAGATTGCCTATATGATTGTCTCTGAGTCTTGAATGTTCCAATCAATTTGAGACAAGATGAAAAGTCAAAATATAAAAAGTTCAAAGTTATAACTGTGCATGTGACATTTGGAAATATTTTATAAAAAGATGTTTTTTAAATAGTTACTTCTATTACAGAACATGTTTTGAAGTTTCACATAATTTAAAATATAGAAGCTAGGATTGTGTTGGTAACATTGATGATTTTAGGCATAGAAAATGGTCCTATCAAGAACACTGTCATAGTTGATATTGTGGTCTTCTGGTATTCACAGCCTGGTCACCTCAGTAGCTTTGCTGAGATTATTCACAGTGCTCATGGGTATTGGATGGCAAGAGGAGTTTCATAGCATAGAAGCAACATGCTTCCTTGGTACATGCGAAATCTACTTCCAAGGGAATTTCCTTTCTAGAGTGTATAGAATGTGTGTTTTAGGATATGTCTCTCTGGTGACACCAAACTTTTCATCTAAGAATTTTAGGTAAAATGATGCTAAATGATTTTGGATTCTACATTAGATTCCACAGAAGATATGTAATAAAATGATGAAAAGATGAATTGTAGCATATAGAATGAAATTCTATAAGAATCAGCAACTATATGCTAATAATTGATTTTTGTTTGATATTAAAGTTATATAAATGTGTTATTGGAATGGATGATTCAAGAATCTACTAATTTTATCCTAGTCTTTATTGATTCTCTATTTTTCTACAGAACTCACATAAGTCCAAAGAAAGAACAAATGGAAATTTTTTCATTTGTTTCAAGAAGGTACTAAAATTATTTCAAATCAAAAAATCTAAATGGTTTTTATGGAAGTACTTTTTATTTTGGATGTGGATATATAGATATATCTATTTTTCATTTTGAAGTACTTTTGGAAACTGTGGTTATACCAATTTCAGTCTCCACCATCTTTGCCCGCAATCATAGGCACAAAAGGAAACGCTGCAGGTATCACAATTCCTGATCTTGGATTACACTGCAAATTACACTACAATGCCATAGTAGCAAAATATGGCAGTAACACAAAAATAAACATGTGTGGCAGTGAAGTAGAGTAGAATATCAAGAAATAAAATGCCACAGCTAACACTATCTAATTTTCAACAAAGGTATCCAAAATAGGAATAAAGCTCTTTAACAAATGGGGCTTGGGAAACTGGATATATACATGCAGAAAATAAAATGAGATCTATGTCTCTCACCCTGCACAAAATAGAAAGTTGATCTAAGACCTTAATTCCAGTTCCGTGATTTTGAAACTGCTAGAGGAAATCAGGCAACAATTTCACGACAGAAGCATAGTCAAAGACTTTCTAAAAAAAAAAAAAACAACTCTAGAGTCACAGGAAACAATCCCAAGGATTGACAAATGAGGTTCTATGTGATTAAAATGTTTCTGTACAGCAAAGGAAATAATCACCAAAGTAAAAGGACAGTCCATAAAATGGAAAAAGAAAATTTCCAACTATTTATCAAAGAGAGGAATTAATGTCTAGAATACATAAGGGACTGAAAAATGAAGACACCAGAATAAACCCCACACATCATCTAATCAATAAAGGATGAATGGGCTAGAGAAGTAAGTAGACTGCTCTCAAAAGAAGGAATGAGCATAGGTGGCGATTATATTAGTTCCTGTTCTATTGGGAGGGGACACTGTGCCCAAGGACTGCGTGACCAAGGCAAAGTAGCTCTTAAAAGAAGACATTTGGTCTGGAGCTCACTGACAGTTTCAGAGGGTGAGTCCATGAACATCAAGACAGGCAGCAGCAGGCTAGGCATAACTCTGGAAGAGTAGCTCAGAGACAGAGACAGAGACAGAGACAGGAGGAGAAACACAGACAGACAGACAGGATCTACCATGGACTTTTGAAACCTCAAAACCACTCTCCAGTGATAGACCTCCTCCAAAAATACCACCTAATCCTTTCTCAACAGCTCACCAACTAGTACCTAAACATCAAATATATGAGCATCTTGAGGCCATTCTCATTCAGACCTCCACAGGGACCAACAGCCATCTTAATAGTCTTCATCATCCTTAGCCATCAGGCAAATGTCAATGCACACTGCTCTGAGAGACGTTCTCACCCCAGTTAGAACGTGTATCATCAAGAAAAGAAACAAATGCTGCTGAATGTGTGGAGGAAAAAGAATATTTACTTACTCTTGGTAGGAATATAAACTGGTACAGTCACTATGGAAACCAGCTGGGGCCGGGGCGGGGCTTCCAACAACTAATGCTGTAACTTCCATATGATCAGACTAACTATAACACTCATGTGAAATACCTGAGGAGTCTAAGTCAGCATACCACAGAGACAATTAAATATGTTTATTACTGCACTAGTCACAGTAGCTAAAACAGAACCAGCCTAAATGTCTGTTAAGACATGATTAGATAAATATACAATAGACAATATACATGATAATACATTAGTCGTTGGTGCCATATATGTTTAGATGTTTTTCCTTAAATTTTTCATTTATTCAAATAATTTTTAATATTTTTCTTAAATTTACTTATTTTGAAAAAAACTTTTTTTTGTTTTACATACCAATCCCAGTTCCCACTCCCTTCCCTTTTCCCACTTTCTATCCCCCCTAATCCCACCCCCTAACTACTCTTTAGAGAGGGTATGACTCCCCTTGGAGAGTTAACAAAGTCTTGCATACTAAGTTGAGGCAGGACCAAGCCCCTCCCCACAGTGTCAAAGCTGAGCAAGATATCTCACCCTAGGGAATGGGTTCCAAAGCCACTTCATTCAACCAGATCTAGCCACATAACTGTCACCCACTTTCAGAGGGCCTCGTTCAGTACCATACATGTTCTCCAGCTGACAGGCCAGAGTTCATGAGCTCCCACCAGCTTGGGTTGGCTGTCTTCCCTATCATGATCTTGACCTCACTTGCTCCTGTGATCCTTCTTCCCTCTCTCCAGCTGAAGTCTAGGAGCTCAGCCTGGTGCTTGGTTGTGGATCACTGCGTCTGCTTCTGTCAGTTACTAAATGTAGGTTCTATGATGACAATTAGGTTAGTCACTAATCTCATTATAGGCGAAGGTAAGTTCAGGCACCCTTCTTCATGACTGCTAGGAGTCTTAGCTGGTGTCATCCTTGTGGATTCTTGGTGATTTCCTTAGCACCTGGTTTTTCCCTAACCCCCAGTGATTCCCTCTATAAAGATATCTCTTTCATTGCTCTCCCTCTCTGATCCTCCTGTTCCCATCTCCTATCTCTTTTCTTCTCTTCTACACCCCTTCCCAGTTTGCCCAGGAGATCTTAACTATTTTCCCTTCCTGAGGCCCTCCCTGTGTGTCCCTCTTAGGGTCATCGTTTTTTACCTAGCTTCTCTGGGCTAGTGGGAGTGCAAACTTGTAAAGCCACTCTGGAAATCAGTATGGCAGTTTATCAGAAAATTGGGAATCAACCTAATTCAAGATCCAGTAATATCATTATTGGGCATATACCCAAAAGATCGTCAATGATACTACATGGTCACTTGCTCAACCATGTTCATAGCATCATTATTCATAATAACCAGAATCTGGAAACAACCTAGATGTTCCTTAACCAAAGAATGTATGAGGAAAATGTGGTACATTTATACAATGGAGTATTACTCAGTGGGAAAAAAAAAAGACATCATGAAATTTACAGGCAAATGGATGGAACTAGAAAGAATCATCCTGAGTGAGGTGACCCAGACCCAGAAAGACAAACACTGTGTATACTCATTCTTAAGTGGATATTAGATTCAAATAGTTCTTTAAGAAACTATTTGTACAATTTATTTCTTAGTTTTCTTAACCTGTCCTTATACTAATCCAGAAGTGAATCAAAGGATATGGAATGAAATACAAGCTGTTGAGAACATTATGCTAGCGCTGTTATACAGCAAGAGCCAGTTTGTAGCTTGGCAGCTCTGGGAACAACTTGATGCTGGGTTACCCTTTTAGTACTGAAGACAACAGTGTAGTTTATAAAGGAACACATGTTTTGATTTAATTTGGATTTCCTTTATTAGTGAAGCTTGACTATTTTCCTGATCATCAGTCATTTTACTTTTCAAATTTTCCACACAACAGCATTGCTGA
Organism: Peromyscus leucopus; assembly: GCF_004664715.2. Lineage (NCBI taxonomy): Eukaryota > Metazoa > Chordata > Mammalia > Rodentia > Cricetidae > Peromyscus > Peromyscus leucopus. The sequence goes on along the minus strand of NC_051064.1, from coordinate 13,377,266 downwards.
TTCTGAGGTTGTGGTTACACCATTTTCTTCTTGATACTAATTGCTTCATATATTTTTAATGAAATATAAAGTATATAATAAATAAGATATTTTTTAAAATTTGACAGTTACATTTTATATTTCTGGCTAGTTTAGGTAATTTTGTTTCCAGCTATAAACAGTGATTGCTGTACTTGATATCCATTTTAAAGGTGCTGATGATGAGGGAAACTATAAATCGTGAAACAGAAATCAAGTTTATATTGAAGACACTGGATTTTGAGCAAGAGTAGAGTATCCTACAAAGTGATGTGTCAGAAGAAACAAAGGAGAGAAAGCTTGGTTAAAGCATACTAGATGGGTTCAGTCATGGAGCTCTCCTGGGAAGCTGTTTGGGTGATTCATGGCATGTGAAGAATTTTATCCTGACCTTAGGCAACAGGGAGGAAGGAATCTGACACAGACCCAATAAACATGGATAGATCCTTCTCTCTGTTCAGAACAAGACTATTTTATGGAAGTACCTTACCTTGGTAATTTCGCCAAGCCTTTGAAATTTGGAAGTTTCAAATTTGACTAAAATCTGTAACTATTTTTATGGTAATTTTCATGCCTCCAAATCCTCTCCTGTGAAATATTGAGTAAACATTCATTATTTTATTAAAATGTAATTTTATGTTTATGTAAAAATATACATTGTTTTCCCCCCTGCAATAGTTTTCTGATGGCAGAAATACCTGGCCAGACCCTAACCAGACCTCTTAATTTGGTTTTGTGAAAACAGTAAGATGCAGAACTAGTTTTGACCATTGACAAGGACCCTTTACAAGTACTATAATACTATGACAAAAGTCATAGAATGACTCATAGAACACCATGGAAGTTGGGCAAGGATCCTTTATAATTAGGAGTGAATGGTAATTCTAAGTCTACCTCTAAGTTTTCTGGGACGTCATGTATGTATCCAAATATCTTCTTAGGTGTAAAGAAGATAGTAATAATCCTCATCTCATTCATTGTAATATAGTTTGGAAAAATGGATATGGGCACATGATAACTGTCTAAGGAAAATAATTCTAACAAAATCGGTTTCCCAATTCAGGACATTTTCAGTAAGACTCTACTCGAAGATTGAAAGTTAGAACTGAGATGTCAAAAAGCAATTCTTAATTTCTTCTGGGAAGGAATGAGTTAAAAACTTTTGAAAATGGGCATGTATCTGTATGTTAACGTTTCTATTTGTTATTTCATATATTAATTAGTTACTTTTCTCATCAATATTGAAAAATACCTGACTGAAGCAAGTTAAAGAAAGGATTTATCTTGTAAAATATGGCAGGCAAGGCCTGGCAGGGCTGTCTTATTCTAGGAAGACATGAGTGTAGGCCAGAACCAAAGGTGGAGCTGTGCATATAGCTCAGTTGGTAGAGTAAAGGCTAGCAGGAAGCCTTGAATTTGGTCCCCATATCACATAAGCGACTATTTTGTCACATGGGCCTGTGATCTAACACATCATGGATAGATGCAGGGACATCAGGAGTACAAAAGCCATCCTCACTTTCAGCTAGTTCTTGGACAATCTGTGGTACATGAGAGCCTGTCTCAAAACAGAGTCAGAATTGGGTATTAGATATTACCTCTGGCCATGCCTCACCACTTAAATGCTCAAGCCTTTAAAAAGCTTCAAAACAATTCCATATGACAGAACACAAAAATAACTAGATCCTGTGTAGACCTTTCCAAAATTAATCAAAGCAGTTATACTGAGAGCAACTGAAAGATACATGTCTAAGTCAGAAGAAATTAAATGAAATAAAAAAAACCTCAAAACATTAATACATAATGTAGCTTTGTAAAAAAAATTCCTGGGATTTACAGTGGCTATTGAGCTGTCTCAGTGGGTCATGGCAGTTGCCACCCTGTCTACATGGGTGCCTTGACACACATGCACCCATGCCCACTTTCTACCTCCCCACGCAAATAAATAAATAAATGGTAAAGGTGATATGTGTCCTTTGGAAAATGGACAGATAAAATGACATTGCTGTTCACATGGTTTAATCTTAATGTTAACATAATTTTATCTTGGTAATAACATGTGAAAGAGAGGTAGAAGGGATGATAGAGTTTCCTGTGTAAAATTTACAAACCCTAGTTTTAATGGAGACTGTTGTCAAGGGAAAGGCCTGGAGTGATGGCTCAGAGGGTAACAGCACTTATTGTACACTGAGCAGATCCCAACATCCACATAAGAAGCAGGGCATGCACAAGTGACCTATAACTGTGGTGCTAGGAATGAGTAATGGGGGATTCAGGTTCAGGAAGATCACTGTGGTTTGATGGGATCCTGTCTCAAGGGAGCAAGGTAGACAGTGATAGAGCAAGATTCCTGATGTCCTTCTCTAGCCCCTGGAAGTGCACAGAAGCACACACCTGTATGTACAAATGCACACACACTGCAAACACACACACACACACACACACACACACCACAGAAATACTATAGAGAAATGGATACCTGGTAGCTGATGGGAGAAGTGAAAGCAGCAAAAATTTTCCAGAGGAGAGACTTCATGGCCTTGAAACTGCAAATATTTATTCAGTTAGTTCTACTTTGCCACTTCCATAAATTTCTCAAAATGAGAAAAATCAAAATTCTGCATAAAACTTCTAAAAGTGTGGTTTTGAAATGATGACTCATTTGAAGCAAATTAAATGTTCATTGACAGGAGAGGTCTTAATTAATGATAAAGTTATGCATAATAATCCTGCATGACACAGGGTGATGAAATGATCACGGAACATTAAAAGTTGAAAAATTAAGACAAAATAGATGAAATCATCCTTGTAGGTAAAACTGTATGAATGGGGTTCATGTTCTTGTACATATTGGTGAAATTATTAAGGCCACTCCACGTAGTTAAAAGGAGATTTATTTAATGGCATAACTTACAAATGAAGGAATAGGTAGGTTGAGGGTTCTGGGAAAGACACAGCAGTAGTCCAGCCATATTAATTCCTGAGATTAAAGGTGTGTGTCACCACTGCCTAGTTCTGTTTCTCTCATGTAGCCCAGTGTGGCCTTGAACTCACAGAGATCCAGATGGATCTTTGCCTCCTGAGTGATGGGATTAAAGGTGTGTGCTACCACTGCCTGACCTCTATGTCCAATTTAGTGGCTGACTCTGTCCTCTGGTCCCCAGGTAAGTTTTATTGGGGTACACAGTATATCACCACATGTCTTTAAGAATAAGTAATTCCCAAATAATACTAAATATGGTAATACATTCTAACCTGCTTAAAAACTGATAAAATTATACATTTTATAAACAAGACAAATAGAAAAACAGCGCATGGTATACACTTTTCTATGTTTTGGAAACATTCTAGATAAAGTGTAATGTTGTTTTGTATTCTTCTGTCTCTTCTCTCTGCATTGTTATGCGTTTTAAACAAGTTAAAAATAAGGACAGTGGTTGGCTAACTAATGTATACACTATTTTTATTTTAAATAAGGTAATATCTTACTCTGCAGTGCAGGCTACCCTTGAACTCGCAATACCCCTACAGGCTCAGTTTCTGAGTGCTGGGATTACAGATATGAGCCACCAATGCCCAGCTTAAACTGTAATTATATAGCTCAAGGGTAGAATTTATTTTTGTTTAAAAGAGTTCCTTTATGCTTCAGTACACAACTAGAGTAATTCAGATATTCAAAGAGGTGTCACTTGTTTCTAATGATTTGAGGTGTTAGGATTTACTTCACACCTCACTCAGGAAGCAGCAATGAAGACCAGAGGTTCTTCTAATCCTCTAGACCAGAGAGTCTTTCAGATCACTTTCAGTGACATTAATGGTACTCTGGGAAAGAAAATACATAAAGTACAAGTAATATGGTCAAATGCTGTAGTCTTTAAGCCTCTGTCTGAATTTCAGTTTGCATTAGCTCTGTAAGATTTTCTGGAAAGGAACATCAGCTTAACTCAGCATTCACCATGTGTCTTTGACCACAGGACTCTTTTTTGTTTTTGTTTTCCTCCTGCTGATCATCCATTAACATGCCACAAAAATACAGTTCTACAATTTAAGAACTGATGTGTCAATGCCTCAAATTAAGCTTAGCAACAGATTTATTTACAGGTCAGAATAGTTGGTATTTATTTGTGTTAGTCTTGCCTGGTCAATTTGTTCTGACCATCCTGGAGATAAAACTTAAATTAAGTAGTCAATAGTAGTTTGCTATGAAAGCTTTGATGCTTATTTCTAAGCACTTGTTATTCAATAGCACATATGACTATTTATGTAAGTTAGCCAAAAGATCCTTTCTTGTGCAATGAATGTGAGTACTGGGAAAAGTACATGTGGTATGAGGAAAATGAACCCTAAACATTTGTTTATAGTGTCAATAGCTATTTTCTTGCTGTTCAGGGTCCTTCAGATGCAATGATACATCTCCTATTCAGATATTTGGCTCATGACATGTGGTATCCTGTGTAGTACATTAAATTCTGGGAAATGGGCTGAAGGTATTAATGGGCCTCAGTGTGTTTGTAGCCTAATGTTGAGGCCCAGAGTGACTGCAAACTAAGTTTCTTTCATAGTAAAACCTCTCACCAGATGTTCACACTGAACATCAACTTGCTAACATTTTTAAGTTGTTTTAAATGCTTAGATCATGTCATTGTACTCACTTCCAGTTCAGCAGAGGCCCTGACATTATTCAGTCCATTTCTCCCACCATGCTAATACTTCATCTTTTTCTCCTCAGTCCCTGATAACTAATAATTTCTGCAAGATCAATACTTTTTGATCCCACAAATGAATGGAGTCATTTGTACTTACCTGGCTCTACTTAATACAGTGCTCTCCAAGTAACCCCATCTATGGAATGACTAGATTACTTTCATTTACAAGGTTACATGATATCCCACTGTGTACATGTACCACCTTGGTGTTTCATAGACAGATTGCTCTTCTTGACTATTGTGAATGGCTCTGCAGTAAACATAGGGGTCCTGATGTGTCTTCAACATATTGATTTTAATTGTTTTAAATAAATACCTAGTTGTGACAATGTGAATTGTAGGGTAGTTGTATTATTTTGTTAAGGTTCAGTTGACTGAACAAATGCAAATTTATTTCATGGCTTTATATTTTGTTCCCTTGGTTTGCATCTGTTTGCATGGTGGCACTATGCTATTTTTATTACTCCAGCTTTGTGATGTTTAATGTCAGGCTGTAAAGCACTTAATACTTTGCCCTTTTTGTTCAAGATAGCTTTGACTATTTAGTATTTTTGTGATTTCATTAAATTTTAGGATTGTTCTTTGTAGTTCTTTTGAACAGTGCAAGTGATCTTTTGATGAAGAAGCACTGAATCTGCAGATTTAAAGTTTAATATTTTAACAATATTAATTTACTAATTATACAACAATACTTACCATTTCTTTGCATATTCTACAGTTTCATGAGCATTTTATGATTTTCATTGGAATTTTTTAAATTTACTCTTAGTTTTCAAAATATCTTCACATTTATTTCTTTATTCCATTGAGGGGATGCAACCATTGCTATTTGATATGTGTGGAGGTCAGAGGACAACTTAAAAGAGTTGGTTCACTTCTTCTATTATATGGATTCAGTGGTTTGAACTGAGCTCACCAGGGGCTTGCTGCTGAGTTCCTGTGCCCTCTGAGCCATCGCTCTGGCCCTTTTCCTGATTGTTGTTTCCATGCTTTGTTTCTTTTGGGGTTTTGTTTTTCTCATGGCTATTGGAGATGAGATTGGTTCTGCATTTCCTAGAGAATTTCCACATGTTGATTTCCAGCTTGCAACTTCGCTTCATTCATTCATCTCTTAGTTCTAACAGCTTGTGCTGGACTCTTTGGAGACAGTTGCATGTATAAGATCAAGTCATGTTCATTTAGTGGAAATTGTACTTCCTTTTTACCTTGGGTACTCGTAACTTCTTGGCTGACTGATATAATAAGGACTTACAGTGTTTTGTCATGTAAAATTAGGAGTGTGTGCATACTTGTCCTGCTCCTGATCTTAGATTCCATCTTCACATTTTAACATCACTCATTCTTCTGATTCATACTACTTTTTTGCCTAGTAGAACATTTTCTGATTATTGCAAAATCATATGATCTCTCTCATACATATTGCCATACATAGTTTTTGAGAATCTCTTATAATACCTGGTGTAAATTCTATATAATTATGTTTCATGGCATTTGTATGATTGCTTAATATAAAATAGCTCATGTTGTATGGAGTGTGAAGATCTGAAAAGTCTGAAGAAGGAGGTGACACTCACCTACCTGGATGCTATAACTAGTCTATATGACACTAACTAACTTATCAAGATAAAGTGTAAGTACGGTGGCATGAGAAAATAAATAAATACAAAATTGAAAATTATTCATAGAGTGGATACTTCAAGATCATCAAGCAAAAATCTCCTAAATCTGATAGGATTAATGATCCAATTTGAATTTATTTTAAATTGCTTGTTCATATGCCTCTTTAATTTCATGTAGGCCACTGTGATACATGATGTCATCGTTAAAAATAAGTAAATGTACTTCTTTTCCCTTTCTGTTTATTTTTTAAACTTATTTTCCAATTTTGTGGCTCATTTCCAACTTTTCAAATAGTTTTTATTATTATTCATGTGTTTGTATCATTTTATATTTTCAGAGGATTTTTTTCTATTGACCGTAACTTCTGATTATATTTTATTTATTTGCCAGTTTTCCATTTCATTGTTCTTTTCCTATTCTTTTCATTTATTTGTTTATTTTTCACAGAGTTTTAACTCCCGGGGGGTGTTAATTAGAGTCATTGTGTTATTTTGACATATTCTTCATGTCTGGTTTCCCAACTGCTGATTTTAAATGTGATAATTGCTTGGTTTGAATTCTTAGTTTGGACAATTTTTTCCATTGACTCATTTTCCATGGCTATCTCCACACATATGTAAAACTGAGGCACTGAAATGTTTATTTAATATCCCAGCCAGGTTGCCTAGGAGCTAGAAGGGAACAGACAGGGAGTCTAGCTGTTTATCCAATTATTTATTTTGTAACTTGTCTCCCCAGTCACATAACCTGTCCTCTCTCTTATATGTTTGTGTATTTTTGAGATTGTAATTTGATTACAAAGTATCTCCTTTACCTTTCTTTCCTCCAGATTCCTTTATATACCCTTCCCGAATCTCTTTTCAATTCCTTCACTCTTTTTTCTTTCTTATTGAATGCATATATGTATTTTTATATATGTATATATTTCTAATACAGCCTGTTGAGTCTGTGTAATGTTTCTTTTATGTATGTCTTCAGGGCCAACCATTTGTCTGTGATCTCTTTACTTCACTTCCTGTTATTCTAAGCCTGATGTTCTGACCCTGACACATCCTCATCTGCATGGGCACAGAGATGACCTAGGTTGGAGTCTTGAAAGTCTACTGGATCACTGTATGACTTGAGTCATTCCTTACTGAACTAGTTTATTTTGTAATTTAGTAGAATTTTAGAAAATGAGTCAACAAAAATAGACACATTCAATCTTTCAACTTTAATCAAAAATCACAAATGTTTTCTTTCAATGCATATGAAAATTTACAATTGTAAATCATCAGACAGTTTAGATGTCACAGATCACTAAAGGGCCACATCCCTGAGGTATTAGCTTTATATTGACATTTTAATTTACTTTCCTTGGAGTCCAATTTTCTTTGAACTCTATTGTGAATACATATCCATAATTGTGATGTCCAAAACAAACACATTTCAACTCTTAATTAGAAATTTACCCAGACAGTAGTTATGAATATCACATCAGATATATGTCAGTGGTCTACAGCACTATCCATGAAATAGTCAGACTGAAAAAAGTGAATATAATAAATGACAGTGTAAAGAATCAATAGAAGAAGCTAGAAACAAAATGAGAGAACCTCTTTGAAATGATCTAGTTCTATTAACAAAAAGAAATTAGAATAATACAAAAGGAAAGACCAATTTGAAGAATTTAGAAACTCAAAACAAAGTAAAAATAAATCCGTAAGCATCATAATAATAGCATACAGGATTTTTTTATTTTAATAGAAGCAAGGTGCATTATAAATTAATAAAATGATTATTAAATTTGATTAGATCATGGACAGTATAGTAAAACTCTGAGTATTTAAAAGTTTTGTGTATTTTGAAAGTTGTCATTGAAGTAAACTATTAGTGAAGTGGTAGGCCTCTAGTGATGTCTCAGACTTGATCCACAATTATCTGGGGGAAGGGATGAGAAAGAAGATTATATGCATGGAGTAGATTGGGTCTGTACTGATGGTTGCGGAAGGTGAGCTGGCATTTAAGCTCATTTTCATTTCTCTCTACTTTGGTCTTGTAAGGTTTTCATAAGAAATGAAAGAAATAGATAACTTGCTTTGATGTCTTTCAAAAGATAAGTATATTTTGCTTTTAAGAAATTCAGCCAGGCGGTGGTGGCACACGCCTTTAATCCCAGCACTCGGGAGGCAGAGGCAGGCGGATCTCTGTGAGTTCGAGGCCAGCCTGGGCTACCAAGTGAGATCCAGGAAAGGCGCAAAGCTACACAAGAGAAACCCTGTCTTGGAAAACCAAAAAAAAAAAAAAAAAAAAAAAAAAAAGCAAAAAAGAAATTCACCTGAAAATCTAAAGATCTTTTAATTAAAAGTAATAGTGTGGTGGTCTTATGCTCCCCCAAAATATTGTGCACTATAATAAACTTATCTGGGGTCAATGAACAGAAAAGCCACTAGATACTTAGGATTGGCAGTGGTAGCACATGCCTTTAATCCTAGATTCCAGAGGCAGAAATCCATGTGTTCAAGGATACAGCAAGCATGGTGACTCATGCCTTTAATCCCAGGGAGTGATGGTAGAAAGCAGAAAGGTATATAAAGCGTGAGGCCCAGGAACTAGAAGCATTTGGCTGGTTAAGCATTTGGCTGGTTAAGCATTTGGCTGGTTAAGCTTTTAGGTTTTGAGCAGCACAGTTGGCTGAGAGCCATTCGGATATGAGGACACAAAGGCTTCCAGTCTGAGGAAACAAGATCAGCTGAGAAGTTGGCCAGGTGAGGTTAGCTGTGGCTTGTTCTGTCTCTCTGATCTTCCAGTATTCACCCTAATACTTGGCTCTGGGTTTGTTTTATTAATAAAGACTCTTTAAGATTCATGCTACAATAATAGTGTCCTCCAATTCTACCCCACACACCTATTCATAACTATCCATTCTGTCTCCCTTCCCTAACAAGATCAATCCATTCTCTCTAGTCTGTTACTGTATACATACCCTCTGTGTCCGTATGGATTATAACTTGGCTGTCAGTGACTTTACACCTGATATCCACATAGAATCAAATACATAACCATTTTTGTCTCTCTGGGTCTGGGATACCTCACTCAGGATGTTTTAGTTTTGTTTTTGTCATTCCATCCATTTGCCTGTAAATTTCATAAGATCAGTTTTTTAGTGGCTAAGTAATACTTCACTGTGTCAATGTACCATATTTTCTTTATCCACTCTTTAGTTGAGGAACATCTAGGTTGTTTCTAATTCCTTCATATCATGAATAGAGAAACAATGATCATGGCTGAGCAAGAGGTTCTATGATAGGATGAAGGATGGTTTGGCTATATGACTGAGTGATGTAGTTGGATCATGAGATAGAATGATCCCATCTTCCTGAGTAACTGCTACACTGATTTCCATAGTGGATGTATGAGTTTGCACTCCCAACAGCAATGCATTAGTGTTCCTCTTCACGTTCTAACGTGATATTCATATTACTAAGGTAACATTCAGCATGCAAAGCCCTGAATTTGATGCCATTGTGTTTGTCCTAAGATATGCATGCTAATCAGAGCTAAAAATTGAAATATTTATAATTAGGTCAAAAAGAACTGTTTGGTGTTTTGTTTTACTTTTTATGAAGTATAGATTGTGCTTTTGAAGGAATGGCCACTTGTTCTGCTGAGTGTCTTTAATTATACTTCTTGCCAAACTGCTGGATCCCCCAGTGGATGAGAAGCTTGTCTCCCCATCTTTAGAGGGACCTTTCTGTGAGCAGACAAAGACATAGTATCATGCAAAGGAAAAGGAAGACTCTTCAAAATAACCCCTGCAGCCTTTTTGATCTTGTCTCTGTGTGACAATTTCTCTGTTTGTTTAATATTCTATTTTTTTAAGTTCTTCTTCTAAGCACTCCTCCCTCATGTGTTTTATGATTCTTTTGCTTCCTCCTAGGAGGTCTATAATTAATTTCAAATCAACAGCATGATGTTTTAAAGATTTTTTAAATGTCCCCTCCCCCAACTCCCTGCAGGTCCTTCTGTCCTTCCTACCCCCACCAATTCATGTTGTATCTATTTCTTTCTCTGTCTCTCAGCAATGAAAAAAAAAAAAAAGAAAATCAAAATAAGCAAACAAACAAACAATAACACAAACAACGGCAACAAAAAAGCCCCACCAAAAACATGGCGTTGTTTTGAGTTGGCAAATTCTCCTAGGTAGTTGCTCGATCCTGGAAGGTGATTGATAATATCTAGTGGCATTCCATTGCAGAAAATTGATGTTTCATTTCCCAGTAGGTATTAATCACAGAAATTTCTTGGGTAGGTGTGGGACTTTGTGTCTGCCTACCCTTGTCTGTGCTATGATTTTGTCTGGACTATTATTTTGCTAAATGAATACATCAATAAAGTGTTTTCTAATGACATATTGCGATGTCCATAGATCAAAGCATAATTTAACCTTCATCAAAAAACATCTTCTTACACTAATTTGATAGTAATTAATACAGAGACCCTCAACTGGACACTGTGGAGACACTGAGAGACTTTGGTTCCTTGAGACTTAAATAAGATGCCTTCATCAATCCCCTCCCATCAAAGCTATAGAGAAGAGGAGACAGAAAGATTTCTAAAGGCAGAGGTGGAGATGACTCCAAGGAAATAGTGTCGTCTGGACACAAAAAGACTAATGCACATATGAACTCACAGAGACTGACAGCATGCAAAAGGCTTACTTTTTGATGTTGATGCAATGCCATGTTCTAGAGGCAGACAGATGCACAACACTTCTTCCAGGTCAGATTCAAATGAACTTATGTATGTTTCTCCAGTTTCATGTTTTTAGAATCCTCCTTTCTTTATATTCCTCTGTAGCTCTTGCTTCAGAATGTAATTTTATATTGACTTATTTTAGTAAGCATATTTATTTAATACTGTTTAAGGCATTCCTGGCCTTTCCAGGATGAGTGCTGCCTGAGGCCCAAGAATTTTTTTTTTATCTGATATGCAAGAAAGCCTTTTAACAGTTAATCACCCCATAAATACTATAGGCTATATGTTAAATTTCTGCTTAGACATTTTTTTTCTCATTTTGAAGTATAGTAATCATAATCTATTTTGGTCTTTTTTTGATGTTCACTTTAGATTGTTCCTCAGTAACATATTATGAGTTTGACTGATGTACAGAGGTTCTCTTGAGTTTCTGTACATGTACAAAGGCTTGTGTCAGTTTTCTCAAAGGATTCTTTATATGAGCACCATTAGTATTGGGGATATTTGTGGAACATTTCAACTGATACTTGACAAATTAAAACATATGCATTTAATGTGACATGTTTATTCACAAATACAATTAGTGAAACAACTGCCACCATATCCACCACCTCATTTAGGTACCACATTTGTGAGAAGTGAGAATATCAGTATATACTCTCTTAGTAAATAACAAGTAGACAACACAGAATTATAAATTGTATTCTTGTACATGTATCGATATGATATAGAGAGCCTGTCACATTTTCTGAAAAATAGATAAGAAATAGAGTATGGGTCACAGGTCACTTTTTAGTCACTTTTTCTTAATATATCAGACTATCAGATCATAGATAATGTCAAACAAAATAAAACAATAAAAATAGTCCATTATTTTTTATTTTCCTAATGATTTGTCTTATGTATTTCAGACCTAAGGGCAGGATACAGTGAGGGATATGTAAGGCTGGGTTAACCTAAATATACACATGTCTAGTGATTTGGAAAATGTATCTCTAAGCATCTAACTTGTCTAGGAAGGTGATTTCTTTGAACCCAATCATGAACAATTATATAAATTTAAAACATGCAATTTAAAATTTTTACTTATTTTTCATGTGTAGTTTCTGTTATTCATAAAATGACAATAAATGGGGAATCTATATTTTTTTGAGTGTTTGTGAAAAATAATACTTCTGAACTGGAACTCCTTGAATTATCTTGTTTCCTTGTTTACAAAGAAGAAGTATTGTGACAGACATTGGCTCATTAAGTAGAATGATTTTCATATATGTCATTTTGTTACTGATCTTGAAATCCAGGATCATATTGCCACACAGGAACACTAGAAATGTAGTAATACAAAAATATACTAAACTCAATGGTAGTAATCATACATATGTGAAATTAATATAGACTTAGAAACAAGTATGTTAGGGAAAAGTTAGTAAATATAAATGGTAATATGTGTATGTGAATATGTACATGGATACCCACATGGACACACATGTGCATACATGTATATGCATGTATTTTTCCTCAAGTTTTCATACTTTAGTGAAAATTCTAATAATGATCCCACATTTTTTTCCATAGTTCTTGGCTTCTAAATATCATTACCTAGTAAAATCCTCTGCAACTTCTTAGAGGAATGGCTAATTGTGGGAGTGTACAAGATGAGTCTAGAACATCTTGTTTGGTCAGAATGCAAGAGAGTTCACAAGAAATAATGAGAACAAATTCAAAGGACAGATGCTATGGTACTGTCTTCTATTGTTTCAATCGGGGGTAATATGGAAGCCATAATAAACAGTGGCTGTAATCGATGGAAATCTGTTGAATAAAGTAACCAGGAACTATCTTCTATGCAAGTATGAATACTCAGGAACTTGATATTTAGGTGTTTTAAAATATAATCTAGATATCCCCATCAATCACAAAGCGGGAAACATGGCTTTACTGGCCTCATAAGCTGACAGATGCCACTTTAAGCAAATGGTCCAAGACAAGTACCACTATAAATCCAAACACTGTTGCTTTGAGATGTATTTGCCAAAGATATATAGCTAAATGTAATAATGAGACACTTCAGACCAGTTATTTTCCAAATTAACTGATTTATTCTCCAGTACCAAAATTAAGAATATCAAAAAAAGTCTGAGGAGATATTTTAGGGCAAAATGATTACGGTACTGTGAATAGTCAAGTCATGGTCTTGAACTGAAATATTTTTCTGTTAAAACTGAAATTGTCAAAGAATAAAAATCTTATCTAAAGCTACCTGTAACCAAGAAGCTATCTTCACTTGATACCACTGGCAAAGGAAAAGTAAGAGTGTGACTGGGTATATCAACCATATGATTTTTCAGGTTAAATGTTGAAAATCAAGGCTACAAATTTTTCAGTTAGCAATAAGTTTAGAAGCACTGCTGCACTATGCCTATACCTTGACTGCAGTTAAGGAATGTCAACCTGAACATTTCTGTAAGTCAATGAAAGTACTTTCACCACAAATAAATACAAATATATAAAGAAATGAATGTTCTGTGGCTATTATGTAGAACTGAATAGTATTGTAAAATAAAATTTAAAAAAAATCTGAAAAAAACCATCATATCAAAAAAAAAAACAAATGAATGTTAAGTTCACTTAGTCAATCCACAGTTTATAGAATATTCCAAAACATCATCTTATACAGTTTGATCATATTTATTCAATTTAAATTTATTGTTTGAGATACATAATTAGATGTAAGGAAGTGGTTCATAAAAGCTAGGGAAGCTTCAGGTCCTCTTCTGAAGCTAAAGAAGGAGGGAAACGTTGAGTCTAGATGTATTTTCATTATGTAGCCAGTCATATGTTTAGGCTTCTGACCAAGGATAAGAAGAAAGATTCCAACAGGTGTAAGATGGTATCTCAGAATTGATTTGATTTGCATTTCCCTGATGACTAAGGATGCTGAGCAATTCCTTAAATGTCTTTCAGCCATTTGAGATTCTTCTTTTGAGAACTCTCTGTTTAGCTCTATAGCCCATTTTTAAAATTGGACTGTTCATTATTTTGTTGTCTATTTTCTTGAGTTATTTATATATTTTGGAGATCAGCCCTCTGTCGGATGTGGGGTTGGGGAAAATCTTTTCCCATTCTGTTGTCTTATTTACTGTGTCCTTTGCCTTACAGAAGCTTCTGAGTTTCAGGAGGTGCCATTTATTAATTGTTGCTCTCAGTACCTGTGGTGCTGGTGTTATATTTAGAAAATGGTCTTTTGTGCCAATGCATTCAGTACTACTTCCTACTTTCTCTTCTATCAGGTTCAGTGTAACAGGTTTTATATTGAGGTCTTTGATCCACTTGGACTTGAGTTTTGTACATGGCAATGAATATGGATCTATTTGCATTCTTCTGTGTGCTGATGTCCAGATATGCCAGCACCATTTGTTGAAGATGCTTTCTTTTTTCCATTGTACAGTTTTGGCTTCTTTGTCAAAAATCAGGTGTTCATAGGTATGTGGGTTAATGTCAGGGTCTTCAATTTGATTCCATTGGTCCACTTGTCAGTTTTTATGCTAATACCAAGCTGTTTTTCTTGCTATAGCTCTATAGTAGAACTTGATGTCAGGGATGGTCATGCCTCCAGAGGTGGCTTTGTTGTACAGGATTCTTTTAGCTATTGGGACTGGACTAGGCCCTCTGCATGGTGAGACAGTTGTGTAGCTTGATCTGCTTGGGGGCCCCCCTGACGGTAGAATCAGAATCCATCCCTGGTGCATGATCGGGTTTTTGGAGCTAACTCCCTATGATGGGACACTTCGTGCAGCCTTGAGGCAGGGGGAAGGGCTTGGACTTACCTCTACTGGATGTTCCTCCCCATGGGAGGCCCTGGCCTTCTTGTTGGGGAGATTGGGGGATAGGTTGAGAAGGGAAGGCTGGGGGTGGGAGGAGGAAAGAAGGGGATCTTTGATTGGTGTGTAAAATGAATGAAAAAAAATTTCTTAATAAAAAAATGTAAAAAAAAGAAGAAGAAAGATTTTGCTTACAATAACTGCATGCTTAGAGTTTGGGCAATGGGCTAGTTTGATTTGTCTCCATATCTATCCTAAGACTAACAGCATTTGCCTTTGCTGACAGCCAGAGAAGTATTGAAGTAAAGTTCATTTTCTGCTCTGGCTGATGTGCAGTATCCATGGAGACACAACTGAGATGGGAATATTGGATAGAAAATATAAGAAACATTCCTAGAGCCCTAGAGAGGGAGATCACCTGAAATTGTACTAAAAGAAGTTTCTCTAGTTTTCAAAAATATTACCATCACAAAGATGAGCCATTCCAAACTTTAGTTTGCTTGATTTATTAGGCCAATATGCCATATTCTATTAATCACAAATGAGCTGCACACAAGAGTGACTGTAGAGAGGTATAGCACACTGATGTCTGTACCAGTAATCTAATGATGTTACTGTTAAGATACAAAGCTCATCATGTTTAACCACTACAGGTACAATCTTGTAGACTATAGATTTCATTGTATGAAACTGTCTGGTATCTTTTGTGGGAATCATATTTGTATAAAAGATAAACCTTTAAGCAAGATTTCAATCTTAATTCCATGAGACAATTTCTGGATGTTTTTAAGACATATTAAATGAAATACACAAAGTATAATTATTTCATTTATTATCAGGTTATCACACAGACCCCAGAGAAGGGAGGGGCAAACTTCTCATCAGGATGGGGAAGTCTAATACTCTCACTCAAGCATCCTTTGAGATACCCACTTTGTGTTGAGAAATACTGAGTGTGTTTACTTATTTACATACTCTGTAACACGTAGGAAGATGTACAATAATTGATCAAATACAAAGATGAGGACATGGCATTATTTTGATGGTGGTAAGCTGAAAATCAGTAGTGAGTGTGAGATATGTTTATAGAACCTAGTATATGTTTATTACATATTTTAATGTAAACAAAAATATAAGCATAAAGTAGTAAAAAATACTAAAAAAAGATTTTGTACTACAGTTCTTTGCACATCAATTCAACCTGCTAAATTAGCTGCTTTTAATGATTTCTTTTGTAACATACAGGACTTATATAAATCAGCAAACATATAAATTGGTTTGTATATGTATTTACCTAACAATATTTTATATGTGTCTCTTCATATCAGCCCATTTGAATTAGATGGTGAGAAGTGGGTACACGTCAAAGGATTTATACATAAAAGGATACACTCCCAAATATTTCTGCTAGACCTCCTCAGATCACGTTAGTAGAGAAGCAAGTAGTCTGTTCTGTTACCTTAATTAATATAAAACTATAGATATTTTGTCAAGAAATTTAACAGATATATTTCCTAAACTTTCTGTCTTAGTTTGGTCTAAGTTGTCTGCTGCTGTGAAAAGACACCATGACCACAGCAACTCTTATAAAGTAAAACATTTAACTGGAGTGGCTCACTTATAGTTCAGAGATTCAGTCCATTGTCATCATGGCAAGGCATGACAGTGTACAGGCAGACATGGTATTGGAGAGGGATAATTCTACATCTTGAGCTGTAGACAGCAGAAGGAACTGTGTCACACTGTTGTGCTGTGGGATGGTCTGTATGTCAAATTGCTCTGATTGGTCAATAAATAAAACACTGATTGGCCAGTGGCCAGGCAGGAAGTGGGTGGGACAAGGAGAGAGGAGAATCCTGGGAAGCGGAAGGCTGAGGCAGAGGAGACACTGCCAGCCACTGCCATGACCAGCAGCATGTGAAGACGCCGGTAAACCACCAGCCACGTGGCAAGGTATAGATTTATGGAAATGGATTAATTTAAGCTATAAGAACAGTTAGCAAGGCCGGGCGGTGGTGGCGCACGCCTTTAATCCCAGCACTCGGGAGGCAGAGGCAGGTGGATCTCTGTGAGTTCGAGGCCAGCCTGGTCTCCAAAGCAAGTTCCAGGAAAGGCACAAAGCTACACAGAGAAACCTTGTCTCGAAAAACCAAAAAAAAAAAAACAGTTAGCAAGAAGCCTGCCATGGCCATACAGTTTGTATGCAATACAAGTCTCTGTGTTTACTTGGTTGGGTCTGATCAGCTGTGGGACTGGCGGGTGACAGAGATTTGTCCTAACTGTGGGCAAGGCAGGAAAACTCTAGCTACACTGTTGAATATAAGGAGACCTCACAGCCCATCCCAACAGTGGCACACATCCTCCAGCAAGGTCATATCTATTCCAACAAAGCCACACCTCCTAATAGTGCTCATCTCTATGGGGACCATTTTCTTTCAAACCACCACTTTTCCACTCCCTAGCCCCCAAAAGCTTCTAGTGGTATATTGTGAACATACATTCAGTCCAACTTTGAAAGTCCCCATAGTCTATAAGAATCTCAAACTTATTTAAAAATGTATTTTCTGAGATTCATGCAATCTCTTAACTGTAATCCCTTGTAAAATTAATATGAAAGAGCAGATCAAATACCTCCAGCATAATGTCACAGGATATACATTGCAGTTCCAAAACATAGGGAAGAAAGCATGGTAAGGAAATTCTGGATCCAAGCAAGACCAAAAACCAAATGGGCAAACTCCATACACCACATTTCTATGTCTGATTGCAAAATGCTTCTCAGATCTCCAACTCCTTTCAACTTTGTTGCTGCAACACGCTTCTTTTTCTTGGGCTGTTCCACTCCCTGTTAGCAGCTCTCCTTAGCAAGTATCCCACAACTCTGGCATCTCCAGCATCTTGAGGTCTCCAAGGAAATACAAGCTTCACATAAAGGCCTCTCTAGGCCTTCATCCAGGGGCACCCCTGACACATGCCTGGCATCAGTGACTTTCCTTAGATGCAGAGGAAGATTGCATAACCCCTTTCTTCTTTCTTTGACTCTAAAGCCAGACCCACATGGCCAAAGCTGTCAAGTTCTGCTGCTTTGTGGACCTGGAATATGGTTCCATTGTTCATTTATATCTTCACCAGCTGTCTGTTTTTGATGGTTTCCTTTACTGCCTAACTTTGGATGTCCTGGAAGTTGCTCTGTAGAATATGCTGGCCTTGAAATCAGATTTTCCTGTCTCTGCCTCTGGAGTGCTGGGACTAAAGTTGTGTACCACCACAACCTGCTCTGACTTTTTCTTTAATTCCTCTTCACAAATTGTAAACTCCGTTGGGTGCAAACTTGCTCTAAGGTCACCACTCCTTTTATTCCATTTCTTAATCTGTTTATCTCGTTAAACACAGGGCTTAGCTTCCTGGTGCTCCTTTTCTCCTCAAATTCTATATTTTGTATTTTTCCTTACTCAGCTTGCTCCTTTTCATTATAAGTCTTCATTAGAGTTGCCACTAATAATCACATGACAGAATCTATACTTGGCTGATTTGAGATTTTTCTCCTAACAGAATTAATCCAATATTGTTCACTTTAGCTCCAGGAAGACTTTTCAGACAAAAGGGCAAAAAGCAGCCACATTCTTCACAAAAATATCACAAGAATGATTTTAGGAAAAGTTCTTCTCTTCTGAAACTCTTGAGCCCAACCTCCACAGTTCAAATCACCCTTAGCAGCACTATCTCCCATATTCTTACTAGTATGTCCCACTAAGCAGCACTCGAAGCATTCCACTGTTTTCCTAATCTCAAATACCAAAATCTTAATTCCTCCAAACACTACCACCAGGCCTATCGCAACAATGCCCCACTCCGGGTATCAACTTCTGTCTTAAGGTAGGATTTCTATTGCTGTGAAGAGATACCATGACCATGACAACTTTTATGAAGGGAAATATTTAATTGAGGCTAGTTTACAGTTTCAGAGGTTTAGTCCATTATCATCATGGTGAGACATGGTGGTGTGCAGGCAGACAAGGTGCTGGAGAAGGAGCTGAGAGTTCTACATCTTGATCCATAGGCAGTAGAAGGAACTCTATGTTACACTTGGTGTAGCTCGAGCATGGGAGACCACAAAGCCCACCCTAACAGTGACATACTTCCTCCAACAAGGCCATATCTACTCCAACAAAGTCACCCTTCCTAATCACACTACTCCCTATGAGGACTATTTCTTTTTTAAAGCACCACACTTGCTTATTATGTCAAAGAAATAACTTCTGATTTATACTTCATATCCACAATGATGGTGTATCTAGCAACAGCCCAGAAACAGCCTGGAGACTACACAGTTCATTTTTTTAGAGAAATTTTACTTTCCAAAGTTTGATATATAGAACTTCTGGAGTTTATTGTATTTAGGAATAAAGTTTTTTTCAGCAACTTTAATAACTAATGACAATAATCATGATGTTAAGATCTGGTATGTTAAATAAAGGACATCATCTTTTGCCTATTTCTGGATGAAGTGGAATAGGTCAAAGTTGAAAGAATCCAGAGCCAGGGCAGCTAATTAGGCACTCAGAAAAATATTATAATATTAAAGTGTCAGTAAAAGATTGCTTGATATAGGAGGTCATCTAGAAAATTTGAATTTTGGCAATCTTTCAAAACACTCATATATTAGCATTTGAAGTGCTTTTTCAGTTGTTTAGCAGTCCATTTTCACTCACCTCCTGACAGAAATCTGCCCTGTGAAGTACGGGTGACCTGCCACTTTCCACTTATAGTACAGGTTCAATGGGCATGCTGCCTTGTTTCTGAAGATTGTGCTGTGAACTTAATAATAGATAACTTGATGTTTACCCCTGAATTATTGCCCTACAGTTATGCTCCCCAAAACGCTATGCACTAAATAAGTAATTAGAATAACCACAATGATGGTTTCTTTGCTTACACAGTTACTCTGTCTATCTCTAGGATGAATCATGAATTGATCTAGCACTTCCTCAAGCTATCACCAGAATGCATTTAATTTTTCACTACTTTTGTATTTATTTACTGTCCAATTTATTTCCCACAGACCAGGGAGAATGGCAGCTTTCTAATGTACTTTTGAACATTAAATCACTAAAGGAGTAAACAATCATCTGCTCTTGTATTATTTTGCCTCACAAAAATTTGTGCAAATTATTGCAGGAGTAGACCATGTAATTTCCTTTCTTAATTTCACTCCAGTGTGTTTTCTTTCAATTTCTTAAAGATGTAGAATTCCTTCAAGCTAATCCTGTTACCTATTGTGATGAAACAATTTGCCCCAAGTACATACAATGAAATTACCAGTAGCAATTTATGTGTGTAGATACGTAATGTGATAGGTGCTCAGTAAGATCATCTTGTTTTGAAATTCCCAAAGGCTGGGAAGTAGACTTTTCAAAGCACAGTATGCTAGTCTAGAAGTCACATGATAACGTGTCATGACTATTCTCTTCCTCTGTGTCAAAATTATCATTAAATTTTATTATTGAGAAGTCTCAATGATGTACATTAAAGGATATTCTTTGTATTTTTTAACTGACCATTAGATAATTAGACACAGAGCATCCCTCTGGTGCATTCAGAATGCCATACCTTTGGGAAGCACAGACAAGTGTTTAAGAGAATTTGTGGATATGTGTTTGGCCTTTGACAAAGTGGTCACTTTATTTTTCTAAATGTTAACTGTTAGTATAGGTATCTACCTAAGAATCTAGGTAAAATTTACCATTCGTTTATTTACCTTTATTTTTATTTTGTCTGTCCAACGAAATGATTCTTCTGCCACTAATGAGATTCAGACTATAAAGCTAAGACACTGGATTTCTTACTTTAAAACTTTGATAACAAAGACTGAGTTTTCCAAAGACTGTTTTCCTAAGTACAGTTATTACTAACTGTTTTTCTAAATAGAGTTATTTCAGTCAAATGGAGTTTATATACCTATATAATATCTATTTGTTCTGTAGTCCTGGTCATGTTTATTATTTTTTCCTACATTATTTGTTAATTTATAAAATAAATATAATACCAGCCTCTCAGAATTGTGGTGATAATTATATGTGCTAATGTACAAAGAAGATTAGCACATTTCTGCTTAATGAATATTGGTGCTGAGCATGTCATTCACACAGAATATCGGAATTGTCTTAAGTAATTTACAAATAGTAAAGCACATTTCACTCTGAAATTTTAGAGTAGATTTTAGTAATATATTTTATTGAATGGTCATGATTTTGTGTGTTTATTGTTATAGTGGTCTTGAATGATAAAAAATGCTATGTTTGATAAGCTAAGTAATTTACCAAGAACAGCTAAAATGACCATCTCCTGATTTACCTTTCTCCACATTACATAACCCTGCCCAAGTACATGATAAACATGTTTTTTTTTTTAATTTCTCATAGTATACCATCCTGTATTTGTGTGCCTAACAGTGTGGGTGTAGGAGTGTGCAAATAATTGAATAGGGGTTAGATAAAGGGCAGCATGCTACTTACATGGCTAGATGTAATATCAGTTAGGCATTAGTATGTAGATTTCCCACTCAACTAGACCTCATAATTCCACTCATCAAGCTCAGAATACCAGGATATTCTATAGTTGTTGGGCCTAAAGTTAGCAACAAAACATATAGTTAATGTATTTATTAAAAAAATGATAACATGGTTGTCATGTGGGGCACAACTAATGATTCTAAACATGCCACATGCTGTCAGTAGTAAAAAAAAAAATCCTCTTTGAAGTGCTCTAATTGAACTTCCTTTTAAAGGAAGTATGAGAAGGAAAGTATTTTGTATCTTTTACATAGCAAAGTAAATGAAATGCCCCAAGGCAGGAAAGAATTCAGCTTGTATCAGAAATAAGTACAAAAAGACAGTGTACTTGGAATATAAAAAGAAGCTTCCATGTGAAGAAGTTATAGAATTTACAGTGATTTTTTCTTCACTTACATGATGTAATTAAGAGTTTACCTTTAGGAATAAGTAGAGAAATTGCTGTTAGATTGTAATCAAATGAACAATATAGTCTCGACCTTACCTTTAAGAAACATATGTCATATCCATCAAAGTATCCATGATTCCAAAGTTTTAAGTGGAAAATGAAAGTAGGCAAAAATTTGAATATTGTGCACTTTATATAATAATATGAGCTTCAATAGCCATTGCTTTAGTCAACTCAAGCTATTATATCAAGCTATTATACTATGGGCTGCTAAGAAATAGTATTGCAGACAGTTCTGGAGACTGAAAACAAGTGCCAAGATGTTTCGATATGAAGATGAAGGCCTCTCCAAGTGCATGCTACTAAACTTTTATGTCGCGCTTAGAGGGTATAAAGAATGATCATAGAACTATCTTTATTGTTATTCATTAGGGCACTAATCCAAAGACACCAACAGCACAATCACATTGGGTTAGGATTCCAAGATTTGTATACTGTAGGGATGCGGACATTCATTTGTTCCATTAATTCATTATGGATTAATTTATTAATGGATCAGTAGATATGCAAATTATGAAGTATCCCTTCATTAGGGTATTATTCAGTGGTTAATAGCTATATGATGCTTAATAGACAAACCTTTAAAACATAGTCCTACATGGGATAAGTTGGTCACAAAAGAATATATATTGCATGATTCCACTTAGGTGAGGTGCAGGGAATCATCACATTCATGAGGACATAGGCAAGACTAGGAATAGCTAGGAAGAGGCATAGTAAGTGCAGAGTTTCAACTTGGAACAATGAAAAACTCTGGGATGAATGGTATTGCGGGCTGCATGACAGTGTCCATAACAGTGAAGTATAAACTTGACAACTGTTAAAATGGTAAATATTGAGTTATGTGCATTTTTCCACATTTAGAGCAATAACTGGTTCATGTTAGTTGAGCAACAGGAGATCATGGTAGCAATGTGGAAAAACAGAAGCCAACTGGAAAATGTTGTAGTGTTTGATGGGAATTATTGGGGCACTGGAACAAGGTATGGCAGTAGTAGGTATCATTCTGGATAAAACTTAATTTGCTATGCAGGATGAAGTACAATAAGAAGTGCATGTTGACTCTAACAGATTGAAAGCTTCCTTCTACATTTCTTATGCTCCCAAGTAGCTATGAGCACAAACCCACTTTTCCTGGCTCTCTTATGTAGCCTCAACTATCAGCTTGCACAGCTCATTTGAAGGAATCTCAGGGAATTTCCTAATCCAATTGGTCTGTGGGCATGGCTGTGGAGCATTTACTTCATTGCTAATTGGTGTAAGTGGGTCCCACACACTGGATGTTACTGTTACTGTGCAGGTGTACCTGAGCAGCATGCGACAATTAGATGAACATGAGTCAGGAACCAGCCAGTAAGCAGCATTTGTCTTTGGTTTCTGCTTCATTTCTTTCTTTGCATCAACTATATAAAATTGTGTGTTTTATTGTTGAATTGTCTTATATGCATTCTATTTACTTTGAATAAACTCACTCTACCCCATTTCTTCTCTTCTCCTCTTCTCCTAATACTGATTATTTATGCTGGTAATGTCAACATAGCTACACTGTGGACTTCTATTCCCTTCCTGTGCATAACTAATGGAACAAATATAATGTGTGTATGAAGTCTGGTCACAGTGAAGACAGACAGCTTATAAATTAAAGGTTGCTGTTTCTTATTTTGGGTTTTATACCATACTCATATAACTATTCCTGAATATGTATAATATAGAAGATGCGCCTCTATTTGGATGGATGATTTTATATAACTATTCTGTAGGTCCTGTAGGAGATTGATTAATTAAATCATCTTTTTAGTGGTTGTGAAACTGACTCTGCTTCCCGAAAATAAATGAGAGCTGAGATCCTCAGGCACATGACTCACTCTGTGCGTATGCTTTCTAGAAAATACATATGCTATATTGTTTAACCCTTTTCTTCGATCTTCTATAACAGTATAGATATCATGGAAATTTTCTTGCTTAGGATTGGTGAGGTGTCTATGATATCATGTAGAATAAGGTCTTCATGGGTGTGGCAATGCATTCATCCTCTTTGTTGGTTTTGGTGGTTGGTGGTGCTTGTGTTTGGTTGGAGATAGATTTATTTTATTGTTATATGAATGGGAGTGTGCTCACTAAACATCACAAGGAATCTAAATAGACTGAGTAAGTGGCAGTAGGAAGCAATCAGAACACAGTTCTGTGACTTCCTCTAACAATATCTAGCAGATTATGGGATTCCAATTAAGGGAGGTACATAGCCTTGTCACTGGAGATTGGACATTACTGATTGAAGAGCTTGGCTATGATATCTAGTGAGTACAAAGTTCAATTCACCTATTAGAAAGAGAAACTGTCCTCACTTTAACATACAGAAGTTGTAGGTTCTGTCATGCATAGGAGAGTTTCAATTTTATATAAAACATAGAGCCATGATGTTTATTGCAGCTTACACTCATAAGCTAGTTGTTTTCCTGATTTCATCTGACAGTTTACAGTCTGTGAAGGGAGGTCAGACCTCAAGGCAATACTCTGGAGTCAGGAACCGAGAAAGAGCATAGAGGAGCACTGCTTATTGCCTTGATTTCCTTGGCTTGCTCAGTTTGCTTTCTTACACCTCCTGGGATCACCTGCCTATTAGTGGCACAATCTGTAACTAATTATGCCTTTCCACATCAATCATTAGTAGAAAATCTGCCCACATACTTATCTACAGGCCTATATCTGATGGGTGATATTTTCTCAATTGTGGTCCCTCTTTGAAGATGGCCACAGCTCGTGACAAGTTCACAAAAAATAACCGTAGCAGGATACCTGTTTTATTCCAGTTTTGTAATTCATTGTATAGATGGCCAAATTCTCAGTGGAGTGAACACAATGTCTGAAGTTAAACACAGTGATTCATTCATGTTGAGGGGTGGAATAGTGATATGGAAACCATTTGGATTTCTGAATGAAGAAAAAGGCCAGTTTCTGCCCAGTTAACTTAATCTATCTTTTTTTAGCATAACCAATTCAGAGTGAAAACACATCTGTCATTTTAATATTTTCATTACTAGGCACTTACAATTCATGCTTATAGTCACTTTTAAAGCTACAAAATGCAAACTCTAAATTATTCTATTATAGCCTATTCCCTATGAGTGATAGAATTTCAGGGGGAAATACACTGAAGGTTTTGTGGTTTTGTTGATGACATCATAAACTATGGAGTCATTCACCTAGATGTTAATTTTAGTTTATAGGAGAACTTAGTGCATTTATGTGGAAGGTTCATATGGAATAAGGTAATTAACATTTTGTAGCATGTCTGA
Source organism: Peromyscus leucopus (assembly GCF_004664715.2). NCBI lineage: Eukaryota > Metazoa > Chordata > Mammalia > Rodentia > Cricetidae > Peromyscus > Peromyscus leucopus. Next base: position 13,352,048 of record NC_051064.1, on the reverse strand, counting down.
TATAATTTTATCAGTTGTGTTTTAGAATGCAATTCAACATTCACAGGTTTAAATAGCTATACTAGTATTTGAATTTTGCTATGAACTCAATAATGTTTGCAAATAATTTTCTAAAATAATAAAAATAATTATGTAGAAATGGAAATGCTGCTTTTTTAAGTTAAAAACAAATTTGCTCTCTAAAGTATTCTAATCACTGCTGTCCTTTTTATTCAATAGATAGTACTGTGGTTTGAATATATGAAATAGATACAGAAACATGCTTTTCCTATGGTATGTGTTGACTAGAAGTGATTATTATTTAACGTAAGTGGACGTCTCTTGTCAGTAGCCAATTGGTATTTTGTAGTACCAAAGAGATATAAAAAAGTGATTTTTGCAGGTCAAATAAGATCCCAAACCCACCCCTTTTTGTATACCATCCAAAGCTTTTTCCAGTTCTTAAAATATAGAATGGGTAAAGATCTTCACCAACCTCACATCTGACAGAGGATTAATCACCAAAGTATATAAAGAACTCAAGAAACTAGACATCAAATACCAAACAATTCAATTAAAAAATGAGCTACATATCTAAACAGAGATATCTCAACAGAAGAATCTCAAATGGCCAAAAGACATTTAAGGAATTGCTCAACATCCTTAGTCATAAGGGAAATGCAAATAAAAATGACATGGAGATACCATCTCACACCTGTCAGAATGACAAGATCAAAAACACTGAAGACAGCTTATGTTGGAGAGGATGTGGAGCAGGGGATCACTCCTACACTGTTGGTGGGGATGCAAACTTGTACAGCCAATTTGGAAATCAGTATGATGACTTTTTAGAAAATTGGGAATCAATCTACCTCAAGACCCAATTATACCATGCTTTGACACCCAAGGGATTCTCAATCATACCAAAAGGAGACTTACTCAACTGTGTTAATAGCAGCCTTCATCCAGTAATTGATGGAAGCAGATACAGAGATCCACAGTCAAGCACCAGGCCAAGCTCCAGGGGTCCAGTCGAAAAGAGTAAAGAGCGATTATATGAGCAAGGGACATCAAGATTATGATGGGGAAATTTACAGAAACAACCAAATCAAACTAGTGGGAACTCATGATCTTTAGACCAATAGCTGTGGTCTGCATGGGACCAGACTAGTCCTTCTGCATGTGGGAGACAGTTGTGTAGCTTGGTGTGTTTGAGGGGTCCCTGGCAGTGGGATCAGCGTCTATCCCTGGTGAATGAGCTGGCTTTCTGGATCCCATTACCTTTGGTGAGACACTTTGCTCAGACACTTTGCTCAACTTTGATGCAGGTAGAAAGGGTTTGTTCCTGCCTCAGCTGAATGTACCAGGCTTTGATGACTCCCCATGAGAGGATGTTTTGAAGGAGAGGATGGGGGGAGGTGGATCAGGGGAAGAGCCTGGGGGGAGCAGTTTGAGGGATGAGTGAGCAATCTGTGGTTGGTATGTAAAATGAATAAAGTAATATATATTATATATATATACACTCTATCCAAAATATTTCCCCCTCAAAACTAATTAATTCAGTTATTCAAACATTTATATAAACTTATTGTTTAATGATTAAAGGTGTGTGAGCAATATACAAATATTCAGAGCCATCACTATTTGATTACTTATTATTATAACCTATCAGAAGAAAAGATTTTTAATTGATCTGTCATCTGTGATTTGCTGTTTCTTGCCTTAATCTGAAGCTTTGAGAGATGCATTGCCTTGAAAGACTAAAGGGAATTTTATTTTATTAGATTATTTACTGGGCTAAGCTGTAAATAAGAATATGTTAGTTTTTAGTTTCTCTCTTAAAGTGGTCATTAATGATGGGACCTACTTACATCCCCTGATATTGATAACTTTCTACAGGCTGCTGCCTATAAGATTATATGTTTAACTGAATCAGTTAATGTGGTTTTTCATGATATGGGTACACCAAATATTATTAATGATGGCCTATTTTATAGTGAAGTTTACTTTAAAAAGTGCTTCCTATTTATAGTACAAACTAGTGATGGTAATATCTCTTGGCCAGCAGTTTTTCTTTTAAAAACATCCCTTGAAAGATCCCATTCTGTAGAGAAAAGCATTGTTCTGGTTGTGCTTCCAATAAGAAATACCACTAAAGGTAGGAATATCCATGGATAAAGTATAACATGGGAGTAAATTTAAGTGAGGTCACGCAGATCATTTTGAGTTTTGTGGTTGTTCTAGTTGCAATGACTAGAGGTACTGTATCATAAGACAGGTCAATTTTCCTTGAAGAACCTTCCTATTGTTAATTTTTCAATGCTCTTAAATGCACTTGATCTAATGACAACAGTAAAATAAAATAAATGAAACATAACAATGCTTGTCACCAAAGCCTGGTTTGGCAAATATTTTACACTCCCCTTGTTTTGAGATATGAGGAATTTTCAAATAGTTTGTGATTCTTTTATGTGGCCTCTGCTTCCAAAGCCTATTTAAAGTTCTCTTATGTTTCAGTCTTGTCCTATTTTAAGGCAGATCTCTACTTGATCAGGCACAATTGTAATAATCAAAGGCATAAATAATATGACTTACCAAGCACCAATTTTACTGTGAGCTTTATATACTCTGATTTCAGACTCATGTTGTCCTCAAATGCATGTTTGAAGAACATATTCCCTAAGTACCCATAATGTGCATTTGAGCACTGAATGTGTACTGAAAAGATTCCAAGGCACAAAATATATCTCAGGAGACAAATTTGCTTTTATCAGTAATCAAGGAGTGTCAGGAGTTTAAATCAAAGTTTAAGAGAGGAATATATTTTTAGTAGCAACATATGAGGATGGATGTCTGAATTGCAATCTCTTAAAAATAATGTATATACATATTTGCACATATATAGACAAACATGTGTATCTATAAGTGAACAAGATACAAGAATAGATATTATATTATTAACCTTGGATTCTATTAAGAATACCAGGTAAGGTATATCTTTAAATATTACTTTGTAGGGTTTTTTTCCAAGATGTTTTTATAGTTTCATACATAATGTCTTTCTTGGCTGACAAAATCATGACATTGATATATCACTCAAAATAAACTGACTGCAAAATGGAAAGTCTCCGAAGTTGCATGTTGTTTTAGAATTAAAAAGAATTACCCACTTGTCACTCATTGGAAAAATCAGCATTTCATGCTGAAGAGTGAAATGTAAGAGAAAAAAAATGAAGGGAAATAATACTTCATTTTTACATTATTTGAAATCATTTGTTTTAGAAAGCTAAGGCATAAATCAAATGTGCCTTTTCTAAAACATGATATTTTTCTCATTATTTACTTTATATTTATATATTTTTATATTTAGTCTATTTGTATATAAATCATAGGTTTGCTTATTAATAGTTTTTTCTTTGCTGTTCTTATAAATGAAATTGCCGTAGCTTAGCACCAATAGTCAATATATACCAGAGTATATAAATTGGTAATACCAATTACCGTAGCCTAGCAACAAACAGCTTCATAGCACATAAGATATGAATGTGGTGCTATAGAAAAATTACTGAGCTTAAAAAATTTTGCTCATGTGTATTATTAAAGTCTTCTTTTTTTTGACAACTGAATTAAAATAATGAATTTCACACTAAGTAATATTATTGACTGCCTCCTTCATTCAGGAAATACTGGAATCTTTCTCAGATTTCACCACTGCTAAATAGGTGATTAGATTGTTTTCTTAGTAGCCTGTTCATCACTGATTAGATGAGAAGCATCTTGACACACTTTTATCATTTAGCAGGCAGCTTTTCGAGATTGACTTTTACCAGCCACCTTCTTGATAGCAACGCAGTGCTCAACTTCAAATAGCTTTTATCAAGCTGATGATGGAGATTGTACTTTTAGGGATGTCAATTTTAGAGAATCCATAGAACATTATCTTTTTATTTTCACATTTTAAATCCAGCATATTTAATATCACCTTTTTACAAAATTTAGTTTTTGTATTTGCTACATGTTTTGCTGGGAAAATGAACTTCCTGGGCAATAGTTACAACTTATATAATGCCAGTTATTCCCGAAAAACTGCACTCCCATATAACACACTGCTGGCTTCCCTAACTGCTACTGCAATTTCATAAGACTTAACAATTTGCCCAGTAGTTCACTACTGTTAAAGAAACCTGTGACTCCTGGGAAGACTGAGGTAAAAGACAGCAAGCTTGGATCAGGCATAGCAGGCACAGGACTGTCCTTTTGGAGGGAAGGTGTGAGGCTGTGGGAAAGTAGGCCTGTGCTCCTGGTGGGAATCCATTATTTTCCTCAAATGCCCTGAATTTTTGGTTTTGTTTTCTGTGCCTTCAAACAATGCTTAACTGTTGCACCAGTGAAGAGGAGGAAGTTGGCTGCACTCTAACTTCTTTCTTTCACCATCCTCCCATGTTTTGTCACTGGGGAGAAGATGAGATTCATGGGATCTTTAAATTGAGATCTAAACATACAAGAACGTTGAGTATTATATATCAATTTCACATTATGAAATATATTACATAATAAATTTTTTTTCATATAAAAACGTTACACACTCTTGAGAATGTCCAGCTGCATTTGGGTAAAGTCTTTACATGAATGATATATACAAATGCCATATCAGAGTTCATCTGTAAAGATACCCATCCCATTTGCAGCCACTGCTGAATTCTCTGTAGATAAAGTTCTTCAGATGCATCATGTGCATATTTCTTTTTCCTTCCAGCAATGACATCTTGATAGACTACTGGAAAAGTATGATTTTGGAATTGAGTTCCTGGAGGATACATGAAATCTTATTTGTATTTTTATTGCATATTAAGAATACAAATTATATATAATAAATATCTAAGTAGGGTTTAATCACAAGTTTTACTAATTCACATTTATAAATATGTTAGAAATGTCTACAACTACTACAGAAATTATAACTTTAGTACATTATATTTCAAAGACATCCAATAAATTTAGAACCTACTATAGATATTCATTAATTTTCAGAATATTAATGTGAAATTGTGAGGTTGATCTAATGGAATTGTCCTTGTGATTATAGGTTTGGCTACAAAAATACGGCTACCTTCCACCAACTGATCCCAGAATGTCAGTGCTACGCTCTGCAGAGACCATGCAGTCGGCTCTAGCTGCCATGCAGCAGTTCTATGGCATTAATATGACAGGAAAAGTGGATAGGAACACAATTGAGTAAGTAATGTCCTCCAGATTCCTTCTTTCATTGATTCTTCAGCCCAATTCAATTGTCACAAAAACTACACAGACTTCCACAACCACTATTGGAATTTTTTGCTTCAAGAACTTTTCTTTGGGATGTATCCTATTTCCAACCCCTGTCTTTTGGGGGTTCTCATAACATGTAATATACAAAGTCGCGTTGTTCACATTGTTTTAACAACACATTTTGAAGCAGGAAAGAAAATATGAGCAAGAGTCAAATTAATGAAGGCGTGAAGACACTGTATGAAGTGGCAATTAGTGGTTGCTGTTCTGTGTGGTTTGTAGTGTTGTTTTTCACCTCTCTACAAAGTGTTATCCTGTTAGCAGCTTCACAATGGATGGGATGGGATGCATATGTTTAGTCATTCAGAAGTCAGAAACAATACAAATAAAGTTCTTATGTTGGGCTGGTAGGGTAATGCAGAAATGGACTATTGAATGTTTAGTAGGTCCCTGTAAGTGACAGCTCACTAAATGAGATAAATAAAATAGTATTTTTCACTGGAAGGTGTCAACTTTAAATTTCTCAGTGACAAAGGACTTGTTCATGTCTCGTAATAATATTTGTTAAATGTATTGTTTATCCAATATTCCTTCTTCTATTGTCTCAACAACTGGTTCTTAAAGTGTACACTTCCTGAAAGACTACAAACACAAAAGTTATTACCTCTTTGGTAACGTAAATAAGCATGTTCACAGGCATTTAGTGGCATAGTATTTTTGTCACTGGCTCTTAGAGGTTGACCACTAGTATGAAGCATAATTATTGGTCCTCTACTACAAAGGAGGGATATATTTTTCCCTGTGGAGGCAGGCAGAAGTCTTTTGTGGTCTTAGAACTCTTGACACTCACAAAGTGAATATATCTCTGTTATTTGATTATCCTACATTAACCTTCACAGTAGACAAAAATACAATTTTCTCTCTATTTTCTGAGAAGAGATGTTCAATATCACAGGCCAAATGAAGTGTAGGAATATTACACATCTCAGGCCTTTTTGCATCTTAGGGAGGTTATCTTCTGGATGTGTCAAGAGATATTATTCATTTTTCTTTTTAAAAATGAAATATCTTGACTCAAATAAATTCTGACCCATCAAACTAGTTCTACATTTAATACTGGAATTCTATTTTCTTTTCTAATGCTCACATAAGGCTGTATCTCTATATCACCAAGACAAGAGCTCATAGGATTTTTCCTTTAAAATTAAACTTCAATTTGAGTTTTAGAATTTAAGTTCTTAACCCTCATAATGTTTTTAAATAGCTGAATAAGTGCTGACTAGTTCAGACCTTGGGAAGCAAAAGTCAACGATAAATTAACCACATTCTGCAAAAGTTAAAAACCTCATGTCAATATTGGGGATAGAATCTCAAAAATGCAGACCTGAGTAACTCTAGTCATTGTAATTATCTGTTCATAGAGACACATCAGACATTTCTTTGAGACTATAAATATCCATCCTCACAATTAAAGTTAGCCTTTGCTAACAAGGAAAAACCAGGTCTTGTGTTTTGCTTCTGGGTATTATACAAAATTGTTCCAGCTAATCTCCACTCTTCATATCAATATTATACTTCTCCCTAATGAAGAATCATTAGCTTCTGTTTCCTTTTCTTGAAATTTTAAGCACAAAATTTAAAAAATGCAAGCAAAATGAGTATTTTGAAAACAAGTTACATTTTCCAAGTGTTCCAGTGTCAGGAAAAAAATGAAGAAATATCTACCTTTTGCTAGATATTAAAGGTAAGAAACTTAAAGAAGTCTTTTAAGGGAGAACAATCTTTTAAGGGATCTGGATAGATGGTTCAATGTTGAGGATGCTGACTGATCTTGTAGAAGACTTGATTTCAGTTTATAGCATGCATATCAGGAAGCTCACACCACATATAACTCCAGCTCAAGAGGATCAGATATCTTCATGGGAACCCACATATACAATTACAATAACATTCCCTTTCTCTCCTCTCCTCTCTCTCTCTCTCTCTCTCTCTCTCTCTCTCTCTCTCTCTCTCTCTCTCTCTCTCTCTCTCTCAGACACACACACACACACACAAGTAAAATTAATCATTTAAAAACATGAAGAAAGTAGAATCCTACTTAGGTCATCACCTGTTTCTCACAGTTTTGACTAATTGCTCATTCAAAGGTTGCAGATGGTTAGATGTAATTTCCTAATACCTAATGCAGCTAGAGAAAGACAGGTGATTATAATGGGCTTAGCTGGTCCCTGTTACGTGGAAAGAGATAAGTTTTTTTTTTTCTTGTGGTCTAGATGGAGGGTAAAAAATTATGGAGGTGTAGAGGACATCAGTGTTCCACTCAGATTCCACACCAAGAGAAATGAGCCTGTCAGTATGTAGGATGTAAGTAGCCTTTCTGTGATACAGAACTGGAGATTAAGAACAACCTGATAGATAATTCTTATCTTAAAACAAAATGAGTGTTTCTGCTTGCTTTTCATTTACTTGCTTGTTTGCTTTTGTGTATTACAACTTTATTCTTACTAAATATCAATGGTACAATTATTTTTGTTTTTATTATTTGAATACACAATGCATCTTTGCCTTTAACAAATGTTGACTTGGCAGTTATTGCCAGGTGAAATACCAAAAGTACTGTTAGCCCTTCTTGGTTTTGTCTCTCCCCTCTCTCTTCTATGAAGCTCCTCCTTTGCTCTAGATTGCTTGGCCTTATTCCTTATTGTTGCTGAAACTGGAAGCCCAATGACCTCATTTGCCTGCTGTCGATTTTTTCAATAAAATAGCTAATCCTGAGATGTTTTGATTCAGGTTACTCATATCAAATATTTTGAAGTATAAGCCCTCTAGTCCTGCTATAAAAGCATTGTTCTGTGCTTTTTTTAAATTTAAATGAGTATATAATGACAATCTTGCAGAAATTGCAATCTACTACTTTACATAGATTATAAGATATGATAATCCACGCCTGTAATATCATTAGATAAGAAGTGGAAGCAGGATGATTGACATAACTGTGACACCATTTGGGCCTACAAAGTGAGTTTCATGTAAGTTCTGGATAGAGAGTAAAACCTTGTCAGGAAAAACTGAGGCCAGAGAGATGGCCCCCCAGGTAAGAGTGTTTGCTGCTTGTCTTAATTACATTTAAATTACTGTGACAACACACCATGACTAAGGCAATTTATAGAAGAAAGAGTTTATTGGGCCAAACAGTTTCAAATGGTGAGTCCATGACTGTCATAGTAGAGAGAACAGTGGTAAGCGGGAGAATTGCTGTGGATCAATAGCTGAGAACTTTCATCCTGAGACACAGCCAAGAGGCAGAGAAGTAACTGGTAGTCCTGTGGGCTTTTGAAACCTTGAAGCCTACCCCAAGGGACACATCTCCTCCAGCAAGGTCACACCAGCCAACTCTCCCCAGGCTTTCCACCTACTGCAGACCAAGTATTTACATAGACGAACTGGAGGCCATTCTCAGTCAGACCACAACACTGCCCAGTGATGATGATGTGAGTTCAGATTCAATACCTACCTAAGAGTATGAAACCAGCCTATGATTGATAGAGTCTATTTCAAAACAACAAGAATGAAATACTTACTGCACTTTCAGGCTTATTAAAACACGGTCAGTCATTTGAGAAGTGATCTATAAATGTTATCGAGCCACTTATTTTTTCATGGTCACTTATTTATATATTCAATTCACTGTTATTTATGTTTGCTTGTTCATTTGAGACTGCATTCCTGTAGCCTCCAGGCTGCCTCCATCATCTTAGGTAGCCACAATACCCTTGCTCTCATACACCCTGCTTCCCCATCCTGAGTGCTGGTTAAGGCAAGTGCCCCTTTGTCCAGGTCAGATCTTAAAGATGTATTTTATTTTAGTTAGGTATGTGTGTGAGAGTGTGTGTAGGGAGGCATGTGCACAGGACAGCAAGTACCCCTGGAGCTTGAGTTATAAACTATTGTCAGCTGCTCGATCTGGGTGCTCGGGAACTGAACCCAGTTCCTCTGCAAGAACTATAAGCACGCACAACCACTGAACCAGCACTCTAGCCCTTCATTTGATTTTAAATTAAAAAAAATCCTCCTTTGGCAGACAGACATGTGGTACAGTTAATCTATAATTCCTAGGTATTTAAAAGTGATTATTCCAATTGCAGTAATCCTTGTATTATGTTGAAGTAATTAACCAGTTCCAAGTAACAAATTCAGGTATTGCTTTGAATAGAATATTTTATTACTTTTTTGCTCCTTAGAACTGGCATTGGAAAGAGAGTAGCATTTGTTCTCCACCAAAAACTAAATCCATTGTCTAATAGTATAATAATTCTTTTAGTTGTAAGTTGGTTACCTAATTTATTTTAAAAAAGCTCACTTAAATTCCTTAATGAAAAGACAATCTTATAGTCTTATATTTTATCAAGTTGAGAAATACAAGCTCATTATGTAGGGCATGCCTGATTTTTTCCTAATTTTAAATGTAATTGTTTTTGCTGGTTCATGTTTAATATACACACAGTAGTGTATAGTGAAGAATACTTGATGAAAGAGTTATCTCTTACAGTGATTAACATTCTCTCTACTTCCATATATATGACATTTTGCGTATGTTGATATATGTGTGTGCATGTTTAATATTTCTGATGATCTAAATAATGCCACATAACTTATTCAACACATGCTAATATTTTTATTTGAACTGTTTTAACTCTAAGTAGCATTTATTTTATTTTATGATTATTATTTATTGTATTGTCTTAAAATTTGCAAAGAAAATATTTACATACACATTACATTTACAAACAAAATATAGTTTTTCATTATGTATGTGTGTGGTTATGTGCATGTGAGCGCAGGTGCCTGCAATGGCTGGAAAAGGGAATGACATTCTCCAGAGCTGGAGTTACAGGTACATGTGAGATGCCCAAACATTGAGTGATGAGCCATAGTACAGAACCTAAACTATATGTTTTAATTACCATCTTTGCTCCAATCCCCAGACTGAGTACTCTCTGGGAGTATGAATTATTCATTTGTGTACCCCTAGTTCTCTGAAGAACACCAGTCAAAAGAAGTTTGGGGAGTGCATGCCATGGCCTTTTAAATGCTGGCACTTGAATGTGTAGATTAGCTTTCATTTCAGCAGAGTGGGAAGTTACTGAAGTCAGAAAGCAAAGTTTCACTACAAAGATGAGAATTCAATTTGCAATGCTGCCTTCTATTTTGCTTTCATGCCCTTATATGTAGTTGGAAGAGTTGGGGATGGTAAAACAAAAAGTATTCAAACAAAAAATCATTACTTTGTATAGAAATTCCTAGAGTACTCCATTTCTTGGTGTTCCTCTATTTAAAGTGGTAAACATTAGGCTAGAGAAATGACTTCCATGTTAAAAGCTCACTGGTGTTCAAGAAGATCAAGATCCTAATTCCAGCACTCATTTGGAGCTCATACCATCTGTACATCCCATTCCAAAAAATCTTCTGTCCTATTTTGCCCTTTGTGGGCACTTTATGCATCAAGTGTATGAATATGCATGCAGGCAAAACAACCACACCCATACATTTGTAAATTAAAATAAAGTAAAATTTAAATGATAAATATTGAAGAAGCAGAAATATTTATTTATCTTTTCAATGGCGAAGTTCTCCACCCAATTAGTCATATATATGTCATATATATATCATATCATATATATATATGATAAAGTTTAGCTGACAGAACCCTGAACTGTCAAAATATAGAAAAAAATTTACATTTTACATATTGAAAATACAGTCTCATTCTATTTGGTTCAATACATTCTAATTATTATAAATATTTAATATAAGACTTAAAATTGTATTTTATCTCCTCAAATACTGCCAACTTATAAAATAGACTTTTTCTTGAAATGACAAACTGTTATTTTCTAAGTAGCATTTCTAAAAATTTACTATGAAAATAAAGTAGTACCTAAAATCCTAGTTTTTTTTGTTTTAAATCGGGATAATTAATTAGTAATACCAAGAACAATACTATTTCATACAATTATCAATACTTTTAATTTTTATTCTTTTGTCCAGGTTGTCAAGTTGATACCCTAATAGTAATACTTCTAAATTTAGGGGGAAAAAAATGTGATCTTTGGTAGTTAAAGTTTTTTTTTTTTTTTAATGTGTGTGTGTGTGTGTGTTTTGCTTTTTGTTTTTTCGAGAAAGGGTTTCTATGTGTAGTTTTGGTGCCTGTCCTAGATCTTGCTATGTAGAACAGGCTGGCCTAGAACTCACAGAGATCTGCCTGGCTCTGCCTCCCAAGTGCTGGGATTAAAGGCGTGCGCCACCACCATCTGGGTGTTATTTTTTTTTTTTTTTTTTACTGTCTGAGTATGGCAATAACTTTCAAAGAGAATTGTTTCAGTGGACTGTCTGTTTTCCCTTTAGTCACAGCAGACATATGGTTGGTAGGTAAGTCAGAGGCTTAGAGCTTATCTGGAGGGTAACACATTAACAAGTGCAAGACAACAGACAATTGTTCTTTTTGATGATTGTGGTGACCATTACATTCTTCCTTGTCATCCTGTACTTCAGTGTTTTATCTTTGCACTTTCTGTCTTGTGAGTTGTACGTGTGTCCAGGGAGGCAGTTAATGAGCTGATGTATGTAGAGAAAATAAGCCCTCAATGTTTGAGCTGTGTAAAATTGCTTTTAACAATCTCTATATACCTGGCGGATCTAGTCCTCTCCATGATGATACAGCCTATCTTTTAAAATAATAAAAGGAGCATATTTGAATATTCCTAGAAAGATCTGGGACCAACTCTAAACAGCAGCTATCACTCTTCCATTTCATTAAAATTTGGAATGTCTGCATGATGAAGACATGTCTAACCTATTGCAGAATATTTTTGAAACAAATTTTTCTCTCAGTAAATGTAGATCCAAGTACACCAAACTAATGGGGTGTCCAATTACACCTGTGTGAGCTGGCTGTCCCCTCTCTCCCTGATCAGTGCTGCTTCCAGCAGCATTGCCGCAGTGTCCCAGATACATGGACCACAACTGTGCTGAGCCATAATCACAGATATTGGAAAGGCTGAAGCTACAAGATTGCTTGGGATGACGATGTCCAAACTAACCTCAGGAACATTGCAGAACCCTTTATCCATCACCCAGTGACACAGACTGGCTAGAATTCACAGTCTGGGGTGTAAAAACTGATGTAATTATAAAGCCAATTTTTACTAAAGCTAATGGGCACTGTTTTGGTTGGAGAAGAGGTACATTACATGTTTATGTAAAGTGTGTTATTTTTGAGCTGGTGGATATTTATGAAAAATGTGAGAACCGATAGCTGTTGTAATATCTGTTATCAAAGAACTAGAAAGATCTGATATTTGAAATGGATGCTCTCCTGAACATAAAAGCAGAAGTCAAACTGACTGGAAATATCATTGCTACAGTGTTCGATCTTGAAACCTAGGGGGGCCTCCCAGGAGTTAGGAGTTAGGACGCATCCCATTTGACTTGGAAAGGGAGTGATTTTCCTCATGATTATGTTATTGAGACTAGAATGAGCTTGGCTATATCTGAGAAATAATAATATTACTCTGAGAATAATAATAATAATAAATATACTTTTAATCTTTACTTTAAAGGTGTTACATTTATTGTAATGTAAGTAATTGCATTGGTGTATGTTAATATTCTCATACATGGGTAGTATAAGCAAGCTACTTCTAAAAAGTTAACTCACTTTCAAAAACAAAAGGTTTTGTTTTTTCACTTTGACGTCGTTCTAGCGTAAGCATGCATCGGTTTTGCAATGGCACAGCAACAAAAGCAATAGGAGACCACACCAAACATAAGAAGTAAACACACACGTTTCCACATCAGCGTCGTTCTGTTTCTTCATCTGTCCGGGAATGGTTTTGACTTTGCCGGCCTCGAATTCACAAACCTGTGGGAGCCTCCCCTCCAGGTGCCAGGATATTGAGTGCACATGAAAGTACCCGGTTATACAGTGCATATTCATAGGCAGCCGTTTCTAAATTCAAATGCATTTCAAATATTTTAAAAACTCACATATGTGATGAAATACAGAAAACCAAATTATTTTCATATCCTTTCTGATTCATGTAGCAACAAGAAGATTGGGTGTGATCTTGATAGTAAAGAGGCTAAGGAACAGAAAAAAGAAATGTATTGCGAGGGAAACTATTGAAAATCCTTAACACCTCTCTGCTTAAACAAGACTCAAGGGTAGGTAATAAACATGACAGTGATCAAATGCCATGCCCTAGAAAACAGGTTAGGCTGTGACACATGACTACACAGTAAAATTAATACATGGAAACAGCATTTCATTTCAACACTGAGCTTCATTCTGTGATGCTGAACTGCTTACTCTGAAAAATATTTTATAACTATTGAATTTGATTATCATTGGGAAACATGAATAATGACTGAAAGTAAAGGAGAAATAGGAAAATGCTAGCACCATATGAACAAGCAATATACTGCTCTCAAGGCTGGAGGAGAGGGACTCTGCCATAGTGAAACCTGCCATTAGAAGGAGATATAAAAATCTGTGGAGCTGATGGAGAGATGGTTCAGCATCTGGCTGCTCGTTGAGAGGATCTGGGTTCAATTCCCAACATCTTTATGCTGGAACACAATCATCGACAATCACTCCAGTTCCAAGGGATCCAACTCCCTCTTCTGACCCTGTAGGCACCAAGCATCCACAAGGCACAGAGATATCTACTCAGGCAAAACATCCATATACATGAAATAAAATTTAGAAATATTATGTTTAAAAAGTGTTAACTCATATCCCAGGCAAAAATGTGCTGAAAGTCTTTGATCAAATCGTAGGACTCAAGATGGGCATGGTGGTGCACGCCTTAAATCCCAGCAGTCTGAAGGCCAAAGCAGGTGAATCTCTGTTAGTTTGAGGCTAGCCTGGTTTACAGAATGAGTTCCAGGATAGCTAGGGAGGGCTGTTACACAGAGAAATCCTGGCACAGAGAATAAAAAAATCTTACGACTGTAGAATTACTTTCTTTTGCCAACCATATTATAATGAGATGCTATAATGAAATATATTGAGATATTGTCATGCAATAGTATAATTTTAATTATATATTATCAAATATTATACTAAGGTATTATAATGGAATATTATACTCAGAAATTATAATGGGAAATTAATCTGTAAAATAAAAAACACAACACACAGAATGTTAGCATACCCTAGTGTCTTTTCATAGATAATGTGAGGAAGTGAAGACTTGTTCAAGATTGCATACTTTTCAACAGTGGATTCTATATAGAAATTTCAAGTAACTTCTTTTTGTGCAGTTATCTCAAAGTATATTGGAGGAAGTAAATGCACTAAAGAATTTGAATAGTAACATAGTAAGTGTTAACTCTTTCTGATAATGTATGACATCTATTTAGATTTAAATTGTAAGAACATTGAACATGGACCATTTTCCTTTGTGGGTTGCTGTTTCCCACAAATGTTTTGAACTCATTAAGAGGAATTGCTGAAAAATACCCACTCTTTTTCAGCTGGATGAAGAAACCTCGCTGTGGTGTACCAGACCAGACAAGAGGCAGCTCCAAATTCAACATTCGTCGAAAGCGCTACGCACTAACTGGCCAGAAGTGGCAACACAAACATATCACTTACAGGTACAAGCACTCAGCCCTACCCCAACCCTGTTTCATTTCTGCTGCTTTGACATTTTGTTTGATACATGTTATTTGGTGAACATGGACTACATGTAAGTAATCAGTGATGTTATATTGTCCTAGAGATTTTCAAGTGCAATAGGAAGAGAATGAAATGGGTTTTAGGGGACCTTGCCGACACTGTTTGACATTGTTGGTCTCTTGTATCTTGTGCCTCACAACTTCCAAAAGATGTTAATATTCTGAGGGTTTTTAGATGAGGGTTCTAATTCAGTGCACTCTTTTCAAGTATTTAATAGCCTAAAAAATAAACAAACAATATAGTCTAAAAGTCTACCTTTTAAACAAAATGCTTTTGAAGTAAATGGTTAATAACTGTGGTAGCACTATTAACATTTTGCCTTTTTTCCCCCGTGGTAATTATTGAACTTGACATACTTTCTTTGTTGTCTTCAATGATGCAAAATTATATCCAACCTAAGGTTACCACTACTTTATTGGAAATCTTTATGTTTTTTTGTTTTTTTGTTTTTTTTTACCCACTGACCTAGTACTGCTCTAAGTGTGGATAAAGAACAGTGCTCAGCCCAGGGAAATAACAGCAATTAAAGCATGAGGACCCTGTTCTTCCTTTGAGAATGCAAAGCAATGTAGAGGCTAAACAGTTATATAAACGTGATACCTATATGAAAAGGAAGAAACAAGACACATCCTCAAAACATCAGGATTGTTCTAGGCATTCTAGAAACCCAGGGAGTATTCTCAATGAAGTTTCTTAGCCTCAATGAGACTTCTTAGTTAAGGCCCTTAAGAATATTTGAAAGAAATTGTTAAACCAATGGTTAGAAGATGAAAGACACTTTATGGAGAGGGTATGCCAAGAAATACTTCAGTCAAATTATATGAGTAGAAAAGGAATTTTATAATTCTTATTATTTTCACAAATAAGCCTTAATGAAATGTTTAAAGATAACATTAAAATGATTTGTTTTGGTTTTTTTTTCTATATACAACGCTAATATGGTGTTTGTACTTATTTTGATTATTTAGAGGAGAAACATTGCTCAGAATTACTTTATAATCTCACATTGTCCTCCCAGATAGAATGACTCTAGATAATTATCTTATGTAAATTATGTCAATTGCTCTTCAGGTAAAGACAAAAAAAAAAAAAAAAAAAAAAAAAACCCACCTTGGCTCTTTCCATGAAGTTAGTATTAACTGATATTTAATCTTTTCATGGGGTTATTCATTTCACTTCAGAAACATTTCATACCACTACACTATATGTGCTTGGAAAAGAAAGTTAAATATTGTTCCCAGAAATTAATATGGAATACTGTTTTTATCTTCCCAGCAATGGCAATATTAATGCCTGCTGTCCAATGAGCTATCCTTCTTGCTCTAATGAACTTCATATCAAGTAGTACATAGTGAGAACTTTAGAGACTGATTGAAAAGCACTCATATGCTTCATACAAGACTAATTGAAATCAATTCTTTGCCTCATACGGTGACAGAGAAGTTATTTAGAAAGCTAATAAACATTAAAAATATGAGTTTGAAACATTGAAATTACTGTCACTCATACTCTACATTTCTATTCATAAAGCCTAGCATAATTCTAAGCAATTTCAAAATAATAAAAATTATGGCCATCTTAAATAATGTAAGATTTCATTTTCACAACAATTTTACACCAATGAATCTTGAACAGCACAGTTTCTGCTGCTGAGAATATTTTGTTTAGTGTGGCACATTTGGAGATCTGATGATCCAGAATCATTTTTGATACCTGATGGAGGAACTTTGGTTCAATGGTTTAAACTACCGTTCACCCTGTCTGGTTCTATGTATTTGACTGGTATATGATATCATATATCTATATCTACAGTATTATACAAGTACTTTCAGTGCCCTAAAAAATCCCATGTCCTACCAATTTATTCATCTCTCTTCCCTCCAAAACGCTGGCACTTACTTATTTTGTTATTGTCAATGTGAGCATGGATGTTTATGTATGGCCATTATTTGTAGGCTGGCATAATGTCTTTTCCAACTCACTTCTCCTTATGGAGATGCATCTAAGAATTCTTCACATCTTTTTTGTGACTTGATAGCTCATTTGTTTTTATTACTCAATAATAATCCATTGTAAAGATATCACAGGTTACTTAGTTAACCATCTATTGAAACCATCTCAGTTGTTTACTGGGTTTCTCAGGAATGTGGGTAGTATAAACATTTTTGCACAATTTTTTTTGTGTGCATATAAATTTCTAGATAATTTGAATAAGTACCAAGGAGAGTGATTGTTTATTGTATATTAAAACTGGCGTGAGCTCTTTATAAAACTGCCAATATAGCTTTTCTTATTTGCTCGATGTTCCATTTAGAATCATCACCAGTGATACCTGAAAACTCTGTTTGCCTATAATCTCTCGGACATTAGGTTTAAGAGTTTGAAACTGTAATTGATTTGACAGCATGTCTTAGTTAGGGTCACTGTTGCTGTGATGAAACACCAAAAGCAACTTGAGGAGAAAAGGATTTATTTGTCTTACATGTCCTTAGTCATAGTCCATTGAGGGAAGCAAAGAATAGGAACACAAATCTAGTGGAAACCTGGGTGCAGGAGCTGACACAGAGTGCTGCTTACTGGCTTGCTCCTTCTGCCTTCTTCAGGCTGCTTTCTTATAGAACTCAGGCCTAAAAGCTCAGGGTTGGCACCAAGGACAATGGGCTGGGCCTTCTCATAGAAATTGCTAATAAGAACGTGCCTAATAGGTTTCCTTACAGCTGGATCTTAGGAGTCATTTTCTTATTTGAGAGTCTCTCTTACTAAATGTATCTGGCTTGTCAGGTGGCCATAAAACTAGCTAAGACACAGTTGCAGAATTCTCATTGTTCATGGAGACGGAGATAATGTACCTGGATTGTTTCTTTAGCGAAATATAATGTTCAGCATCATCTGCACTTGCATACTCTCAGAATATCTACTTTGGTGAAATGTCTCCTCAGATTTTCTGATTAATAACTAGATGGCCTTCTTGTTTAAGAGACATCATTTCTTCAGTAAGCCTTTAATCAGTTGTATCTTCAACATTTCTTGTTTTGTGACCTACACTTCCATTGTCTTTGTGATTGATTTTAGAGCAATTGTTTTAATTCTAATAATGTCCACCCAATTTTCTTCCTTTGTTGTTATATGTAGTGTCTAAAAATATACTATCATGGCTTACTGTAGTGAGATGCCTGGCTTCTGGTGCTGAAATATTGACCTGGCTGTTATTGTATATTTATCCTGAGTGAGATTGACATTAGAAACTTCATCTAGCAACTGGTTGAAACAGACGCAGAGACCCACAGTCAAACATTGGGCCAAGCCCAGGGAATCCTGCTGAAGAGTGGGGGGAAGGATTTGAGGAGTCAAAAGAGTCCAAGGACATCAGACAAAAACCCACAGAATCAACTAACCTGGCCTCATAGGGGCTCATAGAGACTGAACTGACAACCAGTGAGCCTCATGTGACTCATTTAGTCCTTCTGCATATATGTGACAGTTATGTGGCTTGGTCTTCTTGTGGGACTCCTAAGTGTGAGAGCAGAGGCTGTCTTTGACTCTTTCTCTGGCTTTTAGGACTCTGTTTCTCATACTGGGTTGTCTTGCCCATAGTTAATACAAGGGGAGGTACTTGAGTCTTACTGCAACTTGATATGCCATGTTCTATGGATATCCTTGGGAGGCCTGCCCTTTTCTAAATAGAAATTGAGAAGTAGTTGATGGGGAGTGGAGGCAGAGAGAAGGTGGGGAGAGACTAGGGAGGGGAGGGAGGGAAAACTGCTGTGGAGAGTGAAGTAAATAAATAAATAAGAAAAATATACCATCAAAACCAAGGGCATCTAGATGATCCTTTGACTTGTTTTCTAGTCATTCAGTATCATTCATTACCTCTTGAGTGCTGGCATTACAGGAGTGCGACACAGAGCATGTTTATATAGTAATGATTAACAAACCCAGGGCTTCCTCCATGCTAGTTAAAAGCTCCCAATTGAGTTACATCCCCCACTCTACTTTCAATTACTTTTGAAACAATATGTAAGATGTGCACATTAAGTACAACTGTATTCACCCTCATGTAGATGCATATGTGGATGTGTGTGTGTGTGTGTGTGTGTGTGTGTGTGTGTATGTGTATACTTCATCTTCCCCAGAAATATTGCTGAGAAGATCTTCATTTTTCAGACTATATTCCTTTCACTCATTTGTCATAGATTAGTAGTTGACTTGTCTTCATTGGTCACTCTCTGGGCTTATTCTTCACTTCCATTCCTGATATGTCTGGTCTAATCAATATCATACTATCTCAATTACTAACTTGAAAGTTACTATAATATCTAGTGGTTTTAGTTGCCTGCATACATTTTTTGAGTATCATGTTGATTATGTTGAGTTTCATAAATTTCACATCAACATCAAAATCCATCTATTCATATCTATAAAATAATTGAATATGATTTTGATTAATAATGCATTATATCTACTGATCAAGTAACAAAGAACTAAACCTTAACATATTGAGTTTTTCTATCCACAAACATGACTACTTTACTACTTATTTATATTTTACTCTGTCAGAATTTTCTACTTTTTCTCATAGAGATGGTACATATATATGTATATATGTATATATATATGTATATATATTAATTATTATATTCAAAAAGAGTAATTCATTAGCATTTCATTTTATTGCAGGCTTAAGTATTGTTTTCACATATTTTGTTTGCTTTGCAGTATCTAAGAAAAGAAGTATATTCCTTCTCTAATAATTTTCCTTTCTTTATATAGATCTGAATTTCTGATCTTATCTCTGAAGAAGTCTTAAATTTCTTGTCAGAAAAGCCTACTGACAAGAATTTCTTAGTTTTTCTTTGAACAAGTTATTTTTTTCTACTTCACTTTTGAATGCTAATTTCACTGGATGCTGATTTCTAGGTTGGTAGTTTTATTATTTATTATCTGAACACTTTAAACATTCTGTACTGCTTTCTTCTTGCATTTTTTAAAAAGAGAACTCTAATTATAATTGTTTGCTTTGCTCCTCTACAGATATGATTCTGGTATGGTTGGGGTTGTTCCTTCATGTGCTCTGAGTTTCATGGATCAGTAATGTGGTTTCTGTTGTTAATGTTGAAACATTCTTAGACATTATTACAGCTGCTCTTCTTCCTTTGAGTATAATCTTTACATCTATTTCCCCATAGTTCCTGGATTATCTGTTCTGGATTTCATCTTTTCTTTGCTGTACCTTGCAGTTTAGGAAGTTCCTGCGGTATTTTAGAATTCACTGATTCTTTCCTTGGCCATAATGAGAATATCGAGATAGTCTTTATTTGTTTCATGTGCAATTTTATTTCTGCCCTGCCCTTTACTTCATTTCTTATAGTTTCTATTACATGGCTAAAGCACACACATGCACACACACATGCACACAAACACACATGAACACACACACACATGCACACACAGACACACACACAAACACACACACACACACACCTTATAATTTTTGTTAGCTACATTTATATTAAGATTCTAACATATTGGTGAGTTATTTTGTCTATAAGCCTAGAAAACAATGAATATTGATAATTTATGTAAGAGAAGGCCTTTCATTCACATAAATAATTTAAGCCTCTCAAATCATAATGATCTCGAGAAGAGTATTACAATGTTTCTATATCTTAATTCAATTCCAAGGCATTTATCTTTGTTCTTACCTCCAATATCAAAGGTGTAACTGCAATCTAATTTTGAAAAAATTTACCACCATGAGAAAATTTAAAGTAGCAACCTTCCTATGTGTCATTATTATGTAATTAACTGGCACAGTACATAATGATGTTAAGAGTAGAAATTCTCAACCTTCATAGTTAATAATGCCAGGTCACCCATTTTGATACCAGTGCCAATTATTCTGATAAATAAGAGCTATACACATTTTGCTTTAATCAGTTTAAGGTTGTCTTGTTTGGGGTATGATTTTTAGATTAAAGTTCCAAATATTATCAGAAAGAAAACTTGAAAAACATGGTGAGATTCTTCATAAAATAGCCAGATAAACACTTGGGCAAATAAAATCCATTTTTAAATGATTGTTCTCTTTATCTATAAAAGGAACTATGCAAGTAATGATTTTTTCAATTAAATCAGCTTCATTACAGTTGTCAAAAATGTTAGTATTCCTCTTTTTATAGTACTGCCTTTTCATATGGCTAACATTTAATTATTTGTGCATTACATATTAAAAATTTAAGGCTACCCACTTTATTTTACTATCATGACACCATGATCTCTCGGTGCCACTCATTTATCAGGTAATATAAATGGTGATTAAGAAGTACATCCTTCAGTGACATCTTGTTTTCTGAGTCTCCTGTATTAATCTCCCAACTTGGATCTGAAGTACACATGTATGGTTTATATTTATTCATAAATAATATCACATATAGCATGGTGAAGCTTATTTTTGCAAGCGCCTCTCTTTATGGCTTCTAAAAGCAGTGACATTTTTCAAGTTAAAGCGTGTACAATGCGTGTTAGTCTATATTGTCCGTATTGCTTTCTTCTTCTCATAGCCTGTAATAACTCATCTAACATTCATACTCACATAACCACACTTGTTTTCATCATTTAAGGTTGCCATTTACTTGAAATAAAATCCATTTCTCCATTATACATTGAATTACTAATCTCCACTCATAGTTCTCTCAAAATAAACAGTAAAACATGTTCTCCATGTCTCCAGTGCCATCATTCTTCGCATGTTCCTGTCTATCCTCTGTGTGAGTTAGTGAAACAATTTTTCCTATCATTATTCCCCTTTTATACATTTTCCATAAGGGGTAGTCATATTTGTAATGGAAATACAATTAGAGGGCTTCTATGCTTACACCTTTCTAGAATCTTCCTTCTATAGAATAGTATCTCCCTGTCAGTGCTCTCTCATTTCATGACCTTCTCTTTTATGGTCATTTTATAACACCTCACTCCAGCTCTATTTTTTAAATGGACAAATTTAGTTTGGCTTCCTACTGACTGTTACTTTGTCTAGACACTAAATGATAAGTGTCATTGGTCCATCCTGTCAATAAAGCAACATTTAGCATCTTTTGTTTGCCTACTCACTCAGTTGTCACCGTAGATCATCACTGTTTTTCCTCTTTAAATTCCTATGTCTTATTAGAAACTATACAAGCTCTCTTGGAGTATAGTCTAGCATCTAGATAAGTACTGTTCTGCAGTAAATCCTTTCAAATCCCATGCCGTTAGCACTTTTGCAGTCCCACAGTGTCTAAAGAGGATAAATGACTACTAGTAACTTAATTTGCAAAAAAATAAGAATGATGCCTTCACTTGGCATGCATCTCTTCTGCCTCACGATGGGAAATGAGTTCTAACAAGCTGCAAAGACCTTGATGCCTCCAAGCAGATACTTCCTCTTTCTCAAAATATAATGCAGGACACTCTGCTGAATGAAGGATAAGACTAGCACAAACTGAAGAACAACCATCCCTGAGCAGGCAGAAAGCAGTTGGTTGCTTCTAACCATCCTTCCACTGGTGTTAAATTTAGTTGTGTGTGTACCCTCAAAAATATATCCTCTCTTTACTGGCACCACTTAATCTATTGTTTCACCATCTCACATTTGGGGGTTTGCAAAAGTCCTTAAAATCTTCCATTTCAGCATTTTCTCTGCCACATTATACACTCCTCATAGTGGCTGGAATCATTTATTCATGGCAGAAGTCCAATGTCAAGAGTCAATCCTAATGCTCTATTTGCTCTTCCTACACACAAAACAATATATAAAAAGTGAAGGGGAGGGCATTTATAAAAATGTAATGTTTAAAAATTGTGAGCAAAATAAACATACAGATGATTTTAATGCTATGTAGAAAAAAGTTTCTGTCAACAGTAAATGATAGAGATTTGTTCTAAAAGTTCAGCATTCAGCTCAGTTCTTAGAAAAATTAAGAAAACTGAAAACAAAATAAAACAAAACAAAATGAATAAAACCCTCTGATTCTACCTTTCTCACTGCTCCAACTACACCAGCTACTTTGTGGCTCTTAGAAACTGCTGGAAAAATCTCCACTTCATGGCCTTTTACCACCTCTGGCTTCCTGGATCACTCCAACCTTGTTCTACTTGTTGGTGTTTAGTCCTTTTGTATAGAATAAATAATATTCAGCAGCATTCTAAACTGTAAATAAGGTATAGACTATATGTCATAAAGAAAGGAAAGCTTATTTTTAGATATATGGTATACATGGACTCCAAGACAATGGACTCTCAAGAGTGTTTAGGAAAAAGCTCATCAGAAGATTTCCTTTAAATTCGTATAAATTGTAACATTTTTGTAAAGTAGGTATTAATACTCATTTCCATGTATTGTTGGTTGGATTAAATAAGGCATATTAAGTGTTTGTCACACTCTTAATGCACAAATAAGGTCATTATTATTATTATAGCATTTGTAATGATTACATGCAACTTACTTGTATACAATCAGAATGTTACTTTTCTATTAGAAAGTACATCTCAAATGTTTGTAATATTGAGAAATAGATCTGAAAAATAAAACTAAATTTTAGTCCTATATAAGGAATGTCATTCAGCTTAGATACCATAGCTTGGCTACATCACTGTCATTGTAAATGGCAGCTCTCCCGGTTATCTTTGATGTCTGTACAGCAAGCTATATTACATTGAACATCACAGCATTTGTTTAGTAAAGGTTTTACTTGGTGTAATCTTCTGTGCAGAGTATTACTAACTGAAAGGATTTGAAACCTATGAACCTTGTATTATCTATTTGTTAATTCAAAATGCACAGAGTGACTGTATTCTGCACCATAAAATTATATATATATAAGTTCCATTTATGCTGTATTTTAAAGAAATTATCAGGAAATCATCTATATATATGATTAGTGTTAAATGAATCAAAAACTAATTCTGCTTCATCAATTTATATTAATGTTAGACCAGGGTAAAACTTATAATGTCAAGGTAACATTTTTATTTTTTCCTGCTTTTATTTAAATTCACAAAATTTGTAAATCTTTGTTGTAAGTTGCCATTTTATTTAGTTTTGTTTTGTTTGCTGGAAAGACTTAGTTAAGAATATCAGAGTAGAATATCAGAGACCACAGTAACTGGGCCTTTTTTTAAAAACAATAAATAAAACTTGCTTCATGCTGAGTTGGCGTTCATAGATCTAAGCCTAAAGATATTATTTGATTGGATAATTACAGTGATATACCTCTGCAATGATGGAAATAAAAAGGAAATTGGGGTTTTTATTTCAGCTCTAAGCTGCTGCACCTGCTTGATCTCTTGGCAAACTGATTGATCTATCATCCTACCTCCCACTAGCCTCCTACATAGACCTTCTCCCTAATAGCCTTGGCACACGAATGCTCCCTTGATGATAATGAAATAACCCCGTGTAATGAACAGTGTCTATGAAGTCAATAAACATGAATAAATTCTATTTCTGTATAATACAGCCATTTTCTCTGATAATTCTGAACTAAAAAAGTGAAGAATTGCAGTAATTCAAATTACATACAAGAAGACACACTGATCATTATCTTTTCCAACTTTCAGTATAAAGAACGTAACTCCAAAAGTTGGAGACCCTGAGACCAGGAGAGCAATTCGCCGTGCCTTTGATGTGTGGCAGAATGTAACTCCACTAACATTTGAAGAAGTTCCCTACAGTGAACTAGAAAATGGCAAACGTGATGTGGATATAACCATCATTTTTGCATCCGGTTTTCATGGAGACAGTTCCCCCTTTGATGGGGAGGGAGGATTTTTGGCACATGCCTATTTCCCTGGACCAGGAATTGGAGGAGATACTCATTTTGATTCTGATGAGCCATGGACACTGGGAAATCCCAATCATGATGGTAAGTGCATCATTTCTTGTCAAGATTAATGATCCCTCTTTTATTTTAGAATGCTTAAATAATTTTCTAAACTTAAGGTAGAGAGTCCATATATTACTTGTAAATTTTAAAAGCAGTGTTGAAGGCTTTTTATATTTTAGGGAAATAATTGATCAGAATTATTACATTGTATACATATGTATGTGTTCTTTGAAGGAATAGGTATAAGTGTGAACACTGATTACATTGTTTTTATAAATCATTACTTCTTAAAATAATTTATAGTTTATCACTAAAGTCATGAGATATTCAATATATACACCTTATTCCATTTTTCCATGTGAAATATACTCTGACATACACAGTGTCCTGCACTATATATTTTATATTATCTTCAGTGCTATTATCACATCACCCCTCTTATTTATGCCCCTTTCTCCTTCTCTTTTGTCTTTCATCTATTTCAATGGGATAGAACGACTATGTGTTTAATTATCTTAATACTATGTATATTGTCTCATAAGCAAACGTTTTGCATTTTTTATAACCTATCTGTCCGTTGTCTTATTGTTATCATTACGATCTGATACACAACAGCAGCATAAGAGCTAGAAAATCCAATCCAAGAATGAGTTACTATTGTTAAATGTAGGGATCCCCTCGTATAAAAATGTGCATTTATAGATTATGTTTATAAAGAATCAGTTTTGTCAGACCTAAGAATCCTGTGACTCCTTACGGGTCAAAGCCTTCATTCCTATATTCCACACCTAAATAATTTTCTCTCCTCACTTTTGTCAATGGTGTTCTACTACAATGTGTTTTACTTTGATGGGAACTAATCAGCTAATAAAACTTTTAATCCCTCTTTGATGAATTAATCCTAGTCATGGAATTAAGTTTTGTTAGTTCACAAGAACATTTAGCTGAAGGGATTTTGTTAATTACCTTGCTCTTTTAGGATACATAGAGGTTAGTAAGGTCATGAATAGTGTAAATTTAGTAAGGCTAAATTTGAAACTAACCATCAGTTTCTTAGGACAAATTAATCTACATGTTTTCCACAATAAAATTGTGATACTAACTCAATCTTTGAAGTTAATAGTTCTCCATTTTATTATATTAAATTAGGCTTGCATTATTACTAAGTTTTCTGAAGATAATGAGAAAATGTCATAGAATTCTTTATAGAGGAATAAAAAGCCAAAACTTTATAGTCAATCAGATTTATGTTTAAATGTTGGTTAACTAATCATTGTCTCAAATAGCCTGCAATATATTTGTTTTAATTTGTATTGTATAATTTATGTAGTAGGCTGTGAACCCTGGAAGTAGAAGTGTTTTCAATGTAGGCTGTGTGTAGAATATATTTAACTTTTTAATAACATTCCATTGCTAATACTAAAACATTGGCAGACATAGTTGAATGTTGCCAGTTGCATTTATTTAGCTTTGTGGCCTCATAAATTTAAATTATCTAAATATTGCATAAATATTACATCTTTCAATCTGTCTATATTTTCTCTTAAATTACTATAATCCTCAATAAAAGCAGTACTAAACTTTAGTTCTCTGCTCCATTAGGTAGCCGACAGAACATTTATAAATAAACAAGTTTACTGACAAAAACAAATGAGGATTTGATTATGTAGGAAAGGAAAATGTTTACACTAATTTGAGTGGGACCAGTACTATGAATGCTTATGTGTTTCATTTGATTTAAAAAGTTTTCCAAGGAATGTGTCAGTGAAAAAAAACTCAAATGTAACATGACCTATTACTTACAGCTAGGTCAAGACATGTTTGACCAAATGTTTTTAAGAATACAACCTACGTTTCTTAATTTATACTGTGGATTGTAACTTAAAGTGTAATTAAAATATTCTTTTGATGTAAGCATCCAGCTGCAATCTTAAACAATCTGATATCTGGTCATTCATTTTGAGAAAAATATATTTACCAGTCAACTACGAATTTTTTGCTCTGGGAAGAATCTTGAAGGAAAAATTGTGAAAATTACAGTGTTTCAGAATTGCCAGGGATTAAGGGCATGTTAATTGGCAGTTGAAAATATAATTCCATAACGATTTACTCCTTAATTGAAATTCAGAGTCTTAAGTGGCAAGAGCAAACAGCTAGGTGGTGTCAGTCTGAAGTATTGATCGTTTATTATAAGAGCAGCCTCCAGCTTTGCTTGTGGTATTGGTGGATGTGAGAAGCATTCATGCAGTGTTACATCCTAGTTCCTAACAGCCCACAAGACTGTCATTTGGTAGCACATATAACACAAGGCACAATTCTGACATCTTTATTGACAAACTTTGTCTTTTCTTTAATCTAGTTCTTGAATGCCCAGGCTTACTACTTCCCTGGGTTGTTTTCTCCCTCACTCACAGATCTCAAGCAGCTAGAGAACATGCTGCTTGGTTTTGCAGCAAAAATATGCAAATGAAGAGCCTCTTGATAAGTGCCTTGCTCATTTTCCACAGCATATTGCTCCACTAATGAAGGCAATTTGAATTCTGTCTACCTGAAAAGAGATAAACACTGTCACAGGTCCAGTAGCCATAGACTATTGTTGCCTACTTTCTTACCAATTTGCTTATTGTCACGATGCCTTTTATAAACACAAGCTAATGACTATTAATAGAATTACACAATAATTTTATTAAAACATAAAAGGACATTTACATATGCATGCATCTTTAATAAAACATTGCCATTTTCAAATTTATATTGAATTTTCATTACTGAAAAAGCTAAGTATGGGCATAGTAATTCAAAACAAAAAAAAATTTAGCTAGACAAGATTTTTTTTCTGAGACAGGGTTTCTGTGTATAGTTTTGGGGCCTGTCCTGGATCTCGCTCTGTAGACCAGGCTGTGCTCAAACTCAAAGAGATACACCTGGCTCTGCCTCCCGAGTGCTGGGATTAAAGGCGTGCACCACCACCACCCAGCTTGACAAGATTTTTTAAAAGTATTTATTGCCTTGGAGTGAGAAAATTTAACTCTAGCAGAATATTAAAATCTATTTTGAATAATATCAACATAGTCTTTTCTAAGCTATGGTGTAATAATAGAAGTTTAGGTGGCGTTGTCTGTTTTAAAGCAAACATTATACCAATTTCTTCTGAATAAGAAGTATCTAGTACAATAAGATTTCATATCATTCACCTACTACAGAAAAATAACCATACCTATAAAACTATATATAAGCTTGTTATAGAAAATTATCTAGAAACTGTCAGAATTTCATTATGAACTAAGTTACAATTCTGTTAACACGAAAGTGCATTGCAAAGGTCGAGGAAGAAATACTTGCCTGGCATTAAGAAGCCGTGAGATTGATGTCCATCACCGTGTGTGAGTATGTATGTGTGTTTGTGTGCGTGTGTGTGTTGCAGAAACAGTTTATTGTTTGTAAGTTCATTCTCTAGTGTAAAGAGGCATGCATCAAGATTATCAGCATTGTCTAACAAATATGGAGGGGAAATGATGGTAATAATTTCATTGAAAACCGAACCTATTAAATCTATCATTATTAAATATGAACTTAGTGACTTCTACCTCTAGGCCTGCTTTCTCATGAGTTTACCTTCTTTTATGATTATACCTGTGTGGATATCTTCATGATATAATCTTCATATGGACCACAGAGAATCAATAAGGAACGGTATAATGGGTTGCAGAGACACATGTTTCTTTCCAGAGGCAAACCAAGACTTTAAATCTCCTTCTTCTGTCTCCCAGCCTTTCTCTTCACCTTGCAAGTACTGCTGCTACAAAGTGATTCTCAGGAGACTGTAAACTTTTTACTCTGATATTTGATGAAGAAAAGTTTCAGTTGACAAGGGAGCATTTGTGAAGATGCTTATCGGTCAATCCATAGTCCGTGTGATTATTATCTATGTTGTCTGTCCTTAGGGTCAATAGAAATGAAAAATAGTTGTTGTGACTATGTGGTAAAGGACCTTGATCAGTCCTTAACACAGGAGTACTTACTGAGTTGTTAAATTTAAAATTAATTTACTAACACATATTTTTTTTAACATGCTTTACTAAAACAAAAGGAGACTTTCTTTCAAAGTAATCAGGCATTGCATTCAAGAAGGGCATTGTTTCTTTGTTTACAAAAGTCTCTTCTTCCTTCCTAGAATGAAATTCATTTTATCATGTTTATTTTATTTTACTAAACTCATAATAAAGTTTGATATTCTTTTGAGTTTCTCAAAACCATTCAATTACTGTTGCATTATATGATTATCATGCTAAATTGAATTGGTTATTTATTTTTAGATATTCATACAAATCAGAATAGCAGATGAATTGAAATAATTATATTGGAAAAATTTTAATTCCTGACAACATTAAAGGATATAGGAATGGATCTTGAACATTAATGCAGGTGAGATGGTGATCCATAATTGAGGCAGATAAAACTGAAAAGTCCATGACTAAACAAAGAATTTTACATTGTGTTTGTGAAATAAGACACAGGTGCTCTGTCCAACTTTTCATCAGAGGCAGAGACACACAGAGGCTCAAGCACCATCAATATATCTTCCAAAGTTGACATGGATGCCATCATTCATGCCACAGTTGGGAAAGATACATTTTTTTCATGAGGAACTTTACATATCATATGTATAAGTGACATAGTTAATGTTTCTGTGAAAGTTCCATGAACTACAATTCAATCCCAGAGCCTTAGCATTAGAGAACATTTCAGAAAGCTCATATGTTCAGAAGCTGGTATTTAATGACCTATGCACAGAAGAGTTGAATTTTTAGATACTCTCTGATTCTCTGGCTAAGTTGCTTAATTACAATAAACCTTCATTTAAATACTGTCATTTTGACAAATAATTTGCTTCCATTAAATCCCTTATGAAAACGTCCTTCAGGTTTATCTTTCCACAGGATCCTTATCCTTAACTCTAGATGATCATCAAGAAAACAAAGTACTTCTCCAATTTAGCCATGTTTGATGACTAAAGTAACAGTGTCTTTGGTATAATAACTTAATAGTTTATGTTCTTATTGATAAAAGACCAAGGCTGGATGTGTAGCTTCTTTGAACACGCTTGCCTAGCAAACATAAGCCTCTGGGTTTGTTCCACAACACTGCTAAAAATTCAAAAATGCAAACAAACATCTACCATAGTCTTGATCGTTACTTTCACGGCATTATAAATCTTATGCACTTCTGTTTTAGTAAATCATTTTATGTTTAAGGAAATGAAACAGTCCCCCAATTTTTCTTATTCTGATATGTAATCTTCTTCTTCATTTGACGTTAAAAATTTCATTGCCATAACTTCCTTCCTCACCAATCTGCTGATCAGGTATCAAGAAAGTAACAGAAATAAGACCTTGTTTTAATCTACAAAGAGACTGTATTCTTGCCTCTGATTCGATACATCAGATAGAGATTGTCAGACGAAGGAGACAGTTCAGTCAGTAAAGCTCTTATCTTGAAAGCATAAGCAGAAACAAAGAGCTCTGGGAATGTAGAGGCAATTGGGGAATTGGTTGTCCCTTGCTAGTCAGGCTAACCTACCTGCCATGTTCCAAGCCGGTGAGATACCTTCACTCAAAAGTTAGGTAGGTATATGGCTGAAACTAGAAATATAGCTTAGCTGATAAATGTGCTTACCTCCAGGCCAATGTACTCAAATTTGAAATTCAGGACTCACACACTAAAAAGAAAGAACAAACTCCCAACAATTGTTCTCTACCTACACACATGTCCTATGTTATGCATGTGTACATACCGACACAAAATAAACAAATTAAATATAATATAAAAACTATAAAAGGAAAGAGTCTTACTTCTGAGAAATAACACCCAACGGTGTCTACTTACATCCAAACACATGAGCATACATGCACCTCTGTACCTGCATATACATGTGCACCCTTGTCAATGTTTATATACACCTGTACACCACACACACACACACACACACACACACACACAAACATGTATTCAGACATACACACACATATATGTATACAAACACATATGCATTCAAACATACACACACACACATATATATATATATACAAACATATGCATTCTATACACACACACACAAACACACACACACACACAAGTAAAAAAGATTGTGCCCATTGAAAAAGGTTCACTATTGTTAGACAAACACCTCAAGCAATGAAATTCGATGAAAGACTATGAAGTATCATCCTTGTGGGTAGTGTTTTATTAAAGAATACTTGAATAACAATCAAAAGAGAAATAAGGAAGTGATAATGTACCCTCTTCGCTGGTTATCAACAATCTTAGTCAAAGATGCTTAAAGAAGAAAATACTTATTCAAAAATAAGAGATTAACTTAATTGTGTTTTTAATGTTTCAAATATTATTCTCAATGAATTTTAAACATTAATTCACTTGTCATAAGAAATTAATAAAATAATACCATTACCTCTAGTTTATAAATAAACTTGATCATTCAAAGTATGTTGACTTGCCCAGTTTTGTATAGTTGACAATAGCAAAATGGTACAATTGAAATAATGAAAAAGAAAGTAGGAAGGGGACCATGTTCCTGATGACACAGCAGAAAGCCTCTCACACAGCAGTTGTGCCCAGAGAAAAGAAAGCCATATTGACAGTAATCAGAGTACCCCTCAAAAGGTATATGGAACAGAAAGGTTAACCTGGTACTAATGTAAAGCTCAGCCCATCATGTAGATGAACTTGGCAAGTACTTTCCAAAAACAAAACAAACAAACAAACAACAGCAACGAAACAGTGAAATAAAATGATGCAGAAACAAAAGACAAGAATAAAAGACTGTTAAAAAAAACAACAGGTGGGTAGATCTGGCTGAAGGCTTACACATTGTCCCCCAAATAGAGGAGCAGAAACATGAAACAAAAGAAACTGAGTGTTAAAAAATAAATCCCCATTTAATTTAAAAAAATAAATAAATAACTGTCATTCACTAAGTCAATGTGGCTAGACGTTTTCCTGTGTTCCCCCTGGCCTGCGATCAGGACAAATCTCTGTCACCTGCTGGTCCCACAGTAGCTCAGACCCAAGGCTTATATTATTTACAAATGATATGGCCTAATGGCTCAAGCTTCTCACTAGCTAGTTCTTACATCTTAACCCATTAGATGGGTTAGAAATTAACCCATTTCTATAAATCTGTATTTTGCCACATGGCTTGTGGCTTACTGGAACTTCACATCTTGCTTCTAGCGGTGGCTGGCAGTGTCCCTTCTCTCTGTCTTTCTTTTTTCTTTCTAATTAGAATGTCCTGCCTAACCTTATTTTGCCTCACCATTGGCCAAACAGCTTTATTTATCAACCAGTCAGTGCAACACATATTCACAGCATACAGAACAACATCACTCATCAAGTCAAAAACCATACTACATTTCTTATGAGGGTAATCATTGTTCTAACACTACTATAAAAGCTATGAAAAATGAGAAAAAAGTAAATTTTTATATTTGTAATTACTTGTATATTCATTATAGCATCAAATTATATGTCATTAAAATACTAACCTGGGCTCATAGGAGCTCACAGAGACTCTGGACTCTAGCTAGGGAGCCTGCATGGGACCAGCCTAGGCCCTCTACATATGTGTGACAGTTGTGTAGTTTGATCTTCTTGTGGGACTTCTACTGGTGGAAGCTGGCCTGTCCTTAACACTTTGGCTGGCTTCTAGGAACCTATTCCTCATACTGGGCTGCCTTGCCCAGCCTTAACACAAGAGGAGGAGCATTCTCCTAGCTCAACTTGATATACCATGCTTTGCTGACACCCATGGGAGGCCTCTCCCTTTCTGAATGGACACAGAGGAGTGGATTGCCAAGGAAGGTGGGGGGACAGAATGGGAGGAGATGAGGGATGGGAAACTGTGGTTGGATGTAAAATAAATGAATGAATGTAATTAATAAAAAGTTCCTGTTTAACAGATACATGTTAAATGAATAACGAAACTCTCAAGTGACTTAGTCATAATATAATAAAAAGATAAGGAAGGGTTTTGCATTAAAATTTGGCATGTGTCTACACTATGGTGTTAATAGAGATCTAATGCTGTATTTACATAAATTCTTCATAGACATTAAGTTTTTTGATTTTTCCAATGCCAGTTCTTTATTACAGAATAGCACAGTTGGAATTTTAGTGATGTTTTATTTCTAATAAAAAGGTATAAAAAGTAACTTCTCATATTTTGATATTTTGATATTTTCCAGCATAATATATGCCAATTTTTAAGACTCTGAAATTAAAAAATCCATTAAATCATATAAAAATGTTAAGTTTATATGTGAGAAAATTTAGAATTAAATATATCCAAGATGTAGTTTGGGTTTTAATTTTAGAGACATAGAACAAATGGTAAACTTAAAAACTTCACTTGTTACAAAGATACAGTCAAATGTTACTCTTTCTACCATGAAGTGGAATTAATTCAATTTTCACCCGGAATAAAAGACATCTTCTTTTTTTATTTTACAATACTATTCAGTTCTACATAACAGCCACAGATTCCCTTGTTCTCCCCCTTCCTGCCCCCCTCCCCTTCCCCCCAGCCCATCCCCCATTCCCAGCACTTCCAGATCAAGGCCACCCTCGAGGACTGAGATCGACCTGATAGACTCAGTCCAGGCAGGTCCAGTCCCCTCCTCTCAGATTGAGCCAAGCGTCCCTGTACAAGTCCCGGGTTTCAAACAGCTATCTCATGCAGCGAGCCCAGGACCTGGTACCACTGCCTAGATGCCTCCCAAACAAATCAAGCCAGTCAACTGTCTCACCTATTCAGAGGGCCTGATCCAGTTGGGGGCCCCTCAGTCTTTGGTTCATAGTTCATGTGTTTCCATTCGTTTGGCTATTTGTCCCTGTGCT
Organism: Peromyscus leucopus; assembly: GCF_004664715.2. Taxonomy (NCBI): domain Eukaryota; kingdom Metazoa; phylum Chordata; class Mammalia; order Rodentia; family Cricetidae; genus Peromyscus; species Peromyscus leucopus. The sequence continues at coordinate 13,318,283 of NC_051064.1, read as the reverse complement.
TTATCCAACCTTGGTTTCAACAACTCTCACACATATAAACCCTCCTCTTTCTCGCTAATTAGACTCCCAGTGCTCCACCTGGGGCCTAGTCGTGGATCTCTGCATCCAGATTCCTCAGTACTTGGATGGGGTTTCTAGCACAACTGTTAGGGTGTTTGGCCATCCCATCACCAGAGTAGGTCAGTTCTGGCTGTCTCTCGACCATTGCCAGCAGTCTTTTGTGGGGGTATCTTTGTGGATTTCTGTGGGCCTCTTTAGCACTTTGTTTCTTCCTTTTCTCATGTGGTCTTCATTTACCATGATCATATTTTTATTTTTAGATTATCAGTCAGTATAGTTTTGAGTAGTCAAACAAGTTTTAGTATCTTTTGGGGGTCACCGTTTATAAATGGCATGCCTGAGTAGTCAATAATATTATGCTTCATTTAGTAGTGAATGGCAACTTTGGTGCCTCATGTAGAAGTTGGAATTCCACTGTTCTTTACATTTCTGCTAACATTTGTTCGACATTATAAATAGATTTATTCCATGTTCATCTTTACTTGTAAAAATCTGCATTTCTTATTACAGTATGAAAAATAATATTGAATTTTTATAAATAACATTTAAAAATTAAGCAACTTTCATTATTCTAAGTAGCTTCAAAATCTTTGTTTTAATGGCCCTTTGTTTTAGTAGCCCACTGTGGCTACAAGTTCTGGTTTTTAATAGCCCTTCACCATGGCCACCCATATGGTCCTAGTGATTATGACTTACTCTATTTCTTCCTTTTGAGATGCTGCAACCTTTTTAATTCCTTCCCCCTTAGATTTAACTTAATCATTTCAATAAACTGCATGTTTTTACAAAACACCAATATTGACATATATGGAAATGTATCAAATTTGACTATCTATACCAGTGGATATTCATGTCTTTCTCTTCTTAGTTTTGTCCTAATTGACCTGAAAACCTATGAATACTTAGATGTAACAGCTAGGCCTCTAGAGACAAGAGCTAAATGAAATTTAAATAACTGTGTGTCCCTGTCTTACACATAAAGGACAAAATGATTATTAGCATCTGGAAAGAGTATCTCTATTTCTCATGCTTAGTCAAGTTTGTTGACAAGAAGATAATTAAGATATCTGTTTTAAAATTAAGATGTTAATTCTGTACTTAGTAGTCCCTGAAACTGACTAACCCTTTGTCTTTTTATTCATAATACAGGATTTGCTGGTAAGATGTTAACCACCATTTAAACATATTAAATATGTCAGTGTACCTACCTCAATTCACTTATTTCAATTCTTGGCATATAATATATATTAAAACAAATACTAGTGTATACTAAAATAGAGAGCTAATTGACATTTTTAAAATACTTGAGCCCATTTTATAGCAAATATCTGACTGAAATATACTTTCATTTGTTTTAATAATATAAGCAATATACATTTTCTTTCTAAAATTCAGGGAAATTAAAATTTAACTTTAAAATTACTTTGAATACTTCCTCTTCAAGTTAACCACCGCAAGTTCTAATATATTTAACCAATATCCTCAGATGATATCTTAATGACTAGTGAAACCTATACCTTTGGGATCTTCATCTTAAGCATCCTTCCAATGTCCATATGTTTAAAACTTGCTCACCAGCGACTGGCGGTGGTAGCTCATGCCTTTAATCCCAGCACTCAAGAGGCAGAGGTAGGCAGATCTCTGTGAGTTCTAAGTCAGCCAGGGCCACAGAGTGTGTTCCAGGAAAGGCACAAAGCTACACAGAGAAACCCTGTCTCAAAACAAACAAACAAACAAAACAAAACAAAAAACTTGCTCACAAGAGAAAAACCATTGAAAGATGATGGACTTTTAAGATGTGGGCACTGGTGTTTGGCCTTCAGGTCATCGTGAAAAGGGACATAGACCGTGTCTTAGAGCCTTAGTGCCTTTCCAGCTATTGTTTGACAGCTGTGCAATGAATGATTATTTTTTTCTTTCAAATGCTCCCAATGGGATGCACCAAAGCAATGGGGCTATTCTATCACAGACTGCCACATCCAAAACTGTGACCCAAAAGTTTCTGTACAAGTTCATTACCTTAAGTGGCTATGATATTAATAGAGTTCTGAATAACACAATAGTGATGCAAATCTTGGTATATATGTAATGCTTAATATATTGTTTATGGTTTTTAAATATCCACCCATTTCTCTGAATGTATTTCCCAACATTTCATATCTCATTGATGATATTTTCTGCTTGTTTGTCTGGATTTATTTTTGAGACAGGGTCTCACTATATAGCCCAAGCTTGTTTTGACCTCACTGTTTAAACCAAGTTGGCTTTGAAATTGTTATCATCCTGCCTCAGCTTCAAAACTGCTAGGATTATAGGTGTGTAACACCATGCTTATTACCAGAACATCTTTAAGTACATTATTTTCCCACTTGGCTTTATATATTTTATATTATTATTATGCTCAAATAACTTTTTCTCTAACATATTTGTGCATAGAATGCTGTTTGATACAATTTCTTTACAATGGAATCATAGAATTATTTGGCTAATTAATGTGAATATTTCAATACAGCTTGACACGTTACTAGAGAATGTTCAATAAACAGGCAACCAGTTTATAGTTTCCCACCATTTATGAGTATGAAGTTCATTGACCTTGATATTAATAACTATGGAGTTTTAGCAAGAGTAGGAAGTTACAATTATAACAATACTGCTGAATGCCAGGGACAGTTAGATACCATGATAAATGTTGCCAGTTGAGTACCAAGATGAATTTCATGGTCCCATGTTATGGGGATTGTTATAACCCCAATGTGGCTGCATAGCACAGAATTTTAACCATTTAAAACTAGTCAGCTGCCTACTAAAATAAGTTTTTCTTTTTATCATCTTGACCAACCTGATTGTATAAAAGAATACAACTTTGATTAATTTCATATTTTATTAATATTGAAAGGCATGTAATTTGTGTGTAAATTGATGTACATATTTTTTTTTTAAGTATCAGCTGCTTTCTGCCTTTATTTATTTGGGGAATTTGTGCTGAATTATTTTTTTAAGTTGAAAGAAATCATCAAGCAGATACGAATATGAATTGTGAGTCTCATTTTTTCCACTGAGTCATTTTCAAGCAGGGAGCAAGCAAACTACTGTCTTTCACAATGGAGGGTTTAGCACTTCCTTCCTTTCCCTTAGCCTCTGAGGAATAGCCTCCTACACTCTGTGGAACTCCATTGTCAGTCTTGAGTTCAGAGGTGCAAGGCTTTTTATTTTGTGTCATTAATGATTTTATAGAAGTCGGGTGGCACTAATAGATAGGTTTGATACACGTATTCATTTATTTTTGCTGACTTTTCAAATGGTACATCCTCTTGCACATTCAAAGTCCTCAGTTTTCCCTATTATAATATACAGAACAAAATTCTTAATTTCTTCAAGCCAAAAGCTTGGTTTAAAAGACTATAATTTATCTATTTTCTTTCTTTAAATTCTAGGATGTGACTGGAGGAGGTGGGAATGGGGGGTGGGCTGGGGAGAGAGGGAGGGGGGCGAGAGGGGGAAAACAGGGGAATCTGTGGCTATTATGTTGAACTGAATGGTGTTGTAAAATAAATTTAAAAAATTAAAAAAAATTCTAGGATGTGAGATAATCGCATTTCTGAGTTCTTATAGCAACAATTCTTTCTATTCGAAATATTATGAAGTACACTTAGTAAGTATATGTAAATATTTTAAAGAATTTAGTTACATAATCAACATCTCACAAAATTAATTCAATATAATTACACTCATAGTAGAAACAGAGGCAAAACTTGTTTGCTCTTCCAAGTGTCTGTAACTTAATAAATTTTAATTAGAGTTAAAATGCATAACTTTTCAATGGCCCAAAAATATATTTCAATTATATACTTGTCCATACTGAGGTATCTACTACATTTTTACAACTTATTTTTTAAGAATTTCATACATGCATACAAAGAAATATGGTCATATCCATCCTCATTTTCCCCTCTCAGGTCCTCATGGATCACTCCCAATATGTCCCTCAACGATATCCATATCTCTTTGTATTCATTTATTTACTATTTTTATAACCTAGTAAATCCAATTAGTGCTGAATATTGAAAATATTCAAGAATAACATAGCAATACTAATCACATCAAAGGAGGATGTTAAAAGGAGCATTGCCTAAGTCAAAGAGATTTAGTCTGTGTAGACTTGTTAGTAATAAATTATTTTATCACAAAGACAGAAGCCTGATTTTTAGAAGGGGTGGGGGAAGGAAACCTCAAGACTAGGGCTTACAGAAGTCAGTGGGCTTGTTTGTTTAAAAACTTAACCTCTTCAAGGTTCTGACTGAGAAGTGCAACATTGCCAAGCAATCCCAGGTCCACTGCAGACTCGCCTGAAACCCAAAAGCCACCCCAGCCCTGGGCCTTACTAAGGACATCTCAGGCCCAGTGTTTTCAGAAATCAGAGTGCTGAAAGGGGATGCTTGCTGTAGTGAGAAAACAAACAAAATCTACTTTGATTGTGTCGTGTCTACGAAGGAATTAGATGGCAGACTCTTGCTCTAACAGGAGTGACACCTAGCCATCTGCCAATCATATGGGCCAAAGCCTATGATTAGTCTACTGGGTACCTCACACAAGTCAGTTCTCAAAGCACAGCACTGACTCTCCAGAGAAGGAGTGACTTTTTGAAGAGCATCAGACGCAACACCAGGGCTTTTATTATCCATGAGCTATTGAGGTAGGATTTTCTATTTATCGAGTTCTCATAGGTGACACCATAAAGTCACATGCAAGTACCAAACATGGCTTCTGTGTTTGTGACAAAATTGTGCTTTGATTATTCCCCTCAGATAGTGGGAAAGGTCCAGTACTCGGCCTTCTGTGTTTCTGTCATGCTCAAATGTATCTTCTATAACAGAAACAAATCTGCAATGCTTTCTTTTCCCTTTCCCTTACAGTTCTTTGGACTTCAGCTGCCTCAGAAGCTTCATGGTCAAATTATATACTCTAGCAATGGCATATTGTAAATACATGTGTCTTATCTCAATAAAAGGATACTTTTCTTTAAAAAATTAAATAAATAAATAAATTTAGGTTTCCCTTATGTGGAAATTTATTATATTTTGCACTGATATCTAAAGGTCATTTTTCCTGGAAAAGCTTAAGTATGGTTGCTATTTTCTTTAAATTTATTAAAGATATTAAGTATTTGTCTTTGTATTTCTAGCATTAACTTTGAGAAGTCATATTCCCATATTAATCTCTTTGTTTAAGCAAACTATACAATTTATGTCTTCCTTAGACTTCACTAGTTTTGCTCATTTATTCATTGAGTATTTCCTTTGTATTTAATTTGCCTTGATTTTAAATTTTTTGATAAATATATACGGAAATATATACAAAGATGAAACTTAAAAAACCACCAGGAAGAAATTGTTATTCATTTTTAAAGTCTCACTAAAAGTGTGAAAAAGAATAACCATTTGTCTTCTGGGATAGATGTTTTTAATATTTGAACAGAAACACATAATATATTGTTAAAAGACTTTAAAAAATCTTTTGCAACAATGCCTCACTGTATAATCCAGACTGTCCCATTACTCGCATGTAGTCTATCCTGGCTTTGATCTCCCTATCTCAGCCTCTCAGCTGCTCTAGTAACAATTCTTCATAGGGATTTTGCATTGCTGGACATCTTGTAGATGAGATGCTCTGAATTTTTCTGTTCCTATTTTACCATTTTGTATAGGAAATAACATTGGAAGGTGTAAATAATTTATCCCCCTCTAAAAAAAAAAGAGCTGTCTTCAACATAGCACCTTCTTCTAGAACAATTTTCAACCCCTTTTTATCCTTGAGAACACGAATAGATACTTAATAACAGAGTGCACTTTTCATGCAGCACATTGTGAAGTACCTAGTTGAGAATATACACATGACATGAGCCTCAGTGGACTTTAAGTCAAGGAAAGTTCAAGCCAGTGTACTGATGCTCATGATCCTTATTGAGCTGTGACGATTTAGGTCCTGTCTCAGATCTAGGTATCCTATGTCTTAGACTCCCATGAAATATAGAAAGCTAGCTTCTTACTTCTCCCAACATAGCAAAAGCTCTAATTCCTCATGAACCCTGCTGAATATAGATATCTTTCAACATATAAAAGGGAAAATGGCAATTCACTATAAAACCATGTAAAACACTTGAGCAAGCATATTATAAAAAGAAATGGATATATGAGCAGAAAGATTTAAATATTAATCACCTTGGAGATATAAATGAAATCATTGCTTATGAAAGTTTTTCTCTAGAATGTGAAATGATCAGAGCCCAATACCTTCCTAGACAAATTGAAACATTAATATATATGTTATAGAAAACTATGTCATTGTTGTTGACAGAGAAACCTACAGCTTCTCTCTTAGTTGTATCAGACTTTCCTCCTGAGATCCTCTTTCTGCCTCTTAATCTTCTAATTAAAATTTTTATTTATTTAAATGCTTTTTAATGAAATCTCCGGCTCTGCTTCATTTGAAATGAAAACTATCATTTTAAGTTGCATACATGTATACTTAATGAACAGATATTTCATTTCACTCTGTGTGTGTGTGTGTGTGTGTGTGTGTGTGTGTGAGAGAGAGAGAGAGAGAGAGAGAGAGAGAGAGAGAGAGAGAGAGAGAGCTTGATACAAAGATATAGACAAATAGTTTATATGGCACTCTTCTTGACAAACTTGAAAGGTTCCAATGTGTTTTGGTAACTAAATACTTTGTTACTATTAATCTGTGGTCAGGATGTATTGTATGATAGAAGAATAACTAATAAAATAAAATTATACGCTACACTGATATTGAATAAGCCTTTTGAAAAATTCTGGATGAAAACCACAACATATTTGTTTAAATCCTTTTAACAAATAGAACATACAGATTTCTGTTTCATGTTTAGCCACAAGCATCCTATTGTTTGATCTTAGTACTATGATAACAGTTCCTCTAGAGACATAGTTACCACAAAGGAACTAAAGTAGCTGTATTATTAACATCAGTGCATGTCTTAAGTTTGTGTATTATGTATGTATTATGTATGTATGTATGTATGTATGTATGTATGTATGTATTTAAATGTATGTGGAGTCTTTTCCTGCATATTTGTCTGTGTACCAAATATATGTAGTGCCCATGGTGGCCAGAGATGTCATGAGAACCCATGAATCTGTAGCTACACACCATTGTTAGAAGCCTCTGGAAGAACAGCAATTTCTCTTAGCTGTGGATCATCTTTCTTGCCATCTTATTACATTTTTAGCCAGGGAATAATTAAATATGTTTTCCTTGTTTAATGGTTATCAGAGATGTATGTTCAAGAATTTTACAAAATATTTCATATATATTTTACATTTATGAGTTTCTTTACTTAAAATTGTTCATGAAACCCAATTAAAGACCATGGAAACAACTAAATAAGGCAGCCATCCCCTAAGATGCTTGAACTTTGCTTAATTTCTCATTTTTTTTCTGAAAAGAGATAAAATGTCTATTTAGGGCAATGCCTAATGCAGTGGGCATGGCAGTAACAGAGTGGCTTGCCTCCATGCCTTTTGTGTTATTAATATTTTTACTTAATACATGCTTAAGTGTTTCTTCCTCATGTATATCCTGGATTCTCACCCTCAAGCTCCCCCTACCCTGCCCAACACATCTCCCACTTTCTCCAAACTTTGTCTCTTTTTTATAAACAGCTATGTCCAATTAGTATGGCCCATATAAATGTGACTGTGCCTTCCTCCCTTCTTCAACTGAAATCTTTGTCTCCTTTGTCAGTAATCGTGATTATCACTCCAAACATTTTGAAGAACATTTCTTTCTTGATATTAACTTTTTCTTAGATTCTGCTCTTAAACATGAATTCTTTGTAAATTCCCTGCAGACTACTGATACGTTATTTCAACTGCTGCACATGGCTTTTCATTAATTCCTTTTCTCGTGTGCTGGTTTAAATGTCCCTCATAGGCTGATATATTTGAATGTTTGTCCCACTGTTGATATAACTGTTTGGGAAAGATGTGGCCTAATTGGATGTGTGTTACTGGAGGTAGACTTTGGTCTTTCAAAACCCATGCCATTCACATTGGTTTTTTTTTTTTTTTGTTTTGTTTTTTTTTTGTTTGTTTGTTTTTCTGCCTTGTGTTTGTTGTTTCAACATATGACCTCTAAGGTACTACTCAAACATCATGCAGGTAATGAGCATTATGAAAGTAATGACTTCTACTCCTCTTTGGAACCATGAGTGCCCAAATTAATTTTTTTTTTTTGATAAGTTGCCTTGGTCATGGTACTTTGTCACAGACATAGAAAAGTAGAGATACACTGTCCATACTCCTCTAGATATTGACTGACTGGATCTATTTTCTTCCTTTTATACTTTCTCTCTTCTTTTTTGTTTTTATTCATGTAGTAATTCTTTTTTAGTTTTATACAATGTGTTTGCATTATATTCATCCACTCTCCCAATTCTTCCCATATTCCCCTTCCTACTGTACCCTACCTATACAACTTAGTATCCTTTCCTTTTCTTATGCACATCATGTGCAATTTGTTTTTCCCATATATTCTTGGGTGTGTGGCCTTTACTTTAGCATGGTTGACTTACAAGGAACTTACAATCTTAAAGAAAACTGACTCTGCCTCTTCCAGAAGCTATGAATTGCAAGTAGCTCCTCAGCTAGGGGTGGAACTTTTCACCTACCTCACCTCTTCAATCTGGGATTTTTTTCTGCCTCCAGCCTCTAGAACGCTGTCACCCTGACTGAGTTTGTATGTGCAGCTGCCCAACTGTTTCTAGAATGTACTATGCTCTTGCAGTTTTCTGCTGATAATGCCTCTTACACTCTTCCTCCTATTCTATAATAATCCCTGGACCATGGGTAGGGAGAGGATTGATATATATATATGTTCTATTTGGAGCTGATCATTCCAGTCTATTATTGTCCTGACTAGTTATGAGTCTCTATGTTAATTGCAATCTACTACAAAGCAAGCTTCTCTGCTGAATGTTGAGAGACACATTAATTTAATGGTATAGGTCATTATGTTTTAGCTTCATACTATTGATAAATATGAACTAAATTGATAAATTGAGAAGAATAGAAGTTCCCCCTAGGTCTTATGACTTGTTTAGCCACAAGTTCTTGGCCAGATAATGGTGCCAAGAATGGGTTTCATCTTGTGTGGATGGACTTAAATACAATCAGAACATGGGTGCTTACTCCTACAATATTCATGCCGTAGTTGCACCAATGAGCATATCTTACCAGGGCTGTCATTACTGTGAGTTAAAAGGTGCACATCTGAGTAAATATTGATGATTAATCTCCTCTAGTAGCAAGCAAAGCATCTTCCAATACTACAAAGGCTATTCAGGAAGACAATATAAGTTTTATATCTTTATGTGTAATGACTATAGTATGTTTGATCTCCATCAATAGGGTCTTACTCATAAGTCCTTGAGGATAACCAATCATGCAGGCAATAGCTTCTAGTGTTTGGGGGCTCTAAGGTACCTCACTGTCCAATACTGCAAAACAGGTAACCCATTTGTGGCCCTGGGCTTACTCTATTACACACATATAAACATACATACATACATACATACACACACACACACACACACACACACACACACACACACACGACCCACACACATTCAAACACACTGGAACTTCCACTGTTATGAGGTTTCCATCTGACTGTTTTGAAGGTCTTTCATGTTATTTATCATTCCCCCATATTCCCTTCTCTACCACTTCCTCCTTTTGTTATCTTTTCATCTACTGCTATAACCTAAATTATGTCTATAATAATAATTTATGAAATCCTTTATTTGTTTCAGTTTTTCTTTTGAGCTGCTAATCTAAATTCCACTTCACTGTCCCCATAGGATACTCAGAGTATAATTTCAAAAGTAAACTTACTGTGTTACTAAACTTCATAGTTGCCATCTTTTCTATGTTTTTAATATATCAATATCCATCTCATTGTCCAGAGCAGAAACTAGTTCTTTACCAAAGCTGTTTATTTATGTTTGGCATATTTTCATGATCCTTGTTTTTAGCACTTTTCAGTTATTTGTTCTTAAAGCTTCCCCCTCTGTCTCTGCAAGGTTGCACAATACTTCCTGCCCATGCCATTCCACAACTGGTCTCATGGCTTCTTAAAGTGGTATTTCTATTAGGTTGAACCTGGTTAACCTGCTACTAATTTCAAACAGCAAGACTCAATTCCACTACAAAGTCATAAAAAAATGGTTTGTTTCCTCATCTGAGATTTCACTGGTTCATTAAAATTAAGCCTTTAGCTTAAAAGGTGCAATTGTTTTGTAATTTTCTTGCATCTTTTTGTTCTGAGAACTGTAGACTGATCCTGGAGATTAAATGACTGAGGATGTTGTGCCTCTTTATGGTGATGTGGTTGGTATTCCTGATTTAGCTCTTCATGTTTTTTTTTTTTTTTTTTTTTTTTCTGTTTATCACTCTCCTTTGTCAGACTAAGCTCATTGAGAATCAAGGCTGTGTGTTTAATTTGACTCTCAATAGACTTTTGCTTAATGAATAAATGCATGTAGTGGAATTCAGTTTGATTGAAATAAACTTTGATTAGAAACTTGTAAGAGACAATAAAGATTAATAAAAGAACTTTAAAGGATTCAAAGGAAAAGACTTTGTATAAAGAATCAGTGAAATCATGGTGAGATAAGCTGGCCACTCATTGTTGAAAAGGAAAAGCTTTATTTCTTTTTGTGGTAAAAACACTTATTTGTGGGGAATTCTATTCATATAGTCATCCAGACATGAGCAGACTAAAAATTAACACATAATAGAGCTGTCAATATTGTTATATTACAGGATGAAAAATCAGAAGAAGCCTACATACATTATCAGCATTAGATCTAGATGTCTGTAGATGTGGGTGATAAAAGCATTTAGGAGATGACATATTTAGCCAGGCAGCTTGGTAGAATGAAGAGAAGGATGGGTGCCAAGAATCTTTCTATGACATGTATTACTTTAGAAATAGGAATATTGTCTCTGGAAAGAACAATGCCTGAGTAATTAATTAGAATTTGTTAGGAGTACGCTTAAGAAGATGTAGAAATGAGCTGTATAGTTGGTTTAGATAATCAGAGTCTTCAGTAGTTTGCTGACTTCTATGAGTGTTCTGAATTCAAAACACCTCTCTAATGATTCAAAGCTGTAATCCAAATGTGTGTGTGTGTGTGTGTGTGTGTGTGAGAGAGAGAGAGAGAGAGACAGAGACAGAGACAGAGACAGAGAGACAGAGAGAGAGACAGAGAGAGAGACAGAGAGTCAGAGAGACAGAGAGACAGAGAAAATACAATTTCTATCTTTCTGGGTCTGCATTAATGAACTCAGAATGGTTATTTCCAACTCCAGCTCCTTACCTGTGGATTTCATAGTTTCTCTTCCTTACAGCTCAATGGTACTGGATTGTGTATATACCACATTTTTTATTATCCTTTTGTCAGTGGATCAACACGGTTTTAATTTCCTGACTATTGTAAATAGAACCACAAGGAACTTGGATACCAAATATATCCAAAGTAGGATACAGAGTCCTTTGGGAATATGACTGATTGGGATAGTTGAATTATATGGTAGTTCTACTTCTCAGTTTGAGGAGAACTTCAGCAAAGATTTGCATAAAGGCTTCCCCAGTTTGCACTCCCACCAGCAGTGAATAGCTGTTCCATTTTTCCTCTGTCCTTACCAGCATTATTTTTAGAGCTACTTCAAATTTTATTTAATTCTAACAATCATTTAAAAAAGTGGATATTCTGCTCCTATACTTTCCCTTATATTGAGCAAAAGCATCATTTTATACCCATGAAGGTGGAATATCGATATTTTTCCTTTCAATTGTTTGTCAATACAATAAAATTAGTAGCCTCCCAAATAACACATAACATCATCAAAATTCTTCTCAAAATTTGACTTTCTGGAGGATTTTGTTTGAGAATAGGTATGTTTGTTTTTTGTTTGTCTTTAAAACTGTTACCATTATGTAATAAAATTTAAATAAAATTTTAAACATTGTTTCTCCAGTGAGCCTACCTTGGAGGAAACTAAATTTTTCATTTGCAAATGGTTGTCAGTTGTAGATAGCTTCTCAGTTTGGGATGGTGGCATCTGTCCATGTCTTTCAGTTCTAATGCCCTATATGATGCCGGCCCTTATGGACACTATGCTTGCTGCCCGATCTCTTTGGGTTCACATGTGCCTTGAGCTTGTTGATTTAGAGGGCCTTACTTTCTCAGTCTCCTCCATACACTCTCGGGCTTACACTCTTTAAGCCTCCTCTACTATGGGGTTTCTTGAGCCTGAGAGGAGGGCTTTAATGGAGGCATTCTATTTAGGGTGGAGTGTTCCAAAGTCTTACAGTCTCCACATAATGTGAGGCTGTGGATCTCTGTATTTGTCCCATCCGCTGCAGGAAAAAGCCACTATAATGATGGCTAACCAAGGTACTGATATATGAGTATAGAAATATGTCAATAGGCATCATTTTTGATTATATATGCATATATATGTATACATCCATATATTTGCACACACACACACACACACACACACACACACGCGCGCGCATGTATTTTAGAATAAAATCATATGGTTTTCCCCTAAGGCCTTGGGCTGTCTTTTCTCTAGTTCCTGGTCTTCCTTAGCTCCTCTTTCTACCTTCTGTGTGAGAACAGGGATGGGCAAGGTCCATGCAGATTCCTAGGGTGACAGACAAAGACAACTAATTAGTTTCCTGTATCTCTGCACTCTTCTCAGTAATGCAACTCTGAGAAAAAAAAAAAATTTATTTCAAAATTGAGCAAGTCAGATGTTTTCCTTCTCTAAGTCAAGTTGAAAAGTGTCAAATTCTGAAGGTTATGATTTTCTTCTAGAACAAAATTTATTAAATTTAACACCAAGATAGCTCAGCAAGAGTCTTCTGTACAAAACCATCTAGGACTCTCCAGAATTGTGTGGAATAAACTTAGATAATTTTTGGTTATTTTAGAACATGTTAAAACTCAAAATGCTGAAGGAAAGAAGGACACTTTGATTTTGAAGAAAATGCAGTAGCATTTGAATTCTTGGTTTGTCCCTTACTAACAGGAGTCCTTGTTACTTATTTAATATCTTTGTGTTTGTTTCTTTTTCTTTTTAAAATATGTTTTAAATGGAAATGCAATTGTGTTTTATTACCCCTCCCCTTTGCTTCCTTCAGCCCCAACCACTTTTCCTTAAGACCCTTCCCGTGTCTTTACTCTCAAGTTCATTACCTCTTTTTCTTTGATATTGCTGTTATAAACATACATTCATATATATATATATATATATATATATATATATATATATATATATGCACAAATATCTATATCTGTATCTATATAGAGATATATACAACTTACTGAGACCATTCTTGTTGTTTGGGTGTATATGGTTTCAAGAATGAAGACTCTAAATTTAACAACAATTATGGAGCTTAACTGATGTCTAGTAGTATTTAAGGCACACTCACCAGGAGGGAAACCATGCTTGGTACTGCAGCCTTAGCCAACTTCCTTAGGCTAGTCTATTATCTTTTTTATAGATTGAATGTTGATAGAAAAGCAGCTTTGAATAGTAATTGCAATTAGTGTGGACACCTAGTGCCTTCATAAAACAAAGAAACTTCTCCAAAATAGCAGCAGTCAGTATTATTGATATCCAATTAACCAACCTCAAAGATGACAACCAATGAACCAATCCTTAGTCATGGCACCCTAGGCAATTTCCCCTGCCTCACTGTATGCTGTACAACATGGTTCCTCTCTAATGAAAATAAAAGAAATAATGGTATACCACTCCCAAGATAAAAGTATAAATGACAATTTCCAACTTAAGCATTTTTTTTTAATCAATCACTGTGGAAGGAATCATAGGTCATGAAAATGAGGTACCTAGGCAACATATGAAGAGAATAAACATGGTAAGGGCTGCTCATGGAGCAGATAGCAGGATTCAAGTCTCATCAGATTCTTGACTAGGGCTTAATATACCCAAACATTTTGATAGCTCTAGCCCACAGTCTCACTAAAATATGTGTGGATTATTAACTTAAGCAAACATTTTAACATTCCCTCACATTCCTAACTTTTAAAATTATGAAATAATGACATTTCAATCAACCTGCCAATTTCATATTTAGAAATAATTAAATAATTCTGTGGTGATATTTTGTTGTACCCTAATAAAATTTGCCTGAAGATCAGAGTAGAGAACAAGCCACTAGATTAAACATAGAGGCCAGACAGTGGTGGCACACACCTTTAATCCCAATACTTGAAAGTCACATGCCTTTAATCCCAGCACTAGGAGAGAAGTGATGGCTGGGCAGAGAAGAGTATATAAGGCATGAGGAGACAGGAACTAGAAGCCTTACCAGCTGGAGGCCTTTTTGGCTGGAAGCCTTTTCAGCTGAGGACTCAGAGGATTCTTGGAGTTGATGAGGTGAGAAGTAGCAGTGGCTTGTTCCTTTGTCTCTCTGGTCTTGCAGCATTTACCCTGATATTTGTCTCTGGGTTTCTTAATAAAAGACCTTTTAAGATTTGTGCAACATAATCCCATTACCACTGTTGTAGTTTTTTTCAAAAGAATGATTGAAATTTTGTATCTGAAATATTTTCCCAACCTTTTGAATCACTAAAACTCAATTCCTACCATAAACAAAATCTGTTATTTTCCACATTTAAAAAAGTCATTTACATAATTTAGACACACACACACACACACACACACACACACACACACACACACACTCCTGTTTCTCTCTATAGCTAATGTAGCTCCTGGTAAGTAGCAATTTGCTGTCAAGTTAACTAAGGAAACACAACAGGGAAAGGCCAGAAGGAGCATTTTAAAATATTCAAGGGAGTTTCAGAGGGAAATTCTCCCTCTGGAGAATACAGATCTCTCAAAAGCACCAACATGATGTTACATAATGTATAGATATAGTTCAGCTTTTCTTCCTTAAAATGGACTGTGCCAACTTTGATCACAGAGCATATACTAAAACTTAACTATAGACATACAGAGCTACATGAATAATAGTATTAATATATTATGGCATAAAAATAAAGAAATAGGCAAAAATTAATATATGGTTTGGAGAGAACTGTTGAGAGGTATGTTACATGTTCCAGAAATACTGGGACGTGGTTTAGAAAACAAAGTTTGTACTCAAATATGAATAATGTTATTGGCTTTTTAAACCTGGTAAGAAACCATCTCAGGATTTTGACTAAATGGCTATGTTAATGAGTGTGCTGCCTCATTAGCTGTCCCTCCAAAATGGGTTGCAGATATTATCCAGGGTCACACAGTTATCCAGAGACTCCTGTCTACTCGTCAGCATGCATTACTGAGTAGGAATTCTGTAGAAGACAAACTTTTGTTCCACCTGATGAAAACTCATGGAAACCAATGATCCAGGAGCAAGCCTTAAAAAAGTGCTCGTACATTTAGCATCAGTACATTTTCCTTCTTTATGTGATTATGTCACTGCCTTCAAGTTGAGTTTATGTGATCGACTTTACTCTGGTTTCTGTGTTGTACACACTGTTTATAATAAATTGAATAATGTACAAAGGAAAATCTGTGCTATCAAAGACACCTGGGTGGGCAAAAAGATCTCTGTATTATTTACCAGCTTTAGTTATTACTCTAAACTTTTGTTTTTCAGTGTTGTACATGAGTAAACACATCTACCTGAAGAGATTTTGTGAGAATTCATTCCCAGGGCTTAGTGAAAAACACATGCACATTATTTTTTGTTCCTTTTTTTTTTTCAAATGAAAAAAAAAAAAAAAAAAAAAAAACTGCTTCCCAACACAGTTAAGCCCCTTGAAATTAAGGGATTGCTAAAAGTGAGGAGAAACCATTAAATCCAGGTGTCTATGACTTTTTGGTTTCTTAGTCAGTACTTTTCATATGATTTTAATCTGTCTGGTTGTAGGAGAAATTTTCCAAGATTACAGTAAATTTATTACATGGGAGAGATATTTTAATAAAATCTGTGAAAATCATGAAACATAGATGCTTCATTTATTACTTTACTGAAGAAATACACATAAACAGCACACAAAAATTGACAACATACATAGAAAGACATTTAAGCTATGCTTTCCTTCCAAGTCATGAATCCTAGAAAGAAAACATTATTCAGAACGCTTGGAATTCTTAGCTGTGCTGCCAACAGAATATTCTGCCAAGTCGCAGACTGCACTTTTGGCATATCTTATGTTTGTTTATTTATGAATGGGCAAGGTATTCTGTTATTTTATTTGGAGCCTTAGGTACGTAATACGTTATATAAGTCAAACTTGATGTTAAAGTACATCTATTATTTTATAAAAAGAAATCTTATGTTGCCATTTTTATCCTGCTGTTTGAGTTCCAATGTTCTAAAGACAGATAAGGAAGGCGCTTAGTGACACCACATCCCAGTCCAAGATCCAGAAATAGTGTGCAAACTTTGCTTGCTGAACACCAAGTTTGGCATAACACTTATGGCTCTATTCATATGTTCCACATATATATTTTAAAGTCTATCACTTTACTAAAATACTTTTGATGAACTGCCCCATCTGACCCTCATTAACCCCAACTAGACAAATAAGTATCCAATTTGTGATCTTGAATTCCAACTTTTTTTTAATTCAAACATGAAGGATAATTTATTGATCCAACAAACTTTCATCTTTTGTTTTTGGAACCCAAATTTTAGCTTAAATTATTATCCTATAATAAGAATTGCACAAGAAACTCTTGCAACAATCATTTTGAGCTGTTAATTTCCAGATCTGGCTAATCATTTATAGAATAGTCCAGTGAAGTATTTTGATCTTTTCTATAGGTAAAATAGTATGGTGCAAAGATACACACAGAAACATAAAAAAAATATTATATGTATGAGAGAGAGAAAGAGGGAGATAGAAATGTAGAGGGAAACCCACTTTGAAAAATGTGTAACTACACTGAAGTATTCAGTTCAAAATTGTTTTGTATTTTGTATAAACATTCGATCCATACAGAGTAACTTTTTGAAAAGAAAGTTAGCAGCTATGGGAAATAAGGAGACACTTGTATTTTAGATTTAAAAAGAAACAAGTATAAAAAGACTCCTCAAAAATTAATACTAAAACCCTACTTTTAAAAAAATGCAAAAGCTACCTTTTTTGAGAAACTCTTGTGCTGGAGGAAAAGGCTCAGCATCAGGAGGTGGTGACAAGGCTCAGTGAAACCATGATGTCTTCTATGATGTGCCTGCTGTCGTTTCATTTCTGTATTAATGTTTGGTTGCTAGATCTCTATGCAAACACTTGAGCATAGGGCATTTTATTTCTGTTGCCCGTTGTTTTTCTTAAATAATGAAAATTTCCATCCCTAAACTTTAAGTGTCTAATATGTGATGGTGATGAGCTTGAAAACTCAGTATGTGGGGAACAGCAAAACTGTTACCCCTTGTATATGCTAAACATTGTAAAATTCTTCAGTCTGATTCCACTTTCAGAAAGTACTTGATTAAAGTCAGTTGTTTTTACCCATGTAAATACATATAAGTACACTGAAGCACATGTTATGGATTCACTATGAGAGACAGGCACACCCACTCTGGTGACTCAATCCATAAATCTGTTCAGCTTTGCCACATATTTTCACATGACTTCACACTAATTCTCCTTTGTTACACCCTTCCTGCTGAAGTTTATATACTTCTTTTGTGAGGGACTAAGAATCTCAGGAGCTCCCAATTTTAATCCAAGTTTCCTCACATTTAACTTTTTCCTTATGAATTAAAAGCATACCAGAAAAATTCAGAGTTTAGCTGGGTACACACAGGAGCCACACCGCCATCCTGGCTCTGTGGGCATCTTTCTTTTGTATACTGGCATTATTTTCCCCAGGATGTATAGTCATAGATTAATCAATATTCTTAGGTGATTTGTTCATTGACGCTATTCATAATGTGATTTCTGCTGCTTCGGAGAAGAGCAAAAGGAATCATTCCACATGCTTACATGTCACAGAAGGGAGGCTCTGGTCCTTGTGAGAGACATTGATTGGGAGAATGCCAAGAAAATACTTACATGCCAAAGGGTTTGTTGTAATAAAATGTTATCAACTAGGCATGCATGGCTACTGTGTCTTTAACTCTAGTAACTGTGATTATCTGCATGAGTCATGGACAAGATTGAGCTCATTAATGTTCCACTATAGATGGTGAGGAAGGACTCACAAGCCCCACTCATCTCCGAGGGCACGTAAATGGTTCACAGTTGGTAGGGGTGGAAGACATTTTCTCCAGTGGGTATAGTAATCCATATATTGTCCATTCTTCTCGCAGAAACCCTAATCCATGCTCCTGTGAGTAACCCTAATTAAGCACAGGGAGAATAATTGTTTCATTGTTGTCTGTTTGTCTATTTTTAGTTTTGTCAGTGCCCTCTCTGTTGTTAAAGGTCATTGTAGTCTCTCTGCAAAAAGATGAAAGAGCCAGGGTAGACCAAGGCTTTTTATCAAGTTTCTAATTTTCTAAAATTTGTCTATAAAATTCACATAAACTGGGTTGGGCATATTGGCTCACACCTTTAATCCCAGCACTTGGGAGGCCAAGGCAAGTGGATGGATCTCAGTGAGTTCAAGGCCAGCCTGGTCTAAAAAGTGAATTCCAGGACAGCTAGGGCTGTTACACAAAGAAACCTTGTCTCAAACAGCCAAAAAATTAAAAAAAAAAAAGTTCCCACAAACTGAAGACCAAAGAAGTAAGACCATGTCTGTATTAAGTGATATATAAACCACAAAAATACACCTCAACTGAATGTCTGTCACAGCTGTTTATTCACTGTCACACCACCAAGTTTTCCCAGTGTAAAATAAAACGAGTTTGGTGCTTGAACTCATAAGCTGAGATAACAATTATTTTGTGAACATAAGTATGATTTTGCCAATTACTCTTCTAATATTTGGAGCAGTACTAACGTCCAACTTTAACAGGACAAGTTGTAGGAGGTGCGCATTTTTCCGTGCATGCCCATAACACTTCCCATTTCCTGTCCTACTTTCAGAAGTCATGCTTTTTCTGTTTCTGCCTCTTTACATTATAATGAGCTCATTTTTTCCCCTTTTAATGGACTAGCACAGGACAGCCTTTGTATATATCAGGCCTATATTGCTGGAGTTACAATATATCTTTCTCTTGTGTAAAAAGCTCATGGGTCAACAAGGAGATACTTAGGGACCAAGTACACGTGAGATCTGCTTTTTTTTTTTTTAATCTGTAGATACAAACAAGTGAATAAAATATCTTATAATCTTTTTGTTATTTCTTTACCTTTAGTCATAATTCAACTAGGCACAAAATTGGTAAAGAAATGCCAGTTTCAGATACTATATGAAAATAATGCGAAATGTTCACTTCTCAATTGACAGAGTTTTCAAGTTGTCACTATATCATCATCCTATAATTCTTCAATCTACTTTCAAAAATCAAGGATGTTTATTTTTGAAAATCTAAATGACATTTTGCAGTTGGTGGCAATAACAAGTGTAAAATGAGACATTTCTACATGGAGTTTGGTCAATAAAGAGTTATTAGTAATTCATTATAAATGTAATTTTTTAAATTTTTAATCATTCTGTCACATAAGTATTTCTACTTTTGTTGTTTCCTAATTCATTTCAGTTTGTATCACCTAAGAATTTTGGCTTACTGAAACAAAATTTGGTCTTTGAGAATCCTATACATGTATACAAGACATTTTGATCCTATTCAATTTTTATATGTGCTTTGGTATAGAGCCATCCAGTGGCGTGTAGGTAACTTACTGGAGACCACATCTTTGAAGAAACTGACTCTCTCTTCTCTAGAAGCCATGAAATTCCAATACCTTCCTTTTCCTTTAGTTGCATATTCTCTCCAAGCATCCTCTCACACTGATGTAAAATTAATATTCAGCAATATCATTTTACTCTCAACTACCTTCTCAATGTTGACTGTGATCTGAAAAGTAGTGCTGAAATTTCTTATTCATCTCAAAAGCTAAACTTTTGGACCTGAAGAGTGGAGATTAAGATTGCTTTCCAGAGGACCCAGATTAAATTATCAGTTCCTGAATAATGGCTCACAACTGTCTAAAACTGTAGCCCCAGAGGATCCAGTGCCTCTTATGACTTCTGTGAGCACTGTGAACATGTGTGCAGTCATACTTCCATGTAAGTCACTCATACACAGAAAATAATGTATGTTTTAAAAAGTTATTTTTTGAGGGGGCTGGGGTGGCTAACAGAATGCCTCATCAGTAAAGCTGTTTGCTGCCAGGTCTGATGAGCTGAAGTTAATCTCTGAGACTTATTTGGTAGAATGAGAGAAGCAACTACTCTAACCTTTACACATGCATTGCAGAACTTTTGTGTACCCCTCCCCAACACACACACATAAAAATAAATATATGTAACAAAAAAAAAAAGCTAAACAAGTTCATGCCTGATTTTGTCAACGCACTAAGCGAGGTACAAATAGCTCTATCATACTGGATGCAAATGTGTTTAGGTGTTATGTGAGAAGATGTAGTAGTAGTACAAAGTACTACAAAGATCCACAGATTCTCAGTTTCACTGAGTGTCTAATGTGCTCAAAAGAAGCTCATGATCATTGAACTAAACTCTCAGTCCCTTAACTACGAATGAAAGTCCTGAGCTGGGCATGAGAGCAGATGCCTGGAATGCTAGCATTCAGAAAAGCAGAAACAGGAAGTTTAATGCAAGTCTGAGGCCAGCCTGTTTAACAAAGTGACTTCAAGGACAACTGGACTACATGGCAAGATCATGTCTATACATAAATAAATGAATGAATGCATAGATAAATGAATAAACTATAAAGGGGAGAACAAAGATCCTATCATGCTCTTTGGAGTCTGTGACATTCATATTGTCTGGCACACATTATAAAAATCAGTTATGTCTTAGGATAAGTTGCTTATTAATAGTTTGCTAATGCTGTAAATAGTTCCTTGTATATGCTAGGTCATAAGCTTTTAAACTGTGTCACATTGTGGTTGCTGCTTTGAAAATTGTAGTTCATATTAGCAGGATTGCTAATCAGATACTACTTTGTATTTTTCAAGTCATGGTATATAAAGTAATGTAAATTAGGTTCTCTGAAGCAGCATTTGTGATTTATTATATGATTATTGTGGTCTGCATAGCCATGAATATTGATCTCCTTTGTACTAGCCACAGAGAGGTGAGTAAGCCTTTATAATGGGCCTCAACAATCAGACTAAGAAGCCCTGGGGAGAGCAGAGCACAAATAGCCTGCACATGAATAAATAAGGTGGCACATTAACTGAGAATGTTCCTAGCAGCTTAACTAAACTCAGTAGAAGAGGAAAAATACAATTCCTATTTCTTTTAATACTCTGCTGCATTTAACCATATCTTTCTTTTTTTAGCAAGAATTTTCTGAAATAAGAGGATACAGAACTAATTCACTACAGACTTCATAACCAAACTATGTCCTAAAGGAATAATAAGTTTACTTTGGCCTTTATTATCCAAATGTTCTCATAGGCTTTCTACTATAGTTGCTTAACATAGACCTTAGTTGCTTTAATTACACTGATTTACTTTACAGTGTCTATTTAATGTAATATGTCATTATTTATTATCTGTATAGGTTTTTAAACCTTTTTACTGATTTTTGGAAGAAGGCTTATGAGGTGGTGATTTGTTTACCTCATATTTTAATGCCAAATGTTTGATTTTGCCTAGTTAGTACATGCTTGTAGCAGGTTTGAAACAAGTGTCATACAGATAGCTCTGAAGTTCTCAGGAAATGTTCTGAAATATTTTTTAAGTGCAAGCCCATATACTGACCCTTTATTCCAGTTAATGCAATACTGGTTCCATTTCTGTAGAAAAAAATTCTCTCTGCAGCCAGACTGGTAGACTTAATGAAAAGAGAAAAACAGCACACCACTGATCCTCCCCCTCCACTTCCACCAACCCTCCAAATCCCCCCACTGCTCCACCTCCCTTTCTTATTGTTCCTGTTACCCCCTCCTCCTCCTGCTACTCCTCCTCTTCTTCCTTCTTCTGCTTCTCCTCTTCTTCTCATCTTCCTCAAATTTTCCTCCTCCTCTTCCTCTGCCTCTTTCTCCTCCTCCTCCTCTTCTTCTGCTTCTGTTTCTGCTTCTGCTTGTCCTCTTCTTCTCTTCCTCCTTCCTTCCGTTTCTCCCTTCCTCCCTCCTCCTCTGCCTCTTCTTCTTCCTGTTTAGCATGAAATGAATAACTTCTGTCATATTCCTCCTCCATCCCCATAATGTTCTGTATCATTAAGGGCCCTGAGTCAATCAAGCAGACTCCTCTGCACTGAGCTACATACATGATGAGCTATCATATTCTGTTGGAGTTTTACCAACAGAATTCACGTGATGAAGCTGTAGCTTCCAGTGTCTGAGTTGTATCTAGAAACCCTGGAAAGCTTGGTGACTTTAGATGAGAATTTGAGCATGAGATCTACTTGCTGAGTTGAGTGCCTTTGACTGATAAAATATTGAGTCTTTGTTTCCGTGGCTCCCCATGCTGTGTTGACTCAAAGAGACGGCCACAGTGTGTAAGCCAGGAGAAGAGCCCAGTCCACAACCACTCATGCCAAATTCCTGATCTCAGATGTACCATCTTACAACCTGTGAGAAAGAAGTTTCTAATGTTTAAGTTCTCCAGTTTTTAGCCTTTTGTCATAGTAGAGTAGGCAATTTGAAACACATAGTCAATTTCAATTAAATTTACTTTTAATTGAATGAAGGAAAGAAATACTATTACTACAAACTTGTAGAGGGAGCTATTATCTACCAGCAGCGCTGTCCTTTGAGTAGGTGACATGACAGAGTGGCTCCTTTTTTTTTCCTTCTGGGAATGCAAAGCCTAGAGAAAATGTGAAATACATATTTCCAGCACACTAAATTCTTGGTCATGATCCTAGTCCGGGTGGGGCATTCAAATTTCTACCACTTGACATAATTTTGGTTAGCTCACATAATCTACTAAAGACTCAGTTTCTGTACTTTTAAATTGTAAGTAGTAAGATCTACTATGTTGGCAAATAGATAAGAAAATACAAATAGAGTATTTGGTACTCTACTTAGAACAAATGATTACTAACTTTAGCTCTTCCACTAAAGAAATTAGCTGTGAATGCAGTCATACGAGGTTTAGGATTAAAAAACGTGTTCTGTCACATCCATACTCTGAGCATTGGAAATATTCTATTAATTAAAATGTGGTGATGAGTTTTTTAATTTCAGTTCAATATATTAATTGTAATTCAGTATTTTAAATTTAAATATTTAAAAATTGTAAATCTATTCAGGTTCATTAGTCATTTAATTCCCAGGTAAATATTAAAAACATCAGCTTCTAGCAAAGCCTTTAGAGTAAAGTTGATAAATTCTTTACAAACATGAGAGAAACCCAGAAGCAGAGTAACGGAACTGACTTAGATGTTCAGAGTAGGCTTCACAGAGGAAGGAACTGCGATTTGCTTTTAAGGATAAATAACCACAAATGGGCAAATAAGATATACAAATAGTAAAGAAATGTTCTAAATTTCAGTATATTTCATAGGATATATACAAAAACATGCCAAATTTATGAAGCTCAAACACCAGAGATATTATGATGTATTAAACTGCACATAGGTGATCAAAATCTGAAAGTATAAGCTATTAAATGAGAAATTTAAACTTTAGGTTAGTGCTTAGACTCAAAGGGAATGCTGCACCAAGTTATGAAATAAAAAAGGAAAAGAGATTCACAGGTGCTGGTACTACAGTTTAAGAAAGTTTATAGGTTCGGTGGTGGTGACGCTTTTAATCCCAGCACTCAGGAGTCAAAGGCAGGCGGATCTCTGTGATTTCCAGTCCAGCCTGGTCTTCAGATCGAGTTCCAGGACAGCCAGGGCTATTATACAGAGAAACCCTGTCTCGAAAAACAAAAGAAAAAAAAAGAGAAAGAAAAAGAAAAAAAGGGAAGTTTATAGATGTGTGTTTTCCACAAATTTGTATGTATGAAGTGCTTTATAATCATTCACTTATATTCAGGACATGTCATCAATGGAAAGAACTTATAAAAACACATGAAGTAGTGCAATAACTGAGGATAAAATATAGACATAATTATGACAGGGAAATTACAAACAATGCATTATCTCTCATAATATCCAGTTCAGCAATCCATATGGTGTTAGAATACACAAAAGGAAAGAGATTAGAGACGCAATTGAAAGACACACACAAAACTCAAAATCTTGCAAGAGCAGCAAGTGCTATTTCTGAACTAAGAACAGAAAGACTGATTTTTCCTTTGTTGCCTGCTTGTTGATAAGATCAGGCATATTACAATTGAAAAGCCTAAATAACGTGAATGAATGGAATACTGCAGAAGCAGTTATTATTTTCAGCATTAGGAAAGAGGTCTGGTACATTCTGATTACCCAAACCTCATTATGTGCCAACAACTTTTGTTCCTAGTAGAACTCAAATCACAGGGTGGTGCTGTATTTAACAACTTACCCTTTTAGACTATTGTGAAGCTGCAAGTGACGTTTAATTACATTATTGCCAATCATCAGCAGAATGGTAATTACTTGGAACACTTGGCCGATGCTTCTGATTAAAGCATCATGCTTGTACAACAGGTCATAAGTTCATATCCTAATCCTGCTAACTTTCTTCTAAAACCTTATTTATTCATTTTGTAAGGAATAGCTCTAGCTCTATCCTTGAAAATAATGCTGGTGAAAAACTTAAATAATTTCATGACCTATTAGCACAATAAATTGATTTTGGCCATTATGACCTATTTGCTGTTCTGTGTGGTTTATTTTTGTCTCTTTTTAATTCCTCTTTCAAGCCAAGGAAAAAAGTGACCAGGAGACTCTTTTCCTGTGAGATCTGAAGTGCTTTTAATAATTTAGCTAGGCCACTAGCCAACAGCTTAGTAGATGGCTGGAAGCGTTATTCATCTGCCTAAGTGCAGGACGGTTGGTTCCCACATGTTTACTTAGGCACTGGGCTCCTGGTATTTCTTTTGCAACTGAAGGCAACTTGATACACAAGGTGAAAACCACTGAAGTTTGAATATTTTTTGCTTTTAAAGAATAAAAGCAAGACAGTTATGGGAGGCCACTTTGAGACTTCTGGCTAAGAGGCTATCTGTCTTGCCACATGAAGACACAGAAAGTCCAAAGCCACATGAACCAATACTGTTCCGTTCCTGGACTCACATTTAAACAGCTGTTTGCTGTAATATCATCTTTTGGGTTTTCTGCTCTTAGATTGGCTGCCTTGATTTTTGTTACTACTCTGTTTATTTTATCTTAATTTACTCAATAGTTCTGCTCTTGGGGAGAGTTTTCTTTGACTTTCAGCCCACTGATAGAGCATTCAAGCCAAAATCCCTCTAGTTTGCCCTGGTTCAGTATGCATGGAAGCTGGTCTACCACTTCTACGACTGTCCAGTACCACTTATTATTTGGAGAACCAAACTCGTTGTTTTCAGATTTTGTGAAGTTGTTTACAGTTGGAATTGGATGTTTTCCTGTCTAAAAATGATGTGTTTTTTTTTTCTTCAAAGCCTTCCTCTTGCATGTAAATAATTATTGATGGCACAAACAATCCTTAGGAGTCTCTCTAAATTGCATACCTGCAGACACACTTCCATACCTCTTCAGGAATGACTCTCCTTCTTTCTGTTTTTTTTCTCTGCTTCTCTGACTATAATAACCCCCAAACATTTCTTTTATTCCTTGTCTGCTGTGTGTTATCTGGAAACATAAGCCTTTACTGCTATTCATTGAGGAACAGGAAGTGATACGTACTCTTATTCTACTGTCTAAAGCTTTCTCTGAGCAATGGCCTTCCTGTCCTTGTCTCATAGCATTATTGTTCTCTTCCAGTTCTTTGCAGGATAACTAGAGGTGCATTTGAAGGCATGTTTAGGTGGAATTTATATTTTTATTTTTAATACTCAATTTCAAATTAGCTTTCTACTCACCAGGTATTGTTCTGTTTATTCAAACTCATTGAAATATTAAATATCTGCTTTGGGGCAGCCAATGCCTTCAGAATTATAGAAACTAAGATAAGTGATGCTCAATATCAGTCTTTACTCAAAATGTGCAGAAAAATATGTGAACAGACAGTGACAGTAAAATATAACTGTCATGGTGTAGGTGGAGGGTTGCACCAGGCCTGTGGTAGTATGAAGGGGACAACAGACCATAAGGCTATCTGACCTGAAAGAAAATCTTCATAGAAAAGGAAAATTTAATCAGTGATGGATAGCAGTTCTGAAGAAATGAGGATCCAACACCTTACAGGCAAAAAGATATTCCAGAAGGAAAATAGTTTAATAGAAACCCTATAGACAGAACAAGCTTTTATTTCTCTAACTTGAAAAAGTTTGTAGAAGGAAAGAAGAGATACTTTTGGAATGGCAGGACAAAGACTTGTGTACCAATACTCTTGGCTATGTCTCCAAGGATATGGGATTTACTGGTAGACAATGGGGAAATGATAGAGACTTACATAAAAGCAGATATGAGAAGTTATCATTTCTGCCACCATCCATATTTCTCTCTCTCCATCTCCCTTAATTCTTTGTCATTGTCATGGGTCAAGTTCTTCAGTTTTTCTTTAACTTACTTTAAGCTGACTATAAACTCTATATTTAATTAGAGTCTACTTATTTAAACCTCTCACATCTGTGCACTCCTGTGGTGGTTAAAAACATGGGTCACTCTTTACTTCCTGTCCTCTGATAGTATAACTTGAGAATCTCCATTCTCTCTCTCTCTCTCTCTCTCTCTCTCTCTCTCTCTCTCTCTCTCTCTCTCTCTCTCTCTCACACACACACACACACACACACACACACACACACACACATCTATCTATCTATCTATTTATCCTCTATCATCTATCAATCATATATCTATAATCTATCAATCATCTATCTATCTATCTATCTATCTATCTATCTATCTACCTATCTGTCTATATCTCTATCTCCCTCCCTCCTTCTCCCCTCTTTCCTTTCTTGATTTTTGTACCAGAGAAGTTACAAATCAATCCTTATTAATATTCCCTTGCTAATCAACATTGTCCTTGTGTTCTTTTTGACAACAGAGAATAGAGCTTACTTTGACTATGCTTTCTTTTACATTCTTTAAAACTGTTTTATTCTCCATATTTCTTTGATCACAATGTCTGTTTTCTCCTCCATGTTCCTCTAATTAGAAGTACTAGAATCATGGTATGTGCCATCCTCTTTTCTTTCTATTTTCATCTCCACATCACTTTCTGCTGTGTGAATGGACCCTGGGGAGACATGAACAAAAAGATACTCATCCCAGATAGGGAATCAAAATCAATGACAAACCAAAGCAACAATATCTCCAAAGTCCAGTTTGATGAACCGGTCAGTGATTTGGGGGAAGTTACTTAGGAAAGAGGAAATAACTTAAAAACAGTCACATCAACAAAAGCCCATTCCAGCACAGGTGATGACTCTTGGTAGCTATAAACCAAGAACTCACTGCATAACTTGCAGGCAACTTGATAGATTTGAAGGTGTCTCTTTCAGGCAGCTCACCTGGTCAGAGCCTTTTCTAGGCAGCTTG
This sequence comes from Peromyscus leucopus, assembly GCF_004664715.2. Classification (NCBI taxonomy): domain Eukaryota; kingdom Metazoa; phylum Chordata; class Mammalia; order Rodentia; family Cricetidae; genus Peromyscus; species Peromyscus leucopus. The sequence continues at coordinate 13,290,479 of NC_051064.1, read as the reverse complement.
ACTGCTCTGACTTTTCCAGGTATCTTGACTGGTCTGAGCATCTTCTAGGTAGTTCTCCTAGTCTAGGTGTCTCTTAGCAATCCTTACTACTATATAAGCTTGGGGAAAGAAAGGGCTAATGAATCTGGTCAGGGATTTCCTGAAGCTATTGAGTTGTTGAATTCCTGAATTTTAATGAAATTGCTTGCAAGGTAGATGCTTCCCCTTGCTTTAGAAGAGTCTGAATCTTCAAGAACTTCCCTCAAAGATGAAATGCTTTATCTTAGAGGTAATTGCTATGCAACAGCTCCCACACTGTCTCTTCTGTCTTGCAGTTGATGCTATAGAGTAATTCCCAGAGTGACTCTATCAAATTGAAATGAGATTGTGCTCTTTGTCTCCCTGGAAACTTTCCGTACCATCTTCTTTAGACTAGCAGCCAACTCATTATTGTTATCTAAAATGCCATGCCTGCTCTAGCTCTGATTTTCTCTTTGACCTCATCATTTCTGTGCTTTGATATTTTCCATGTTATTCATATACTCTATTCTTACCTTGTTTACCTTGTTTCTATCTAGTCTTCTCCACTACAATATAAATGCTGTGAAGTAAATGGTTTTTTATTTGTTTGTTTTCTATTTTGTTCAGTATTTTTGGCCAAAACCTACAAAAGAACATCAAACACAGGAGATCTAGCTAAGCCATTGTGGGATAAATTAATAGCTTTATGAATGAGGTTGCTTTCACATAGCCACATTGTAAAGTTTGTGAATGCTAATATGGTGGTGTGCATGTGGTTTACTTTAGTGATTAAAAGTAAACATTCAGCAGGTGGCCTGAGAGGCATCTGAATGCTTATTATGCCTTACTGTATGACATTGAAAGTTTTATAAACTATCACCAGCCCTTTTCTGATTTACTAAAATGGAAATAATAATTATAAGTGGCCAAATCACATAAATTTTGCAAAAATTAAATAAGAAAGTAAGGATAAACTGAATGAAACCTCTACAGAAGAGTAAATAAGCTTCTAGTAATGATATATAATATTTTTCCATTACAATTAAAACATATTATATTTTTCTTTCTGCCTTAATTTTCATTCTTAGTTAATTTTATAAGAAAGGAACATAAGTTCCTTAAATTTGAAAATGCTTGTTGTCATCTGTTTTTTGTTAAATTTATTTATCATTATTTTATGTGCATTGGTGTTTTACCATGGATGTCGGGATCCCCTGGAACTGGAATTACAGACAGTTGTGAGCTGCCATGTGGGTACTGGGAATTGAACCCGGGTCCTCTGGAAGAGCAGTCAGCAGTCTTAACCACTAAGCCATCTCTCTAGTCCCTGTCATCTCTGTTTTAAAACCCCTTGAAATTTTTACACCAGTCTCTTGTCAATTTTCTTTAGAAAAGTAATGCTGAAAATATGTCAGTAGCTCCTTCATCTTCAGTGTGGCGATGTCACATGAGAATTGGCCTCATGACCCCTTTCATTCCTCTGAGACAGACTACTCCAAATGGAACTAATTTTGGTTGCTTTCCTACTTTGTGTCAAAAAATATATAAATCTCACGGGGCGGGGGGGGGGGAGCGTCATTAAATTGTATTATATTGTGTAAAATGGTTGGCAAGGGCTTTTCCTGAAAGTAATGTTTATTAAAAATTATTTTCATTTGTAGCAAGTCCTCCAAGGAAAGTGGTGCACTCCCTCTCCAATATCTTTAATGATTCCCCCTGGAAATTGAAATCCTTAGAAACTTAAGTCTTACAGGTGTGAATCTGAGCACTTCAGAAATGGAGATAGGAAGTCCACAAGTTGGAATTTGGCCGAGGCATACATAGTTAGATCTGCTTTTAAACTTAAAATGAAAATTTTAAAGAAGGATGAAAATGCAAAGGACCTAGGAAGAAAATGAAAAAAAGAGGTGTAGCAGAAGGTAGAAGAATGATCTGAATATCAACCCAAGACTTCTCTTGAATTTAGACTATATAGACTATATTATGCAAGTTTACTTAGGTGAGAATTTTCAGTGGGCGAACAAAGCTCCAAAGTAAATGCATTTTCTTCAGATAACCTATGCGTTGATTAGAACTGGTATTTACTAAGCTAGTACTACAACTATAATTACTGTGATAGCTAATAAATAGGTATTTTAAGTTACAGTGCTCCTGTATTCTTAGTTAATAAGATGTTAGAACTCACAAAGGAGTCACATGACATGAGTCCAAATCACAGCTATGTTTCAGCAGGATCTGCTGTTCTGGAAAAGCAAATCATCTGTGCCTTTTGGGACTCTTACCTGTATAAGTAGAGTTTTTATATTTGCTGTATTTTTTATTATTGCAAAATTTGTGTTAAATGTAGTGGTTATAACATGAGAGGTTATGTAGCTTACCTTATGATTGGAAAGATATTTTAACACCAGTGATACTGGGTTTTGATATTGCTGGTCTTTTAAAACGTTCTTTCTTTTACTCTCTACGCATCTATCTCACTATCACCCTTTAAAGCAAACATTTGCCAGTAGGAAAGCCAGTGTTAAAATCATATTGACCACTGCAGTAAAGGGGTCCTTTGATTTTTCTTGGTTAATGTTTTGATAACACTGTTTCCTTTTTCAATTCCATCACTTGCAATAATCTTAACCTCTATTCTTCTCATTTGACAGGAAATGATTTATTCCTTGTAGCAGTTCATGAACTAGGGCATGCTCTAGGACTGGAGCATTCCAATGACCCCACTGCTATCATGGCACCATTTTACCAGTACATGGAAACGGACAACTTCAAGCTCCCTAATGATGATTTACAGGGCATCCAGAAAATATATGGTAGGTTCCAATGTTCCTGTTTTCCTAATTATTTGGAGCAACTGGAAGTCATGCACATTTTTTTTCCTTTGAGGTAGAGTCAAAGGACAGAGAAAAATGGAAGAAAAATGTTCTGTCCTATGGGCAATATTCTAACATCAGTCAAGTTGTATTGGCAATTGTCCCCCAAATCTTAAAATATAGATTACCAGAAAGACTTAATCACTGATAGAGCTTTCTTGTTGAGTTTGGTGGAAACTTACACTCATGAAAATAATGTGCACATTTAAAATTTAGGTAGTAGTATATTAAAATAAATAATAACTTCATAAACATAGGTAAAAGTACAAATAGCGACATAATATAAGAAAACTGTCTCCTCCACTGACAACTGGACTTAGTGTTTAAAATTCCTGTTAATTCTAAGACAAACCACTTTTCAGGGTCAAGAAAATAAGTTATGCATGATGAGAATGTATTGACCTCAAAGGCATAATTATTGGGTCAGAATGAAAGTCAACAAGAAAGGCATGAAAGCAAATAAGTGGCTAGGTTTTTATCAGCAGATTGCATGGGTTACATTTCCAAGATTTCAAACTATATTTCTAGTTTGGTAGTATTGTTTTACTAAAAAGCTTTATTCAGCAAATGCAAATTAAGAGAAATGTAGAAAAACTATCATGCATATTTACTGTGACCATAACTTCCTCAGTACAACCAGTGACCTTAGTAAAGACATTTATTTCACATATTATTAAGATTTTGATGTCCATTATTTACCTATAGCAGGTATACTTTGCTAGATCAAGGAAATGAAGCTTTCATTTTTAGAAAGATATGTGTGTGCTATCAGTCTGTCAAGTTTGTGTCCAGAAGGTATGATTTGCATTTTAAACAGTGTAATTCACGTGCACTAATTTGTTTTGCATTTATTGGTTTTTCAATTTTAATAGTGAAGTCATAATCATTCTCGTAGGGTTAAAGTAAATTTGAAATTGGATTGGATGTGCTGATACATGTCACAGACACAAATCCAAAGAGCTTGGATATTGAGAGAGAGATCCATTGACTGTGTGTGTCATCATAAATTCCTTATACATGGTTAGCTCAAAGAAGTCTCTTTCTCATGACCTCATGAATTTGTAGTCTAGACTGAAGGGCTGTGAAAGAATATCCATCCCATATCTAAATTTTAAGTGTGAACAACTCTATTTATTAAAGAGAAAGAGCATCAGTCCCATGAGGAATGATGGCTAACATCTGTTGAAAATTACATGAGTAAACTGGCTCGACTTGGAAGCCTTTTTTAAGAAATGCTTTACATTAATATTTCACCAGTGGTATGTTAATCAATGGACACTTTAGATTCATTATTTAAGTGAAACACTGAGCTATTTGTCAGGACATTTCATTAAAATAAAATAGTGAAATCGGTAAAGGCTTATAATAGATAGTTGGAGACATATGTTAGAATAACCTTTGATTTGCTAGTGTGTTTATCTTTGGAAATATTTTCATGGGATCAACATCTGTCAAAGTCCAGTTTCCTCTTGAATGAAGTGCACAGATATGAGTCCAGTATTTATTCTCATACTTCTGTTTTTTCATGAAAAACCTACTTCCAAACAGGTTTTGAGAGCAACTTTCCAACAGTGACTGGGTTGAAGCTATAAAATAAAACTCAGTAAAAATTAACAAAGAAATCACAGTGCTAGGCGCTGAACTCCAGCCTTATTAGGACCGTTGGGAGGGTTGGAGGGTTTGTGTTTTCAGAAAATGTTCGGTCTTAGCGACCTCTTCGCTTGCTTAGTCTGTGGCCTCTGCTGATAAGCGCTTGTTCTCTGTAGCATATCTTCCAGCACTATTCCAGTTTTAAGTGAGCCAAGCACTGTCCTCATGTTTTCAAAAGGTCCACCTGACAAGATCCCTCCACCCACAAGACCTCTACCGACAGTGCCCCCTCACCGATCTGTCCCTCCGGCTGACCCAAGGAAAAATGACAGGCCAAAGCCTCCCCGGCCTCCCACTGGCAGACCTTCCTATCCAGGAGCCAAACCCAACATCTGTGATGGGAACTTCAACACTCTAGCTATTCTTCGACGGGAGATGTTTGTTTTTAAGGTAGGAGACCATGATTTATTTTTTAAGAGTAGATAAAGTGTCTAGTGTCGTTTTAGAAAACAAGGTCTCATTCATTCTAACCTTACCTTCCAGACTCTCTCACAGTTAAGGGGTTCAAAAAAAAAAAAAAAAGCATCCTAAAAAATACATGCACAAATGGGCGTAGATGTCTAGCAGAAGATTGCTGTGACATTCTATTTTGGGAAAGCACTTATGTCAGCAGGAGCTGAAATGCCTGGAAATGTGAGGTTGAAAAAGTACTGCATGTTATGAAGAGATAAAATAGCAGAATTTAAATCATGAATGGGATCTAATAGCGGTGATTTGCTTGCCAGCTTAGCCACTTCCCAGCATGCTGGTGCTGTGATGTCTTAGTGTATGAATCTTAAAATGTCTCTGTAATTTCAGCTGACAATTGCTACATTGCTTGTTTGTTTCATTGTTAATATTGTTTTTGGGGGTGGGGTGGAATTGTCATTATTTCGTTTGATTTTTTTTTTTCATTTTGTCGGTTTTTGGGGGGTCTAATGTTACCCACTTTAGTTAAATCACTATGAGCACATTATTTACACTTGATAGCACTTGTTTTTCTTTTGCAGACTACTTAATTTATATTTTTAATTTCAAGCTATAAAATTATATTTTACACTAAAAAATGTACTTGATCAAATTCTTTTATTCTCAGTAACACCAAAGAACAGTTTGTGAAAAGAGAAAATAGGTAGTAAATATGAGCAAAGTGAATTTAAATGTCACATGAAAATCTCAGAATTAGCTGGTTAATTAAGTACAACTGTAAGTGCTAATAAAAGTTTTAAAAAAAGAAAATCAGATTGAAAATAAAAAGAAAATTTTGGAATACAAAGTTGTAAGCATATTATAAGAATATTACCCCAATATTTATAAAGGACTCTAATTTTAAGTATGTTACTAATCTTAGATGCAGGTGGTAAAGAAAAGGTTTACTTTATTTATGTGTGTATTCACACATCTGTATATGTGTCTGCTGTTGCTACTGGTTGATGATTCCCAAAGTTACTCTTCAAAATTCACCACTATTCACAGCTGCTCTGTGGTTAAGTCATAGCAACCAATTGGAAAGAAAATGAAAACAAAATATAGCAGTTTGTTTATTCCATATGACCAGGATTTTGTTTTTACTGCCTTTAGATAAATTTCCACATTACAACATGATACCTTGATAAAATAAAATTTCCATAGTATCACTATTATCTAAAAATATAATTTGAAATTAACCCTGCTGCATTCTTATTTCTGTCTGTCTAAACAGACTGGTATTCTCAGAAGAGCATGATAGCTACATCTCTAGCAATCAAATCAACTTCACCTGCTTCTCTGTCCTGCATTCTGTACCATGCAGAGGGTGAACTGGACTAAGTAACAAAGTCCTGTGGATACTGGTTCAAAAATCAGGACTATAAGAAAAGCTCATAGATCAGACTCTATAATGCAAGGCAATTTTAACTACTTTTGTTCTTCCCTAATTTAGTATTTTACCTTAGAATCCTTATCAAAACTACTTAAGGAAACAGTTCCTAATATAAATTTGAAATGTCTTAGATATAACATCATGTGAAAGACATTATATTCTTAATAACACCTTTCTTAATACTACACACATTTACAGCTTCCATATTTCTTGTTCTGCACATGATAAGCATTCATGCTTAAGATGATTTGGTAAACACCAATAATGTATAAATACAAACTAGCTTCCCCTTCTATGCACAGATCATATGACTAACTGAATAAAAAAATGAACATGAATGTAAATACCATTAAGACATACATAGCATTTATAACATTGATATTAAGAGACAGTACTCTGGTTTAATACAAATAGAAGTTTTAGCATTTTGAATTAATTTTAAGAGCAGAATTTTCTAAAATTGGTAAATAAATAGGTAACAGACAGTTCCTTCCATCGAAAAGATTGAGCATGATATTATCTAATACACAGTGCCTAGTACTATAATTCAGATGTGAACAACTTGAGATTTAGGTAGAAGGCACAATGGGAGGTTGCCTACTCTTAGTCAATGCTGTTACAGTCTGGGTAATCAATGTGTGCCAAGTTGAACACTAGGCACATATCCACCATCTCTGAACCCAACAACAACTGGATAGCATTTTTTGTCTTACTAGAAAATGGAATTTCAGAAAACTTAAGTCATTTATTCTCTTTCAATAACTGTAAAGAGCAGTTGAACTAGGTCTATTTGATTTCAGTCCATTGTGCTTCTAACTCAACTTTTTAACTCTGTTATCTGGAAAATCAGAAAATGTTCCAAAACTAAGTTTAACTGAATCTTGTGACGTTATAAATGTTGAAGGAATATTTTTTGGATCCCTGTCTGTGTTGTTCTAGGTGCTGACAAATTAACAGTATATAATAGAGGTTAGACCCTTATTTCTTAGAGCTTGCATTCAAGTTTTCAAGGTGAACAGTAGAGTGAGAGAGTGTTATGTTTTGCATGTTTAATGTACTCTACGTGCTCTTGTGCTTGAATGTGTTACCAGGTGATGATATTGCTTTGGGAGGTCTTGGAAACCTTAGGACTATGGTCTAGCTCGCCAAATGTGAACAGGAGTGAACCTGGAAGGTGGTGTTCACTTCTGGTTCCAACCATTAATTTCTTCTTGGGCAATCACAAGGTGAATGAGCCTCCATCTCCTCCATCTCCTCCTGTGAAACCACCCCCGTGGAGAGAGCAACAGTGGCATTTCATTTCACCATGATGGATTGCATTTCCTGAAGCCACAAGCCAAAATAAGCCTTCCTACTTTGAGTTGTCTCTGTCAGTGTCTACCATAGTAACAAGAAAAGTAAATAATATACATACTGCATATGTAGGCTCCATGAATGAATGTTGTGGGTACACATGGAAGTCAAAATATACTGTGTGGACGACAGTTGGTCTGCTAATTGCTCCCTATGTGCTATACCTATCTAACCCAGATGACCTTCATTTTTATATCCATGTCAATTCCCTATACCTATACTTCCTGCTTGATAGTCTCTGCCAGTCTGTCTTTTAAACTCCTGTCTCTGTAAGCACACACTTTCTCATATTTTACCCTGTTGATTAGCCTGTCAAATATATTTAGGAATTTTTTGTTTGATACTCTTAACTTATGTAGTGTGATTTTTTTACTTTTCTTTATCAAAAACTCTATACAAATTAGAGACTGTTTTATCCATTAATCTTTCCCATCTCCACCCAACTCTCCCTTAGTTTCATTGCCTGGTGGTTTATCCTGGGAAGCCCCAGGTTCTTGAACCATTGTGAACCCAATGTCTTTGCAGGAAACTCAGATCCTGACTGCCTGTTTTCACAAAAATTGTTCTAATTGTTTTGTATAACCTGTTTCGTGCATGTATATAACACATTGGTTTGTTGTCTATGATAATTTGTCCTTGTTGCATACTTTTAAGTAGCTGATAGACTCGCTCAGATCCACAATTAGTTCATGCCCCAATGCTTACCACTAACCACCAGGAATCTCAGTGTAGCAACTTCTTCAAGCCAAAGGTAATATATCCCATAAATATGAAAAGCAATGAAATAATAAATGTTTTATTCTTGTTCTTTTTTTTTTTTTTTGAAAAGCCCATTAAATTTATTTGGTTTGTTTGTTTATTACTGGGATTTCAAGTGCCATGATGTGTGCATGGAAGTCAGAATACAACTTGAGGTAAACTTCAGAATGCTTTCATCACATGGGTCCCAGGATCACACTCGGGTTTTCTGGCTTACTTCCAAATGAGTGTTCCTGCTGTCCTATTCTTTATGTTTTTTGGAAAGATTTTAATGAGCATTAATATACTTAAATTCTATATGTATGTTTTAACCAAAAAATTGAAAATCTAGTTTTATATGTAAGGTAATAACTTAAGTTACATTTGTTTCCTTGTTGGAAAGAATTCTTGCTTTACAATAGGAGTTTCAGCATAGTTCCTTTTGTTTGCTAGGTTTCTCTCATAGAATGTAATATCATCTTCTCATCTACAATGAGTTATATTGGAACCATGTTCCAACTGGGTGGTGTGTGTGTGTGTGTGTGTGTGTGTGTGTGTGTGTGTGTGCATGCACAAGTGTTCTATATTAATGCTTGTATCAGAAAGCTACCCCCCTGCAGCTTTATAATCATTGGGAACTGTAAAGTCACCTAAGGCAAGCATTGAGGATCAGAGAAAAATACCAAGGAACTGAGAAAAAATAACAATACCATAAGAAGCATTGTCATTCCCTAGGACTGTTTGCTGAAGATATCAGGTGTCACAACTGAGGTGACAATAATGGGACCTAATTGTTCAGTGAACATAGCATATGCCTTTGGTCTTTAACAGAAAAATATTGAATGATTGGTTTTTATTTTAGTGTGAATTAAATTGTGTTTGAAAGAATGAAACTGTAGCTGTAGTGTTTGAAGCTAGAAAATGGAAGAAAGTCATATCATTAATGTAAAAAGATTTGGCTTTCTCAACTGATTAGTTCTCTGTATCAAGCCCAGCAAGCAAAGGCCAGTAGTAACTAGCCTGAAGAGGCCAGGGCAAGAAGGAACTGCTGTCAGTGCAGAGTAAGATCGAGGTTCTAGATTAGGAACCATTTCATAATGTATAGTGCAGCAAGCCACAATAATATATTATAGAGATTCAGCTGTGTATAATAAGCCATACCTTGACTGACCAAAGTGTCCTTCAAGACAAAGCCATTTATCAAGGAATATTTGGTGTTATTTAACTTATTAATATATAACAGCTCTCTTCTGCTATGGAATTCTTAACTTATTAATATATAACAGCTCTCTTCTGCTATGGAATTCTTGTAAGCTCATATACTAGGCCATATTGGCAGACAGCTAAGCTTCTCAGATCTACTGCTGATCCACTAGGTAACTAACACTCCTGCAGGGCCTAGGAGACAGGTGGGTGCCTGTAGATACATAGCTTTGTTTCTTGTGTAAATGAAGTTCAGACCATGCCTTGCCTTCAGGCCTAGTAGCACTGCAGAGCTATTGACTCAGGACAGTAGGGCTTTTTGCATAAGCAAGTGCAGTAAGGACTGGAGCTGAATTCCAGAGGCAGGCAGAGCCACGTGGCCAGAGAGAAGAGAACAAGGAGAATTTCTGTAGATGGTAGACAGAGCTGCCATGGCCAGGGAGAGGAGTAATCAGAGTTTCTCAGAGTCCGGGTAAGGAGCAAGGAAGCAAAGATGGAAGACAAAGGAACAGAGGTCAGAAGCAAAGGAGTTCACGTACAGAAAGGAGCTGAATGTGAGAACAGAGCTGAAGTTGTATAGATAGAATTTTGTCTTAGAGAAATGAAATAATGGATGAAAGAGCATGGAGTATATAGATTCTTTTCCTTCAAATAACCCCACACCAGATGTAGCGTCTTCCCCAGGACTCTGGGAGGAATCTTCTTAGAGCAGGCCCCTAGAAAATCCTGTTAATACAGGACAACAAACCAAAGGAGATATTGTTGAGGGTCCATTTAAAAAATAATTTTCTTCAAGTTTGATAGTTTCATCCATATATATAATGAAATATCATAATATCCACTCCCCGTTATGGCCTCCAACACCTCACCCTACAGCTTCATATCTTCTTTTTTAATAACTTTGTCCATAGCTCACCAATAAGGGGTGGGGCTTGGCGAATCCCTGCCCTGTTCATGCTGGACTTTCCTGCGGGCTTGATCTTATATGGATAATCATAGCTGCTCTGAGGTTCTAAGTGCACTAGCCACACCATATCCATATAAGCCTTTCTCAGAAGCATTCCTCCCCCTCTTCTGACTCTTGAATTCCAAATTTTTGTCCAGTTTTATTTGTATTTAATATATCAGAATCTTTATTTTCTCATGAATGGCAATCTTTATTGATATTGATATGTGACCATACTTAATTATACTGAGGAATTCCAAATAAATATAAAGTAGAGTCCAATTTCATTCAAGAAAAAATTTTTTTTTGTTTTATTTGATCATTTTCCTACAAGTGAACAACTTCTTACTAAAAAGAAAAGAAGATGGGAAGAGACATATTTAAGCAAGATATAGAAATTTAAGAATTCAGCCTCAAATATATTTTCATAATATTTTATAATAATGTGTTTTAATCCCTCAGTATTTGACAATGAAACTCTGACTGCCTCAATCTAAAAATATTTAATCTTCTTTCCTTGTATGATATTATCATCTTATCTCAATACAAGACACTGTCACATCTCACCTTAAATATAATATTTTTTAAATGAAGCTCCTGCTTTTCTCCGAAGAAATGTGTTTGTACCACCTGACTTCCCAAACTCTTTCTAAGTCAAAGATTTTATTGAATGTAGGAGTGCTAAGCTTATATTTGGATACTAGCCATAAAGAGACCAAAACTGCATAATTGTATAATATATAATTTAATATGTGACTATGGTATATATTTTGAATATTAAGTTGTTTTTTCAAGTACATTTTATTTTGGTAAAAATAGATATTGCTAAAATCCTTTTCATTGGGAGATGAGCAGTATCTTCTCCTAAGGTCTCAGTGACAAGCTGAAACACAATTTCACCAAAGTTCATTTTGGCAGAGATAAAAGAATTATGTATAGGGGTGTGGACACCCCTTTCCAACTGGCCATATTTGGTAAGCTTTATCTAGTAGCAGGGATGACAGCTTCACTATAACCACATAAATGGAGTCTCGACTCTAAACCACACACACACACACACACACACACACACAGGAACTCACCTACACAAATGCACATGCAAACACACTTACACACAGGCCCATGCACACGTACACACACATTTGTTCTGATCTCTATGCCAGGTCATATATGTACAAACTTGTCAGTTGGTAGGAGCAGTTGTATACTCAAGAAGAGGTGGCGTACACTGTCAGCAAGTCCAGCTGGGAAGGCCCTCTGCAGGGACCACAGCCTGAGACTGAAAAATATTAAGTGCTTTGTTCAGAGGACAGTCACTCACGACAATATGTAAGGGCAGAACCATTCTGTCTATAGTGATGTTAACTTCCTGGCTGTATTTAATTCATGTAAATTCAATGTCAAATATAACTTTTTTCTGATTCATGTGTTATATATTTTATAATCTGTCTGTTTATATTGAAAAATTTCACAAGATATGCTCATTTTCCCAATTCGTGGTTCAGAACACTTATATTTATTCATTTAATATAAATAATCAGCTTAGTTTTGAGTTTTTTACTAAACACGTAAAATATAATTTTTATTGAAGAATTCTTCAAAATCATTTCTCCTAAATGTTAATCATTTTTATTTGATATTTCTACATGTTTCAGTCTTGATCCCTTAACAGTCTGATCATGAAATCCCTCTGCAGGCATGTGGCTTAGTGTCTGCTGACAGGCTTTTTGGAGATGATAGCAGATGAAGGAAATGAAGCTCATTCACTGTGGCAACCATAAATTGATAGCCTCCTTTGGAGGGAATGGGCACAGTTGGTAGGTGGGAAGGGTGTGTCTTGTCCCATACACCCTCTCTCTTTCCTGATCGCCAACCTTTGCTCCCTCGAATGTTCCCCATGCTGTTCTTCTCAAGCTCATGACCAAGTCACAATGGACATGCCCAGGATACCATGACCTCAGATTAAGCTTTCTTCCTTTTTCATTGTCAGGTAATCTGTCCCTGTGGATTAAAAAAAAATATGCTGGACAAAATTGCTTATATTCTGTAAAGCAGGAGTTAAATTTTCCTGCTTTTATGCCCACTTTAAGTATAAGTTAGCTCTGTTGTGATCATCACTGCAACCTTCAGTTATTTAAAATCATTTGTAAAAAAATCACCAGGTCTTTCAAAAATTTTTAGAGCATTTATTTATCTTCACAAGATGGTCATATGTGTGTGTATATATATTATATATATGTATATATATATATAATAAAATATGAATAAAGCTATAATCATCACCAAATTATGCAGCTTCCTAAAAATTTCCTTGAAAATCATGGAAAAAATAAACATTTACATCACAAACCTCTAGAAAGACAGCTAGAAGCATAGTGGTTTTACAAAAACACCCCAGGAATCAGCTAGACTGAATAAATAGGAAACATTCCTCGGCATAATTAAACCAGTCATAAAATTTAGCTTACATGGAAATAATGTGGTATAACTGTGGCATTCAATAAATATTTATTTACTGAATGGTATTTTTGCTTATAACTCTCTATTCCCTGAATTTGAATTCCATGAGGAGGGTTCTCAACATTCTTATTCAATATTCTATTCCCAATACTTAGAATAGTTTTTGCAATTAGCACATCATATTTTTTCTTTAAAAGAGATTATTATTTGGGATATAAAAAACTTTAATTATGTAAATTAAAATGAATTAAATAAGGGGAAGATTACAATGTGCTGGCATGGAAAGACAATATTGGAAAATAATTACTCTCCCACATTATGCTACAAGTAATAATTGTAATTCTAATGGGATAGGAGAAGGGGAGTCCTTAGTTTTCAAATTTTTAAATGATATGTAGACAAGGTAATTTTAATAGTGCAAGTCTTCTGGCAGACTTTCATTCCAAGCTCTATCCATCATCAACCCCCTACATACCATGATTGATGGGTTTTTTTTTTAGTTCTCAGTGTATCAGAATGAGTGCTTTGCCCACTGATATTTCATGTTTTATACAGTATAAGAAAATGTCAAATGAATATGTAGCAATCACATCAGGGGAAACACAAATGCTTAGCTTTCTTTCCATGGCTACAGCTGTTCTGTTGCTACTTATATAGAGATGCCTGATAAGCAAGATTTGAAAATTCTGCAAATTGTTCTCTCAAATAAGATCCCGACTTCAGCAACAGGAAAGAGAAGGACTAGATACAGAGTGGGTAACCAACAGTTTTTGCAGCTCTTTCTAAAAGTTCGTAATTTCATGAAGTTCCTGAATTTTAGGTATTATGATCAGATAATTTATAGAATTCATAATGAATAAAAGAAAGTAGTATTTTTAGCCCAAATGATTCTTACAGATTTTTCCTCAGGTCCTTAATATCATATACCCAATAATGAAATAATATACTACTAATAATAATAGTAATACTCATTTAGTACCCATGAGCCACTAGACACCTTCGGTGTTTTAAATATGTTGTCATACATAAACTACATGTTATATAACAACAAAAGGCCTCAGAAGGTTAACTGTTTCCACTGCATACTCTAGAGAGCTTACCACTGAAGATCCTATTTTCATTCATACTATTTTTGTTTTGTACTCAAATAATATAATTACATTTTATTGAATTCATGTGTGATGTGTATGTGGGTGTGGATGTTGTCCATGTATGTGTATGTACAGTCATCAGTAGGACATGATGTGTGTGTAGAGGCCAGATAATAACTTGTGGACTCAGTTCATCCTTTCACTGACTGCATGGGTCCAGAAGATCTAGCTCAGGTCATGAGACTTGATGGCAAGCACCCTTACGAGGGCGCCATCTTGCCAGTCCTGGGTTTATTTCATTTTTTGTGTGGTTTGAGTCCAACTATGTTTAAGAAATGGCAATTTTTTAGATGGTAGTAAAACATAAAATGTCTAGAAATAAATGTATTGTAAAAAGTGCAAACCTTTCAAAGAATTCAAGTGAAAGTTTATTTTATAAAAATAACCCCAAATAAATTTTTAACAAATTAAAAGATCCATCCAAGTTTTTTGTTCTGTATTTCTCTCATGAGCACTTAATGGCTAAACCCATATGTTTTGTTCCTGCATTGACTAAAGTGACAACATCCTGAACACCATCCAAGTGCTCATCAATGAGAATTTGTATTAGACAATTGAATGCAGTGTAACTTTTAAATACTGAGGTTATTCATATATATATATATATATATATATATATATATATATATATATATATATAAACTCTGTTGCTTCAGAACAAAGAGATACACAACAGTTACTCAGACATGTATGAATGCAATCAGTGGAATGGATACAGGATGGACTAAGCAAAATATTTAGGGAGGAAAAGTAAATTACCAGGAATATGAAAGTTCAGATCTGCAGCTTAGGTGTTTAGAAATCTGTGTTGTAAATATACATATGATATATTAATGATAGATGTGTTTATATTTGTATATATGTACATTTATATAGGCAAGACCATACCATAAGCAAAAGAAATAAGGTTCAATGACATCATGTTACAACCGAATGAGAACAGTTATCTCTTGATTACAAAATTGAAGTTATTGAGGCTCAGAACATGCTTAATGGTATCATGCTCACCTAGAACATGAAAGTGCCTGTGCTCAATCCCTAAATATGCCAAAAACAGTAGTGATCATTTCTAGGATTCTATTACCTTTGTTGTGTTTTTTTGTTTTTGTTTTTGTTTTTATTTTTATGGGTTTTATTGCTCTCTGTCCTAAGGGGGAAAATGTAGAATCTTATCCTTTTTTCTAAACAGAATAGTTTTAAGGATTACTCTGTGGTTTTCTGTGTCTCAGGACTAATAACAATTATTGGAGTTAACTAAACATTGTCGCAGAATTTGAGAAGTAGATACTGCAACTAAAAGTAAATTAAGGTGTCTTAAATAAGGCACCTTATTTCTCCACTAAGAATGAACAATAGCATGCAGGTGGTACAGCATACAATATGCGTTACCATGGACAGAAGAATTTGTATATTTTCCAAGTTAATAACCAACTATGTAGTAATTCACCTGGAAAATAATAAAAGTAGATATATTTCATTCTATTTTAGATAATAGTACTCATTGATGCTTTCTTGGTAGAATAAACTTTGCAAGGAAACCCAAATTGTCTAGTAGCACAGTAACAGCATAGGAAATTATAGTGCATCGGTAGGTGGGAATATATGTGAGGCTCAGCAGGAAGGGTAATTGTAAAAATAAAAGTATCAGTTAATGAAAATGGTGAATATAATATGGTAAAACAGCAAAACAGAAACTGTTACACATCTCATTATTGAAATGCATGCTTTTATAAGGCACTTGAAAGACTATAGGAAAATAAAGGCAAATCTTATGAAAGGATTTTATATGTAAACTATTTCAGAATGTTAGGTTTATATAATGTCCCAACATTTAGTGGCATAAAACAGCTTAATAACTATGAAAGTTGTAATAGATTAAGAAATGATAAAGGACAGGGGAATTCATGGCTGATATGTGAAATTAAGTTAATTATAAAATAAAAAAATATGTATATATATAAAGAAATGATAAAGTGATATAATTTTCAAAATAGTATCAAAAAGCAGAAGCCATTAGTCTATTTATTGTCATTTTCCCATAGACCATGACTAAGTTGGCTTGGCCAAAATCATGGTGATGCATTTCAGTAATATAATTTAGTTCAACTAGGAAAAAATCCAATTAAATAAGATTCTACATTCACCAGGGTTTCATCTCAAGTGGCAATAGTTTTCTGTGAATCAATCTAGCCCAATATTTTGATATAATCAGTTTTCCTGTTGTTTTGACCACCAAGGTAAGAATTTATTCTGTTCACTAAATGCATCTTAAAATCATGCAGAATGAAAAGATATTTAGAAACCTATCCAGAGAATACTGTTAGACTCTGCAATGTAAGGAAGACTGTCACATGATTTTGTCAGCTCATCAAACAGTAGCACACTGTAAGCCATGTACATACCTGTACATAACAGTAAATGCTTAAGCAGTTGCAATGGTTGCCATGGTTGTTGTAACTATTTATGGTGGCACTGTTCTAATTGTTACTAGTATTAATCTGGGATAAAACACAGTATTAGACTTACAGTGTCTGCTAAAGGTTCTGTGACAATTCCTGAAGCTTATGATTACTATGCACTATTATGAATTTGTTTTTACTCTTTCCTTCAAGAAAATGCTGACTATCCATGAAATAACCATTAGAGATTGGGATCTGGTCTTTTTTATCTTTTTTACTCCCCATTCTATCCCTGGGGTAATAATAGCCCAGTAGACAATATGTCAGTATCTAAGGTATAATGTATAACGGAAGTCCATACATCAAGAAATGTGTCCGGAGGCTATTTTATCTGTACCTGTTAGAGCAATCAACATCAGCCAGGCCTAGAGGTTAGAAGGTGGTGGTACATTAAGAAGACAGTATGATTTTCTATAGAAACCAAAGCACTGGAATTGAGAAATGAAGGAAAGAGTGCTTCATAAATGATCTTACATACCATGTTGAAAACTTAAGGCTTTATTCTACATGTCAGGAGTTACTAGATGGGAGTAGAAAGAGTGATGTAGATGACAGACTGAGTAGGGACAAAGAGACCAGCATGCCGTGCAGCCCTGGGGTGGACTGCCCAGGCCTCCAAGGAAGAAGCTTGGTCCTGTCCAGTGTAATGATGGACAGAGTTGGACAAAAAGACCTACATGCAGGCCTGGGACAGTCTACCCCTGGCTCCGAGGAGAACACATGGGGTCACCTGGTGCTTTGCGGTGCCCAGCAGGCATGCACTGTTATGGTGAGCAAATGTGTGGTGTAGTGTGGGAAAGAGACAGAATGCTTTGGGCAAACTTTTTAAAGTATTTTGTTATATACCTATCCATCCAGTTTCCCTTTTGGAGAAGCATATGAAACATAGTTTTTATATATTGTTAAATTTATTTATCCTTTTGATTAGTCTTGATTCATCACTGTGTGTAGGTAAATAGGTTATAGTAGAGTGAAGAAGTTTAGACGCTGAACAGCTATGTGACAGAGAATCAACCTGTAAGCCCTCAAAGGATGATTTCAATGACCTCCAATTTAGGACTCTTACCTTTAAAGTGTTTCCAGTTTCATGGGACAAACAAGTACTAATCAATTCAGTAAACAATTGTACTAAAAGCAAATTGTATGGTTTGAATAGAAAGAAAATGTGGCCTAGTTCAATAAAAGCAAAACAGCTAATTGTTCTGTGTGTTTTTAAAACCTGGTCAATAAGGATATGAAAAAGCACCTCTGTGGAAGTGTTACTTCTCTTCCTTTTTAAAATATGTATCATTTTAATAAAGCATGAATGCTGCAGAGTTCAGTGAGTTCTTTGTGCAATACTTGGAAATTATTGAACCTTAGGGTGTTTTCTGAATCCCTCAAACTGGCCCTCGGTGTCAGAAGTGACAATGACCTCAGAAACTCTCCCTTCTAACTTTGTAGCAGGACCCTAATGCCTCTCAGTTTCTAATGGCAGGATTAGAATCCTAGAATCTGTAGCCTTCTTTTCATAGTTTGGTTAGTTCTAAACACTCGTCATAATCCAGATTCTCATTTTCTTCAGCTCAGTGTCAGCTCCATATTTTACATTTGAAACATTTTAATATCTAAATATCATTAATATTTATCAATATAGTATAATAGTAATACTGCCTTTTTGAGTCTGAACAGCATTGAAACCTCATGGAGACTAGCAGATTTGCTTATCATTGATTCTCAGTTGTATGCTGGAGGAACTGGGAGAATTGGGTCCATGTACCAAATGTCTTTATTAATTTTTAGATTTATTTTATTTTTAATTACATTTATGTGTTTGTGTGTGTGTGTGTGTTGGTGCATGTAGATGAATTTCTAAATGGTCTTATTAAATAAAAAACAGAGAGCCAAATAGAGGGATGAAAGCTTTAGAGAGATCAGAGAAATAGGGAAAGCTACCAACCAACCTTATCTCACCAACTCTGCAGCTTCCAAATGTGAGTTACTTCCTGTTTACCGAGGCTTATATACCTTGCTGTTCTGCCATCTGACTTGCTCTCTGTCCAGCTACATCACTTCCTCTTCCTACCCAGCTCTGTCACTTTCTATGTGTCTGTACAGACCTCCAGACCTCCATGGTTAACTAGTGTTAAAATTAAGGTGTCTGCACCATACCTGGCTCTGTTTCCAGTGTGGCCTTGAACACACAGAGATCCTGTCTGCTAAGTGATAGGATTAATGGTGTGTGCTACCACTGCCTGACTTTTTTGTTTACTTATAATGGCTGGCCTTTTTCCTCTGATCTCCAGGCAAGCTGTATTTATCAAAGCACAAATAAAATGTCACACCAGGTGCATGCATGTGACTGTGACAGAGCGGGCTGGTGTCACAGAAGGTTGTAATTTCCCCATTGTGGTGGTAGCTGAGCTGTGGTCCTATGGAAGAGCAGAAATGTGGAATAGCATGAATCTATATACAGAAAAGGTCTTTCTTTATGGTTGTTCCTGTTTGTAGGGCCAGCTACTAGACAGCCTAGGCAAAAGAAGATTGGCTTTGAATTTAGAGTGAGTGGCATAAATATATCTCATCAAACAAAGAGGGGAAGTGGAAAGGGAAGAAAAGAGGAAGCAGGGAAGAGAAGGAGGAAGAGAAAGAAGAGGAAGAGGAAAAATGAGATGGAGGAGGTGCAAAGGGAGGAGGAAGGTTTAGATTTTTGGTCAAATTATTAACTTAGGACCAACATTTTTATTTAGCACACAAATTATTTTTTCATTTGAATAATTTTATTTAAATGGAAACTATTTTTATTCATATTCTTTATAAAAAACTCTTATCAATAAAAATTATTAAAAGATTGATTTTCCACAAGGAATCACCAGAAGGTGATGTAACACTTTTGAGTCTTCCACTGTAAGGAATATATTCTGTGTATGTGCAGAGTGGAAATAGAACCAGATGAGGAAAACAGACTGGGCATGGAAAGGTCTGACTCTGATTAGAATTGATTTTCAGAAGCACCATCTTCACATTTCAAAGTCTGGGGCATCCTCTCTCTCCACTAGATACAGTTAAACAAGATTCTTTCCAGTGTGCAAACATAATAACTTAACAGCATGAGATTTTTTTCAATGTCCCACTGATGGATGAGTCTGATAAGGAAACCTAAAAATCAAAAACAAAAAAAATGACATCATCCACATAGTTTAACATTTAGACTGCTCTCTGGAAGGAGTGTGACTTCCATGTGAGGCTGCTGTGTCTAGGGATCACTTGGGTCTCCACCTTCTGAGCCAGTCTCCTCTCTGACAGCAGCTGTCCTTGTCAGCAGGGCTTAGGCTGACTGGAGTGACACACCCAGGCTGTCAGGTAATGCCCAGGAACTTAGAGACTGTGTCCCTTCTTGTACTTGTTTTTAAAACCCCAAAAGACAAAAACTAAAATGGAGAATAATCTAGAGAATCACAGGAGCAGAAAGAGCATGATAGAGTTTTTTAGAAACAATGCAATGGCTATGAACAATTAAATTCAAAGTTTGACTGCTGATGTACTAGTGTTTATAATACAATACACCCAAGAAAAATTTTGTAGTAATTTTAGAAAATTATTTTTACAGATTTTTATCACAGATCCATATATGTATTATCAAAACTTAAAGCTCTTGAGAGTAGCCAGCTTATTTTAAAATTCAGTTTTTTGTTTTTGTTTCTAATTTCAGCATGGCAATTCAGTTCATTGAAAGTTTCTTCTACAATAACATCCTAGGATCCAGAGAAACAGCCTTCAGTCAAGCACATTAATACCTCTTTATAAAACCTCATAAATATTTGTAGTATAATAAGGTTGTAGTATATGATGTGCATTATATAAATACAGGTAAATAAATACCACATAAATATATATATGTAGTATATAAGTATAATATATATGCTGTATCTGGTATGTAGTAAGATATTCATGGGCACAATATATTTAAAGTAAATAAAAATACACAAATATATACCAAAACCATAAAATTCCTTGTATAAATTCAAATGAAGTTGTCTGTCAAACAAGTTTGCACCAAACTCAAGAAACAGCTTTCCTTCTTCAAACTGACTCAATTTAAGAATTGTAGATAGTGTGTTATTGGCCTATAAATAAGGATTGAGCATCAAGGTAAACAAACACGTTTATTTAAAGGTATAAACAGTAAAACACTGTTGTATACTTAAAGCTTAAGCCCATTCTGCTTGGCTTTGTCATGCTGGTGGCTTACAGTCCACCCAAGTTCCTACTGCTTTCACGCAACATAGATTTGGGCAGTGGAAAAGAGTTTATTATTTAATTACATCATTCTCTATAACCACTGGTTTGGAAGTCTTTTGTGTACTCAGCTAGGAACCTGATGATGAGGGTATTCAGGAAGACACTCTCAGGAACACCTTTTCTTGGTCATAATGTCATTAGATAATCAGGCATAGATTCAAGTTTCAGAGAGATACTTGAATTTGAAGAAAGCTGTTTATGAGAATAGAAAGTCACCTTAGAAAATATGTCATTAATTAGTCAAGAGAGATTTTCTGTTCTTAAACATGATTCAGATTGTTAAATTCGATAGCTACTTGTGGATTTTCTGGACATTTTAGCAGTTTGGAAAAATTGTAGCTATTCTCATCTTGGCTTGTGTTTGATAGCATTAAAGAATGCCTGAAATCGCATTTTCTAAATAAAATAGGTTTATTTGATGCAGTCTAATCCAGTGAAATTCAAGGTAGGGTGGCATACTCTGATAAAGTATCACTGGGTAAGCAGGCATGCTTCAGCCAGAGGAGTGAACCTGCTCTTGTAAGGAATCAGCTCTGCCCCGCCCCCTTGAAATATATTCATCCCAGTTAAAGTCTCCATCCGGACACAGCTTTCTCAACAAGTTTTACTGGGGACTACAGGAGCAAGCAACAGCCTAACTGTGTGTAACATGCCTGGGTTCACTATAATTGTATGCATATAATGAAAGAAGCATGCAAATCCCTTCCCTCGCTGATAGGTGCTATTGGAGCCTGAGAGGTGAAGAACTTCACCTCATCACACAAGCCCAAAGTCAGAGCCCAGAATCAAAACTGAGAATTCAGGGCTCCAAGAGACCCTGCCTTGTCTCTGATATATATTGTTAGTGAGGACCAGAAATTTTAAGAAATTTATTTGTATATTTCAGATTATCTGTGGCCATAAGAGCAATAAACTTGAAATTTTTTCATTATGTTTTCAAAATGAAATTAATAGAGCTTTAAAAATAACAGCAAATTGCAGCCTTTTTCTTCACACCACTGAGATCAGCAGTGGTAAAGCATTAATGCATTCTAAAACCTTTCATTTTGATACCTAATCAACTTTGTCTGTAACTTCCTAACTGCAAAGCCCATAAGCTGTAGGCATCCATAATGTGGGAATTACCAGGAAGAAAAAGTAAACCTTTATAAGTGGTTAGGAAGGCCATAGGAAGAAAACTGAAATCCTTTGACAAGCAGGTTCTGTAGGGACTGACATTCCCTTAAAGGCATTTTTTCATCTTGGCACCCAGAGAGGCTTAGCATAGCAAACCAGCAAAACAGATTAATGGCCATTGCAGTTCAAGGAAAGATAATGGACTTTCAAGAGACTGAGAAACACAGTGAACACACTTCCCTACTGCTGACCAGTCAGTTTGAAATCATGTTTGTAAAGTGTTTGCTGGAGGAAAGAAAGCCATAGTGCTTCTGAGATGTGCTGATCATCAATATCTTCCTCTCATTTCTCTGGAAGCTGCGGATGACAGGACCAGAAATACTATGTAGGCTATTTTATGAACTCCCAAAATGAGACCTGCTTAACCCCATTCCATAGAAACTAAAGAGTGGCTAGAACTTAGCAAGAGGAGGTAATACAGTATTTTTTCCTTTCCTCAAATTTTGTAATTCTAGTCCATAAAAGCATTTGAAAACAAAGCTGTAAGTTGTCTTGACTCTAAAAAGAATGGGGAAGAGTTAACAGAAGCCTTAGTTGCTGGCTTTCTCTCTTCTAATTCATTTCAGTAAGTTTGAGTGATTATAGTTAGCTATTTTATGAATTCGTGTACAAGTTAACAACATAAAAATACTTTCACTCAATTACTTCAGTAGCAATATTTGTCAGTGGAGCTGTCATAACCTAGCATTTATTTGTTGTTTTCAAGGATTCTGTTGGAATATGTAGAAAATGCTACTAGAATGCAGTTATTTCAGGGCTCACACATGTTGGGGGAAGCAGAAATGAATGTGAGTATCACACATGAAATTATACCAAGACCCCACGATATGTGGTTATATTACATGTAGAATAATGAGTCCTTTCTGTTATTGCCAGTAATATGCTCTGCTTTCATCTCAGACCAAGACAGGCCCACCTTATATTAAATATGTGTCCTAGCACCTCATGTTAATGTGAGTCACTTGGTGAAAAGTCTGCAATGACCTGTAAAGATTGTTTTCTTAAAAGTCTTTAC
Source organism: Peromyscus leucopus (assembly GCF_004664715.2). Taxonomy (NCBI): domain Eukaryota; kingdom Metazoa; phylum Chordata; class Mammalia; order Rodentia; family Cricetidae; genus Peromyscus; species Peromyscus leucopus. Next base: position 13,267,334 of record NC_051064.1, on the reverse strand, counting down.
ACATTTCAAACAGGAAACATTTGTAGTCTTGTTGAAATTTCTAATGTATACATACATAAAAGGAAAAAGTGAAAGTGCATTTAAGTTTGTATTTCATGTACAACTTTAACACAGTCACTCCTTAACAAAGCTTGACCCCACAGCATGTGTACACTTCCTGTCTATGTAAGGGTTCAATTGATCTTCTCTGCCTTAAAATGTGTAGTTAGGCTGTTAAAACAAAAACAACAGTTACATGCCCTTTAAAATTTAATTGCGTTTAAAATATTTGCATTAAATTTAATTTATAAACATGGAAAAATACCAAAATATAGATACCAAAGAATATTAACCTCTGTAAGTCAGAATTGCACTCTTTTTTTAGACATTAGGTCAGACAGGGCTAATGATATGGGTCATTGGCAGAGTGCATGCTTGGCATCTGCAACACCTATATTCAATCCACAGAAGCAAATAAATAAAATAAAGCAACAAGAAGATAAACATGAGTATGGAGGACTTCAGTGTTGCACAGCTGGGCATATCTTTCCTGGCAGGTAGGTTTTATGCTTCATAGGATTCACAGCTGGACAAGACAAATGATGCCTTTTCTCCCTCCGCTGCCCAGTCAGTACCATGCAGTGGTTTCAGCGCTAGCTAGCAGGGAAGGGATGTTCAGCTCGGTTACAGTTTTCTTTCTCTATAACTTACAACCGAAGAGTGTGATGTCTTCCTTAATATAGTCTTATCCTCTAGTTCTGGTGAGCAACCAAGAGGATGGACAAGAGCTTGCGTTATTGGGTGTGTGGGGGTGCTTCTGTAGCCTGTCTGACACACTCATAAGAAGGTATCTCATAAATGGGGCTGGGAGTTTAGTTCAGTAATCCACTGCATCTAGAAGCAGCACTATCCAACCATTCAAAACAACGCTACCAATCTCCCTTTTGTATTTTTATATACTTATATCCATAAATAAAACTACTCCCAGCCTTAAAGAAGTCTCTCCTTACAATGGAGAGTGGTAAATGCAGAGACTCACAACTGCCCATGTTGCAGAGAGTAAAAAATGGATAGCAGTTCCTACCCAACCAAGACCTTTGTACCACCCCCTCTTTGGCTCACAGATTATTCTGGGAGAATAGATGAGAAATATAAAATGAGGAGCTTTGATGTCATTCTCTGGACTTAATAAAAAACATTACAGTCTTACTATAGCTAGTTTCCTTCACTGGTACCACACAAGAAAGGCCATCAGCAATAGCAATGGAAGAGGGAGAGGCCCAATAGGCTTTATTGTTTATCTCTGAACTTTTGGCCATTGATAGGTTCTTGAAAAGGGTAAATCACTTTCATTTTTTAAATTTTTTTATTCATTTTACATACCAGCAACAGAGTCCCCTCTCACTCCTAGGAAGAAGGTAAATCATTTTCTTTAGTTTACCCAGCAAGCTCCAGTAAATCCCACCCCCCAACTCCTGGACTCTTAGACATGAGATCTACACAGAAGAATAAGATGTGAACTCTGGAGAGAGATTGGTGGGAAGGAGGGGAGTGGGGTAGAGGGATGAGGTGAGAATGGTCAGTGTGCATACATACATGTGCACAATTGCCTAAGAACAAAAAATAATGAAAATAAATAGCTTTTTAAAATAATGGAGATTGTTTTTGAGATAATTTGAGCAAACTAAAAATCAATGCTTTTATAGAAAAAATAAATTACATATAGTACAAATCTCAACTTTGTATCATTCACTTCTAGTATGCACTAAAAACATAGAATAGGTTTAATGTTGTTTAATGGTCTACATGCTTGTCAAAGCTGGAAAATATAAACAATGAACAGGACTGCAATAAAACATAGGAAAATGGCCAGGCGGTGGTGGTGCATGCCTTTAATCCCAGCACTGGGGAGGCAGAGCTAGGTGGATCTCTGTGAGTTCGAGGACAGCCGGGTCTACAAAGTAAGTTCCAGGAAAGGCGCAAAACTACACAGAGAAACCCTGTCTCAAAAAGCAAATATATATATATATATATATATATATATATATATATATATATATATATATATATATATCTTTAAAAAAACATAGGAAAATTATTTTTTTTCCATTTTAATGCTAGTAGTGGTATATATGGGTGTCAATGTAATAATTAAATGAATTTTTAGTAAGTTTCAGAAGCACCCAGAGATAATTATGATGAGTATGATGGTTATCATTCTAACCATCTACAATGATTTTTTAAATGATGATTAAATTATGGTTTGTTTTATTTAGTTGTAGCATATTGCACTCCATGAACACTTTACACTTGAAATGCTGCTTATAGAACAATCATTTAGTGTCTTACTATCACAGTGTGAACGCATTTTTTATTTCTTTTAAATTTACTCCTTCTTACTCTTGCATATAATCTTTTGTATATTGGATATTGCTTTAAAGCAATTATATGTGTTTGTGGCTGAATTAAAAACTAAAGAAAGATAAACAAAAGAAGAGATTAGGGCAGAGGAGGGGATGTCAGAAGAAGGGGTAGAATGCAGGGTTGTCAGGGGCAGAGGAGTTCAAAAGAGCCTCACTTCTCCTGTAGTGAAAGGCAGAACATGCCAATATCTGATTCCTGAGTTTATAGACTACATTGTAGGAATTGATTCAGCCTTAAAAACAATCAGTCAACAATCCAAACTCACAAAAGAATGTGGGGTATAGCTAAAACTGTAATGTCAATTCACAGAAACTCCAATTATCTCAAAAATATGAATATGTGTGCTCAAGAAAAATCTGTTATAAGGTAAATTTTAATCAGAATGATGCTTCTGAATTGACAATGTTATTGATATCCTGAAGACCATCAGCTTTCTCATAACCCTATATAACTGTCACAGTTAGCATAGAGTCAAATATCAAACATGCTAGCTTGTGCAAAGGTTTTAATGCATGCACTCCCTTATTTATTAAAGAACTCCTCTGCCTAAAAGCTACATTTTTAATGTTTTGTTTTTTTTTCTGGATAGTGTACAATCTAAATTGACTATTTTCAAAATTTCCATTCACACTGAAGATACCAACACTTTACTTACTCTTCAATAATGAATCCCCAGTCTCACCAACAAATGCCTCCCATCACTTGCATGAGTTATCGCTACAGATGGCCAATCTCCTCCGGCACAGACTAGCCTTTCACTTAGCATTCATCAAAGAAAACTTGTTTTGTACCATGTAACTTTGTACTCATTTCAGTTCTCATTTCATTTCAGACTTTAAGTTCGGTGAATATAAATGGCAAAAATCAAATTCAGAAACTGAAGAAAGTGTGGTTTTAACTTAAAATGGATTTTTATTTCAAAAAGGCATATTTCTGCTGTGAATAGCTTTAATTTCCATTTCTTACCCACTGCATTTATTGATTTATTTCTACAATAAATATTTATAAGGTGCTTGCCTTTGCATGGTAGCCTTTTAGAATATGATGATACTGTGGTGAGCTCTTCTAAATTAGCTTTGATCAGGGAAAGGAGTCAGTCAGATATTAAATAAATATTGCTAAGTAAGACATTAATAAAAGCAATGGTGGTGATAATACAGGGTGATCTGTTAAAAAGGAAAGGAAAGGTAGATATGCATGAAACAGGATCTTATAGCAGTCAGCTTTCTATTACTGTAACAATATTACCTACAACCAACAATCCGCTTATGAAGGGAGAAGCTATATTTGACTCAGCATTTTGTAGATGCCCTTGCATGACTGATTGGTCTTGTGCAATCATTAAGAGCCATGTTGGAGAGTGTGAAATAGAAAGAGAAGCATAGAGTCCCAACACTTTCTTCTAAGGCATATCAATAATGATGAAAGATTTTACACCGATTCTCATCTTTAAAAGATTTCAAATAAAGGCAATATCTAGGGCCCAAATCTTTAACCTTGGGGAACATTTATCCAAACAAAAACTAATCAAATTTTAGTGGTTCAGAGAGATCATTATGGAAGAAGTGAAATTTTAAAAACTACATATTGGGAGTGGTGTTTCAGAATTGCTGTGGAAGAACATTCCAGGCAGACCTTCAGCTTAAATGGCCTGGAAGATTTAGCTCCCAACCCTTATGAGGAAAAAAAACAAAAAACAACTCTGGAAATTGAAAGTGTTGTCTATGCCTGTAAGAGATATTATTACCATCATACTTTTTTAGGCTGACTACAGAGGCAGAATTTTGTAACAACAACAAAAATTCCCATTCACTCATGTCCTGCTAAAGACTCTACAAAAAACAGTACAAAAATTTGTCTCAGTCAATGTTTTCCCATAGATTTTTTTTTTACCACTATTCTATTCATGAATTATTGTATTTTAGTAATGTTGGAACTCAAATAAAAGGGTGGCATAATCTGCCCTAACTAATAACAGAATATAATTTTCTTGAGCAACATTGTTTAATGGAACTTGCTGCAATGGTAGAACCAGCCCCTGGTGTTCTTCCACTAGACTCCTATGTGTGTTGAGCATTTGTGGTGTGCCTGGCAGATGTGAGGGATGGTATTCCCACTGTATGCAGTTCGCTTAAATGTAGCAGCCACCTGTGGCTGGTGGCTATCATATAAACAGTACAGAAATTAGAGACTGGGTGGTGAGTAATGTATCAATGTCTTGAAACATTATTTTTTAAAAAGTCTGAAAATACACTTTAAAGAGAGTTTTTAAATAATGAAAGAAAACAGCTATAACAATAATGTTCACTTTGTGCTGTGGATAACACTCTATATAAATAAAACACTGATGGCCAGTGACCAGGCAAGAAGTATAGGCGGGACAAAGAGAGAGGAGAATTGGGGAAACAGGAAAAAGGGGGGAGAGACACTGCAGCCACCACCAGGATAAGCAACATGTAAAGATGCCGGTAAGCCACCAGCCATGTGGCAAGGTATAGATTTATAGTAATGGGTTAATTTAAGATATAAGAACAGTTAGCAAGAAGCCTGCCACGTCCATACAGTTTGTAAGTAATATAAGCGTCTGAGTGATTATTTTATATGTGGGTTGTGGGACTGCGGGCCTTGGTGGAACATGGAGAGAAGCCCTCCAGCAACAACTTTGTCCTTTATGAAGATACTAGAATAAAGAATGCACTCAGCAAAGGAAAGAGGGGGAAGAGCTTCTACTTGTGACATTTTTCCGACACACTACTGTGCTTCCATAGTCTAGTCTGGCAGATTGAATTCAGACATACATTCATATATTAACGAGAAAGATATTTAGTAACAAAGTTAATTTTGCATAAGATTGAATCATGTAATATATGTTTAGCTCATATAGCTATTTCAATATTACCTTGGACCTTCTTTACATTCATTCACTCATTTGTCCTTTTCAGCTTTTTAAACAGTATAATTCACAATGTGAAATCTCTACAAAACTATAAGATAACAATACATTTTCCATTGTAAGCAGTCCTATGAAAGTCATTTTTAATTACCAAATAATGGATTTTTTGAGGTGATTGATTAGTGCTTAAAGTGCTTGCTGTTCTTGTATGAGATTGTTAGTTTTGATTTTCTGATCCCATGTAAAAGCCAAACACAGTAGTGTATCTGTAATCCCAGTGCCTCGTCTTACAGATAAGTAGAGGCAGGAGAATATCTAAAGCTTCATAGGTCAATTAGCCTGGTGTACACAGAAAAGTCATAAATAAATAAATATGTGAATAAATAAATAGGTAAATAAATAAATGAATGAATGAATACATACATACACACATAGAAAAAATAAGAGAGGCCCTATCTCAAACAAAGTAAGAATCAGCAACCAATGTTAGACCAGAAACCTCCACACTCACTGTGGAATACAAACATACACACACACACACACACACACACACACACACACGGGGGGGGGGGGAGACAGAGACAGAGACAGAGACACGGAGAGAGAGAGAATAATAATAAGCTTGAACACATGTAATAAGGCTGATAGGCAAGACCATGAATCAATAATTCACTCATGTTATGCATCAGTAACCTCATTGATTCAGTTTCTTCCAAACGTAATGTTATAATTGTATCTTGAAGCTAAAGAAACTTGAGCCATAGATATTGAATGGGAAAAGCCATTGTCTGAATACAAAATGGTTTGTGCATTGATTTATTTAATTTTGCATGGAAGGAACACTCACAAAATTAAAGGAAAGTAATTATTTTCATGACTAAAAAGATGGTTCAGCATTGAAGAGTACTGGCTGTTCTTACAGAGAACCTGGATTTGGTTCCCGTCTCTCCATATGTAAGCAGAAACAGTAAGAAAAACTTTACTATACTTACATTTCTATGTAAATTTGAATTCTTACAAAAAATACAGACAAGTTTTATATTCACAATTAGACCCAAACTTCCAACCATAACCCCAAACATGAAACTTATAAATGAGCATAGTTAGGTATTTGAAATTATGTACATGATTAAGCAAAGAGAAATTTTCCCACCTATATAAATGTGTTACATGAACACATTTCCTTTCTAGCAACTAGAGAATAATTTGACTTATTCTTTGTTATCTGCAATATTTTGATAACTTAGCATCCATTCTAGAGCATGAATGTCTTTCATTATTGACCATTTACAACGTAACCTAACTCAAGTGTTTTTCTTTTTCAGGACTTACTGTAGACTCCTTCCTTTCCAAATCTAGAGTTTTCTATTTCTAAGTTAGATTGAGGCACCTCACTGTACAGTCTCCTGGATCCTTCTTATCCTATAAGTATCAAGTATCGTTACTGTGCACATTGCTCTTCCTCCTTTCTTCCCTCCTTGTTTCAATACTTGTTTAATTAATTAGTCTGTTGTTTGATCACGTCACTCACCCATGCCCCATCAAGCTACCTGCTTTCTCTTCTACCTCCCATTTATGTGCCATTGCTTCTACAGTTGTCCTGGCTTCTCCTCGCTTACTTGCACTGCTCTAGGACACACTACTCTACTGTATCTACTTGATTTCCATCTAGTCTCCACGTCATATGCTCACTATCATCTTGACAGAATTTGGGTGTTGTTGCTGTTGTTACTCGTCTCTATCTGTGTGATGTATAATGTATGCCAACTTTATTTTCTCTAATACCCTTAGAAGAATGAAACCAATAGAGTGACACAATGCTAATGTGGAAAGGACAAAGCTCAGGAGGCCTTGACCTTAGACAAAGAACTACAGGCAACTAAGGAATGCTGTAGGTGGGAGAAAGTTCCTCAGGAAGGGCATGCCAGTTGATTATCCAAAGCCAAATGGTCAGTCCTAAAGACATATACATATAAGAAACACTATACATACTGAGCTGGTTGTATTTGTGTGTTTACAAGTACATAGATAGGTAGGTAGGTAGATAGATGATAGATAGATAGATAGATAGATAGATAGATAGATAGATAGATACAGAGATATAGAGATATGTGGGGCACATACACATATATACATATGTAACAACATATATACATATGTAACAACAATTAGAAAAAGAGAGGCCATGAATTTGAAAGAGATCAAGGGGGTGGGAAATTCATGAATGTTTTTGGAGGAGGGAAAGAGAATGGAAAAATAATATAATTATATTATAATCTCAAAAATTGAAAGATATATTTTTTTAAAATTACCTATGGAAGTCAAACTAATATCATCCTTCCTCATCATCACTGGCTGCTGAAGGTTCTCTTAATCTATAAATATTCTACCTCAGTATCTGTTTTATGTACAAATCATTCTTGTTGGTGTATTTAGCTTCTCTGACATTATTTCATTCATTTTTCAGTCTTTAGATTACTAGTTTCTCAGAATAATTTGCAAAAACTGCCAAGTGCGGAGGCGTACTTTCAAGGCTGAATGAAATAAGGTGATGGCAGGAGTGTGTGGCAGCGCAGGCCACAGGCGTACTGCTACATAGTGAGTTCACCCCGCAATCACCCAAGGCTCCATTGCCGAGTGGAATGATTAGGAAGTGTAGTTTCTTTTTTTAATGCTGCAGAAGGTTTACCACATTCCCCTACAGCAGGAACAAATAGTGGTTCTAACACATTTTCGTTTTTGAAACAGTATCACAGGACTTTCCATTTTCTAACACTGAGGTCACCTAATTTCCCACAGGCATCTTGGTAAAAACAGTTTTACCATCAAGCTGTTTGTTGAGGACTCACTTGGAGTGTAAGGAAGGGCAATTACCTTTTGAACTATGTTTTGAAGTAAACAAAGCTGAGTGGAACAGTGGGAGCAGAAGGATTGTTCTCAAGAGCATATTAGCATAAAGCAATTAGGCAAAGGTAATAGGAGTTAGTCTCTGCTGTTATGGTAACAACTGCCAGTGGCCTCTGAAACAACCTCACTTAGGAATCTTTCAGGGTGTCTTGCTTTGCACTTCTTGGGAATTCTCTGCCCCATCTGCCCTTATCTCTTGGGAACAGACTTCTAATTCAACATAGTCCTTTAACACATCAGTTGTTGACAAGTAACTTTGTATGTCTTTCACTAAAAATATAAAATCTTTCCCCTGGGCCATTCCTGCTTGCCAGCCTCCTACCATCTTCTCTCCTCCTTTGCCTCTGCACTAGGTAAGTTAAATGGAGACTTGACCTTTATATCTATTGAATATACTGTTCTCAAAGCACACATTTGCTTTCATTTCTACAACTTCCAGCCTAGGGTGTTTCTTCTTGAGTTATCATGAAATCTGCAGAGAAAGAATATGGCTGGTTCATGACCAAGGTGAAAATAAACTCTCTAGTGTGGTCTCACACCTCTGATCTTTCCTATGTCATATGATGAGTCTTTTCACATCCCCACTCCCCACAGCATGACAGTGTCTTGGCACTTTGCCCAGGATGACAGGAGCTAGAAGAAACTAATGGGAATAAGAACAAAACAGCAGCCTACAAAATGGGAAAAGATTTTTGATCAACCCCCTAATCTGTCAGATGGCTGATTTTAAAAATATGTAAAGAACTCAAGAAACCAGATACCAAAAACACAAATGATCCAGTTAAAAAATGGGGTAAAGATCTAAACAGGGAGTTCTCAATAGAAGAATCTCAAGTGGCTGAGAAGCATTTAAGGAGATGTTCAACATCCTTAGTCATCTAGAAAATGCAAATCAAAATGACTTTGAGATTCTGTCTTACAGTGTAGAGTGTTTGAGACAGTCTCTTGCTATAGTCCTGGTTAGCTTTTGACAGTGTCCTTTCCTTTTTTTTTTTTTTACTTTTTTTTTTTATTTTGGTTTTTCAAGGAAGGGTTTCTCTGGGTAGCTTTGTGCCTTTCCTGGAGCTCGCTTTGGAGACCAGGCTGGCCTCGAACTCACAGAGATCCGCCTGCCTCTGCCTCCCAAGTGCTGGGATTAAAGGCGTGCGCCACCACCGCCCGGCAACAGTGTCCTTTCCCTTACAGAAACTTTTCGATTTCATGAGGTCCCATTTATTAATTGTCAATCTCAGTGCCTGTGCTCCATTCTGAGGTTCCATCTTACACCTGTCAAGATGGCTAAGATCAAAAACACACAGGACAGCTCATGCTAGAAAAGATGTGAAGCAAAGTGAGCACTCCTACCTTGCTGGTAGAAGTGTAAACTTTTTTTTTTTTTTTTTTTTTTTTTTTTTTTTTTTGGTTTTTCGAGACAGGGTTTCTCTGTGTAGCTTTGTGCCTTTCCTGGAACTCACTTGGTAGCCCAGGCTGGCCTCGAACTCACAGAGATCCGCCTGGCTCTTCCTCCCGAGTGCTGGGATTAAAGGCGTGCACCACCACCGCCCGGCAAAAGTGTAAACTTGTACAGCCATTTTGGAAGTCAGTGTGGCAGTTTCTCAGAAAATTGAGAATCAGTCTACCAGAAGACCCAACTATACCACTCTTGGGCATATACCCAAAGAATGCTCAGTCATGCCATAAGGATACTTGCTCAACTATGTTCATAGCAGCTTTATTTGTGATACCAGAACGGGGAAACAACCTAGATGTCCTTCAACCAAGGGATATGTGATGGGAAAGTGTTAGAGCTTATCTAAGAAGTCTTGGTTGGAGTAGTCTGTGAGGCTGAACCATCTCAACTAGCAGCTTTAAAGTTGTTCTGAATGCAGAATTTTGAGTAAGCTGCAACAGAGGTATTCTGGGAGGCTGAATCACCTGGGCTCCTTGTTTTTATTGGTATCTGATCCTTTTTTGTTTCTGAAAACACACAAACTTTTAAAGGTTGTATATATATATATAAATGCATGAGTACAAGTATGGAATGTGTGGTGTGTACAAGTCAGCTAAAGATGTTTTTTTGTTCTATGTTTGAGGAGGTAAAGGGCATCTGTCAACTTCATAAGTCTATTTAGACTGTATAACCAGAACTTGATCCATGAAATATGAAAGGATGGCATGTAAAAGTCATGAGGACTCTGCAGCCAATAAGATTGATCTTGTCTAATCCAGTCTCAGAATTGTTTCTGTATAGAGGGATCAGCATATACATCACTTGTCTTGTATTTTTTTTTCTTCATGTCTGTAGCCAAGATTTTCAGGAAGTCACCCCCAATCAAATCTGATCTTTATTAATTTTGAAGAAATCCACAGCTTTTTGTTTCATCTGGAAACAAAGGCATAACCTTTCCCTCAACACAGCATAACTTTCCCTCAAAAATGGAAGTATTTTCTGACTTCCATTCTGAAGCTGACATTCTTAAAATATATAGACTGGTATAATTTAGCAGTTTCCATAATCCAGTGCTTCTCAGCAGTTATTGAGAGTATGAGTTTTTTGTTAATTAGCAGTTAAAAATTCAAAGTTATCAAAGCGACACACAGAATCCAGACACCCTGTGTATTTCCCACCTTTATGTTCCTGTTCCATGTATATTACTTTACTCTCTCTTTAAATACTTTATTATTTTTAAACTATTTACTTATTTTTCTATGACTATCTATATCCGTGTTCTTTCTTCAGCATCTAAGCACATTTTTGGTTGTGGGCATAGCCTTTAATGGCTGAGCCATCTCTCCAGCCCTCTAAACACATTTTTTTTCCTATTTAAATCTTTGGTTTTTTTTTTTTTTTAATTTTATTTATTTTATTTTACAATACCATTCAGTTCTACATATCAGCCACGGGTTCCCCTATTCTCCCCCCTCCCACTCCCTCCCCTATAAGCACATTTTTAAGCATACTATATTTCTTTAGAGTTGCCTTCTCTGATCATATGAACCAAAACTTAAGCTGCTAAGCAGCAGCTAGTCCCTCCACTGTTTGGATCCACTTAACACATGGCCAGGTGGCTGGCTCCACCTGTTTGGGGGTGGGTAGAGTGGAGCCTTATGCCTGCAGGCACAGGCCTGTAGCCCGTGTATCTGCCCAAGCCTCAAACATAAGTGAGCTCTTCTCCCTAGTCTCCTGCCACCAAGTAGCACACCACCCATCACTCATAAACCCATTCAAGTGCTCAGTAGCAAGACCTCTTAAGAGAGCTAGCTAGCCTCTGTTTGCAATGAGTTTGGAGCCTACTCAGAACTTTTTTTTTTTTTTTTCAGCTTTTTCAGGCCATGTGGATTTTCATTCTGGATGTTAGATGTCAAATATAGTGAGTCTTTCTCTATACCTACAGCCAACTCCCAAATAATGACCCTGAGAATTATCATTAATTATGAAAGCTTGGCCTGAGCTTGGGCTTTTTCTTAAGCAGCTCTTATAACTTAAATTAACACATTTATAATAATCTATGTTCTGCCACATGGTGTTACCTCTCTTCTACTTTGCACCTCCTGTTTCCTCTCTGTGTCTGGCTGGCAACTCCACCTTTCTTCTGCCCAGAGTTCTCTCTCTTTCTCTGCCCAGAAGTCTTGCCGATTCTCTTCCTGCCTAGCTATTGGCCATTCAGCTCTTTATTAGACCAATCAGAAGGCACCTTAGCAAAGACACATTATCACAGTGTAAACAAATATTCTGCAATAGGGCACGGAGGGGGTAATACTAAAAGATTCTACTGAAAGGACGGGGGCATTTCAGGATCAAGTAAAAATCTGTCATAAAGAAATCTCCCAGGAGTCTATAAGGATGACCCCAGCTAGGACTACTAGCAATACTGAATATATAACCTTAACTGGTCATCTTCTGTGACCAGATTATTGCCTAGCCCAACTGTCATCAGAGAGGCTTCATCCAGCAACTGCTGCAGACCCATAGCCAAACATTAGGCAGAGTTGAGGGAATCCTGCACAATAAGGGGAGAAAAGATTGTGGGAATCAGGGGTATCAAGGACACAACAGGAAAACTCACAGAATCAACTAAGCTGGGCTCATGGGTGCTTGAGAAGATTGAGGCAGCAGCCATGGAGCCTGCATGGTACAGAAATAGGCACTCTGCATGTACGTGACAGTTGTGTAGCTTATTTTTCTTGTGATACTCCTAGCAGTGGGAGCACTTAACTTTGGCTCTTTTGCCTACATTTGGGACCCTGTTCCTCATGCTGGGTTGCCTTGCCTAGCCTTAATACAAGGGGAGGTTCTTAGTCTTACTGCAACTTGATATGACATATTTTGTTCATATCCATGGGAAGCCTGCCCTTTTCTGAATAGAAATGAAGGAGGAGTGGAGGGGGCAGTGGGGAGGTAGGAGAAGGGACTGGGAGAAAAGGGAGAGAAAACTGTAGTCAGGATGTAAAATTAATAATTAGTTGATTTATTTATAAAAGCTCTACATTGAACCCATTGTCTTGCATGCCTTGAAAAAAATAGGTCTATACTAAACAGTTTTTATGACAAATGAAAATCTTTTTCTTCAGGTGAAAAATAAAAGAATGGTAAATCTCCTCTTATGACAACTGTTTGTGAGTCATTGTATTTAATAAGTAGCCCCATTTTTATACAGGCAAGTGTAGTACATTTTGGCATCAACTTTGGTCTTTCAAAATGAATATATATTTTATTTACTTTTTTATATCTAAATTCCTTTTTATATCTAGATTCTTTTGTATATCTAGAATTAATAATACAATGAACTCAAGGAGATGTTTTATGTTTTCAGTACCTAATTTCAGATATCTGAATTGGAATTTGACCACCCTGCCAATATTCCTGATATTAAAGTTCCAGGAGAGGAAAATAATATTAAATTGTAATGTTGCTGTATTGTGCAATTGTGTGTGGAGTTTGATATCACCCCCAAATGAAGTGTGTTGGATGGTACATCTTTTTCATAAATCTAAATTTCTCATACGTATTATGGTGCACATAATAAAGAAGCATAAATTCCAGGAGAATCATGGGAATATGCAGCAGGAACTATTAGTGAAAACAGTCAGCAGTCATTATTGCCTACTTCCTCCTAAGGTCATTCTATTCTGGGGGGGAATAACGCAACACTTCTTTACTGGTAATTAATTATATGTGCAAATCAGATAAAACGAATATTTATCTTACTGTATGTACACATTAAATCATGCATTGATGTTTATTAATTTTTAAGTTTTAAAATGCATATTTGATATGTCATGATTTATTAAATACTAAGATAGTCGTTCACACCAACCACATCATTTAACCTTTCAGTGTCCAGATTTTTTCAATATAAACTAAACTAAAACCAAAAGATTTTTAGAAATATGTTCAAACTGCACAAGTTACTACATGAGGTTAGCACAGTAGTAAGCAAAATATTCTGAAATGTTAGCTCCTTAAAACACCTATACACATTTTATTTTTTAAGGATTTACCCTTCTAAATTCAAATGTTAACTATAAGACATGACTTCTAAAAACTACTTTGGGAAAAATTTCAGAATTGTTAATTTAAATATGTTTTAGGAAGCATCTCACTAATATGTTGTTTTCTTCTGCTACTACAGTGGGTCTATGTTTTGATTATTTTCAATAATGTAGACACTATGCAAAATGTTTACCCAGTGTAGATGGACTGCTGCATCTTTCTTCCTGGGATTTCCTCTGGTTGATCTTGCATTTATGAGCTGAGAAATCCTTAATAGCAAAATCATGCACACATTCATGGCTGTCTTAGTAGGAAGCCTGTTCTAGTGGTTGCTTTAAACATTAGGTTGTCCCCTAATGTTTATGTACCAAAACACAGCTTATGTCAGCTACTGGGACAAGATAGCACAAACTTTTCAGAAGGGCATTGCTTTTTCAAGGCACATGTAATTATACTTCCCTTACAATTTTCTTTTTCTTCTCCAAGCTATCATCTTAATTTTTCTTTCCCAATATCAAGAGTAATATATCTAACTAGCTATGCATAGATTTCTTCTCTTTCTTTAAACACTGGAATGCCCTCTAGACTTCTCTACAGGCAGTAACCTAAAAACTACAGTTTAATATGAAATCTAGTGCTCTTACTAGTATGGTATCACCATGTTTGATTTTATGTTTCTAACATGTGTTTATAATGATTTAATGGGACGTGTACGATTAAAATAAAAGGTATCAAATATATTTGTCTTAGACAAAAGCATGAGCAAAAATATATACACATATTTGCCTCTTCTTTTATGAATAAAGATGTTTGCAGTGGTATTATTTATACCATTCAATTTCAACATCAAGTTAGTGGAAGTTAAATAAACTTCTATTTACTCATTAGAATGGTTATGTATCCATTATAAGCATTTACAAATATTGTGTCTTTTCATGACCTATGTATCGACTATGTTTTCCCAGAGTTTTTAATGAAAAATTGTTTTAAAGAAATATTTATGAAAATTTCCCAAAAATAAAAAAAAGACACCTAAGAGTCTACATTTCCCCAATTAGGACGTATTCACTATTTTTATACTCATTTGGTTGTAATTGCAAACATAAATAATATCTACTATACATATATATGTGTGTATGTATACATATATACATATAATTATGTGTAACTGTATTAATACACATGAAGACTTTTTCTTATCATCCTTCACATGATAACATACTTTCACATCACAGACGACATCTAATAACAGATTCTAAAAATTGAATTTTTTCCATAACTTTGTATTGTAGCATATTGCATTATAGTTGTCCATTGCAGAAGCTCTATCTTGATTTGGGCTAAATTGCTAGAGAAGAGACTTATGGGTAAAAGAAAACAATGCATAAGTAATGCTATTATATGTAGTGGTATTGATTTTCACAGATGTTGTGTCATGTCGTATTCCAACCAGGGATATGTGAAAGACATTATTTTTTCAAAGCATAGCATTAAAGTTTATCTGCTAAGAGGGATGATACCACAGGATAGTTTCTGCTTCCGCTTCACTGATTATAAGTCAGGTTGCATCTCTTTTCCTAAGTTCTCAAACCTCCTCTGGCCTCTTTCTTGCTTGTTTGCTTACTTGCTTTTCTTTTCTTTTGCATATTATTCATGATTCTTATATTTTTTAAGTACTGTTTGTCAAAGAAATCTTTGCTTCATTAAACCATTATGATCTGTATGCAAATATGTTCTCGTTTGTCATAGACTTTTATTTTGCCAATGGCATATATCATCTTAATGGTGATTTGGTAAAGGAAAAATATCAAGAAATTTGTCTGTTAAGTATACATTAGCCTCTTACAGTATGTTAGGTTGCTGTGTAAGTTTTCCTGACATATATAAATAAATATCTGTTCATCCTAAATCAAGTACCAACAACAGATTAAAACACAAGAACAAGAACAACAAAATTATTTGAGCTAATTCTGGCTTGGTGAATCAGTGAGTTTACTATGGTTAGTTCCAAGAGCATAGGTAACTCAAGAAAGGTGTATCACCCAAGTGTGCATGACACCTTACAAAAGCTACTTCCCTAGAGCTCCCTCACAATTAGCAGGCAGCTCCACTGAAGATTTTCCTCCTTCCAGAAAGTGTTTGTGATTGTATAACCTTGGGAGAAAGCTCACAACTTCTTCAGTCTGAAAAGCCTCCCTTTTCTTTTCATGAGAGAAAGTTTTGATTTGGAGGAAATAATTTAAACCATAAATATGAGTGCTGGCATGTCCCCTTGGCTCGGGTATCCCTATGTATTTAGTAAACTACTCACACTGAGATTTAGATACTGGTTGGAAATTAATTCAAGGACTAGAGTCTTGACCAAGATGACAAGCTTATTAAGAAGAAGGACAAGAATAAGATGTTAATTCAGAGCCAGAAATGATGTTACTGTTTTCTTCTAAATAATTGATGTGCAGAGAAAACAACCCATAGCTAATAGCTAAACATGAACAAATTGCAATGGGACAGATGTTATATCATCATATTGTATGGCATCAAATAATTCCCAGTGGACTGTGTCAAAACCAGAGTCAATCCTAGGAAGCACAGGGAGGTGGTGCACCCTGTTTTTACCCGGATGTTTGGCAAATACTCTACCAAGTGATTCACAGATGTGTAAGTTAGGAGAAAGGCAGAAAATTAAAACCAAAGTAAACTTGTGATATGCACTTGTCTGTATAGTAAATATATTTCATATCAAGTGAAACAGTTTCTATTATACATATGGATATTTGAAATGTAATGAAATTTAAAATAAAGTAAAATGTTCTTGAATTGAAAATAATTTTTAAATTATACCTGTGTTTTCTAGTGTCAAAAGACTTTGAATAATCTTTTTTTTCCCAAAATCCTCAATTGGAAATTATTCAGTATCACCAGATGTATCACTTTTCATAGATTTTTGTTACATTTTGCCTTTTCTGTCCAGTAGTAAGGATTTATATGAAAATACATTATGTTCGGTCTAATTAATAACTCATTAACTTTATAAACAACCATGGCAAGCCAAATCCTGTTATTCACTAGACTAAGAATAGATATGAGACCAGTAAATCTGACGCAAGTAAAGCACTTCGAAAAATAAAGTAGAAGAAAAAATTAGCTTAAGTGAAATCTTCTATTCTAAGATAAATTTGCTTATGTAGAGTTACCATTACTTGCCAATGTGAGACACATTGGATGATCAGTCATTACATAGACAGCAGCTATAACATGGACATTCAAAGAGATATGACCCTTCTATTCAAATCTCAGGATCTGGAGCATGGAGATCCTGTGTGTGTGTAAAAATGCAACTGAGCTTATAAAATGCACACGACATAGCTGTGATCAATCCCCACCTTCCACCACCAGACAACATGTCTGTCATTCTGATTTTCTGTCTAGAAAGTCCTAAGATAATGACAAATGAAAAACCTAGAGTTCTGTGACAGCATATTTATTCACACACTATGGTTTAGAGATGGAGGGGTTTCCTAGCTAGTTTTCTGTGAAGTATTAGCTCTCCCTCAGGTTGTGTTGATGAAAGAAAATAAGAATCCTAGATCAGCTTTAAAACTGTCCAATGCACAGTTGTCTCCACACTGCTGACAGGCCTCAAGAAATGCTGAACACTGCTTCTGCTTGCTTTTGCAGGACCAGTGGTTTTGGCGAGTGAGAAACAACAGGGTGATGGATGGATACCCCATGCAAATTACTTACTTCTGGCGGGGCTTGCCTCCCAGTATTGATGCAGTTTATGAAAACAGTGATGGAAATTTTGTCTTTTTTAAAGGTAAGTATGTTTTCTCAGACTGGTTCTGTTGTATATTGACCAGCTTGTTCACAGCCCTGTAAAGTAAAGGAAAGTGAATAAATAAAGGTTATTAAGATTATATAGTGGATTTCATGAATACAATATATATAGAACAAAAGTATAAGTGAAATTAAGTATAATGTTTAATTGTGTAATTTTTACTTTCATTTGCAGAGTGCTTATGTGCAAGTCAAAATTGGATGACAACCCTCTCTGTAGGAATTTTAGATTTAGATTATATACAGCACAAAATAAAACTAAGGAGTAAGGTAGGACCAATACATGCCTGCAACTTCAGCTACTTAGGAGACTGAGGTTGAAGCAAGAAAATGGCTGGAACCCAGCAATTTGAGACTAGTGTATCCTGAGGATCATAACAAGACCTTGTCAAATGAAGGAAGGGAGAGAAGTGGAAAGAAAGGAAAGATAGATGAAAGGGAGGGAAGGAGAGAGAGAGGGTAAGGAAATAAAATAAATAGCTATTCCTCATCTGTTTGTTTGTCTGTTAGTGTAGTATTTGGAGTTGCTTACTGCTTTTTGTGGTGAAGTGTGTTTTATAACTCGGAGTATATAATCTTTGAAATTTTACTGTGTTTATGTAAATAACTTCTATCAAACTAAGAAATTAACCATAAGGATGAGAGAAGGTTGTGACTAGAAAATTCACCCTATGATCAGTATTCTGATATTGACTTAATTATTATTTATCTAAGTGGTGAGTGTTTATCTCACAAATGCTGCCAAGTACCTAGCATGCAAAAGTAGATTACCTTGTAAAGGGAGCTATTCCTCTTTCCTTAAAACTTAAGAATGGATAACTTTAAGTAAGGGTCAGGGACACAGAGATAAGACAGGCTGCTGGAGAATTGAGGGATTTGTGAGGACCCATGTAAACTGAAGCCGAGCCTTGGCCTGTGGAAGAGTCATAATTGGTATGTGATTCATGGGTCTATGAAGGCTGAAAGTAAGCTAAAAATGGGATACAGTTTGAGAGGGGGAAAAAGAGATTCTTAAGGGAAAAAATATAATTATTTTCAGGGTTGAAATAAACTTTGATGTAATGATGAGTGTAGTGAAAACAGTTAGGTGACAATACATGTATCTTAAGCTATATAAGGTGAGCACACGCTTGAATTCTTTTCCTTTGCAGGTCATCTCTTGATTAAAATAGAAAAAGTGCTACATAAGTTATACATTACATGGGAGTGTAAGTCTGCTGTTATGTTGTTCTTTATAAACTCCTATTAACTTCATGAACTGGGTGACATTCCTTGCCTCAGCTTACTTACCAGGGATTATGAGCCATACTATTCCCTACCTCGTGATTATTGGGACTACTAAATTATTACTACATAGGAAGTACTTGGCACATGTATGCTGTTAGTGAATGCTAATTATTGCTGCTGCCACTGCTGCTATGATTATTAATACTACTGCATTCCTGCTATTTTATAGCAGGTGTAACTGAAGTATGCAGGGATTTTACTACTGTAAACAAAGTATGCACATCACTGTTACCAGGCAAATTGGGGTTCCTAGTTGGATTCTGAGTCTTGTTAATAAAATAACTTAGAAAGAGACTAAAAAGAAGCTTAAGCATAATTCTATTAGACATTGAGAGAAAAACAAAGCAGTGGAGGTCAATGAGAAGCCACACATCAGAAAAACAGCTACGGGCTAGAATGAGAGGTAGCTTTAGACGAAAAGAGTAAGAAAGCCCCAAGTGTCTGGGAAGGCCTGTTCAGGCTTTGGCCAGAATCAAAAAGAAAAGGAGAAACTTTGTAGAGGAAAAGTTATGTTTTTCTGAGTAACTCAGAAAAGCAGAACCACCACAATTCTCCCTATGAAATCTTTCTCTACCAATGACTGCATGGGAAGGAGTTCCTGAAAGAATAAGTACATTATCTCACTAACTGGATACTTAGTCCTTCATGTCCTAGCACGACTTTAGATGAACCATCCCTCCTGAAAGGTGGTATCTCAGCCAGGTGATTGACAGGTCCACTAGGTTAACTCTTAGGAGAGCAGACAATATTATACAGTGCTCTAATCTTTGGAACTGATCAGAAGTCATGTCTCCATTCAGACCAGAAGTAGGTTCCATTCTTAATGTGCCTCAGTGTGTCCCTGATAGCTCTAATTTGTCATTTGGCATATTTAAAGCCTAAGGAATTGAAAAGTTAATATTTGTTTTTTAGTGTTATCAGGGAAATAGGGGGGGTGAAGCTGAAAGTCTCAATGGCTTTGAAGATGACCCAAACAGTACCTGAGGTTGTGAATATTGGATGCAGAGTTCCTAGAGGGAAATTTTCCTCTTCTGCACTCTTCCTTGTCCTTATCTTTACCAAACAAGTAATTATTCTCAGGAACAAAGTATAGCTTGTGGAAATGATAAAGTTCAAAACAATTAAAACATTGAGTTTGGGAAGGTGACCCTAAATAGCCTGAGGCTGTTCTGAGAATGCACTTTGTCTAAACTGCCCAAGGGGAAGCTAAAGTCTTAACAGTGGTGTGAGAACCCTTCACTCCCTTAGGGTTGTTTCACTTTTATTCACTTTTTTGTGGAAGGGTTCACCCTTTTCTTTCACCTTTAATATAAAAAGTATGCCCTCAGAATACCCTTGCAACCACCATATTTTTTTTTAACTTTTTATCAATTCTTTGTGGATGTCACATCATGCATCCGGATCTCATTCAGCTCCCTGTCCCTTTGAAACCACCCTCTGCCCTTGCAATTTCCAACCCCCTGCCAAAAAAAGTAAATAAAATAAAATTTAAAAGCAAAACAAACAAACCAAAGCAAACAAACAATAAAACAAAATCTCAATGAGGAAGCTGTAATGTGACACAGTGATATTTAAATATACCTTCTGGCCAACACATTTGCAACACTTGCAAAGAGTTTTAAATTCCCTAAAAACCTAAAACTTTCAAACGTAAATTTCATAAGGCTGGATCTTGTTTATATTTTATCATCCCTATATTTTCAGTTCATAAAACAGTACTGGTAGCATGGTCACTACTTAATGAACATTTTAATAAAATAATGCCTCTAAGTGCTAATTAAATGTCAGTACGAATTTTAAAAAAGGTGGCAAGCACAGAGGCTGACAGTACCTTCTGCTTCCAGCCACATATTCATCCTCAAGAAGTTAGCCAATAATTGCCTGAGGTGTGCCTTGGGGTTGGGAGTTAACTGCTTAAGAATAATCACTGCACTATTCATGCCTAACAAATATTTAAGGTAAGACATGAAGTAGTAGATCATTACAATGAAATTGGTCTGGAATAAAGTCCAAGAATAGTTACAGGTACAAAAATATTGAACATAAAATATAGCAAATCATAATATCTACATCCTATATAATCATATTTTTGAAGCCTGTATCTAGTGTTTTAAGGGACAAGGATTGCAAATAAAAAGCATCCATATTGCAAAGAAGACTTTATTCACAGACCAGTTTGTGCCTATGTAAATATAAGATGGAGTCAACCAAAAGTTTTTCAAATTGGCGAGTGAATATAGTAACACGACAAGATTGTAGAAATATCAATTTTTTATATATCTTGAACAATTATGCAGAGACTGAGACTCTGTAAATTTGTAATATTTGTAATTTAACAGACTAGCCTATTTTACTTTTATGGGATTTGGGATGAAGGCAAAAAATTCTCAAAAAGAGGAAGGGAAATAGGCAAAAATCTCAGGAGCCTGCAACCCAACTCTCATGGTGTGATGTGAAGAGGGCCAGACAACTGATCTTCATATAATCTGTTTCATGGCTAAAAGGAACAGCAAACTAAATGAGAAGGAAGCCCATCTAAATGTTTTCTGAAGGTAAACATTTCCTTTACTATACTGGACAGTAAATAAACGTCTTTACTAGGGGAGGAATTGCTGCACTATGATCAAAGTTCTAGTATGCAAATATCTTTGCTAATGTGTTTCTCAGTAAAGGCAGTCAGTGCTTCAGTTAAAGAAAATCTGTGGGAATTGTTTTCTACTACATGTTAGTAAAGAAAAAAATTTAAAGACCATATCATTTAAAAGGTTAAATATTTCTGGGTCCAACTACAAAGCAATATGTAGCACTTATACATTACAAAACTCCACTAAACAGAAGTAAAGAAATTTTAGGTAAAGTATGTTTTATTGATGAGCGAGACAATCAATACTGTTGCAATGTGAAATTCAATTATTTTTGTCCATAGTTTCATTGCTGTTCCACTCAAAACTTTGGCAGGCTTCATTGTAGTATATGTAGTAGTAGTTGAGCTAACTCTGAAATCCATACACAAAAGACTCATTATACAAAGAGTCTCTGAGATTATTACATCAATTTGAGTCTTATTTTACAACTCCTGTTGAAGAGAGTAAGTCATTGGCATGAGGAAAAAAATTAGACAGCAGTAAAGAGAACAGCTAGTTCAGAAATAGACCCAAATATACATCTAAAAATAATCTTTTTCTTCAGAGATTTCTTTGATAGGTACAGAAAAATTTCAGTAGGGGAAAACAATGGGCCTTCCAACAAATACTGCCTAAACTATTGGCCAGCTATGCACAAAACAAATAAGCTCTAATATGTACCTTGGACCATATATAAAAATGAGTTCACAATGGGCTCATCCACATTCTGAAAGCAGTTGACTCTCTGAATGTTCTAGACAAATATTGGAGATATTTGTGACTTTAGTTAGAAATTAGACAGAATGACTAAATCATAATCTGCAAAGATTTTCATTTTTTTCTTCTAAAGATACTTTAAAATAGGAAAGAGAACAACATTTCTTGTGTGTCCCCAGAATATACAAAGACTTTTTGAAAACTTAATTTTATAAAGTTCAGTAAAAACTAATAGAATGTGGACAAAAGTTTCCCTGAGATTAATATACAGATGAGAGTAGGGGAAGTAGGAAGGAATGCAGGCAAGCATGTGGGAATCCAGAGGGGTAAACTGTTCATTCTTTTAGTTATTTGGTATTTATAACTAATAAATACCAAAGTGCAGCTATATGTATTTATTATTATATATATGATAATTTTACAAATTATATGCTTTAAATACATATTATTTACTTGTTATTTATTATGTTGTGATATTTATACCAAACAAAGCTATTATGTAAAGCAAGAAACCTATAGTTTATGTATTCTACAAATTCACACATGCTGGGCCATAGGTATGAGAATTAATTCCTTTATTATTCTAGAGCATGTTAAATGTAAACTCCCACTTAATACACTTCTCATTATAGTTCACTACTGGATAAGGAAGTATAATGACAGTCAAGTAGGGTGCTTCCCTGCAGAGTTTCCTCTTTCCTGGCAGTCTTCTGTGTTGGCTTATGTCCTAGTAGTAAGACTCTTTATAGAATGAAGGGTTAAGTGTTAATATAGTTAATAGTCTATATTGAAAATGTATAATACTAATTTAATGTTATATAGTACTATCTTGAAATGATTTTTAATGTGTTTTCTAATAAGCGTCTGCACTGGTAGATTACGTGTTAATAGAGAAGTAACACATTTACCAAAGCTATATTGGAAATGTATACTCTTAATTTAATGTTATATATTTCTATCTTGAAATAATTTTTAATGTGCTTTCTAATCAGCATCTGCACTGGTAAATTAAGTGTTAATAGAGAAGTAACTCATTTACCAAAGCTATATTGAAAATGTATAATCTTAATTTAATGTTATATATTTCTATCTTGAAATGATTTTAATGTGTTTTCTAATAAGCATCTGCACTGATAATAATTATGAAATATGTCAGCAACCACACTTTTGTATAGTCTCACCATATTATATTTAATTGTTACTGCTTTTCTATTTTTACTAAGTTCCCTAGTTTAGTTTTGCTTGTTTTTAATGTTTTTCTATTAAATTATATGTTCCTCATAAGAACCCTTAAGATTTTTTGAAATGAAGGAAAACAGAAGTTGACAAACATTTTTAATGATATTTAAAATCCACTGAATGTATAAGATATACAGTTCTTTCTTTTATAAAAAAACAAAGTCATTTCAGAGGGTCAGGAGACGACAGCTCAGTGGTGGAATATTTGCTTCTTGCAGAGGACCAGAGGTTAGTTCCTGGTGCTGAGATCGGGTAGCTCACAATCACCTCACCTATATGCAGATAACTCCCACCATACCTACATTCATGTGCACAGAACAACACAATTCATACATGACTAAAAATTTTTAAAAATAAATAAAAGGAAGTCATTACATAATATATCACTTAACTTGCAGAGATGTTCCACAGCGCAACTATGTAGAAGTGAGTGTAAGCTGATTGTGAGGGTGGATGTAAACCAGACTGTTCTCAAAAGGCCTTTGATGTATGTGCAATGATTGGGTTACATGTATGCTTATGGGATCTAGATTAACTTCTTCCCTTAATTCCTCTACCTTACACTTGGCAGCCAATATGGAGTGCGTCTCCTTTTTTGGGTTTCTAAGATGGCTTCTTTAGTCTGAAATAAGAAATGGAATGTGCCACCAAGTGTGCAGTGCACGTTCCTGCCAGAAGGAAAAACACAATCATGGCAGAAGTCACATTCAATTACAAGGCAGCTTGAGTGAATGGTTATGAGATTATAACATTAAAAATAATCTGTGTAGAAAATAGAATTGGTAAAATATCCCTCAAGAAGAAATTAAATTTTAAAATAAAGAACAAGCCACTGTCAAAATAAAGCATTTTAAAATTTGTCTGAAATTTCTATTATTGCCATCACTTTATAACTTTAGGCTGTACTTCTTATCACATTTGACAGTTTCATTTCCAGAGGCAAACAAACAAACAAACAAAAATTAGTTACAGAATAGAAACAAGAATATTTATTTGAAGACAAAAAGAGGATCATAATATTTGAGAAGAAAAGTATTTAAAAAGATGTGTAGCAAATGAGAAGAATTTGAATCTTCTAAAAATAGAGCACACCAGAAAATGGCCAAAACTTGGTTATTTCAGATTAGTTTCTGTTCCTTGCAGTGAACCAGCACTTTTATATGCTGCTCACAAATCATTGTTCTTGGGAATTTTAGAAGTTCTAATGAAGTTCATTTGAGATCAAAGTAACTTATTTCTTACACAATACAATGAATAGAAGAAATATACTGTAAGTAAGTAGCTGCTTGCAATCACCATTTATTTGTCTATAAGAGATACTGAAAAAAAAAAGTTACACTAGATTTTCAGGAATCTTGCTACATGCAAAAATAGATGCCAAGCAAATGAATATCATTAATTATAAATATTGATGGAAGTCTAGTTTTTTTTATTTTGTAACAAAATTTTCATTAAATGGAAGACTATAATAAAAATGCATATCAGCAACTTTCTGACCTTAATCTAAATTATGACACATGCTGTATTAATGTTTTAAATCTCCTAGTTTTATGGGCCTTGCCCAGGAACACTTTCTTCTACAATACAGTTTCATTGTTGATAACTGAAACTTTCCAATGATATTATATATTTAACCTTATGTATGAGTGTTCAAAAATTTTAAATTTATTATTATTATTATTTTCATTTATAATTCAAACTACAATCTTCTAACATCAGTATTGCTTGCATGTATAAAGTTTTCCTCACTTTCAAAAACTTTCATTGCATCCTTTTATTTACATTTCCTAGGAGCAACACTGGGTTAGGAGGTCAGAAGGATTGTCAGAAAAGATATTAAACTTCTCAAAGAAAAATACTCATCTCATAGCAAATGTTCTCCTGAAGGAAGATCTGAGCTTCACACTCCAGTGACTAACACATTGGCCTAGAATTCAAAATTCTCTGCTTGTGTGATAATATTGTAGAATCTACAAAAATATGTCCTTCAAAGAAGTTTTGTGACTTCAAGAGTTTAGGTGTTTATTCAACCCCTGACATATAGATGAGAGAAATTAAACCATATCCTAAATAATAAGCAATAACATAGATATGTTAATTTACTGTTGAATATATATATATATATGTGTATATATATATATATATATATATATATATATATATATAGAGAGAGAGAGAGAGAGAGAGAGAGAGAGAGAGAGATCTATAACTATATATATTAAGTGGTAAGCAAATTGGATGACTTTTTATGCATTCAAAATCCGATTATTTACAAAACTCTGAATGAGAAATGCCAGTTTCTGTTATACAAGTTAGGAAAGGAAGTCTTCCACATAGTGACTTACCCATGATCTCCCAGCTTGTATTTGTCACCCTCCACATTTATTTAACTTCAAACCTACTAAATGCTCCAGTAATCAAGCCTACAACAACCTAACCAAAAAAAGAAAAAAATTCTTCTTGACATTATTTTCAACCTCTTTAAGTTTTCTCAATGAATATACAGATATTGAATAGCAATTCACATAATAAATAATATTTATTAAGTGCTACACAAATGTGCAATATCTTGTTTGTTTTATTTTTTAATTTTTGAAAACAGTCTTTCACTAAGTAACCTCAGCTGTCCTAGAACTCCCTAGATAGATGAGGCTGACCTCAAACTCACAGAAATCTTCCTGTCTCTGCCTCCTGAGTGCTGCTACTAAAGGCATGTCTGATTTGAGCATGTCTGGCTCTAAGATTTTTGTGTTATCAAAATTAGACACTCCTCAATTTGTGTTCTTATCTCTCTGCAAAGAGACTACATCCCTCTGCTTTCTTCTTAATGGATCCTATGATTCCTTTTTTATTTGTTTCTTTTAGATTTGGTCTTGTTTTAAAATATGTTATCAAGTAAAATAGAATTACATTACTACCCCTTCCCTTTCCTCCCAACAGCTCCTCACAGCTACCTCCCCTCAAACCTGCCGCATGCCCCCAGTACTCTCAAGTTAATAATTATTATTGCATGCATGTATGTAGTCTATAATCATCACAGGGGTTAGAAACTTGTGTGTTGCTTCCACAGCAAATCTGCGCCTCCTGTTTCAGTGACTATCACAGGCTGCTAATTAGCGGATGGCAACTGGATGGGCACGATGATTCCCATGAAATGCCCCAAGGCTTGCAGTCTATAAGGCCTTCTCTCCCATTATTTCTGGTTATCCTTTTTATTTACCATACCACTCTGCCTTTATACTGACTTGTTGATGTTCTCATCTGCATTCCCCCAATACATTGTCAGTAAGATCAGTTTTTCCACTTCTACCAGAACTTGCCAATATCATTTGAAATGGGCAAAAACTTTCATTCTGCATCACAGGCCATAGTGTCTTTAAAAGTCAGGCACCCTGATGATAACATAAGCAAAGAACTACTCATATATAAAAGAAAGTGGGTTTAATAGAAATCACTCAATACAAACTAAAAAATAGACCAAGTCACCTAAGTTCTGTCATTTGAAAATCCTAACTCATTAAGATGCAGAAGGAACTATGTTGTATATCCTTAATACACACAGAGAAAGTTTAAGTACTGGCCTCATTATCAACTGATATTTCCTTGAATTCTAGACCACAATACCCATCAGGCAAAGTCATGGTTCCGCAGAATGTTTTTGATGTATAACTCCTGGGATTCTGCCCTGTAACCTAACAGCAAATGCTGTTAAGGTTTTTGTTTTATTTTATTCTTTCTAAGGACATTTATGTGCATTTAAAAAGTCTTGTTTGTTCTTTCCCAACATGAAAAATGGGAGTGATGATTCTCTATATAATGTGTTGTTCATTCAAAGTTCATTCCCTTTTGTATAGATGGAAAATATTGGACCAACAGAAAAGCACTTCCATCATACAGTTTTTAAGAAACATTGCTCATTGACCTATCTTCCCCAGCCTCAAAAGCCCACAGTGTGAGAGAACCCGAATTTTAATCCTCAGAATTCATGTAAAGCCTGATGTTATAAGCAAAGACCTGTACTCTAAATTCTCCAGCATAGAGATGGAAAAGGAGATCAGGAAAGCCCTAGAATCTCACAGCCTAGCTGAGCATACACAAAGACAAACAAGAGACTTTCTCAAACAAGGTGAAAGATGGGACCTATACCTGAGGTTGTCTGTTGACCTGCCCACAAGGGCCATGACATGTGGACCCCACAACCACATACCTGAACAAGCATGAATACATACATGCATACACATTATGTACATACAAATATATGTGTTACATATAATCACAAAATAGAAGACAAGATTTTAGGACACTAATAGAAATTTTAGAGACATATAACCAACATGTAAAGAAAACATCTGTGAACACTTCATTCTGTGTGTTTATCCACTGTGAACATGGGAAAAGTATGAAGAAATTGTCCTGAAAGTAATAAAGTTCAAAATTGCCAAGGTACATACTATAAATTATAGAACGTTCCTATTGAAAAGCTACAGTAGAGCTGAGTTGAACGAAGACTTACTCTCAGTAGCTGCCATGGAGGGCATTGCATCCACATGTCCTTTCCTAATTAGGAATAAGATGAAATGAAAAGATGCAGGGGGTGCTGAGCATAGGTCAGTAGGATGGGCCTTTTAGAAGTTTTCCTCTATTGTTTTAACATGTTCTGTTAGAATGGTGAAAGAGACAGGAACTAAAGTAGACTTGTGCTGTGAAGCAGTTCTTTGGATTTTTTTACCTTGTTACTCTGTCAAAGATTTGATCTGGACATTGGGCAAGACTTTCACTTTAAAATTTCCAGATTTAAAAAGACATGGGGGAAATGTGTATTATATGAAGGCATTTCTAAACACAGTATTAAATATAATACATACATAGGTTTTTATTTTTCAACACAGTAGTGAGCCGTGGCGGCTGTTGGCTCATACATGCTATTTGTTATAAAATTCATCTTCCAGCTTTGCTAGCAAGATTCAAAGCTAATAGCAACCATAGCATTTAGACTATCATTCATTTTTGTTAGCTCTTCAATCCCGTATTCGATTATTCATTTAATCTTCAGTATGGTTCTTTGCAATGTTAGCCATTTTTAAAGCATTTTAAAAATAGTTTCAGATGTTGTATATGAGGTGCTGAGGGAAACTAGTGCATTAACCGTTCTGTTTCTTTTAGTTTCTCACACTTGGAGTGGCTGGCAGCTTGCAAACCACTAGGTAACTTGATAATGATAAAGCCTAGAAACTCTGGCAATATAACAGAACCATGCTATGTAGGAAGGGTGCTCCCACAAAAATAACCCAAAGTAAATACTCAAGGGATTATCTCATTTTTTTCTGAATGGGGAATATATTGAGTGAAGATGAGGTAAGCAAATGATGTTGAAAGGGGCCTTGCAATGCCACATATATGCATTAGAATTTTACCTTGTGAGCAATTAAAAATAAAAAACCACTTCAAATTTTTTAAAAACACAAAAGTAGGGTACAAACTTTAGAAGAATTTTTCTAATTTCCTTGAGACAAATGAACAGAAGGAAGACATGCTAGGGGCAAGCTGGTAAGGAAAGAGATTTGAAGTAGAATGAGCTACAAAGTCATCATCAAGTCATTAAACAACCTGGCTAGAAGACAGCATGGTACATTGGCTAAAAGCTGGGACTCGGATTCAAAGATTTGGAGGCTCATATGCATGTCATACTTTGTATAAAATGTGGATGCACAGAGTTCATAAAGAGCTGTCTCGTTCAGTTAAAAGTGTGGAGATATGGATACACAGAGTTCATAAAGAGCTGTCTCATCAGTTAAAACCACAAAGGTTTCCTAGTGAGATCTGAGCTTCCTTTACCCAGCAGGACTGCATTAGAGGATTGCTTGATCATGTGCATGGTTACTAGGTGATTGGAAGGGTCTACACTTGGCTGAGCTAGAGGGAAGTCTTTGCTCCACTTCTTGACATTCCTATAAATAGGCCTTTAGAAGAGACAGAAAAGGCTAGTGGATAAGCATCCAGACCCTCCCGAGGCTATCCTGTGTTTCTGTTTCTCTCCCCTTCCTAACTCTGTCTTTCTACTTCAATCCATTATCTCTCTCTCTCCTCAAGAGTTCCCTGTCATAAAAATGTGGGAGCTGGTCTCCCACATAAAAGAAAAGCTCAAATGCATTAATCAAGCTTAAGAGAGAAAAGACATGTGATAACTCAAAACACAGAAACTGCACATACTTGCCATCTCTCTAGAGAGCACCTGGTGTCTCATTCATTCACAACCCATCTCTGATTTACTGTTCCTCTTTTCTCTTCCATTCAGTTGTGTTACTCCGTCTCTGCCTCCTCCTTCTCCTTGTTTTAATATAGAGTGAGCATATGGATAAAAAGTTACAGAGTACTTGCTTTTATTTTTTTATTTATTTTTTTATTTTTAAAATTTATTTATTAAATTTAATTTTACATATCAGCCACAGATTCCCTTGTTTTCCCCCCTCCCACCCCCTACCCCACCCCCCCCACCCCACCCCCCTCCCCACCCCAGTACTTGCTTTTAGAAGAAACAAAAGAAAGACTTTATATTACTGACAATTAGAATGGCCTTCAAGGGACAAGTTCTAGTGACAGAAAAATCAGTTGACTGTAATGATACATTCAATAGG
The DNA here is from genome assembly GCF_004664715.2 of Peromyscus leucopus. Classification (NCBI taxonomy): domain Eukaryota; kingdom Metazoa; phylum Chordata; class Mammalia; order Rodentia; family Cricetidae; genus Peromyscus; species Peromyscus leucopus. Next base: position 13,237,319 of record NC_051064.1, on the reverse strand, counting down.
AAAAGAGAATGTACATGATTTATGATGTGATAAACTGAGTAAGTTTTATGACACCTGTCTGAATAAGATTAATAAGAAGATAGGTTGTGATGGTTAATCTTAATTGCCAAATTGACCCAACCTGGAATCCCCTGGGAAGAGAGATTCAATGAGGGATTGGCTAGATCAAATTGCCCTAAAGATATGCCTCAGGGGAGATGGCTGGATTACTTGGTAATCAGTGTGAGAATTCACATCCCTCTTTGGGCAACACTATTTTCTGGCTTTTGATTTAGGACTACATAAGTATGGAGGACAGGGTGAGTACAAGTGAGTACGCATGCATTCATTTCTCCCTCTGCTCTCGATTGTAGACGAGATGGGACTAGCTGTTTCATGTTCTTGCCACCTTGACTTCCTGTAACAATAGAATTGTGAGCTGAAATAAGCCATTTCTCCCCTGAGTTGCTTTTTGTCGGGATATTTGATCACAACAAGTAAATGAAAATAGGACACAGGTCTTAGGGTGATGGAAGTTTTTCATTTACCAGTTAAGTGTGAAGAAAAAAATCACAATGGCATATACTATTTGGTTTTCCAGAGCTATTGTCCTTGGCACTGGGGAGAACCAGCTTGTTCATTTCTGCCCCCTCTTGCTCAGTCCTTGACAGTGGAGAGAACCAGCTTGTTCATTAGTGCCCACCCCCTTTCTCTGTCTAGCTCTCCACTTCTGAACGTCCCTATTATGTTTGTGATCACCACCACATGTTCTTCCTCCTTTGCCTACTTTTCTCTAGTTCTCTATGTGGTCCCTTTTTTAAAATATTTTATTTTATTTTATTTTACAATATAATTTAATTCTACATATCAGCCACGGATTCCCTTGTTCTCCCCATTCCCCCCTCCACTTCCCCCCAGCCCACCCCCATTCCCATCTCCTCCAAGGCAAAGACTCCCCTGAGAATTGAGTTCAATCTGGTAGATTCAGTCCAGGCAGGTCCAGTCCCCTCCTCCCAGGTCGAGCCAAGTGACCCTGCATAAGCCCCAGGTTTCAAACAACCAACTCATGCACTGAGCACAGAAAGGCAGAACAAGGAATAGGAGACCATGGTAAATGAAGACCACATGAGAATAGGAAGAAGCAAAGTGCTAGAGAGGCCCACAGAAATCCACAAAGATGCCCCCACAATAGACTGCTGGTAATGGTCGAGAGATAGCCCGAACTGACCTACTCTGGTGATAGGATGGCCAAACACCCTAACTGTCATGCTAGAAACCCCATCCAATGACTGAGGGAACTGGATGCAGAGATCTGCCCCGGGTGGAGCTCTGGGAGTCCAATTGGCGAGAAAGAGGAGGGTTTATATGAGCGAGAATTGTTGAGACCAAGGTTGGATAAAGCACAGGGACAAATAGCCAAACGAATGGAAACACATGAACTATGTATTTCCAACTGGATCAGGCCCTCTGAATAGGTGAGACAGTTGATTGGCTTGATCTGTTTGGGAAGCATCCAGGCACTGGGACCGGGTCCTGTGCTCTATGTGGTCCTTTTACGAAGGCTTTTCTTTCTCGAGGCCTGGTTATGACTTTTCTGTAACTGCTATTTACTCTTCCCCAGATAACATCACAGAATCATAAATTGGCAAATGCCATTTTATGCTTATAGCCTACAAATTGCTACAATTATGTTGATGCATAAAGTTACCTCTACCAGTTTTCGTATATGGATATCACTAATATCTTATACTCTTGATTTGAATCGGCAGCTTCTAACCCATCTCTACTATTGTTTACTTTATTCAGTAATACTCTGTCTCTCTTGTCTATCCACAAGGAGAACAACCTAAGAACAATCTCTGATATTATCCACGTTCCTTCCAGTCAGCCAGTGATGCCCATCAATTCCAATTCAGAATAGATTGACTGTATTTTCTTCTTCCTACCTCTGTTTCTTACAGTTTAGTTCAAACTATCACAAAACCATTTTATATAATCGTTCAATGACTTCCTATGTCTTTTGAAATATAATTCAAACTCCTATAGAACTCACAGGTAGCCTTACTATCTGAGCTGCAACTGCTTTTTCTAAACATACAACAATTTTTTTTCCCATTACACCACTTGCTATCAATATTTCTTCAGTACCAAGCAACACTTACTGATTTGGTGTCTTTGAATATATATATAAAGATTGAATAGAGGTTGTGTTATGAGTTATAACTACAGTATGGCGAAGGTGGAGACAGAGAGATCCTGGGGACTCACTATCCAGTCAGCTTAGCCTACATTGCAAAGCTCCAGGCCACTGTTTCATAAAACAAAGTATACAACTCCTAAGAAATGACAGATGAGGTTGACATCTGGCCTCCACATGCATGTACATGTGCACATGCCTGCAAATGATACCCCCTCACACATCTGTACATACACATACCAAAGACTGACTGGGAATCTTTCCTGTATTCAATGCAAAATTGTTTATGTTCTTTCTCTATCTCATTAATGTCCTTTTATTCAACATAAGCATTTTTCTCTTCAAAGTTGTGTTTATTTGTAACTTTGCTTGTCTTAAGGTTAGTTTTCTATCATCCCTTCACTAGACTGTCATCAGCCTTATGAGATAGGACATGTCCTTCTTATTCACTCCTTTCTCTCTACAACAGAGGATGTAGGAAGTTGGTTATTGAATGTATTCATTTAATGAAATAATTATCACAAAAGACTGGTCTTCCTATTTCTATTTTCTTCTCTGTTACATTATTTTCAAAAGACCCCAAATAATCTTTTCAATTAAATTTGATCATGTCCCTTCCCTAATTTGATCACATTGAAGTCTTTACTAAAGCAATACAAATAGGGTGGAGCCCATTATATTGATTTTCAGTGATGTTTCCTTGCTCATTGTACTCCAGTTATCTTTCAGTTCATTGATACCAAATTCCCCTTGTTTGAATGGCTCTTCCTGATGTTCTCTGTATAGGTATTTCCTCATTCTTTAAACATTGGCATGTTGTTTTTTAATGAAGTACTTTCTCCGAATTTAAGGTAAATTATTTTTTTCCTGGAGCTTGAATGTATTTATTGTTAGTATTCATTAGCTTTTCAGTCACTAAAACTATATATATATGCACATTTATTTTTCACTAACCTCTTCTATTAACATGATGGATAATGATGCTGGTCAGACTTTCTTTAGCATCCAAACATGAGGCTTTCAATAATTAGTATTTTAATTTAAATGATATGCAATGGTAGTGGAAGGTTTTAAAATAAATGAGATTACCAATGATTACAAACTAGAAGTTGGTTCCATCTGCTTTGGTGTTGTATTGTTTTTAGGGAAGCACATTGTCTTAATTTTTAACATCTATAAATGCAGCATCAATTTTCCAATGAATTATAACCTTTGTCTGAGGGAGAGATTAAAGTTTTATAAAAAAAAAATATAAGACATAACATCTCTTAGTAAGGACACAAGCTCACTAATTTCTGAATGTCAAGGTCCAGAGGGAGTGGCTTGGAAGAGGTTGTTGGGTAATAAAATTGTTCATCAGAAGGGTGAGCGTGAGGTAGTTCTTTGAGACAATGGATAATTACAGACTTCATTGCCGGAGTCTCAGTATTGGTAAAAGGGAACAGCAAAGTCATTCCTCACCTCCTCGTTCAGAATTGATTTTGTGGTCTGTATTAGGTATTTTCCCCTTCACTGTGACAGAATGCCTGCCAGACAGCTTGAAGGAAGAAGTTGACTTCTGCTATGGTTTCAGTGGGATTTCAATCCATCCAAGAGGGAAGTCAAGCAGAACAGCTGTGACTCTGGCAGTGCTATTCATACCTTAATGGGCAGGCAACAGAGCAGGGTTGTCCCCAGTGACCTATTTCCGCCGAGCAAGCCCTTCCTCCCAAAGACACAAAACCTTCATAATGGTAAACTGAGAATTCGGTGTTGAAAGCACAAGTCAGAATCATAGCAAGAAGAAAGAAGGAAACATCCACATCAATGTACTGATGAATACAAAATAAATCAAGTTCAGAAACCAACAGCTAGAGAGGAAAGGAGAACAAAAATGGCTTCCTAGTTGCTTAGGGAAGAAACTACTTTAAGTGGTAAATTGAATCTACAGATAAGATTAAATATGTAGTTATGTTCTATTGTTAAGAAGAGCCCCCGTGACCAGTGAAAATCTTACAAAGGAAAGCATTTAAAAGTGGACTTGTAGTTTCAGGGCCTTAGGCCATTATCATTTAAGGGTTAAAATTTCCCTCCTTTTAGGTACCCTTATAAGTTTTATAGTTCAAATAAGCACAGAAACAAAACTGGAAGATTTCATTAGACTGAAGCAACTTGTAAATACTTATATAATAAAAGGAAAAAATCAACCCATTGGTAATGTTCACAAAGAGTAGATGGTATCATTAAACCATCAGTTAGGCATACAGTATGTACAAACAGCAGGAAGGAGCTAGCACTTCAGAGAAGTAGGTCCTTTGATAACCGAGGGAAGAATCCTTGACTTAGAATTATTTCTTTATGGCTAAAATGTAGATTTAACTTTTGAATTTACTCACAATTTTTTTATTATTAAGTAGTTGTTCTATTTTACATTTAGATTAGCTGACATATTTAGACGGTTTAGGTACTTATTCATTATACTTTTTTTGAAAGTGACATTGATGTTTGAGCAAGAATGTCAATATTCTGGGTGTGACTACGACTAATTTCTAGGATGTCTTGCATAGTAACTTGCATGTATTATGCCGTACAATGTAGTTAATTTTTCACTAACATATTCTATACCTACATTTATTTCATACAGGTAACAAATACTGGGTGTTCAAGGATACAACTCTTCAACCAGGTTACCCACATGACTTGATTACCCTTGGGAATGGAATTCCCCCTCATGGTATTGATTCTGCCATTTGGTGGGAAGACGTTGGCAAAACCTATTTCTTCAAAGGTGACAGGTCAGTATGAATGTGGTACATTACAGATACACACATTAACAGTTACCTAATGATTTGAAAACCCAAGGTCCCTAATCAATAATAAACATTACTGTAAATAATGATACATATGTATCTAAACACAAGAGTTAGTACACTAGAAAGATTGTCAGTGTGTTTTATATAATATATTTAAGATAAATTTTTATTGAATCCTAAATAATAGAGATATTATAGTAGAAAAGACCACAAGGCTCCTAGTTTAACCCAAGGCTCCTATTATAACCCATGACACTTTACGCTCTTTTGGAAGAAGTGAATAATGAGCTAGAAAGAAACCAGTGACCTTGATTGTTTTCATTCTGAAAAATACCACTAAGCAGTACAGCAAGATTATGATGAGACCAAGAATCACGAGGGCTGAGATGACAAAATGTCAAAGACCATGTGAAGTAACCTTGGGATATAGCTGGATTTCAGTCTGGAATTCAGTATCCTGCAATTTATCACTGAAATAAATTGCTCTAGAAGTTTGGATTTCGCACCACCACCACCCCACCCTTCTTTTTCTTAGCATAGAAATTTAAATTTTATTTAAACATTTTAAATTTTATGTGGTGTTGGATGCAAAGCTTGTTTCTTTTTGGTGTGATTCATAAGTATGCCTGAAAACTGATTACTATTTCTGGTCATGATTTATTTTGAAGTGTTGACTAGGTACACGTTTCACAAATAGTGCCCTACTTAGCCTGGGGAGATGGCCCAGTGATTAAGGGTGGTTTCTACTCTTCCTGAAAATCTATGTTTAGTTCTCAGCATCTACATTGGGTGGCTTATAAGTGCTTGTAACTCCAGCTCCAGGGTACCTCATGCCCCTTTTGGACTACACAGGTCCCCACAAACATGCAGTATATTGTCACACAAACACATACATATAAATATAAATAAGTCTTAAAATGACTTACCTAATTAAAGTCAGAATTATGCAATATAGACAACTGTCAAAGCAGATGAAAAGGCTATAATGTCCTTTATAATCCTTATAATATTGTTGCAAAGGGTTACTTTGAGAAAGGTTCTCCCTACGTGGTCTAAGTTGACTTTGAACTTGAAATGTTTGTTCAGCCTCCTAAATGCTAGAATTATAGGCTCATGCCACTACACCAAAGTTACATAATTCTGTCAATGGAGAAAACATGAATATGAAACAGCTCATCTATATGCCAAAGAGTTACTTTGGGACAATAGTAAAAGATTTCTCTATGAAAATACCTAGCTTTCAAATTGCTCAACCTGTTTAAATTACAATGTTAAGGTCTGAATATACTTTTTAATCTGTTAATGAAACCATAAGTTCAGTTTTCAGGGGAAAAAAACAAAATGCTTGATTTTTTTTGTTAATGTTGAAATATCTATGAAATTAAAATAGGCACCTGTGGTTATAAGTCCAATAATTTTTGTAAGATACTGTGGATAGGGTTGAACAGTTCTAATCCCATTCAAGATAGTGAGCTACATATCAAAGCTGACATGCAACAGAAAACCTAAACATGTAATCTTAAGTTCACTTTCTCAAATTGCAAAATGATCTCAAATTCTACTTTCCATTCCTTTCTAGGAGAGGTGAAATTTATTTGTTTTGACAAATTCACCCAGAATTCTATTTCTATATGTAATTTATAATAGAAATTAGCACCCCTTAAATAACTTCTGGAAATGTGATTGCTATGAATGTTCCATGACCTGTGATATGGACGTTTTGATGAATGTTAATGGCTGAGTATTCTAAGAATACGTCAGGAGGAAGAAAACTTATACCAAAAGTTTTGAAGAAAAACAGGGTATCACTGAGCAGCAACATTGTCATAGGCATGCTGTGTCTACAAAGTACTAGCAACAGCATGACTCAACATCTCACTGAGCTATGAACCCGAAGAGTTAGTTTAAATTTTAATTTTAAATTACTAAAATGGAAGAAAGATATATTAGGTGCCAGTGCTGTTTTGTTGATTCAACTGGGTGCCATAGCTGCTGTGATTATTGTTTGGACACTATCACGGGGAACTTAAAGTACAACATAAGAATCATTGAGGAAATTAAGTGTAATAAAATAATATATTGTGTTGATTCACTCTCTATAGACATAATACCCTGTATAAAGTATGAATATTATTATATTGAGGGTTGTCAGAAAACTAATCTGATTTCTAAGCATTTAATGATGTTATTAGGTGACCATGCTATCCACAGGATTTTAAATTTCCCAATATTCTAGTTTAATACTTTGCAATTCACTTTAACTTGCAGTTAAATCATCTGCAATGAGTGCACGTGTGATGTTCCATTATTTAATTTATCATTTAAAGGAAACCCCTAATGAATAAAGTTTAATCCTATACCAATTGCAAATATGTTCTTACATCTACAGATTCAAAGATATGTTCTCCACATTCATGCTATTAGGTATTGCCTTATTTCCCTATGCCAAATTATACTTGGTTCAATGCAAAAAACAATTATATATGACTTTAAGTTCTACTGAAATATTTACTTAAGGTTGATCTTTAGATTATGTCTAGTTTCATTTTTCTGTTGCTGTGATTAAAAAAAAAATTACCCCAGCAAAAGTAGCTCAGCAGAGAGGTTATTTTGTCTGACAGTTCAAGTAGTCATTCATCCTGTAGGAGAAAAAGGGCAGCAGGTGACTGAAGCATCTGGTAACATTACATTCCCAGTAATATACCGGAGAGCAAGCCTTTATAATTCTTAACTTGTATTCTTAATTTTGTATAGTTCAGGGTCCCCTTCCTCAGAGAATGGTCTCTCTCTCTCTCTCTCTCTCTCTCTCTCTCTCTCTCTCTCTCTCTCTCTCCCACACACACACACACACACACACACACACACACACACACAAAATTACTGAGATTAAGATAATCTACATCTTTTAAGTATGCCCAGGGGCCTAGCTATTATATCAGTCAAGTTGATAATTAACATTAACCTTTAGAGAGTGTAAGTAGTTACATCTCATCATTCAAACCTATGCAATCTGTGATCCTAACTTACTGCTGCTCTCTCACTGCTGCTCTCTCACTGCTGCTCTCTCACTGCTGCTCCCTCACTGCTGCTCTCGCAGTTCTGCACTCACTGCTGCTCCCTCACTGCTGCTCCCTCACTGCTGCTCCCTCACTGCTGCTCCCTCACTGCTGCTCCCTCACTCCTGCCCCCTCACTGCTGCTCTCTCACTTCTGCACTCACTGCTGCTCTCTCTGCTGCTCTCCAACTGTTGCTCTCCAATTGTTACTCTCCAGCTGTTCCTGCCTCACTGCTGCTCTCTCACTGCTTATCCCTCAATGCTGCTCTCTCATAACTTCCTCCCATGGTTGCTGTTCCTCTCATCTCTTGCCTCAAATATCAATTTTTTCACAAAGAACTTACTTTCTAATGTATTTTGTTTACTTTATAACATTTTAGACTTGTTCCACTCATAGTAGTTACTGGCTCCTATCATTTTCTATCTTCATTGATGATTTGATTTGTTGTATATATACCCACCTATCTAAAACTCCAAAGTTAATACAGTAAGTGCATGTCTGCTTTTTCAGTATTATATCTTTGTATATGTTTGTCTACCTGGGCATGTGTAGGTACATATATGATTTTTAGTTGCAACTTTATGAACTATAGGTCTACTTAGATAGCTTTATGTACTTACCATGATTATTAACTTTAACAGATTGAATACTCATTTCACCATATGAAAGATACAGATAACAATACATTGCAGAAGACAGAGAATAATTTTTATGTCGGTTGTCATTCCAGTGATTTCAATCAGTGTTTTAAGTCAGTAATGGGTGTATAACCATACAGCAAGCATTTAATGAAAATATAAATACTTGTATGAGTGATGTTTTTCATTCATGTATTGTGTTTGTCCAATTTTAGATATTGGAGATATAGTGAAGAAATGAAAACCATGGACCCTGGCTATCCAAAACCCATCACCATCTGGAAGGGGATCCCTGAATCACCTCAGGGAGCTTTTGTCCACAAAGAAAATGGTACACAGCACACACACTTCTTAGCTCCTAAGTTTTCTATTTTAATATCATACTGCTTTATGTTAAATGAAATAATTTGAAAAGACCATACTAGAACTATGAATTATGTATATTCATATTTGTAATTCCTATTTATATTTCTTCTTCTTAAGAATGTATGCTTAATATTACTCTCTGGACAGATTTATAATTAATTTATTTATATCTATTTAAATCTATTAGAAGAAAATATAAGTTGTACTTTACTATTGAGGAGTGGATATTATTTAATGACATGATATACATATCTATTAAAATTCTTGAAAATACGACAAATACGTGTGGGACAGGATTGCAATGGTAGTTTCTGCAAATCCATGCTTACTAAAGATTCCCCTCAACACAGTCAGACTAGAATGAATGTATAGATATCATGATAAAAAACAACATATAAGCCCTACATATTATGTTTGATAATCATAAATCAAAGAAGACAGAGCATTAAGATGATATCTCTAGTTTGCTCTTCAACCACTATCAAAATTTGCTGTTAAGAATTTTCTTCTAATAGTGATTTATTTCGATCCATAAATTTAAAACCAAGTAACGAAATTTTAATATTTTTTCACATTTTGTTTCTAGATGAAGCATGTTACTTCCAATATCTAAGTATTAGCTTTAATTCTTCTCTTAATCAGTTATGAAATATGACTATCTAAAGCCATATGAATGCTTCCTATGTATCAAATATAGTTCATAAATTCATTTAATTATCCAACCAAAGACCTCTTCACCCATACTCAGCTGTGTTAAATAGCTTATTGCTAAACATATTATATATATTCTTAAAACTTGATACAAAAGAATTTAACACCATTGATTGTACTTTAGTACACTCTCTACAAAGAAGATGATTGACAAACTTTCCTAACTACATTGATGTAATCATTGACCTGTTGCATCTTTCTAAATTCCTTACTTGTTCCAACTGAGCAAACACTAAATCTAGCTTCCTAAGCAATCATGCTATTAATTTAAATTCTGACTATTGTATTTTTTCTTTTGTTGTTGTTGTTGCTGCTGCTTTTACTGTTTACTCTTTTCCTGTCCTAAGTAACTACACTAATCTAAATTCCATTTGTTCATACCAAAGTGATTTCTTCTTAGCCCCCATTCTTCAACTGTATTTTAAAAAGCTTGGTAAGTTTTTAACTATCCTAAAATCATGGCAGAAAATTAGCCTCTCCTTCAAATTATTCCTACATTCCACACAACTGAAATATTTTATTTATTTATTTTTATAATTTTAGTTTAAGTAAATCCAAACTTTTTTTTTACATTTTGTTTCTTTTTGCTGTTTGAAGCCTCATGCTTAACTGTTGAAGGAGTTCTGTGTCTTGATTCTGTTGATTGTATTAATTATGCAACTCTCTACTCCCTGTTAAAAATCTCCAAATGCAATTAGGATATGCATTTTGATTCAGCATATGTATAAGATTCATTCTATCCATTAATTTATTTTAGCACTAATTAATACCATACAAGCAAGCAAACAACAAAGAGGATAAAATAGAACACAGGGTCTCACCAAGGAATGTTCCACCGAGGTAGATTGTCTTGTTACTTTGGGAGGACAAAGCAATAGAAAATGATCCAATAAAGTCAAAACAAATATAAATGAAAACAATATTAAAATTACAGTGCATTGTCATTGATTTCTTCCTTAAAAGTTTTCCTCACATGAAGCATAACACAGAAATAGAGCAGCAAAGCTATTTTTTAGTAAGTGAAACAGCTAAAAATGTATTCAATTTATATTTCATAAGTGAAGATAAACCTAAATTACTACAGATGATTAGAGCAGAAACAAAATTTGACATGTCTGTTACAAAGTTTTCAGACTACCTCTTTTAGTCCTACTGACCAGCTTTATTATTCTAACAAATATATTCTGTGGTGTAAATTATATTTCCATGCTTGGAGTTTGTTACTATAAAATTTAAACTCTAGACTGGTCAGAATGGAAGGGGGCCTCTTCTGAACTTTGCTGTGCTATCCATTACCTTTACAGTAATTAGTCTTTGCTAAAAATTAGAGATAAGAACACTTTTAGTTGTTACTCTCCCATTGATAGCCATAAGCAGTACTTTCACCTAATTTGAAAATCTAATTACAAACCAATGACATTTTTTATCTGTGATCATCTCATCGTCTGTTATTTGACAGTCATGAGAATTTCTCACCCAAACTTACTGAATAAGTACACTGAGTTTCATTGGAATGATACTAGTTTCACTGCAGGATAATTTGAGTCTATATGCTTCTGCTTTCATTTAGCAAGTTGCTATAACTGAATAACTCATCTTCAAAGTTGAAAGCCACAGTAGATATTTATCGCATTGAACAAAATAATTTCCAATATGAAGTAACCAATAATGACCTATCTGTCATCCCTAAAATTTCTTGAGTTTGCAGAATTCTTTATCCCAGGAGTGACACTTATCTGACCAGTGGTATTTAAGAAACAAAGTCATGTGTTATAGCTCTATGGAAAGAGGTTTAAGTCTTTTTGGTCTTAGTAATTAGTATTTGCCTCTGAACCCCAATATCTCCCAAAAATAAAAACAGGAAATTAATTCTTCTTAATAGTAGGACAGTTAAGAAAGATAAAAAACAGTGCTTTTAACAATGTAACTCTTCCATAGTAATAACATACAATAACAATCACCATTTTGAACTGTTAAGCTATAATATTCTGTTCAAAATAGGTAACTCCCAAGTGTATTTTTCAATTCCTATAGCATTTTTCTGTCTTTTTTGTTGTTGTTGCTGTTTTGTTTTGGTTGTTTTCTTGTTTGTTAGTTTTAGTTTTTAGTTTTACTTAAAAATAAGAAAAAAAGTCCAAGTAGCACAATCAGAAACTTCACTGGATACACATCTTAAAATATTGGAAAATACTACTAAGAAAATCCACAAGTTTGTGTATGAATTTGTGTATGTAGGAATTTAAAACATTTATTATTTTTAACTGTAATATTTTGGATCATAGATTACTGAATTATTTGAAACTTCCTACATCAACTCTTCATAGATGAACGAGAAGTATTACTCAAATATATTAAGATAAAATTGTGGTTTATTCTCTCTTTATTCCTAAAAAATGTAATAATGAAATTTAAAATTCCATAAGTTGGAACAAATTTAGGATAAATAAGTAGATATGACAAATGAAGACAACAAATGGAGAAAAGACAAAGTAGGAATGACCTACAGCCAGAAATGAGGTTAGTGTACAACATACTGTAAATATGTGTTTGCTTATTAGAATTGCCAATAGTCAAAAGAAAATACCTACAATTCACTTATTTGTCATGATTTCTTATCTAAATATCAAATGGGAACCTCTTGTTTAGGAAGAGCACAAAAATTCCCAAAACTAAGATGTTGAGAACGTGCCCTGATGTGTGACTAAGTGAGAAACTTCTTTATTGTGCATTGAACAATCTCCTCAGTGGCACTTTGAGGATCAGCAATGGTTTAATTTTTCAAGCAATTCAAAATTCTCTGATAAAAGTTAATATCATAATTCTGATGTGAATTATGTATTAGTACTCCTATAAGAAAGAAAAAAGTATAACATCCTCTTTATAATCCACAACAGAAATGGATATAGATAATAGGTAGTCTGCCACCCATTTGTTTCAGTCACAGATTTCTTAGATGTTAGAACATATGAGCCAGGCTTGGTGATGATACACCTGTAATCCAAGCATTGGGAAGACTGAAGCAAAAGAAATAGTTGCCCTACATTTGAGGCCACCCTGCGCTCTATAGAGAGTTCTAGGCCAGTTTGGGGGCCAGACTTAGACCCTTTCTCAAACAGGAAGAGATAAATGCAGAGAGAGAGAAGAAAGGTGGGAAGGGAGGGAGGGAGGGAGGAAGGAAGGAAGGAAGGAAGGAAGGAAGGAAGGAAGGAAGGAAGGAAGGAAGGAAGGAAAGAAAGAGGAAGGAAACAGAGAGAAAGGGCACATTTCTGGAATGCAGCACCCAGAGCCTTTGTAATACAGTTGAATTTAGGATTGCATTTTCTTCCTTTCAAAATTGAAAGAATTTAAGATCTTAAAACACATGTTTTGAGAAGTAATCTATTTCTTAGCATTTATATGCATATACATGATCACAAATAAGTAGTACCTGTGTATGTATGTTTTCCCCCAGGCTTTACCTATTTCTACAAAGGAAAGGAGTATTGGAAATTCAACAACCAGATACTCAAAGTAGAACCTGGGTATCCAAGATCCATCCTCAAGGATTTTATGGGCTGTGATGGACCAACAGACCGAGATAAAGAAGGACTCAGCCCACCAGATGATGTAGACATTGTCATCAAACTGGACAACACAGCCAGCACTGTGAAAGCCATAGCTATTGTCATTCCCTGCATCTTGGCCTTATGCCTCCTTGTATTGGTTTACACTGTGTTCCAGTTCAAGAGGAAAGGAACACCCCGCCACATACTGTACTGTAAACGCTCTATGCAAGAGTGGGTGTGATGTAGGGATTTCTTTTTTCTTTCTTTTCCAGGAGTTTGTGGTACCTTGAGATTCAAGACAAGAGCTGTTATGCTGTTTCCTAGCTAGGAGCAGGCTTGTGGCAGCCTGAATCGGGGCTGACCTTCCAAACCTAGAGGGTTGCTGGTCCTGCATATGAGTGGAAATACATTCATGGAGAATCTTCCATGATGCTCAGTATCTGCCGTTCTTCAGTCCTCTGTCTTTCTTTGTCATTCAGTTCTAGGCCTTTCCTCTGCACGCTCAATGCCCAGTAAAATTTCAGGATTAACTGCAGAAGAGGAAAAACAGAAGAAAAGGTTCTTCTTAAGTTTTTAAAAATACTTTTCCTTCTGAAATCTGAGCCCATTTCTGGGAGACAGAGAGAGAGAGATAAAGAGAGAGAGAAAAAACAAAAACAAAAAGAGCAAATCAGAAAACCCATAGGTTTTTGCTTTAAAGCAAAAGAAGAAAGAGTTTAAAAACAACAAAAATCCACAATTGAACTTTCAGGAAAGTGTGAAGACCCAAAACAGCTTTGTCTCCAAAGAAGATAGCTCTGTGACCACTATGGATAGTCTCCTGCACAATGTTTTTTTCAGGTGGGAGATCTTGAACAGACATGCAGGACTCTAGACTGTTGGGACAGCCATTTTCCAACAAACAAGGGGCCAAAATATCTGCAATATAGTAACAGCCTTAATAATACATGCATTTTTCGTTTTCTACAGCTGTTCTCAGCTTTGTCCACAACGTTTCATCACCTCCATACTCATAGCTGTTTTCAAACAGGACCTTTTGATTGTTTTGAAATGTTTCTGCACCCCCTCTTGCCTCCTGACCCAACACCATTGTGATGTTCCTGCCAGTTGTGTTAGGCCTTTGTCCCAGGCCTTCCGTTGGTCTGTCAGCAATACTCAGCAGAAAGCAGAGCAAGAAGCGTGTGTCTCTGAAGTAATTAAGTGATGGTTATTTTATAAAGACATGGGACTCTGTGCATACATCAGTGTAACCCTTTGAGAACTATCAGACCAGGCTACAGAGTCAGGTTGATCAGTCTTGCAGTCTGATCATTGGTAGAACTGGCCAACAGTGAAAGCCATCACAGGTTCAACAAGTTCAGATTTGTAAAGTATACCTTAAATCCCATGTAATTCTTTAATGACTGACAGCAACCCATAAATGGTTTTATAACAAACAACAGTGATGTGACTTGCCAAAATTTTTCTGGCAAATAAAAAGAGATATTTTGTTAACAGTATCTTATGAGAGTGAAATTTTATTTGGATAATTGGTTAGAACAACCTAAGCCTTTTCTCCTTCAGACATACTGATTTTTTTTTTATTTAAAATCCATTGCATGAAAATTCAATTTGCCATAAAATATGCAGTTAGCATTGTGGGGTTAAAAAGGAATTAAAACAATGACTCTGAGTTTGCATGAATATCTTCCAATGCATTACCAATTGCATGTCAGCCATAGTTCTCAAAGGGTTGGTGTGGCTTCTGGCATTTAGCCATCCATTTGATCACTGACAGAGCCAAGAGACACCAAAGCATTCCATTGTTGAGTGTCATTTGTCCTAACAGCAGTATTGTCATTTTCATGTGACCTGCAGAGCAGGTTTGTATCAATATTTTTTTCCTAGAGAAAAGTCAGCAACTGACAGACCTCTATTGATTTTAGGAGCTGCTTCTTGCAGTGAAAGGCTTTGCAGCCACGGGGCTGTGAACTTATTAGAGATGGTCAGAAAGAAAGCACCCCGTGAGTCAGACAACTGGCTTTGTGTGAAAGCCAGCTTTGGAGGGGATTAGCTTTTGAAACAATGAACAGCTTGCCTTGAATTTGATATTGATCTGTTGACTGTCATTAACAACTTAAACATTGTCTTCTATGAAAAATTTCCCTGAAGAGTCCTGTTCTGTGTCTTTGCCCTTTGACCTTTAACTTGCAAACTGGCACAAACTGAAGGAAATCTGGTGTCACTTCTCCAAAACCTAGTAAGCAAGAGCTGTTTCCTTAGAGTGAAGAGAGAGTTTGGGGATTGGATCTGCAGGTGGACGCTTTGCTCTCTACATGCACACTCTGAATATGCCCTATAGGTAGAGGTATTTTTTAATTTTTTTCTTTAATTTCAAGCTTAATTTCATCATTTTAGTAAAAATTACAAAAAAACATAGGAAAAAAAAAAAAAACCTCAAATACTTGAATGGCCAGTGTGGCTTTTATATAAAGCAGGAATTTTATACTAGTGAAAATTTCTTACTCATTTGCTAATAATACACATTTCCAGATGATTTTTAATGAGTGTAGGTATACATTCTTATTTGGAAATGGATAGTTTGGCTGCCTTGAATTTATATTTATACTCAACATAGCATGGAAATTAGAATGCCTTTTGGTTAAACTACATGTTTATGATTTGGTTGGGGAAAATATTTTCTAATCATGGGTGGCATGCTGAAAAGCCTTGAAAACTGGTGTTTCCTACAATCTGAGCATATATCATGTAAGGCTAAGTCAAAATGAACAGTTAGGAAAGAGGAATGGCTTCGTAGCACCACATATGAAATGTAGATTGTACTTCAACAGGACATCAAAGATTTTGAATGTGAGGGTCAATAAGAAAGGGGAGGGCAAGGATCAGCCCTGTATTTCTACTTCAAGAACTTCCTTTCTAGATGATGCTAATATTATAGTTAGTTCCTACAGAGCATGGAGGACTGTATACATAAGCCTGTTTATACAGTGTTTGCTTGTTAGAGGGTTTAATCCTTTCAGGACCTTGATGTCAAGGAAAAAATGACTGGAAACTCTTCTTTTCTAATGATAGAAGTGAGGAGCTGTAACATTTTGGGACATGTGCAAATCATTGAGAAACTCCATCAATGTACATTGAACTTTTTTTCTCTCTAAAATCAAAAAGAATTTTAAAAAGCAATCTATTGCGTCTTTACTCATTCATCACAGTACAAGACTGTAAGTACCTAAGGGCTAGAAAATAATCATAGCATTGAAAAGGAAGGAATCTTCATTATGCTTGAATTATAACAAACATCATGGATATGATTTGGGTTGTGTTGCCTTGAATATGAGAAGTCTATGTATTAAAAAAAAAAGGCTTATATGTCTACTATCTTGACTAAGACATTTATAAGACCACAAATGATAAGAACTAAATACAATGTAATAAAAATCACTGGGGTTCCTTTGTTCATTGTGTGCCAGGCACTTCATTCATATGGTTGCTGACTCTTCTTACACTTGGGAGTTGTTTAAAAAGGAAAACAAAAGAAAAGAAAAATATGGCAACGCTTAAGAAAGCATGAAAATGAAAATGATTAATTAATCCAGCATATGAAAATAGCAATTTAAATTTAAAAAAAGGAAGTTCTCTGGATGAGGAACATAATGTCAGCTCAATATTTGTGAAGACATGAAACCAATCAAGTTTTTCCTGTCATCTCTAAATAAGTAACAAGAAAAGCTCAGACCTACTATTTCCAAAACTGAAATGAAAACGTATTCATGTTCATAAAATAATTCATCTGTTTCATTTTTTATTACTTTACCAAATATTGAAGATAACTGTAAACAAGGTAATGGTTTTACCTAAAATGAATTTATAGTTTATAATTTCAGGTAAATATTGTTTCTCTATATATTATTAATCAGACTAAGTGAAATATTAAGATGAGTGATCAGTTTGAATTTTCTATAAAGCAGTAGTTCTGCATCAGTCCTGTAGAGAAAGTTGTGATTTTAGGTACCTGCTAACCCATCTGAGAACCAAGTTTTCTGCAGAGACGGCGACCACAGCAGGTGAAGACAGATGTTCTCTGATATAGCAGAGGTTACAGAGCTCAATTAGAGGATAATAGGCACTACTGGCAAATGTAGTTTCCATTCCTAACCAGAGAGCAATGCCTTTCTCAACCAAATGTAATAAAGTACTAAGTAATAATCACCAAAAGACAATTACTAAGTATTAAAAAATAAAGACAGCTTCACTGAAATAAGAAAATGTTTGTGACTCGAGCTGCCTACAGTCTCTTTTATCAAAACATAATTTGGCTTTTCAAATACTGTACATTTACTTTATTTCATTTCTGTGAATGATTACAATGCAATGTACTGGATATAAGAGCATTGCCTAGATTCTACTGCTCAGTGTGATATCTGAATAAGAGTGTATATACTGGATCCTAGGAAGAGTAATGTAATAGTCTCAAGTTCTCCATGTTGTGTTGATATCTCTAATATGGCACAAATTCAGATTCTTGTTATGTGGACCTTACAATTGAGTAACTGGTGTGCCCATATTAATTGATCTCAATGTGCTATCTGAAGAAGAATAGATGTTATACTTGAATAGAAATGTTAAACAAAAGTCATGAAAATAACCAATTTTTTAGGTATTTGGTATTTATTTCCAGAAACAAATAAAGGCAGTGATTTGATGATAGTTTTGAGTCCGTGAGATTGTAGTACATAATGAAATAAGCCTGGGGATGGTGAGGAAATATTTACAGTAATCACAGCAAAATGTTTAATTCTTGATACCTTAAAGATCATATTCCAAGATATCATAGACACAACATACCATTTAAACCACAAGTGTGACATTCAGATGACCTATGGCAAAGAGCTATAAATACAATCTTCACTAATGTATGATACCACAGAAGGGGTCAAGGAACTCATAGGGTAGAATCTAGCCATTCCTTCCAAAGGCAATCACCTCCCCTATACTGATGTATAACAACCCCAGGAAACAAGTGCCAGAACCTAATGACAGGTTTCCTGATGCCAGAGTGGAAAGGATAGCTATGTCATATAGTTGAAACAAGTCCCTTTTCAAGGCTGAACTTAGCAAAATAAACTAACAACCAGGGATAGTACCACACCATTAATATGAAAGCTACATTTTATAAGTAGAATGAGCAATGGAGAAGGACAAAACTAATCTTTTATAAAATATAAAGTAATACTCTAGCAATCTGTAATATTACAACTGGAAGTTTTACTTTAGCAAGAACAAAAATAATAGAGAAAAATGAAACTTCAAGCTCTTCACACCAGTGATGAGTATGTTATTTATCAATGTATATACTTAGTCAGTGCTCATTAGATGTGAACCATGTAAATGCATCTGATACTTATCCATTGCCTCATAAACCCAAAATGTTAAAAATATGCATTCAGTAATCCCAGTCAGAGAGATGTTAGAACCCTGTGAGAAAAGCCATTTCTCTAGGATAGAAATTTACCTCAATAATCATAGAACACAAAACATGTGGCATAGTAGCAAAAGTTGCCTTAGTGTTCTAGTCTGATCTAATTGTAGACGTTGTCTATAATGCACCACTGACATCGTTTCTCATGTCTTTCTATTGGTCTAAGTTTGAGTTGATTTTTAAGTATTTCAGGTAAGGTTAATAACATCTAATTATCTATATCTCCTTCAACATGTCTACTCTGACATATAATTCAATAGTATAGAAAGCCTAGAATGAATACTGACTTGACATATTCACAGAAATTCAGAGAAAATTACTGGTGATATTTCAAAATTCCCATCTATTTTCTGGTAGGATCCAGAAGTAGCAGCTTTCAGTGTTGGAACATGGCTATGAACTGATGACAAAACATGACATACATCATTTCTTTAAAATAATCTAGTATTTATAGTAAGCAGTGATAGAAGACTATGAGAAGTTTAGTGATGTAACAAAGGCTTCACAGGCATTGGTAGTGAATGCTTTTTAAAGAAAATGGGGCAAAATCAGTACTTGTGATCAGTACATTGTAAGCATTAGAAGCTATATATGGAGGACATTCGTATATGGAGAGATCAGAGATTCTCTGCCTTTCAACTGAAAAAGCAGTGTGTCTTGGAATTTTTCTTATATTAACATAATGATATTATTCAGATGTGTGCTCAATGTGTCCTTTCATGAAAGGGCATGCCGGGCTCTGCAGGAAAACATATCACAAGCTGGAGTGTTGTGCTGATTCACGTGACATTGCCATATGCTCTGCTACAGAGCTGGATAGTTATGCCCTTAAGAAGGGAAGAAAATATCAAATATAAATATAACTCTTTCCTATTCTGCCACTTAGCTTCAAAGTAAGATATCACTAACTTTTATTTCACTGAGAAAATGGAAAGAAAGAATGGTAAGCAAGAATAAAACAAACAAACAATAAAATTTCAGCTGACAAAAGACATTTTCTACAGTTTCCTTCACCTGCTTTTGTTCATGGGAGAAAATTTTTTTTTCCATATATATATATATATATATATATATATATATATATATATTGCATATAGACTTCTTTCTAGCACTTGATATGTAGCTAGATTGGATCACAAGCATAGTATTTTACACAGGCCTTTGATACGTGCCTCATACATTATGTAGCTCTGGTGAGGTATGACATGAAAGGATGCTTTTCCCTAGGATAGGCTACGGTGCTGCTTGTACTTGCCATATTTGTATGACTGTGTGTTGCTTTGTTGGCCTGTCTTGCCAGGATACCGATGAATAAAGCCTTGTGTAAATTGTCTATTTGAAGTCACTAGAATGCATGTTTGCTCTCATGTGATACCTTTGGATCTCATTCCCTTTCTGTATACTAATAGGCCACTTGTTAGTATAAAACATACTTTGAATGAATCGTTTCAGTAGTAATACAGGGGTTTTCTAATATAATAATTTTTACTGCTCTGAAATAACATTATCACCTCACTTCTTGCTCCTTGTGAATTCCATTTCCTATGTAAAATTAGGAATTTATGTTGGATCATCATTTCCTTCTTATATATGACATGAAATTCATTATTCCTTTCTGTAATCATGAATCCAAATTCTCACAGTCAACCAAACATGTATTCCAATCAAGAGTGAGTGATCATCATCATTTTCCACCTCACTTCTGTGATCGTTATTTGATTCCTTTCAGAAAGTCACCAATTTTTCCACCCCAATTTTGTTATTTTTTTAAATCAGATTTTATTTCCTTTCTGTTTGTGAAAACGAGAACTTAGCAGCACATAGGTGAAACCCTGGAGATGTGTCTTTGTTTCCCAGAATTTTCCAACAAATATTACATGGAAAACACAGTCCTTATCACATCCCAAACTCTTTCATTGGCATATATTTTTATAGAGCTCTTCCCCTGAAAAAAAGTGAAATGCTGAGTATAATTGCTGTTGTCTGATGATAAGACAGCAATGAAAATTTATTTTGGGAGAATGTATCAAATATAAATATAAAGTATGGTAAATATCACAATGTAGTGTTTAAGTACATCAGGAGGAAATGCATGCCTACATCCTAGGATCTTTGGGATATTTCCCCTTAGTGGTAAATTACAGATATATGAAAGAGATAGAATAAAAGAATAATGTATATCACAGCAGTGGTTTCTGCTGCATTGGTTTTGACTGTATCAGCATTTCTATGGTGGACCTCTATTTTCAGGGGATTTAGAGACTTGGCTATAAAAATTTGCTTCAAGTATAAAAGTCTTTAAAGATTTTTTCTTACATGTATCTAATTTTAATCAAATATATTTTGGTTTTATATTATTGAAAGTAAATTGATGAAGTTTACTAGTTTAATTTTGTGCTAATATCAACTAAATAAGCTTAATTTTTAATAACAAAATATAATCAGTTCATAGTCTAATTTTTTAAACAAATCAAATATTGTTGACATTGAGAAATTTGCCTGCTTCACCAGTGTGGTATTTATCTTCAAGATGTTTTAAGACTTCAATACCTATTGTTATCTTGATTCTAATAGTGGATCAGTATAACTGACAATGAATATAGATATGTGATATCTATATAAGCTATCTTATAACATATATTTGGGAATATATAGTATATGATATATATGTGTGTGTATATATAATACATATATACTCACTAGACAGATTAAGAGAAAGAAGATTCCATCAATTATTAAATAAATACCATATATTTTCTCAAATACTTTTACAGACATTTAGCTTTCAGAGTCCAAATGAGATATAAGCAATCACAGAGGGAAGTTGTCTTCTAGGCGAACAAGTGCTTTACAGCTTCCCGTGAAAATCACCTTTCATTTATATAGTATGGATATTAGGAATTAAAACACTGAAAGTAAAGCAGGATTTATTAAACAACAATAGACTGTGAAGCAGAGAGAAAGGCCAGGAAGTTAGGATTTTAGATAGTTGTCTTGTGGTTGTCTATACCGTAGCTTTTACTTTATTCCTTACAATGTTTTCAGTTACAGAGAGAGTATGAAGCTATAACTGTGAGTTTCTGAGTTTCTTTCATTGTACTTACACTACATTATCTCACTAAGGTTTTGATAACATGTACTTTTCTGTGTACAAGGCATGAAATAACACGTTTATTTTCTCAGTGGATTTTAAGGGTTGAATGTTACAGTTTTGCCCACACAGGATTATATAAATTTATTCCATCTTAAATTTGGCATATATATACACATATATCTATCTTTTTCTGATTGCTTCTACTGACAAACACAAAGCTTGTTTGTGTGCAAATAAAAGGCTAAATAAATGGTGCTAAAGTGTATTATGACTGTCAGAAATAATCAGGCAAAATTTTGTGGTGCTTCAATTAATTTTTCATTGATTTTATTGACCAGTGTGTTGAACGGTGTTTATTCACAAATTGTCTTTTATTAGTAAAATTAAGGCTTCATAGCACATTGTTAATAAAGTGGTTGCCTAGTTTGTGTAATAGCTCACCAAGCTATTATCTCCTTGACTCCTTATAATGAGGCCTCATTAAAGGTCAAGGGTCATGCTATTAATCTCATTCTAAAGATCAGTAACATGACTGAATATTTTCACAAGGTACTTATGTTTACAATGCTATAACCCTTTGACCGCTGTGGCAACCTTAACCATACAAATGTCACAAGCTAGAATCATCAGCATGGTTTTTGCCATGGCAATCAAAGAGTTAAGGGCTGTGCAGTTATTTGTTTTGTATTTATTAATTTATATTTATTTCATTTCCATTCAAGAAGGGGTTTGGATGGGGCAGTGTTTGTCTGCTGTAAGTGTCTTAACCTAGGGGAAGGTTAAATGGCTTTTTATACTGTTGCATCTTCTGTATTTACCATCGATTCATTGTGTTGTAATTTTAAAAAACTGTCAATAAATAAGAAAACCGAAAATCGTTCATAGACATTGTGGTTTTAGTCATGATTTGCTTCCATTTATGACCAGATGTAGAATATGACTGAGAGCATTAGTTTTTACTGTCTTTGGCTTCATAATTAAGAAACAGCAATTGAAAATGATGGGGTAATCTAGAAAAAAGTTTCTTGTGTCTTTTCCTGAATTAGCAAGTATATTTTACTAGCCCTATCAGTTGGAGAGTTGCTTAACAGCTAACAATATGCAAAAAATTGTGATCAAGGAGAGGAGCCAAAAATTCTACTGCACCACATGTACTTCAGGCGAGTGGTCATGAGCACAGACGTGGCTTTTATGAGACTTGAGACATATGAAAAATAACTATTTAGAGAAGTAAGTGTAAACTATCATTTAAAGTTGTACACCAACCCTGATTAAGTAAATTGAATTAAATTTTGTTTTATGTTTTATATTGAGTCTCTTGCAGAATTTCATTTGCAGAACCCTCCCTTTTTTTTCTTGTTGCTGGGATCTGAACCCAGGGCTGTGCATGATTAGAGTTCACTTGGTCCTCTTTCTTTTAGTAATCATATTATATTAAAGAAAGAGCATCAACCAACTTCAAGAAATAAAACTAAGGGTAAAACTCTTTTGTATTTATCATTTGGATAAATTAAGAGTCAGCTAAGTATCATTTGGGAAATAGTCAATAGCTCTATTTAAAAATGACAAACTAAGAAAGCATTTTTTTAAAATCAGTTCTTGCATGTATCAGTAATCTCCAAATCCTAAGAGCCATCTGAATTTTACAAAGAATAACAAATTGTATTGGGAGTAAAGCAAAAAGACATTCCCTCATACAAAAATCTGCCCACCTGTGTACCAAGAAATTAATCATATCCATCCATACAAACACATAGAGGAAGAAAATGAAAGAGAAGGAGAAGGGAGAAAGATCCCACGATTGGCCTTGCACTTTACACCCTCCTGCCTTAGCCTCCTGCTACTGGACTAATAGTCATATCTCACCATGACCATCCTAACTTTATGTATTGTAATCCACATGTAAACAAGGATCTGGAGACAAGTGAACTACGATAGTCATGGGAGACCAATTGCCTAAAAAAGTATGTGAGAGGCAGAGCTGTTTCTGTTCTGTTGCTGAGCATTTGTCCTAGGGCAAATCCAAAGAATGGAGAGAACTATCAAAAGTTTAAGTAGAAGGGGAGCAGAGGAAGCTGGAGCCACAGTTACTGTTCAGGCACGAAAGTGTGATTCCCCTTGGGTTGACAGCTCCTGATGGGCACGTGTCCTTTCTTATTACTCATAGTAAAATTTGGGCCAAAGACCCTTTTTTAAGAAACTCCAACTTTGCTCCATGAATCATCAGTGAAAAGAAGCATTCCTGTGCTTTGAGGGCATGCCAAAGCATGTGCAAACTTTAGACCTCCAGCCATATTTGTAGTTGTAGATGGTTTTTAAGCAAATACAATTTTAATCAAGTAATTAAAGCCGGTAAGCCATCATTATCAGAGTGAACTTGAGAGAAAATCTGTACTGTTCTTGTTGTCACAGAAGAGAGACAAGCTGAAAATGTCAGTCTGACCCACTAACAAGTTTATTTTTCATATCTACGTGGATCTGTACATCAATTAAGTATCTAATAGATTCATGTGAAGTATAGGTTTGTGCACACATGCCTGAGTATTTTTCACTAAAATCCAGGTTACAGTTTGATAATCTTTCTTGAAGAAGAAAATCCAGACAATGTTATAAAGTATCTACTAACATGCCTAGCACATTGTAAGAGTGCTTTTATGAAGATGACATATGTTTTCACAGTTGAAGTCTCTTTTTAAAGACTAAATTACATGATTCAAGTCATGTTAATGTTTTCTGCTACATTCACATCTGAGTTACTCTAGTTCACCTCACAACCGACTCCTCCCCTCTCATCACTTCCTTTCCACTCCCTTTTCTCCTCTTCCCTTATTCTAATCCTTGAAAGAAATTATGTATTTAATTATTCCCTTCTTATAATCTTTCTGTCTTCTTAAGCTCCTCCCTAGGCCTATTTATTCTAAAATATGTGAACTTTTTATTATTAAGATGGCTGTTTCTTATTTCCTAACCCATTTGGCTTACTCACTGTATTTAAGACTAATTACATTGCCACTAGTACTTTTTCTAGACAGCTCCTGGGTAATAGTGTAAGCCTGCGTAATATCACTTAGTTCTTCCACCCCAGGTCTCACTACTGTGCTGGTCCATAATAAATGAACATCAGATGTTGGACTCTAGACATTAGCATCCACTCTTCAAAAATGGGTAACTTTTGGAACTAAACATTATGAATTTATTCAAGTCTATTCAAATGTTCTTGATCTTTATTTTGCACTCTCTCTGGGGCTTCAGGTTTATAATGTGTGGTAAAATCCACATTCACACTTTCCACATTTGCTGAACTAATTAAGTTTAATTTTTCCTTTCCTCGCATTCAACCACTGAATAAAAAATCATCACTGTCTTTTTCTTGCTTTCAAAAGAGATATGTTTCTTAAATTTTCTCATTTTATTTGTTGTATTAGGTAATTTTTGTTACCTGTCCATCAAATCTTGATTGTCTTGGGTCTCCCTCACCCCTGTTACACCTGTCTTCATAAACACTCACCAGCACAATAATTTACTTCCACAGTATCTCTGACATCCTATTTCTCTTTGATATCTTTATCCTACATCTTCTTGCCTATCTAGGTCTTTCTTTCCCAGCCTGCCTTGCTTCCTGGCACTAGTATCTTCCCTCACTAGACTATAAGTTATAGAATTACACTATCAGAAATGAATAATCCTTTAAATATTTAAAAGTATTTGGCTGTGTGTGGGAGGATGTTCACGAATGTGGAGGCCAGAGGTGTCCTTCTCTGCCCTTCTTGCCCTTCTTCTCTTATGTCCAGGGCTGTCATTTGAGCCAGTTGTTAGGTTAGCAATCATGGTCTCAGCTCTCCGCTACTCACAGTGTAGCTGTGCCCAGCTTTTTACTTAAGTTTGGAATATCTGAGCTCAGATCCTCAATTGTGCATAGCAAGAGCTCTTACCCACCAAGCTTTTTCCCCAGCCCCAAGAACAAGGATTTTTTTTTTTTTTTTTTTGGTTTTTCGAGACAGGGTTTCTCTGTGTAGCTTTGCGCCTTTCCTGGAACTCACTTGGTAGTCCAGGCTGGCCTCGAACTCACAGAGATCCGCCTGCCTCTGCCTCCCGAGTGCTGGGATTAAAGGCGTGCGCCACCACCGCCCGGCCAAGGATTTTATATGTGTGCTCTCCAAAATCTATTCTCTACTTGTCTTTCCAGATTTTCTACCAGTAAAGACTGTTGTACCTAAAACCTTCTTCATATTTGCCATTTCCTGTGTACTGTTTTGTTTTTGTAATGCATTTGTATCCACTTTGAATTCCAGCTTCATTGTCATTATTTTCCCTGACCTAAGTACACAAAAACCATGTCCCTTTGAAATCCTGCATTTCCATTGTATTTCACCTAGGGCAATCACAGGATAATTAATAGCTCATCCTTCTCACTTCAAAGGTTTTCTGGTGTTATAATAAGCTGTATAACCGTAGTCTTATGCAAATGTTGGAGAAGGATTATATTGCGTGTGAGCTTATTTTTCTTGCTCCTTGTTAACATCTATTTTCTAGGAACCGTGCCGTCCTCACTGTGGTGATTTAATTTCTGTTTCGTTCCCGCTGCAGTGTCCACTACAATGCCTGTTTGTAAAGGAAGAGCTCAAGAAATATGTGTTGCCCTAAATCAAATAATAGTTTTAAAATAGTAAGAATTACAGAAATATTATTGGCTTTGTTATCCATTCCCTAGTCCATCTGAATAATTTTATGAATAAAGATATTAAAATAACTTGTTCTAACATCAATCATTTAAGTACTTGACCTCGTTTCTCTCTAAAACTTTATTTTCCAAAGCTCTTAAATTGTTTCTTATTAAGCCATAAGGCACACCTGTAATATAAGCTAAATTTTATATGCTTTTCTTATTTCTGTTGGTCACTTTTAAGAAATGAGAACATTTTTCAGTTATTATATTCTGGTGAAGTTAGAAGACATGTGTCTTGGAGGTACCCACAGGTACAGCAAATATAAGGACAATATCCAAAAAGTAAATCCTCCCTTAAATCTGTGCATAAGTATTAAAGAAGAAGTTGCTAGTTTACTTAATATGTTGTGACAAGAGAGTCCTCCCTACAATGAGGAACTAGCAGGAACTTTTGGGGTCATTTTGCCTATTCAGCGGGAAATATAATCTTAAGTATTGTGGAACAATGGGACAGGATATCAAATACTGTGTTGATCTGAAAGCAACTAGGATGTTGTTGAGAGAGGTGCTCAGAAATAAAAAAGAAGCCAAGTTCGGAATAAAAGAGAACAGATAAACCGCTCAAAGACAAGAAAAGAAATTGTTTTCAAAACCGTTTGTTACTTTGAACAGCTGTTGAGCTACCATTCCTATGACTGCTGTCCTCCGTGAAGACTTTATTGATGTTAGATGGCGTGGGGCAGGCAGCTAAAATTTTAGGTCAAATGGTGGATCAAACATAGAAACATAATTTCCTGACCTTCAGAGACTTCCAAAACCTCAGAAAATAGATATTTTTTTTCAAAGACCTAAGAAATGGGAGTACAAGAAAGGTGATAATAGCATTATTTGGGAACTAGGGGAAAAGTGGAAATCCAACAACTAGATTAATAGACCCAAGGAAACGGAGTGCTAAACAAACAGAGAACATGTTTCTCTGGAAGCAGGAAGAAGGCAGTTGACTAAATTCAAACAGGAAAGCAACCCAGTGCTCAAGACCCCATCTAGGACTTACTGCTTCTAGCAAACTGTCGTCTGCAGCTGAAAAGTCTGCTTTCTTGCATGGAAAGGGTAGAATTCTGAAATAAGGAATGGTAGAGTTCTGCACTAAGACAAAGGAAAAATGAATCTTTTCTTTCACCTCACCATAGGCAGCTCAGCAGAAAGGATTTATTTTTTTTGATTATTTTCACCCAGGCAAGTAAATGGAGCACACTTTTCTAAAAACCCAAGAAGTGTTATTAAAATTTGGTGGCCACTGTGGCACCACTAAGTGTCCAAAATGCCAAATCATTACCAAAGATCATGCTAATAGGTTTGTCAGCATTTTCAAGCAACTTTTTGTTACCTGTTAAACAGGATCAAATAATCAACAATTTTTAGGTATCTGTGGAAAGGTTCAAATTTAGAAATACAGACTAAATAACAAAGATAAAAAAGGAAGTAATTATACAAGGGGAAATATCAACTTTTAGAGGTATATTTGTCCTTAAAAATTCAAAACCCAAAAATAATTTCTTGGAAATTAAAATCATGGTAAGAACAATGGAAAACTCAATACAACTACCATAGAAGAAAATTTCAATCCCTGAAAAATACAGAAAATGTGAGTAAAATTTACAATAAAGTGTTAGAAAATTAGAGGACAGATCTCTGGTGCTGGAAAGTTTATTATTCTAATGATAAAAGTTCTAGGAGAAAAGACCAGAGGAAATGAAGTAATGAAGTAATCATATAACTTACTAAAATTTCCATAATGTAGAGAATTGACTTTCAAGATTGAAGAAGCAGCCCTGCTATGTACAGTATAATGAATGAAAATAGACTCAGAATCAAGAATGTAATTCTAAAAAGTCAGATTGTAAAGGACAGAAAAAGCACTATAAATTTCCAGACAAAGGATAGTAAATTATGTTGCAATATAAAAAGGATTAGAAACATCTCAGTATTTTCAAAAGCAACACTATAAACTTAAAATCATGTAACACTGCCTTCAAAACTCTACAACTTATTTCAGCCTAGAAATATTTACACAAGTATTTACAAAGTGTACAGTATAAAAAGAAAATTTACTTTTCTAGATATATTTTGCAGCTAGAATTTATATTCACCTGAATAAAGAGTCAAAGAAAGGAAAATCAAATTTAGTAAAAAAAAAAAACACAAAAACAAAAAACAGTTTACCCAACAGTTTAGTGAACAGTACTCCTAAGACTATGCTCATGAAACAAGAAGTCACTAAGGAAATTAAATAATAAGAATGACAATAACAATAATAATAATAATAATAATAATAATAATAATAATTGGCTACCATGTGGCCTGCTATAACACCTCTAGGCATACATGCAAAGCACATTGCTCATCTTCATGTAATCAGTTTTTCCTTCCACTTCCATACTTGGTATTTCTCTGTAGTCTCCTATTGGTAAAGACAAAGGAAGCCATGACAGTCTTAACAACTTTCATTCAAAGTTTTGAAAGTTTTCTCCCAAAGCTTGGCTCAGGACTCCCGAGGAATGCTTATAAAGCAGGTAAATCATGAAAGGAGAAGTAGGAATTGGTGAAAAGAAGTAAAGTAGCTTTTCAGACAAGGACAACTTGTAGAAAGGCACACAGATGTGAGACAGCGTGTGCATTTTGGAGAACAGCACTGTTCTGAAATACATGGTCTGTAGTAAGACCAGTTGTGAAAGGTACAATCAGGAAGCCGTGCAGCTATGGGTTAAATGATGAAGGAGTTTGCTGCCTGAGCCTTTATGTTGTCATCCATCTGGTGATTCTATAAGGTACCTGTGATGCCTTTAAATATATTTGTTATTGGTTATTATTTATTTGATTAGCATCCAGATGCACTGTGGCATTTTAAATGATGTTTATTTTTGTAGATTCTCCTCTCTCCATCCCAACCTTTTGGCTCCCTCTGGCAATTTCCAATCTGTTTAGCTTCATTTTTGCTTATGTGTGTTATATTGTCCTTTCCTCCTCAGTGCTACTTCTTTTGTCCTCTTGTCTTCTTTCTAATATTATTGCAGATACTCACACTTACACCTACATATATACATTAAATGTTAGGTTCTGTATATGAGAAAGCATGTGATATTTGTCATTCTGAGTCTGGTTCACCATGTTAAATATTTTACAGGTTCACCCAGTCTACAGAAATTTTCTTCGATACTCATTAAAATATCATTGTTCATATATACGACATTTTAGGTGGGTGAATAATGAAATCACATCTACTATGGATTATAATGGTATTTGCTCCGCCCATGGCCTTGGGCTATAGGGCTCAAAGGAAGCAGTTCTTGCCGCTGTACATGACTCCATAAAAGGAAAGGGAGCAGGGTCAGGAGCCCCTTCTCCCTGCTGCCTGCTTCCTGGTGTGATTGAACTGCCAGGTGGATTGGCTCCTGGTCAGATCAGAGGACAACTTCAGCTGTCTTTTCCATTTTGTATTCATGAGTGTATTTCTTTAGTTTATATCTTAATAAATCTCTATTACCCATTAAGTAGACTCATGTGGATTGATCTTAATAATGGATGATGTTGGCAAGGGTGATTTCTTTCATGCAGATAAGAGTCCTGGTTTGAGCTGGTTTTTCTAATAGAAGCTACAGACATTACCAGAACTTGTTTATATATTCTATCCAAAGGCTTGAAGTGTAAAAAGTATATGTATTTTTCAGAACTGGTGATATATTGGGGCAAAGCATATAATCCTGGGTGTTATCTCCTTTGACCTGGAATTAGAAAAGGTAGAACCAGACTTTAGAGGGCACAGACTGTTTCCTTGAGGCCTTACAAAGGCATCACGTGTCAGAAGACATTAGGTAACAAGTTGGAAGCAGTATTTCCAATAGCATGTGAAATCTTTTAAAAAGATTACCACAAGCTAAATTCAAATTTTCTTGGCTCAGGCCTCAACTGAAATCTAAAGACTTTGGAGATTTCTGAATTTTTATAGTCATTGCTCTGAGAAGGCTAGAAACAGAACCCACACTTGACCTAGAATGTTGACATATTTCAGTGTCTACTAATTCTGAGTCTCAATAGGTTTTATGAAACATAAGGTTGTAGATCAGAAATGGACTCAAGTAATTCCAGTGAGGTCATGTGGAAAGACTTACAGTTTTATACTTTTCCAAGTTCCAGCCCCTTATGAGCACAATTATCTCATTTTCTCAATCTGAGAAGGCTATTTGGCCTTGTTTAAGCACCTTGCAACTTCTCTAATAGTTACCATAAAAGGAGACATCTAAAATTGTGTGCCCTGTTATTAACACATTTCATTCCTGTTGTGTGTGTGTATGTGGGGTGGTGAGAGGGTGTGCATGTGCTTATGTGTATGTGATGTAGTATGTGCATGTAGTAAAGTGTGTGTGTTGTTTGTGCAGTGCCTGTGTATGTTCATGTGTGTATGTGTATGCATATACGAAAGTGTGTATCCATACTTGTGTAGAAGCCAGAAATTACTTGAGTTATCTTCCTGAGTCACTTCTACTTCATTTTTTTGAGGCAGGGTCTCATTCTGAACCTGGAACTCACTGATTTGGCTAGACTAGCTGGCCAGCAAGCTCCAGAGATCTTCCTGTCTCAATGTCACCAGTTCCGGAAGTATTGACACACTGCTGCTACACTCAGTGTTTTACTTAAGTGCTAGGAATCTGAACTTGGGTCCTTGTGCTTGTGCTACAAGCAACTGAGTCATCTCCTTGTTTCCTAGAATAAAAAGATCCTTTAGAGGTTGTCCACTGCTAAGCAGGTATGATAAGGAAAATATATTATCAATGAAATAGGATTAGTGGTTAAATGAAGAGAATAGATCACAATAGTGACAGCACACAAAATACAACGTGTGGACATCAGAAGCAGGGAACTGTGTTTATGTTTAATTAGTAGTTATTCAGAAGTAGCTAAGTTGTCTTCAAAGTTCCCAAGATCAAAACAGAAGAATAGTCTATAACATCCTACCTGACTTATATAAGTGATAAAGATACTGCATATGGGAACTCTTACCAGAAAGTCAGAACTGTCCCAATTTTCATACTCAAATTGGACTATAGATTCAGCCCTAATTAAAATTTAAAAGAAACATCTTGTTACTTTGGAGGGAGAAACTTTGATTAACCAGTTATGACAATGACTCCTTCTAAACCTTCTTGAAATGATTTAAGCTATTCTTCAGATCCCATAAGGTGACCATGTTCAAAGGAAAATAAATATCTAGTCTTTTCATGGACATCTCAACAGTGACTTTTCTCTAACTCTGATATGGTTTTCTGTTTGTGTACTGGCTCACCTGCTTGATACTTAGGACAATCTCACTTTGTAGCCAAAGCATGTCTTCAAATTATGTATCCCAAATGGCCTCAAAAATAGTGCCTTCTTCAGTTTCCAAAGTGTTGGGCTTATAGGTGTATCCCCACTATACCTACCACAAAAATAACAAAATCAATTTTCTGGAACAGATCACAATTAATATTGTAATATTGCTTAGTCCCAACAATGTATAGGTTTTTTTCTCTCTCATGTTCTTTCTCTCCCAACAAATCTCTACTTCACCTTCACTATACTAGGAAGAAGAAGTCACTCCAGGTTACAGGAAACACCCTCTATTATCATTCTCTACTTCAGCATTATTTTGGGAGATGGAATCCTAGGACTTTAGCTACCAAATATCCATCACATTTACTTCTGACAAGCCAGTAGCAATACATTTTTATTCAGAAGTTGTAAATAATAAATGAGATCCAATGGGATCCTAAATGCATATGGTGCATGCAAAATAGATGCATATTACCAATTGCCTCTGCTTCTCTCAAAAACGATGGCTATACCTGAGGAGTAACCATTTCCATCCTGTGGACCGGGTTACTTGAAATGCTTGATGTCAGCAGCTTTAGAAAAGCCTGTTGCGGTGCAGTATTTAACTCAAGAGTGACTCTGAAGAGCAGTGTGGAAAGTAAATTTAAGTGATAAATCTTCACCTTGCTTGGAATGAGAGATACTCTGAATTAAGTGTCTACACTGATTCATAGGCAGTGTATAATCATTTGACTAGATGATCTGAGAGTTGAAAAAGACAAGATCAGAATCATAGCAACTAATTTACCAGTGGACATTCTTCTCTGCTTCGGTTTTGAGAAATGGAGTAGTTACTTTCTATAGCAATGCCTTGCCATAACTAAAATCAATATCTACTAAGCTGATTGCATTACTCATGGCTTCATTTCTCTGGGCATAAAATATTAAGAGATGTTAACTGTAAGAAGATGTTTTGTAGAAGAGGCATTGCATTGTCATTGAGCTTGTTAGTAGATTTCCAATACTTGAACTCACAGCGACCTTGTCAGATGGTACCCAGTTTCATTGAGAGGAACAATTGGGGTGGAAATTGATCTGGCAATGGGAGAATAGTGAGTCACTAGATAAAGTTTATAACAATAAGATAGGAATGTGGTTCAGTGGTAGAGTACTTCTCTAGCTTCTACATGATCCTGAGTTTGATCCCCAACACTAACACAGTTTATTTATTCAGTTATATATTTATTTGATCATTCATTAATTAGTTCACTTGTTTTGGAACAATACAAGCCATCCTTTTAACCTTCCTGTTTCCAATCTATATAAGTGATTCCACAAATAACTTCAATAAAGTGATTAGCCTGTTGGCAAAGCTTAATGAAGCGTAAAACTTCATACAGCGTATAGTTTCAACGGTGTTGCTTAAAGTATCATGCTAACATGCTAGCCCATTTGAGGACTGTTTTGGGGTAAAATGAGATCACCTTTAGTCATATTTTAGATATTGATTCTGTATCTTATTTTCTTAAAAACTGCCGTAAAGTGTTCTTGAAGGTGCAATTCAGGAAGCCTCAAAGATGCTTCACCAAATCTATTGAATTAAATGTAACAAGTCCTTCAAATAGCTAGATCACTGACCAAGGCTTGGAAACAAACATTTGGTCATTCATTGTTTTCTGAGAACACTCTTTGCTTATCCAGAAATAAATAAACAAACAAACAAATAAATAAATAAATCTCAATTTTCCTGGGAGCAGAAACCTTGTGGCACAGTTCTGTTATTGCACATGACCCACAGTTAAAATCTGGATGCACAGATTTTTTTGTTTCATAGACAGTATATATGTGTATGTATACCACCAATATGCCTTTACTTTAGTGAACACGGATTACAGAGTGAAAACCTGACCCAGGTTATATTTCTCTTCAAAATGAAAAAGTTTTTATGACTTTGACAGCTGGCAATGTTCCCATTTGAACTTGTTATAGCTGTGAATTATTTAATACAGTGACAGTGATGTTTGATTTGAAAGTCATTCATTCCTTCACTCATCACAAGGCAAAACACCTCCTAAAGAGCATATTTAATTGCCCAGATGTTTGTGTGAAATTACTGCCATTAATCTCAGTATTGATTATGTTTCTTCCATATTCCAGCAGTATTCTATTTTTAAACAATACCCTGAAGTGACTTGGGAGATATGGTATCCTTGTTATTCGTGACTTTCTAGCTTGCAATGTAATTGATTGATGAAAAATATGTTGTATACCACTTAAAACTGGTGCTTGTGTTGAAAAGATAGTTATTTTTATCACTTCCTATTTGGAACAATGCATGTTCTGTGCTACAGTTTCAAAAAATGGGCCACAGATTCTCTAGTCAGCATCTTCAAGTGTAGGAATGTCTGTCATTAGGCAAAATGTCCATCTGGCAACACTGCTTTTTATTTCTGTCTCAACTCCTTTACCATCATGCCTCCTCATCCTCTCCTCACTTCCTGATTTCAATTCTATAAGCATCTTGATTATCTCCAGGTTCCATGACCTTAGCGATAGATCAGCTCAACAAGACTGGAACCATGTGTGATACTGGAAACCTATCCAACCACTCAGTGGTGGTAAATCATTGATCTTAGAGGAGAACGTACAATCACCACTTTAGTAAATAAGTGTAATCCCTAACTACATTATAAATATTTACACTTACACACAGAGATAAATTTAGTCCTCACCCCTCATTAAAGAAACTTCTTTTAAGAGCAGCCAGGAACTATTACAGAAAACCACAATCAACCAAAACACAGAGTTGTGGGCCCAGTCTCAATGGATGCATCTACAAAACACTTTCTCCCTCAAGGCTCAGGGGGCATTGCAGAAGATGGGGTGGGAAGATTGTACAAGGCAGAGGCTTGGGGAATTTGCTGCAAGATTGTGTCTCCTAGTAACATCAGAAGCTGCTTCCATAATGTCTCACCATCATGACTCCCTAAACATGAGCTGAACAGAGACAAAACCAATAGACATGACAAATATGTGGGCCTCAATCCTATCTAAAGAACTACAGACAAATAAAGAATGCAGATTGTGGGAGAAATAGTCTTCTGTAGGGAAGAACACATGGATGGCTATCCAATATCAAATGGTCATTTCCTAAAACATACATACAAATAACATTATACAGACTGAGGAGGTTATACTTAGGAATATACATGTATGTACATATACGTATGTAAGAACTATTAATGAAAAAGAGCCCATGGATATGAAGAGAGAAATATGGAAAGGCTAGATGGAGGAAGGAGGAGGGAGAGATGATGTACTTATATTATAATCTCAAAAATAAAAGAAAACATATATTTTATTTCTCCTAAAGGACTTGCATTTGATAATAATGTTGAAACTCAATATACAGAGAATCCCCAAACTGGAACACATTTATGAACTAAAATTACATCACTTTTGAAAGCTTCACATTCAGTATGAGTTTCTATGCTTCAGTCTATATAAAGTTGGTTTTTATGTTGTTTTGGTGTGAGAGTGGTGTCTTTCTTAGCTACAACTCCCTAACTGATAAAATGAGATTATAAAACAAAAGTATTCGAAGTCATCTCCAATTCCAAAATGCTAATTTCTTCAAGAGGCTGTTGTGTCTTCATGATACACACAGATATGCAAGGCGGCCCTGGCCATCTTTACTGTGTAGCCTAGACAGCAGAATATTGATTACATTTGCCATTTCTATTTCTGTGGCTCCAAAATTTATACCTGACTATTTATAAAAGATTTTACAATAACAGAAATAGTTGCGTGAGTGAAGTTCTTTGTGCAGAAACACATGAAATATCAATGAAAAAATCAATATCTGTAATTATTCAAATACATATATTAAAAACAAAAAAGACAGCACTTTATAAACAATATTTAATATGTATTTGTGTTAAGTAAGATATCCTTTCAAGAAATGGACAAAAGTTAGAATCAGTTTTGTTAGTCATGTTGGTCTCCAACATTTACAGTGTCTTTACCAGCTGTATGAAAGAATACAAAAGAGTAAAGCAACACATCATGTCAAGATAAAAAGCCTTTCACAAAACTTGGAATTTGAGATAGAATTTATAATTCTCAGATTTCTGCTCTTGACTCTCTCCACAACCTGAATTTTGCAATTCAAAATGTCACAGTTCCAAACCTGTTTTTTCCCAACATCCACCTCTTGGTTGTCTTATCCTGTTCTGTGATTTTATAACTGAATATCACAGGCTAGGTAATTTATCAAGTAAATAAAATGATTTGGATCAGTGCTTTATAGGATGTAAATTTCATAATAGTGTTGTTACACCTGCTTAGCATCTGAGGAAGTTTTCATGCTGTCCCAACAACATAGTGCTATCTGGAAAGAAAGGGGAGATAAGTATGCACAATAGAGGAATGGGATCAAAAATCCACAGAAAGCTGTCCCAGTTTCAAAAGGAAAGTACTCATCAATCCAATCTTTAGGGTCTTGGTGTAGGAATACAACACAACACTGAGCCCCAATTCCCAACACCACCACACTGTGAAATGGAGTTTCTATTATATGAGTTTAAGGAGGATTCACTCAGATCATGGCACTACTATTGATAATCACACACAGGCTCTGGAAACCCATTTGTCAACAATCAACCCATGAAGGTTTTTTTTCTTGTTTTGTTTTAGCACTATGCAGAAATAACTCATAGGTAGCAAGAAGCTGCATTCAATGGCTGTACTCCAGCATCTTTCACATGCCTCATCAGCATGTGATTACAGAAGACAGGTTGAAACAAAGAGGACTGAGACTTTCTAGTGGTAGAGTCCCTGTGTAGAATGCAGGTATCAAGTCAGCCTTATGTACAGGTCCTACAGTCCCTAATCTGACACTGTATAGTGACCCTCAGTTTTAAATGTGGTGTCTGGTTCCCTGGGCCCTCAGCATTTGAAATATCCCTGAAACTCTCTGAAAAAGTAGGCCTATGGGTTCTACTTTCTTATTCCTTAGAACTTTTTTCAGCCTTTAGTCTCAACTGTCGCCTCTTTCTTCATTTCTCTGCAATTTTCCTGCCTGGCTGCACATGAACTTATCAGCTGTTTCTTCAACTCTCAGGCAGCTTATTCCCTGTCCCTTCTATAAATATTCTACTTTTTAATGACATGATTGCATCACCTTACCAGAGGGGGGAAAAATCACAAGTATTAGTAAGACTTGTGATTAAATTTTTAGTAAATTCCAAAGAGGTAGAACATGTCCAGTATCCAAATAAACAAGACATATATTGATCTTTAACTGTCTTCCATCAGGAGGTTTATTTTGAAAAATTAATTCATTAAAGATAATTTGAAAATATTGATCACAGAGAATTGACACAAGTATTAGAAATGACAGTGTTGTGTGGTATTCTGATCATATTCTAATGCTCTCAAGACTGCTAATAAAAATTAGCTTTGAATCAGAGGTTGGAGCTAGCTACTAGCTGACCAAACTTAACCATTGATGTTCTGGAAGACTGAGGACAGACAGAGAGACAGAAAGTAGTAGGGCATGTCTTAGAGAGGGTCTGGCCTTTTGGGATTGGGGAAGGAAAGAAAGAGGAGATCATTGTAGACAAATTTCTAAATGGTCTTATTAAATAAAAACATGGAGCCAGAAATGTGGGTTAAAGCCTTAGAGAGATCAGGGAAATACAGAAAGCCACTGGCTAACCTCACCTCACCAACTCTGCGGCTTCCAAGGAGCATGACTTCCTGTCTACCCGGCTTATATGCCTTGCTTTCCTGCCTTCTCATTGGCTCTTAGCCCAGCTACCTCACTTCCTTTTCCTACAAAGCTCTGTCACTGACTGTCTGTACAGACACCCCAGGTCTCTATGGTTGGTACTGGGATTAAAAGCGTGTGTCACCACTCTTGGCTCTGTTCCCCAGTGCGGCCTTGAACACACAGAGATCCTACCTGCTAAGTGATTAAGGGCATGTGCTGCCTGACTTCTTATTTACTTAAAATGGCTGGCCTTTTCCCCCTGATCTCCAGGCAAGCTTTATTTATTAATGCACAAATAAAATATCACCACATTTCAGCACAAATAAAATATCACCACAGGTCACTGGTCACTTCTCTGAAGCCTCTCTGATCATTCAGTTTCCTAACCTAATATCTGACTCCTGAGTTTTTATTGATAAAGAATAATTAAATAAACACATCATAAAGGTTTATTTTTAGACATTTATCTGCTAAAGAAACTGAAATTATTCAGATGTTATTTCTATCATAGTACCATGTTATAGTTCATGGCATTAGTAATTGTTGATATTTCAGTCTTGTAGACTCTACTGCAAATAAAGAAACATGATACCTTCCAAAATTGCCACTGTCTTTATTCAGCAATTTTCTTTATTCAAGTTTAGCTTGAGTTTTCTATATTTTCAACTTTCCCTCCCTGAGTTCTCCTAAGAAGGTTTTGCTAGTATTCAAATCCAGGACACATTTTGTAACAGTTTCCTGACAAATGACCCCAGAGATGAAGAAAGTCCTCTCAAACCTGCATGTAACTACTGAGTTGTATTGATTATTTATATTAATAGAGACTCATTAGAGAGAATTCCTTGTCTAGGTCCTGAAAGCCCTAAAAGCAATTTATATGTGCTGTGTTTTAAATCTTGGATGTCCCTCATAAGTAGGTGTGTCATAAGGCTGGATCTCAAAGTGAAGCTTGAAAGAGGTGGTAGAACATCTCACAAGTTGGGACTTGTGAGGACATATTTAGGTCGCTGGAGTTGAACACTCAAAGGGTAGCATGGGACTCAAGTCTCATTTTGTTATGCTTCATTTCTGGGGGATGAGTACTTTGGCTCTGCCCAATATTCTTTGTCTTTGCCAACTAGCACCTTATCAGAAGACTTGAAGTACAAAGAGTCTGTTAAGTCATGGACTAGGGTCTCCAAAAGAGTGAGTCAAAAAATATTTTTCTCTTCACAATATGGTAATCTCAGAGATTTATTACAGTGATGGAAAACTAACAGCAGCTCTTAGAAGAAAAACATATGTTCAAAGTTCTAGACTCACTTCTGATTCTTATGTACATAACTCATAGAACTTCTGTGGAAGTATGTGTGAAAAAATATTCTTCTGTGGTCTAGATAAAAAAAGAAGTAATGTGATATATAGTTTTTCTAGTTATGTACTTCACTTTTCAGAGAAAAATATGGCCTATGTAAAGTGTAGATAAGTCATTAAATTCAAAGATGTGGAAAGGGCATTTTGTGCTAGGTTTTCATTGTCACTGAAAGGCCCCAGAAGAGCAAATTCAATTAATACTGTTTACTAATGTGCTTGCTTATCATCAGGGTTAACAAATAAATTAAAAATTTTAATCTATCTTTTAGACTTAGAAAATTTTGGTGCTGGTGAATGTCTCAGTGGTCCAGAGAACATCCTGTTCTTACAGAGGACAC
Source organism: Peromyscus leucopus (assembly GCF_004664715.2). Lineage (NCBI taxonomy): Eukaryota > Metazoa > Chordata > Mammalia > Rodentia > Cricetidae > Peromyscus > Peromyscus leucopus. The sequence continues at coordinate 13,197,989 of NC_051064.1, read as the reverse complement.
AAGTTAGGTTCCTAGCATCCATTCCAGGAAGCTAACAACAACATGCAACTCCACCTTCTTCTGATATATATATATATTCACAATTATAGTCTCACAGACACACATGATTATAAAAAAGTAAGTTAGAAAATATGAACATACTATATAATAATTTCTAAATTTTTACTTTTGAAAGAATGGTTCTGTTGTGTGTGTACTCACAGGTCAGAGGACAACTTGCTGGGTTTGTTCTATACTTCTACCAGGTGTGTCCTGATGTTAACTCAAGTCATTAGGCTTGGCTGTAGTGTCTTTACTGGTTGAGCCATTTTTTAGCAAGAATGAGTTCTCATGGTAGATGGGCTTAAGCATATTATAGATACTGATGATAGAGTAGAAGATATTTCTATAGAGATTGGACAGAAAATTTAACATCAGTGATTTTGAATCTAGACTATCTAGACTTCTATGCATCAGAGAAGTCTAGGATCACGTTTAACCTCATTCACTTAATAATAGATCAACTTTGGACAGAGAAGAATACGTTGTATGGAATTAGTGAAAAGTTAATAAGATTTAATAATTCTTAACTATATATAGAGATAGATAGATAGATGATAGATAGATAGATAGATAGATAGATGATAGATAGATAGATAGATAGATAGATAGATAGATAGATAGATACACAAATACATTTGAATATAGGTACACATATATGCACATGCTGTAGCTCTGTTGACTAAAAGGATCTGTAATCTAAAACCCACTAGAAACAGTGAACAAATACACAGCTTTCAATTTTCATATTGTAAATGCCATCTATCAGTTATGAACAATAGTTAGAGGTGACTGCTTAGGTCATGATTAGGACAGTGAAAAGGTAAGAGAAAACTATTAGTTCTGTGGTTCCAGAGGTTAAAAAGAACTCTAAGAGCACAAGGTCATTTCAAAAGGACACATGAATGACCTTGAAGGGTTCTAAAACATTCCAAAAGAAAGATAACAATGTATCATAACACCAATCACGGTAAGGTACTGGCTAGTAGGTGTGGGAAGTCATGTGGAACCAGGGAACCATTAGTGGGTGCAGAAGCTGGAGGGTTACAGTTCTATCAGGTGCTGATGGTTAGGTGGTCTCATGTCATCTCTCCCACCAAAAATTATTGACTCTAGATGAGAAACAGTAGCCAGTTTGATTGGTACCAAAGTAACAAGTAATAAAGTTGACACAACAAAAAATTGGTGTGATTTTGCATACATTTTCATAAGATGTACTAGGTGTGAAAAATCACAGTATTCCTGGCAATGATAACTTGAGCCTAAGGATGAAGAACACCAGTATTGTAGTTCAATGTGGTTTGAGTGTCCCCTCTAGGGTCTTGACTGACTCGGTTCCCATAGTGGTGGGACCTTGTTTTGGAAGTTTTTTTAAGTCATCTCATAGTCTAGTTCTGTATTCTTTGGTTGTTTAGTTTGCTGTTGTTTATTTTTTGGTTATCAGAAAAACCTGAGTTTGACTCTGTTTAGATACCATTTCTTTGCTGAACATACAGGACCGTTAAATTTAAAATATGATCTTCCCTTTCCTATATGTCTTTCATCATGTAGTCCACATAAGGCCTCAGGCAACTTCTTTACTGTTTTTTTTAGTTCAAATTATGAGATAAATAAGCCTGTTTCCTTTATAAGCTTCTTAACTCAGATATTTCTCCATAGTAATGCAAAGCTAATACAATCAGAATATTACTGATTAAAGTATCTTCAGCAGTAATTTTACTTGGACAGTTCAATAACATCAGAGTCAACAAATATAAAGCCCAGAAGCCCTCTCCAGCATAGCAGCTATTTGCAAAGACTGATTCTAGACTTCTAAAATAATAACTAGTAATATTTTATTAAAATCTTTGACAAAAATTTGAAAATGAGCCACCATTTTGTTCCAGTGTAAAGTATTTCAATTTTGGTGATTTGTGGAAGAAACTATAGAAGAGAAATCCTTTGGTTTAAAAAACAGAGGATGAAGAATCAATCAGTGTAATAACATAATAGCACAGTGCTTTCAGGGAATTCTCATGAGGTTCAGAAAGAAACTGGAGGAGCATATTGATGGGTTAAAAAACCAAACAAGACAATAAATACACAGTGTTTGTGTCTTGAACAAGGATACAGACAAGTTCCTTATGTTGTTTGTGGACATCTCTTACATATAAAATGATATTAAATTACAACAGAGAAAAGAAGGGATGGAGGCAGGAAAGCTGAATTTTGCTCTGAAGCAGAATATCTTTTATCTAGCTTAAAGCTTAGAGTTTCTCTGAGGTTTGAATGGATGGGACTCTCATCCAATGTTATTCTTGTAGGATGGTTATTCCTCTGCCTCTCCTGTTGAAGAATTCTGACACTCTAAGTACAATAACTGGGAGATTATTCTCAGGTCATTTAGTAAGTGCTAAGCTGACCTGAAGTATTCAATATAACCTTATTATATCACCACTCTCCTTTGATTGGAATGAGTCTTTTTATTGCAAACTAATGTTTCTCTCTCTCTCTCTCTCTCTCTCTCTCTCTCTCTCTCTCTCTCTCTCTCTCTCTCTCTCTCTCTCTCTCTGTGTGTGTGTGTGTGTGTGTGTGTGTTTCTTTTTACATACTGGAGATTAAACTCAGGCCATTTGCCTGCCAGACAAGCTCTTTATTCCTGAGTTACATCCGAAACTTTCTCCTTAATTTTGTTTTTGAAGCAGAGTCAAGCTGCTTTGATTAGGTCAGCCTTGAACATACTGTGCACCTTAGCTAGCCCTGGACTTGTGATATTCCAGCTTCAGTTTTCCTAATATATGTGATTACAGAAATGCACCAGCAATTTCTGCTTCATTGCATACCTGAGAAAAAAATTAAAGCAAATTGTGAAGGCTGAATGATTGGAAATTCCACCCACTACTAACTTAGCACTGAAAACTATGAGGTGTGTTTATGGCTTGTTAGTTGAAATAATAACTATTAATTTAAGAAGAAAACTTTCCCTTAACCATTGAGAAAATTAAGTGATGATTCTTTAAATGTTACAGCATGAAAAGAATGTAATGGAACAAACCCCAGTGGCCTTTGGAAGTCTAAATTGGAAAATGCATTCTCAATGTAATTTTAATTAAAGCAATTGAATTTAAGCAGTGGAGATAAACAAGGAATTGGAAGCCCTAAGCCTCAATTTATCACTTTGATATGGAAGATTATGGAAATTGTACTTTAAATATAGGTCTCTGTTGGATTTTGCTATAAGAACTCTATCAGCCACTGAGCTTCAAGGCACACTCCTAGTCTTTCAGTTAATTGTCTTCTTGCCTAGTTGATTAAATAAAGATTAGCATTTATTATCTCCACAGTATTTTACAGGCTTTAACAAATGAGGCTAGATGGCCCTTCTATAAGATACACAACCCCGTCACTTTACTCCTTACACAGAGATAAGCAGAAGAATCTTTAAGTATCAAGTGCAAATAACAAGGCAAGTAAAAAGCCCCATGTCATAACTTTTGCCCTGTTCCCTAAAGCATCTCTAATGGCTTCAGGTCATTGAACCCTTATGATCATATGATGCACATGGCAAGGTCTGGTCTTTTAGGACAGGTGAGAAAGCTTGCTTGACAGTAACATGCTTTCCTATTGGTACTGAAACATAGGATGATAAACCTCACTCTCTCTCTTTCTCTCTATCTCTCCCCTCCCACGAGTGTGTGTGTGTGTGTGTGTGTGTGTGTGTGTGTGTGTGTGTGTGATGAATGCATGTATTCTGGTGTGGTTATGCATGGTTGTGCATGAACATGGATACCAGAAGAGGATGCTGAATGTCCTAGTCCATCACTTTATTTCCTTGAGATTGGGTCTCAATAAACTTGAATGTAGGCTTAGAGCCATCACATCTGACCAACCGTCTTGTCTCCACTGCCACACTGTTTGGCTTATACAGTTTTTATGTGAGTGCTGGGGATTCGAGTCTGATCCTGATTTACACAGCAGGTGCTGTTGCTCCCTGCGCCATCTGTCAGACCCCATAAACTATTTTTAACAGAATTTTATTCTTCTGTGATTCTGGAGGTCAGCAGCCCTAATTCAAGTGTCAATGGGACCGATTCCTTCTGAAATTTCTAAGACAGAATCCATTTTAAATGATGAGAATTATTAAAATATATCATACTACCCATGTGATAGCTTCAAGGGATTGAATCTGAGAAGGTGGCTGGATCATTAGTACCTCTACCCCAGGTTGAGGATAGAAGATTCATTTGGTTTATGACTGTTTTGTTCTTTTCTTTTAGTGTTCCTGTAATGATACAATATTTGGCCTCTTACCTTTCTGTTTTCCAGCAAGAAAGGATGTAGCAAAATGATCCTCATTAGATGTTGGAACCTGGATCTTGTCTGTCCATTATAAATCACCTATATCGCGTGTTCTATGATAGAAACATGAAGAGAATAAGAAATCATTTCTCTTTCTGTCTCTTAGAGAACAGCTGCATTCTTTGGCTCCTGACACCCTCCTCTCTTCCTCCTCCTCCAAAATTTAGATCCTAACATGGTTTCTTCTCTCCTCTACTTCTAAACTGACTTCCTCCTCCCTGGAATGATCATAGTGAATGTTGGCCTGCTGCAATAATTCAGAATAATCCCCTCTTCTCTAGAGTCTTTACTTGAGTAAAGCTTCAAATTCCCTTTCGCATTTCAACAACCAGCTCCAGAGACAGAGGCAGACATGTTGGAGTGACTATCATTCTGCTACCATACTTCTCAGGGCACACAAGGAGGAAGGCAACTGAAAATACTCTTCTTCCTTTTCTGCTTTCCCTATCAGGTGGATTAGCTCCTTTCACATTACTGTGAAGAAAATACCTGGTATAGAGAACTCAGGCCAAGAACAATTTATTTTGCTTCATAGTTTTGAGCCCTCTTGGGAGGGAAGGGATACTAGAGTTCATGGCAGCACTAGAAAGTGGCAAGCATTGAACTTACTAGGACTTTTGCATCCAGGTCAGGCTTGACCTGGTGAATCCATCCCCATAGAGGCCCCAACTCAAGTTTCCACAGCATTCCTGCCACCTAGAAAGCATACATGCAGAGCAGGAGCCTTTAGGGTGTATCTCAGACTCAAGCCACAGCATCAGGAGACTGATTTGAAAAGCATATTCCAAGACAACTTGTCAGTTAGAATGGAAAACTAGTGAGCAGGGTAGTCTAACAGTGCAGAAAATTGGCAAGAGAAAGGTAGAGACTGAAATCTGATAATGTTCTTGGTGAGCAGTGGAAAAGGAGTCAAACCTTTGGATGATGGTTGAGAAATCAAGCTAACACAAAACAACAAAAAGCCATCATCTTTACATCCATTCCTTAGATATTCCAGGCACGATTTTTTTGGTTCATTAATTTTGGGCAACTTTATATATGTATGTAATGCATTCTGATTGTTCTCATTCCTATCCTTTCTTATCTTCCTCTCTCCCTTGGAACATCTGCTTCCTCCCTTGAGGTCTTTCTTAGTCTTTATGTTTCTTTTTGTGATACACCAAGATGAACAAGGAGTTTCTGTATGGCCATGAATGTGGTGCTGCTCACAGAAGCCTGGTGGGATGATGACTGGACTTCTACAACACATTTTAAAATAATGACTCTCTCTCCATCCCCCAGAATCTGTCAGGACCATCAGTTCAGCAAGGAAGAGTAGGACCCCTTTGAGCACCCCCTCTTTCTACAACTGAATTTTGATATGTCCTGTCTTATTCAGGCCAGGTGCAGGCAACCCTGAATGCTGTGAATTCTTTACAACCATAACTGTCATGACCACAGATAAGATTTTTGTTACCCTTCTCCCTACCTCCATCTGTTAACTCTTTCATTCCCTTCTTCTATGATATTCTTTGAACCTTAGAGGAGATGTTATAAATGTCTTATTTACTGCTGAGGATTCTGTCAGCCTTTTTCTTTCTCAGTAGCTTGAGCAATAAGTGTCTCTGCATCCACTGACTTCCACTGTAAAGAGGAATATCTCTGTTTAAGGCTGAGGGTAGTATTTATATGTAAGTATAAATAAAGAGGGTTAGAAGATAGTTTTGTGTCATGTCAATTGAGCGCCATCATCCATCCTATGGCCTATCATCTTCCCAGCCATGGGTTTTAATACAGATTTTTATAGTAACGGACATGAATTCCCTCCAGCAGAACATGCCTCAAATCCAATCAGAGGGCAGCTGGTTGTCTCTATAACATTCCTGCCATTGTTTTGCAGGTGCGTACAATTGCCTTGGGGTGGTATCATAGCTTATAGAGTTTACAACCCCTGCACAGGTATTGCACACATGGGATTTTGTTCAGTATCCACTGGATCTAGGAGCACAACTAGGTATCCCACACTTTGCACTGGGATTTCCTGAAACGTCTTTCTATCAGTCCTAAGAAAATAAAAGGCATTGAATAATTGCCATACTAGAAAGAGTGCCAAAGGATAAAAACAAAGCTCCCCATTCACCCTCACCCACCGACTAAAGCTGCTTGTATTAGTCTGACTTGACTATTTATCACCTTCTCTTTCAGGTCCCAGTTGTCACTCTTGTAAATTGGGCTCAATAATCCTTACTCCATAGAGCTTTGGGGAACCATTAAGTGAGATTATGTATGAATAACACTTGGAATATGTTCACTGTACATAAAAATACAAAGCAAATTCCAAAAAATCATGGACTACATATCCCTCAAATTTCTTTTGAACAAAACACATTGATCTCTTCATCCTCACAGCTTGAGGAATATGTAACAACAGCACTGAGGTGAACAAGGGTAGAGAGTTTTCTCTCAATAATTAAACACACACTAAATTCCTCCAGACACTGTGCTCACAGGGAGCAGAACACAGTTTCAGAGAAGGCAGGTCATTATTCCACAGCATAAGAAGTGCAACAAGAGAAAGAGGAACACATTGGTAATAGAAGCAAAAATTAGGAAACATCTATCTGACTTTCTCCCCAACATTGTGCAATAAAATAGTGAAAGGAAACAGGAATTCTGCATAAATTATGTCAAATAAATAGACAAACAGGTCTGTAATTATGCTTAACAAGTGTGTCCTTTGTTGTTAAGGCTCTGCAAGATAAGAAAGTGATCTTTTCTTTTCCTTTTCATTTCTTTTCTTCTCATTCAGGCAAGACTAGAGAAAGTACAGTTAAAAATCCAAGTCCTATCATAGCCTCACAAAATCCTTTTTATGTAGCCAAATTAGCTCAGGCACTTGTCTATGAAAACAATAGTGTTTTGTTAAACTAATTACATTGTTTTCTTCAAAAGAATAGTCTGGTTGTTATCTGATTTCCTCTTTCAGTGACAGATAGTTTTAAATTGCTTCATCCAGCAGTTTGCTCCATCAAGGAAAGGGTAGAGAAGTTATCTTTGCATTTATGCCCTTTCATCTTAATTTCCTCTGTAAGAGCCACCTGCTTCCTCCCACCATGTTCTTCTAACCTGAGCTCTCAACAGTCCCTCAAACCAAATAATCCATATTGCTACCAGTCAAGAAAAAAAAGATTCAGAGGGAAAGGGGTGCAGGGGTATGTGTTGGATACATTTCTTCTTAAGGGTTTTGCTGCAAGTCCCCTGTATTAATTCACTGTGGAGATAACTGCACAGGACTGGCATCATATTCTCTTAGTGTTGACTGGAATGTGATTTATAGACTTGTATTATTACTTCTAGTAAAATTTCAGTGACACAGAACAACTCAGGTGTTCTCTATGGTTGTTTATAATAGGATTTTATCTTTATTACAAACAAAGCCTCCTTAGTTCCAGATGCTCTTGGTTTGGAGGTTAAATTCCAGAAATTCACTTTTCATCACCAGGATATTCAATGTGTAGCCTGACAGCTGGCCTCTAATGCTTAAATACTATTTCTTATTACTTGGCTTAAACTTTCTTTCAAATATGAGGCACAGATAAGATACCCAGGTGCTGAACAGCATATTTTCAGTTCTGATTAAATGAATTTTGTCAATGAAGTTGCAAAGCAAAAGAAGTAAAGAAGAAAAGATAAAACTTGTTTGAATGAAATCCGAAGAACAGTCTGGGTTCCCACAGCTTTGCCAGAAGTATAAACAAAAATAATAAAAATTGATTCTGTTAGCACAACTCCATGGCATAGGCAAGTAAAATAGCAATAAAATTAAAATCAAAACAAAATGAAGGTACAGTATGTGTCCTGGCCCTTTTTGCTCCTTCACTGTGGCTAGCAAGCAAAATGTAGACAGAAGGAATAAAACAGCCAAGGTGATCAGGGCCTTGAACATTTGGTTACATGAACTGGGTGGTATTGTACTTATGTATACTATTTGAACCAGCTGCCCACGGGGTAAATAAGCTACCACTTTCGCCTAGCTCTAGGATACCTTCTTTTTAAACTAGTCCATGATTTCAGTGCTGTGGGCAAGGAAGACGTTCAAGTTGCTGACTCATTAAAAGCAGATTGCTCCATCTACAACAGAAGTTATGCAATTAAGTACACTGTTATTTGAGAAGAGAAATGATGTGAAGTCCAGGTACAGCACTGGAGAGTATTTCAGCTCAACTCACATGTTCAGCTGGCTTGTACAATTGCTTTAAGAGGCAGTGAGTTTATGAACACTGACGGGCCTAATCTTGGGCTAGTTTCTTATATGTAATCATAGCTTCTCTGGGTGCAGGAAATCTTTGATTATGCCATTCCATAACGCCTACATATCTGTCAGGAAGTATGACTGCAACAGAGATATTAGAGACACTGTTGACCACTCCTATGAACTACAAGAGCTGCAAAAACATGCTGTAAGACTATTTACTGGTGTTGAGGAGTATTCATCTGAAGCTAGGAGTAAAAACCCAAAGAAAGCCTTATAAGCAATATGATCTCCATGTTTTGAAAAGTTGATAATGCACTGAAATGGGGTATTGGTTATACAGAGAGAATAATGGATAATTTTACTCTCATTGAACTTTATGAATTTCTTTCCTCCTTCACTTATTTAACTGTCTTTTACCTGTCTCTCTATTCAACAGTGAGCATACCGGGCACAAGAGAGGCAGTTTTTGGTTCTTGGTTCAACTGGGATGGATAGGAAGATGGTAATAGGAGCATTAAGAAAGAAGATAATTCAGAAGGGACAAAGTGACTTTAGTGTTTTTGCTGAACACTATAGTAAGATGTCATCTTTGAAAGGTAGGGCATGCTTTGGCAGATCTCAATGATTTAGGCTATCATATAACAAGGTTCATAAAGTGTCACAGTAAACAAGAATGGCAAATATAACTCTCAAGAGCAAATATAGCAAGACTTCTGAATGTTTCACAAATTTATGAATGTATCTGAACACATTTAAAGGAACAAGGGAGAAATTAGTTTACATAGGGTGTAAGGGCCAGATACAGTTATAAAATTCTTAGAGACTTTATATTGCACAAGGTGAAGATGATACTCAATAAGATGAATGAAAAAAAAAAAAAAACCTTTTGCAACAGCCTTTATCTGTAAGTAATAAAATAATGATTAAAGAGTTTGATCAAATCTGCCTGAAATGAGTGGAGAAAGAAGCTTCCAGAAGCTAGAAAGTTTTTAAACAAATAATCCGATTTTTAGTCAGGGTTACCTCACTCCAAACAATATGGCTCATTTTTACTGGTGTTGGTTATCCACCAGAACTAGGCAGTAAAACAGTATTGCTGAAGACACAATCTGCTCTGAGTATGGGATTTGAAAAATGCAAGCTCAGACAGGGCTAGAAACTTCTTTCTGACTGGCTAGCCTTCACAGTTCCGGGAAGTGCTATGCTGGCTGATGATGAGGAATTGTTGCCAAAATCCTACTTCATGGAAGACCCTATTTACTCTAATATCAACGTGTCTAAGGAGAAATGTCCAATCATGAATTAGTGGACACAGTTGCTATGGATACTTTCTGGTTGGATTTTAGGTCCACTCCGTAGGAGAATTCACATCAGGTACTCAAACCTAATCAAAGACCAATGACTGAAGAGGACATGAACCATATTAGGGAAGCTACTGTTATTGTTTGCTAAATGAACACAATGTGTTTATCAAATTGATTTCCAAATATTTTTTATTTAAAGTATTTTTCCTATAAATCTATTTTTCTTTTATTAAAAAATGTTTTCCCCCTTCACAATAGATCCAGATTACATTTTCCTCTCCCTCTTTTTGTCTCATCTTCCACAAGTTGGGGGTGGGGTTCTCTGAGATCTGAAGGGGGAAATTTGATGAAGACATCCCCTTGGGGCAAAATGTTTCAAGGTACCTCACTTAGTGTTTAATATCTGGCTGCGGGTCTCTCTATATGTTCCATATGCTGCATGAGGAAACTTCTCTGATGATGGTTGAACAAGACACAGATATAAAAAATATAATAGAATGTCATCAGTGGCCTTTTTATTGCTACTTTTTAGGATTTTTCTGTATTAGGTTTTCATATTACCCTTCAAATAGCCTCTAGTTTTACTTATCTGTCTCTGTATTCATTCTTTTGAGGACTTCTTCTTTTTCAGCCCCTCCCACCCATCCACAATTACCTACACTATTTCTCTTCCTTAAAGAGATCTATGTAGCTTGAGTTTTTCTGCCTTGCCCACAGTCAGGACAAATCTTTGTCACCCGCCAGTCCCACAGCCGCTCAGACCCAACCAAGTAAACACAGAGACTTATATTGCATACAAACTGTATGGCTGTGGCAGGCTTCTTGCTAACTGTTCTTATAGCTTAAATTAATCCATTTCCATAAATCTATACCTTGCCACGTGGCTGGTGGCTTACCAGCATCCTCATATGCTGCTGGTCATGGCGGCGGCTGCAGTGTCTCTCCGCGTCAGCCTTCCACTTCCCAGAATTCTCCTCTCTCCTTGTCCCACCTACTTCCTGCCTGGCCACTGGCCAACCAGTGTTTTATTTATTGACCAATCAGAGCCATTTGACATACAGACCGTCCCACAGCAGATCTATATGTGCTCCCTGGTCCCTTACTATATATCTAACCTCTATGGTTCTATGGATTATAGATTGGTTATCATTGACTTAACTGCTGGTAGCCACATATAAGTGGATATACACATATTTGTTTTTCTGGGTCTGGGCTATATCTCTCAGGATGACTTTTCTAAGTCCATCCACTTAACTGTGAATGTCATGATTTCATTGTTGAGCAAGTATCTTTGTGGTAAGATGCAATATCCATTGGGTATGTCCAAGAGTATTTTATCTGGATCTTGAGGTGTATCTATTTCAAACTTTCTAAGGAAAACTATGTCAATTTCCATAGTGACTGTACAAGTTGGGACTCTCCCCAGCAATGGAGGACTGTTTCCCTTCTTCTATGTGTAGCAGGATTCTTAAAAGTTCTTATTAATAAAATCAAACCCGAGGCGAGTTATTGGGGTCCATGCTGGTAGATCAGAGAGACAGAACAAGCCACAGCTATCTCACCTCGCCGGATCCTTAGCTGGTCTTGTCTCCTCAGACTGGAGGCCTCTGAGTCCTCATCCAGAATGGGTCTCAGCTGAATTACTGCTCAAAAGCCTGAATGCTTAACCAGCCACATCTTAACCAGCCAAAACCATCTAGTTTCTGGTCCTCATGCCTTATATATCTTTCTGTTTTCTACCACCACTCCCTGGGATTAAAGGCTGGCTTTCTGGGATTAAAGGTGTGTCACCATGCTTGGCTATTTCCAATGTGGCCTTGAACTCACAGAGATCCAGAGGGATTTCTATCTCTGGAATGCTAGGATTAAAGGTGTGAGTGCCACCATTTTCTAGCCTTTGTATCTAGTGGCTGTCTGTTCTCTGACCCCAGATAAATTTATTAAGGTACACAATATTTTGGGGAACACAATACCACCACATCTATGTCTTTACCAGCTTGATTTGTCACTTGTTTGGCTGATCTTTTCTTAGAAGAAATCTCAAAAAAAAGTTTGATTTGAATTTTCCTAATAGATAAGGATTTTGAACAGTTCTTTAAGTGTTTTGTAGGTATTTCAGTTTCCTAGATTGAGAATTTTCTGTTTCGATCTTGATCCATTTTTAATTGGATTTTGGGGTTTTTGTTTGTTTTTTTTTTTTGATATATGATTTTTTGACTTTTTTTTTTTTTTACATATTTTGGATATTGGTCATCTATAGGATTTACAGTTGGTAAAAATATTTTCTCATTCTTTAGGCTGTCACTTTGTGCAAATGATGGTGTCCTTTGCCCTACAGAAGCTTTTCATATTCATGAGGTCCCATTTATTAATTATTTATCTTAGTGCCTAGATCCTTGGTGTTCTGTTCAGAAAAGCAACTCCTATGCCAACGCATTCAGGCTGTTCCCTAATTCTTCTTCTATGAGGTTCAGTCCATCTAGTTTTATGTTGAGGTCTTTGATCCACTTAGACTTGAGTTTTGTGCAAGGTTATAAGTATGGATCTAGTTGCATTCTTTTAGATGCAGACATCAAGTTTGACCAGCACCATTCATGAAAGATACTGTCTTTTTTGCAGTGTGGATTTATGACTTCCTTATAAAAAATCAAGTGCCCATAGGTGTCTGAGTCTTCAATTTGATTCCATTGACCAATGTGTGTGTTTTATGCCAATACTATGTGGCTTTTATTACTATGGCTCTGTACTACCACTGGAAATCAGGGATGGTGCTACCTCCACCAGTTCTTGTATTTTTCAAGATTGTTTTAGCTATCCTTGATTTTTTGTTTTTCCATATGAAGTTGAGAATGGTCCTTTCAATATCTGTGAATAATTGTGTTGGGATTGTGATAGGAATTGCACTGAAGATTTGTAGATTGATTTTGGTAGTAGGGCTGTTGTTGTTACTATGTTATTCTGAGTAATCCTAGAATATGGGAGATCTTTCCATCTTCTGGAATCTTCTTCAATATCTTTCTTCAAAGACTTGGAGTTTTTATCATATAAGTCTTTCACTTGCTCACTTGCTTGATTAGAGATATCCCAAGATATTTTATGTTATTTGAAGATACTGTGAAAGGTACCATTTCTCTGATTTCTTTCTCAGAACATATGTCATTTGTATATGGGAAGGGTATGTATTTTCTGAATTAATTTTGTATCCACTTACTTTTCTGAAAGTGTTTATTAGATGTAGGAGTCTTCAGGTAGAACTTTTAGGGGTCACTTATATGTATATTATCATATAATCTGTAAATAAATATGTTTTGACTTCTTTTCAAATTTATATCACTTTGATCTCCTTCAGTTGCTTTATTGTTCTAAGACTTTAAGTACTATACTGAATAGATATGAAGAAAGTGGACAATATTGTCTTGTCCTGATTTTAGTTGAATTTCTTTGTGTTTCTTTCCATTTAAACTGACATTGGCTATGAGTTTGATGTAACTGCCTTATATTCTTGATATATGCCCCTTGTATTCCAATCTTTCCAGGTCTTTTGTCATAAAAAGGTGGTAGGTTTTATCAAATGTCTTTTCTATATATAATAAGCTTATCATGTCATTTTTGTCTTTGAATTTGTTTATATGGTGGGATACATTTACTGATGATTCATGCATCTCTAGGATGAAAACTTATTTGATCATGGTGTATGATTTTTTTTTATATGTTTCTGGATTCTGTTTGCAAGTATTTTACTTAGTATTTTTACATATGTGATCTTAAGGGAAATTGTTCGGTGATTTTCTTTGTTGGCATTTATGTGATTTGGGTATAACTGTGGCCTCATCAAATGAATTGGGCAATTCTGTTTTGTAGAATGCCAGAGACCATCTGTGGCAGTTAGGTTAAGGTCCCAAAGTGGATGTATGGGATCTTTGGGGTGGGCAACTCACAGGATCTGAGGGTGAATCAGGATGGCTGCCTGTGCCATTTATTGAAAAGGAAAACACCTTTTGTACTCAATAGTTTAGCCACAGGCAAGATTGAAAGCAGACTCAATGATTCAGGAACAGAAAGGGGTCATTAACTTCATTATAGCATTTTTCCTGAGAAAAAAAAGTGTTAAGTTCAGCAAGTATCTAAAAGTCTACTTTTCTCAAAGTTTCAGTAACTCTACTAGGAGCCCTCTAACATCAAGGAAGGGCTAGAAGTTCCTCCTGCCAGAGATAAGGAAAATGACTGCTTTAGCAAGCAGTAACTTTCCTCAAACCCCTGAGGGAGCAGAAGTCCTTATTGAAATGTCTGACCTTGGGAAAAGGACTGCTGGGGACCAGGCACTCCACTACAATTTAAGAGCAATTTTTATTTCTAAAGGGGATAAGCACCGACCTGTTCCCCAATTGTGTTCCTTTGTGTCTTAGTCTTACTATGTGGGTCTTTCCCCCTCATAGGATCCCAAAGGGGAAGGTCCTGATGTCATTTTCCATTATACCATACCATTCTGATTTCTTTATACTTATTAACTTAACTCTTGCCCTTAATGGCCTCAGGCTTTGGATCTGGATTGTAGGTATATCATCCTTGGGGGTAGGCGTGTCTAGTAAATCTCTAACTTTCCTGCTCTTTATATAATTAGGAGGATATAATGGAATTCCTGGTTCTGTGGTGGCAGGGATTTTTTCCCAAAGAATTATTTTTTTTTTAAGAGGCTGCTGTTTTATACATTTTCATCCTTTAAACCAACACAAAATTTCCCAAAGGAAATGATATAAGGGAATTCTCATAACACATAGTGACAATCATTAAACATGAGAATTAAAAGACATTTGAGAATTGTGACCCCCAAAGTTGAAATACAGCAATGACCACCATGAGTTGCATGCCAAGTGGAATAATTTGAAGAGTATTGGAATTAACTCTCCTTTGAAAGTCTAGTAGAATTCTATGCTAAATTTATCTGATACTGGGTTTTTTGGTTGTGAGATTTTTAATTACTGTTTCTGAAAGGATGATAAACAGTGCTTGTGGTGGCACTGGTTACAGGCAGAAAAGTCACGAGCCATGGCCACTACCAGCTCTACAGAGAGCTATATGGAAGGAAGGAGTGGATAGGAGAGAGGAGAGCCAGGCCTGGAGAGAGAGAAAGATGGCGGGAGCAGAGCAGAGCAGGGATCAGAGAGACAGTAGAGGGAGAGGGTGGGGTCTGCATTCTGGTTTTAAGGCACAGATTGTGTGACCATGCCGCATGTATGTAGTCACCACGCCCCCTGATGACATAAGACACAAGACTCCAAAGTGTGAATGTGCAGGAGTAAGGGCAGAATCCCAACAGCTTCTATATCACCAGGGGTTATAGGTCTTTGTAAATTGCTTATCTAATCTTGATTTTACTTTAATAATTGGTACACATTGAGAAAAATGTCCATTTCTTTTGGATTCTCCAATTTTGGTTGAGGATTTCTTTTAAGATTTTTTTTAATTCATTTTTATTTATGAATATTTATTCATGTTTGCACTTGATACTGATGCTGGGAATTGAACCAAGACTCTCTGCAAGAGGAATAACAGTAAGTCCCTTCAACTACCAAGCCCATATTTCAAGCCTTGAGGACAGATTTTTAAAATATGTTCTCATGATTCTCTAGATTTCCTTGGTGTTATGATATGGTGCATGGGAGACCTTGATGAGTGGAGCTAAGTGGCTGGTGAGAGACATAGACACCAGGCAGATAGTGCTCTGTGAATTGTGTAGGGATGGGGGGAGAGAGAGGGCAGAGGGAAGGAGGGAAACAGAGAGAGATGTAGAAACAGAGACAGAGAGACAGAGATGGTGCACACCTCATGGGAATATAGAGAAAAAGTGGGGAGGAGAAGTTTTCTTTTTAAAGGGGACTTTATGTCAGGACACAAGGTGGGTCTGTAGATGCATTTCTTAATGGTCTTACTAAATAAAAACACAGAACCAAATATAGGGGTGAAAGCCTTAGAAAGATCAGGGAAATAGGGAAAGCCACCAGCCAGTCTTTCCTCACCAACTCTGCAGCTTCCAAATGCAAGTTACTTTCTGTCTACCCATGTCTGTATGCCTTGCTGTTCTCCCATCTGATTTTCTCTCTGTTCAGCTACATCACTTCCTCTTCCTACACAGCTCTGTCACTTTCTGTCTGTCTGTACAGACCTCCAGATCTCCATGGTTAACTAGTGTTGGAATTAAGGCATATACCACCACACCTGGCACTGTTTCCAGTGTGTCCTGGAACACACAGAGATCCTGCCTGCTAAGTGATAGGATTAAGTGAAAGAATTAAGGATGTGTGCTACCACTGCCTGACTCCTTTGTTTACTTATAATGGCTGGTCTTTTTCCTCTGATCTCCAGGTAAGCTTTATTTATTAAAACATAAATAAAATATCACCACATGGATCCCCAATGGGTAGACCAGAATGCCAACATTCCTCCATTTTGATTATTATAAAAAGGTGAGTTATGGATAGCAAGCAGGGGAATAAGGGTGTTAAATTTTTGAGACTTCTTCCTGCTGATTTTGGGGAGAAGTATTGGTGAAGGTAGAAGTCAGGGTCACACATGTTGGGAAGTGTGAGTGAAGAAGCATTCATTTGGCTGTCATTGTGGAGATCTCAGGCATCTGTTCCTTGAGGGAGCTGAGAAGGCAGGTTGCAGCAGTGAAATGAAGGGATGACGTGTTCTTTAAGAGTGCATGAGCCATCACATCTGCTTTTTTGCTGGTGTGGAAGTGCATCCATCCCAGTTGGCATCCTTGGTTGGTGGTTGGCACCTCAGAGCTGGTGCAGTGGCTGGCACATCTGGAGGACCCCCTGTGGGTTGGCCTTGGCTCAGGCAGAAGGAGTGAAACTGAAAAATATGCTCAAAAATTGGTGGGATCAAAATGGGTTCTGGAGACTGTTAGTTTTCATCAGACCAAATTTCTTGATACAGTAGCAGAACTTTTCCCAAGAACCTGCCGGTATATGTAAGATAGCTGGAACAGATTTATATCTTGATGTCATAGCAAAAGGCTATGGTGTTGTGTTAAAAGGCAGGCATGTACATTTTCTGGATTCAGCCCAATAAAACATATCTTTAAATCTATAACCAGAGGAAATTTACTGAATGGAAGTGGTTGAAGGAGAAGTGATGCTTCCCTAAACATCATCAGAGTGAACAGAAGTAAGATAGCTTTCCTATCTTCATATAAATAAACCTTGAAGGTGTTTCTTTTTTATCCAATTCATCAGAAGACACTGAGAGCAGTATTAGCCCTAAGAGAATGAGGCCTGCAAATTTTACATAGAGAACTGAGAAGGCAGCTGAAGCAAAGCCTGGTGGTGAAATGGCATCAGAGACCTTCTCAGGATAAATTTTACCTGAGTTAGCAATTGAAAGTACCAGAGACTGACCTGTTGACTACCTAGACAGCCACCCCAGTGTCCTCCATGGTCATTGAGGGCAGAGGTCTCAGGGCAACAACATTAGTCTTTGGCTGCCAGGTCTAGGCATGCTAGGCCTCAGAAGATTCAACAGTTTTGGGGTAGGAACTCGTGGGAAGGACCAGTCTATCTTGTCTAGGCAAAAGTGAGGCAATGGGTTCCCAGAGTCCTGTTGTCCGTGGTCTGAAGAAGGCCCTGGTAGCAGTAGAGGTTCTTCTGTGCCTACCTCAGTGGCTGGTGCTGCTATTCTGGAGCAAGTTCTGGGTGGAGGTTCTTCTGTGTCCAGCCATTTTCTTTGGAGGAAATAAAGGTTCTGTCAGGAGCTAGCATGTCTCTCTATCACAAAAAATCTTTTTAATTAAACAATTTAAATGCCACATTCTGCAGATCTCTGAAGTATTTGAGGGCTGTCCAAGTATATCTGAATATACAAATGTTGTTTTTAGTTACTTGTTTTAAGCTCAACCCTGAAAACATATGCAAGGGACTAAGTAAAGTTTATTCCTATAGTTTTGATCTTGAGTACAGCTAGATCAGAATCCTGAATAATTAAATAGAAATAATAATTTCTTAATGTCATATAATACCTCTTTGGTTCTTCATAAAGAAGGTCAAGTGTCTTATCCTATTACAGAACCATTTTAGTTAATAAATCTCTTAAGTGACAACTCCGAGCCCAGTTTTTGGTTATCAATGGGCATTATAGGTAGACATTTTGTTCCCTGTGCCAGGGAGCTTCTCTTTTACTTAGCCCTTTAGCCTGTTGTGGGGTGGGCAGGGAACACAGGATGACATATTCTCTTCTATAAGTGCTTCAAGCTGAAACAGGGAGCAGATGGTCATAGCCCAAGGAGGCCAAAAGACCAGCCAAAGGTAAGGAGGGAACAACCCAGGCAATGGGTATTTATCAGAAGTATATGGTCATCTGATCTGATAGTAGAGACAGGGAACAATTATGTTTGCTTGGACTGGTCCACATCTTATCAGCCTTCAGCAAGTCTAGAGCTCATGGTCCTTTGGAGTAGTAGATTGCAGCAATTGACACTTGGATATGTCTGCCAGCCAAGTGGAAACCTGCTGAGATAGATAGACTAGAGAAAAAAGTTAAAATTTATTAACTTATTTGGAGCTTTTAGGCCCATGAGCAATTGGGAAAGGGAGACCCAGAGAGAGAAAAATACCGATACCATCCTTAGGAATAGACAAGTGAGGAAAACTCCTTTATTTGGAGCAGGGGGTGGGACGTCTGAAAAAGAGCAGTAGACTCACACCTATGAGTTTATTTTTAGAAGACAATCAAAGAAAACCCAAAATCCTGAGTTTGTGACCCAAACTGCATCAGAGCTCTATTAATATTAAAATCTGAATTTTTAAAAATTTCATATAACAATATCATAGAAGGGAAAAGTAATCAGAATCATTTAAATCATTTATTTATGTCAAGAGATCTAGTATCTTTAGAAAAAGCAAGGCTTGCTTTTTTTTTAATCTATAAAATGTGCTGGCAAGTTGGCCATATCATCAGCTTGTGGCACTGCTGAAGCCCTAGAGCCCTGGAGGGGAGAAGATAGGTCTCTGGGCCCCACCCACATGAGCTGAAGAGCCACAGCAGATGAACATCAGGCTGCAACCATAGGGCCTGAGCACTGGGCACCTCATCCACGCTTGAGCCACGGAAAGGAAGTAACTTTTGTTGCCCTTAGTAAAGATGGCAGTAAGGTCATATGACCTGTCCTTCTTTGACCTTAGCCAAGATGGCACCTGCCTGACCACGTGATGGCCCTCTGGTGCCTGACCATGTGTTCACATGATTTTTTTTAAGACATATGGAACACATATAGGACACATAAACTCAAGCATTCAAAAGTCAGTCAGAAACACATTTATGTGGCCACCTCAATCATATATTTCCATTCACACATACAAAATAAACTTTTTTTTTTTTTAACAGAACAACAGATAAAACTCCAGGAAACTGTTAGCTGACCAACTTTAAAAAGCCAGAGATAAGAATTTAGAGTATAAAGAATGAGCTGTAGAACTTCAGGCTGAGAGGCAGCAGGGTGAGAGAAAGCCAGGAAGAAGCAGAAGATAAGGGAGGCATCCTGGGTCCCCATAGCAGCAACAGTGAGGGCAGGTGCTATATTCTGTGTGGCTTGCCCCACACAGATGCCATGAGCGGCAGTGGCTACAGGCAGGAGGGAAGGAGGGAGGAGGAAGGGACTGGGGTATATAGCTCAACAATCCTTGGATTTGGCTAATTTCCCATAAGTGAAGCAAAGGATGCAGGCTGCTATTCAATTTATCAATCTCAGAGCAGGAGCCCAAAGGACACTGATGTCCGAGGGAGAGGGCACAGACTGTTGCAATGTTTCATCTAATAGAGAACAGGGGCAGGAGGGCAGTTAAGCATGAGAGACACGTGATTGCCCGTACAGGGATGAAGCCAAGAGGTAAGAGACCACGGTCTAGAAGGTGAATCCACACTCGTGAGAAATGGCCAGAAGTGGGGCTTACCAATTATGCTGGTGTTGGATGAAGTGAGTGTTGAAGGTCCCAGGGCTCCTAGTGTGTCTCAGACTGCAGGAGAAATGCACCAGGGTTGCAACTGATGAGTCACTAGCACCAATGTTATGATGCAGGAGGCCCTGGCAGATGGAACCAAGGTGCCCTGCTGCGGGGGAGAGACATAAACACCATGCAGTCAGTGCTGGGGTGAAGAACTTTATTTGGTGAGGGGAAGAGAGAGAGGAGAGAGAAAGAAGGAAAGAGAGATAGGGAGGGGGGAGAGAAAGAGAGAGAGCGCGACAGAGAGACAGAGACAGAGACAGAGACAGAGAGAGGGTGCACACCTCCTAGGAATAGAGAGAAAAAGAGAGGGGGGAAGAGGAGTTTTCTTTTTAAAGGGACTTTATGTCAGGACACAGAGTGGGTCTCCAAGGGGCGGGCCAGAATGCCGACACTTGGTGTCTGGTGTTATGTCCTTATTTTCATTTCTAATTTTGTTAATTTATTAGGATAGGGGCTCATCAATCTTATTGATTTTCTCAAAGAGCCAACTCTTTGTTTTAGGATTCTTTTTGCTTTGTTTGTTTTGTTCTATTTTATTCATTTTAGCCCTGAGTGTGATCACTTCTTGCCATCTTCTCTTTTGGGTGTGATTTCTTATTTTTTTTTTCCTAAAGCTTCCACGTGTGCAGTTAAGTTACTAGTATGAGATCGCTCTAGTTTTTTTAATGTATGCACTTACTGCTATGCACTTTGATGAGTCTGTTTTGAATCCTGAACTTTAAGGTCTACTTTAAGATTTAACATATCTATGCACTTGCTTTTTCATTTATGGAATATGTTTTTAGTGCTTATACAATGACAAATATTGTAACTTGCAAAGACCTAACAAACTTAACTTCTTGCTATCCTGGTACTTTCTCTCTGTGAGGAAAAAAACTGAAGCAAAATCAAAAAACCAAACATGCCTATGTTGTTCACAATGTTAGTAATTATTATGGAAATTAGCAGCTTCTTAGCAGCATGAATACTCTATGAGAACAGAATATTTTATTACTTTGCTGAGTTTACCCATAAAACATGCAATGGTGCACAGAACATGGAATTTATATTTAGTTTATAAGATAGAAAAAAATGTGAAAGAAGTAGTAGCCAAGGGTCTCTAGAGGAACAGAAATAAGGGTGTGATAAGTATATTTATAAAATAACTCACTATATTGACTTTAAAAATCTGTGTTACGTAGTTCAACAAAACTATCCTGGAAAGAGGTTGTTACCTGGAAGCCACCCAGCCCACAAAGCTGGACAACTCAGCAGTCCCAAATTGGCACCACACACATGCAGGACACCTGGGGAGTCACCACTCTCCAGTCCATATTACAAAGACAAAGGAGCTGGCTTCTGCTGTCAGTGAAACATGGCAACAGCAGCAACAACAATAGGTAGAACTCACTAGCAAAAAAATATAGAAGGAAGACAAAACATTCCTGTTCTTTCTTCAGAATTCCTTATATCTGTGTTGCACTTCAAAGATTCTAACTGGTCTTGGGGAAAGTCTTCTCCCCTCATTTATTCCTTTCAGGAGATACCCTTTATATTTCTTGGGTTCTCTTTCAACTTGTCTCAAGCTCAGGATAATGGGAAGAGGGAAACTCTGCAAAAGGACTTTTTGTTGGGACCTTTGGCTCCCCAGTAATGACATGGAGTCTTATTATCAATTATAAAATCTCAGTCAATAACTTAGGATTGTTACTAACTAGTTCTTACAACTTTACTCATTTTTATTACACTACTTTTTGTCTCATGGCTTTATTACTTTTACCATGTCCTGCCCATGCTGCTTCTTCTCCATCTGGCTGATGATTCCCCGTGTCTCTGCCCTTCTTCTTCCCAGTATCCTCTTTGTCCCAAAAATCCTGCCTAGCTATTTGTTGGTTGTGTCTTTATTAAACCAATTTGAGTGACAAATCTTCATAGTGTACAAAAAGATTATTCCACAATAAAACTCAACTGATAAAAATACTCCCATTAGATTAGCCTATAGACAAATCTGTAGGACATTCTCTTGACTAATGAGTGATTGGGTTACCCTAGCCTGTTTTGGGTAGTGTCACCAATAGGCAGGTAGTCATTGGATATATAAGAAATAAAATTGAGCAAGCCATGGGGAGAAAGACAGTAAACAGCATTCTTCCATGGCCTCTGCTCTAGTACCTGTCTTCAAGTACCTGCCTTTCTACTACAGCTTCCATGCTGATTAACTGTAACCTATTAGACAAATAAACGTTTTCCACCCAAGTTGACTGGTCATTGATTTGTCATGGCAATAGAAAGCATGAAAGCATAATAAAACACCTCTTTTTTTTTTTTTAACAGATGTACCCAGAGAACTGACTGACTTTGACTTTATCCCGGTTCAAATCAAGTTGACACCTACAGTGGTTTGAATAATAATGGTCCCCATAGGCTTATAGATGTGAATGCTTGGGCACTGAAGAGGGGCACTATTAGGAGGTGTGGACTTGTTGGAGGATATGTATCACTTGGAGTAGGCTTTGAAATTTCAAAAGCTGAAGCTAGGCCCAGTGTCTCTCTCTTTCTGATGCTTGCCAATCCAGATGTAGAACTCTAAGCTCTTTCTCTAGCCATGCCTGTCTACATACCAACATGCTTCCTATCATGATGACAATGGACCCAAAGAAATGTTTTCCTTCATAAGAGTTGCTGCAATCATGGTATCTCTTCATGACAACAGAACATTGACTAACACAACAACAAGATTATTCATCATGAAGTGTGTGTCACTTTGTGTAAGATAGCTGTGGAGAGGGTCTGTGCTAACATTTGAAAACAGACTTATCTTCCAACAGAACTGGTAAGTAGGATATATGGATGATATGGCCCAGGATGGAATGGAATATACATACTTCAAAGGAAGTTGGGGTCCCTGTAAGGTCTGGTGTTTGCTTGCATAAGATGGAGTTCCACTAAGAGTTTTAAAAAGAATATAATATTCAACTTGCACATTAAGAGCACCACTCCATAGATTTCAGAAGCAAACATCAGAGCAAGAAAACCACTAAACCAAGACTTGTAATAATTCAATCAGAGTGGATCCTGTGTTTTAATATAATACTGTAGTGGAAACAGCAGGAAGAGTTCAAATTCTAGATGTACTTTGAAGACAAATGAACAAAATATACTAGTTTATAGAATGTGGTGTGAAAAAAAGTCAAGTTAAGGTTAAATCAAAGGTCTTTTGCCTGGGTGACTGGAAGGGTATGGTTGACATTTACTAGAGAAAATTAGAGGAAAATATATTGAGACTCTTTTCTAGTACTCTTAGTCCAGTTTTAAGAACTTTGTTAAGAACTAAATATGAGAGGCTTGCAAGATGGTTCAGTAATTAAAGTGCTTGCCATGCAAACCTGATTATCCATGTTCACTCTTATAAGCACATGCAGGGGCTGGTGGAAAGAACAAGCTCCAGAGAATTGTTCTCTGGTCTCCACATTCACTCCATGGCATGAGTACTACCTCCTACATACACCACAACACACACACACACACACACACACTCACACACACAAATACAAACACACATACAATAATGATGAATGAACATTTAAAGGCAGTGTTTAATGTTCATGAAAATGATATGAAAACACACTCAACATTCCTCACTCAAAGTTAAAAACTACATTTAGTACTGTATGTATGATATGTACTGTATGGCATATCTTGAATAAAAATCTGTTTGATTAAAAACAAACCCTTTGTATCCTTAAATTGTCTTATTTGGGACATTTGTCACAAGTACAAGAAAAGTAGCTAAAAGATTACCTTCAAATTTGGTAACATAAAAAGGAGAGAGAGACAGTCATTAATTTGTAGGAGAAACTGGAATAGATATTGACCTTAGCAAACTCAGAGTGAAAGGGAAGATATGTGTCTTAATCTGCTTGTGTTGCTATAACAAAAATTGCTATAATTGACTGTCCTATCAATAACAGAAATTCATGAATCATTGTTCTGGAGATAACAAGCCCAAGATCAAAGCAAACTGGTCAGTGAAAACTCACTTTCAGACACATAGGGAATATTTTTCTGTCTTCACATGAGGAGAGAGATGATCTCTCTATGATATCTTTGATAAGGGAACTAATTTTATTTATGAGAGACACAAACACTCAGGTTAATGTAGCGAGATGTCTGATAAATACTTAATACTTTGGATACCCTTAGCTGTAAATTGCCAACATCTAATAAGTATGCTCTCTGTGAAGCCAGGTAAGACAGTCTTAGCTCTGAGTTAGCACTGCTAGACTTTATCTTCTCTTTATTTACTGCTGTAAGCCTTAAATGCCAGTTACATTGGTTTTCAATGCTGAAAATACATGTATGAATAATTTCAATTACTATGAAATATTGCAGGCAGTTAAAACATGTATTCTTTGAATATCTTTAAACTTTACAATAATTGCATCTTACATTTTTTTGATGCATTTAATTTCAAACCAATAATTTTTTTCCCACTTTGCACAATGTACAAAATCACCTTCATTGCTTTATTGTAAACAATGAAGATGGAGGTGATTACTTTGAAGAGATATCCTGTTTCAACAAACTTAGGCATTTATGCCATGGTGTTTTTGACCTTTCTCTGGCTTCCTGATCCATCAAGATCCCTTTCAAAAAAGAAAATGCAAAGACAGAATATATCATGTGGGGCATTGGAAGTAATTTTTTCTATAATATTTTTTGGAAAATGGGGTAATAGGGACACAGTGAGGAACATGAAGCTTTCTAAAAGCTATGGGTGTTGGTCAAGTTCAATAAACAAAATATTTCAATGATAATATTGGTTACACAAATAACCTCTTTTCTATACTGTTATTTCAATAAATTCTAATCTGAATCATTAAGAGACCTCAAAAAGGAGTGAATGTAATTTTGAGCAAATCTATCCACAACTAATTCTGATGCATACAGGATCATCCAATTTTATGACCAACAAAGACTTCTATTAATGCAGAGTCCTTGGGGAAGCTGCTCAGGAAGTCCCCACATGCATCATGAATTTCCTCATGACAGTTACCCAGCTTCCTCCATTCCAGCTGATGTATTAACAAACAACTCCTCTGATTTCCTAGAACACACACCTTTATTGAGTTTCAAAATGACCATGCTCAGGCAGTTGGAACCCAAAACAAAGCTTTCCTTTTACCACCAGCCCATTGAAGGCCACTTTGACTTTTCCATCAACACTGAGAACTGCCAGAAACATTTCATTTTTTTTCCTATGCCTGTTGGCTGTTCTAATGAATCCATTGTCAACAACCACAGCTTTCCTGGATTGGCCAAAACTAAATGACACATCAGTTGCACTTAGAGTTTCTGGATGTGAATGTGCCAGTGTTCTTCCTCTCCTGAAACCTCGCCAATCGGGAAGCAGATTCTTCCATCCAGTATTTCAAAACCTTATTCATGAATTGACATTAGTGTTACAATTTCAGTAATGGGCCCTTAAAAAGCATCCCTGCTAAATGGTTTCCATTTCATTTATGGGCAGCATCCTACAGAATGAATGTGCAGACAGATGCCTCAGACTCCAACTAAACACACTAGGTCCTAATTGCCTTGCAATCTTTTAATTCAAATCAAGGGAACACTTCAGCCCTGTTGCTTCAGTCTCTCTGAGAAGGTAAACACCAGGCTTTAATGGACTGTGCTAATAATAACCGCTCAAAGTGGTTAAACAAAACTCCAATTCTTTACAAGGCTAGCAATAAAAAGGGAATTCTAAATGGAGGAATTTAAGAATTTGAGGTCTGTACTAAACTTAAAAGTTTGGGCAAAATTTACAGCTTACTCGTAGTAAATAAGAAATTCCTAATGAATTTGTATTGTGACATAGAGTCCAATATGATAATCATATGATTCATCGTTCATATTTTTTTCATTTTCAGATCTTTAACAATGAATGATCTGTACAGATTCAGAAACTTCTTTTAAAATCTGCTTCATGTAAATAGTTGCTATATTTGAAACTGCAAGATTGTAATTGTAAAAATACATTTCCACAACCCTACCTAGACTCTAAGCTCTAAATACAAATTAAAAATAGGTTTTTCAAATAGCAGTTGGCAGCAGAAAGCAGGACACGGCATGTGGCTGGGTGTGCAGCTGTCATTCCTTGCTTTCTGGGAATTCTAGGGGCGGACTGAGGTAAGGGGCCAGGATGGGTCGAGCAAGAATTCCAGAGTTAGAAGAAGATTGGGTAGATACCTGGAGATTTCCGTTCTTTGAAATGTTTAATTTGACATGCAAATGGAATATATCCTGACTATAAAACATTTAGGAACTCAATAGATGTTTGCTGAATGCATTTATGGATGAACATGAAAAATGCAGAATTCATTACTTTATGATTATACATTCATCAGTCAATGTATGTTTACAAAGTGCTTCCCAATCTTACTCTTCATTTTAGAGCAAAAGAAATAGAATTAAATTAACATTATACATAACGCCACTTAGCTGAACATACAGCTTCCCTACATTTTATCTCACTGTGAGCTGGAAAAATGTCCTGTATGCACCACTCCAAAGCACACCAGTAAATGGTGCTTGCTTCCTGCAGAACCTGCCTGTGCCAAGCTCACCTTGTGGTTTTGAAATCCACCAGTCCCTAATAATTTATCTGGAGAAACATTCATAAGAAGCAAGGAGTAGAGTTATTTCTGAGGTCCCACCATGCAGTATGAATTCAGAGTCTATTCACTTACTGTACACAACTTTCAGATGCTTCTATTTGCTATCATTTATCAATTAGAGAATTCCTACTGAATATTCCAGGATATAGCTCCAGATAAAAAACAAGATGTACAATTCAGATATAAAAACTGTCTCACATTTGATTTAACTAGTTATAACTCTTTTACTTTTCAGTTCTTTAATTTATAGAAAAAGATTGTTCTTTCTCTTTTTCTAAAGATTTTTTAATTATCTCATTTTCTTGTGTGTGTGTGTGTGTGTGTGTGTGTGTGTGTGTGTGTGTGATTGTGTGTGTGATTTATATAGGTCTGGTTCATACATGTGAATGTGTGGTTGTGTGCATAACCATGCATGTGCATAATGATGCAAGAGGAAGATATCTGTATCTTCCTCAACCACTCTCCATTTTATTTCTTTGAGACAGGGTCTCTCACTGTTCCCCGGGTCTTCTACCCAATTCTTGGCTTACAGCCAGGTGATTCCACGCTTGGATTTTTTGTGTTGTTGCTGAGGATTTGAACTAAGGTCTTCACATTTGCACAGCAAATATACCCACTTAGCCATATCCCAGCTTTGGATTGCTTATTTAAAAATATAAAATACTTGAAAATGATTTTTATGTGCCCTAAGAAAGTGATGTTAAAGATTGCTGAAGTAATATAATGTCAACAAATAAAAATTATTATTATACACTAATTACCATGAAGTAAACTAAGTTTAATAATGAGTGCTATCAAAAACAAGAGGAACAGAGTCACTGAGTTGGATATTAAAAAATGGTAGTTTTAGTCACTGACCATTTAGGTTCTGTATTTATGGGTACCTTTAGATATTTATTCATTTCATCATCAAGCTAAAATCTCATGCTGTATATTACAGCAGTTGGGAAAATGAGACCCAGAAGATTTAAAAAACAGAGCTGATACTAGGGCAGTTCACACTATCACAGAGCTTGGTGTCAGAACAATGAGATGCACTACAGAACTTACTTCAGTTTAATCAATTTACGGACAGTTGGTAAGCATCCTTTCCTCTTTTACAAATAGAGGATGATAATAGTAAAATCTTGTAAATTTGTGAGATTAATTAAGAGAATTTGAATGAGATTCCCAGTATGTTGTTAACCATGGTCAGTGTCCAATTCATATTAGTTATGTTCAAGAAGAATTCAAATAATCTTACCCAGCAATAGTAGTTCTGAAACAGACAGAAATGATTCAGTGTTATTTTTAGCAAGTTGAAAATCCATGCTTCTAGCCATTAAAATCTACTGTCTTACATTCTGTGAAATAGTGTCTAAAAGGGGTCATTTGATTTTCCATTTCTGAACTATTGCCATTTATGGTCATCAAGATGTTTCACTTTTCCTCTTTTTAATTACCCTACAATTGTTTGTATCTTGAATGTGTATCAAAGGCACATGTGACAAACAGTTGGTTCTTGGCCTGTGACACTATAGAATGGGAGACTGTAGAGTTTTTAGGAGGTGTGGCTTAATGGAAGGAAGTTAGTTCATTGGCAGTATATTCCAGAGAACCTCTTATGATCATGGTCTTCCTTTGCTTCTCAATTGTTAAGGGATGGACAAAAGTATCTTTTACCATGAGCTTTGAACACAACTTGTTGTCATGCTCTAGGCAAAGTCATCAAAGCCAAAAGATTATATGACACGTTGAATATTGCCTTTGAATATGGTGAGTCTACACAGACCTTTTTTCCTTAGAAGGTGATTATCTCGGTTATCTCAAGGAGATGGAAACTTGAATAATACAGCATCCACCTAAAGATATATCAATATAATGATTATTTAAACTTTTATGAAACTTAAGTGTTTTCTGTTCTTTGGAATCAGTTACTTTAAAAATATTGTCCCCAAGCAAAGAACAAACAAGTTCAACACAGGTTAATTTGCTTAAGATACTGTAAATTTGAAATTAAGAAGAAATTCTAGCTTTTAAATCAACAAAGATTTTAAAAGATAACTGAGCCCACACTAGGATTACTGAAACCTCAACAAAAAGTCATTCTTTTGTATTTCAGAAAGGTATGTCTTAGGAACTAAGCCACTCTGGTATATGACTAATAAACTAACTTCCTTCCACTAAGCCACACCTTCTAGAGGCATGAATTCCTAAGTCTAATCTAGTTCCTAAGTCTGTGCTTCAGTCTTCAGAATCATTTCTATGGTATTCTCCAAATCTGGAGTACTGTCCCTACTTTTGAATATAGTTTCTGGAGAAATCACATTCTACATTTTTTAAGGACTTGATGAAAAAAAGCCTAAAATTTAAGGGAACTATTTGAAGAAGGTCTTAGTATTACCAAGACCTGCTTTATATATATATCAATTAACCCTTCTTGTTACTTAGCCTCTCTGGGGGCTATGGATTGTAGCATGGTTATCCTATACTTTATAGCTAATATCTACTGAATACATGCTATGTTTGTCTTTCTTGGTCTGGATTACCCCACTCAGGATGATTTTTTTCTAGTTCCATTCATTTGCTTTCAATATTTCTTGTTGTCTTTTTTTTTTAACAGCTGAGTAATACTCCATTGTGGGAATGTACCACATCTTCTTTATCCATTTCTTGGTTGAGGGACATCTAGGTTGTTTCTAGGTTCTGACTATTACAAATAAAGCTGCTATGAACATAGTTGAGCAACTATCCTTGTGTTATTGATCATCCTTTGGGTGTATGCCCAAGTGTGGTATAGCTGGGTCTTATGGTAGATTGATAACAAGTTTTCTGAGAAACTACCACACTGACTTCCAAAGTGGCTGTACAAGTTTCTATCCCCACCAACAATGCAGGAGTCTTCCCTTGCTCAACATCCTCTCCAGCATAAACTGTCCCTTGTGTTTTTGATTTTAGCAATTCTGACAGGTTTAAGAATCTCAGAATCTTTGATGTACATTTTCCTATTGGCTAAGAATGTTGAACATCTCCTTAAATGTTTCTCAGCCATTTGAGATTCTTCTGTTGATTTTTAAATTTCTGTTGATGTTTTAATTTAATTAAATTTATTTGGTTTATTGATATTCAGTTTCTTGTATTCTTTACAGATCTTGCCAATCAGCTTTCTGTTGGATGTAGTGTTGGTACAGACCTCTTCCCATTCTGTAGACTGCTATTTTGTCCAATTGACCATGTCCTTTGCCTTAGAGAAACTTTTCAATTTCATGAGGTCCCATTTATTAATTTTTAATTCTAGTGTCTTTGCTACTTGTGTCCTATTCATGAAGTTGTCTCCTGTGCCAATGCAGTCAAGGCCATCTCCTGGCAAGACTTCAAATGGAAAGAGTAGGAAACCAACCCAGCCATATAACCTTTGGCCTACAGTCTGTCCTGTTTATGGGATGTGCTAGGGTAAGGGTGGCCTAGAGATTGAGGGAGTGGCCAAACAATGACCAGTTTAGTTTAAAACTCGTGCCAGGAATGTATTCAGTCCCTGACACTGACTGAAGTTCTAGGACCCACAACCTGAAGACCCAGAGACTTAGGAAGGAACCAACTGTGACTGGAGGGAAAAAAATGTCAATGTAATGATGCTTAATGATATTCTGCTATACACATAGATTGGTGCCTAGCCCAATTGTCATCAGAGAGGCTTAATTCAGCAACTGATGGAAACAAAGGCAGACCCACAGTCAAACATTAGGCAGAGCTCAGGGTATCATGCAGAAGAGGTGGAGAAAGGACTGTAGGAGCCAGAGGAGTCAAGGACACCTTAAGAAAACTCACAGAATCAACTAATCTGGGCTTAATAGGGGTTCACAGAGACTGAACCAACAACCAGGAAGCCTGCATGGGACTGACTTAGGCCCTCTACATAGATGTTAGTGTTGTGTAACTTGGTCCTCTTGTGGGACTCTTAACAGTGGGAACAGGGTCCATCTCTGACTTTTTACTGCCTTCTGGGACCTTACTCCTCACACTGGGTCACATTGCCTAGCCTTAATACATGGGGAGGTGTTTATTCTTACTGCAACATGATATTTCATTTTTTGTTGATACTCATGTAAAACCTGAACTTTCCTAAACCAAAATGGAGAAGTGGATTGGGGATTGGAAATACAGTGGATCGTATGGTGGGAGGGACTGGAAGGAGAGGAGGGAGGGGAAACTGTGGCAAGCTTGTAAAATAAATAAATTTATTAAGAGAAAAATTTGGATCAATTAAACTTACACATAACACATCACAATCTGACTAATGATTCCCACTCAGATCCTGAGAAAACTAATTTCCTCCTGCCTACATCTCCTCCTATATTCTCCCAATCTCAAATTCTACCCTTTTGTTCTTCAACTATTTATTGTTTTATGAGCACATACACACAGAGAGGAAGAGACATTCACACACACACACACACACACACACACACACACACTCTCACATTTACACACACACAACACACTAATGAGGCAGTTTAGGGTTGCTTGTATGTACATATGCCTGGTGCTGACAAAGTTTCTCTTCTTTTTTTATTTTATGATTTAATTTAATTGTATGTATCAGCCATGGATTCCCCTGTCCTCCCCAGTCGTGTCTCCCCCCGCCCCCGCCCCGGCGCCTTCCCCCCAGTCCACCCCCCATTCCCATTTCCTCCAGGACAAAGATTCCCCTGGGGATTCAGCTCAACCTGGTAGATTCAGTCCAGGCAGGTCCAGTCCCCTACTCCTAGGCTGAGCCAAGTGTCTCTGCACTTATGCAGGTTCCAAATAGCCAGCTCATGCACTAAGGACAGATCCTGGTCCCACTGTCTTGGTGCCTCCCAAACAGTTCAAGCTAATCAACTGTCTCACTTACCCAGAGAGCCTGATCCAGTTGGGGGCTCCTCAGCTATTGGTTCATAGTTCATGTGTTTCCATTAGTTTGGCTATTTGTCCCTGTGCTTTTTCCAATCTTGGTCTCAACAATTCTCGCTCATACAATCCCTCCTCTTTCTCCCCAATTGGACTCCTGGAGCTCCATGTGAGGCCTGGCCATGGATCTTTGCATCTGCTTCCCTCAGTCACTGGATGAGATTTCTAGCACGACAGTTAGGGTGTTTGGCCATCCTATCACCAGGATATGTACTCACTCACAGGAGGATACTAGGTGTAAAACAAAGATGACTAGACTGCTACTCACAACTCCAGGGAGGCTACCTAGAAAACAGGACCCTAAGAAAGACACAGGGATTGCTCAATGACAGAGAAATGAATGAGATCTACGTGAACAACTTGGACGTGAGTGGTGGTAATGAAGGGCAAGGTTCGAGGGAAAGAGAGCTTAGGGGAGCGGGAGATCCCAGCTGGACCAAGAACAGAGAGGGAAAACAAGGAATAGGAGACCATGGTAAATGAAGACTAATGAGAATAGAAAGAAGCAAAGTGCTCAGAAATCCACAAAGATACCTCCACAATGGACTACTGGCAATGGTCAAGAGAAACCCCTGAACTGACCTACTCTGATGATAAAATTTCTCTTCTTTTATGAAATCTTTCTATGTTTTAATAGCAAACATACTGAGGATGAAATCAAGCAAATAACTTCATTCACAATTGTCTCAAAAAGTAAAACAAAACAAAAACAAAAACACAGCATTAAAATGTACCTTACTAAGAAAGTGAATGTGTACAAAATAAATAATTAAAAAATCAAATAAATAAACTCAGGAAAACACTATAAGATATTGAAATATTTTATATTAATCTGTTGGTAGAATTAAACATGGCTGTACTATCAGAAACATTTATGAGGTTAGTACAATCTCCTAAAATTCTAGTATCATTCTTCATAAAAATAGAAAATATAATTTTATAACTCACGTGAAAACACAAATGACCCTGGATTGCCAAAGCTGTCCCGAGCAAGCAGAACAGCGCTGAAGGTGTATAGTTGATCTGACTTCCAATTATGTAAACAAGGTATGGTGACAGGAACCAGCAGGATACTGACACCAAAGCTTACATTCAGACAGTAGGACAGAATAGCGGAGCCAGCTATGAGTTCACACAGTCATGATCTTTGACAAAGAAGGTCAAAATATTCACAGTAAAAAAAGAAATTCTACAAATGTTGCTAGGAAACATGGTTATCCACATGTAGAAGAAAGGAATTAAACCCCTGTCTCTCATCATATAAGAAATCAACACCAAATGAATCCAAGACCTTAATATAAGAGGAATGTTACAGGATACAACAGTAAAAACACTTCAAGATCAAGGTATAGGCAAAGCCTTTCTAAAAAGAACTCCAAGCATTCTGGAAACAATGCCAACAACTGAAAAACAGGATTTCATACAACAAAAAAGCTTCTGTGTAGCATAATTGGAAATTAATTGAGTGAAGAGGTAGTTTAAATTATGAGACAAAATCTTTGCTACATGCATATCTGACAGAGGATTAATCTCTAGAATACACTAGTATCTAGGACTCTAAAAGCTAGTAAGAAATCAAACAACCCAGGCCCTATCAAATCAGTTTTCAGAAGATGAAGTACAAACAATCAATAAAAATATGAAAAGCTGTTCCATATTACCAGTCATCAGAAATATGAAAGATAAAATTACTTAGAGCTCGCAACTCATTCTAGTCAGAATGGCTGTCATCAAAACAACAAATGCTGATGATAATGTGTAGAAAAATGAACCCTTATACACTGCTAGTGAGAATTTAAACTAGTTCAACTATTATAGAAATCATGTAGGCTTCCCCCAAGAGATCTATTACATAGCTATACTGCATTATCTATGCCACACCTGGGTATTTATCTGAATGAGTGTGTATCAAAATATCATAAGGAGACTTGAGTACCAATGTTTGTTGCAGCATTACTGACAATAATTGAGTTATGAAAGGAACCTGAGAGTCTATCAGCAGAAGAATGGATTAGGAATATATAACCCACCCCTTCCCCTGGGCTCCATATCCCAGCTCACAGCTCTGACTGCTTTAGTTTAGGCCAGGCAGGTCCTAGAGACCCTAGGTAAGACATAGATCATCACTTGTTAAGACTCCTTATAGCCTGCCCAAAGGCCCAGACTGTGCCCCCCTCCCCTAGGATTCCCACAATGTAAGCATATGACTTCTAATTTACCTGAGGCCAGGACAATTCTAGAGACCCAAGGTAGAACTCTGCCCATAGCCAGATATCATGCCCTAAAGCTGGCCCAACTGTCCACAATCTCCTGGTCCACAACCCCACGAGAAAACTTCTACTATATTGAGGTCACACTGTATTAAGAATCCCAGATACAAAGCAGGTACCCTAACCTCAGAGGCCACACAAGCACTTGGAAACACAAAGGCAAAATTGGTACCTAAAATCCCAGAGGTCTTGTAGGCCACAGAAACCAAAGTAGAGATATCCTACTGGACCTGAAGACTCTCTAGTTACTAGAACCCCTGGACACTTAGGCAAGAAGACCAGAGAAGAAACAGAAACCAAGGAAGAAAACACCCATCTAACAAAGACAAACTAAGGATTCAATATCTAAACCTATAATCATACCAAACACAGATGCCTAAATGTTAGTGTAGGAGAACAATCAACAAGAGAAATGGCAATATGGCACCACCAGAACACAGTTATCCTACAACAGCAAGACCTGAATGTTCCAACACAGGTGAAGCACAAGAAAATGACCTTAAACCCAACTTTATGAAGTGAAAGAGGTTTTTAAAGAGGAAACAAAAAACTCATTTAAAGAAATTGAGGGGAGCTGGAGAGATAGCTCAGAGGTTAAGAGCACTGATTGCTCTTCCAGAGGTCCTGAGTTCAATTCCCAACAACCACATGGTGGCTCACAACCATCTGTAATGAGATTTGGCACCCTCCTGTGTATACATAATAAATAAATAAATCTTTAAAAAAAAGAAATTGAGGGAAAAACAAACAAAATATTCTAGAATTCTGGAAATGGGAAATATGGGTAAAAGAACAGTAACTATAGATGCGATCATCACCAACAGAATATAAGGATGGAAGAGAGAATCTCAGGCACTGAAGATATGATAAAAGGAAAAGATTCATCAGTCAAAGAAAATGTTAAATCTAAAAAATTCTTAGAACAAAACATGTAGGAAATCTGGGGCACCATGAAAGGACCAAACCTAAGAATAATAGGAATAGAAGAAAGAAAAAATCCCAACTCAAAAACCCAGAAAATATATTCAACAAAATCATAGAAGAAAAATTTTCCAATCTAAAGAGGGACATATCTATAAATGTAGAAAAAGCTTGCTGAACACCAAATAGATTGAACTAGAAAAAAATCCCTGTACCCATAACAATCAAAATAATAAACATACAGAACAAAGAAAAATTATTAAAAGCTGCAAAGGAAAAAGGCAAAGTCACATATAAAGGCATACCTATTAGAATTACACCTAACTTCTCAATAGAAACTCTAAAAGTCAGAAAGACCTGGAAAAATGGCATGCAGACTCTAAGAGACCATTGGATGCTAGCCCAGACTACCATACCCAGCAAAACCTTCAATCACCATAGATGAAGCAAACAACGTATTTCATGACAAAGTCAAATCTACGTAATATCTATCCACAAATCCAGCCCTATGGAAGGTACTAGAAGGAAAATTCCAACCAAAAAGAAGTTAATTACAACCACAAAAACACAGGCAATAGAAAACGTCCCGCCAGCCAAACCTAAATAAGGGGAACACACACACACACACACACACACACACACACACACACACACACACACTACCACCACAACTAACACCAACAATTGCTTCCACCAGCCTTAATAGGTGAGCAGATGCCTAGACTTAGTGCAACTTAACGTACCATGACTGGCTGATACCCATGGGAGGCCTGCACTTTTCTGAAGAGAAAGGAGAACAAGTTGATGGGTGGGGGGAGGTAGGGAAAAATGTGATTTGTCTGGGAAAATTAAATAAACAAACACATAAACAAATATATACAAGGAATATGTGTGGCCTGGAAGGGAAGACAGGAACTGCCTAGGGCCAGTAAGACTGAGCAGGAGACAAAGATTGACTGGCTGCTCCTGTGCTCTCAGCCAAGAGGTGAGGAGAAAACATGAGCCTGTTCCGCCCAATCCCTCAAGGCACTGTGTGAATGGCTCTATTAGAGGGACCAAATATATTGGTGAGGTATGGAAGAGAACGGTCCAGTCCCGTGGAGAGAGACTGATCCCAAGAGACAGAAGCAGTGAGGAGTGGCCAGAGGTGGTTGGCCTGCTTGCCGTAGGGGCCATCTTGTTGTGTGAGCCTGAGCTGCAGGCAAGAATCATGTCTATGACCATGGCCCAGTCGAAGCCATGGTCTGAGTTCATGTCTGTGTCTCCTGTTACCAGTGAAGCCTGAGAGGATAGCGCTCCACAGAGCTGGACTTGCCGCTCACTAGCTGCAGCACTAGGGAGAACTTGTCTTACCCCTCAACCATTCCAAGAGAAAGATGCCTTTCCCCACCTGCTCCCACCACCTGTGGCAGGTTGGAGAGCTGACCTAGCCCCTCACTAGGGAAAGTAGGCCCTTACCTCACCTAGGCAGCACAGGGGAGCTGACCTTGTTGATAGAGGCCCGGGTGAGCCAGTATGGAGAACGTGAGCATGGGACATCTGGCCCCACCCACATCTGCCATATGGTGGTGTGAGGAGGAACTGTCCCCCACACCCCTCATCCCAGTGGCAGGTGGGAAAGGTAGTCCTACACCTCACCTGGGCAACACAGTAGAGCTGCTCTTGTTGTGTGGGCACTATGAAATGGCCCTGAGAACATGAGCCTGAGAGATCTGTCTCCTCCCCTCATCTGCTGTATGGTGGCATGGTAAAGAGTGATAATAGGTCACCTTCCTCCCTTGTTGACGCTTGAGGCCTGTGGCAGGTTGGGGAGCTGTCCCTGAGGTCATGAGAGCAAGAAAGCTGGCCCTGCCTTTCATCAGCTGCAGCACTCAGTAAAGTGGCCTCTATACCTTGCCTGGGCAATACAGTCGACCTGTCCCTGGTGGTGTAGATCTAGGTGAGCTGGTGCAAGGACATGAGACCAGGAGAACTGGCCCTGCCCCTTGCTGATTACTACATAGGGTGAGCCAGCTGGCATGGTGATGGAGACCTTACCCTGGTGTTGAGGATGAGGGAGAGTTAGAGAACTGACCAACCCAGCAACACCCCAGTCCCAGAACTAGGGCTATGAGTTGGCTTATCCCAGCACATGTAGAGACTGGTTCTGCAGACCCAAAGTTGCAGGATCTCCATGACACAAGACAGTGACAGGATATCCAAGATGAGCCCAAGTGAAGGTCCAGTATCGATGATGTAGCAAGAGTCAGAGGCCTTGAACCAGACCAATGACTCACAGTAATAAAACTTGTAAGTAATGATGTATGGACTAAAGGATATAATGTGTGTCTCAGTGTCACACTACAGCTTCCACGACAAGATTTTTCTTTCTTTTTTTTTCTCTTTTCATTTCTCTGAAATTTTATTTTGTTTTATCCTGAGGGCAGTGTTGCAAAGATAGAGGGTGGATGGGAAGGGACAGGAAGATTCCTGGGACTGAGATGCATGATGTGAAATCCACAAAGAATCAATAAAAAGTTACATTGGAAAAAAAAAAAAAAACTCTAAATGAAAAAAAAAGATGTAATCTACATATTGACAATGGAATTTCTTTTAATCACAAAGGAAAATGAAGTTATGGCATTGGTTAATTAAGTCAGTTTTAGGAGGAAAATTACCGCATACTTTCTCTTCTTTGTAGACCCTAGATTTTATATAGATAGGTAAAATTATTCATGTGTATGTGACCTGAAACTAGAAATGAAATTGTCCAGGTGAACTGAGGTAGCCAGCACTGGGGTAGGGGTGGTAGAGGAGATAGGTGAGGAGAGAAAGTAAAGGAGATAGAGATATGCTTAGTGTACATTATATGTTTGTATGAAAATACTTTTGTGAAACTCAGTACCACACACAATGGGTATAAGCCAATTAAAAATATAAGAAAAAGAAATTTTAAAAATGCTTCATGCTTCATTTCTTGCCAAACCTGAACCTCATAATGAAAACTCTTTGAAACTCATTTTTTTTTTCAGTGTAAGAAACTGTTCGAAAAAGTTAAATCAGCTCTTCTGCATCTATACCACTGCTACCTCCCCTGGTTTCTAACAGGACTAGAGTTGTGCCACAGTTGCCATGTCAGAATCTGGTGGGGCATCGCCTGCCTCTACAGCCACACTCATGCCAAGGGGCTTTTGTTGGGAACTGTTTGTTTCCTAGTGCCATACTGCTTGAAGGCTTAAAATAAGCTCAGGGCTACAGTTCCAATATAGTTTTCATTCTGTTTCTCAGAACCGTGTACTGATGCATGGGCAATGAGCTCCTGGAGAGTACCCTAAGAGTCTGCATCATTGCAGAGCACTTCAATATGTGAGAGGACTCTCTGGTTTGCAAAATTACTGCCTTATCATGTCATGTTAACGAATATCATTCTGAAGAGGCCAATGTGCATACAGAGAACAGTGGGAGCACGGAACAGAACCTGTTTAGAATTCACCTCACAGGGCCCTGTCATCATCAGTCTGCTACATGATCATCAGAATACCTGGGAAGTAGCCACTCTTTAATCATCTCTCAAGAGGCAGCTCACTCCAGTGGAAAAAGCCGGGGCCAGAAAAGGAAAACAGCTTTTAAGTCGTACACTGATTCCAATTGATTGGTAATGGCGTCTTCAAATGCTGGGTAGAAAGGATTCTGGGATCATGCCAAAGCTTAGAGCAAAAGAATATTGAAATTGATTAGTGCTGTCTGTCACGCACTCAGGAGAAGGCAGTTTGTGTGCACAGACAAGCAGCTTCTGCTCGGACACCGGAAAGACGGACTTTCCAACCACAGTGCTTTTACTCTCGCTTTGCAGACTTCAGATGATTAAGTTTTCAGTTTCAGTTTTCTTGTCGGTGAGAAAGAAAGGCTGATTCCTGAAGCTCAATTTAACTGTTACTACTTGGAAGAGACAGCAAGTGTGTAAAAAGCCCCCAAACACTATTTGTTATTGATTTTTATTTTAGTATGAACATGTATCTTAAAGCACAACAACATAGAACTTTGGTCTATTCTTCTAGCACAAAATGAAGCTCATTTAATAATTAGGTACATGGAAAAATATTATCATTTTAAAATATTTTAAGTATACAAAACCTGTTTAAGGTCACACAAATATATTAAACATAATGCCCCTATTATTCCTACCATTAGTAATATCAAAATTGTTTTGTATTATGATTGTTCTTTTTTCTTAAGCATTTACATCATGACAGAGATGCAGGATAAACAGACTTCAGAATTAAAAAGTCAGTGCTCAGGGACTGAGGAAATGGCTCAGTGCATAAAGGGATTGCCATGCAATCACTAAGGCCTTTGTTTCTATGTGAAACACAAGCTCCAGGTTCAGTACAAAAACCCGTGTCCTCTCCACAGACTGATGATAAAGCCCTGTTGCTGAAAATAATACTTACATCTCATGGGACACAGAGAAGTCCAGCTGGTGCCATACTCACTAGCATTCATGGTACTGGAAGGTACTTTGCACCCTACCAGAGGAGAGAGGTAGGAGAACACTATGAATTTTTAACTAAAACAGTGACCTACCTGTGAGATATGCTGGTACAGCACAAATACTGTGGGAGTAACCAACCTCTCATGATTTGATTTAATGCAGATTCCACCAGCTAGAACCCATGCCCAGCACTTTTGGGGTAGCCCAAGAATCTGAGACTAGACAGGCTGTGTGTCTAGGGGAAAACCAAATAATCTTGTTTGGCTAAGGTAACATAGCAATAAAATGACTCTTAATGACATTTTATTATTCCCATAGATTAGTGACTCACTCGGTCATCATCTGAGAAGCTTCTTTTTGTAGTAGGTGAGAACAAATACTGAGACCTAAAGCTTGGCAAAATTCAGAGAGCAAGAGACTATGATGTCTTCATCAAAATCCTCCCCTCAGAGCTCAGGAATCCATAAGGAAGAGAGGACAGAAAGATTTTAAGTGGCAAAGGTGATAAATAACTACAAGGAAAGAGTGTTTTCCAGGTACAACAGTCGTGAATTCATAGAGATCATGGCAGCATGCAAATCCCAGCCAGCATTCCAGACCTGAAAGGGCAAAATGGACATGGGTCCCTAACCAAGAAGCTATCTACAATTGATTCTTTATGGGAAAGGAATAACTAGTGTCTCCAACGGAGTCTCACTGTGCATATTAACCACAAGGTATGCCCTTCGCCCTGGAGTAGTTGAGCAACACAAAATGAACTTTCTGATATTTTTGTAGACTTTTTTGTCTCATATTATTTCCATTTTTGAGAGTATGTGCTGTGGGATGTTAATGTATGTCCTGTGGGAGCCCTTCTTGGGTTCCTTGTGGCGTTACCCAGCAGGTCCGTATAGAGGATGATTAGGACCATGGGCCTGAGTGC
Organism: Peromyscus leucopus; assembly: GCF_004664715.2. Classification (NCBI taxonomy): domain Eukaryota; kingdom Metazoa; phylum Chordata; class Mammalia; order Rodentia; family Cricetidae; genus Peromyscus; species Peromyscus leucopus. Next base: position 13,157,904 of record NC_051064.1, on the reverse strand, counting down.
AGGTGTTTGAGATGGTCTGCACTTGGCTGTGCTGGGGGATGGTCTGTATGTCAAGTTGTTCTGATTGGTTAATAAATAAAACCTGATCGGCTGTGGCTAGGCAGGAAGGATAGGCGGGACTAACAGAGAGGAGAAATAAAAGGACAGGAAGGCAGAAGGACTGGCTGCAGCCGCCGCCATGACCAGAGACACTGCAGCCGCCGCCATGACAAGCTGTGTCAGCATGTGAAGACGCCGATAAGCCACCAGCCACGTGGCGAGGTATAGATTTGTAGAAATGCGTTACTTTAAGATATAAGAATAGTTAACAAGAAGCCTGCCACGGCCATACAGTTTGTAAGCAATATAAGTCTCTGTGTTTACTTGGTTGGGTCTGAGCGGCTGTGGGACTGGCGGGTGACAGAGATTTGTCCTGACTGTGGGCAAGGCAGAAAAACTCAAGCTACAAGTATGTGTCTTAATTTTGAGAGAGGGAGAGAGAAAAGGAGTAGATTTCAGTGGGCATGGACATGTGGAGGATCTGAGAGGAATTTTGGTGGAGGGGAGAAGTGTGATCAGTATATATGCCATAAATTCTTTATTTTTTTTTCGAATAAAGAAAAAGAAAGACCCCTTTGTCTCAAAGAATAATGTAAGAATAGAACAAGATGGCAGAATTCAAACTCTGGGATATGTGCAAACACACACACACACACACACACACACACACACACACACACACACACACCACATACAAACACATATAATGCACACACACAAAATAAACTTCTTTCAAATTTAAGATTAAGTGGTAAAATTTTAGTTGAATGATCTCAACCAATGCCACTTACTTTCCTGGAACTTTGTTCCCAAATATTTGAACCTAATATTTTGTTAGGTTAGTGTCTATCTTTGCTTCTTTTGCTATCTCTGAAATTCTTTGTATATCTTGATAAATTTTCCCCCATTTTTTCCTTTTATTTTATTTTACAATACCATTCAGTTCTACATATCAGCCATGGGTTCCCCTGTTCTCCCCCCTCCCACCCCTCCCTTATCCCCAGCCCACCCCCCATTCCCACCTCCTCCAGGGCAAAGCCTCCCCCGAGGACTGTGATCAACCTGGTAGACTCAGTCTAGGCAGGTCCAGTCCCCTAAATTGATGTATGTCTTCATTGCTGTGGCTGCAGCAGGTGGATTTGTAAAGAAGGAGTAATTAACTGAAAATGACCACCTTGCTTTATTTCTAGTAGACAAATGAACTGGGTTTGAGCCAGGTTTGTGCACCTAGGACTTGGTATAAGAAACATGGGGTATACCAAGCAAAAAGTGTATTTCATTATACACTCTATTTTTGGAGCTGGAATAAACAGTGGAAAGATAAAAACAAAAAATAAACAAACAAAAACACATTTAATTTTTATTGAATCTATATGAAGAAACTCCCCAATTTAATGATAATGAAACAGAGGCAGTAAAAGAATCAGCAAGAATGAACACGGTTTGCATTGTTCCAATGATGACTAAAAAGTGCTTCAGAGATCTGGCCACAGCTTTTCCAGCAAACCATTAAAACAGCATTTTTGTGCAGCCACTATGAGTTCCATGAAGTAGAGTGCAAAATCTGAGTGATGTCAGCTATTGTATCTCAAGGATGTGTGTGTGCGTGGAGGGGATAGGTTTAAAGTTTTCTTGTATGATATAAATAATTCATACTTGAAAAATCCCCTTAGTGTTTTATTTCTGGGAGCATAGAATTAGAATACCTCTTAGCAATTTTATGAGGGTAGCTATAATGTAGCTTATTCAGTGTGCCTGTTTGCTCTATGACTTAACAACTGATGTTAGCTGAAGTCTCTGAAGAAATATTTTCATAACTTACTTTAACAGATATATCCTACCCCCAAGTTAATGAGGGGTTGAACCAGTCTGTTCCAAATTTGTTTAACCCAGCACAACATTTGAATAGTTATCACAAATTAGAAGACATAAACTGTGTTTACAGGAGAAATCAGATTCTTAAATAGAAGAGGTAATTCTATCCCTCACAATCTCGGTTCTTACATTTTATCTTCCATCAGATTTTAGTCAGTTTCTATTAGTTGCTACCCTCACATAACTGATTTAAGATGATACTTTATTGCAGGACTCTTTAAACGTTTAAACTAGCAGAGAAAATCTAGAGAAATGATATAGCAGCCACTGATAGCCCACTTATAAGACTTAAAAATTCTTTATGATTTTTACACTTCATAACATCACTCAGACTTTGCACTCTACTTCATGGAACTCATAGTGGCTGCACAAAAATGCTGTTTTAATGCTTTGCTGGAAAAGCTGTGACCAGATCTCTGAAGCACTTTTTAGTCATCATTAGAACAATGCAAACCGTGTTCACTCTTGCTGGTTCTCTTGTTGTCTCTGTTTCATTATCATTAAATTGAGGAGTTTCTTCATATAGATTCAATCAAAATTAAATGTGAAGAAAATATGTGTAAACTTTCTAGGCTACTGGAAATACTTGATAAAATTTAACTTTTACTGTATTTGTTCATTGCCCTCCCACTGTGTGTGTGTGTGTGTGTGTGTGTGTGTGTGTGTGTGTGTGTGTGTGAATGTCTATGTGTCTGGGAATCTGTGGTCATGTATGTGGAGGGCATTAGGAGTTGCTCCTTAGGTATGTAGCCCTTGATTTTGAGACACAGTGTCTCATTGGCCTATACCTCACCAGGGAGGCTAGGCTGACTAGCCAGTGACCCTCATGGATCTTTTTCTGCCTCCCAAGTTGTAGAATTCCAAGAACATGCCACCATTCTTGGCTTCTTTTACAGATGTTCTGGGAAATGAACTAAGGTCCCCATACTTCCAAGAGAAGCCTTTACCACCCGAGGTATCTCAACAGTCCTACATTGTTTTACACATAAGGATCTCAGGATTGACAGTTACTCTCTATTGAGTTGGCCATTTTATTTCAACTTACATATTTTTATTCAACTTACAACAGTTTATAAATATTAGAAAGTAAATATCTCTAAAAGTCACTGTGTTCTCCAAATTTATTATTAGATGATAGAGATGTTTTGAAAACATCCAAGGAAAGAATAAATCAGGATCTTTTCAAGTATTTGTTGCAATTCTGATGTTTAAGGTAGTTATGTATTTTTATGATAATTCAGATTCTAAAATTTTAAAATCGTGCAGCATATTCATTAATATAATTCTATCAATCGGATTTTCTCAAAATAATAATGAGTTGTCAAGATTGCATGCTCAATATAAAATTGTTATCACCCCATTGTGGCTTTATTTTGCTAAAAGACAGGTTATTTAAGCCTTCCAGTCTCCTGGTAAGTAGTTACTCTGTTATATTTAAAAATAAAAAGTCAAAGATCATTTTACTGACATATAGCATATGTACAGAAAATGCAAATCATCAGAGTATAACTTGATGCATTTTATAAATGTAATGCAAAGCTCTAGAAGCTTTACCAGCCAACTCTATGGTAGGGATAACTGTTTTACCAAACTTTAAAGACAGTAGCCAAAGCTTTGCTTATTTTTGGATATACATAAAGAGAACCACATCAATATATTTTTCTTGCCTGTGTTTAACTCATTTATTGTAATATTTTGCTTGACTTTATTCCCTCAGAATATATGTGAGACCACATGTTGAGGTTAAAACTAATTTGTATGTGGTTTACCATTTGCTCAAGAATATATCAATGTATTTTCCAGAGAACATCATTTTTACATTAATCCCTAAACAGCTTGTATTAATATCTGAATTTTTATGTAAGGCTAAGACTCATGAGTAATATGTACTTTTCCCATGATATCTGAATACAGTTGGTAGAATGGGGGTCTAAACTAGTGTGTCTAACTTTACAATTTAAAGTCACAAATGTTTCAATGATGATATCAGAAATACTATTATTTCACCAAGACATGATTGACATGAGAGATATCCTTGATTCCAGGAATAATTCAGTATTATAGGTATCAGCCTACTGATTAAACACTATCAACAATGTACTGAATTGTACTAATGGAAATAGTAGTGTTACTACCAGAGAAATAGAGAGTCGCCTAGGTCTTTGGGTGGGGTAGCCTGAGGTTGGGAATGCTCCTCTAAAGTACCTTTCCAAAGAACAAGGTAAAGTCCACAGGAGAGGGTAAAAGAACTGTTAACAAAGTAGAAACAAAAAAATATGGTAAGGTGGGTCACCAGGATAAGACAGAACCATGTTCTGAGTATTGTCCACTGGGGCTTTAAATTTTCTTATTTAAGTTTTTTCACACAATATATTTTGATTATTTTTCCCCTCTTGCAACTACTGCCAATTCCTTTCCATCTCTGAACCAACCAATGAAACCTTTGAAGTAAGTGTGATTATATCAATCTGTCCAGGAAGACTTGAGGTCTCAGTGTGAGCTCCACCTATTCCTACTAAAGAAAGAAGAGACAATCAATCATATTCTATTACTGCTGGCTATGAAATGTTAAAATCAACAAATGGCTATTGTATATATCCTGAGTCTCAGAATGAATATTTGAGAAAGCAGAGAACTAAACAGATTTATTAGCATGACTTTATCTTTCAGCTTTTGTTGCCTTTGGGCCAGGAAGGCACAGCTGATTTTCTTTACTGTCCTCACTTCACCCTTTAGTTCTGTGGCTAGTTTTGGGTCTCAAGCTACAGTTCTGGCTTTGACAGAAGTTTGAGGATTGTTTGTACAAACATCACCATTTGGAAGCTTTGAGTTGCCTCACTGACAATCTGCCTTCTCTCCTGTTTCTGTAATTCCTTGCCTACTTTCACAGTAGGACATGCTATTTTACAACTCAGGACAAAGAGGTTATTTTACTTCTTATAGTTATGAAACTTTCTCATTATTATGCACTAAATAATAAAAAAAGTTTTTCAGATTCCAAAATTAGAATTCTGATTTGTGCTATTGTAAATATTGCTACACAAATATGGACATACTGACAACTCTTCAGGAGTAATAACAATCATATTTTATACTTTTAATAAAAAGAAATATTCATACTATCCTTTCTGTTTTTGAAATTCTCTAAAGAATTATTTTTACTTTTTAATGTTTATTCTTACTTATTTTTATTGAAAATAGATTCTTCTCTCACGAAATATATCCTAACCACAACTTTCTCTCAGATACGCCTGCCTCAAAGCAAGAATGCTGTTACAAAATATTTGGTAATTGTTGTTTTTGAGAGCTTATACACAAGATCACATGCTATTAACACTAGGGATATATATATATATATATATATATTATTGAATGTTACTTATGGTCTGTATATACTAATGCATTTGATCAATCCTGCAAAGGAAAAATGAACCAGAACTATTTCTAGCAATATTTAAAGTTTAAAACCAAATACTCATAGCTAGAATAAGGTCCAGTCTTTCTTTTTTTTTCTTTTCTTTTTTTTTTTTTTAAGATTTATTTTATTATGTATACAGTGTTCTGCCTACATGTATGCCTGCAGGTCAGAAGAGGGCGCCAGATCTCATTTCCGATGCCTGTGAGCCACCATGTGGTTGCTGGGAATTGAACTCAGGTACTCTGGAAGACCAACCAGTGTTCTTAACCTCTGAGCCATCTCTCCAGCCCCCCAGTCTTTCTTATGCACAGGGAAATTCAAGTTGGCTAAGGGAGTTTTACTTAGGTGATTTAAGCTAATAAACAAACTCTGCTTTATATCTTTAGCTATAATATTAATATGACATAGATCAGAAGCTATCAAAAACTATGCTGTTAAATAATTTTCAAACATTTATAATTTAAAATTATTAAGCCAGAAAAAAGAAACTGCCTTTAAGTCTGAAATTTTATAGGGGAGTTGCTTTTGATCCCTAAACTTACTATCTAAATTTCTTTAAGGCTAGCTCCACTCAGTGAATTGAAATGCATGTGTGTGCACATGCAGGCCCCCCTCCACAATCTTTAGTGATGGTTATAAGCACAGGAAACATGCTAGAAGCAAATATACCGTGTCCTAATCTAGTGAGCTGTATTGACTATAGTTGAATGTACATAGACAAGGCACTCAATCACTGCCGGTGCTGTCCAGAGAGCAGCAGGAACAGGGCTGAAACTATAGCTCTTCTCTTGCAAAGGAGGACAAATCCTCCATGACTCAACTCGGGTGTACTTGTAGCAGGAATCTTAACAGGTCTTATTAATAAAATCAAACCTGAGGCCAGTTATTGGGGTGAATGCTGGAAGATCAGAGAAGCAGAGCAAGCCACAGCCACCTCACCTTGCCAGTTCCTCAGCTGATCCTATTTCCTCAGACTGGATGCCTCTCAGCTGAATTGTGCTGCTCAGAAAACCTAAAAGCTTAACCAGCCTAAAAGCTTAACCAGCCTAGTTCCTCATCCTCATGCCTTAAATACCTTTCTGCTTCCTGCCATCACTTCCTGCGATTAAAGGCTCTTGTTATCACACCTGGCTGTTTCCAGTGTGGCCTTGAACTCACAGAGAACCAGGGGGATATCTGCCTCTGGAATGCTAGAATTAAAGGCATGTGTGCCACCATTTTCTGGCCTCTATATCTAGTGGCTGTTCTGTTCTCTGACCCCAGATAAATTTATTAGGGTGCATAATATATCATGGACACAGGAAAATATTCCAGAAGAAAGGGTAAGGATAATTAGAGGAAAGTGTACAAGGGGCTTAGAGAAGCAGCAGATGATGAATTTACTTGACTTCTGCCCCAGTGGAATCTGATCATTACATGGGATTATTATATATTTACAATTCTCTGTTTACGTGGATATTGTATTTTAGAAAAGTTATCTTTTTGAGAGTCAAAAGGTGTAAGCTATTTTCTTTGTTTTGTTTACAGGAGTAGGTAAGGCTTTAGGTAACTTATTTGATGATCTGAGGTCTCTAGACTACTTGATAGGTTATTTTGGCTTTGTCAAGGTAGCCATGTATCATTGAGATCCTTTAGTTTAAGTTGGCTTCAATAGAATAATGGAAAAATGGAATTGTATCATTCATATAGAGTCAGCATCTTACTCAAAATGTGTATAACAATATATAGCAAAGGGAGAGAATTTGGAAAGACATTAAGGTATATCTTCCTTCCCCTACCCCTTCATCCTGTCTTCTAAAACAAGAAGCCTACTGTCATGAGTCACATTGGAGCATGTGGACAAGAAGCTGCACACGGACCCTGAAGATAGAAACTGAAACTGGCTAGAGTTGCTGGCTGCCCTACAAGCCTGAGCAACCGTTATGTCTCTTAAGGGAAATAAGCCACTATCTGCTTTAATTCATTTTAATTTGGCAATGTACCACAAAGTACTGGTGTGCCACAAATGGATTGCCACAAAATACTAATGTGTCAACATATTGATTTCCTTCCTCTTGGGGTAGCTAGGTAGAGCCTGAAGCCGCTTGAACCCTGGACAATCCCAAACCTATAAAATGTTTTTGTCATGGTGGTGATGGCAGTTATTAACCCCTTCTAATGTAGGTTATTGTTTTAGAAACATTGAACTACTTCGCTAATTCTTAGAGACCCCATTTTGGGAATTGCATTTGGGGTGCATTTAAACAGCAGGAAGTGCAACACAGTAATTAGGTTACATGAGCAGTGGTAATGAGCTTGCTCTGGTTTCATCTGTGTTGTTGTGGTAAAACTCTCACCAAAACCAACTTAGCAAAGGAAAAGATTTATTTCAGTTTACAGATTCAATCTGTCAGGGATGGATGTCAGTCAGGGCAGGGAACGTAAGCAGTAGCATGGAGCAGAAACTTTGGAGGAAAGCTGCTTGCTGGTTCAATCACAGACCCATATTAGCTAGTATTTTTCGACAGCCAGGCTCAACCATCCAGGCAATGGTGCTATGCACAGTGAGCTAGACCTTCTTATACCAATTAACATCAACACAGTACTACTCAGATGTGCCCAATAGGTTAGTGTGATCTGAGCACTCCTTCAGCTGAGACTACCTTCTCAAGGGACTCTAGCACATGTCAAGTTGATAGTTAAAGCTGAGTAGGATGCAGCCTTCCTTCTTACAATGTAACAGTGTGACTTATCATGCCAGTGTTCTCAGCTTGAAAGATAGAAAGGATGCTGGTAGCTGCTGGCTTACATCACCATACTCCTTCCTTGACTTATTTGTGATATTGGGAAGTTCCAGAAATGGCTTTTCTTAGCGGAAAAACAAGAAGGCCTCTTATCTAAGTATCTAAGTATACTCTGATAACTATACAGGATTCATTGTCTGAATTCTCATCTCAGCTTCCTAGCTAAAGCAATTGATCCTGCCTGGGAAAGGTGTCTAAATTCCAAGTTATCATTTGTGGTCTATTCTTTAACATGAATATCAGTCCTAATACTCTGAGCTCACATTCTTGTTATTCTTTAAAACAATTCTGTCCTTATTTAATTAAAAAAAAAGACCCAGAAGAAAATTATCAATTTTAGATAAAAAATTCATTGAGAAATATTTGCTGTTGTCTTAAAATATTAGCAATATATATATATATATATATATATATATATATATATATATATATATTAAAATATTAGAAAATCCCTAATGGGCTTTCAAACTTATACAAGAACAGAAATTCATTTTCAATACTGATTTAAAAATGCACACACACATTTTACATATATTACACACACACACACACACACACACACACACACACACACATATGTATGACCAGGCCAACAGGAAAATGGCCTAATATGCACCCTCCACCCATCTATCTCCTCCACCTATTCATCCTCTCAAGGAGGAGCAAGGTGTTATTTACCCCAATCAGAACAGTGTACTAAATGACTAGTAGTTTCTTTTGTAGTTTAAAGGTAAAAGCATTTGAAGGCAGCTTTATCTTTCTTTGAGGCCCTTATTACCATGGGGGAAAAGTGATATTTCCTCCAACTTGATCAAGTGGAAAGTAGAATATGAAAGCTACCTGTGGCCCATTAAGTTACATTATAGTAATGGAACCAGAAAGCTACTTTCAAAACTGTCTGCCCCGACCAATGCTGCATCTATCTTCTCTTTGAAAAGAGACTTGATTGTAGTTCTGGCTGTAAGCTTTTGGTCTTAGAGAAATAAAAAATATCTAGCAATTTACTCATGGTCAATCACCTCAATTAGAACAAAATAGGACGGACTAATTTGATATGTGCTACTAATAATAGGGAAGAAACGAAGGAAATACAGCAATGTGTTTAATGTTTGTGTCTCCTTTGCTCAGTAAATATGAAAATTGTTCAAGAAAAACACTTGAATTGCATTCATGTATTCTCTCCCTCACTTCTCTGTCCAGACTGTTCAAAAATGCAATTTATACCTCTATTTCCATCTCCATGGCCATAGTCTTACCCAAATTCCTATCTTCTTTCTGCTGGATGAGAAAACCTGCCAAAAGTTTAAGTAATTGTTAATTTCTCCTTTTATTAATTTCTCACACATTTTCCACAAAATAGTGTAATTATTCCATCTCACTTATTTGCTCAAGAAGTTCAATGTCTGTCTATTGTATTGAGAACAAACCCCAGTCCAGACTCTGACACAGTCTTGAAACATGTGCATGATTTGGGGTCTGCCTTGTCTGGATAATACACTTCTTCCCACAATCCCCACTGTTTGCTTGTCTGTACTGAATTTGACATTCTGTATTTTGTTTCACACTAGGGACCTTCCTGAAGCACCATATTTTTTCACCTAGTCATTCTTAGTTTTCAGTAGCTGTTTTCTTAGAGGTCCTTCTCTCATAACTTGTTCACCATATGTTCCCATGTAAACTTTCCTGGTTGGTGCTACAAGTTGTTAGTATCTTATCCTTATGTTCACTCTCTCCCCATCCAGCTTTCATCACTGTGTGCCAGGGCCATATTTTCCTGGTATTTTGCTTTGCAAACAATATATTACTATAAATAAATTCTGGATTATGGGGGATGAAGAGGTGGTTTGACAGCTAAGAGTACTTACTGCTCTTGTAGAGGACCTGAGTTTGGTTGCCAACTCTCTTGTCAGGCAGCTCCCAACTACCTGCAATTCCAGTTCTAAGATATCTGATACCCTCTCTTGGACTCCATGGACACCGGCATGTATGTGGTACACATACATACAATAGGGCTTGAGCATATACACATAGAATGAAAAATAAAATTATGGAGCTAGAAAGATGGCGCTGCAGTTCAGAACAGAGACCGCTTTTCTAAAGGACCAGAGTCGATTCTCATCACTCACATTGGACAACTCACAATTAACTCCCTTTATTGCAGTCTATGGCAACGCAATACTACTGTTTTTTTCTGGTCCCTGCAGTTGTGTTCCATAAGTATTTACACACACACACACACACACAGAGAGAGAGAGAGAGAGAGAGAGAGAGAGAGAGAGAGAGAGAGAGAGAGAGAGAGAGAAGGGGGGAGAGGGAGAGAATTAAATATAATAAAATAATTCTTAAAAAAATAGAAAAAATGTTGGATTAATTAAGGTACAGGCAAAATATGTATTTTGAATGAAGACAGACACACTGAGTAAAGGAGTAAACTCTGTAAAGGTTAGGAGTCTTTGTCTCCTTGTCTGGCTTCAGAACAGCCTTGGAAATGGAATCGTACCTCTGCATGGATCTGGGAGGGAGCTTCAGGAGGGATCAGCTAAGGGGTGACAGCACCTTTGACTGTTAGTGCCATCCGTTGAGTCGTGAGTCGTGATTCAAACTGAACAGAGGGAGACAAGGCAAAGATGACTGAGTATCAGCATCTCTCTCTTGTTTCTCAGCCTACTATGGTAAGAGCTGATGAGTTCTGCCATGCTTTTCTCCTATGACCTAATGAGTCCTCTGAAGTTGTGAGTCAAAAGAGATCATTCCTTTCTCGAGATTTCCATGGAGTATTTTGGCCCCAGTGATGAAAACTAATGAACAGAGATGTATAGATAATGAAATTGAGAGGAATAATGTGAACAATTTACCTAATCATATCTGCACACTAGCATTCATGCTTCCATACTTACACGCACAAACACACATACAAAATAATAAAAATAATTACATCAAAATAAAAGATTAAAATGTCTGAAACAGTTTCTTGTATGCTAATTTAAAAACAAATAATAGTAAAATTAAATTTAAGAGGCTAGCATCACATAGAAGTATGGGCAGAAAATATAAATAACATTTAAGAATTCACTGTATAACTGTGAATATATTCATTCCTATAATATTTTTATCCAATGAAAAATCTTTTGAAATGAAGTGTGGAAATCTGTTTTATACATGATTTTATAAATTTGTAGACATCAACCAGGAAAAAAGAGAAAGATTGAATATCCAGTGTCCTAAATAGCAATTCTGTCAAAGATACAGCAATAGAAACCTTGTATTTCAGGAAGGATAATGCAATCAAGGCTTTTTTACCAAAGGCAAGATTGCAGGATGGAGAAGGCAATTTCCTGGAATAACACAACTTGCATTCATTTCTGGTTTTGGTTTGCACATTGAAAAGAGAAGTCTGCTCTTTTCATTCAAAGGAGTTAAATTTTTTTGACCATGAATTATGCAGAGTACTCTGTCATATTTACATAGTCAATTTAAAAAGGGTATTCTATGGTAACTTTCAAAATTCCTTAAGTAATGTGTTCATTCACTTTATTATTCTTTCAATACCTATCTATCACCAATATGTGGAGATTATATTTTATACACATGGTATTTTTGACTAAAAAAACTCTCAACAATCATCAGTAGTTTTCTAGACCCTGTAACAGGACTAGACTTCGTGTCTCTGATAATGGCAACAAGTAACATCTTCTCGAGCATTCTTAAAATTACCATACTTCTTTCCTACCAAAAGGGAGAATCTATGTAAACTTGTTTTGGGGGGAGGAATTTGGAGTTTTGGGGATTGCTGTTGTTTTACTTTGTGCATAGTTGGGAACATTAGCTTGTTAGGGAAGCTGCTTTCTATATGATACTGAGCTGCCTGTTACCCAGTACTAAATGCCTGCACTGTCTTTGCTGGTGCCATTTTCTTTACTGAGGGCTAAACTACTAAGAAGTTTGGTCTTTCTTACCTCTAGAAACCTTATTACATATTATCCTGTGTTTGTTTGATGTATAATAACCTTCTTTATAGAGAATTGATAAATATTTGTCATGTCTTTATGGGAAGTTGTTTCTTCTGATTGAGATAATTTGCCATAAGCCATTAGAGATTGCACACAGTCAATACAGTCCTACAGATAACTGCAAATAATTTCTAGTAATACCCCAAACTGTTTGTATTGCTTGTAATATTTCACTTTTAGTCTCTTCATGTTAAAATTACCCAGTAAAATGCATATTTCTTTTAATAAAAAAGAATATATCAAATTGAAAACATATTTTTTTTCCAGAATGATAAGGTACAATGAGTATTTGTCACTAGGTAAAATATACTTCTGGGCTTGGGAATATTTTCAATATGTTATTGTTAAATTCTTTCTCAGCTCTCTGTCTCTATAATTTATTGTGGCATATATACTGTGGCATATATCCCAAAATGATAGAACGTTAGGTAGCTGCATAGATTTCAGTCAAAGTACTGTATTAAGACAACAAAATGAGAGCCTTTTCCTCTGTGGTATGAGTGGTAATGTTAAATATTATAGGAAATGAGGGGAAAGTGTTAGAGAGAAGATAAGATAGAGCTGCCAGAAAATCTGTCAGTTCACAGTATTAATCCTAAATAGTACTGAACAGGCGTCAGTATCTTTGGAACAAAGTATCTCCTGAGGACAGTAAGAGCAGGTGGCCAGCAGAGGCACCTAGAAACTCACAAAGCTTCTGCTGTTCAGTGTTCAATCTTGAAAGCTGCCTGCTCCTGAACCTGAATGCATAAAGCTGACTTCATTGACACTACAGGCATCAAAGAGTGTTTTTGGAGTTGTCTTTAACATGCATATGGAACCAAAACATTTAAACAAATGGCTGTAATCTATACACCTTTATAAACCAGTTCAAAATGCTAGTCTTTAAAAAACATAAAAGGAGAGTCATTTCTTTTTTTTCCCCTTCAATTTACAATTTTTGTATTAGATGGTTGAACAAATTAATGAGGCTTCAACAATTCATTGGTCATAGTTGCTCTATAGGGAAAATGTACAAAGAAAGAGACTATTAAGTCCTAGCCATATTTATTCAGGACATTTCCTCTTTTAGCAGAGATTCACATTGAAAGCCAATTTAATAATCTAAGTATGGATTACCATAAAACATCCACTGAGCACATTTTCATAGCATCACTTTTTCTTTTTTTGTGTGTATCTAGCAAATTCATGAATTGTCATTACTGATGGTCATCATATTAAAGATGCTTAGTTTCTTATTTCAAGCAATTCCAATGTGAACAATTTAAAGGCAGCAAAGTGGTACAGTAGGAACATCAATAAATTTTCCACAAGCTAGAACTGCACAAGTGTTCAGCTGTCATAGATATTAAATATTTTTGTGGACCCACAAATGCCAGGTGATGACTTTGTTTTATAATTTGTAACTTGCTCCAAGCTTTATTACAATGTTTGGAGCACAGCTATTGTATAGAGCATACATATAGAATGTCCTATTTTGTAAACAAGCATATAGATGACTCCAAGTTTATCTTTCTTTTTGTCTACAGACCCCACTGAGACAACTCCTTAGGCATAAGTGATATGAAGGACAGCTTGGTGCTCAGGGACATCTATGAAAATTTGAAGGTTTAAAGAGACTGTAATACTATTACTATTTAATTTGAAAGCAGAAAGTATTTAAGAGTTTGCTTCTGGCAAGGATAGATATCTTTCCTTGCTGGGCAAGAAAGTAGCATTTCTTTCCTCCATCTAAGATGACTACGTACATGATTTTCCTCTTTAGTTATAAGTCTCTGAAAAGTTATTGATGTAATATGGGTTTTTCATTTGGACATGATACCATCATTCCCTAATTGTTTTGGAGAAAAACAACCTAGACTCAGTAGCCATGACAACAGGGTAAGCTGAATAACGCAGAGGTAGTTCAATGGTGACGGTGGAATCTACTGGACTGACAGAGCCTGGATAACAGGATACTTACAGGACTGAACATGATCCAAGGCAGCTACATCATTGTCAAGTTCTGTGCCATCACAGATGATGACCTCTTGAATCATGAAATGCTGTGGGATGGTCTGCATGTCAAATTGTTCTGACTGGTCAATAAATAAAACACTGATTGGCCAGTGGCAAGGCAGGAAGTAGGTGGCCAGGCAGGCAGTATAGGTGGGACAAGGAGAGAGGAGAATTCTGAGAAGCAGAAGGCTGAGGCAGAGAGACACTGCCAGCCACCACCATGACCAGCAGCATGTAAAGACACCGGTAAGCCACCAGCCACGTGACAAGGTATAGATGTATGGAAATGGATTAATTTAAACTATAAGAACAGTTAGCAAGAAGCCTGCCTTGGCCATACAGTTTGTATGTTATCCAGGCTCTGTCAGTCCAGTAGATTCAAAGGTTCTGAGTTGGACTTTGATGGAATATTTACATTTGTTTGGTATCATACCCTACCTAGAATGAATATGCCCCTTCTTACATCTTCCTAGGAAAAGTTAACATGTTTATCAATTAAAAATATCTCACTGGAATCTAGAGAGGTGGCTCAGTTGAAAAGGTATCTGCCACAGAATCATAATGACCTTAGTTTGGAACTCCAGCATTGATATCAAAAGCTGGGTTCAGGAGCAAATATCTATAATTAGGTCTAGGTGATTGAGACAGGCAGATGCCTGGGGCTCACTGGCTAGCTAGACTGATGAGCTTCAGATCAGCAACAAAGCCTGTTTCAAAATAGAAGGTAGAAGATGGTGAGATGGGTCAGCAGGTAAAAGCTCTTGCCTTGCAAGCCTGATGACCTGAGTTCAATTCCACCATAGATGCAAAAAAAAAAACCCCAAAAGTTAGCCCCAGAACTACACACACACACACACACACACACACACACACACACACACTGTGGCACATGTACACATGTGCGCACATCATACACACACAGAAAGACACGACTACTACACATCCATCTATACAACTGTTCATCTAGACTCAGTCTTGACCTTTCTCTACTTCAGCTTTTGTAGTTCCTCACATTGTTTCTGCAGCTCATCTCAGTGTCGAGGCACCACTCAATTCCATAACTCAGTACCACTTTGGTCCTACAGCCATGTGTTCTACAGAGATCTCCAGAGGTTGAGTTATCACCTCATCACCAAGAGACCTGGATCTCTGTCAGATTCTAGCATCTGTCTGTTAGCTCTATGAAACCCCTTGAACTCTTCTGTAACCTGTTTAACCCTCTGAAGCCATTCTGTAACCTACATATGTAGAAGTATATTTATTGACTGTGTGATATGTAATATGTGATATGAGAATTAATATTAGTAGTGAAGAATAAAATAAAGAACCTTTGTTTGCATTTCCTAACCCACTGAAAGTGGGTCTATTTGGCAAACTATTTCCAAAGAAACTATTGTGTCCTGGAAATTTATTGTTATTCAATAGATTTTGACATCATGGAAAGACACGTATGTGGTTTTTCTTTTTTCTTTTGTTTCTGACATGCAATTACACAGGTTGATCACTGTACCAAGGAATTTGCCTGAGGGGTCAGGAGAGCCATATTTTAATGTGTATTTGTCCACAGACCATGAATTCATAAGATACATTTAAAAAGTGGTCCCCTCTCCATGGATTTCCCTGGGAAGAGGAAACAGAAGAGACGTCCTAGGTAGACTGGGGGTTGGAGGGGATAGGAACATGAGAGATAGGGTTGGAGGGGGAGGATGAAGGGGAGAGTCATGAAAGATGGAGTCACATTTGGGGGTCAAATAGAAACCTGGTACAAGGGAAACTCCCACAAGGATGCCCCCAGCTAAGACTCCTAGCAATACTGGATATGTAGCCTGAACTGGCTTTCTCCTGTAATCAGATTGGTAACTACCCTAATTGTCACCAGAGAGCCTTTATCTAGTGACTGATGGAAACAAGTGCTGAGATCCACAGCCAAGCACTGGGCCGAGCTTGGAGAATCCTGTTGAAAAGAGGGAGGAAGGATTGTACGACGAGATGGGAGGGTTGGGGAGAGGTGGGTGTCAAGGCTATCACAAGGTCACTCACAAAAACATAACCTGGGCTCATAGGAGCTCACAGACTTTGGACCGAGAGCTAGAAAGCCTGCATGGAATGAACCTGGGCCCTCTGCATATGTGCGACAGTTGTGTAGCTTGATCTGCTTGCAGGATTCCTGGTGGTGAAAGCAAGACCTGTCCCTAACACTTTGGCTGGCATCCAGGAGCCCATTTTTCATACTGAGTTGCCTTGCCCAGCCTTAACACCAGAGGAGGAGCTTAGTCCTACCTCAATTTGATATGCCATACTTTGTGGACACCCATGGGAGGCTTGCCCCTTTTTGATAGAAAAGGAGGAAGAGTGGATTTGGGGGTGGGGGTGGAGAGAGGGAATGAGAGGAAAGGAGGGAGGGGAAACTGCTGTCAGAATATAAAATAAATGAATAAATTTAACAATAATAAAAAGTTGTTCTCTGTTCCCTAGAGACTATTATTTCACTGAGCTTTATAATTTTTTATTATTTTCGCTCTTTGCTGGAAGTCCCTTTTTCTAGTTTTATAAATCTTGTAGTGATTGTTTTCATGAAGCAGTATTCTCTTGAGTGTGAAACTGTGTGTTGCTGCCATGGCCCAGTTCTCAGTGTTAAAGTTGGCAGATTAATGGTAATCATGTCGTATTAATCAAGCAAAATTTCTGAAATTTCAGTGTGCGCAGACTGATCAATCACTTTATTTTTTTTAAAATAAAAACTAATATATTCTCCAAAATCATGATAATCATTCAGGAATACATCTATGTGAAAAAAAGAATCTCCTAGCAAGCTACTCTGGAGCAAATATTGCTTGCAAAGTACTGCTCAGAAAAGGGCTGGTGAAGTTCAACATTCTACCTACAGTGACTGAGAAGGCTTGCACAAACTACCAGTATATGGAAATAGTGGAAATATGTGATTTGGACAATTCAAAATATTCAGATAATTATATTTAAAAAGTTAAAGCCCTCTTAAAATAAACTTTCTAATGGGGTGAGAAAAATATTTACTGAATATCTTTTAGTTCTTACAACTTTCCTTGAGGCGTGAGATTATGCCTAAACAATTTACACCAGACAGAAGATGAATATTCGGTTTTATTTATGTAATTGTAACGTGGGTAATGCAACTGGTAGTGTTGTCAGTTAAGATCACCGGGTTTTTGTCTAGATTGCTTTCTGAAGGTCAGAAGTGCCTGTAATGTATCAGTGATGAGGTCAGTTGCCTTCCAGCAGCGTTTGCTTACAGTTCGCTTGTTTGCACTTTCTCCACAACTGTCAACTTTTCCTTATCTTGACTTGAAAGCCCTTTCTTCCAGTAAGGAGAAACACCAGTCACCAAACTACATTACCCAATAAGAAAACATATTTGGGATTCATAAAAATGCATAAACAAAACTTCAAAATACATAATTCTGTTTTCTTAAAAAAGCATAAAATCTGTTTTACTTCAGTGGCCAGTAATGAGCTCTAAAAAGTAATGAACAAAACCCACTGTGATTTTTCAAGTCAAGATAAATGGACAGTTAAGGGTGGATATATGCAGAGTCCATCCAAGACTGCCTTGTTAATACTCATTTCAAAGCATGTGGAAGAAGATTCTGTGCATGCTAAGAAACATTACACTGTACTAACTAATAGTTTTTGAATGTAAGAACAATTGGAATGCATTTTTCCTAAAATATATTTTATAAATACAGTTTTGAGACATGTAATTTCCAGGACTGTTTGATTCATTAAAATATTTAAAAATAAATTCTCATATAGGGCAAGGAAATGCAGTTGGAAAGATTAAATTCACTTGTAAATAAAGTAAAATAAAATAATTCAGTTTTAATGTAAGTGAATGTTCTGGTACTGAACACACACAAATACAGAAAGGAGAATGGATTTATGGATTTTTTTTTTGTTTATTTTTCGGTGATCTCCAATACAATTGAATCTCATCCTATATTGTTCTCATCCTATATTGAATACAAGTTATTCAGAGAGATATTCCAGTTGTCTGTATTTGCAAGCATCCAAGCAAGTTGCTTACCTGCTCTGATTTTAAGATCTTCATCTGTAAAAAGGAGCTCAGCTTGTCCCACTGTTCTACTGATGAATTTAGGACAATGTCCATACGTGCTCTCTACGGAAAGCTAAGGTAAGATGCATTTACTTGCTTCCATTTAATATAAACCCATTTACCATAAATTGAGTACTTCAAATTCTGTTCTTGAAGACTTATATGTTTAATATTTATGCCTCTCAATATGAAGTATTCATGAGATCTTTTAAACAATGAAGATAAATCAGTCTTCAAATTGGATCCAGCCAGATGTGGTTTATTAGGTAGATCAGATTCTAAAGCTTGGGAGCATCCCTAAGTGCAGCCTCATGTTTAAGAAGCGTGAGTTAGATTGAATTAATCATTTTTTGACAGTGTGGCACTCTGCAGCCCAGGCTGTCTCGTGATCTCCGGTCTACATTCCCCAACTGCTACAAGTGATCATTGCCAAACTGGATCAGAAATAATCTATTTCACACAAAGATTCACTATAAAATAGGCTCACTTAGGTTCCCTAGAGGAAATACTTATTTTTAAAATACCAAATAGATATCACTATAAATTCGTTTCAGAAGTACTGATAGTATTTATTGTATTATGTTATAACAAATATCATCAGGTCTTAAGACATGAATAGAATGCAAAAAATGCTTATGATAAACATAATGAAGTTGCTTTGAAATATTTTTGCTGGGTTGGCAGGGAATATCAGAAGCAACTACTTACATATGCTGAAAAAGAACACCAAAAGTAGAGTGAAACCATGGTAGAAGATAATACTCAAATAGATGCCCTGATGATTTGTTTTGTCAGGTAACATGAGCAGTTTTTACATGGGTACTTATTACTAAGAGCCAAGAGGCCGCAGTATAAAAAAATGGTCAGGCAACTTGGAGACTGTTGCCTGAGTTTCTATCCTAACTACAGTGGGACTGACTGTGTTGTGTGGGGTAAGTCCCTCAGCCTTACTATCCTTCATTGCGGCTTTCTCATCTGTACATAGAGGAAAATTAAATATCATCTTGCTGTGCAGATAGAAAACTTATCAGATGAAATATCTTTGGAATAACGTCTGACCCACAGAAACAGTATAAAACAGTGAGTAAGTTTGCGCTGTTCCTTTCTTTGAGTATTTTTTTTTATGAGATTCGGTAACAGTTATCTTCCCACTATGATCTTTCTCCTGCTCCTTCATTCCTTAGCTTGCTGTGGCTGGCTTTCTAATTAGCACCATGTTTAATTATCCTCTATAAGTTTACCAATTGACTTCAAATTGTAAATTTGAATAAAATAATTTTCATTTCCAAACTTTTTGTGGTATTTATAATACTGGTCTATATCTTATGTTTGAAATTTTATGGTTTTCCTTTGGAATCTATGAATATTAACATGGGTCTGAGAATGCTGTACAATTGAATGAAATATTATATGCTTACTAAATTCTTAGCCCTGTACCCAGCCAGAAATTGTTGCAGTATATAACACTAAACCATTATGTTACAACTGATATTGTATTATTGTTCTTAGTGTGCTCATGCATATATAAATATATATTTATGTCTGTCTATGTCTCTATAAATTATGTTATATATATATAATGTAATGTTACACATATTTTTAGATGAATTTGACAATGTTCTCAAGATCAGTTTTAAATAAAACATTCTGTTGCCTCAGCCTCCTTGGAACTAGAATTAGAGGCATTCACTGCCATCCTTGGCCAATGTGCCTTTCTTTATGGTTCCATAATACTCATCTTCTCAAAACTCATACCAGTGTCACAGCAAATGTCACATATGTTCCAGTGCCTTACAACATATGACATCATCCATTCTGGAATAGAAAAGTTATGGCATTCATATTGCAGGTGTTAACATAGATGGCAGGAAAAATACACAGAATGTGTACAAATTTTAGAGCAGAGAAACTCTTTTATAAGGAGTATAACAAAGGATATATTGCTTAAAATTGTTTTCAAACTTGATAGCCTGCTCAGCAGCAAGACTGAACCCAAATGTAAACCATAGTCTACATGACGATAATGCTACAGTAATGTACTTTCAGCAATATAATGGATGTTACAGGTTCATCTATTTCTTGATGTGACAGAGAGGGTGTCTGTGTATGTTCAAGGATGGGGATTGTACTTGAGCTCCATGTACTGTGAGCTCAATTTTGCTTTGAACCTACAGTTGCTGTAAAACTTAAAGTTTATCAAAAACAAATAATGACATTGGGGGAGAGTGGATTGGGAAGGAGATATTAGAGCAGGTGACAGCTGCACAAGAATTGAAATATGAATGAACAGAATGCCAGGGAAGCAGAAGATAAGCAAATCTCAGGTGGAGGGTACAGCTTGTGTAAATAGTTGGAAGCCTGCAAATGCATTGACTGCAGAAAAGGAAATATTCCTGGAAGATTAGCACTGCTAAAATACCTCTACTTACACATTTTAGTTTATGTAATTACTAAATATCTAACCAAATTCTTTAAGTCAGACAGCACAATTTGATTATTTTTACTCACATATAGTCGTAAATAGGAACGTAGGCTTAACTTGATTTACAGAAGGACTCAGTGAGAGAAAAATCCGTGCTTTGGATCTGTTCAGAAACAGAGGACTTGCATTCACACAGCTGCCTTTGCTCACTGAGGACTGTGACTAAATAGTGTACAATCCACTGAAAGAGACACTGTAGTCCTCTATAATTGCATCCTGTGGCCTTAAAAGGGGATTTTGATTCTGTTACTACAGGACATAAAGTGTTTTCACAGCCTTCATAGGATAGCACTGTTTGAGTTGGGACTCTGAGATTTCTTTCATCCTCCAAAGGAGCAAACTTTACAACCCAGTGCAGTTCACCCTCTCCCTCGAAATAACCAGAGGCCAAGGCACTGAGAGAGCTCATAAATGCCTTGCTTTTGAGTAGAGCTAGTCAATAGGAAGGTACTTTCCAAAGTGTGATTTCTAAAGCATTATATAACGAATGACTTTATTCCACACCTGATTATTCAGCTTTGTGAATATAGCCATTGATGTTATACTTGAGCTAGAGAAGTACTATGTAACAGGAAATTATAAGAAAATTTGTTATTTACACGTTAGCATGTCTGGGTTTTTGCTTTAGTAGGAAAAAAAAATCTCAAACCAGTATTCATTTGGTGCATTTATTGCTAACTTCTTTCAAATAAATAATTATCTGAGTCTCCCATGAACTTATGTACATAGCACAAGGGACTGAAAGGAGCTGGAAGGCAAAATTTATGGAATCTTATCTCTAATTAGGGATGGCAGATTTAATTTGCTATGATGATTTTGTTCCTGGATATGATAGGATTTTGGTCCAGGGTATATATATGAATTTGATCATCTCCACATACTCACTGGATATTGTAAGTGTTATAGGCATGTAGCAATTGCTTATTAATTGTATATTATATTATAAATAAAATTTACTTTGAAATTACTGTCATGTTTTTTGATAACATAATATAAAAACAAACATTGAGAGATGAGCTGTTAGTTTTTTTTCTTTTTCTTTTTCTTTTTTTTGTTTGTTTTGCATTTTGTTTTGTTGAGACAGAGTTTCTCTGTATAGCCCCATCTGTCCTGGAACTGACTTTGTAGACCAGGCTGGCCTTTGTAGAGGTCTGCCTGCCTCTGCCCTTCCAGTGCTGAGATTAAAAGCATGCACCACCACCACCGGGCTATTTTTGAGTTCATAAAATCAATTGGAAACAATAGATAATGTAATTGATAATTTTGTGTATAATAGCCTTCTTTTTTGCAACAAATTCACACTTCAAGTATTTAAAATGTGCTGCTCTCATCGTCATGCTTTCCAGAGAGTGTTGTACAGGAATGTATTACATGGGCAAGAGAAAGAAAAGAAAAATTGATAAAATAAATGCGGGATAATGAAAAAGCAAATTTCCTTAAATTGAATTCTCATTTTCCTCACAACTTTTTGAAACCAAGTTGGGTGATTAATTTGTGAAAACTATTTACTTGAGTATTAACACATGGTATTATTTGTGCTGATATAATGGAAGAACAATTACTCAAAAATGAGACATTGTTAGGTGCTCAAAATCCATTAAATTATTTACATAAATAACACATCTTACTAAAGGTGTTCCTGTTTTGTTTATTTTAGAGATGCATGTTGACATTTACATTAATTTCAATAACCTCTGAATTTTAAAACTTTTAGAAAATTCTTTTCCAGTGATTCCCAGAATAAATCACCCAATCAGTGAAGAACATGTGAGTATACAGTGTACTGTGGGTCTGCAAATATAATTTCATATTAAATTCAATAATATCCCCTAATTTCTCACAGAAACTGTTAAGTAATAATTCCCTATCTGTATATGGTGACAGGCCACCAAGATGGTGCCAAGGCTAGGTTTGAGCATCTGTTGCATTAAAAATCAAGTTTTATGAACCAAAATTGTCTTCTGTCCTTTTTATGCCATGCAAAACTTTGTAAATTGTATAGTTATAAAAAGAGAAGCTATTGGTTTTTTCTAATAAGGGGGAAAGAGAACAAATTGTAATGATAAATCAAAGAATAACTAATAATTACTAAAGTGATTACAAAACTAACAATGTAAAAACATAACAATAGTGATATTAAGAATAGATGACATTTGCATTAATTTTAGTATATGATATTTATTTTCAGATATTGATTAATTTCATATATATATATACATATATAATATGCAGTGAAATGATTCCATTGTGTTTTGTGTAGCGATTTTCTCCTGACAGGGGAAAACAGTTATTTTGGATTTGGTTAGGGTGTGGTCCTTGCTTGAGAAGGTGTGGCAGCATTCCTGCTGAGCTCCTGGCTTGGCTCCAGAGAGCAGCACCTAGCCCTAATCCTTCCTTTGTTTAACCACACCTTTTGTTTCTCTTACCTTTTGTTTCTTTTATCTCCCCATGTGAATCTTGTGAATCTTGTTTGAGAGTCAAGGATCAGAGAGTTCCCCCAAGGATCAAAGGCCTATGCAAAACTTGCTCCAGGAAACCGGGAAAACCCTGGTACCTGATAGTTCAAGTAATTTGCACCTGGCATTTGGTCTCTGGGAACTCCTTTTGGGTTGTTTTGAAGGTACAGAGATTAACTATCTAAACTGTAAAAATGAGTAAATAAATATGCCCTAGGTGAAGGGAAAAGGGCTTCAGTCCTTGGAGGCTGGACCTCCTGCAGCCACAAAATGCTAGATTCATTTTTAAGATGCCTCTGTGTCTTCATTCCATGGACCAGCATGAACCCACACACCCATGTAGCAACTCACACAGCTACAAGAAGGCTTTAACTTATGAGTTAGGATATGGGACACAGAGAGCCATACAGAACTTCCATTAAGGCAGTGACCTCCAGGATGTGAAATCCACAGACAATAGAAGGAAGAAGTCAGAAAGAATTTTCATTCTAGAGTTTTAAGTAAAAGTTTTAAAGAAAGGAGACAGAATTCCTGTGTAGCAAGAGCAGGCCTTCAGAAGTGGGATGCCACCAAACAGCTGCTCTAAGTGGCTTTATATAACTTGTGGAAGAGGTTGGCTAGGCAGAAGATAAAGTGGCTAAGCTAGTCACCATATTTAGCCACATTGAAAAGTGTCTAAAGGCTTCTCCTCAGATAAGCCACATCCTCAAACGTAGATATTAGGCAAGGGGGCCCATTCCCTGGAAGCATGATAGGAGAAACTCAACATTCCACCTGGAATCCCTCACCTCTGTCCAAAGCAGAAGCAATGATATTTTAAATTTTGAGGTAAAAACAATAATATTTTGATGCCCCTGCCCCAATCTATTTCTATCTCCTCTTTACATCTCTACCAGCCCTGTGATGTAAATTATATTTATTCTTGTGAAATGGGAAAATATCTAACTTGACAGAAACAGTGACAAAGAAATTTTGGAATGATTAAGAAAGAGAAAAAAAAATCAACAGTATTATTATCAGAGAAGGGTGCTTTAGCTCAATAAATTTTAAACTTTTTTTGAGGATTGTCATTTGGATGTTCTTGCAGACCACAAGAATATATTATAGAGATTCAGCTGTGTATTAAAACTATACCTTGACTAGCCAAGGGTCTGTCAAGAGGCAAGCCATTTATTATGAAGATTTGGTGCTATCCAGCCTTTAATGTTTCAGCTGTCTTCTACTATGAAATTCTTGCATGCCTAAATATTTTCAGACCCACTGAACTTCTAAGTTACTAACTCCCAGACTGAGCCTAGGAGATAAGCTGGCTAGAGATGCATAACTTTGCTTCTTGTGCAAATGAAGCTCAGACCATCTCCTGGCCTTGAGGCCTAGTGTCTCTCCAGAGCACTTGACTGAGAACAAAAGATGTTTTTACATATCAAGGTGTAAGGTGGAGCAATATTCCTGAGGAGGCAGAGAACTGAGTGCCCAGGGAAAGAAAGGGCAGGCATTTTCTGTAGAAAGAGACAGACAGCATGGTAAGAGAGAAGAGAGGAAGATAGACGTTCCATAGAGGGTGAGCAGATCTTGGGTAGAGTTTTCTGAGTGCCAGGAGTAGAGAGTAGGAAAGATGGAGAAAGAGGATACAGAGGACGAAGTGTCTTAAGAAGCCAATGAAACTGGATGCTATTTCAAGAATAAGGTAAAAGCAGAAGCCAGATGTGTCTCCATTAACTGTGGCTTTGATTAGTTGTCCTAAAATTCTAATGTTCAAGTATACATTCCAGTCATCTTCTTAGACTTCTTGGATCCCATTTTGTCTCTATATGAAGTCAACAATCCTCTAACTGAACAGATAAGACTGAATGATACATTTTGTTCTATTACTTAATTTCAAGAAAATATGTTTGATTGTATTTTAAACTAAACTAGAACAGCCACTAGATACAGAGGCTAGAAAATGGTGGCACTCACACCTTTAATTCTAGCATTCCAGAGGCAGAAATCCCTCTGGATCTCTGTGAGTTTAAGGCCACAATGGAAACAGCCAGGCAAGGTGATACACGCCTTTAATCCCAAGAAGTGAGCCTTTAATCCCAAGAAGTGAGCCTTTGTTGTGCCCAGATCGTGACCCCCAAAGAGACCACCAAAGACGAGCATGCCGGAATGCAAAAGCAAGGTTTAATTCTGGATATCTAAAAGCAATACAAGCCTAGGCAGGGACTTTGTCCAATACATCCAACACAGTGGAGGCTGGAGGAAGCGCCCACCTGTCTGCAAGCTCAGTTTTTAAAGGGAAAAGTCACAAGGTTATGCTGTGGGATGTTCTGTATGTCCTGTGGGAGCCCTTCTTGGGTTCCTCGTGGCTTTGCCCAGCAGGTCCGCATGGAGGATGATTAGGACCATGGGCCTGAGTGCAGGTGTCTGAGA
This sequence comes from Peromyscus leucopus, assembly GCF_004664715.2. Taxonomy (NCBI): domain Eukaryota; kingdom Metazoa; phylum Chordata; class Mammalia; order Rodentia; family Cricetidae; genus Peromyscus; species Peromyscus leucopus. The sequence goes on along the minus strand of NC_051064.1, from coordinate 13,132,338 downwards.
TGGTCTGCACTTGGCTGTGCTGGTGGATGGTCTGTATGTCAAGTTGCTCTGATTGGTCAATAAATAAAACCTGATTGGTCGTGGCTAGGCAGGATGTATAGGCGGGACTAACAGAGAGGAGAAATAAAAGAACAGGAAAGCAGAAGGCTGGGGTGGAGAGACACTGCAGCCACCGCCATGACCAGCAGCATGTGAAGATGCCGGTAAGCCACCAGCCATGTGGCAAGGCATAGATTTATGGAAATGGATTAATTTAAGCTATAAGGACAGTTAGCAAGAAGCCTGCCACGGCCATACAGTTTATAAGTGATATAAGCGTCTGAGTGATTATTTTATAAGTGGATTGTGGGACTGCGGGGGCTTGGGGAACCTGGAGAGAAGCCCTACAGCAACAAGGTTACATCACTTAGGGGTGCTAGTATGGATACAATTCTGATTGGCTCGCTTCTAGGGACTTCTAGAAATTACTTCTAAGGGAGTGGTTGCCCGCCACCATTTCTCATTGGCTGCCCTCAGGTGGGGGCATTTCTGTGGTTAGTTACCCTGAAAACTAGGGAGAGGACATTCCATAGTCTGGCAGGCATTACCTTGTGACTATCATGTGACTCTGTACTTTTACAGTTCCTGGTTTCTGGAATCTGAACTGACTGGTTTCAGTAACTAATGGCCTATTCCCAAAAGGAGAAATCTTAGGCCTTAATTTTAGGGTGAAAGCATCTTGATCTTATTTCTAAGATGGCTCATTTTGGTCTCACACCTTTAATCCCAGGGAGTGATGGCAGAAAGTAGAAAGATATATAAGGCATGAAGACCAGAAACTAGAAGTATTTGGCTGGTTAAGCTTTTAGGCTTTTGAGCAGCACAGTTCAGCTGAGATTCATTCTGGATGAAGACTGAGAGGCTTCCAATCTGAGGAAACAACATCAGCTGAGGAACTGGCAAAGTGAGGTAGCTGTGGCTTATTCTGCTTCTCTGATCTCCCAGCATTCACCCCAATACCTGTCTCCAGGTTTGTTTTTATTAATATGACCTTTTAAGATTCTTGCTACAAGCGCATGTATTATTTCCTCATGTTCAAGACTAAATCCTGTTTCAGAAGATTTTATCCAGGTAACACCGAATATTATCCAGCATTTAATGAGTAAACAAACACTCCTGGAACTGCCAGAGTTTAAGCAAGGGGGAGCAGACAGGAGGAATATGCACAGCATTTCGGAATCCACTGCCCAGGATCCTTGAAGGAGCAATAGCTGTATGGGACAGGGTAAAGAAGAGAGCAAAGGAACAAGCTCTATTTTATGAAAATAGCAATGTTTTAACTGACACACCTTCAATGTAGAAGAAAATCTGGTGAACCAACTCTATAAAATTATGATGTTCTAAATAAATAAGAATGCAATGCCAAAGCGTTAATAGTAAGAATCATACAATACTCTGTATCCAAATTTTCAGGTTACTGTGCAAATGATCTTGGAAGCTGATCTAGTATCTGAGTATTACTTTTCTTGTCCCTAAAAATTCAAATAAATTTTTAGGAAGATTGTTTGAAGAGCAAACACAAAGGAGCTCCCCAATGACACCTTTCTGCAATTTGTCTTTTTCTACACATTTCTTCTTGTGAAATATAAAACTGAAAAATAATACAATGCCCAGCATACTTTGAGTATTCTTACATTTATTTATTTATTTGTTTATTTATGATGTTTAATATTTATTGTGTATAGATTGATTGCATATGGCTCTGTGAATGACATGCTAATACCAATTAACTAATTCTTTTAATTCAGAACACAGATACACAAACTCACAATTCTAATATATAAACCAAGCTCTACTCCAGAACCAATACATAGAGCATACATACAATTCTAAAATTATGCAGAGCAGATGGAGACTTCATCTGAAGAAGCCAGAGCTGCTGAGGTAAATACAAAGGAAAAGCCATGTTATATGCTAAATTAAATATTTCTTCCATTGGATTAAAATTTCATTCAAGTGTGTGGTTATTGTTAAGTGGCTGATCTCTTATTTGCATTGAAATTCAATAATCTTTGCTATTTATAGAAGGAATGTTATTTATCATTTTCAAACCCATATAATACTGTATTTTGGAACTTGAGACTGTGTGGTAGGAAGAATAATGCCCTCAAAAGATGCCCACATCCTAATATTTTGGTAATGGAAATGTGTAGATAGAATGACCCAAGTCATGATGACATTGGGGACATGGTGATCTGAGTGGCCTGTGCTGCCATCAGGGGCCATGGTGACATCTGGACTCTGGATGCTGCTAGAATCATGTCTGAGTCCATGGTCCTATCACAGCCAGTGTCTGAGCTGGTGTACATGGCCCATGGTGCCACCAAAGGCCACACTGATTCCTGAGGTCTAGTCTACAATCTTTGACCATGGTGGTCTCTGAGGGCTGTGCCACTACTGAGGCCATGCCAATTTGAGTGGACTGCACTGCTATCCAGGGCCATGGTGAGGGAATGCCTTGGCCCAGGCTAGTGACAAGGACCACATCTGGGTCCATGGCCTTACAGCAGCCAGAGTTTGAGTTGATGTTCATACTGGGCCTGTGTAGATGCCCAGAGTCTGGTCAGCCATCTGAGACCATCTTGGCGTCCAACAGCCATGCTGACCTGGATGGGGTGTGCTGCTCCAGGGGCCATGGTGACATTCAGCCTGGCTGCTGCTAAGGGCCACGTCTGAGTCCATATTCCTGCTATAGTTGGGGTCTGTGTTGATGTCCATGGCCAGTGTTGCCATAGGAACCATTTATGTTGAAATCTGAAGGCCATGCTGAGCTGGCCCCACCCTTTACTGGCCCTAGGGTAGCTGGCTCCACCCCTCACATGAAACTGCAGCAGGATAGTTGGTCCTGCAACTCATGGGAGAGCTAGTCCCCCCTACTCAGGAGAGATGGCCCCACATCTCACCATCGACGTAGGAATGCTGGCTGCACCCCTCCCCTGAAAAGGGCAGTCCTAGCGACCTGGACTGCCCAGCTCAGCTATCACTCAGGCTCACATCCTGAGCCTTGGGTTAGCTCACCCTAATGTCTATCCCATCTATGACCTGCTAGAGCTCAGGAAAGGACTGGTCCTGTGGAAAAATAGCTGCAGGATCTCCATGACTCGGGGCAACAGAGAATATCTAAGAGGAGTTTCAGTGTGTCAGAGGCCTTGAACCAGACCAATGACTCATTAAAATGACCATGTCCTGGTAGCGCTGAATAGACAAAAGGGTGTATTAAGTGACATATGGCAGCTCCCTATTTCATTAGGAGGGATGAAGAGGTGTTTGTTGGAGAGGTAAGAAAGACAAAGGGGGGCAGATGTTTGTTTTTAATTATTTGGGGGGGATTCTGCAGAGGTAAAAGGCAGATGTGTAGAGACTGGGAGGTGAGTGGGATTGGGGTGTATGATGTGAAATTCCCAAAGAATCAATTAAAAAAATACTTTATAAGAACAAACAAAATGAATAACTTGGGGCAGCCCAAAATGTTATCAAAAGAATGCTGATATGAGAGTGGCCAAGAGATCCTAGGAGCTAGCAGCAGATGTGATGGTAGAAGGAAGGAGCCAGAAATTTTAGAAGGCAACCAAGAGAGAAAGAGTGTAGGTTGATTCAAAGTTTGAGAAGGCAAGAGAGTCTTTTCCTTTCCATACAGTTGAGGAAGAATCAGTGAGTGTCACTGAGTACCTTAGTTTTAATTTTTCAATACAGACTGACTTTAAACTTTGACTTTAAACTTCCTTCAGAGCTATAATCTAATTAATCTGTTGTTTTACACTGATATGGGTGTGATAGTTTTTATACTAGCCATTTATTAACTGATGCATCCTTTATGCCAAGCTTAACTCCCACTGCAGCTTGCCAGGGTTGAGGGCCCTGGTACACCTTTCTAGAGATCTCTAGAGAGTAGAGTAGAGATCTAGGGTATTGGGTAGTTGCAGTGCTGTGAGAGGTGATTAGGCACCTCTGGATCTCAACTGAGATTAATGCTTCTACATGGTTCCTGAAAGTAGGAGGTTTAGTTAGGGTTCTCAAAGTGACATTTTTAGCTTCTATAATGATCTAATTTTGTGCAGACTTACAACACAAGCTCATGCCTACTATCCATAATTTAACTGTACCTACATGGAATTAGTCTTCAAGTCTTGACCATTCTTTAAAGTATGAATTTATTGATCTCATTTCTATCTTCAGAATATGAACAATTAGAAAGCAAATGAAATTGCTATCTTCATAACTGTCTTTTTGAGGCTTGTTCCATTCATAGGCAATTAAACATCCACTAAAGCTTTGAGTGAGTAGAAGCCTTTCATGGACATGGACAAATTTATAAAAGGAAGTCATGTTCTCCTGACTGTTGTCTAGTGCATTATCAGGTAACAGGTATGTGTTCATGAGCTCCTGTAGTAGAGTAGAAAAAAATTGAAGCTTATCAGGTCTAGCAATATCCACTTAAGTATAGAGACAACCACTACCACCATTAGTTTTAGGAGGTTCTTTTAGTGATAAAGACATTCAAGTGGTGGAAATAAGAGTGTACATGGAAAGAAAATTTTTATGAAATTGTTTAATTACTCCTGTTTGTGTCTAAAGCATAAACTTGTTGAGATTCATCTATCCACTTAAGCCACGAGAAAATTAGCAGTAAAGGAAATCATGAAATAGCATCACTACTCACTGAGCTGCTGCTACCTATCACAGTGAACAAGAAGATGATACCTACTGTCATGCAAAGGCCAGCTTGTGCTAAATGCTGGGTTGTAGGCAATCTCAGAGTGTAGGTTTCTAATCTTTATTGTATTATTTTAAAAATTTTTAGCAAAATAAAATAAAATAAGGTAAATAAAAACCATCACATCAAAGCTGAACAAGCAAACCAACTAAATGAAAATATCTCCAAGAGAAAGCACAAGTATCAGAGATCCACTGATTCACGCATTCAGGAATCCCACAAAAGTACCAAATTGAAAGTTAGTGTGTGTGTGTGTGTGTGTGTGTGTGTGTGTGTGTGTGTGTGTATGTGTACACAGAAATGCAGAAGATCTAGTGCAGACCCATATAGGCTCTGTGCTTGTTGCTTTAGTATCTATGATGTCATGAGATGTTTGCTCTTTGCTCTGTTGATTTAGAGGGCTTTGTTCTTCAGGTGTCCTCCATCCCCTCTGGCTACTCCTTCTGCCTCCTTTCCCTCACGGTTCTCTGATCTCTGATGGGAGGGATCTGATTTAGAGCTGTGTGTTTCAAGCTCTGTCTCTCTCTGTCTCTCTGTCTCTTTGTCTCTCTCTCCCTCTCTCTCTCTCTCTCTCTCTCTCTCTCTCTCTCTCTCTCTCTCTCTGTGTGTGTGTGTGTGTGTGTGTGTGTGTGTGTATGTAAGTATGTATGTATGTATGTATGTAAAATGTGTAACTATAGGTCTCTGTATTTGTTCCCTTCTGCTGCAGGAAGAAGTCTCTTTGATGATGACAGAATAAGGCACTGATCTATGAGTATAGCACAAGGTCATGGGTTATTTTATTGTTATTTTTTCGATTAGTTATGTTGGGTTTTATCCTAGGTCTCTGAGCTACCTAGTTTTCTGGTTCTTAGTCACCCAAGCAGTGTTGGGTATGGGTTCCATTTCATGGAGTAGGCCTTAAGTCAAAGCAGACATAGATGCGTTACTCCCACAAGCTTTGTGACACTAATGCCAGAGAATATTTTGTAGGCAGGACAGCATTGTATATCAAAGAGTTTATGTCTGGATTGGTGTTTCTGCTTCTCTTTTGGTAGTCTGCATAGTACCTTCCAGTACCACAGACACTAGAATGTAGGGGTGAAAGTTCTATGTTAGTACCAGCTTTAATTCTCCATGTTTAGTGAGTTGTATGGTTGTTGTCTTCAGCAAAGTCTTGCTGTTAATTTGCAGAGAGCAACCTATTGCATTGGCAATAGCCTGAGTTATTTGGGGATTTCCATTGGACCCCTTTGGCCAACAACTCAATTGGTTGTAACCTATTCATCATACTGAAAGCTTCATTTGGTGATAAAACATGGCCACTTGGGCCTCTGTCTCCTTCATTATTTGGATACTTCACTAGGATAACCTTTATATATTTTAGGGAATTTCTAGTGCACTAGGTTTCTCTACTGCCCTTCAAATGCCCCTCAATTCTAGCTATTTTCCCTGCATTCTATCCCTCAACCCCATCTCCCTCATCCCCCACTTGATACCCCACGTCTCATCCCTATCAGCCTTAGTCTACCCATGAAACTTATTCTGTTTTCCCTTTGCAGGGAGATCTTTGTGTTCCCCCAGTCCCTTCCTCTAACCTAACCTCTCCGAGTCTAAAGATTGTACCTTGGTTACTATTTATTTAATGACTAATACCACATATAAGCAAATACATACTGTATTTATTTTGGAGTCTGAGTTACCCCACTCAGGATGATTTTCTAGTTCCATCCATTACCCTGTACATTTCATGACATCATTTTTTAATAGCTGAGTAATACTCCATTATGAAAATGCACCACATTTTATTTATCCATTCTTCTGTTGAGGGACTTCTAGGTTGCTTCTAATTTCTGGCTATTATGAATAGAGCAGCAATAAACATGGTTGAGCAACTGTCCTTCTGATATGATGAGGAGTCTTTTTGGGTATATGCCCAAGAGTGGTATAGCTGGATCTTGAGGTAGACTACTTCTCATTCTCATTCAAGTGACAGCCTATTTGGACTGCTGATTGTAGGAAATTAGGGAGCATGGATTTTCATCTGTACTTCATCTGGCCAGATAGAGCCCATTGTCCAGTGATCGTATAAAACTACATTATGCCAAAAGAATAGATGGTACAGAGTTAATAGTGGTAGAAAGAATTGAAAATGGAAAGGCAAATATACATAAGAAGGAATCCTATAAAATCTGAAATTAAAAATGTTCAAGATGGTCTGTCAAAACAAAATAATAAGAGTTTGCTGTCACTGTACATCATTACTGCTTGGAAAACTAGTGTGGAAAAGCAGGCAACAGTCAAAGCCACACTTTATTGCACTAAGGTTTAATATTTTTCTTTAATATTTGATCTTGGATTGATCTTGGATGCGTATCATGACAAGAGTCTATGTGATACATATACTAGGAAATGCTATTGTATGATGCATGGACTGCATAGAAAACTGTGAATAGAAAGCTTAAGGCTGTCTTCCTGAGTAGGCTTTTGCTAATCAAAATTTTTGTTGACTTAAATTTGTAGAAGAACTCCTCAAAGTAACTATGCATGGTATGCCTTTGCTTTGTAAAGAGAAATATAAAAACAATATTTTGTCTTCAAATAATGCTCAAGGAAAGAATAGCAAAATTAGTAATGGGTTTGCTTTCTGGGGGCCATGCAGGTCATTGGAAAAAAATTGCATTGTCAGAATATTTTCTGTTTATCAGAACAAAAACAGTGAGCAAAGCAGGCATTCTTGGCATTGGGAATCACTAGTAGTGTAGATTTTAATATTATTTTACAAAAATGTAGTGTGTATTTTTAGAGATAATATTTTTATGAAAATATGAAAAATAAAAACAACAAAATATGAGAACTACATTTTTAGCTGATAAATCTTTAGAACAACCAACTAATATTTTGAAAATATTTTTATTTATAAATGATAGTTGAATATATTTATGAGGTAAAGTGTGCAATTTTGAATCCTATCTACCTTGGGTAATGATAAATTAACTTATTCATCAACTGGAAACTTATCATTTATTATGACAAGTGCATTCAATTTCTCCTCCTCTATTCTGAGGTATATAATTACATTCATCCTACTGTGCAATCAAATACTAGACATTAGCACTATATCAGTCTCTCCCTGGCTCCTCTCATTTCCAGAGTCCTAAGTCCCTGAAAATTGATACCATATATTCAATTTTATAAAATACTCCCTTTTAGATTAGGAGTTCAATATCATTTAGCAATTGGTTCATGTGTTGCTTGTCTTTCTTTGTCTAACTTCACAGAACCATGTCCTCTAGGCCCATACAGAAATAACAGGATTGTTTTATGTTTTCTTATAGCCAACTAATATTCCATTACCATTATGAATATATACCATATTTTCTTTATTTTTCCACTGATGAATATTTACTTTTATTACATATCTTTGTTACTATGAACTAAAGAACATCTTCTATACAACAAGGACACATCAAGCAGCAAATCTACAGAATTTTGAAAGGACTATTTATAAACTAAATTTTATAAGATGTTAATAACCAGAATAGATAAGGAAATTAAAATGATAACATCACAGGTAAAAATAGACCAAAGTTGTGGAAAAAAACAAATGACCAACAGTGAGATGAAAGATGTTCAATATCATTAATCACTGGGAAAAATCAATAGAAAAGCACTATGGGAAAAATCATAATCCAGTGAGAACTACTATAAAAAAGACAAATGATAACAAGTGTTGGTAAGGATGTAGGGGAAAGGAAACTCTTCCACACTGCTGATAGGAATACAGCATAGTACATCTGTTGGGGACCACAATATGGAGAGTTCTAAAAGAAAAGAACTGAAAAAAGAACCAGTGTGCTATCCAGCAATCTCACTGCTGGGCATGTTTCCAAAGAGAATGAAGTTCCATAGTAAAAAGACTGATGTATTCCTGTCTATAATCCAGTCTACTAGTGACTGTCCCACAGAAGCTCTTTATTATTTATTGGCTTCCATCCACTGCAGCGTAGTCTCAGAACACACACAGCACCAGTGCACCAATGATATTGCTACAGGAGTCAAACAAAATTTAATCAATTTAAAAATTATTCAGAAGTTTATCAAAAGCATTCTAAAATTGTGTTTTCTTGCTGGATCTGTCAGTTCTGGGTACTAAGCTCAAGGCATTGTTTTTGCTAGACAAGCACTGGAGAGCCACATCCTTAGTTCTTGTTACTATTTTATGTTGAGGCAGGATCCAAGTTGTCCAAACTGGTGTTAAACTTCACTAAGATCCTCATTCACCAGCTCTAGAGCACCTGTGCACACTTCTGACTAGTTTTAAAAAATTATTGAATATGTTTATATTAACTCTTAAAACAGCAACCTTGATGTGATAAATTTCACTCAAGCCATATATTTTTAAAGCCTACAATAGGCAATTGAATGTGGCCCTCCCTATTATCAATGACAAACCTGACTCATTTTTTTTGAAGCCTGTGATTCTAAAATCCTCTGCTTCAAGACATAAAATAGATCAATTTACCTTTCTGAAAGTGACAACTTTTAATTTTTTTTATATTTCTGGAGTTTAGCACTTAAGGGTATGTTTTACTTGTGATTAATATTTTGTATTTTAAAGTTTTTATTGATTACATTTTATGGACACACATACAAGAATTCTCTATAACACCATGAAAGCTTTTGTAATGATCCCAGATTAAATCATGGTAAGATTTCAATCAAGCAAACTGTTAAGTGCCTACTTTCCATCTCATCACTCATACATCATGTTCATATAAACTTCATAAACACCCTTTGAGTTGATTTAGGAACTTGAAAACTAAGGTTCAATAAAAATTCTCACCCTCATTGTCAAATAGTAAGGCATAAAGAGAGAATTATGTGCATCTATATTTGAAGTCAATGCTTCATCCTATTACAGGAAAGAAGAAGTTGCAATATGGGAAGAAACAGTGTCTGCAAACTTCTATCACATTGGTTTGGCCTTGAATCTGAAGCTGTCTGTATTATCTCTCATCTTCATCTCAATATACCAACCGAGGCCAATCCTAGCTCATTGCTCATAGACACTATCCTTTTCTACAAAGTTTTTTCTATGTCTACAACTTGTTCATCTTTCTAAACTTAATAACACATTCTACTGGCCTGAGAAGATAATCAGCATACATGGCCAATACTCTCTTGTAGCTTATAATTCAGTGAAATGTGATCATGTGTTGCTAATTCTCCACTTAAAATCTCCCAAATACCCTTTGTATTAGATACAAATATACTAAGACAATTTTTAGAGACATTTTTCACAAGTTGGTTCTACATAGACATTAGAGTTTCATAGATCCATATATTTCCTCTGCATTTTGATTGCTAAAATCCTTATTCTGATAAGGGGCCAAGATCTTATGTAATCCATTGCCTCTACTCAAAATAAAGCTTAACTTAAGGGCTGATAAAATTTAGTAGAATGTTTAAAGTTAATCTATCTATCCTATTATTAACTGAAAATGTGTCTTCATTTAAAAATATATTTTATCTTTATAGCACACTAGTGCTGGGATCAAGAAAAATGGGCCTTGGCTATTTGTGTTACTGGAGTTGTATCCATGCCAGTGGATGTCCACACACTCCAGAAGAGAATTTGACATTGCTGCTGCCGCTGTTGCTGTTATAGCAATGGCGGCCACTGCTGCTACTGTTTCTGGGATTACCATTTCATAATTGCTTACTACGGCCAGCACAGTGGAGACCCTGGCAACAAAAGTAGCTACCACAGTTAGTTAATCTTCCATTCTATTGGGCATGATAAATTTGATTCAGTAGTTATATACACCTCGATTGGCTTTGAAAATTATAAATTTATAAACTCAAGTTCCAGCTGCTTTTGGGATACTATCTTACAAGGACTCCAACATACAGTACAGTTTGTTAAGGAAGGGAATGGCTCAGTTGCCTTTAGCCTACTGGCTATGGGTGAGATAGGACCTCTGTTGGTCTTTTCTGTATCGAACACACAGATTGCAAGCCCAGTGCCACTTTGAGATCTTTGGCAGCAGTTAACTCTGCAGCTCACACACGATTGAGCCTGTATGATAATGAAGATTCAGAGATGGGCAATGCCTAGGGGGCACTCACCAACCTAAGACAGAGCACCTGTGTGACCTGGGCAGGCATCTCCATGACAGGTAAGGTGACCTGCTGACGTCCCACGCAACCCAAGTCAGAAGATCATTTTTTAATAAAAGGGGGACCTGTAGGTCCCTGGCCCCCATTTTGGGTAACTGTTGCCTTGCTTGCAGACCTTGACCTTGATATCCTCCCTATGCTAATTCCCTGCCAAGTTCCACCCCCCTCCTGAATGCTTAAGGGAAGTTCCTTGTCTGTGTATCCTGAATAATGGGTGTTAACAGCTTAGATGCAAGATTGTAAAACATCAGTAGCAAACTTGTGCCCTCTGGGGTCCTCCCATTGTGATGTATGTAAGCCTGTATTTAAGACCTCCGCCCTCATTCAATAAATGACATTCGGCATTTAAAAAAATTATATATATATATATGTGTATGTGTATATGTATATATACACACACACACACACACATATATATATATATATATATATATATATATATATAATTGAATGAATACTGCGAATGTAATCTATGAATACCACAAATGTGATTAATATCATGAGTGTAATTAATGAATATCATGAGTGTAATTTAAAAAATAAAAATTAAAAAAATAACATAAAATAAAAAATAAAACAGGCTGAATATTGATATTTTCTTCCTCAATTCTTGTGACAATTGACTTTGAGCAGCTTTTGATACATTTTTCCATTCTACTTTAATACAAAGTCTCATTCAGTTAACAAAAAAAGGAAGAAGGAAAGAGAAAACAGGTTTATGATACAAAGTGTCATTTATTAGACTCTGCTTTAGCTGTCTTATTATCAGAGGTCCTGTGTCCTCTAACACTCCTCATAAAAAGGAAATGATAGCAGTGTCTTCCCAACATGATTCTCTGATGGATATAATTGGTTTTCAAAAGATCATATCCTAACTTTTACCGGATCAAATAAACCAGAATAGTACATGGTAGTTTGACAAGCAAAAAATTAAGAAGGAATGAGCCTTTTTAGTAGATACTTGGTGGCAATTTGTATTAGTGCATTTTATTTAAAAAAAATATAGAACCTGTTGAAGATGAACAAAGGGACAAAATGAATGTTACCAATGACAAGTCTTCTAAAACTGGGAACACTGCTTTCACAAAACTATCAGAAAGTTATAAATACATTATAAAATAAACAAGAATTTAGCAATAGACGTTTGTATGAAATTCTTGCTATGTGTGAAATCATTTAAAACTAAGATTGCAAATATTTTTTTCTGGTTATAGACCTACTATTTCATATCTACAGTTAATATTAAATCAAATTAAAGAGTTGAGATTATTATTAAGAGGACAATCCATTTTTGGAGGGAAGATTAATATATCTTTCTATAGGAACAATAATCCATGCTCATTGTATGCTCCAAACTAAACTAGGAAAGTTTTTTTTAACTATGAAAACAAATGCTCCAAGTTCCTTCTTTCTTCCCTGTGCAGTTCATGTTTCTCTTCAGAAATCAGATGAACTGCTTAGCAAAACTAAGAGACAATTGAGTGGCACATGGGAATGATGTTTCAATGTCTTCCCTGACTTAGCTCCTTGTTTTAATATGGAGTGGGTTCCTATGATTCAAATGTACTTTCAAAACTATGTATGCTTCAACATAGGTAACTCTTGTCAAACAAATCAGTAAGTCTGGTAAACAAACACAGAAAATTTCTGAAAATGTGCTTGGTTGTCTCCATTTAAATAACTGTTCAAAAATGAGAAATATCTGGAACTTTTTACTGAAGACAAAACAATTGCTTGGTTTTTTTTTTTTATACTATTCTACTCAGATTTTATATAACAATATAACATTAAAGGTTTTAATTTAGGAAAGTACTTAGTAAGATGAACATATTATCATCTAGGTTTGTGCATGTATCTATTCTGTTGTTTTCTTACGTAGATTTTTGTCAAGCTTCTCTAGGTGAATGTGACTCTGGCCCATATGCCCAATGAGACTGATAGTGTGGGAATAAGAGTGAAGATGAGATGTGTCTTCTGTTGGTCAGGGGTAGGGCATTGTAAGCAGAATGCAATGCAGGATTACAGAGCTGACCACAAAATGGAAACGGTCTACTTGGTTCATATACACAATGGGATATTATTCAGCAGAGATGAACTTATGAAATTCACATGTAAATATGTGAAGCCAGAAATAATCCTTTTGAGATGTGGCCTAGACCCAGAAAGACAAATACCACAAATTCATTTTCATAAGTCAAAGCTAGCTTTGAATTCTTAGAAGTGTGTACTTAAGTTGATGTATCCATAGAAATCAGGAAGTTAGCAAGAGTAGCTAACCTAGGTAACTTCCTATGGTAGGAATTACAAGAGAAGAGAGATATAACACAGGTGATATGAAGATGGAAAGGGCAATAACAGAACGTGAAGGGATAAATCCAGTGGAAGATGGGAGAGCATGTTGAAGAGGGACAACTCACACTAATTAACTTTGAAAATGCCATATGGCCATCTGGAAATCTATTACTTTTTAAGTTTCCTAAATACATATTTAAGTATATAAATGTGTTTAATGTATACAATCTATTATTGCATGCAATTAATATATATTTAATGGAGTTACTTTCTAATGGGGAGGTTGGCAACATGTCTCCCAGATAACAGAGGTTATCAAATAAAAAGCTAATAGCTGGTATAGGTTACATCTTTTAGAGTTGTTATTCAGTGGCTCTGATAAAAGTCACTCCCAAACATTACAGGTTATTGCCATTGCTCTTCATTATCCTCCAGAACTTGATGACAAGACCGTACTTCTAAAGAAGCCACATATGTGAGACACAGAACATGGAGAAATAAAGCTGGTAAAGAAGTGGAAATTGTATTCCTGCTGGCTAGCTTTCTTAGTGCTGGAAGGTTCTATGTGTGATTCTGGTGATGAAAAGTCATCAATATTCTTCCACATCTGTCTTATCCTGTGAGCTATAATAACAACTAGTCTGGAATATTAGTTATTTTTCTACTGTTGTGATAAAGTACTATGATCAAGACACCTTTTATAAGGAAGAGTCCCATAGGGCTAGAATCCATGGTGGTGGAACAGAGATGACAGATGGCAGGTGATTGAAGTAGCTGAGCACTCTCTACAAACAGATAGCAGAAAGGGCACTTGAGATAGTAAAATGCTTTTGAAAATTTAAGCTTGCCCCAAGCAGCATACCTTCTTTAACAAAGGCTACATGTCTGAATCCTTCCAAGACAATTCCCGCTGGGAAACAGATGTTCAAATCCCCAAGATTATGGAGGACATCTCATTTAAGTCCCCATACATGGCAAGATATATACTCCAGTGCTTCAGAGGTGTGACTATTGTGGAGTACTCAGTCACTTTCTGAGTAGATTTAAAATGTATTTTGCAAGATAGAATGTATGCCTGGCACTGTTAGCTAGGTCAAACTTTCATGACTCACAAGGTGTTGGGGTGTCCAAGACAGAACCTAATACTATTATTTTGATAAATTGACATAGTTATAAACTATCCCCTAATTTCTTATCTTTATACCCATAGATTGGTGTTTCTCTCAGCCCTCCTCAGAGAAGCTTATTTTTGGTGATTAAAAAGGAGATGGTGATTAAAGGGAAACCATACCTGGTTGACCTGCAAAAAACAAGACTGTGGTGCTGTGCTCTATATTAGTCAATGGTGTTTTATCCTATCCTGCTGTGGATACCACTCTATATAAATAAAACACTGATGGCCAGTGACCAGGCAGGAAGTATAGGTGGGACAAGGAGAGAAGAGAATTGGGGAAACAGGAAGAAGGAGAGAGAGACACTGCAGCCACCACCAGGATAAGCAGCATGTAAAGATGCTGGTAAGCCACCAGCCACGTGGCAAGGTATAGATTTATAGAAATGGGTTAATTTAAGATATAAGAACAGTTAGCAAGGAGCCTGCCATGACCATACAGTTTATAAGTAATATAAGTGTCTGAGTGATTATTTTATACATGGATTGTGGGACTGCCGGGTTTGGTGGAACCTAGAGAGAAGCCCTCTAGCAGCAAATGGTGCCCAACGGCTTGAGTTTCCACCTTAAACCTGAGAATATTTAATAACCAATTCTAAACAGAGCCCAAACCAGGTTCCTGCTTCATGTATCATACGGGCAGCTAGATGCCACAAATCACGGGTTTGAACACTGGCGGGTTCCTGGCATTTACTTTGACCGGCAGTATGGCGGTAATGAGGTATCTGCCAGCGGCACATTACGCTGTGTGGTAGATTTAGTCTTTACTAGTATTAAAAAAAAAAAAAAAAGGTTTCTGGGCTACACCCTGCTTTGATAAAAGCTTAGACCCACTATTTCTGAGACTTGATGACTCACAGAACTAGCAGAAAACGCAATGTTGGTAAGCTGAAATGGGCGGAGCCAACAGCCACAGCGCCGTTTCAGTCTTAGAATACTGCAGTTTAAATCAATAGATTCACAATATGTAGGCTTAAAAGAGACAAAAAAGATAAATTAAAATAAAAAAGCCATGTAAAGATGAATATTACAAAGACAATCTGGATTGTGTTGTCTTTGGGATTTTTAACTGCAAAAAAACATTTGATCAAAAAAGATGTTGAATTAAACCAATATGTATATTTTAAAGGTACCTTGACTTCAAAATTTGGATTTAAGGATAGGTTGCTTTGAAAAAGAGGTTCTGCTTTTGTTTCCACAGAAAGCCAGAGGCTATGGATTTGTTCCAGATTAAGATACATCAGGTTTCACCAGCCAAGGCCCCCTGAAAGGTCTCTGATGACACCATGGCCCAGATGATCTAATATCCACAGCGGTTTCAAGGTAACTGGTTCACATAATACAGCCTCACAGACTACCCCATAGACCTAAAATTTTCTTTGTGTCCCCATAAGATACAGCACCCCCCTCCAGCAGGAAGTAGTAAGAGATGCTACGCCCAAATTCCCAAATATATCAAGCTGGCTTTAGAGGTGGAATTGGCTCACTCCCCCTCTAAACCCAGACATACTGCTTTAAAAAAAATTAAAGGGTTAAGAGATTCTTGTGTCCCAAATCAGAAGAGCCCTCTGGTGTGGGACAGAGAAAAACCAATATTTTTATTTAAAACAGGTTGATTATAAATGCGATCTCTTTCTAAAAAAGAAAAGGGAATATGATAGATATATATAGGAGGATATAGAGATGATAAGATAAAAGGGTAGATTAATGAACCTACTTTTAATGAACAACTTGTTTAAAATGTTTTACATTGGTATAGATTTTAGTTTATGTTTAAAATGTTTTACATTGGTATAGATTTTAATTTATGTTTAAAATGTTTTACATTGGTATAAATTTTAGTTTACTGATACAAACCTGAAGTTAATTTTGTTATATTGTATATATATATTTCTATTCTTGTTTGAGGTATTATGTTTGTGTAACTCATTTAAATTTGTAATGGATAATTAAAAATAGATTAATAATTAGTCATCTATGATAATCATATTTGTAGCCATGTTAGTTAAGTCTTCTAGGTATACATAGATATATTTCAGATAGATAGGTAATCTTCAAACACTTCATAGATCTAGAGAATATGGCATTTAAATAACTTAGAATTCTCTTGACATGAGACACAATTGCTCCTGGCTGTACCAATTTGATCCCGAGAGAATGTTGGGCTTCTAAGACATTTCCATTTGAAAGTTTGTCTTTTTGGCACAAAATGGCCTACTGGGCAAAGAACTGCCCTTGCCTTGATGGCTGACAGTACAAATGAAATGCTGTCCTTCTGGACAAGCGGGACACAAGGAAAGCCACCACTGTACTCTGCCAAGACAGGGTAAGATGGTCTCTCAGAAATCCTGCTTCTGAAAATTGTCTGTCAGATACTCTAGGCCTGTAGCCAATTTGAATGCACCAACAATGCTGAGAAACATTAGGTGACTATCCAGGCTGCCAGCTGTCTTGGTCTACTCTTGCAAGATTCCCGAAAGTTGCTTGCATCCATCTGCCATTTCTCAGGTACCATTATGTTCCTTCTCAGGTCTTTGATGTGGTTGAAAACTAGATAGTTGTAATTTCCTCAGTTATGATAAAAGATAAGTTAGATATAAAACCTTAAACTCACAAATATAAGATAGATAGGACATCTTCTTTAATATTGTAACTGTAATTCTTGCTCGATAATTGTTTTGTTATATGTAATTTTACCATGTTAAAGTTAAAACCTTCCTTTTTAAAAAAAGAAGAAAAGGGGAAGTGCTGTATATAAATATATACTCTAAATTTATACTCTATATAAATAAAACACTGATGGCCAGTGACCAGGCAGGAAGTATAGGCGGGACAAGGAGAGAGGAGAATTGGGGAAACCACCAGCCACGTGGCAAGGTATAGATTTATAGAAATGGGTTAATTTAAGATATAAGAATGCTGTGGATATACTCTATATAAATAAAACACTGATGGCCAGTGACCAGGCAGGAAGTAGGTTGCTAGGCAGGAAGTAGGTGGGACAAGGAGAGAGGAGAATTCTGGGAAGTGGAAGGCTGAGGGGAGAGACACTGCAGCCACCGCCAGGACAAGCAGCATGTAAAGACTCTGGTAAGCCACCAGCCACGTGGCAAGATAAAAGAAGAGTTAGCAAGAAGCCTGTCACGGCCATACAGTTTATAAGTGATATAAGCGTCTGAGTGATTATTTTATAAGTGGATTGTGGGACTGCGGGGCTTGGGGAACCTGGAGAGAAGCCCTCCAGCAACAAATGGCGCCCAACAGCTCCAGTTTCCACCTTAAACCTGAGAATATTTAATAACCAATTCTAAACAGAGCCAAAACCAGGTTCCTGCTTCTTGTCTCATATGGGCAGCTAGACGCCGCAAAACGCAGGTTTGAACACTGGCGGGTTCCTGGCGTGTGCGGTTGACTGGCAGCATGGCAGAAATGAGGCGTCTGCCAGTGGTACATTAAGCTGTGTGGTAGATTTAGTCTTTACTAGTATTAAAAAAAAAAAAAAAGAGGTTTCTGGGTTACACGCTGCTTTGATAAAAGCGTAGACCCACTATTTCTGAGACTTGATGACTCACAGAACTGGCGGAAAATGCCATGTTGGGAAGCTGAAGTGGGTGGCCGTTTCAGTCTTAGAATAGTGCAGTTTAAAGCAATAGGCTAAGGTAATATAAAAAATAAGCCACGTAAAGATGGTACCACACAGAGAATCTGGATTATGTTGTCTTTGATATTCGTAACTGAAGAAAAACATTTGATTGCAAAAGCTGTTGAGTTATGCCAAAATGTATATTTTAAAGGTACCTTGACTTCAAAATTTGGATTTAAGGATATGTTGCTTTGGAAAAGAGGTTCTGCTTTTGTTTCCACAGAAAGCCAGAGGCTGTGGATTTGTTCCAGATTAAGATACATCAGGTTTCACCAGCCAAGACCCCCTGAAAGGTCTCTGATGACACCATGGCCCAGATCATCTAACATCCAGAGCAGTTTCAAGGCAACTGGTTCACACAATACAGCCTCACGGACTATCCCCTAGGCCTAAAATTTTTCCTTTGCATTCCCATAAGATACAGCGCCCCCCTCCAGCAGGAAGTAGTAAGAGATGCTACGCCCAAATTCCCAAATATACCAAGCTGGCTTTAGAGGTGGAATTGGCTCACTCCCCCTCTAAACCCAGACATATTGCTTAAAAAAAAAATGGTTAAGAGATTCTCGTGTCCCAAATCAGAAGAGCCCTCTGGTGTGGGACAGAGAAAAACCAATATTTTTATTTAAAACAGGTTGATTATAAATGTGATCTCTTTCTAAAAAAGAAAAGGGGATATGATATAGATATATAGGAGGATATAGAGATGATAAGATAAAAGGGTAGATTAATGAACCTACTTTTAAAGAACAACTTGTTTAAAATGTTTTACATTGGTATAGATTTTAGTTTATGTTTAAAATGTTTTACATTGGTATAAATTTTAGTTTATTGATACAAACTTGAAGTTAATTTTGTTATACTGTATATATATATTTCTATTCTTGTTTGAGGTATTATGTTTATGTAACTCATTTAAAATTGTTATGGATAATTAAAAATAGATTAATAATTAGTCATCTATTGTGGTGGTAATCTAATTGTACTGAAATGTGATTTTGATTGTATGTTAATAAATAAAGTTGTCCAGGGGTCAGAGCTATTAGAGCCATAGCAAGAGTGTGGCTGTGGTGGCACACGTCTTTAATCCCATAGATCGCTGTGTGTTTAGGGATACAGCCAGCATTGGAGACATATACCTTTAAGACCTAGGGGGCTGTACATTCAGACAGTGAGGAGGCAGTCACGTGTTTGGGTTTACAACCAATGAGAAGGCAGAACAAAATACTATAAATAGACGAACAGACAGGAAATAGGTCTCTTCAGGAAGCTGGGACACCGCAGGCGGAAGGGTGAGATTTTAGCTCTGAGCTCTGACCTCTCGGCTTTCTCTTTTACATTGTTTCTGTTTTTCTTATTTAATAAGACGGTTGGTTACATCAACATCTGGCGCCCAATGTGACAAGAATCCATTAAAAACCGCTTGGCTTGGCGGCAGGTCCGCTTTCCCGCAAGGGCGGCAGACCGGGCGGCCGGCGTCTTAGTCCGAGCTGCGACCCCCCTAGTCCTTGGCCTCAGGCCGGACTAACTGAGCTGCTTGCTTAAAGCCTGCTAGCTTAAAGCCGGTGCTACAAACAACTCAGACCTGCTCTGCCGAACAGGGCCCTGCCTGTAAAGCCAATGCACATGGTCGGAGCTTAAGGAAGCCAGACCCAAGCCTTGACTAGGCACAAGAGGGAATACGTGGCTGCATTTAAGCTTTAGCCAGCTACGCTTTCTTGTTCTCTCTCTCTCTCTCTCTCTCTCTCTCTCTCTCTCTCTCTCTCTCTCTCTCTCTTTGGATTTACACCTGGGACACTAGGTGGCAGTTTTGAAAATCCCCTCGGATTTCTACTGTTCTACGCAGATTTGGTAAGTCATAACATATCAGATATTTTAAAGGAAACTATCTAAAAGAGAATTTTTTTCCACATTAAAAAAAAATGGGTTTTATGTGTACATTGGAAGAAAATTGGTTTTTGTTCAAAATTTTAGGCAGTCTGACAATAGAACAACTATATAATATTAGTATTGGTGGAATTATGCACCTTATCACTATAATAATCCACATTTTAATATTTAAAAAGATAGTCAATTTAAGTGCCAGGATAACAGCTTTAGAAGAACTTGTTAAACCTGTAAAAATTCAGACAGAAGAAATTAACAGTGAAGTTGTTTCAAGTTGGGATCATAAGGTTGCAGAAAGAAAGCCTGTTTTCACACAGTCACCATTAATTTATCCTGTAACCATACAGCAGATGCCTGATCAAATGGCTACACAAAATATTTGGGCTCCAATTGAAATGTTGGATTTAAAAAGGTTTAAGGAGGCAATAGTATCTTATGGCATGCATTCCCCATATGTAAAGCAAATGTTAAACTCTTGGTCAACATATAATAGGATAGTACCACAGGACTGGCGGGACCTTGTACAATGTGTTCTGGAACCCATCCAGAGACTTCAATTTCTGACCTGGTTTAAGGAGGAGGCTAAAAACATAGAAAAACAATGGAGGGATAAAGGAATACAAGTTTGCCAGGATCAGCTTATTGGAGAAGGCCAATATGCTTCAGTACAAAACAATGTTTATATGATGTCCAAACCCTAATTTTATGTCGAATGGCAGCCTTGAATGCATGGGACAGAGTTGAGGAACCAGGAAAAACATCTGAGTCATTTACAAAGGTGATGCAAGGCCCAAAAGAGTCTTTTACAGATTTTTTACAAAGGCTGGCTTCAGCAGTAAAGAGAATGGTCTCGGATTCAGAAGCTGGTAAGGCAATAATTGAATCTTTGGCCTTTGAGAATGCGAATGCAGCATGCAAAAGAATAATCAGGCCATTAAGGGCAAGAACTGCACCTATGGAAGATTGGATTAGAGAAACAATTAATGTTGAAGCTGATGAGCATGATGATACATGGGTAGGAGAAGTAATTTCAAAAGGTTTGAGGAGTGTTAGATGTTTTGGATGTGGAAAGCAAGGACATTTGAAAAGGGACTGTAGACAGGTCATTCCGAGAAACAATGTTTCTTCAAGGAACAATGGCAACAGAATGCCCCTTCCTTCTGGAGTATGCAGAAGGTGTGGTAAGGGAAAACACTGGACCAATGAATGTAGATCAACAAAGGACAGACAGGGTAATCCTTTGCCTCAGTCTTCGGGAAACTCCCAGAGGGGCCTCGCGCAGGCCCCCAGTGCAAATCCAGTTCAAACCTTTCCTGCAGCCATAGAGGAAATCCCTGCTCTGGAGAGAGATTAAATAACCAAATGCCTATTGGAATAAATCATGCTGGTCAGGTTGATGAAACAGAGAAGATAGAAAATTCAGGAGAAAAACATAAAGAAATTTTTTTGGCAAACTTCTATTAATGAACAAAGACCAAAATTAACGATAAAAATAAATGGTGTTTTGTTGTCTGGTCTGGTAGACACAGGTGTGGACGTTACCAAAATTGCACCAGAATTTTGGCATCCAACTTGGCCTCTTCAGGAGGTAAACGTTCAACTGTTAGGAATTGGGACATTATCTCAGGTGAAACAGAGTGCAAGATGGCTCGAATGTATAGGTCCAGAAGGACAGAGAGGAAAATTAAAACCATATGTGGCTAACATAACTATGAACCTGTGGGGTCGAGACTTGTTGCAACAATGGAATACTCAAATTAACATCCCTCCAATCTCAGAAACAAATCATAAACTAGCACATGTTACTGAGAGAAATATTAGAAGATATTGTTCTAATGAGTGGTCACCAGCCATCCATATTATACAAGAACAGGGAACAATAACTGATGATCTTCCAAAGACACCAACAGCTCTACCTTTAAAATGGTTAACAGACAAGCCTGTATGGGTCCAGCAATGGCCTTTAACAACAGAGAAACTCCAGGCTTTAGAAGAGCTGGTAGAAGAACAGTTAAATGCTCAGCATATTGAAGAATCAACCAGCCCTTGGAATTCTCCTGTATTTGTTATTAAAAAGAAATCTGGTAAATGGAGAATGGTAACAGACCTTAGAGCAATTAACAAAGTAATTCAGCCAATGGGCTCTCTACAATCTGGGATGCCTTTGCCTACTCTGTTACCAAAAGGATGGCCTCTCATAGTTATTGATTTAAAAGACTATTTCTTTTCAATACCCTTACAAGAAAAAGACAAAGAAAGATTTGCTTTTACAGTTCCTACTTATAATAATTCTCAACCGGTTAAAAGATTTCAATGGAGGGTCCTCCCACAGGGAATGTTGAATAGCCCAACTTTGTGCCAATACTTTGTACAACAGCCATTGGAAGTGATACATAAAAAATTTCCTAAATCTATAATTTATCATTATATGGACAATATTTTACTAGCTGACTCAAATGCAGATACTTTAGAAATAATGTTTGAAGAAGTAAAGAAAATTTTGCCTTGCTGGGGATTACAAATTGCTCCTGAAAAGATACAAAGAAGAGATTCTATTAATTATTTAGGATATAAAATAGAGCTACAAAAAATTAGACCCCAAAAGGTGCAAATTAGGAGAGATAGACTACAGACTCTTAATGACTTTCAAAGATTATTTGGAGATATTTCTCATCTACGAACTATTGTTGGGGTAAAAAATGATGAACTGACTAATTTGTTCAAAACCTTAGAAGGTGACAAGGACTTAAATAGTCCAAGAGAATTATCACCTGAAGCTGAGAGAGAATTGGCCTTGGTAGAAAAGAAAGTGCATGAAGAACACGTGGATCGTATTGATCCAAAGCTGGATTGCATTTTGGTTATTTTACCTTCTAGGCATTCTCCTACTGGAATATTAATGCAGAGGGAAGATATTATATTGGAATGGATATTTTTACCAAATAAACCAAATAAAAATTAAAAACTTATGTGGAAAAAATCTCTGACTTGATTTACAAAGGAAAATTGAGACTTCTTCAATTAGCAGGCATAGACCCAGCAGAAATTGTCGTACCATTAACTAAGGAGGACATTGAAAAATTATGGACAGAAAGTGAACCTTGGCAAAGAGCTTGCAGTAATTTTTTGGGAGAAATTAACAGCAAATATCCCAAAAGCAATAGAATTGACCTTATAAAGAGAGCTGATTGGATCTTGCCTCGAATTGTACAGCAAAAACCCATATCTGGAGTTTGTACATTTTATACAGATGCCAACAAAGAAGGAAAGGCAGGTTACAAATCAGAAAATTTAAGTAAAGTGGTTCAAAGTCCGTATAATTCAGTTCAAAAATCAGAATTGTATGCTATTCTGTTGGTATTAATGGATTTTTCAGAACCTCTCAACATAGTAACTGACTCTCAGTATGCTGAAAGAGTGGTGTTACATATTGAGACTGCAGAATTTATCCCTGATGCTTCAGAATTAACTTCACTATTTATTCAATTACAAGATACAATCAGGAAAAGGAATCATCCTTTATATATAACTCACATTCGATCCCATACTGGTCTGCCAGGCCCTTTAGCACAAGGCAATGATGAGATTGATAAATTATTGATAGGAAATGTGCTGGAAGCCTCAAAATTTCATAGAAAACATCACGTCAATAGTAAAAGTTTAAAAAAGGATTTTTCCATAACCTGGCAACAAGCCAAAGAAATAGTAAAGAAATGTCCTACTTGTTCCTTCTACAATCAAACGCCATTACCAGCAGGATGTAACCCAAAGGGTACTCAGAGAAATGAAATCTGGCAGATGGACGTGTTCCACTTTGCAGAATTTGGAAAACTGAAATATGTACACCACACTATCGATACTTATTCAGGATTTCAATGGGCAACTGCTTTGAGTTCTGAAAAAGCTGATTCTGTAATCACTCATTTGCTAGAAGTTATGGCCATCATGGGTATACCCGCACAAATCAAAACTGACAATGCTCCATCATATGTCTCTGTTAAAATGAAACAGTTTTTTGCTTATTACAATATAAAGCATATTACAGGCATACCACATAATCCTACAGATCAAGCAGTTATAGAAAGATCAAACAGAACTCTAAAGGATATGCTAAATAAACAGATATGGGTAACAAAAACCCCCAGAAATAGACTGCATAATGCTCTTCTAACTTTGAATTTTCTGAATGCCAATGAGAAAGGAACAACAGCTGCAGAGAGACATTGGATAATAGAAAAAACTACAGAATTAAATCAGCCTATATACTTTAAGGATGTGCTGACCTCAGAATGGAAACCAGGGTATGTATTACATTGGGGACGAGGTTTTGCTTTTGTTTCTACAGGAGAAGATAAACTGTGGGTACCATCAAAATTGATAAAGGTTCGATTTGAATAAGAGAGACCTCTTAATTAGAGGAGGTGATAGTTCATCAACCAGCATGAACATCCATTTTAAACTAACTTGTACCAGTAACACATGCCTTTTCATTTAATCAGATAATAACTTGTCAAAAGGAAACATCCCCAAAATTAGTCTTGGGGAAAGGTTTTTGTTTTTGTCTTTTAGGAGAATGAAGGTTAAGGAATCCGAAGAACACTGGACAAATGAGACAACTGAAGAAAAGGGACAAATCATCAATCCCAAGAAACAGAATAAAACGGTGTATGGGTATATATTATCTAAAAAAAATTATGTCTTCCTAAATGTTTGTCTCTGCTTTTCTCTAAAGATTTAACACTATTGGTCTTCTAATAGTCCCAGTTCAATTAAAATTTAAAGCTGACTTTGGAGTTGGAGAATGGCTCTCTCTTTCTTTAAACTCAAGCAAGTTGTTAAAAGGAAAATGCAAACACCCTGTATCATGCCAGAATAAAAGAGCCATCTTCTGCTATGGTACAGGACAAAGGCAAAATTAATTAAGGGACTATTCTATTACTAATCTCAACTCCTTTGATTCTATTCTGATTCTTTAAACTTTTCTTAAAGTATGAATTTTATATCAAAATTTACAAGATTAACATATATAGATATATAGATATATATACATTTTAAACTTTGTTTAGATATGAATGGTCATATAGATTACTAACTAATTCTAGAAAAAAAGGCTAGCTGCATATATATGTTTTTGTGTTCGAGTCTCTTATCAGTTTTCTGCAGGAAATCACGGCCAGGCCTAACATCAACTGAAGTCTCCAGAAAGAAGATGGGGCACCACCACAACAACAACACCACGTGGACAATAATAATATTAAGCTGACAAACATCATCCACAGATCAGCTTTGAACTACAAGGTGCTCAGAGCAATTTTGAGATGACTAACTGAGATGATCCAGTCTCAAAGACTACTTGAATAAGGACTTGAGATAAACCCTGAACTTTGGCATTATT